>NC_070616.1:7390000-8640000 GCF_027172205.1 Podarcis raffonei | reverse complement strand
GAAAAAGACATCCTAGCCAATCTGGATCTTCTGTGGAGACTGTTGCCCCACCCCTCAGAAAACAACACAGAAAGGATTGATTTCTCTGAGGCTGAAAAAGAAGTCGAGGCTACGAAAGATCTTGCTGCCTGGGACTGTGGTGCTGCAGCTGCTGCTCTGGGCAAAGAAGCCCCTTCCCAAAGAGAGTATGCCAGCTAGCAGGGGGTTGTTGCTCGGCAGCCATTTCTGATATTGTGATTGTAACTTTGTATTGAACTGCATCAACTGTTTTGATGAATATGGTTGTTGTTGTTTTGCCTTATACGCTATTGTCTTTTTGGTACGATTATAGCAATTTTAAGAATTGCTACTTTTTAATGCTATTATTTTCATATTGTGAGCTGCTTTGTGCTGAATGTTGTTGTTGCGAAACCATTGTAACAGTATTAAAATCAAATCAAAGCAAGCCTCCGATGAGTTTGGTATGCCTTCTTGCCCCAGAGCTTCCCATACTGCTTGGTTTTGAGGGAGTGTGGTCTGCTTCCTAAGGGCCTGTTAACTCTGGAGCGTTGTAAAGCAAAACTGCGACAGAATTCCTCTTTAGGGAGCCTCTGCCATACCTCTCACCACAGGCAATCCCCCCCCCCCAGGCATGCCAAATATGCTCTTCCTTCCAGGAAGGTCTGAGCAAAGAGATAGGGCTTTTTGGAGGAAGGAGTAACTCATCTGCTGTCAGCATTCCACAGCCACCCTCAAGAGTCCTCTAGCCACAGGCTGCCTCTCAGTATTGCTAAAATGCAGGAAAGTCAAGGATGCTTCATGGAAAGTGAAAAGTTGAAGCCAAGAACAAAGGGCTCGAGACCAAAGAGGAAGGCACAGAGCCCCCCACACAAGTGGCAAAAGGGAAGAGGAAAAAACCACTTGCTACAGAAAGGCAAGCGCCCACATGGTGCCAATCAAGTGTTCTGCCACCAACACTTAAGCTGAAGAAGGGAGCCCAGGATGAGTCACCAAACACCTTTGCATGATAGAATCCCACTTCCCTTCTGAGGGTGGCCGGTTGTAAAGATAGAAAATCCACAGCCGGGTAGATGAGCTGAAAGGAGCTCAGATGAGCTCAGGCAACAAAACTGTTTTAAAAGCAGTGTTTGCTTGCAGAATGAAGAAGAAGAAATGGAGACCCATGAAGATTCACAAGGGGCTATGGAAATCTGCAAATTTGACATGCACCTGTGTTCCAGTATGAAGTGGGGAACTGTGTCCACACAGCTTCGCTGAAATGGTTTTTCACAGAGTGAGGACTGGGACTCATGGATGTGCTCTGTTTTAGCCCAGTGTCTCCTACTCACCCTTCAGTGATATTAGAGCAGTTTCCCCCTTCACCTTCCCTCAAAAGGGGATACTTGTGGCCAAACAGTAGTTGTCACAAACCAATGGGTACAGGGTGGGCTTTTTGAAGTTGTTTGTGTGCCTCTTTCAAGATGGCTGGGCTCACTCCTTCGCACAAGGATGTGCTGATCATGCCCTGGAGCCATCTGGGCAAACCTCCTTGGGCAAGTTTTAATCATCCAAGGGCGGCAAGGGCTGAGAGAACACATGGCTGGCTGCATCATCACAAGCACCTTGTCCACGTGACCAGGCTACATCAGTGAATGTGGACGTGGTGTCAAGATTGCTATGGAGCCAAGCGACCTTAACCCTCTGTGCACACAAAAATATATTTTTTGATTTCCACCGATTCCACACCCTTTCAAAATGCAGAACACGAAGCACCAACTCACTGGATCAAAGACCAACATCCTACAAAGGAGATGAACGGCTTCATGTGTAGCTTGGCTGGATAATGTATACAGGACAGGAAGGGATGGCTGTGAAAAGAAAGAGAAAATGGGCTGAGCCTCATCTGATACATGCAATTCACCCTTAACATAAAAACCCAACGCAATTGTGCTACTTGTGTGAAGCCCAAATCTGAGGACAGGGGGACAGAAATGGGACAGTGTGCTAAGCTCCTGTCCCCAGTCACCCTCTAAAATGTGGAGGGGAGAGGTCTGCAGCAGAAAACCTCCACGAAGGGTTCTCAAGCAACTCAGATCCCCAATCATGCAGATTGTAACTCATGTGGGAAACTTTGCACGGGTAGTAGGGGCTCCCTGCTCACACCTTGCCCTTTCACAAGTGAGGTCAAGGTGGGAGGAGAGCTTAGCATGCCAATTTTGTCTCTCTGTGCTCACAGGAAAGTTTCACATATGAACAGAACACCTACAGACACCTAGCGCAGGGGTGGCTAACTTGCGGCCACCCAGATATACTACAACTCCCATCATCCATGGATATGCTGTCTGGGGCTGATGGGAGCTAGACTCCAGCAACATCTGGAGGGCCACAGTTTCCACATCCCTCTGCTAGAATCCACACAGGCATATAAGAAGAGCTCTGCGGGATAAAAGCAAGTGTCTCATTTCAAAAACTCATCAGGCCAATCCCACCTTCATTTTCTCATAGCAATATGCATTTGCTTTTTTGCAGAGCTGCCAGAAGACTCGATTTTGACTTTCTTAAATGAAGGCAGGCAGGGAAAGAAATACAGGAGACAACCCTGCTAAAACTGAAAAAAGAAAAGGAAAAGAGCTCAGAAAAGCTCATTTTAAAGTTATTGTTAAAATAGGCCTATTATCTGGAGCAGAATGTGGGTTCAAAACCCCTCAGTATTTTGTTTCATTCAATGAAGCAAGTTTCTAGGTTTTCTAGGTTATGGAAATGTGTGCACAAAAGGAGATAAAGAGGACAGCATATCTAAGATTTAATCACTGCAGTTCTCTTAGAATTGTGAGGGTAAACTGGAATTAACACAAAAGTGAGAAATTGGGAAATTGAGGTTGGCTGTTGAACAAAACTGAAATCATTATAACAAAAATGACCTTATTTCTATAATGAGTTAGATGGACTGGAGAAGCCAGTCAGGTGTTTTTGTTTGTTTGTTTGTTTTTGTTTGTTTGAGTGGCAGCCCTGCTAGCTGAAAATCCAAGGTCAGTTGATTCCTGCATTCCAGAAATCTGTCAGGTCTGGAGCATCTCCTCCTCCCATTTTTGTTCAGTAAGGATTCCTGAAGCTTAGAATCTAAGTATTCATACATATCCTCATTCTGAAGGTCATTGATATTGTGCAGTAATGATGTACATAATTGGTGAATTCTATATATTTAAAGATATGAAAAATCATCAACTTGTTGAGTAAACTTTTTACCGTCTCTTTCTCCCCCACCCTCAGACACGCATCTTCAGTGGGAAGATAACCTGAGCCAAACCTACAGGGGTGTTAAAAGGTCATTGAAATAATGTTTTAAGGGCTTCACGCAAGTTATCTATCTACTACCTACCCACCTACCTACCTGATAAGTATTATTATTGTTCATTTGGAGGCCATTCCTCCTTCCATTCACAATACTACTCTTCATTGTCAGCATAGTCTCTCCATGCATGCACATGCGCACTCAAGCGTACACACACATAGCATCCAATGAACACAGACATTCTTACTTAGAATCTCCCTAAGAAACATAAGAACAAGGATTATGCTATGTAGTATTTTTAGACCACAAAACCCAGGTTTTCATTTATTTTAATTTTAAGCTTACGATCTTAGTCACTCATAAGTTTCTTCAGAATGGGTTTTGGTTACTTCCCCCCCCTTTTTACATACCCATGCTTGAGCTCAGGAAATGAAGTACTGTACAGTGGTGCCTTGGTTCTCGAACTTAATCTGTTCTGGGAGTCCGTTTGACTCCCGAAACCATTCGAAAACCAAGGCACGGCTTCCGATTGGCTGCAGGAGCTTCCTGCACTGAAGCGGAAGCTGCGTCGGACGTTAGACTTCCGAAAAATGTTCCCAAACTGGAACAGTTACTTCCGGGTTTGCGGCATTCAGGAGCCAAGCCATTCGAGAGTGAAGGTACCACTGTACCTCTCCAAAGCTACTGTTGCTATTCTCAGAACCATGTTTTGGGTGAAAACGTGCATTAAGGGTCAAGTTACTTTTGCTTCTTTCTTAATGTATATTAAATTCCGTTCACAGAGCAAGCAAGTAATGCTGCCCTCTTTTTGTATAAAGACACCAGTATTTATTATATTGACAAACTGATTTTCAGCCAAGATGGACACACATCAACATATTAGTTAAAGCCCATCACAGTTTAAGGTACAACATAAGCCCATGGTTTGAGGGAGATGTATATGAGGGGAGGAAGGCAGTGGCTGGCTTACTAGACAACCATTAGTTGTGGTCACCAACACACACACCCCACCATCCTCTGGCAGACAATGGGCTTGGGAGAGAGGCATGGTGTCATATCACAAGTGTAAAAGGAACAGCAGGCGCCTCTTTTCCAAGCAGCGTAAAGACTCCTGCTACTTACTACCTTCTCTTCAACTTTGCCAATATTTTTGGGAACAGGGATCTGCAGAAGGCCATGCAACCTGTTTGCTGGGGGGCCAGAGCCGCTTGCTCCTAGCAAAATTATTTGTGGAGACTTGTGTGCATATGGCGGAAAGAGAATGTAGCCCCCAGGGCAGAGTTTGCAGCTCCGTGTTCTAGCTTCATGTTCGGTTCTTGCATTTTGATTTGCTCTTGCCAGAGCCACTTGGCTACTTTATTCCTTCTGCTGAACCTTCAAACCCACACACACCCAAGTCATTATTTCAATGACCTCCCTAGAAACAGAAGACTCTTCCGCACAATGAAAAATGTTTCACTAAATACTGCCAACATCTCATAGGGCCATATGAACTACAGGAGACCAGGGACTACCCGTTGGAGATTATGGTGCGGAAGCATTTTGGACATTGGCCCTCTGTTCTCACCCTTACTTTCCAGTGGCTCATCCTAACAGTATCCACTGTCCAACAAAAAGACTAGTAGAAGCTATGCTCTTCTGAGTCACTATGCATTGGATCAAGGATGCTGAGAGATTTCAGCCTGAGGGTGCCTGATCTTAAAATTAGAATGAGAGCACAAGGGGGGAGTGGGGGAAACAGCTCCAAAATTAAAAGTAATTTTCACAGACAAAAATAGCCCTGACCTCTTTATGCAAATCTAAAAGCCTTGCCATTTTCTTTTTAAAAAAGAACATTGCCTAAAATTCTGGGCTTTGAAGCTGTTTGTTCTCCAGCACTTCCTACACTATCATTTCCTTAGCATGGTGCTTTTTCTTTTTTTAAAGAAATCATCTGCTTTCCTATGCAAATATAAAAAGCAAAGCTTATTACAAGAGGTCTAGAGTGTGCAGGTGCTGGGGAAAAACCATTAGGAGCAAAGAAAGGCAGGGGGGGAGGAGATTATATAAGAGTTTTCCTATTAATGGAAGATGATTAATTGTTATTGGTATGTGGGAGGAATATGCTGTATGCCAACCAAGGACTAAAACATACTCTGCCTGAAATATGATGAAGCAATCAAGCCTTTGCCTTATCTATTTATGGGAGAACATTAATAGAAAAGGTTAGGTGCTACAATAGCTTTACAGAAGCTGGCAAACTGTATTAAATGTTTCATGAAAGCTGTAGGGGAAGCTCCTTGGGCAAGACACCTTACACCTGCCACAGTTTATCCCCACCCCAAGCCAAAAAAGGTAAAAAAGCCAAGTGAGAATGAATGCTCTGCAGGGATGCAGAGGATGACTATTGATTTATATCATATATTCAAACTGCTATAAAATCAAGCATGTCTTATATGAAGCTGCATTGTGTAAGTAACAGGGAAAGGTTACAGCTCACTGGTACAGAATCTGCTTTGCATGTTGAAAGTCCCAGGTTTAATCCCGAGCATCTCATCTTAAAGTTGGGCAGGGATCCTGCCTAAAACCCTGACCGAGAGGGACGAATGGGTCTGACTAAGTACAAGGCAACTTCCTATGTTTCTATGTCAAGCCGCTAGTCCACTTAGTCTGGTACTGCCTTCTCTGACAGGCAGTGGCTCTCCAGGGTCTCAGGCAGGGCCTTTTGCCCAGTTGTCCTTTCAGGGAATTATTTAACAAGTGTGTGCAAAAAATGGGATTTACCACTCAGCTAGCAGGCCTCATATCTCAGGAACTGCAGAATTGACCTTCTGATCCCATTCATTGCCTCACCATTGTATTTACATACACAATAATTGATCCGTTCTATTATGGTGGCCTAAGAAAACAAAGTCTTCATCTACAGAGAGGTTTCCTGCCCCCTCTTTCTTCAAAAGCTCTAATAAACTTATAATTCCTTAGCTGTATTATTTATGACCCTGCATGCACAAAATCATAGCTCTCTATACCCAATTCTATCAGATTTTCAGTGAATTCTGTTTTTTTCCTCTTTTTTAAAGGACACAGAGCTTGTTTGTGAGCTGGGAATGTTCCATTTGAGCTTCACATTTATCAGAATTACTTGTGCAAGTTAACATCCTCGGCTGAAGTGATACATTTTCTTGAATGAGGCAGCTGCTCCTCTACAGATTTACAAGTCACTTTATAGTCTCCGAGCATTATATTTAATTTCCTTATATCTTCTGCGGATATGCCCAAGACACAGATGGTGAAAGAAATTGAGGTTAAGTGGCTTGTTTAAGTAATTGGATTGTATTCATTCTAATTTAGCCTAAGTGTTATTGTTCATATGCTACCATCAATGCACACGAACTCAGAACTTTCTCGTGGTTTGCTATGCATGGTTCACTAGAACCACACACTGCCAGCTACACCTATACCCCAGGTCAAGCAGACCTGCCTGCTTTCTCCAATAGAAACCTATTGTAACAGGCAACTATGTCTTGAATCCAGGAATAAAGAGTTACACATAAGTTCTCGTGCCATATATTTAGGTAATTCACTTTGTGACTGCTGCCTGGAACCATTTCCTGCTCCTCAAGTGTCCTTGGTTTAAAAGGTACCATGCATTCAGAAAAAAACTAAATACTGCAGAAACACAGAAATGAAAGAACCTGTGAGGTCACCTAGTTCTCTAGGTCAGAAACTACTTTTACTGGCCAAGAGATGGGCTGTGAAGCACAAAGCCTCATGTGATGCGACATACACAGGGTATGGTTGGAAGGCATATGCTACAGCAAAACTAAAGCTCTAAAAAGGTCTGGTCAGTGGTTGGGCTGGGAAACCACACAGAAGCACTAGGGGAAACACTCTGAAGATAAGGCAGAATGTAACTTAACTGAACTACACCCAAACTCTATTTTAGGATACTTTCTTATTTTATAATCTTTATTAAAAATATGCTGAAAATTGACAGAGAATGGAAATACCACGAGCTAAGAGAATGAATGGTATACCAAAATACGGGAGTCAGCAATTCTGAATAAAATGTTTGTGCATTTTTTTGGTGAAATAGGGTAGGTATAGTCAATGCACTGAACAGGAATTCAACCACTCAAAGTACTCTGAAATAATAAACATGGTTAAACATGAGGAAACCTGCTCCTTTTATTATAATGAAACTAACACAAAGTACACTAAAATTATAATGGTTTGGATTAAAAATACTCAACTTGTTATCTTGACCTAGAGTTTTGTATCTTAAATTGTCTAATGTTATGTAGAAGGATAGTGTTTTTGAAGAATGTATGTTTGATAAATAATTTATATGATTAATATGTCTGAACTTCAATGTCCCACTTTTCTAAAATGTATTGCCTTTTGTCCAATTTCGCTACATATATTAGTGGTACAGCATAGTGTTTCATTGAAAAAATATTTAATGAAATGATTCCAAAAAGAGGATTCCTGGCTGGCCTTCAGTTATTTATCATTCAATCTTGTGCCCACTTATTGCCACGAGTATTAAAATCTTACATTAGAATAGGCCCAGATTAGCAACTCCATAATGTGCTTGCGCGGGTGGCGCTGTGGGTAAAACCTCAGCGCCTAGGACTTGCTGATCGCATGGTCGGCGGTTCGAATCCCCGCGGCGGGGTGCGCTCCCGTCGTTCGGTCCCAGCGCCTGCCAACCTAGCAGTTCGAAAGCACCCCCGGGTGCAAGTAGATAAATAGGGACCGCTTACCAGCGGGAAGGTAAACGGCGTTCCGTGTGCTGCGCTGGCTCGCCAGATGCAGCTTGTCACGCTGGCCACGTGACCAGGAAGTGTCTGCGGACAGCGCTGGCTTCCGGCCTATAGAGTGAGATGAGCGCACAACCCTAGAGTCTGGCAAGACTGGCCCGAACGGGCAGGGGTACCTTTACCTTTTACCTAATGTGCTTGCAGAATGGGGCTTGTTGGGAAATTCAGAGTCATAGTTTTTCATCCTACCTGTTTATGAGGACCCCTGAGTATGTGTGCCTTGGCGCCTTCACAAGCCGTCCTCATTGCTTCCAGTGACGGTGTTCCTAAGAGATCTGTGATCAAATCCAACTGTAAAGATGGAAGAAATTGTCCACAATTTTAATTTGGATAGAAGCATATTCTTTTCAAACAATGAGCGCATACACACATTCAAATTCTCAGTATCTCCAGCTAAGGTTGGGAGAGAGTCACTGCCAGTTAGTTTAGACAATACTGAGCTAAATGAACTCAATGGTCTGACTCTGTATAAGGCAGCTTCCTATTTTCCTAAATGAATACACAACTTTGCACAACCAGCCTCTTCCCTTCTATTCCCCACTTTCTGGTACTATTTGAAACTGCAGCATGTGTACACGTTTATACATGTATGGGATTTATATCTTGCCTTAGAACCACAAATAAACCCACAAAGATAAAAGACAGTAAAACCTGTTGGGATACTGCCAGGGAGATAGAATCCATCTGAGCCCCCAAGCTCGGTGCCGGACGATCCATCGACCTCCCTTAGTCACGCAGTATCTAGCAGTTATAGCGACACGAAGCCTCAAGAAAAGATAGCCACATTCTTGGACTTGTGCACACTCTATCAGCAGAATTCACACAACAGAAGTTGCACAGCATGAGAGCAGAACATGCATATTTACAGATTATTAGGCGTTGGTCAGAACAAAGAAATCATGACCGTCTGCTCCGACTGCTCAGACAAGACAGGCAAAAACGAAACGAACTTACAACATAAACATCCTGTGAGACAGGAACTTACGCAGGCTGTTATACAAACATCCTGCTCCCTTTTAAGGTGGAACGGAAATATCCTAACATCCTCCCCCTTTCCGTGTAACCTGTAGTACCTGTGGTTCAACCCAATTGCAACTTTTGTGCGTAAACCTTCAGTTGTTCTCTGTTAACAACCTTAGACAACAGATCAGCAGGAATTTCATTTCCTGGCATGTAGGACACCTGAATGAGTCCTTTCTGAATACACTCTCTTGCACGATGTAGTTTAATCTGCAAGTACTTGGTCCTTTGCTTGCAACTCTCCGAGTTCAGCAAAGCCAAACAAGATCTATTGTCTTGATACACTTGTATAGGACATTTCACAGAAACCCCAATGTCCTTAAACAGTTGCATCAACCATTCACAATCCATGAGTGAAAATGACAGAGCATTGAGTTCTGCTTCACAGGAACTTAGGCTAACTGTCGTCTGCTTTTTGCACAACCAGTCAAACAGGCAGTGGTTGTACATGTAGCATACTCCAGAAGTGCTTGTACCATCCGTGGTGTCACTTCCAAAACTTGCATCTGCAAAGATTTCAAGACCTCCAGTCTTCTGACTGGTGAACCTCAGCCTGTAGTGCATAGTCCCTTTCAAATACCGGGCTATGCGCTTCAGAGCTTTCCAATCCTGAACAGTAGGATTGTTAGCATGTCTGCTAAGCAGGTTAGTGCTTACAGCAATGTCAGGTCTTGAACATCTAGCAATGAAATTCAACTTGCCTAGAATGCATCTGTACAGCGTTGTGTCAGAAAATGCTTCAGCAGTACTATCTACCTGGTAACCTGTCACCATCGGTGTGTCTGCTGGGTTTGCATCAACCAAATTCAACCTGGTTAATACATCAGCAATTTTCTGTGTTTGGTGTACCAGAAAATTACCTGCTTGGTCCCTCTCCACCTGCAGAGAAAGATAGTTGGATACCTCACCAAGATCCTTCATGTCAAAGTGCTCCTTCAGCTGAGCTAGGGTGCTTTGGTAGAAAGCCTGATTCTTCCAAAACATCAGAAGATCATCAACAAAACATAAACAATACAGTTTGTTTTGCCCCTCCTCCTTGACAAACACACACGGATCAGCTTTGCCCTGGTGAAAACCTAGAGAAAGCAACGTTTCAGTGAGTTTTGTGTTCCAACACCTGGCACTCTGCTTGAGACCATATAAGGATTTCCGCAGTTTACAGACCATTCCCTTCTGTATCTGCATCCCGTCAGGTGGAAGCATGTACAGCTCCTCCCCCAAAATCCCGTACAAAAAAGCTGTATTAATGTCATGATGGGAAACATGCAGTTTCTCCTCCGCAGCGATCTTGAGCATCAGCCGAATGCTCTCATATTTGACCGTGGGTGAGTAGGTCTCGTGGTAATCCTGCCCTGGTACCTGTGAAAAACCTCTGGCAACCAATCTGGCTTTGTGTCTGACAACCTTGCCATTCTGGTCTGTCTTGGCCTTGAAGACCCATTTGCTGCCAACCAGTCTCATTCCTGGGACTACCGGTACCAGTTCCCAAGTCTGGTTCCTGTTTAAGGAATCAACTTCAGCCTTCATGGCATTAAGCCAAGGCTCAGCATCTTTAGAGGTTAACTCCTGGACCTCTTTGAAGCTTGAAGGTTCCCACACCTTCTCTGAGCTACTAAGAACAGCAGTTGCCATCTTAGCAAACTCATCAGCAAATCTCTTAGGAGGTTTGCCTTTGGTCGCCCTTTCAGACCTGCGAACCAGACGCAAGTCCTCTTGACTCATCTCCTCCTTCTTAGGAGAATAGTGACCAATGGTGAACAGTGGTTCTTCCAGTTCATTGTCAGACTCATCAGATGGTCTGACTGAGGCCTTTGCGCTCTTGTAGTCTGCTGTGTCATCACTGTCACTGACAGCAGCAGCAGCGCCGCCCACTGAACTGGAATTCGAACTCTGATCATCATCATCATCATCCTCAGTTTCCTCAGCTTTCTCAGCATGATCTGGTTTCTTCACATCACCTTCATCCTCCTCTGGGTAACTCTGGAAAATTCCCACATTTTCCCCCCACTTAGGATTGTACTCAACACTCCTTGTGAACTTTATGGATTTAGAGTTAGTCATCCATACTCTGTATGCACCTTTTTCGTACCCCATGAACAAACCATGTGCCCCACGCTTCCCAAGCTTGTTGCTTTGTGGGGTGTGTACCCACATGTCAGAACCAAAGATTCTCAAGTGCTTGACATTAGGTTTCTTACCAAACATCTTCTCATAGGGAGTGCAGCCAATAGGTGATGACAGTCTCCTGTTAAAAGAATAAACAAAATTCGCCAGAGCCTCCCCCCAAAACTTCTCAGGGAGATTGGCATCATGCAACAAGGTTTTTATCCCTTGCAGCAACGTTTGATTTGCTCTCTCCGCAAGCCCATTCATCCATGGCGATCTGGGCGTTGACAAATCATGCTGGATTCCCTTCTCAGTCAGGAAAGCTTCAAACTGCTGAGAAGTGAATTCCCCGCCTCGATCAGTAAACAGACAACCAATACGTTTACCGTGAGCATTCTCCAACCAAGCACAGAATGCCTTGAACTTAGGAAATGCTTGCGATTTCTGCTCGAGCATAAACACATGAATGTACCTGGAAAAAGAATCAATTAGAACCATGAAGTACCTTGCTCTACCCAAAGAGGGCGCTAGAGGACCTACCAGGTCTGCGTGAACTAGCTGGTAGGGTTTGGAAGCCTGCCTGCTAGACTCCTTGCCTTTTGGAGCAACCTTCACCTTGTTCTCTGCACAAGATACGCATTTCATGTGATATTTACAAGGTTTGATGTCCAAACCTTCAACCAACTCAGGCATCTTGGCTAGCACTTGCCAAGAGAGGTGACAAAATCTGCGATGTGCATCATGAATGCATCCTGCATGAAGAACCTTGTTAGTTTGTGCAACACAACAAGTATCAGCATTAGACACAGCAACATCATCATAAGTTAGACAGAACAAACCATCCAACAACTTTGCATGCAAAAAGTCCTCTTTGCCTTTTCTGATGACACAGACAGTCCTCTTGAAGGTAATTTCAAAACCACGCCGATTTAGCTGTGGGACACTAAGCAAATTGTCCGCAGCTCCTGGAACAAAAAGTACATTACTAATGGTAGTATGCAGACTTTCAAGCTTCACAGTCCCAACTCCTGCAGCTTGCAAAGTCCTTCCATCAGCCAGGTGGATCTCTCCATCTTGAGGTGTGAAGGAGATGAACAGATGGCGGTCTTTGGTGATATGGCGCGTGCAGCCTGAATCCACAATAAACCTGGCTTTGGCTTTTGCCTTTGGTGAAGCAGTGCCAGCAAACAAAACCTTGTTTTCCACTGGCGTGGGCTTTTGCTGCTTGCCCCCCCGCTCCTGGCCATCAGACTTGCCTTTAGCCTTTGGTGAAGCTGTGCCAGCAAACAAAACCTTGTTTTCCACTGGCGTGGGCTTTTGCTGCTTGCCCCCCTGCTCCTGGCCATCAGACTTGCCTTTAGCCTTTGGTGAAGCTGTGCCAGCAAACAAAGCCTTGTTTTCCACTGGCGAGGGCTTTTCACCCCCCTTCTGCTTCGGGCCATCTGCAGGCTTTCGTCTCTGTTTACTTCTGGCCTTCCGGCCTCTGCAAAGTTGACCTTGGCTCCCACGGGAAACAGAGCTCTCAGCTGCCGACTCCTTGGCTCCCCCTGGAGGCTGGAATGCTGCCTGGGATGACATCACAGTCAGCTCCCCCTGCAGCTTGCAACAGGTGCCCTCGGCATCTCTGCAATCACTCGCATTCTGGGAAACAGCCAGGACCTCCGACGCAGCCAAACTCTGGGCTGGGATGACTGGCAGATGGGCTATCTTCAAAGCATTCCACATCTGACGTGCAGTCGTGTTGCCAGCTAGCGTAGCAATTTCCTCCAGAGAGACGGACAAGACTATTACGTCTATGGCTCTCGAATTCTGAGCCTGCCATTTCTCTGTCTGAGGATCTGGAGTGGCTTCAGAGACAGTATGCCAGACTCCAAACTGACGCAGCAAACTCTCACACCATTTTGCCCAGCTCTGATAATTGTCCCGATTTAACTTTGGACACTCAGCAGCTTCAGAGGCTTGGAAAAACTCCATTCCACCTCTTAACGCCAGCCGTGAGTCTTCTTCACTTCAGAGACTCCTTATCTTGGCACCCATAAATCACGAAGCCTGCTTGGCTCGGTTCCCAGGCCAATTAGGCCAGCCGGACATCAAAGAGGCTGCCGCGGCAACAGAAAAGCCTCTGCTTTCGCTTTTCCCACACATACCTCAGCAGTCTGTCGCAGTCTTACTCTCCTGCAAGTGCCGTGAATCTGGGCCCATAACCAGTTGTTGGGATACTGCCAGGGAGATAGAATCCATCTGAGCCCCCAAGCTCGGTGCCGGACGATCCATCGACCTCCCTTAGTCACGCAGTATCTAGCAGTTATAGCGACACGAAGCCTCAAGAAAAGATAGCCACATTCTTGGACTTGTGCACACTCTATCAGCAGAATTCACACAACAGAAGTTGCACAGCATGAGAGCAGAACATGCATATTTACAGTTTATTAGGCGTTGGTCAGAACAAAGAAATCATGACCGTCTGCTCCGACTGCTCAGACAAGACAGGCAAAAACGAAACGAACTTACAACATAAACATCCTGTGAGACAGGAACTTACGCAGGCTGTTATACAAACATCCTGCTCCCTTTTAAGGTGGAACGGAAATATCCTAACAAAACCAGCAGATTAAAAGCCAACAAGAGGACATAAATTTCCATTAAAAGCATGAGAGAACAGGGGAGACTTCACCTGGCTCCTAAAATATGACAAGAGATGGTGCCAGGAAAACACATCCAAGCTGACAGTTCTACAGTTTGGGCATTGCCACAGAGAGGTTCTCTTTATGGTAGACATCCACCTAGCCTCAGAAGGCTGCGTAACAAAGAAAGGCCCCTTAAGATTATCTTAAGTGGCAGCCATATTCACCTGGAGATGTATTGCAGCCATCACTGTTTATTTCAGGTGCCCAATGAGCATCCTGGAAATAGTAACCTTTAGAGGGGACTGAACAATCTGTTAGGGCAGGCATCCCCAAACTTGGCCCTCCAGCTGTTTTGGGACTACAACTCCCATCATCCTTGGCCACTGGTCCTGTTAGCTAGGGATGATGGGAGTTGTAGTTCCAAAACAGCTGGAGGGCTGAGTTTGGGGATGCCTGTGTTAGGGATTCCTCAGACCCCTTCAAAGAACTTCCAAGGACTCCATTGCTTGGAAGTTAGAAGAATCTGAAACTCTCCGAAAACAGTAGGGCTGACATGTCCATAGTCCCACAGGGTTCTACTCAGTTCTACTCAGACAAGACCATTTGAAATAAATAGACCTAAGTTAGTCATTTCCATTAATTTCAATGGGTCTCTCTGAGGGGAACAAGCATGTGATACAACCCACGGTGACACAAACCCCAAAAGAACAAAATAAAAAAATTCCTTCCAGTAGCACCTTAGAGACCAACTAAGTTTGTTATTGGTATGAGCTTTCGTGTGCATGCACACTTCTTCAAAAAGCTCATACCAATAACAAACTTAGTCGGTCTCTAAGGTGCTACTGGAAGGAATTTTTTTATTTTGTTTTGACTATGGCAGACCAACATGGCTACCTACCTGTACCCAAAAGAACAGAAAGAGAAAAGCTGTATAGTGAAAGTGCCAGATGCGCCTCTGTGGGGAGGAAACTACAAACATAGGAGCTACCAAAAAAAATCCCCACCACCCAAACATCTGAGGACAGCAAAACCACCAGGAGGGGCCCCTCTGCTGATCTTAACACTTGAGAGCATCTGTAGGGAAGGAGGCGGTCTTTCAGGTATTTGGGGCCTAAGTTGCTCACCATTTTGTAGATACTAAACCAATGCAAAGAGTGGTAATTTTGCAAAGGTTCTGCAGAATGTGATTGTATTTGGCAGTTCTCCTTTATTGCCATTGCCCCAACAATGTATTGCACTGATTTCGGTTTTTGGCAAATGATGAAGATGCATCTCTTCACCCTGGCCTTTGACCTGTGTTTACAGGACTCACCCTATTCCTGTGACTGCAATTTGTTTTAACTGATTATAATTCTGAATTTTAAATGGCTGCAAACTGCCCTGGGACTTGTTGGTGAAGGATAAAAATAATAATGAAAATAATAATGGGCATAGCAACCTACCTCACAAAGTGTTCCTGTGAAGGTAACAGACTTCAAAACGTTTTGCACATTAAGCGTGCTACATCTGAGCTTGATTGGTTAACAGCGATGATGAGTGCAAGTAAAGTCAGGATGCAGCTTGAAAAACTGATTTAGGTCAGGTTTGTGTAGCCCAGTCCTAATACTTTGACTGGCAACAGCTCAGGAACAGGTCTTTCCCAGTCTTGCTACTCAATGTCCTTCAACTGGGGATGATGAGGATTGAGTCTGGACCTCTTGCATACAGAGTGTGCATCCTACCACTGAGCTATGGCAGCAAACTTTCTACCACAGTGTTACGGACACATGCCCGAATATACCACTGGCAGAATGCAAATGGTAGCAACCAAGTCACCATTTGGGGGGTAGGTTTAGCTTCTCAGACTGTGTAGTGGGATTCAGTGCTGGATCTACAAGTTTTGATATAGAGGGCAAAGGCCTGCTTGCTGCCCTCCAATCCTGCAGGTGGATTGATGGGGCAGGGAATGAAGTCTTTCACTCCTTCATGTCACATGCAATTTTCTTTCACTCAACTGCTGAGGCAGGACAAACTGGACTCTATTATCTGAAGAACTGCACTTCCTTATCCCGTGCGGGTTGTCTGAAGCTATGGGTATACTTTGTAGATATTGTAGACTTCACATGAATGAAATCCAGTTATACACCTTGTGAGTCAAACGTTTTGGCTCCCGAATGCCGCAAACCTGGAAGTGAGTGTTCCGGTTTGTGAACGTACTTTGGAACCTGAACATCGGATGCAGCTTCTGCGGCTTCCAATTGGAAGCTTCCAGAGCAGATTCCGTTCGACTTCCGAGGTACCACTGTATTGCTAAACCTCAAACTCCATTTAGCCACAGCATGGTCTTCTTCACGCGAATCTGGCAGAAACAATTTCTTGATAACACTGTGTTTACTTTGTTACATACGATCGGCAGCAAATTGTCGCAAAATCCCTTCAACTCTGGAGATTACACAGTGGAAACTAGCATCCTTAATATAGTAACCACTGGAAGACTCTGACACTGTCAGCATATTAACCAAGCATTTTTATATTCTATGAAAAACTTCAGAATAGCATTTCACTTTTTCTCAACCAACTTTTTTTATTTTTTAAAAGCACTTCTAGTTTGCAAATTATCAGCCACCCACACCTGTCCTCGCAACTCCTGGACAAGATGGGCGGCCTTGGGCAAGCTTCTCTCTCAACCTCCGTTCCCCATCTGTCATATAGGAAGGATGACAATCTACCTCAGAAGGTTGCTGTGAGCATGAATCAGATCAGCAAGCTGCAAACTTGTTATCTGCAGGCAGGAGCTAAAGGACCCAGGAAAAATAAGAACCAAGGCTGTCGGCTCAGTGTTCTACATGGGCAGAAGAACCATTGCACAAACGTTCAGTAACCACTGTTTATTTAAAACATTTATATTCTGCCTTTCCACCAGTTTAGGTCCCTCTGATAATTAAACAGAATTCCTTACTATAATAAAAATGCAAAGCCAAAGGGGCAGCCACCATTAAAACTATGTATACATTTAAAAAAACATCCTATCACAATTAAATGCTGCCAAGCACTTAACCCAAAAAAGACATTTTTAGTTAGGAACATGGGAAGTTCCCTTTTATGTACAGAGTTAGACCAACACTCCATATAGCTCAGTACTGTTTACACTGCTTGGCAGTGGCTCTTCAGGACTTCAGGCAGGGGTCTCCCCCCAGTGTTAGCTGGAGATGCTCATTGGGGATTGAACCTGGGACATTCTGAAAGCAAAGAATGCCATCTGCTGCTGAACAATGGTCCCTGGCACAGAAAAGAGGAAGAAACCTGAGAAATATACATGGGGAGGAAATTTTTCAAGTCTTGGTGTGACCACACAAAAAGACCATCACTGGAAGCCACCAATCTCACCTCTGAAGGTGGAGAAACTTGGAGTAGGGCAAGCTCACATGGGAGGAGGTGATACCTTCAGATCTGCTAGTTTGAGATTTTGAACTGTGAAGTTTAAAACTAGTACCTGAACTGCATCAGGAAGCCATCCATTGTAAAGTCCAGAGAGAAAGATGGGACACTCTCCCTTATTTTGGACAGGCTAAGCTGCTTCAAAGCATTACTTAAGACACTACAACTTCATTTATCCAACTGTCCACCCACCCCAATGGAGATTTCAGGATGTTAAGAATGACCAGAATTTGACATGCACTGAATTCCATCCAGTAGGAGAGTCAGAGAGCCGGGCATCACTTGCTAATCGACAGGGTTAGACTGAAATGCCTTCATACCTGCTGAATGGGACTTTGCGCTTGAAACAATATTCTCCGTCCTAGCAATTCTGCAAATATACAGCCTACGGACCAGATGTCGATAGCATTACTGTAGTGACGGCTGCCCATCAGGATTTCCGGAGCTCGATAATACTGAGTGACAACTTCCTGAGTCATGTGACGAGATTCATCTAATTCTTCCACCCTGGCCAAGCCAAAATCACAGATCTGAAAAAAAGAAAGAAAGAAAGAAAGAAAGAAAGAGGTGAATACTTGGTATATTTATACAGATTTAAGAATGGTGGCTGATATGTGATATCTGAATCTGCCTTCCTCCAAATAGTCCACATAAAACCTGGTTTGGGCCACACACATATGAAAACCAGGCATATGTACCTATGGGATGCACATTTGTTTAGCTAAATTTTTAACAGTTCAGGATTACCAGGATCTGAAATATTTCAGCAAATGCCTGAAACTTCAGCTAGTGGCAAGTTTTCAAATTTCACAGTTGCGTTCATGCTAAATCTAGCTCTCCCAATATAGGGATGAAATGTTCACTAACTGTTAAGTCTTCTTTGTGTTCAGACTTCTCAGGTTTCTTGTGTTTTTGAGATTTTTGTGTGTGCAATTAAGAGTTTGTCCTACACCAAAGTATTAGCTATGTTTATGTTTCTATATACAATCCCCTTCCCCACCAACTTCTACAAAGTAAACTAGACTGTTTGGGAGCAGGATTCTATCCTAGCCTTTACTTTGACAAGAGTTTTCCCTGCATATGATTTTTAAATTTTTGTATGGAGGAGCATTCAGTCGTGGAAGCTCCCATCTGCAGAATAAATTGCTACAACCAAGACACAGGTACCTATTTTGCCCCATAAGAATGAGGAGGAGGAAACCCATAAGTGAGACCTTTGTGCACATAATGGATCTTAGAATCAGAAGAGTGTGCAGATCAAGTCAAAGCATTGTATGATTGATAAATATCGGGATCAATTTAGCTTTTATGCTGGATCAGATGGAAGGACCAGGCTCCAGCTGGATTCCTGGGCTGCATTCCTACACCCACTCACTTAGGAGAAACAGGATGAGTAGACGTACACAAGACTGTGCTGTTAATCGGCAGAGAAATGCTCCTGGCTTCTGAGCAGGTGGGGAGAAATTATAGTCTTCAAGCCAAGTCAAAGCAAGGCATTGCTATTCCCCAATATTGTACAAATGTGAGAGTGGATGACAAAAACTCTTGTGTTCAATGCCATATTCATAATGGTAACAATGTTACCATTGAAAGGAAACACACTTTTCAAATGAAGAGGCACCTACTTGAAGAGAATCAACTCATACTTATCACTAGGGCTTTTTCCTAGGAAGTTCAGGGTTCCTGGGTTTTGCTTTAAGCATATCAGAGCTACAGACAACAAGCGGATTATAGAAGTGACCCTCTATTTCTATTTTTGAAAGAAACAGCAAAACCTTTTTGGACCTGGGCATGGCATGTGCAGTATTTTTTATATAGGTGTGAAAAAACCACCTTAAGAACACAGTTGCTGTTCACAAGTAGGTTCCCTGGTTTAATGTCTCGATGCAAAATACCAGCCGAATGTAGGTATTTCAGACCTGCAAACAAAAATAAAAAAGAGAAGCTGTAAAAAAAAAAGGCAAACTATGCATAGAGTAAAAGGAAATAACAGATCCTAGAAAGACATGCAAGGTGTGTGAGTGACTGCGTGATATAAGGCATGAGCTACATCTACATACAAAGTATGACATCATATTTACAATGTTTTGTCATAAGGTGTTGAGCAGTTACATTCTTCAGACTTCCATTAGGATGCAAAACTAACCCAGCCAGGCAACAGATATCTGTTGCAAAGCTCTCAATGCAGAATTACAGTTCTCAGTAATAGTAGCATTTGATAAGGAATTTCCAGCTTACTAGCACACTCTATATCTCCAAGTTAACATATGTTTGGAAGGCTCTCTTTTGGCCAGCAGACTATTTGGAGGAGAATGTTAAGTTATCAAAGAAAGTTAACGCAAAGTTTTGTTTCTTGGGGGGGAAATCTACTCATTACTTTTTTTTAATGAAGGCCTAAAATTTGTACATACAAAGTTAGGAGTTTAAGATATATATCAAGGTGCTACCATTAAGACTGACCATGGCCAAAAGGTCCCTTACTAGACTAACTCCAGCTGGTTAAATATTTTGGAAGCTTTGGGAGATATGCAAGTCGAAATCAAAACCATATATTTTCTAAGTATGCCCAGGCGTGGTGGTTTTCATCAGAGTATGCATAGCTGAAGATTAAGCAGGTTTAGTTTTATTTTTCCTCCAAAGACTGGGTTTGTTCAACTTAATAAATTCTTCCAAGCTGAACTGAACTTCAAATTAAAAGATATGGAGTTGTATTCAACTAAGTTCTGAGAGTACACCCACTGACGATAATAAACCTAAGTTAGGCATGACCATTCATTTCAATAGGTCTAACTCTGAGCAGCACTAACTTCAGATATAACCCATTATTTTCACCAAGTTTAAAATGCTGGGACATTTTAATTTTGGGAGGATAATTCATAGGGAATGAATTAACATATTAAAAATGGAGCAGGACCAATCCATAAAGTATACCACCTTTGTTAAAGGCTTACAAATCTCCCGACTTTCCCCACATCACCCTTTGCCACATTTTAACCAATACACCATCCTTGCCCCCCCCCCACTTTATGGATGGTCCCACAGCTGGATTCCACTGTCAGAGGTAATGGAGAAGGTGAGTTTACAAGTTGCAATGGGGATAAGGTGGGATAAGGACCCAACACATTCATTCTGCATTAAAAACCAAAAACATGTTACCTCTTAAAATCTGGTAAAGAAAAACCTTTACATGATCCGAGCTGAGTGGCTGAGGAGAGACAATAATCTTATGGAGGTCGCTCTGCATCAATTCTGTAACAACATATCTTCAATTGCACTCATTAAGGAAAGTACAAACAAATGATTTCAGCTCCTCAACTTGGTGCAAGAGATGTCTGAAAAGCTGTCTCTTCTCGTTCTCTTTAACACATGATACAGAGAGTTAGCAAAGGCCAGAACAGCAGCTAGTGGCACTTTATTCTACAGTAATTGTTATTTTGATTTACTTACTTAACTCCCCAGGTGTGCGAAAAACCACAACTTGACTTTAGGGAAAGTTAGTCTTACTATACCAGGCATGGCCAAACTTGGCCCTCCAGATGTTTTGGCACTACAACTCCCATCATCCCTAGCTAACAGGACCAGTGCTCAGGGACAGTGGGAATTGTAGTCCCAAAACATCTGGAGGGCCAAGTTTGGCCATGCCTGTACTATACAGACTCAAATGATCCCCAAGAGTTGACAAACCAAATTGCTTCCTTGTTTTGAAACCATAAACACATTTTTGCCTCATGTACACAAGGACCATAAAGAAAAATCTCTGAAAGATGCAATCTTTAAAAAAAAACCACACACACATTGCTTTCAAATTGCTCACATTCAGAAATGTTATTCCAATGAACAATAAAAATGTAGCCCATTTTTCAAGTAAAGTAACTTCAATGTAGAGCTCATTTCTTTACACTTCTGCTGTTTTCAGAACCATCAGCAGTGGAACCTGTGCAATTCTTTTTGCCGATAAACCAACCCTTTTCGTGTGTGTGAAGAGGCACCCTGAAACTAGGCAAACAATACAATCTGGGTGCACATCTTTAAAGTTCCAGTTTTGTTTCTTTCAAATTGGCAGGCTCACATAGAGAAAGCAAGATAAAAGGAACCATTTAATAGACTGGCACAGTTGCAGAAAACGCAACTGCTTGTTGGCGATATACGGCAGTAGTTCAGCATGACAAAAATCAGCACCCCCTTCCTGCTGACATTTAAAGGTGGAGATGCAAATGAGCATCGGAAGCACCACAGACTTTTACAGAGGGATGGCAAAAAACCAAATGTACTAAATCGAAATTGTTATCAGGGAGCCCGCCTGCTTCTCTCATGCATCATCAGGGTGGGAACACAGCTGAAAAAAGCACCTGACAACAGCCGATAGCTGCTGCCTGTTTGCCTGAGTCATACCTGCTTAAGCGGTCTGATTTTCCCCACTGTCAGCAATAAAGTGCTTAGATGTAACTACAAAAAAGAGCAAGATGGTATCCCAGTTTCAACTCCCATACCAATGTAATTGTCAGGTGAATTCTCTGATCCACAAGTTTGGCTGTTGACAAGAGCCTGGGAGGACACACAGCCTGTAGCAAAACCAGTGCTTCAGGATTTTCAGGAAACAGGTTATGCCTGCAGTGACAGAACTAGAAGAGTTCTGGGGAGGGAAGCAAGATGGAAGAAATCTCTTCTGGGTTTAAAAGGTCTTAACTTTTGTGGCTTAAAACGATGTGGCTTAGAACCCAAATACCTGCTCGACTATCAATCTGCCAGCCCGCTGAGATCACCATCTTCCTCCAGGGTTCCCCACCATCTGAAATGTTACAGGTGATGACCAGAGAGAGCCTTATCAGCAGTGTCTCCTCATCTTTAGAATGCCCTCCCCAATAAGCACCTTGGCTACCAATCATTTCTGAATGCCAGGCAAAAAACGTTTGTTTTCCCAGGCTTTTAAGAACAGTTTGTGTTAGCATATATATAAAATCAAAGTTTTTATTTGAATGGATTGTTGCTATTTTAGTTGGCTGCATCTGTATGCTTTTTCTTATTTTCTATTTTTAATCATTGTACTTTTATCGTCTCTTACTACTTTTCTGTAGCTGCCCTGGGACCATGCATTCAGGATGATTCAGGATATCTATCTATAGATATATAGATATGCAACATAAAAAAGAAGCACTTCTTTTGTCATTGTACTGCACACTTCAGAAAAAGCAGAGCGAACCTCCACAAATGAAATTTAGGGTACATGACAGTCACATAGGGTTTTCTAGATGAAGAAGCCCGGCATGTTACCTGACATACCACACCCACGCTATTTCATGCAACCCTTGAAGTGAGCCAAGTTGTCTATGCTTGTTTTAGGAGTTTTGTGTAAAGCGTCGCTTCTTTACATGTAGTCCAATTAGTGCCCGAATGACAGATCCCACTACATGTTGGCTTTTATATTTTCAAAGGGAGAGCAGTGACTGCATCCACATATACCACCCACGTGGCTTTTGCTGCAAACGGAAATCCCGTTTTGCCTGCAGCACTGTCCCATCAAATTAAGCTTGCAAAGCTGCTTCCCCAGTTCCCAACTCACAAACCATAGGACTATGATTCGTTTCATCATGCCCAGGAAAGTAGGTTTTCTATCTCCCTCTTTTTTGTTCCTTGCTCACTACTCTGGACATATTCAATGGCCGTAATAAAAATATTACTCGGCTGTTACTTCTGCCAATGATGGCTGCTAGTTTTGATTACTGCATGCTATCTGTAGAATGGGAAGCAGCATGCCCCTGCACACCAATTGCTGGGAAACCACTGTAGGAGAGAGCTACTGCCTTCTTTCTTTCCTGCTTGTGGGTTTCTCATAACTTGGCGACTGTGGGGAACAGGAGCCTTTGGTCTGATCTAGCAGGGCTCTTCTTATGTTCTTAACCATCTTCGCAAAGCCTGGTCTTATGGAGAAATTTGAGAAGGGCTTACAGAATCTGCTCAGGAAACATGATCCTATTGTAAAATCCCCAACCATATTAGCATCCATTGCATTTTTCCTCTTTTCCATACAGATTTTCCCCACCCAGCCCCGTCCCCCCTGTCTGCCAATACACGCACTATTCTAGAAAACCAGTTACAATACTCTGTGCTTTATTATGGTATGACATCCTTGTTTGGTTCTCCCACCTAAATCCTCCTCAACCTCAATCCCGAGCATTAATGTCTCCCAGATGTCTCAACTAGTTGCCATGCCAACTAAAGCAGCTTAAATTAAACGAGGGCCTGGAATGGCACCTGCACAGCTCCAGGTCTGCTGTGCATTAAAACAAAAACAACCCCTCCAAAAAACAGCTTTTGATAAGGGCTCAGAGGTGCTATTAGCTTCAACAATAACTATCTCATAATTGTCTCTGGATAATTTAACAAGGGCCTCTAAGCAAGAGCAAAAGCAGGCCTCGCTTGATTTTCCGGTTTCACAAGTACAGCAACCTCTTAAGCAGCTGGTGTCTGGATAGGTCAATGTCATTTGCCTTCTCCAGTGCTTATAATTGTTAGTAAGGCTTTGGGGGGGGGCTCCATAAAGCTAAAGTAAGGGCATTTAATGGAAGCAAGTTTCAGTGCATGTCTGTCTTTCTAAATTTAATGTTGAGCCATAAATATCATGGCCAGAGGACTTGCGAGGTTGCTCTAGTTTTTATACCCCCAAACAGAACAGCACTCCTGGATGGAAAATGCTGCTGACAGTAATAATTAGTGAAGGAGCTGCATAAAATTAGAAGTACGAAACACACCAATTTGCTTCAAAACAATTATCAAAGGCACAAAGCAGAGGACAGGAGAAGGGCCTTAATTTGTGCTGACTGAGAGACTTGTTGAAGCTAACAGACTATGCCATGCTGACAAGCAACCCTAATGCACAAGCCTGACACATCACAACAGTATTGTTTGCAGTCCCCTTCCCTGAGATCCGCAAAGCTCAAAGAAATTCTTCCCTAAGCATGTTCCCTTTTTGCAAAATGTGGTGTTTTATCACAGGGGTGTACACACAAGCACACTGCCTGCACCAGATTCATAGCAGTGTCAGACTAGCCTTTAGAAATCCTAAATCAGCTCTCCTGCCATATCCAACTGTTGCCTGCAGCCTTCTGACATACTTGTGGCAGATTCCGCCTAAGGAAAACTGCTCCATCTTTCTTTGGATGGGGCAATTCTCATTCCAGCAGCCAACTACCCAGAAAGACCCAATGCACCCTGCAAAAGAGTGGACTATGCAAAACCCTGAAGAATATTACTTGCCTTACAGAGTGCAATGGCACCAACTTCATGCGTCTCAAATTTCAGCTGTGAGTAGAAAATACATCTCTACCATGTTCTTAAAAGTCTAATTTTATGGATCATAAATTTCGTATATATGTGAAATATAACAGAAAAAGTTCACGAGGAAAACTTCCCCCCCCTAATATAGTCATCATGTATCAGACTGCAGAACACGAAGACGAACAGTTCCTGTCAGTTCTCTTTAGTACAACAGTAAAAATCAGCATTGTGTGGCTCTTGGGACTGATTCTCATGTTGCATTTGTTTTCAGCTTGGTATAGGGAAGTGTTTCTATTTGGTAACGTAGAAGCAATCTAGCCAGCACATTTGTTTTGTCACATTTTTGACACTGCTCAAGAAGATCCACATGTACAAAAATTACACATGGGATCTGACTCCTGTTCACCCACTTCAGCTTGTATAGCAGTTCAGCCCACTAACTTTCCCCCATGCTCCCGATTTACGTCTTCAAAGATTAGAAATTACAGGAAAGCCACCCGAAACAACTTGCATTAATACGAAGAGCTTCGGTGCAGATCTGACTCCTGTGCTTAGTAAGTAGAAGGCTCAGGGGTTGATTGTGGTTTAGCCTGATGATATCGTTGCTGCCGGGCTACTGAGCCATACATACTTCTGATAAAATGTGCACTTTGTGTAAAGCCCAGCACTCACGCAGTTCAGGCAATTTTTAACCACTCTCAAATGGCATGGCCACAGGAAGAGCCATACCACTTCAGTACCCTGCACCAAGTAACTCTGCAGTTAGACATCCTGTGCTTCTAGATGTGAAACATCACGTAGCTGGGATAACACATAGGCCTGAAGCAATATCCAATGCTCAAGACACTGTGAGTGAAAACCACCACCGGCAGAACGATTGTATCACCCTAGGTCTCTTCATACAAAATTTTTCAAGGAGGCAACCATTAATCAGGGTAGAGCAATTTCAATAATTAAGAAAGAGGGTAGATAAATTAAGCTTCCAACTTTCTAATCCATGTACAACCGCACATACCAACTGAGCACTATAAAAATTAAAATGGACTTTTAAAATGGAATGTGGCTGCACTACCTGGGGCATAATCTAAAAATTCTAATCAAGTAGCCCATGTGCCTTTTACACTACAGTATTTATACCTGCTTGTGGGATTGTGAGATTAAGGATTTCTGTTTGGCTGTCTCTATGTTTGTTAATGGACTCTCTATGACACTTTGCAACTGTAGTTCTCTGTATACTCATGCAAGGGGACTGAGCAAGCTCATTTACTTGAAGACTAAGGTCCCTAAAACTTTCCAGGAGCGAAGGCCAATAGATGCAAGTTAGTACAGTGTTTCTACATGACATAGATAGTATCTGGCTGAAAGTCTAAATTGTCATGATACAATTATAAATAGTATTTTATATTATTGTGTTTAACGACAAGAATTGCATATTTCTGTTCCTGATTGATTCTTTTACAAAGAAAAACTGGTTTGACAGAAGATCATGGCTTCAGTTTGTATATGCTTTTATTAAATCCAAATATCTGAAGATCAAAGTAATGTTTTGTAAAGAATAAATAAATTTATTTTTTAAAAGATCATTGATTTTTACCGACTCAGTAGAACACAATCCCTTTATTATTTGTGTGCGTGCGTGAGCACACACACACACACATTAATACGCTAGCATCTTTTCTCAACAATAATAATAGTATCAGCCCATCCATCTTGCAAGAGGATGGTTTTTTAGTATCTCTCTCTATGGAAATAAAAGCCTTGTCAGGAAAGGCTATTTTATGATAGCACCATAGAGCCCTCAATATAGCTTCCTCTTTCCACACAGATGGACAGAAAAAGGAATAAAATAAAGGGATTCACTTTATCACAAGAGCTCAGTTCCCCTTTGGGCCTTTGATAAATGCACTGGGACCATCAATAGGTAACGTTGGGAGCTCTTGGCTTCCATCAGGCACAAGCAGAAGTACTCATTGCTAAAAAACAAAAACAAAAAACCACCACATACATCTTCAGGTAGTCCTAATCATGTAAACAAGCGACAACAGTGACAAGCTGAAAGCGCCACGCTTTCTAAATGGGTAGCAGGCCACCCTGACAGTTGGCTACAAGTTTAAGCGTATCACAGAACCAGTGTGTACATCAAAAGCTCAAATATTAGGGAGCAGGGATCTGTAGCCAGCTGGAATCCTGCCCAGAAGCTCTTTGTATTGCTTGGCTATGCCTATGGTAATGGGGAATGTGCCATCAATGCCAG
The DNA here is from genome assembly GCF_027172205.1 of Podarcis raffonei. Lineage (NCBI taxonomy): Eukaryota > Metazoa > Chordata > Lepidosauria > Squamata > Lacertidae > Podarcis > Podarcis raffonei. The sequence goes on along the minus strand of NC_070616.1, from coordinate 8,613,228 downwards.
CTCAGAGATGGATTAACTGGAGGTGGGGGCAGGAGAAGAGATGAAAAAATCCAAAAATAGCTTCTCCAACCGTGCAGGACAAATTGCTAGAACCAATGTATTACGATTAGGGTTAACACCATAGGGGATAGAATGTGAATGAGTGAAATATAACCGGAATTGTGCTGCCAAACAGATTCTCTTGCAAATAAATAATAATAATAAATCACATACACAACCCAAAAACAATTCCCCCCATTTCAAAAGTAAAGACAAACAATGAGCAATACGCAGCTCAGATTTTTAAAAGCTGGATGTAGAGCCCTGTTGTGAAGCTTGACCAAGTGATTAATGAACACGTCAGTGGTGAACACCCCTTGTACTTGTGCAAGCACACAGGCCGACTAAAATCTTCTGCCAACAGCCAGATCACGCAAGCCACAGCTTTGCCCATTTCTCTTTCAAATGCTTGCTGTATTATGGGATGGCATTAAGCTGAACATCTCAAAGTTCTAGCCATTAAGTTTTAAACCTTGCATTTCATAATGCCTGACCTAAAGCTTCTCTTCTTGTGCCACACTTCTCAATCTCTCCCTCCAGTTCAAATAATTTTATCTCGGACTCTCATCTTTAAGCTGTTCCCTATGCCATCTATCATTATGTGCTTAGAAGAGCAGCCCCTCCTGCTGTTTGCCACATGTAATGATCCTCAGCCCACCAAGAAGAGCAGTAAAATGCAACTAGATACCCTCCTGTTATCTAGCAATAAACTTGATGTTTTCTGACTATGTCTAATCTGGACTGGTAGTGGGACTTCAGCACCTCAAGTAGAGCTCCTTTAGCTGGAGATGTTGAGCACAAAACCAGGGACCATTTGCATCCAAATCATGTGCTAAACCAATGAGCCATGCCCCACCATCTTAGTTTTCTTTCCACCACCATTTGTCACCCACCAATCCACCCTCATCCTCACTTGTCAACCCACATCCATTTTACTTCCAATATAAATTAAACCCTCTGGCCTGGCCCTTTAACACCTGTATAGCCCCAAGCAGAACACTGCAAACCTGTGTGCATGGAAGGAGACTAGAAGCAAGCCACCTTGCAAGTTTCATTACTGAGGGTTGCACAGAAATGTGAAGAATTGTTAACACAGAAGTGGCTAAGGTTAGACAACAGTCCACAGAAACGAATGGCCTAGTTTATATTTCGACGTTGATTTGCAAGTGTCTTCATTCCACTATCAAGTTTTTAGGGTTGTTGTTTTCTAAGTTTACTCAGGCTCTGTGACAATTAGAAATGCCTCTCTCTGAATCAAAGTGTTCCTGCTAGAACTAATTACTATCAAACATGCTAAGCAATGACAGCCCTTTGAAGAAGTAGCTGTAAGTCACCTTACAAAGACCTCAGACTCAAACACCTCATTGTTGTTAGGGAAACCAAGTCTTAGACAAAGGGTGAAACTGCAACTGATAACATCCAAAAAACAACATGATGGTACAAGAATCCATTTGGGATCAATACCACCACATTTTTTTTTCAAAAGCACTTACATATTTAAAGCTTATTGAAAATTGTTAGTATTAGAAAACAAAACAACTTAAACGATTAAAAAATCCATTAACTGAAGCTGCATTACAAGGAAAGGCAGGCACACATATTTAGTATGTTACAGGGTAGGGGAAGGGTGCAGTTTCTTCTGTCTCTCCATTACAATTTCTTTTAGTGGAATGGAAAGAACGATGAACAACTGAAGCAAAGAAACTGATATATAGATCAACACCAGCTGTTACAACAGGGGTGGGGAACATGTGGCTCTCCAGAGGTTATTGAACTACAACACCTATCATCCCTAGCCACTGCCAATGCTGCCTGGAGCCGATGGAAGTTGGAGTCCCAACAGTATCTAGAGGCCTGCAGGTTCATTGGCACTGTGTTACAAGAAGCACAAACCAGCAGTTGCCCTACCACCTCTTGTTTCCATTGAACTATATGAAAGAAGGGAAACTTGGGAGGAGGGCAAGGGGAAAAGGCAATGCTTCAGAGACACATTCAGCTGGCATATCTGCCCTCAGCATCTTTCCTGCTGGAGTTCACCTTGACAAAAAGCAGGGGCGCGAAAGAACAAAAGACAGAAGGACAAAGCACTCAACTCATACCCTTGCAGGTGCCTCACAGAATATTTGCAGCTCTCTACAATTGCCTCATTTCAAGTTTTATCACGTGGGAGATGCTAAAAAGGGACAAGCCTGCCAATATTTTATTGTATCATATTCATGCCAGAGCTTCAAAACCTAGAAGAGACACACTCACTAAGAAGAGATTGTGTATAGATTGACTTGCCTACAGTACATATGTTCATTTGTTTGTTTATTTTTGTCCTGCTATGATCTCTGGGCAAACAGTTCTAATTTTTGTATTTTTAGCAACAGAGCAAACGGTATGCATCATAATACCAACACGTATAAATAACATGATCACTAAGGAGAAGGAATTATGAAGACTTACAGTACGCACAATGGAGGGATGAAAGAAGTACGGGGGGAACCTCAAAGATCAGTGTTGGAAACTGTGCTTTTTAACTTGTGCATATATATGAATTAAGAGTAGAGAGTGAGAAGTGAGGTACCCAAGTTCACTGATGACACCAATTTGTTTGGAGTGTTAAGAAAGTCCCAGGGTATAGCCTGAAGGCACCTGAGGCCACCAACTTGCTGAAACTAAGGAGGTGACCACCTGGGAACAACACATACACTGCCTTTGGTTCCATGGTGAAAGGAAGGTGGGATATAAACAAAAATAAAAAGGGACTGTGAGGAGTTCTAAAAGGGTATCTCCTAACTGGATGACTGGGCTGTAGTAAAATGGCAAATGTGATTCAGTGTAAGCAAGTGTAAAATGATGCACAGTGGGGCCAAAAAAATCCCTTACTTCCCATATGTGCATAAGGGGTCTGAACTGGCAGTGACTGACCAAGGAAGGAGATCTTAGGATTTGTGGTGGATAACTCAATGCATATGTTAACTCTGTGTTTGGCGGCTGTGAAAAAAGCTAATTCCATGTTGAGGATTGTTAAGAATGGATTGAAACTGCCAATGTCATAATGCTGTTATACAAAACTATGGTGTGACTGCATTTTGAATACTGTGTTCATTTCTGGAATACAGTGTTCAGTTCTGGTCGCCGCAGCTGAAAAAGGAAATTGTAGAGTTGGAAAGGAACAACCAAAATTATTGTGAGCTTCTGGACTGACTGGAAATTAGCCACTGATTTGCAAAGGGGCGGGGCGGGGGACAGCTCCATCCTAGACTTGTTTGTAGTATAATGCCACAGTGGGCTGTATCAGTCTTCTTTACTGTGGGCCAATGCTTCTCACAAGTTTCTGAAGTACAACAAAAACCTGTTGGACCTGACATAAGCAAACCATGAAGGAAATAATGAACTTGTTTATTATTGTGCGGGGAGTTGTACTGTTTCGCCACCTGCAAGCCCAGGGATGTGTTACACTAGCATATGGCCATTAACTTACTACTGGACCTATGGTTGCGACTGACCCTTTTTGCTTGGGAGTCCACAGTTTGCTACATTTGATGCATCACATTTTGCTGCCTCTGCTTTTTAAGCTCCCACAGTAGCTCTGAGCAAGTTCGGTGGAATGGAGTTGGGACAGAAGCATAAAAACACACACAATGGCATTACTTCCAGAATTCAGAGTGTCTAGTTGCCCAAAGAGACAAAGCTAGAATAGAAGTAGATTCACTTTTTAAAGCAAATAATTTCCTCTACTCCCTTATGCATTCCAACGACCAGGACAGCCACCTCATGAAACTCTTGACAGCCAAAGAAATAATTAGTGACCTTATCTGGTTGTTTATTTAAATTTATGAAGGCTGCTTTCACTCTGGTCAAGAATCTGAAACCCACATAGAACCACCTTCTAAGCTGTAAGATCCTAGCACTATTCCTTTGTACCAGGTTGTGAGTTAATTTCAGTTTACAGTTCCATGTAGTTGGTTTAATCAGCAGGGGAAATGCTTACATTGTCTAATATATACACCTTATTGCAGCTCTTGTTCTCATTGGACTGTGTTGATGATAACACATGTAGCAACACAGAACTAGCAGTGTTTCAATGTGAACTGTTAAAAGTGAATCCTAATAGTTTCACTTTAGCTACATCACTTGAAGAGTCTTTTAAATACGATGGAAATGCCTGAACAGATTAAGGTTTTGATCTCTTACGCAAACTAAGATTTAAATAATTAAAACTTGAAAGGGTTTCTCCACCCAACTTGTAAATTGAGGAAACTGGCATTTCCAATTTTGTACACTGACATGCTTACAACATATTATTGCTCAACTTCCTTGCTCAAGCTCTTAGTGCATGTGGTTAATAAAAGAAAGCCAAGCTTCATTACACCATAGGCACTGCTTTTTTCGTACCATGCCGAAACTACTTGACAAAGCCAGCTCAATGAAGTGAAAAACAAAAATGCAGTAAGATGTCAGGGTCTCTGGGAAATGCATTACTTCCCTCTGATTGCCTATTTTCCTACACTAAAAAAAAATATTAAAAAATTCTTGCCCAACACCCTATAGGCAAGCATTCGTGACAATACAGGCAATATTTTATTCATCTGCCTCAGGCAAACATTTGCCTAGAGTGCAGATGGCCAACTGGCAGCTGCTCATGGACTGCGTTCCCCCTGCAAGATGACTTTATAAAGCCCTGAGACCTACCTGCAACCACACAGAGAGGGCCGGGGTAGAAAAGCAACTGGATCCTATGAGGGAGGATAGATCCCATCTTTTCTGTGATGTACAGGATTATAGGAAGCTGCCTTATATTGAATGAAAGGTGATGACTGGAAGCATCTCTCCAAGGTTGTAGAGAGCAGCCCTACCTGCAGTTGCAGGGATCTAATCAGGGTCCTTTTTGCATGTAAAATGCATGATATCTGGTGCTCTTCCCTTACTAAAACAAAGTCGGTTTACCCTCATCTCTACCCGATCCCTCTGTGGCCTCCCTTTCCTGAATTTTGGGCTTAGCTCCTTAAGTCAGAGATCTGTCTTCTGTTGCTCTGTAAGGCATCATGCACACAGTGCTTTATCAATATAGGTCACCAGCCATAGGCCCACAGAAACCTTCCCAGGCACCCACCAGATCCTGCCCACCTCTTCTTTCCCTGCTGGAATTAAGCTTGCCCAATTACAGCACATGGGGCATTTTCAGAGAGAGGGAGTGCAGCTGAAGGAAGAAGCTACTCTCTCCCCTCCCCAGCTATTCCACCCCCACCTAAACGCACTGAAAACACCTCTCTCACACCATAATAAGGCTTCAAAGAAGCCTTTTTACTAACTACAATAGCCTTTCTTGAAGCTGAATTACAACAGAGTAGAGCAATTTCAAGGGGTTTCCAGCTGTGACCTCCCCACCCCCAAATCCCCCTTCCCTTGTTGCAATCAGGCTTGAGGGGGGAGCGTCCCATATATATAATTAATTAAATGGGTATTTTATAGTACCCGTGACATTTTCTTAAAATTCCAAATCTTTCCCCAGGCTCAAAGGGTGGGGGCTGGGCTGGGGGCTGAGCTAAAGCAAATCATGCTCCATTGGGTTGAAGCTGGTTGTTCATCATATTTGTTTCCTCCTCCCAGGCCCCATAAATTAGAAACTCACCCCCAAACCTTTGATTTTCATGACGAGTTAAGAGCAACAGAACAACACTTCCATCACCTCAAACCAACATCTCAAATGGGAGACAAGCTAGGATGTGGTTATAAGCAATGATTCATAGTGGAGGAGGGTAAAACACCCCTAAGAACGCCATCTTTTCAGAAATATTTTCCACTGTCCATTGTGGGAAAGAACATATCTCTGTACAACAGAGTTTGCATTTTCTACTCAGAGGTCCTTATCTAAAGCTGCACTGGGTAGATCACAGAGGATTCAGGGAAGGCGATCCTTTCTAATATTCTGTAGGGCCCCAGCCATCTGCCTCTATCTAGTGGTAAAAGCAGCCAACCAACAGCAAAATGAGCAAACCTTGCCTTTCTCCAACAAGGGATACCTCAAGCATGCAATGCTGAATCACACTGAGGAACAGGATAACTTTTGTATGTGCCAAAAGCATTAAGTAGAGCAATGGGTGGGTTTGCCTATATTATCTAGGACTTGTGCCTTTTCAGCTTTCTTCTCTAATGCAGTGTATGTTGCTCGCAAGCACAGATTATCTCTCTTTCAGTACACTATAAGGTCACGGCTGGAAAAATCCCTGACACCTAGTCTCCAAGCACCAGCACTGCATCTCCATTTTACCCAGTTTTTATAGGGTTGGTTCCTATTTCTTTTGGTGCCAAAGTATTCAAATATCTGATTTTGGCTCCTAGGAATTTGAATATATTTTTAGTCCTTTATAAGGGTTACCCACTCCCACTTAGAGGGATTTAGCAATTAGTTTTCAAGGAAATATTAAAAGAGTTATGGCTTTCCACCACTACAATCGGTATGCCTTAGTAGTAAGTTTTAGGTCTAAATGAAAAGAAAAGTTTCACAAGAGCCTGCTTTGTAGTATAAGTTTGACCTGCAGCAAATCATTTGATCAGCTCCATTCAAACACCTTCTGGCCATTTAACGCAGCCCGCCTGCCTTCTTGCCTCGCACTGCATACTCTCAATAGTGATGTGGACAGTTCCAATATTCAGGAACATCTGGATGTTTCTTCGCCATCTTGTTTACTGCCACAGTTGTCATCTTATACAAGCTTTTCATCTCCTTCCAAGAAGGGCTTATACAAGCAACATGTGTGTTATTATTCTGTATTTTAAGAAGCAATTTGAGCAATGAGGTTTGCTTCCCCACCCATGCCTTTCCCAGTGTTAAGTCTTAAGAGTAAGAGATAAAAGATGACAGAACCAGTAAAGATAAAACTAGTAAATTCCTTCAGCTATAAATCACCCAAGCCATTTCTGAGCTCTCCTTTATTACTCTAGTAAGGGAAAAACCCTTGCTCTGAAGAGGTATTGGCTTTAGAAGAGTGTGAATGTCAACAAGTCTGGTCAGAATTGGAGCTGTGGCGGATAGAACTGTTTAATTAAAGCAGTAATATAAGTGATGCTTGGACTTGTCCAGAGTTTTGGACTCGTGCGGAACTTGATGTATGGGTTCCCCCAACAAAATTTAAAATTTGGCTGTATAATTTGGAACTAATGTGATTTGGATAATGTGATGTGATTGGCCTGTTAATAAAAATTATTAAAAAAAAAAAACCAGAATTGGAGCTGTGGCACTTGTATTGTGTGCAGGATTCACTTGTGGTACCATATTTTTCTGTGTATAAGGTGCTCCCATGTATAAGACGACCCCTATTTTTTTGGGACTGCAACAAAAAAAATTGGGGGGGGGGGGAATTGACCAAAGTTGTTGAGCTTCTTTGGGGGGGGGGGAGTCAATCGCTCTACAGCATGCCCACCAGCTGCAAATACACGCATCGCCCACCTGCCCACTTGACAAATCCACAGGCGATTGCACGCATGCCTCGCCACTGCCGTAAATCAATCGCCCAATTGCCGCAGCAAATCGTCGGCAGGCCTTGCAGCAGCAACCAATCACACGCCCAATCACTGCTGCCAATCTTCTGCTGGCTGTTGCCACCAATCACCCGTTCCCCCTCTGCTATCCATGTATAAGAAGACCCACAATTTTTGCCTATTATTTCTAAGGAAAAAATATTGTCTTAAACATGGAAAAATACAGTTATTGATTATTGTTACAGTCTCAAGCCACCATTAAACCCTCCAAACTATGTGGCACTTTGTCATCAACCTGGCATTCTTAACAGTTCAAAGATTTGTAAAATCTACCCAGAAATGAATGCTTGGGGGGGGGGGGGGAGAGCACAAATTATATCCAACACTGCTCTGTCTGTCTACTTTGTGTCTTTTACTCACCCAAATAAGACCTGGCAAAGCCTTTTCCAAACGTTTTGCAGCAATTATCTTTTCATCTGCTCTAATGTTTTAAGTTAACTCTAAATATAGTAATAGATTAGCCGGATGAGTCTAGGCAGACTGTTGCCATTAAGATCTTTAGCACTGTAAGCTGGTAAACTCCCTAAGAGGAACAAAAACAATTCTTATTTAAATCACTGTCCTTGACTAGGTGGATACCATCTCCATCCTCTTTGAACTGACAAAAGGAATATTAGCAAATTCACTTTCTGAACAATGCAAGTATATAAGAAACTGGGGGTGAGGTCCTTAGAAATATATCATTTCTACATGCACAGCATATCCACAAATGCAAATACAGAAAAAATTATTGAAGCGAACAAGAAGCAAGGATCATAATTTGTTAATTACATGTCCTCTCGGCCCATATACATTATCTGTTATAAGGCCAAGTTCTTAGACACCTGGGAGATTTTAATTTGAGGAGCTGAGGATCAAGTCTGAGCATTTAGCCCCTCTACACTGGAAGATCCACAAGCCTGTTTTTATTGTACCATTTTGAACCTAAAACTTCATATATAAGGCTTAGCGCCAAACTAAATGTGATTACTAAACGAGACCTAATCAAGAATCTCCTGTAGGTTAAAAACCCACACTGATTAGCAGGGGTAGGTGACAGCTGTGTTAGCATGTAAGCATGTGTGAGTGACAGAATATGAATCTGATCAGTATCTTGGCATCAAAGGTGATGCCACCAAGCAATTTTGTTGCTTAACCACACACACACCCTAACACCACCAAAGGTGGAAGGAGTGGAAAGATAAACGGTTTATCTTCAGCTGCTATTGAGTTTTTAGAAGACAGCAAGAGATCCTGATCACAGACTTCTCGTGTCATATGTAGTTGAGCCTTTAAAGGTCAGCAGTGAACAAAAGCCAATTCTTGGCAATGATCTTAACCAGAAGCATCTTATGAACCCAAGATAACCTGCTGCCGAAAACATCTAAAATATAGCCAGAGTACCAACAGTACTGCCCAAGTAACGTATCATAGACTGCAAAGCCAGGAAACTACAGACTTATGCTCTGTTATACAATATGAACTAAATACCACCCCTTTGGTTTTCAATACAGTATTGAAAATCAGAATACTCTTTGGTCATAAGCAAGCATTAAAAGGGTAAAGAAAAAGGAATCTACACTTTGACCATAACACTTTAAAACCAATGATGATGTAACTAACTCCACTCTGCATGTGCTTCAAGGCACAGTCACATGTTTCAAAACTATTATGTCAGCAACAATGCATTACAAAATCATTTATCTGCAGCCATTTGGGGGGAACTCTTCTACACATTTTCAGTAGATAAGGGGGGAGTGGTGCACTCTAAACCCTTACCGATGGGACTAGAATTCATTCATTCATGTTATCTAAAGATGACCACAAATACTTACACTCACACCCGCCTCCCTAACTCCCCCTCTGATCAGCAACCACTTGCCATATGGGCTATGACAGCTGGCCTACCTACCACCTTTCCAGAGGCCAGAAAGCTCAGAGATGAAGAAATTCAAAAGCAGCAGGCATTTTTATAGGCTGGAGTCAAATCAACACCTACCTCATTTAAGACTGTTTATTTAGTGTTTAGGATACATTTCTTCAAAGTAGTCAATGTGTGGTGGCTGGAGTATGTCGAGAGCAGAGAGCACCTACAAAACAAGGGGGAAGCTGATTTGGTTATGTGAAATACACCAGAAATCCTCACTTTAGAGAAGCAACTGTGAAATCAAAGACAAGGCTTTCTTTTCAACTCACAACTACGCTGCCTCCACCTTTATTTGAGGGGAGAGATGCAAAGTTGAGAGGTCTTCACAAAGAAAAAGGGCACTACTGATGTCTGATCAAAGAAAAAATTGCAGAACTGACGTTTCCAGAAAATGATGGTCCTTGTACTGCTATGTATGTCATAATCCTTTCTGTCAGCTTTATTCAGATTTTCTGAACCCACAGACTATATGCACAATATCTTTGCTCATAACTTCTTAGGCAAGGTCTTCTCCAAAGTCTGCAACTTTATTACACTTAAGTATTTGCAACTTAACTTCCTCCTCTTTGCAACAAATTTACTTCATTTTATTTCAGAGTTTTCATATCCCACCTTTCCTCCAAATGAGAACAAGGTAGCTTCATGGGGACACGGGAAAGGGCCTTCTTGGAGTCTCCTCCAAAATTCTCCCTGCCTAGAAAAACTAGACGGGCTCCCTCCTGGTCCTTCTGCTGGCAGGTGAAGATCGTGTTCCCAACAGGATTTTGGGAACCGACTGCTTTTAATAAACACCATGCTGGTTTTATTGTAATTATTTGTATGTTTTAACATATTATATATATGTATATAGTTTTAATTCTAGTAATGTTTGATTTTTTATGATTGGTTTTTCTATGTTTTTAGCAATTGTTGGTTTTATCTGTTTTTATCTGTAAGCTGCCTTGAGTCCCATCAGAGGAAAAAAGGGTATAAACAACAACAACAAAAAGCAGCAATGTACATGGTAATGAAAAAAATATAATATATAATAAAACCATAAATCCATTACAACTCCAATCAGCATCAAAATCATCAGGTTTCAAAGACCTGGATAAATATTTCGACCTGTCATCTAAATACCTCTAATGTGGAGGATTGTCATCTCTCAATCAGGAGGAAGTGCCTTAAATTGGGTGCCACCACCAAAAATGCCCCATCTTTTATGACTGTCCTGCTCACCACACTAGCTGGCGGGGACACAAGCAGGGACTTTCAGACAGATCTTAGGGCTTGGAAAACCAGGTACGAGAGAAGATGTCCTGCCAAGCATTTAGGTCCCAGGCCATCTAGGATTTTACAGACTGACGTCAACCCCTTGCGTTGGGCCTGGCAGCTTACCAGCTGTCAGTGCAGTGCCTTCAGAGATATGAACCTGTCGGGCTGCACCCACTAACTAGCAGAATCTTGCAGCAGCTGCTTTCGTGGGAAGTGCCACATGGAATGCACTGTAATATGGGGAATCTGTGGAAAGTTATCAGAGCATAGATGGCTGATACTGGTATGGGAATGGCTGCAGCTGACGAACAAACTGTAGATGGGTACAGGTGCTCCTCACCATTGTGGTAGCTTGGCCTCCAGTGGCAGCTTGGACTACAAACCTGCTCTTTCCAGAGAGTGCTATTCCACTTGAACTGAATACAGCAGGTATTCTGGTGAGTTTTGTTGGTCCTTATAGTAAGGCATTTGAATACCGTTTGGGGTTACCAGATTATTTCTGGTTATGCTCCCTCCATTTGAAAAGACTAATGTGGTGATGCCTACTTTTGGAATGACTGAATGCAAGCATTCTTTGCACAGATTAAAATATCACAAAGCTAGGAGATTTCAGGAAGAATGCTGAAGGTTTGCAAAGCCCTTGGAGTAAGGAATAATGGCCTGCCAGACCATCACTCCCTATTTCTTCTCCACCATGATTAACCAGTTTGTCAACAAAAAAATGTTTTCCGTTTAGTTGGTAATCCTAGTCAGTCTCAGTCATGATTAATGTGGTGACAGCAAGCTCTTGATCTCGGCTAGTGTGTGTGAGGGTGCATGTTGCCAAGGAGTGGCTCCACATTTGTCAACTATGATTCACAGAGCACTAGAGCTGCATCTACACCAGCTCTTACATCTGGCACTCTCACTCGACACAAATGAAGCGTGCAAGTTCTCTATAGCAATTGCACAGATATAAGAGGCTGCTTTTCACTAATAGGTAGTGCATTTTGAGAAAGTTTGTAGGAGAGAAAACTTCTGTTTGGTTATGCTCTGCATTATTAATGTAAACAATCACACTATACCAATCTCCTCCCATCCCTGCCTATAAGTGACAGTTGATGATACAATAAAATAGGAATATGTGCAGAGCTTTACAAGCTAAGGTTTGCAGGAAATACAGCTCACTCTTCCCCACCCCTGCCCCCCAAATAAGGCATCTCCATGTTAATCGTGTTTTTACTTCTATAGGTTCCTATGATTTCTATTACACCAAAAGTCTGGAATGTATTGCTGAAGTCTCTGGCCCCCTTTTTGTCTCTTGATTTAATATATCTAACCTGTTTTCTGTAGTGACTTTGTTCATGCTTGATTTTGCATTTAACAAATAAAGAAGAGGGTAAAAAGTTTTACACACAGCCCCTACTGGTTAAAAAGTTAACAAAAATATCTCCACTGGTAACATAATTAGGCACCTTGCTCAGAAAAAGCTTAAAGTAATGATTTCAGAGTCATTACCGAGACACTAATATTGGCTTTATTCCTCTCCTAAAGGTGGGAGAGAAGAGACTGGGTGTAATATGCCATTTGCACACTTCACTGGGGGCATTTGCTACTTGCCATAAATGAGGAAGCCAGTCAAGTCTAATTCAACTGCTTTTAGCCTGATAGCAAAGGCGTGACCATAGTCCTTAAACAAAACCTGCCTCATTGGGGCGGAGAAAGGGGTGTGTGGTGGGTGCGGGTCGCCCACTGAGGGGGGTGACAAAATGCCGGGTGACACTCACCGCGGGGCCTGCAGCACGCCCGAGCCACGTGTCTCTCCTGGGAGAGATGCGGTGGCTTGGGCGCATGCAAGCTCCACAGTGCCCAAACAGTCCACCCAGGCACCCGAGCAGCTTCCTCTGCCACTGTGCCTCATTGGTATTTGAGTTTTGTATTGTAGTGTTCATGCAAAGCAAGCTGCAGGCCACTTACATTGTCATGCTTAAAAAAACACAACATCTTCAATTCACGGAAGACCCTTTTGCAAGAGACCAGATTTTGGAAGACGTTGGGCATCTTTTTGAGTGCAACTCTCTTTCCATCTCGCGGATCTGTTACTGACCTGAAGGAGAGGAGAAGAAGATTAAGCATATAATCTGACTTTAAACAAACAAGTTCTTTCATTCCACCCCAAGAATACCTATGCTAAAAAAAAAATCAAGCTGAATCTGGATGCTCAAAGCAGAAAATCAAGAGAGGCATGTAGAATTCTTAAACAAGTCCCGCTGCATTTTATTCTGTATACAAAGTGAATTCAATCCACGCTTCAGGCAACTCTGCATGTTATTCAGCAATGAGATTACTATGCATTCAAGTCCTCGCGTCTTCCATCAGTAAAACTATTCACCTCAACTGTACACTACTATTTAATGTCTGGTCAATAAATGGCAGTATCTGATTACTTACATTTTCTTCTCTTTAATTACTCTATTAGTTCTAGGACACCTTTCCCATTACAAGACTTTTCAATATTAAATTGCCACAGTACATTGCTTTTCAACATTGCCTGCTAACAAGATTAATTTTGTATGAAACTATTGAAAAAAGTTGCTCCCTTGGCATCAAATTAGACCATAGTGCATATCTTCCGGTGGGGTGTTCTACATGCAGTTTCTGGTCTACATTGTGAGGGAGGGCCAGGGGAAGACACTGAATCCCTTGTCTTCCTTGATACTTCATGGCAGGTAATGTCCCCCCATGCAAAACATAGTAAAATCCTACCTATCTGCAATGATTACAAAATATTTCAGGAAGAGGATAGACACTAATATATGGCTTGCTACTTCCAAGAACTATATGAAATGGCCCAAGACAAGAAAGCCACCCAACTCCTAATTTAGGCTAACTATGCTGGAGCATAGGAAGCTGTTTTACACCAAGTCCATCTAGCTCAGTCCAGTGTGATACTTTTCTGCAGGGAAAAAAATCTATTTTGTAAGTTCATTATTAACAATGAACATCAACTTCAAATACAGACAAGATCCTAAATTACACCACTCTCTAGGGCAGGTTTTCCAAACTTGGGCCTTCAGCTATTTTTGGACTACAACTCCCATCATCTCCACCTAGGAGAACCAGTGGGAATTGTAGTCCAAATATAGCTTGAGACCCCAGTTTTTGGGAAAACCTGCTCTAGGGCATCAGAAAATTTTCCGACGAAGGCTGAAAAATTTCCAAAATGACTACCTTAATTTCCCAGAAAACCCACACCCCTGAGCTTGGGTACTGTCCACAGTGATTGGCAGCAGTTCTCCAGGGTTTCTGGTAAGAGCAGGGGTCAGCAAACTTTTCCAGCAGGAGGCCGGTCCACTGTCCCTCAGACCTTGTGGGGGGCTGGACTATATTTGGGGTGGGGTGGGGAATGAACGAATTCCTATGCCCCACAAATAACCCAGAGATACATTTTAAATAAAAGGACACATTCTACTTATGTAAAAACACTATTGATTCCTGGACCGTCCGCAGGCCGGATTGAGAAGGCGATTGGGCCAGATACGGCCTCCGTGCCTTAGTTTGCCTACCAATGGGTAAGAGTCTGGAGAGACAGAGGATAGAACCTGGGATTTCCTGCCAGCAAAGCCTGTGCTTTATAAATATTGAGAAAAACAGCAGTTTGCTCATATGTGTACCAAAGATGAGACACGCACAAATGTCAGCAAGTGCCACATTTTATACTCAGGTTCCCCCTTGATAACCAAATCCGCATGTGAATATATTTGCATATGAAAACTGATTCGGAAGCATGCCTTTTCATCCAGGTATCTAGAAGCTAATGCTTAACACATTTGAAATATTTTTCTCTCCAAAAATCTGAGGGCTAGCTTCCCCAGAAGTTTTTTTTAATACTTCTCCACCAATATACAGATGTAGATTAGCAATTTGTGTGCAGCAAGTGCCATACTCGAAGTTATGAAAAACTCCAAGCTCTACAAAGAATAGTTATGTACTGATGAAAGAAGACATCTGACTACTTAAACTGGGATAATTTCAACATGTGAGAACTAGTGCCTGTACTTTCTAAATAGCAGTTCCATGTTTAAACAGTAACTTAACACACTTCCCCCCCCCCAAATGGTTTAATGTTGGGGTTATCTTACATAAATGAAGTTATTTCTTTAAAACAAACAAGCACAAAATCACTCTTCTTTTAAATTTTGAACAGACACAAAACCTGCTCCCCAAATATCGGGCTGTAGTTTGTTAATATTGTAAAGTTAACACAAAATCACAAAGCAACATTTCTTTTAATTATTCATTCTAAGACCAACCATGCTTGTAGCTGGAGCAATATAACCTAATGAATGTGAATGGCAGTGCAGTAATTTCATGCCATGTTGAGCTTGTTCTCTCTTAACTCGGGGTAGCAGCTGCTTTGGTTCAGCACAAATAGTACCAGAAAACAGATAAGTTAAGTGCTGAAGCCTGTTACACAGGAATGTTTTTATTTTCTTTGTTGCTGAAAAGGCTTGCTGTGCTGAGCTCTTCGGCCAGTTATCTCCATCTGTATGAGCTAATGAGTTACAGGCGGTAAAGATAACAGCCAGTTCTGACAGCACCTTTCACTGCCTCATTTTTGAAAGAGGTCATTCTAACAAGTCTAAACAGGGCAGTTTCTTTAAAAGTTAAAGAGTTCTACAACATAAATGTGACTATTAGACTGCTAATAATACCAGACTGTGCGTCTTATGAGGGAGGGGGGACAGAGAGAAGAAAATGACTGACTTTTTAGAGCACAGAAAATTAATTTGAGCAGCACTCAAGGGGCAAAAAAGTAACATGACTCCTGAAAGGCTAATTGGTTTGCAGTGGCATGAGCTTTTGTAGGCAACAGGCTGAATCATCATATGCTCATATATCTGCCATGACACACTGAAGCCTACGGAAGCTCAGGCTACATGACTATTTATACAGCATCATCAATTGGCCTTTTACAGAAT
This sequence comes from Podarcis raffonei, assembly GCF_027172205.1. Taxonomy (NCBI): domain Eukaryota; kingdom Metazoa; phylum Chordata; class Lepidosauria; order Squamata; family Lacertidae; genus Podarcis; species Podarcis raffonei. The sequence continues at coordinate 8,597,538 of NC_070616.1, read as the reverse complement.
AACATAAGCAAAAGGTCAGACTCAGGCCCCTGTACAGAAGACTCTACAATATGAATTTCAACAGAGAAGAGGAAAGATAACAGAAGTAGTAGGACAAAGGCACTGAGGAAGTATACGTGCCAATTTCAAACCAAAACATTCCTGGGGAAAGGTGGATTTTGAGGTTTTTAACTATACATTTCAGAATACTAGTCATGATGTTCTGCAGCAGCAAGAAAGCCAAGGGCTGCAACACATTAAGTTAAATCCTGATCACAATCCCACCTGTTTCAGGCTTCTGAGACTGGTAAAACTGTGGGAAAAATAGGGATGATGAGATGGGAATAACCTATTTATTTATTTATTTATTATGAAGAGCAATTTTTGCAATCATATCACACCTTTCAGCAAATAGCATTCCCTTTGTTCCCTTCAGAGTTCCCTCTGCTCTCCCTCCTACATTTCAACACCATATGTATTAAACATTTTAACTACAGTGTTTAACCATACACAGTAAAATTAGGACATAGTATCAAAAGATTAATCTTCTTAGTATAAGCTCCTCATCATGATGTGAATATAAAAATGTTACAAAAGAAACCTGCTGTGCCATAAACATGCAGGTGTGAAGAGGAATACAACAAAAAGGAATAAGGAACAGCGTCCACAAAGAGATCACACTCACATTGACCTACATAAGAAAGGCTAAAGCAGTGAGAGAGACAGGGAGAATGTTCATCTAGTTGCTGCAAAACACATTAGTTGAAAACTAAAGGAGGAGGAGTTCACAACAGACCATAAGGCATGCAGATTCTTAGACTTAAGCAATGTGCCTGAGCACCGGCTTCCTATTTAGAGTTCTAGGATGTTTCAAAGCTTGCTTTACGCAGATGCAGACACGTACCATATTTAGGCAAATCTAATGCGCTATTGAATCTAATGCACACCTTGATTTTCAAAAGGTTGAAACCAAAAAAGTATTTGCTGGTGAATATAAATGCGCCATAAAATCTAATGCACACCCTAATTTCTGTAATGTAATTTGGCCAAAAAAGCGTGCATTACATTCAAGTAAATACGGTATGTGTGACTACATGGAAGCCATAAATAACTATTTGTTCATTGTATGCCAAACTGGTTACTGAGCCTATATTTAACTGAGCAGAAAGCATGAGAGAGAAAAATGCAGTGTTTTGATTCCATAGCCCCACAAAAGGAGTGGTGGGACCTTTTTCTCTGCCCATAATTTAGAAACATGAAGTCTAAAAATACTTTTGGAGCTCCAAATTTTATAAAGTCAGAAAAAGAACCTTATATTAAGGCAAAAGTATGGAAAATAGTTCTTATAAACCACCTTGGCAAAGTTTCTCAAGTATTCTGGGTTTTACTCTTTTCCAAACAGTAAAATTATAATTCTGTAAAAATAATAAGCATTTGGAAAGCTCCAAAATCCATACTCAGAAAACAAGTTTTTTTATTTTTGTTTTTAAAGTTTACTTGGTAGCTACAGTGTCTTGCATATTGATAAGAATTCCAATACTTAGTAAAGTGAGAGAGTTTTTGGCTCCAGGGGCCTGCAGGCCAACTATGACAGGTGGTGGGCAGGGCAACCCACCTCCAATTCTTTCATCCTGCAACATTGGGGGTTGAAAGGGGAAGCGTGTGAAAGGGCTTTGCAATCCTCCCTGCATGGCTCTTTCCACCTCCTATAGAAACTGCCTCCCTTTAACCAAGCCACATTCCCAACACCCATCAACTGAATAACTGGGAACCTACTTTAAGCTCCCCAATGTTCCATTGAAGCCCCCCACTTACCCACCCCACACCTGGGGTGTTATGTAGGATGTTAGGTAAGGCAGATGGGCATGGCTCCCCCCACCCAAAAGTGCAAAGGTCTGGTGGGCCATGCTTGTCCTGAAGGCCAGAAGTTTCCCATCCTTGAATTAGATCTACCAAAGTGGATAATCCATTCCACCAATGCAGACCAGTCAGTATGCCCATTTATGAAGTATTCAGGCTATTTATCAGCCACTTCTGAGCTGTTGGGAACCAGAGCCACTTTCCTGTGTTCAGTGTTGATAATTCTTGCAGCTAACAAACTTTTCAGTAACTTCACATAACATCCCAAGTCTTCTTCCACGACATATAAGAGCAAGGTTCATTTAACTGTTACTTGAAAGGTTACTTCTGTAATTTATCAATCTCTGAGTACAAGAGCACCACATATAAAGAAAACCTCACATTATCATTGTCACATTTCTTTCGTCTGAAAGTTCAATGAGAGCACAGAAAGGAAACCAAATATGCCTCCTCTAGAGGACATACGGTACATGATAACATCCTTGTTTATTCTGGCTTCATCTCCTCATTTAGATACATACATTGCTACCTTTAGAATCACATGCAACCAGTAAGCATGGACTGGAGGAATGAGGAGAAATATTTACCTAATATCATATCAACCTTATTTGACCAACAGTAATAACAGTGAGGGACGCGGGTGGCGCTGTGGGTAAAACCTCAGCGCCTAGAACTTGCCGATCGCATGGTCGGCGGTTCGAATCCCCGCGGCGGGGTGAGCTCCCGTCGTTCGGTCCCAGCTCCTGCCCACCTAGCAGTTCGAAAGCACCCTTAAGTGCAAGTAGATAAATAGGTACCACTTTATAGCGGGAAGGTAAACGGCGTTTCCGTGTGCTGCTCTGGTGCCAGTTCGCTGGAGCAGCATCGTCACGCTCGCCACGTGACCTGGAAGTGTCTGCGGACAGCGCTGGCTCCCGGCCTCTAGAGTGAGATGAGCGCACAACCCTAGAGTCTGTCAAGACTGGCCCGTACAGGCAGGTGTACCTTTACCTTTTAATAACAGTGATTAGTTAGCTGTTAAATCATCTATCAGTGCTAAGCTATCTTGAGGAGGGTCTGCCCATCTAGTATCATTCAAGAAAAAAATACTACCTCCAACATAAGCAGTAGGCATAAACTATTAATGCATTTCTATATGCATGTAACTACAGCTTTCACTAAGGCATGCAAGGCTGAAGAGTATCAGCATGGTCTAATTACTGCACAAAGTTCAATTTGTCTTCAGCAGATAAGCAATCACATTCAGGAGTAGCAATTTCTCTTTTGTCTTGGTAGTTTAACAGTCAGTGAGTAACGTAAGTAGTGCACTCCCAGGAATAACTACTATGTGCCAAATTTCGCAGCACCGTATTTTTCACACCATAGGACGCACCGGACAATAGGACGCACCTTGTTTTAGAGGGGGGAGAACAGAAAAAAAAAATCTCCCCCTCTCTGCCCAGCGCCCCTTCAGCGAAGCGGCAGGAGGCGCTGCGCAGAAAGGGGGAAAATTTCCCCCCTCTTGTTTTCCCACTCTAAAACAAGGTGCCGTTTAAGGTGCGTTCAGGCGGCTACCTTGGAAGCCTGGAGAGCGAGAGGGGTCGGTGCACACCGACCCCTCTCGCTCTCCAGGCTTCAGGTTCCTTTCGACCTGCTCTTTGGGGCTGGCGGGGGGAAGCCCACCACCAGCCCCAAAGAGCAGGTCAGGGAGCAGCGGAAAGGCACAGCGGAGAGGCTGCTGCCATAGTCGCGCGTCACCTCTCCAGCTGGGAGAGGGTCGCGGGGCTATGGCTTCTTTAGCCCCGCACGCGCTCTCCCAGCTGGAGAGGTGGCACGCGGCTAAAGAGGCTCCTGCTATAGCCACGCGTCACCTCTCCAGCTGGGAGAGGGTCGCGGGGCTATGGCTTCTTTAGCTCCGCGCGCTCTCTCCCGACTGGAGAGGTGACGCGTGGCTATAGAGGCTCCTGCCATAGCCGCGCGTCACCTCTCCAGCCGGGAGAGGGTCGCAGGGCTATGGCGTCTTCGCTCCATAGGTTGCACACACATTTCCCCTTTGTTTTTGAAGGGGGAAAAGTGCGTCCTACAGAGCGAAAAATACGGTATATGCATACTGAACAGTCACAACGATTTTTCTATTATTTCAGCCAGAACCTAGTCCTTAAAAGAAAGAAAAACGTGCATGTAAAACCTATTTCCTGGAAATGTAAAGTTAGGACCAGTGTGCAATTTAGATGTACCACTGAGACTCCAAATACAATCAGATTCTCTAAATGTGTTTAGGATCTTGCTCTTAATCAGGTTTAAAAGCGGTAGCACAGATTATCGCAAGAGTGTCTGCATGCACAGTGCATATGTGTGTGTGTATGTATGCAAGAGAGGCCTAGAAGCATGAACTAGGCCTAGGAGAAACACTGTTAATAAAGCCTGATAAAACTATTGGTACCAATCCCAACAACAATTCCGTTTGTTCTGTTCTGCTTGAAGCATTCAGATTTTATCTGTAGTTTTGCAAGCATTAATGTATTTGAGGAAAGTATTTACATACTGTCCCCATGCTGCCACACTTGGGAGACAGTTCAAAAGAGTTCCTATTGAGACATTTAATAGCTAATGCATTGCAACAGTACTTTAACAGCTTCAGTTGTGGATTTCTAATCCTGAGCCCTGAACTGACTGCTTGCCACATGAACACAGCATACAGTGCAAAAAAATAAAAACCCAGCAAAGTATTGTACATAGGTGTGAGAGAGAAATGGAGAAAAGGCATTCCTCAACGAAGTCACAAAATGCATACAGAGTTGGTTACTGAACCATTTAAAAAGGCTTGGTCAACTGACAAACTAAACAGTGAATCTTTGACCAGTATTTTTAAACCATTAACTTTATTAGAACAAAAGAGGTACTTTAATAATCAGCCAGCTTGATGCTTGTGCTTTTATAAAAACAAATATATGCAAACATAGCCAATGAAGTGTACCCTGGCTATATTGAAAAATGACACCAACTAGTACACCTAGAATTATTCATCAATTTCCACACTCCACAGTGGATCAGTCAATCAAGTTTCAGAAAACAATCATGGGCAGAGCTGACACAAACTCCAATACAGTATTATGTTTCTTTCATATTAAATAGAAGTGGTTTCTCAAAGTAAGTGAGATCTAGTCTCCCTCCACTGCTGTATCCAGGCTAAGTTCTTCTCACAGTTACACAGGAATCTTTCATATACATTCTAGAACTCCAAAAATGAAGAACATAAGAACCTGCTGGATCAAGTAAATGGTTCACCTGGTCAAGCATTCTGTTCTCACAGTGACCAAACAGATACAACAAAACTGGAGTGTAAGATGCCCAGCCTCCAGGCCAGCTCCCCAAAATATAGCCCCTCCCCATAGAAGAATGAAGAGGTTCCTCTTTTACACAAAAATATGGGGTGAGGGCTTTTCTCTATAGCAGGAGTGAAGAACATCCTTGGCCTTCTAGATGCTGCAGACTCCAAATCCCATCAATTCCAGCCTGCATAGCCAATGGAAAACATTGAAGTCATCCTGCAGAATCAGACCAAAGGTCCACAGACTCCTGCTCTCAACAGTAGCCAGAGAGATGCTTCCAGCATGTCCAAAAACAGGGCAGGAGAGCAGCAGCCCTCTGCAGTTTGACCCCACCAACTGGTATTCAGAGGTAACCTGTCTCTAGACATGGAGTTTCAATTTGGTTAATAGCTGCTGTGAACCGCCCTGAGATCTCTGGATATAGGACAGTATACAAATCTGAATCTGAATAAGAATAAGAAAGCCTTATCTTGTTCTATGACTTTGTCTAATCACCTTCTAAAACTATCTGGAAGATCAAAAATAGTCCCTCAGTCCTAGAAAGATGTATTTAAATATGCACATATTACATTAGTATCCTTGGGCAGCTGAAGCAGCTGACAAGTCACAGCATTCTAGGATACATACCAGCAGCAAAGGAGTGATAGAGGGGAATGGGTATGGGGCACTGGCAAGAGAGCTGGCAAGAGTCATTGCCAAGTAGATACCATTTTTATGTGGTGAAACAATCAAATGTTAGGCCATAAATTCTGGGCTACAGAACTACGCATCCTTACAGACAATGAAGGGAGGGAGATGGGTCTGCAATTGCTAGCTACAAACATCATGTATCATTATTTTGGATAAGGTTGGTAATTTAGAAGCAGAGCAGCACCATTTAATTTTATTTTTTTAAATACACCATTTGGAAAACATTTGTAAGATGAAACATTAAAAAATTGGGTATGGGTATGCTAAAAACATGTACACAAACACACAAATGATTACTGCATGGAAAAGGTCTGTGTAACATGCAGTCACAACAAACCTACCAGTGCTGAAAATGACCCAGTCATGTGCCTGACTGTATGCATGCACAGTGTAAACGTGTGGATGTGTGCATTTGCATCTTCTGGTGCAAAAAAGTCCCCCTCCCAACGGTGCTTTGCAAGGCAGAAGAGTCCATTAAGGCTACATGCAGCTACAGTATAAAGGCCTGTTTACCCCTCCTTCACATGTGCTCCTGCTGCACACTTTACAAGCATGCCCCCAGACTCTGTAGTGCCAAGCCATGCATGGTCTTGGCTGACCTATGGTCCATGGACAAGGCATGCCACCCACTATGGCAAGAGCTAGAAAGGAATGAGCAGAAAGACACATGGAGAGCAGTTCCAAAGCCCCCTACTCTGACGCAGAGCAGTAGCACTTGTGCTGTGCCTCTGTAAAACTGAAGTATTCACATGCAATGAACCGTGCTATGAACAGGTGAGCAGCCTTTGTCATATTAGAATTAACAGCCTGTGCCCAATAGGATAACAAGACTTTCCAGAATGACAAAATAATTTAGGGAGGAGGAATCTCAGGCTTGAATTTCAGTGCACCACCTCCTCCATCTGGCCTTCTGCAATCTCCTTATGGCTCTGATATATCAGCCTATCCAAAAGCCATGGGAAGCTTCAGCCAAGTTGAAGGTTCAAAAGGTAAGATGAAGCTGATGGACAGAAGGCCAACTTGTAAGCAAGGATATGTGTGTGCCCAGATATGAGAATGAAACCTCTTTTGTGGATAATAGTGCATTTGTATTCATGGAAGAGAATGACAAGTGGCCAATTAAAACTTTGAAAGAGTGAGTCTTAGTTAGAGGGTATTTATTCTATTTCTCATTTAATAAATTACATGTACATTTATACTACTAAATTTAAGGTGAAAACACGTATGTTGTAACAGATACAAAAGCAGCTTTAAAATGTACTTCCTGCTCTAAAGCCCAATGGAAAAATCAATAATGTTTCTATATTTGTGGGTTAGACAAAAAAAACCCCAAACAAACCACGCTCATAGCAACTTTCTGCTGATATGAGGGAAGGCAATCTAAGATATATGCTGCTTTTGTAGATTTTCGTGGTGCATTTGACTCAATTGACCGCCCAAAGCTGTGGAGGAAACTCGCAGAATTAAAAATTGATCAGCGCTTATTGATCCTAATAAAAAATCTATACTCTTCCAATATCTGTCAAGTCAAACTTAACACCAAAGGTCACCTTTCATCAGACATCCCAAACTCGAAAGGGGTAAAACAAGGGTGTATTCTTGCCCCCTTCCTATTTAATTTATTTTTATCAGATTTGCCAGATCACCTTCAAAAAATAGAATCACATGCCCCTAAACTTAATCAGAAACCAGTTTCTCTATTATTATACGCAGACGATGCTGTTCTACTATCATTAACGAGCTTGGGTCTGAAACGCCTTATATCTTCTCTGATCCTTTACTGCGAATGTAACAAGCTCTCTATAAATTACGAGAAGACAAAAATTTTGGTCTTCTCGAATGGTTGGAAATTAGAGAAATGGAAAATAAGAGGGCAGGAAATTCAACAAGTGAAAATCTATAGGTATCTGGGAATCTTATTCCAGAGCAATTTAGGGTGGGCAAATCATTGCACAAATGCCATAAAACAGGCAAAGTGCACCTCATCAGCTGTTGCCCGTTTTTATTATCAGAAAGGCAATCAATTTATTCCTGCGGCCAATCAGATATTCCAAACAAAAGTGCAATCCCAGATACTCTATGGAATCCCGCTATGGGTCCAAGCATATAATAGTGATCTAAAAAAGATTCACTCCAGCTTTCTGAGACGTATTCTTGGACTCCCAGCTGTGATCAAATATGAAACAATGTGTGCAGAAATAGGCATACACACAATGGAATATTGGGCCTGGTCCACCTCAATAAAGTACTGGTTACGCTGCCATTTTCGCTGCCCTCCATCAAGTCTGCTCGCTGATTTGCTCAAAGACTCCTACAAATCAAGATGGTATCAGTACCTCAAAAAAAAGATTGAATCTTTAGGCATCGAGCTGGAGCCCCTGTACAATTCTAATGAGCAATACATTTTCCATAATATCCTAACTAGACTAAAGGATGTCGAGAGGCAAAATATTATGGCAGCTGTAAACAAAATTTGTTCGCCCATATTCTATGATTTAAATATCTTAGATAGCAGAGCCAATTACGTCACCAAATTAATAATTCCAGCCCAACGTAGGGCTTTTATGCTGGCCCGTTTGAATGTTTTTCCCTCAGCATTTGTCAGGGGAAGATATCAAAACATCCCTAGAAATAAGAGATTCTGCAGATGTTCTATGAATGTCCCGGACACGGTAGAGCACATTCTCTTTCAGTGCCCATTGTACAGTACGCTCCGTCAACGCGTGCTGTCCCCTCTTCTGGGTGGTCTGGAGCCCCAACAAGGTAAATGTGTGGGATTCTGCCTATCCGACGTTGACCAAAGGGTAACGGCGGGGGTAGCCGAGTTTTTGGTAGCAGTCCTCCAAGGAGCAGGTTAACAAGGAAAACCACTGATTTTATATGTATATATATATATATGTATGTAGCCAACTGCTGCCTTTCTGTTTATATCTCAAGGCTTTTATATGTTTCTTTCTCTTTTATCGTTTTATTTGTATAATGCCTAATAAAGGTTTGAATAAGTAAGATATGAGGGAAGGCCAGGTGACATAAAGGTTTTGAAGATTTGATGTCCAAAATACATTTCATACTGGGTAGCTTTTTTAAATCACAGCACAGACTAATAATAATAATAAGATCCAGTAACTACAGCACAACCATAGTAATGTATCTGTGCAAGTGGTGACTTGATATTTTAATGATCCATAATAAAGGAAGTTAGTAATAATAATTTGACTTCCCTTTTAAAAGAGAAAGTCCCTTAGTCAGTTTTTCAGAGATCTGCCTTCCTGTTAAACAGTATACAGTAAGTCATAAGGTGACAGTTTTATTGGTAAGCACATAATTTTTTAAGGCTCACACAGTAGACTGTCACGGTGATGCAAATTTCTGTTCATTGTCATTTGAATTTTAAAGTTGTGCTTTAAACATTTGATGTCTGACATCGGGCTTTATGTAATTTGATTGCTGTTAATTCTTAACAATTTTATGTTTCAACCTGTGGTCTTAAAACAATATCAGCCACCCATGGGTGTAGCCAGGATTTATGTTAGGGGGGCAGGATTACTGGGGAGAGGCAGAACCCAACTCTCTGTGACACGGTTTGCCAGTTTTAAAAGTATTTTTATTTATTTACTTGATTTAGAAAGGAAAGCTGCCCCCCATCCCTCTTGCCTACACCGATGCTATCACTAGCGATGTGGGGGAATATGGGATGAAACAGCTGTAAGATGCTCAATGGAAGAGAAGAATCTTTGCCATTTGCTTAAAGACAGAAAGAAATAATAATAATAATAATAATAATAATAATAATAATAATAATTTATTATTTATACCCCGACCTTCTGTCCAGGCTTCCCCAGCCACACTGGGAGGCTTCCAACAAAATATTAAAAGACCATAATGCATCAAACATTAAAAGCTTCCCTAAGCTAAGTGCATCAATTGTGGAAGAAAAATTCAGAAACCAGTTGCTGCTGTAGAGAAAAGCTCACATTCACCAACTTAACCCCAGACAGAGGTGGGACACAGTTCAGGGCCTTCCATCCCCAAAGATCTTAGTGGTCAGGCACTCTCAAAAGGCAGCAAGTGGTCACAGATGCACAGAAGTGGTCATCACACGAACATGGTAAGTGAAACAAAGTGGAGTTAGAATCAACTTTGGAAGTCCAAAAAACAGAGATGCCCTTATAAGTAACAGGGTAGTTAAAAAAAAAAAAATAGTTCTCTCGTTGAAGGAAAATGTTTGCCTTTTTATATAGTACATATATGGATACCATCAAAAATCAGGTCACAAATACCCAAAAGAAACCTGTGAAAGCATGAAGTCTCCTAGGAGCTAATTGAGAGAGAGTAACTTTACTTACTGTTGTTCTCAGAAGAGAACATTTCAATTCCCTACCCAGCTTTGTTAGGATGTTGCATGACTCTAGCGACAAAGTGAGCAGCAGGCTGGGAACCCATCCATCACTTAGTTCAGACTCAACAAGGGTGCTCTTTTAAGGAACTACAGAAGCCTGCTAAAGGTTTTCACATATGAAGCATAGCTGTAGATGAGTGATAAAAGACTAAAATCATTTAACTTAAAATATTTTTAAAATATTCGAGATCAAGGTATTTGAGGTAAGAATTAAAGGAGCTTCTATAGTCACAGAAAGAATTCATGCAAGACTCCACATACAAAACTCAAGGAAGGTGTGGAATCCAACAAAAGGACACCCACAAATTACAGCATGCATGTATCAGACTTTCAGTGTCCTTCTCAGAAGCTTTTCTACCAAACACATTTACTGTATAAAACTAGGTACAAGTGACACATGAGTCTCTGGATCAACACCTACGGCTTTGCAGGGGATTTATTCGAGAAATGTGAATGTTTTCTGATATTCATGATCTTTAGATTTCTTCCAATATGTCAGAGTGACTACTATTTAAAGAATCATATAATTGCAGAGCTGGAAGGAACTCAAGGGTCATCTAGTCCACTGCCTGCAATGCAGAAATCTCAACTAAAGCATCAGGGAGGCTACCGCTCCCTCCTTACATCATTTATTATGTCATCAAGTTGGACCCTCCTTTCCTTCTGGATGATGGCAGGCAAAGTAGGTGTTCAGCAGTTTCATGTTCTCTCTGTTACCCAATAGCATTCCTCTTTTTTCTCCACGCAGAGGACCTACTTGCTTGTTCTTTCTCTTGCTTTGAACATAGCCTAATAAACCTTTTTGATTTTTATTATCTATTATTAAATGTGATTTATTACAATAGAGTGCTAGGTATTACACAATATAGTGATCACAGGCTTTCTCCAGAGTTCCTTTGCAGGTTAAGACAGGATAAGGAAGGAAAAGAACAGCTGTAAGACAAAATTTCAAAACTCTAGCCAACACCATTTACATAGGAATGCAAATGAACCTAGCTGCTTATGGTAAGTAAAAATTGTGCCCAGCAGACCATGCAGCCTTCCTTCTAGAAAGATGGGAGCAAGATCAAGGAAAGCATAAAGACGAGGCTAGGAAAAGAGAATAGACTGCCTCAAAGCAGATCCTTGAGTACCTATAGGTTTGATGGAGTTGGTCGATCACGAGCTGGCCAAGAGCAGCATTAGTTCCCAGTAAAATAATCATATCTAATAATAAGAAGCAGTGTTTGAAACTCCAATTGTTCTAGGCACATTTTGCGACAGGGAATTTCATTAGCATGAACAGTTTCTGAGCTGTGGGCGCAGTACTGCGCCTAAGATTTCAGATTAAAACTGCTGAGAAAAGGAGGACCTTTTTTCTGTTTCACCACTTCTAGATACTCTCTGAACACTGGAGAAGAGACCCTCTTAAGACTATTAGGGAAGTGGTCCAGGGAATGACTAGACCAAGGGAAAAATGAACATAATATTTTAACTGCAGTTCATTCATTTTCAGCTTTGTATCCTTGTTATAAAGACGTGTACCTAGACATTCCATTGCTACGCCCATAACCTAGGTTTCAGGTGCTATTTAGCTCCAAGCTTTCATAGCTCAGTTTCTAACACTGATCAGAAGAGGGGAGAATCCTTTTCAGTTATGCAATTGCAACTTTGCTTTTGACATACACACTCACATATAGAAACGCAAGACAACAGCAGAAAATAGCACATATTCTTTCCTGGGCACATTCAAAATTTACATAGTTTAGACTTAACAACAAGCTATGCTTTTTTTTTGTAGGAACGAGTCTGCAAAGCCTCAGGCTCACGTACACACATCTTGCTGCACATGTGAGACAGTCAAAAGGTTTCATTCTTTTTGTAAATTGTTTTGAGCTATTTTTTCTTACAATCAAGTGGTATATAAATTTTATAAAATAAAATAAACAAAAACCCAAGCACCATTCCCTGTTTCATCCAAGCTTAAAGAACACAAGGATCAGACACTGGTCCTGCTCTTTTGCTGTTACAGCTAAAGTGTAAACATAAGTATTACCATGTCAACTCTTAAGGGTGGCTACCACACAAAGACAGAATGAATACGAGAGCCATGTGCTTAGTCTAATATAGCAGCAGCAAGACAACTGCCACTGTTTCCCTGCAGCTGTAGGAATCAATTGCATGGAGCCTGCCCCTGTGCTCAGCATCCCAGCAGCAGCAACAAATTTACTACAACAGCCCTTGGCGTCGACAACTTTAAAATACACTTTAAAAAATCCAATACAAAATAAAATTAAAAACAAAACAAAAATTAAAAATAAAACCCAATTTAAGCTAAAACTGAATTGAGCACACCCTTAAAACTCTCAGGCATAACTTGCTACACTACACTGATTGTGCAGAGTTTCCTTGCAGCTAAAGCACATAGTGCTGTTCTGTATGTTACGTATTGGTAAGCATCTTCTAAGAGAAAACAGGTACCAGTAATTTCTTGGTCAGGATAGGTTCCTGCACTAGACAAAGTATTTCTCAGAAATGTTTCCCTTGGGCCAGCATATAATGGACATTTCAATACATAGTGGATTACATTCTCCACCTGTTTTAAATTACAGGTGCAAATCCCTGGCGAAGCTGGTATCTGTCTGAATATGTAATCCAACATGACATAATCTGTAGGCAGAGAAAGCATCTCATTGTGGGATAGGGTGAACTATACAAAATAATGACGGTGGCCTCCCAAAGCTATCCAAACATACCACAAATTAAATGGCACAATCCTATGAGTCTGCCATATTTGACAATCCATCTACAGAAAAGCATGGAAGGGTGAAACACGAGCAAGGGAAACACAGTCTCAGGACCACTGTTTCTAGCAAATGTTCAGATTACATGAGCTGAAGGATGTAAATGAAGATGGCAGGATGATTAATATAGGGAGGCAATCTCAGTCTAAAGTTTGTTGGTCCCAAGCTGTGAAGAGGTTTTATAAGTTAAAAACAATACTTTGAATTGGGTCCAAAAGCACACTGTAGCCAGTTGCAGTTGACAAAACTGCAATTATTGTTACCCGCTATGGGACCTTAGGGTGCAGGGCAGATAATAAATAAAAATCAAAAGTCATTCATCAGGAGATGGGCTGTAGCACTGTGCACCAGCTGAAGCTGTCAAGTCATCTTCAAGGGCACCCCCACATTTCAATTCTCAAGCTTATATGTTAAAACAGGGTGGCAAAATCCCTGCTCTTCATGAGGGGACACAGGCTGCACAGCAGATGTAGTTGACAGAAAGCTGCTTTAGAGACCTCAGAAACCTGCTTATCAAAGAGCGAGACAGGGTCCATCCAGACTGACATGCCTTGTGCCTGCTAAGCAAAGATTAAGAGAGAAAGAGAGAGACCAATGAGATCTTTTGCTTAAAATAGACAGTTCAGCAGTGCCGACCAGGAGAGATATATAACGCCAAAGACTCTCTCATTTTATTTGAAGACTATTTAGTGGTCTCTTTCATGATAATCAGCAAAATTATAGCCATGAAATGTACGAACTGCTGCTGCAGGGTGGGCTTGCTTATGGAAACTTGTGTTAGCAGTTTACTTAACTCTCGCCTCATCTATTGGTTTCCAATGATTAAAGGTGACCCCTAAATTCAAGTATGAAAGTTAGAGTCTGGGTTTGGTCAAGAGTTGGAGGGAGAGGCAGCCCAAAAGTACATACCCCCTGAAATTCAGTCATGTCCAAACAGTTACCAGGTACTTCAGTTTCATAACACCATTGTAAATCCTGGTTTGTTCTCAGACAGGTAAATTAGAAAGTCTGCATTCCCAAGAACAAAGGTAAACAGCTCCAGGACATCTTTGGAAAAAGGTTGTCCTTTTGTAGGGACTGGAGAATATTTGCAACTACACAGATACACAAACACACACAACCCTCTATGAGAATGTTCAGTGACATGCTGCTGGTCCAGCTAGTAAAAGGAACATTTGGAGGTGAACATATTGTTGCCCTGTTACCTGTTTCCTTTGTGTTCCCTTGCAATAAATTCCAGCCCTCAAGAGCCGGGAGTAAGATCACAGTGTGAGCAGCCCCCTGCTCTGCAAGTCTTTTGCACCCTGCTCCATTTAGCTAAAGCTGGGAGACAGGCTAATGTCCTAGCAGCTGGAGTCAATGAGTGGCTGTTGCTCAGTGCAGCCCATGGGTCTCTTTTCTTCAGGTCCTAGAGGCTGGACCAATGAAAGGAGGGCTGGGCAAAAATATAGTGCAGCCCCCTCAATAGAGCTACTTCTCTAACTCAGGAGAGCCCATTTGAGACCATCCTTTTATAGAAGAGAACAAAAGAAAACATGGAGTGTTCTCAGCAGAACTGAAGCCCTGCAGTATGGTTGGTCAAGAGCAGTTGGGTGAGTTTTCCTGTGGAAGAGTCAATTGGCAACTGAACCTAACCTCAAAGAATACTGAATGCCTTCTTGTCTCCATGATACAACTGAAATTGTTGGCAACTTTTTTTTTTGCCTGATCCGGAATGACTTCAGTGAGAAACAAGAATGAGAAAAGAAAAGTGATTGGATTGATTCCCTGCTTTTCAAACACACAACACTGAGGAGAGAGCCACACTATATATTTAAAGCACATTCAATGCACATTTAAAGCATGTCTTTCCACAAAGAATCCTGAAAACTGTGGTGTGTCAAGGGTGCTGGGAATTGTAACTCTGTGAGGTGGGGGGGGACTGCTATTCCCAGGATTCTTTTGGGGAATGAGGCCCTGTGCATTAAATGCATGTTGGATATGCTTTAACTGTATAATGTAGGTCTGCCCTGAAAAAAATAAAACTGTTGATTAATGGCGCTACAACTGTGAATTTATGCATTCTCTCTCAGTTCTAATGAACATCAATTTATTTTCAGCAATAGAGATAACAGTCCTGGATACGATGCTTACTGAATATTATGTTGTACTAAAAAGGAAGTACAAATTCTTAGTAGTATGCTATTTAGTAAACCTTCCCTAACTTATACTTAAAGTTCACTTTCCAAAACATAGGCCCTCTTTTTCCATCTTTACTAAAAGACAAATGATTATTCTAGAAGGGCATATCTGGCAAGCTGTAATACATTTACCAGGACTGTTGGGTTAACATATGGCCACATACTCAATCCAATTTAAAGTATGTTCACCTGGAGGGCAGATGAGGATTTTTTCTTATCAGATCAGCGATTGCTGTCACTCTGGCTCTCTGCATCATAGGTCACAGAAATACTTTAACAAGCCTTCCTAGAAACGGGCATTCATTGCTCCTTGGCTAAGCATACCCCATCTACCACCTTTTATCAGACCTTCAACATATCTAGCCTGATTCACCATATGCTCCAGTCACTGATGGATGTCAACTCCCACTACACCATCCTTTTACTTGCAATGTTTAAACACTATCAAGACAGTGCTCAAGGGTGCACATGTGCCTATAGAAACCTCCCTGGTGCCCTCTGGGTAACTCCTCCCCTCCAATGAAATTCGGCTTTAAAGCAGCATTATGTCATAGCCAATATAGTAAGTTGCAGAGCATGGTGCCCATGACAGTTTATCCAGTTTGATGGATAAACTGGATGGACCTCAAAAAGTTGGCAACCCCTGACTTAAGTTGATCCAGCAGGTGTCCCACTCTGGTTGCCTCTACCTTCAGAAGATTTCCTGCTTTATTTTATTGCTGATGGTTTTGATGCTGGTTTTACTGTTATTTTATTGGCATAGTTGTATAAATGTTTATATTGTACAAAGTCTCAAAATATTTAGTAAAACAAATTATGATTAGCCCAAGGCTGCCAAGTGAACTTCATAGCTGAGCAGGGATTTGAGTTTGGGTCACCTTTGTTCTAAACCAACTTTGCATCACTGCAGGATGGGTTAGATTCATCAAATCCCAGATCAGAGCTTCTCAAACTTTATACACCCAAGGCTCACTTGGGATGGCTAAAAATATTGAGGCCCACCAGTCACAAAATAGTAGTGCAGTGGCAGGACCAGTCACAGAATAGTGGCAGGTGGCAGTAAGGCTTAGCTAATCAGCTGGCAACTAGACATAACTTTCTACTAACATCCAACACCATTTTGGAAATTGCCAAGTTCTTCACCACAAGCAATTTCCTTGTGTCAATGAGTTCTGTAAGTCATTTTTCTTCCAGCTAAGTATAGACATTGGCTCTGGAAATATTCCACCTCCCCAATTTAGGCAGAATTTCCTGATTCACAGACTCTAAGGGAAGAAATATTTTCATTTAATTATTTCCCCTCCCTGCACCATGCATCAAAAAATGTTTTTACCTGCCTCCTGACTTTTCTTTCACACTTATCTTGTAAATATTCCCAGCTACCCCAAGCTCCCAGCTTCTTTGATCTCTCCTCCGTAGTCCCTTTTCATCCACTTCTTTTTGGTATCAGCTTTCTTCTCTTATCCCAGTGTTTCCCAAATTGGAAACACACCCTCAAACTTATCTGTTGCCAGACCACCTTTAGTCAGCATGCAAGGAGTTCCTGGTGTTGGCACTGCTGCAACAAAAAGGCTATGGGGTGACTAGAGGGTGGGGTGGGCAAGCAAGGAGGCCAGTGAGACTGAAAGTGGTCCAATGACTACATGAGGAACACTGTCCTATACCCAACAATGGTATCATCCAAGGGGCAGAATGTTGCTAGGAGTTAGTTGCTATTCTAATCAATTTCTTCACAGCGAAGCAAAATAGTTGTGCCTGACAGCGGGGAGGAAACATGACTGTCTTAACAATGACTGTCCGTTATAACATCTTTTTCAAGCTTTCATTGATACTCTCTTTAGAGTTAACACTGCATTGGGGGGGGGGACCCTTGGAGTTGAATAAAACAGGGTCAGTGGGTTAACCCAGACTCCTACTACACTCAGAACTCAGGTTTATATTGAGTAACATCTGGTCTCCCAGGAGGCTCAAGTGACTACCATGCTGATGAGAAAATGTCAAGCCAGTGATTACACCCCTCAGTGCTGCGTCTCTCCTGTTCTCCCTCACCTCCTCACTTTCTAATCCACTTCATTTAGTACTTTAAATTCCTGACCAATTAGTTAAAAAAACAAGTTTGTGACCACCTCATGACAGTTATAAAACACAAAAAATAAAGAATGTTCTCCAAGAGTGGAGAGAGGGGAAACTTGATTGAGTGCCTGCCTCCTTGTGTTTTTATAGGCAACACCTGGTCATTTATACTGAGGAAACAGAACACAGAAAACATTTTCAAACAAATTGGACTTGATAAACAACAAAAGCAATTAAACATTTACCTAGTCAAGATTGTTTTAAGATGCTAATTTGATATCAAATACTTTCTCTCTCACCTGCCTGTTCCCCAGGCAAATCCTTAAATCAGAACCAGGCAATCAGTATAACCCAGGGTCAGAAATGACCTTCTATTTGATATTTTTCAGAATGGTAAGATAATTATTGTTCAAAGCAGAGTTCTTGTGCATAGATAAAACAATAAACTGGACTACAGTCCCTACTGCTCTCTTTCCATCATGATAGATAAGATAGATAGATAGATTATATTAAAAACACTACTTTTAGGTCACCATATAGATACATTCTATGTTAAATAATACTTCAATCTTGCAGAAACTACTGGAAAATGTACTCTGTGTTGGAGAAGTTAAGAGAACTTCGAGCACATTAAAACAACAATTATTTCAATTATTAATTCCCAAGATCCAGAGGTTGCAACAGAAGTAATATGAAACCAATCTAAGTTTGTGCCATAGATATCCCCCACAACCCTTTACCAAAAGAGATCGAGTGACTTTATTTTTCTTGATACTAAACATGCTCCTTTCCCTTTTTAAACCAATACATTTACTAGCCCACAATACTTTTACTAGGGTAACATCATATACCGGTAGTAATGCTATTTATTTGGAAATAAAAAATTTTGCATTTACAGAAACTTCTATGTCTGGAGAACATGCCACACAAAAAACAATAGATAAAGCTATCTCGTTGAGCTATTGACCTTTTTAAAAAACCTATTACACCACCTAAAATTAATTTCTGGTTTTGCTAATCTAACAATTGTTATAGTTTTCTTTACTGCTGTTCTCTACCCGAAAGATTTTGTGCGTTTCACCTTAGGCTGGAGACAGATCAAGAGAACTGCTGGATTTTATATTGTGAAAAATGGGTAGTCAGCAATGATATGTTTCTTCTTTCCAGCACCCCCAGGCGTAACCTGAAACCTGCATAACACCTAATCTATGGAGTCAGCTATCTCTTTCCACAATCCATCTTAAAACCAAGGCTAATGCAGACTTTATGGCTTTTTGCAAGAAGCCAGCTCCCCTCTCCCTCCCTCTTCCAAACCCCCTGCTTTTGTTAACACCTAGCCTGATGAAGAGTTCTGGAAAACTTGAAAGCTTGCTCCTTATTTTGAGACATTTTGGTTGGCCCAATAAAAGAATCATCCTGCGATGGAGTTTGGAATTTTACTTGCCACAGGTACTCAGCCAGAGGCCATTTACAAGGTTTGACTATGCAGATGGCTGGACAGACGTTTTGGATCAGCCTAGAAACTGCACCCTCAAATCCTGAGGGAGTAGGAAACCACAAAGTGATTTTCCTTCAAAGCTGCTTCCATTCCATCTTTCTATCCAGTTTTTTTATTCTTCCCAAAGCCTGCTTCTTCTTCATTTTTTCCTTCAACCTCACCTGTAATTACCACTATCATGCTCCTGTTGCCGCTTCTAAAGCCTGTTCTACATGATCAAGGCACAAAGCTCTATATGCTATCCAAATATACAAATGTGGAACAGGGAGAGAGGGGATTACAATAAAATTGGGTGAAATACCGGACGTGGGACCTGACATCTTTACTGTCATGCATCCTCACTAGTCAAACTAATACCCCATAACACTCCAAATTCCTGATCACAGGTTTTCAAAATCAATCAATCAAGAGTCACAATAGTCTCAAACTATTTTCCTTAAGCAAATAAGAAATGCTTGATTAAACAGGATCAATAGTTGATCAGAAATATTGGTAAAAAGAAACCAAATTAACTTCCCTGGACAAAGAGTTCTACATTCTGGTTGCTATGACAGGAAAAGCTGTCCATACCAGTGTTCAAAATTCACCAGGTGCCAGGCACATTTTGCACCTGGTTATTGAACACTTGTGGCCAAGGGAAGATGCCCAGGTGCCAGGATGCAATCTGACATCACCATCTGGAGCTGCATGGCTGGGATTCCTTGGATCTTGATTGTTTTCATACACTAGCAACACATCCTATAGAATTACATCCAGTTTATTTTATCTGCACGATCAGAATGAATTTCAGGAACCAAAACATTGTATTGAAAAATATTACTTTTTTAGCTGTCTGGCCCCCAAATGGCAACTAGGCATTCTGTTTTGGTGACTGTATCCCTGGTTTAAGGAGCCATTTGACACCTAGCTTATATATCTGAGTTTCTAACACTGCCTTACATATCCCTGCCAACCATACTTCAGAAGGTGGTAGGACATACAGTGGGGGGAAGGGCATAGACTAGTCTTACCATACATATCAGGGGCATATCAAGATTTTTGGATACAAGTCTCCTGAGTTCATGAAATTATATTCCTATCTTGTTATGGTGGACAGAAGGGGTTGAAAATGTTGCCTCAAAGGCAGGGAACAGCCATTTTAAATTTGTCTGAACAGATTTGAAGCAATCCCCTTCATTATGACAGAATTTACTTGCTCCAAGTAAGGAATGACTGTTTGCTCTGTAAAAGCATTCTAGGCTGGTGTCACTGCCAAATAGATGCTCTTTTCTATGACTAAGTACAGTGCACAAGGTAGTCATAGCCAATTTGTACTCCCTGATTCCTACATAGGCTTTTTTCTACAATACTAGGAATGCCATGCAGAAAATGCTTCTCAGTTGAATGACAGCAGACAACTTGCCTTGAACAACCTCTCCTGAATAATATACCTTTTACATTTTGAAGCTCTGGTAGGATATGAACATTAACACATCTGTAAAATGTATATGTCAGTGATGGCCAAATTTGACCCTCCAGCTGTTTTGGGACTACAATTCCCATCATCCCTGACCACTGGTCCTGCTAGCTAGGGATGATGGGAGTTGTAGTCCCAAAACAGCTGGAGGGCCAAGTTTGGCCATCACTGGTATAGTTCTTTAGAGCTGAAAAGTAGTCTGGGTAAAATGGGCCTTTTCTGCAGTGACACTCGCACCCTCTCAGGGGGAGGCGCCAACTCTAGTAGATGGAGGTGTCATCAGCCCCCTCAATATTCTTTGCAAGGGGCTAAGCCCCCCAAATATTGATGTCAGTGGTCTGAAGGAGCTCTTTTCATTGTAAGGCTTTTATAGGTGAATTGAGCATGTGTTTGACCTTGGATGAGAACCCAGAGGCTTTGAGGGAGAATGTGTCATAAGGAAAATGAATTGATATTGATTTATATATATTAGTAACTGTACTAATTTAACTGTGTATTTTTGTGATATTTTGTTTAAGTTGACTATTGTTGTTTCAGTTTTCTGTACACTGCTTAGAGATATTTTTAATATATTAAGCGATACAGAAGTAATCAAATAAAATGGTCAAAATAAAGCTCTAAAACGTAACACTTACACCAATTACATCAATTAAATACAAACCACTGTTACACCCACCCAACAGTATTTCAGTTCAACTACTTTTGCTATTGCAAAAATATTTTCAGATGTTTAACAGTTTGGCACTTTTAAATGTGAGTACAATCCAAAACATACTTAAATTCCATTTTTAAATCAATGGAAATAAGCATTCAGACAGTGTTTACGGTACTTCATATTGATCTTAAATGAGACTAGAGTCAGATTTTGTATCATGCTGAATCCAAGTACCTTAGTCACTTAAAAAAAACACCTTAATTTCCACTGCAGCTTTAGACTATATTCCAGCTGAAGGTTGTTCATCAAGAAACTGTCCTTACCCATTTCTTTCTATATCCTGCCTATAGAGATGGGATGAATATATTAACAGACAAAGGCAAAAACAAAAGAAAACCCATGTCTTACAATTATAATTAGACATCTGGGACCTGTAAGCTGCAATTTCCCCAGCTAAATATTTTTCTTTCTTGCCACTGAGGTGGCAAATCCAAGGATTTTGGATTGATCACTAGAAGTGTGGCCATACAAGCAACTACAGAGAGCCGCTTTTTTTCTTAAAAGAAAAGCTGTCTACCAAAAGGAAGCAGACCTAGTTAATACATTGCATTACAGTTTAAAATAGTCAATACTAAAGTAGGATTTTAGTCTGTTTAGTAAAAAAAATCATCTTCAACAACATGCACACATTTGACAAGTGCTCACACCTTCAAAACTTGGAATTAGTTTTAATACAACCTGTTCACACCATTTGATTCATGGACTTAGGATCTGCTGGGACTGACACGAGCTGAAAGTTGTCTAATGCATGTGAATATATTGTTACAAAAGTTGGGTGCCTGCCCCTCTTTCTGCCAAGCAGTGGCAGGAACCCATGGGGTCCCAAGCACCCATACAAGGTCTGTGTTCCTTTGAAGAATGGAAGACCCGGAGGAGACTGTTGGGACTTTAGGAAATAGGGTTTATTCACCTATTTACACTTTCAGTCTGCATGGAGGGAGTCTAGATCTTATGGCACAGTCATTTCAAGAGCCAGCAGCGCAGGCAGCCTTCATCCTGTCTGTCCAAGATGAATCTCAGCCTTTCTTCCTCCTCTTTCCTTCCAGCAACCCTTGCCCCACCCTAGCAGTTACCCTGGCAACCGTCCAAATCCCCAGTCTCTGTTCACACCTGGGACAAGGGGGAAGGAGTGAGTTTGTTGACCGACTGATTTTATATACCACCCTATACCCACAGGTCTCAGGGCAGTTCAAAGAACAAAATCAAAATATAAAATCACAAAATACACAATTAACATCATGTAGATGTTAAACAACATAGGGGATAGGATTGAGCCCTGCGGAACCCAACACAGAAGGTTCCACAGGGCTGAAAAGCATTCCCCAAGCAACACCCTCTTGGAACAACCATCCAAGTAAGACTAGAACCACCACAAAGTGGTGCCACCCACCCCTAGTTCAGACAGTTGTTCCAGAAGGAAGAAGGAAGAGGAGGAGGAGGAGGAGGAGGAGGAGGAGGAGGAGGAGGAGGAGGAGGACTGGTAGTAGCAGTTTGGATTTGATATCCCGCTTTATCACTACACTAAGGAATCTCAAAGCGGCTAACAATCTCCTTTCCCTTCCTCCCCCACAACAAACACTCTGTGAGGTGCGTGAGGCTGAGAGACTTCAGAGGATACCATGTTTGATGGTACCGAAAGCCACTGAGAGGTCAAGAAGAATTAACAGGGTCATGTTTCCCTTGTCTCTCTCTAGAGTCTGGACAGAGGTCATCATACAGGGCAACCAAAGCAGTTTCTGTGCCAAAACCAATGCCTAACCCCTCCCCCCCCCCATTGAAATGGATCCAGAAAATCAGTTTCTTCCAAAGCTCCTGGATCTGGTCTCTTGTATTGTTAATGTCCCACAATTGCTCTTTTGATAGTCACAGCACAGCCAGGTTGTTTTGCATTAGCTTAGCCTAGGAATTCCTTTGCAGCTTTCATTCTCCCTTCATATCACAAGTAACAGAAATCCTAGCATTTATTAATTTCTAGGGTGTAGGAGGATTCCTCCCCTAATCTGTAACACCATTGAAAAAATCCCCTAACATGAGTCTGTGTTAACAGGAAACACAAAATAAATGGGTTAAGCAACTTGCACTGCACACTATACTTCAAAGGTAACCTTCATTCACATCTCACTCAGCTGCCAACTGCAGCCATCTCCAGAGCTTCTTTTCAACTGAAGATAGCATTAAAAGGCCCTTTAGAATGCATTCTAATCAACTCTGCAAGCTTATGCACCATTACCAGTTATTCTTTTTTTAATAAAAAAAAAACCAGCGCTAAAAGCAAAAATGATTATTAACTCTAGGAAGGAAAGGAAATTAAAGTGATATTCTCACAGTCAACATCTTCTAAAAATGTTTCATTTGCTCTTGTTCTAGAAAGCTTCAAAGCAGAAAGACTTTTCTAAATCAAGATTTTATTTATTCTTTCAAAAGCTCTTTTCATTCTAAGCTTTCTAATTTTCTTTATGAATCACAACACACTGAGTACTATATCTTTTTAAGAGCAGAAACTCTTAAGAGAGCAAGTTACTGTGAATAGATAGAGATACAATTTTTATGTATGTTATTTCACTGGACTTTTACTTTTTTCCTTGAATATATATATTTTTGCTCTGAAAGTCAAATAATGGACTTACCAATCATTAACGGCACACACCTAGAGAGACCCAGTAGGAAAATAAGGAATTGTTCAGAATGGGTGTACCAGCTCCTGCAGCAGCACATCAAAATATACTGCACAATTTGGATGTGGGCACACTTTCGAGATTTGCCATTTGATATACAAGCAGTGTGCAGGTCCTCCAATGCAAATTAAAGCAGTAAACGGAGAAGCAGCCACTCAAAATTTTAAGAGTGCTGCATGATGGCTGTTTGATTTGGTGCTATCCACAACCCACAGAGTTGAAACTATATTTCAAATTCCTACGGTCCAACACCTGACCTTTAGGGTGGTACCCCCCACCAGACTTTGGGGGAGCAGGGGAGAGAACTTTCCAGGAAGTTTGCTAACTTCATATTTTAACAAAACTTTAGAGAGCCAGGAGACCACAAACCTGTTTCCAGTTCATCCCATGTACAAAAGAATAAGTGTTGGGCAATGCAGTATCTCACAGAGATTAGTCAAAGGCTCCTGCCCATTGATTATGTCACAACCCAGCTGAAGGGCAAAGCCTAGTCTCAGGATGTTCAAATGCCTATTTCCAGTCATACCTTCACTAAAAGCAACTTTTTGCTTATTTTGGGCATTGGCCCTCCATGCAGAAGAGCCCAGGTTTACATAAAAAGAGTATAAGGAAGACTCTAGCAAGCAGATGATACTGGGAGACTTCGTCCTAAATGAAGGTAATAATAATAATAATTTATTATTTGTACCCTGCCCATCTGGCTGGGTTTCCCCAGCCACTCTGGGCGGCTTCCACAGAGACCAAATATTCCAAGTCAGACTGTTGGTCTATTTAGGCCAGTATAATTCAAGGGACGTGGGTGGCGCTAGGGACGTGGGTGGCGCTGTGGGTAAAAGCCTCAGCGCCTAGGGCTTGCCGATCGAAAGGTCGGCGGTTCGAATCCCCGCAGCGGGGTGCGCTCCCGTTGCTTGGTCCCAGCGCCTGCCAACCTAGCAGTTTGAAAGCACCCCCGGGTGCAAGTAGATAAATAGGGACCGCTTACTGGCGGGAAGGTAAACAGCGTTTCCGTGTGCTGCGCTGGCTCGCCAGATGCAGCTTTGTCACGCTGGCCACGTGACCCGGAAGTGTCTCCGGACAGCGCTGGCCCCCAGCCTCTTAAGTGAGATGGGCGCACAACCCTAGAGTCTGTCAAGACTGGCCCGTACGGGCAGGGGTACCTTTACCTTTACCAAATTCATTCTCATTGACAGAGGCTGCTCCATATTCTATTTACATCATTATGCCAGGGATTGAACCTAGAACCTTATGCCCCAGAGGACCCTCATAGGGAAGAAATGACATAAAAAAGAGTGGGGAAAGGTAGTGTATCTGCCCAGACTTCATCTGACATGGGGTGGCAGAAGGGAAACAGAAGTTCTTTCCAGGTTACCAAACACAGTATGGTTGGATGCTTCCGGATCTCATTTCTAGGCAAGGCAGAGTATAGTTTGAAACTTGTAAGCAAAGTGGTTTGGAAAGTAGCACCACAGGTTAAAGCAACTTCAAAATGGATATGAGACACCCCACAATACAGTACAGATACAACATGATATCACTTGCTTTAGACTACGCTTGATCTGCACAGTATGTTCTGGATGAAGGTGATGGACTATATGGAATTGGCGGAAATGACTGGCAGAATCCGAGACCTGGGAGAAGAGTTGGTGGAAGAAGATTGGAAGAAATTTAAAGACTATCTGCAGAAACATTGTAAAATTAATGAATGTTAAAATGATGCTGGATTGAAAATAAGTGGCATTAGCAACAAAGTTAATAAGAATATGCAAAAATGGATTGATAATGGATGAAAATATATAGTTATAATATGTTAAGATATAGAGTTAAGATAAATGAAAGAGGGTAAGGATTTGCTGATTTGATTATGTAAATGGGAATACAAAAAGGGGAGGTGTGAGGAGGTCAAGGAAACAAGCAAATGAGTTTATAGATATCAAAAAATGGATTTGTTTTTAATTTTTTTCTTACCTATTTGCTTTTTGCATTTTATTTTTCTTTTTTCTTTTTCCTTTTTTTATGTATTTTTGTATGTTTTTCCTTATTTCTTTCTTTTTATATGCTTCTTTTTATTTTGTAAACCTTTGTTTTGTGTAAAATTTCAATAAATATTTTTTTAAAAAAAAAGATCGGCACAGTATGTTCTGACCAAAGCATTTGTTTACTTGAATCCCTAAACGATAAGTAGTTTGGAGGTGAAACTATGACATTAATCTTGTTCCAAACATAGGCTGCCATCCTCATGCTATTTAATTGTTTGAAGTCCTGTTGAAAATGTATGCATTAACAGAGAAGTTTTAAAAATCCAATAATCCTTATTTGCAGACCTCAATACCTTTACCATTCCCTCCATCCAATAATTTGCAGATTGGCATTTTTTTATGCCAGCTGCAAATTCAAGACAACTGACTTATTTAACCCAATACAGTAGCTTACATGAACACTCCCCAACCATCTTCTTCCCCTCCACAGTTGAAAACTCTAATTCTAACCCATATTTATCTTTGTATGAGACACCAAGGCAATTTGATTTAAAAACAAAACAAAAAACAAAAAACTGCATACACTGTCAGCTATTTCCTCCGCCATTCTAACCCCACTCCCCTGCAAAAACCAGAAACCTAGCAGGAATTTTCCTAATGCTACCTGGATCTGGCAGCTTCAGTCAAAGGATGCTCTGGCATGACAGCATGAGATATTGAAGTTATCTGAGATACCACATGATTTGTACTTGTACAAATTGGAGCTATCTGGGTGACCAGAGTCAGCAGTTACCTGGTGTGGTTGCTAGGATAAAGAAACATGAGCTCTAGACAAGCATATAGTAGCTAGGAGCCAGCTGTTCAGCAGATGCATTAATCTTCAGCAAACAGATTTCATTCCTTATTCATCTCTTTATTAGAGGCCTCACAGAATATTTCCAAGGAAGCATACTGTGTTTAGGATGAGGCTTCTAAACACTGCACAGTACTAATAGGTACTGATAGCTAAGGTACAGTACAGCCTATGAATTACTTGCAAAAAATGAAATGCAAAGACAATGTTTGCAACGTGATGCTATCATTTTCCATCTTCATAAAAGAATAGTCTGGAAAGGAGACCACACAATTTCTCACTGTGCATCACAGATAAACCAATTCCAATGTAAGGAGCTACAGTATGTCCAATTTTTGAAAGTCTTCAAGGTCTTCAAAAGGTACACTTGGCTGAAGAGTGGCCAGTAAATTAAGTAGACCACAGTTGAGAGATGAGGATCAGGATATGTGATCACAAACTTACACCTGCAGCTTCTCTTGCACATAGGTTCCTTCTGTACTCCTCTTGCCAACCCTAAGTATGTTTAGCTGTTATGCCTGTACTAGCATCAATCCTATTTAGGTACAGCAGGGGTCAAGGGGGAATTCAGGCACGAGAGAGAAAGGGAGCATGCAATAATATGTATATAATGCTTTCAAGTGTTTAGAATGCTTCAATCAAATCAGCATAAACATCCAACCTAGACCAAAATTACTGTTTAGTTTTATGCAAACAAGCTGCTCAGTTAGAAGCATCTGCTTCTGCATTAGTTCAACAAGGTCAAATTGTAGTTTGTTTAGAATGTAAATGATGCTTCATTGAAGCAAATCAAGATCAAACCATGGTTTCTGATCCTGAATTGTTCCTGAAAGCCAGAGTTTAAGCCAACGGTTCTCAAAGGGTGTGGGGCACAGGTGTGGCAAGAGAGGGTGGCAAGTGTGGCAGGAGAGGATGGTAAATGTGGTGAGAAGATTCAAGAAAAAGCAAAGAAACATTTACCGTATTTTTCGCCCTATAGGATGCACACGACCATAGGACACACCTTGTTTTAGAGGGGGAGAACAAGAAAAAAAATTCTCCCCCTCTCTGCTCAGCGCCCCTTCAGCGAAGCCGCAGGAGAAACGGAGCCCCTTCCATTTCTCCTCCCGCTTGGCTGAAGGGGCGCTGCGCAGCTCTCCCTCTCTGCTGAAGTCAGGAGAGTCTTGCTCTCCCAGCTTCAGCAAAAGGAACCCGAAGCCTCCGGAGCGCAGTGGGACCTCCTGCTGCGCTCCGGAGGCTTCAGGCGGCTATCCCTGAAGCCTGGAGAGCGAGAGGGGTCAGTGCGCACCGACCTCTCTCGCTCTCCAGGCTTCAGCAAAAGCAGCGCAAAGCCTCCGGAGCGTGGAGGGAGCACTCCCTCTGCGCTTCAGAGGCTTTGCGTTGCTATCACTGAAGCCAAGGAGCTTGCATTCGCTCCATAGGATGCACACACATTTCCCCTTAATTTTTGGAGGGGGAAAAGTGCGTCCTATAGAGCGAAAAATACGGTAAACATTTCAGTGTAGTATAATATAGCATAGTATCAAAATAATTATCAAATTATTAATTTTGTTTATTTGCAGAATATGGAAAAATATGTTTTCAAAATGAGAACAAGAGCATCAAGTGATACTGAGCACAATCCTAGTTGTGATCCAGAATCACAATTCGAACAGAGTGCTGGAGAATAGCACTGGCTATTCTTCTACAGGGATTTTCAATTCTGACAAATATGAAATATCAGAAAACAGAAAGGAGAAATCCAAGAGTTACTATTGCACCATGGCTAGAACAATTTCCAAGTTGGATTCATTAAATGGCTTCTTTTATACTGTCCACAAGATGGATTGTTCCAGTAAGCTCCCATTTTGCAACATATCAAATCCAATAGTTAAAAACTGCCAATTTAGTTGCAAAACAACAAATTTACTACATGTAATTCAATTTAAAAGTTGTGAATAAATTCTACTGCCTCACTAACAAAGCTGATCTTATTAACAATAACTTTTTTTTTAATGTAACGAATTCTGAACAACAAAGCTCTAATCACAGAGTTTAAAATCTAATGTTACTTGGAACTGGACTTTGAGACTTGCTGACATAGGATTTTCAGGCACATTATTAAATTACAAAACCAGTTGCTTAACATTTTAGCATGACAGTCATCATCCAAAACAAGGGATTTAATCCAACTGCAATATCCAAGGGATTAAAGCATACTACAGTGGACGCTCAGGTTGTGAATGTGATCCACGCGGGAGGCACATTCACAATCTGCAGCATCTGCAACCCGCAGCGCCGCATCTGCGCACACGCAGGTTTTGATTTGGCGCTTCTGCGCATGCGCGAGCACCGAAACCCGGAAGTAACCCGTTCTGGTACTTCCGGGTTTTGGTGCGTCCGTAACCCGAAAACACACAACCTGAAGCGTCTGTAACCTGAGGTATGACTGTACAGTGGTACCTCAGGTTACAGACGCTTCAGGTTATGCATCTTTGGGTTGCGCACCGCGCCGAACCCGGAAGTACCAGAATGGGTTACTTCTGGGTTTCGGCACTCGGCATGCGTGGAAGCACTAAATCACGCTTTGCACATGTACAGAAGCGCTGAATTGCAACCCGCACGTGCGCAGACGCGGCACTGTGGGTTGCGAATGTGCCTCCTTCACAGATCACATCCGCAACCCGAGGTGCCACTGTACCACACAAGATGGCATAGTGAAGGCAAAACAGAAACATGTTGCTATCCTCACCTGATAAAATAGCCTCTAGGAGACAGTTGGGGCTTCACTGAATTAAATGTCAACAATTACATATCCAGGAATTTAATAGCCCAAACCTGAAGTTCAGACCCTACTGCTTTCCTGGAAGCAGTGGAAGTTACAATTTGTATTAGAACTCCAAGCAACTTGCTGTTCAAATCCTTCAGAGATTTGAGTCTCCAGAATGGATTTGAGAGATGCCATGACCTACTGCTTGACATTTCAAGTGTAAGTCGTAGTACTTTTAACAAGTGAGAGCCCTTTTAGCTGCAATGATAAAATAAAGGATATATGAGCATTTATGCCTTAAATATAATGACAGATTCCAGCAGTTGATTTTAATAGTTGAAATAATGAGGGCAGTTCATTATACAAATAAGACTTTCTGGTTTTTCATCATATGTCAGGGCTGTGTATTTGCCATGGAGGAAGTTTGGAAGAACATCAGCTTTCATATAAATAAATAAAAGAGCAAGTTTCTAGGTCTTATGGTTGGACAGATCAACTTGGAAGTATGACCAATGCCAGATTTATAAAAAAACTAGAGCTGAGACGTGAGAAAATTTGAGCACTCTCTCATTACCCTACAAAAATAAGGACACTGAAGAATCTCTGCAAATATGCTACACTATTAATAGTGTGTGGAGGTTACCACTCACCACCCAAAAATGCCCAGGACGCTGTGGAGATTGCAGAATGGTAGCCAGCAGAATTGCCAACACAGCTTCTGCCACTTAGGGTGGGCGGTGTAGAAGAAGCTGTGTTCTTGCCACTGCTAATAGGGAGCTCCACTCCTGAGAAATTTTTCAAGAATTGATCTTCTCCTAGCAGAGAGTAAACATCACCACGTTTGGAAGGGCAATCCCAACAGCCAATTCACCTAATTAAAGTTTTCCACTCACTGGTACACACTTGTAAGTGATTCCCATATTAAAATGTAACACATTAACATGATCTGCTTTCTCTACAAGTCACGCACTATGAATTTCTAGAGCCATTTGTAATTTAAATGGTAGTCCTTTGAAGTGTCTTTCATACCGGCAATTTGGAAAGCAGGCAATTTTCAAGTTCTTAAACTGGAACATCTGTTTCCAAGAGTCATTTCTGTCAGAAAGAAATGTGGCATCTAGGCTGTCCTCATGGGGTTTCTCCCTCTCCCTATACTGGGGGTGGGGTGGGGAGATGATGGTACTGTACTTCAAAAAGCATAAAGTGTTAACATGCCAAATTTGGCAATGTGAGGTAACACATACCACAGGGCTAAGAATTGACTATGTTTTCACTATTAAGTAATCAGAGATGGTAAAGCACAAGTTACTGACTTAAGAATTGTGTTTAGTTGCTTCACCACTGAGTACCAATTACAATTTATTTTTTACACAGTATTGGGCAACAGCTCAAAAAACAAGTAAGGAGCAGGTACATATAACTCCAAGCAGGAGATTCATGCCATCTCCAGCACCTATGTTTACATTTGTGCAATAGTATTTA
Source organism: Podarcis raffonei (assembly GCF_027172205.1). Taxonomy (NCBI): domain Eukaryota; kingdom Metazoa; phylum Chordata; class Lepidosauria; order Squamata; family Lacertidae; genus Podarcis; species Podarcis raffonei. The sequence goes on along the minus strand of NC_070616.1, from coordinate 8,566,859 downwards.
AACTGGATTTAAATACATGTGGTATATCTCTTTCACACACCCTTTTAGTCCTATCAAAGGTTATACACAGATGTGCAGTCAGTAGTAGTTTTAACTCCTGTTGCACATGGGACAACATTCCCATGATCCAAAGGTATTTAATACTACCACTCACGATAATAATATAGCTGTCAATGTTTCCCTTTTTTAAAGGGAAATTCCCTTATTCCGAATAGGATTCCTCACAAGAAAAGGGAAAAGTTGACTGCTATGGATAATAAACCTAAAGAACAATAGCACCATATGTACACCCATTCACCATCAGCACCTCGGTTTTCACTCCTTAACAAGATATGTCTGTAGCCAGTTTTCCAAGTTATCACCATCGGTATAACATACATTTTAGCATTATCACTGCGCATTTGGGGAGTTCCTGCCTCCATTCTTCTGAAATATATATATGACTTACACATTATTCCCTGAACAGTGACAATATTTGGCTGTTTAGATATTTGACCTTAGTTGCACAGTGGCTGCATTTCATTTGAAGATCCTCTAAAATCAGTAACCATGGAGACCAAGTTCAGACAAGTTCCACGTACAAACCTCCTCCCCCACCCCCTTTTGTCAGTCAAGACAGATTCCCAGAGCATGTTATACAATGATTATAATGCATCACAAGATAGACAGGTGTCCTTTAGGGGGAAAATAAAATTCAGAAGGGACAAGGGACTTTGGCAAGAAGCAAGGAAGGTGTCTAAGGCCCCTGGGGTGTCTATAGATGCCATTCTGTGGGCCTCAAACATAAGATATTAGCAATTCATGTGTGCATGTATGGCATGGACTGGTGCTTAGCTTGTCCTTCCCCAAAAAGGGGGCAAAATGAGCTGTAGGTAGACTGAGGGGCGCACCAATCCTAAAAATTTCACCACAGACATAGTTTAGCCATTGTAATGATTAGATAAGGGACTTAAACCAGTTCGCTGTTATTTAGACCTCTAAAGTAAAACAAAGCATGAACCTGTCTTCCAAGGATGAGATGGCAAAGCGATGTTACTTTTATAGCGATTAGTATCCAGATTCTTAAAGTATAAAAGTGCAATTGCTCTGTCATCTCAATAGATGGTTTTGGGCCATGGACTTTTATACCACAATAAATCTTTCAGTTTCATGGTACCTTAAAGACTCTGCTGCATTTACAAATAAGATTCCCAGAGAACAGTAGCAAAAAAACTAAGCAAGGTATTCATTTGCTAGTGATTAATTAAGGGGCATCAGTACAACAAGCCCAAGGGGAAGAATTCCAAACAACTAGAAGCCTTCAGCCAAAGTACTGGCTTGTTAGTTCAAATCAATATAGGAAATTCAGCATCATCCACAGTTTTGTGAGGGGCTTTTGGTCCTTGCTGTTCCCTTAGGGTTGCCAGGGTCACAATGCTGCAGTATCAACAGAAGTCACTTCTGGCAGAATACTCCAGGTCCAGGGGATCTAAACTCTAGAAACCCTATGCCCCCTTGGTGCAGTTCTCCAAATGCCCCCTTGCCCATCTGCTTTCTTTCTGCATATAGCCTCTTTGGTCTCTAACTTCTTTCAACTTCATGCCTCCTCTACCCATTATTTTCTCAGGTTTTGGTTGCTAAAAGCAAAGGTCTACTTGGTCGCATTTTAACTCCTTGTCTCTTGATCAGCCTACTGAGCACACCCTCCTCCAGATTTTTAAAATGTTGCCCTGCTGCAAGCCTCTCCATTTGACTCAGTTCTCTGTTCCCTCAGGCCCCTTCCTCCCACCAATTTATATTGTTTACTGAACTTTCTCCCACATTTCTCTCCTTTCATTTCCTACTATGTACTTAGCCCACTTACCTCTATCCTGTCCAGCTTTCTGATCTGCTGGAACTTCTTCCCAGTCCTCTGTGAGGGTTTTCCTCTTAGGGAAACCCAACACAAAGTGGTTGCTGTTAGCAGACAAACATATTTCTCCTGGGACACCTAAACTTGCTCTTGACAAATTTTGATTTCATTCTCCTTTTTAAAAGCACAGTTTGCAAAATTCAGCCATTATAAGCCCAATACCACAGTGGAAAGCAGTGGGTAGTCATCTCCATTACTCAGTCGCTTTTACAACCTTTTCCTTGTAATTTATTCTTGCTGCTTGCTAGAGCTTAAGTTATATATTTTTATGAATGTTAGCCACAGACATCTACTCTTTGTGTGAATTCACCCTGCTTGACATAAATAGCTTGTGTTTATAGTGCAAGTACCTCAGCTCAGGGGACCTACTTCACAAAATTGAATCTAATTGCCACTTCAGCACACAAGAAAGGCGAACAACCCGTCCAAAGCAGCAAGCTACAACCTTTTTACAAGAGGAGACCTCGAAGAACTGAACAATCAGAACAGTAAATTCACATTCACAACACAAGGACAAGATGGGGTGCAATAGCAGATAAAATTAAGCGGTGCAAGGCCTACCCAATGAATAGGGAAGTCTACAGCCATTAATATGCTATTTTAGGCACCATTCTTTACTGACAAGAGATAAAATTGTTATATATATGGTAAACTCTAACATGTCCTTGCCTCTAGTCTAGCAGAGAAATGCCCAGTTCAGCCATGAAGACCCAATAAGTTAGCTTGGGTAAGGCAGTCCCCCAGTGTCCAGGCACTTGATGCTGCACTTGAATTAACACCACTCCACACTACTTTGGATATTACAAGAGGTGTCAACAACTCAGTAATGTGGAGAGGAATGTTTTCCAAAATGGAAAATTATCCATTCTTTTATTTCTCCACAGAAAATTTTCCATTTCTTAAGTCCATCAGTTAATGACAAGCGTCAACTGAAAATACAATTGCAGTTTCCACATTTTTAGCATTGTTTACTAAATACATATTCAAGTCAAATAAATATTCCAAATTAGATCACTCTCTAGTGTGAACTGTTCCTATGCAAATTAGCCTAGTTAAAAAAAAATCTGGAAAAACTAAATCACTTCAGAAACAAATTTACAGGGTTTCTAATAACTTTCCCTACACTTTCAGCACTCATAACTTGTGACCAAGCAAGTCAAATGCAGCACAAGAGCCATGTATGGTGGTCTACCAGAGGCTCAGTCAAAGTCTAGCTTTTGCTGCCAGGGACTATAAAAACAATAGGATTTGTCAAGTACCTACCAGGTCACAGTACATAGCTTACAGACTAAATAAGTGAGGAGCTACATTTAATCATGTTCCTCACAAGCAACTGAACACTTTTCCAATAAATTTCAGAAGAAATGTTAACATCATAAGGCCAGCCTTAATCATAATTTGCAAACTGAATGTGTAGCCTAATAAGTACTTTTAAACAATCCAAAATAATGTGGCATTCATATCTCTGGATGAGACATTGTCTTCAGTAATAAATATTCAAGTGTGGATTATGCTTACACAATGGTGTATTTATGGAAAATGAGCTTAACAATGGAATTACTGAGTACAAGAACTAGATGATACATACACACACCACTAGCTTAAAGTGACTTACTCATGTCACAGCCTGATATTTACTATATTTGTTCTTCCATGTACTATGGAGTTTTAAATTAGAATCAAGAGTTCTTCCAATTGATTTTCTTGCCTTATGTGTACCCAGACTAATCCTTTAAGCAAACTCTTCCTCACAATTTCAGCCTCAGGTAGGTTAGACGGGGAAAGTAAAATCTACCAGGGTGCTGCAAAACTGCACCCCCCCAACATACAATCTTTACTGACAGAATCATAGAATTGTAGAGTTGGAAGGGACCCTGAGAGTCATCAAGTCCAACCCCCTGGGTGGGCTCGAACCAACAACCTCCTGGTTAACAGCCAGAAACACTGACCCATTATGCTACAGGAGGGCTCAGTTAATCATTTCTAATTCTAAAGGTGCCCATTAGTTTAATTTGAACATTTCATTTTATAAGATCATTGTGCAATAAAATGCCACAAAATAAAGTGACTAAGGGTTGCAATCCCGACATCACTTACCTGGAAGTAAGCCCCATTGAATTTAACAGAACTTACTTCTTAATAGACATGAGTAGAACTGCGTTGTGAATTATTGTTGGCAAAGCATTCATTTAAGGTCGCCCGGACCAAGAATGAAACATTTAAGAAAGGGTTTAATATTATTAAACAGGAGTAATCCACATTAAGAAAAAATCAGTGCAAATATCTTAGGTCCCCATCTCCCCCACTCCCAGCAAGGTAAGTTACTGTCCTTTCTTGTTCCAAGCCAGAGAGCCAGGCCAAAATGGCGTAGAATAGAAGCATGGCATGGAGAAGGGGAATGGCCTAGGAAGGGTCCCAAGGGCCGCATTTGGTTCCCAGGCCTAAAGTTCCCTGCCCCTGTTCAAAGTAAAGCTAGGGGATCACTGATTTTATTTGAAAACAGAAGAGATGCTGAGTAACTACTACAGATGTGTAGTAAATACAGAGACCTTCTAATAGGATTCCATGTTGATACTCAATGGAAGCCTCTGCAAGTTATCGTTGTCTTTTTAGATTCAGGACTAGGCCATGATACTGGAACTGAACACGGTTCAACCTTGGGCAGGGGAAAGGACATTTAAAGAAACTGTAATAGTCCAAAATTCTTTTTGCATTCCTCACACCTGAACTTGAGAGCTAAGACATTCTGGCTGGGCTGCTTAGCGCATTTGTGATACAGCTATAAAGCAAGATCATCCTAAGGTTCGAAATTAGCAGAGCGCCAGGCGAATTTTGCATCTAAAGTTTATCCATTTGTGAGGACCTCAAAAAGTCTGGGTGCCATTTTTTGCACCTGACTGACACTCAAGGATCACTGAAATGTATGTGATTTGAAGCCTTGAAGTATATGTTAGGGATAGACAATATGTTAAGGAGTTTAACAATAAAGAATATAGGGTTGCCGACCCCCCTCCCCAGTGGCGACTAGACATTCTGTTTTGGTGCCCACAACCCAGGTCCCAGAAGTCATTTGGCTCCTAGCTTTTCTACCCCCGTTTCTAACCCTAGATCACCCCAATCCCAACACATAAAAACCAACATTGTGGGAGTTGTCCACAGTCATGCAGCACCTGCTGCCCACAGCACTCTGCTCGAAACTATATTAGTCACTGGGTCATGAAAAAGGGGATCAGCAAGTGCTAGTTGCTAACTCTGAGAGCTGTGTAGCAAATTTAGTGCTAGTGGCAATGGGAGCTACTTTGAGGTATGGTGCAGTGCAGTGCATGCAGGCCCACTGTCTTCTTTCCCTCCTAAAAGAAACCACCTAAAGTCACTTGTTGACCAGGGACTCTATAAAACTTTACCTATAGCCATACATTTTATCCAAATGTTTTCACAAGGAGGGAATGGGGCACATTTAAATACTTCAATCAGTATACGTGTTGTGGGGAGGGGGACAGAATGCACAAGAATGAACTCAAAAGGGAGGGGGAAATCACATTTGAAATATAAATACCTCATGAAAAACTAATTTTGGTTCCCAATATAGTTACAAGCTGTTCAGCTATAACATTTGCAGAAGAACTGAAACAAATATTGGATTCTGTCTCACTTCTGTGTGTACTGCCAACATACAATTACCCAGACACAAACAATATCAAGACCTGAAAACGATGTACTAGAACAAAACAATCAGGTTAGTCATAAGACTGACCTGGACATTTTCCCCCGAACACTGACTCATCAAAAGAGACTTGTCTACAACCCCTGGAAAGAATTTTGGGGGGTGGGGGGTGAGAGAAATGAAGAAACAAATGAGGCCTTCCACGTTTCTCCATTCTCAAAGTTTGCAATTAGAATAACATGCTTGCAGTTTAACAGATCAACACTTCATTGTATGACTTGACAGTAGGCAGCAAGGGCTTGTAACATAAAGTAACTTAAATTAATATACTAGTCTTTGTTCATAAAAACCCAAATATTTCAGCATTCGTCTTCTGAATGTTTAGGCCAGTTTGCTATTAATCAGGGCAGCAGAAGTACAGTGTGTTGTATACAGTGTAAACCCTACTCAGAGCAAACCCACTGAAATTAATAGGTATGGCCGAGTTCATTAATTTCTTTAAGTCTACTCTGAGTACGATGAAACTAAGCATCTGCTATGAGAGACTCTAGAAATCATGCTGCTCCTTATTCAGCCTTTTGCATGAATGTTGTTTGAAACTGGTTCGTGACTCAAACAACTGATGCCATTGTCTAAGAAGCTGCAGTGTCCCCAACCCAGAAATGATTCTTTCTAGGATTAAGGCATGCAATGAATACCTTCCCAGTTTGCATTCGTATACTTAAAGGTATTATATACCTGATTTATTCAGCAAGGCTGGTGGGGGACACTGAATTTCTGTACCTGAAACAGGCTTCCAATGTTCATTATGTAAAAACTTGCAAACAGGCAAACACAGCTTTTCAATTAGGTCACATTTATGTTAAATGGGATTCTGATCTATCCTTGTAGGATGATGATGGAAGTCACAGCCCCCAAGGAATTTAAACAGGGCATTCCTTGAATACCAGGACAGCCTCATAAGAATGTGGCATGAATAATTCTTAAATAGCACAGCCATCAGAATTAGGTTCAATATATACACTGCTTTATCATGTGCTCATTGAGGCGCTGCACCATTTGCCTCAGGCACTCCCATGGTTTCCCTCCAAGCAACAGAGGATCAAGCTGACAGACTCAGTTAGTCAGGAAATCCCTGTTCATCTGCACTAGATGTGCCAGACAAAAGTACTTGCTACACCATCATACAGACAGACAGAAATTCAACACAGCGATTTAGTTTTAAAGTAGTACTCCATGGGTTTCTCTGCAGGCATTTAAATAGTTCCTACTTGTGCTAACCTCAAATTTAGTAGCGTCTATACTAAACATAGGAATTCATGAAGACATCACAGCAAGATCTGTCTTCAACCTTGAAGTATCGAAGTTCTTGGTAGGGCTGTCAGATGAAATATTGCTTCAGAAAATCTGCACTGCTTTTTAATGCAAAACTGTATCAAATAGCTATGGCTTTTTTCTTATAAGTTTTCTTACCTGCCCTTCACCAGAGGCAGGTTACAACAATATAATGTACAACTATAAAAACAAATAAAACCATTCCAAGTATAAAACAAGGAAAACTATTCCAAATGGATCAGAACAGTATAAATTCAACAAATAACTGAACCCCACAAAACAAAACAACTTCAGAGAAGGCGGATATGGATGCAGACAGTCTTTCAGACAAGCTTTAAACACCAATATAAGCACCTTTAACTGGGCTCAGATATAAACTGGGATCCAGAGCAGCTGTTTTATAGCACAAGGTTTGACTTGATATTCCGATTTCTTGCCCAATTTGCTTACAAAAATGTACACCCAAATATCTTCTCCTTGCTCACTTTTGCTTTCCGTTTTATCTTCTTCCAGGTCATTCGTTATCTTTCTACTTATCTGACTGAAAACAGAAGGCTGGATTTTCCATAATACCACAGAAACGCAAGACTGTAACAGGAGCATAATTTATTTATTAGAAGTCCCGTTACATTCTGATAGCTATATCATTCCTTTGGGTGCTATAAAACTTTTTTTTTCTTCCAAATTTTCTGCTTTGCTCTAATTTTAAATTTCTTCATTCTGACAACATTCCTATATTATCTGTAATGATAAAAAAAGAAAGATCTTAAACTATTGGTATAGAACACAAACACACAAGCTTCTACCCATTATTTAAATTTTACAGTTAACAGCTGGAAAAATGGAGAAAGAATTGTGCGGGGGGGGGGGATACAAAATCGTCTCAGATGCCAATTCTGTACCAATAGCACAGAATTTATCTTTCCCCAACACAGAATTCACAACACTATCAAATCATTATTTTCCACAGCAAGAAGAAACTATAAATTAAGAGCTTGTTCACTGTTCTATTTCAAAACTGCTTTGAATAAAACTGTCACCAATGAGCAAACCAGTAACTGTGCTCTACCTTTAGTGACAGTTTTGTCATTCCCTTCTTACCATGTTAGAAAATAGATCTAAAAATCAGGTAATCTGCAACAGGGAGAACATTTCCCAAACATTCAATATGAAATTGCATGTTACAACTTCAAGAAATGCCCCAAGGAGAAATAACCAATTTGAGCATATATGCAATATTTTTGGTCATCTGAAACAAAATAGTAGCACAAGCTAAACCTGAACAAAAACCAGTCTGAGAGCCTGCTTGCAAATCAAGAATTATTAATGTAGCCTTTTTGGATTTGACTTCTTTGCTTTTTAAATAGTTACTGTAGTCTTCATGAGAAGCTTTGAAACTGATCATTTTGTTGCTCAGTTCCCAGTTGTAGTAGCCAGCCTTATCCTCACTAAGAAATCAAAGGGACATGTTTATAGTTAAGTTCTTCCCCAACACCGCACCTCTTTGCTGCCTACAGTCTTGCTGCCACAAACACCCTATCTTCCCCAAGCCTATTTCTTCCTAGTACCGCATGCTAAGTGTAAAACTACTTTGTATAAAATAGATCAATTTTATGGGGGTGATTGGGAATTGCATGCCTGGCAAACCTACTGTTAAAGCTTTAAACAAGGCAGCCCTCTAATCATTGAACTATAGAGCTTCTGTACTTTAATAAGCTAGCACTGGGATTTTATAGCTAGAATTACTATTACTACAATGGAACAAACTGCATAATTCTAGTTCCCAGCAAGTGGGGCAAACTTTGTAACTCTCAGACATTCCAGTTCAATGAGATTTTCTGTATCTTTCTGCAAGGCCTCTGACAGCTGAGAGAAAAGAAGGCAAGATCAACATGCTGCCGCTTCACTCAAAGCCTACTGGGTTCAAGAGACAGAAAACCGCGGCTTAAGCTATGGACAGCAGTTCTCAAACTTCCACCCTACATAACCCAGATCTGAATGTTTCTAGGAGCCTCGGAGACCTCCTTAATACGGGTGTCCTTTTTGTTTTGTTTTTTACATTCTACAAATAAAAACACGTACATAACTCATGTTATCAACTTTCTTCCCTGCAGTGTAGGCACTGTCATCAAAGCCACCCCCATATTTTGAAAATCAAAGGCTCTAGGCCAGAGGCTTGTTATGCTGTTAAATAATCTGGCTGTGGTGAAAATCAAGAGCAGGGTCAAGTGTAGCTAATCTTAGCTGTTCAACAACCTTGCTCTGGACCACATAAATGAGTTGTGGCCAAGTAAGTTTTACTCAGAGTAAAACAAATGGACCCAAATTAGTCACTGCCATTATTCGTAATGGGTCTACGCCGAGTATGACTAATACTTGATACAGCTCTCTGTGCACCCACAAAGAACAATGGCCATTTTCACTCCACAGGTAGATCTTGCACCCTAGAAGGAACCAACATATTCTCTCAACATGTGCATGCTGTCCATTAGGAAGCACTGCTTCAACAGTAGTAGCAAAAGAAAGACCAAGCCCTCCCAGGAAAGACTCCCCTGGACTAAACTGAGGGCAGTGAATGTTCAGGTCTGAGAATCAATGCTGCTTCAGGCACAGTTCTTCCCACAGACAGCTAGCTGACTTGATGACACTTAGAAGGAATACCATGCTGGGAATGTTCTCACCCCACTGTTCAGTTGCCCTTTCCCATCATCCTGAGGGGACTTCTACCCATAGAAAGGATGAGTTCTCAAAAGTTCCATAGGAGGTATTTGGTTCCAGTAAAGGTAGAAAAAAGATATGCTGAGAAAAGAAAAAGAACTCTGGGATAGCTACATTTTCCTTTGCTGCAACTGGCTCTTCTGTAAAACTAAAGCAATTATAATCTGAAAGTGGAGACAATGTATGCATTTCTGTAAACCAAGAAAACCTTTAATAAAAACAATTTAAAAAACCTAAATCAAGCTAGGATATTATTATTATTTGTAATCCAAGTCCATGTAATAATAATATTTTAAAAGGTGTGTAATGCTGAGCAACTTTTCTGCAAGCACCCAAAGCTACTTAAATTAATTCAAAAAATATGTTTAGCAGATACTTGAAAGGCAAGGGGAGCTACTCTTCACCAATCTACCTCTCAAAGACTATTTACATATTGACTAACACCCATGAAATCTGATAATCTGCCCTTACTCAAGCATATTTTTGCAAACAATATTAGGGAGGAGACCGTAGATGAGTAGTAGAGCACACACACTTTACATGCGAAAGATCTCAAATTCGATACCCAGCATGTCAAGTTAAAAGGATCAGGTAGCAAGTAACAGAAAAGACCTGCCTGCAATCCTGGAAAGTCACTACTAGTCAGAGAAGACAAAATTCAGCTAGATGGACATAGCCTGGCCTAATATAAGGCAGTTTGCTAGGTGCTTAAATTAAATCAAACTTCAGCTAGTTTTTAAATTCCTGACCTACCGTGGAATCTTCCCATACTGCAATATGACCACCATGCTTTCATTTTGCAACTTAATCAATTAGAAGTTTACCCAGAATCCTGAACTGACATGTCTTGGCTAGAAATGTCATTATTCAGCATTTTTAAACCATACTGACTTTTAAAGTGCCAGATCAGAGGGCAATTCTCTACAGGGAGCTCTGTACTGAAAGGAACTTTATGTGCTACAGAGCTTGTACTTCATGGTTTGACTAAGGATATGTTACTATTACTCTCCACAGAATACTGGGCGCTATCCAACTAACTTGTACTTGGAGAAAAGCATTGAAACTAATAAGTATAAATTAGGCGTGTCCAATAATTTCAGTGGGTCCACACTGAGTAGGACTAACTTTGAGTACAGCCCACTGTGTCATAAAGGTAAAGGCAAAGGGACCCCTGACCATTAGGTCCAGTCGTGGCCGACACTGGGGTTGCGGCGCTCATCTTGCTTTATTGGCCAAGGGAGCCGGCGTACAGCTTCCGGGTCATGTGGCCAACATGACTAAGCCGCTTCTGGAGAACCAGAGCAGCGCACGGAAACGCCGTTTACCTTCCCACCGGATTGGTACCTGTTTTCTGTTCCCAACAGAGAACAACTCACCTTCTGAAACAACAAGACTCCCTAAAACAAACACTGGTTCTTCATCAGCCCACCAGTGACATCACTAAAGCAGGTCTGTGGGAGAGTTTCACAAGAACCATTAGCATTCCCCCTCCCCCAATCTCTGGAGGACTCCTCGTTTAAATGGGAATACTTTGGAGAATATGTTTTTCAAAAGCTCTCCACAGTCTAGCTATCAACACTAGACTGCTTTGGTTAAGAGTCAGGATTTACAGTAACATGGCATTCAGGGAAAGCTACCAATAACACTTTTTAAAGACACAAACATGAACTCTCTGCCTCACTTTCAGCAAGCAACTGAGATTGAGGATTCTGAGCCAATTAAACAATGGACTCAAGTCTGTCAATTCAGTGGAGACCTTAGTTACAGCACTGTTAAATTCTTGCTGTTACATTATTAAAGTTCCCCACTTTTCACCAAGCTTTTATAAATTCAGTGGCTAGTAAATGAACCCAACCCATGCTTACTTGTTGTCAGTTTATTCGGAACCACACAAAATGTAAGAGACTAGTTTATAATGCTGTTAAATCCACTGGGATTCTCTTACTGCCTAAACAACTGAATTACCATTGCCTCAAAATCCACATGTAGCCAAAAGGGAGGTGATATTTGTCAATGATAGCCAACTTATCCTGCAAAGCCAAGCAAAAAGAGCAAGAGAACACAATGGGGCACATGAACAATCAACAGTAACAGCAGACTATGTATGAAAGTCTGCCAAGACATCATGTTTTAACAGCTTATGGCTGATGAACTATATCAGTGAACTGGAAAAACAGAAGTCAGCCTGCATCAAAGAGGCTATGAACACCAGCCATTTCAACTACAACCTAAAAGGCTACAATGGGGATACCAGCACTCAGACCACATTCTAAATAATTGGGTTCAACATTATCCTAAAATCGCTCAATGGGGAAGAACATTCCCTCAAGCCTCTCATTTAATTTTCCACATTCCCACTTCCCCCACTTGGTAGCAAAATGGAAGAAACAGAGAAAAAAGACAATTTGCATCATATTGTGCATTCCAAAACTCCTTAATAAGACAGTAAGCATTCAGCATGGACCAAGTATCTGCATAAATTGGCACCCCTTCATTTGGCTTAGAATTACAGTGGTACCTCGGGTTAAGTACTTAATTCGTTCCAGAGGTCCGTACTTAACCTGAAACTGTTCTTAACCTGAAGCACCACTTTAGCAAATGGGGCCTCCTCCTACTGCCGCACCACCGGAGCACAATTTCTGTTCTCATCCTGAAGCAAAGTACTTAACCTGAAGCACTATTTCTGGGTTAGCGGAGTCTGTAACCTGAAGCGTATGTAACCCGAGATACCACTGTACCACAATTCTACACTTAAAAAATAACATTCTGCAACAGACAGATTCACCAGTTATATCCTTTTAAGCATCATTCTACATGGGTGGGCTACACTGGATCAGAAATTTCCAGCATCAAAAATTGTTTGCTTACATGAACAAGCCAACTTTACACTACTCTCAAACACACATTTGCAGCTGAACTTTCAGTGTTCAGATCTAATTTAAATGACAGAGTTCAGAATTATCACTCAAACAGCATTTCAGTTACAAGTTTCTAGCCACATACACTACAAAATTTAGCATGTGTTGTGCCTCTGAAAAGATGCGCAGTAAGATAATGAGGGCCTTTTATAACTTATTTGAAAAACTGGTGGTGTTAACTTTGCATTTAAGAAAACTCACTGCATTTTTAAAAAAGCAACCAAAACATCTTTTATGGGCTTCCACTCCTCCATCAACTACTTTACCTTAACCAAGTGCTGACTGAAAGTGTAACTAAGGCTGCAACCTAAATAGATATAAAGTCCCATTCAACTCGGTACTTCTTTCTTAGAATTATGCTATGAATGAGCTGCTGTAATTTTTATATCATTCTCTCTTATAAGAAAAGCTACTCAATTTGAAAATGTTTTATTTCTGTTGCTGTCAACCTGAACACACTCCTTGCCAATTATTCTAGATTTTGATCCTGCCCAAAGCATCTACACTAAAAATAATGCAATCATATTTTTCAATAAATAGCATATAACTAGAACTGCAAAAATGCAATTCACAGGTAGTAAGTCTTACTAAATTCAATGAGAGCTACTTCCAACTAGACATCCCTAGGATTCACTGTTAAGATTCTCATTCACAGCATTTATTAAATAGTCTGCAGTAAAGTATAATCCAAGAAGAGGATAGACAGCTATAAATCTTAATTTTTAATTCCAGAAGAAGAAGAAGAAGAAGAAGAAGAAGAAGAAGAGGAAGAAGAGTTTGGATTTGATATCCCGCTTTATCACTACCCTAAGGAGTCTCAAAGTGGCTAACATTCTCCTTTCCCTTCCTCCCCCACAACAAACACTCTGTGAGGTAAGTGGGGCTGAGAAACTTCAGAGAAGTGTGACCAGCCCAAGGTCACCCAGCAGCTGCATGTGGAGGAGCGGGGAATCGAACCCAGTTCACCAGATTACGAGTCCACCGCTCTGAACCACTACACCACACTGGCTCTCACCACACTTATACCAGAATTGGTATGAGAAACACAGAAATCAAATCATTAACTTGGAAGCATTCACTAATTACAAAAAGATTCATCTTAGACCCTTAGCCGTTCCCTGCTTAAGTAACACTTCTATGCTGAAACCTGTTTAAGCAATACATTTGTATGATACTATCAGTTACCAGTCTAAATCCAACTGTGCCTTAGCTGTCAAAACCACTCTACTCCACAGCACTCTATTACAGCACATATTAATCCAGTGAATCATAGCATTAATACATGCAATGATTTTAGTTCAGCTAAGTGAAAACTACAGCATGACAGCTGAGGCAAGCAAAGCATTCCTTAAAGTACAAAAGAAGATTTTTTGCTGATTCAAGAATTGTTATCCTGGTGGTAAGAATACAATACAAATAGGGGGTAGCTTTTTATTGGATCAATTTCCTGCGCAACTGAAAATCTCTCCCCTTATACATTTTGTGCCTCTTACATTCAATGGGCCACATGACTGTTTAGCTCAATGCAAGAAAAGTTACAAATACAATCCAAATCCATTTTATAAATGTCTACATAGATTTTTGGTTCACGCTCTGCTTCGATACCAAGACAGGGATAATTTTCCTCTTTTAAAGCCATTCTTAAACAAGGCCAAGCAGAGAGTCATTAAAACATTTTGTTTCCTACACAAGGCTCCTAGGGTTTTGTAGCTGTGACGGCCCATGCCAAAGCAAAGCAAGATGGGGGGGGGGGGAATCTGAATGAAGTGCAATGTCCTAAGATAACTTTTAGGAAATACATTGTGTGATACTGCAGGGGAAATGCAGACTCTAGTCACCTGCCAAAACCAAAAGTCCAAAAGAAATTGCTTCCAACTCCAGTCACTGGATTCAGAAACCAACTTTTCTCCATTTGCATTTAAGACACACATGAATGAAATTCTATTACTATAAAAAATGGCATTCTGATGCAACCCAAGCTACTGACCTCTAAAACACATAATAATTGCTTCGGCAGTAGCAGCAGAATGTTTTGGAAAATCTAAGCAGGTTGTATTTGTCTCAAGGCAATGATGTCGGACATAATCCAAGCCAATTGAGGTTGCAATTTTACACTCACTCACCTGGGGCTGCAAATAAGTCCCACTGAATGCAATGGTACTGACTTGCATAGAATTGCACTGTTGAGCTGCAGCTATAGAAGAAGCAAGAGCAACCCAACTACTGCACAGGAGTAGGTAAGGGCCTGCAAGTACCAAGAATGCCAGCTTCCACTTTTTAAAATAAAGTTTTGCCCTCCAATAGGAGAGAAGGCGTGGGGAATAAAGTTTGGAAATGTAGACAAGCCCCTAAATGGTAAAAATCCAAGAAATCCAAATGAATTAAAGTTATGAAATACAGATGTGCAAATTCACCTTACTATTTCTCCAGGAACTGATCCATTTTTTCCAGGTACACAAGTGACAACCTGATGACAATCATTACAGCAAAAAGGTAGCAACATTTTGTTTTGATACCTGCCACAATAACAGAAACACTTCATTCGTGTTAACTATGTGCCACTAAACACACATACAAGTTGAAGCTCCCCAGCTCATACATTTCTAATGCACTTTCTAATCTCCCTTTTTCTGGTGGGGGTGGACACCATCTGCTACAGACTTGAACAGGCACCTGTTGAAAAGTAGCGTGTTGGCATTCAGGTTCAAATGGCAACAGGAATATGCTGTGGCTTGGAAGCCACCAGAGTGCAAGAGCTGTTTGCTCCCCATACTCACCAAACTACACCAAAGGCTCCATATCCAATAGGCCTGTCTGGTTCAATATCCAGTTGCTGTTGTGGATGATGCGAGTGCTGATGATGGTGCGCTTTGACTGCAGCAGCTGCTGCAGCTTGTACCTGAGCTGGGGCTGCTGCTGCTGGTCCAGGGGCTTGACCTGGTGCCGGTGATGGAAAATATGGCTGCTGCTGCCCTGGGTTTAACATGGCCGCAGCGGCCGCAGCTGCGGCTGCAGCAGCAGCCGAAGAAGCATGTTGCTGTACGGGATGTACTGCAGCCGCAGAGCCTGGGTGCAAGTGGTGCTGAGAGTGGTGGTGGTGATGGAGATGAGGAGGGGGGAGATGAGGAAGGTGGTGGTGGTGGTGATGGTGGTGACCTGCTGCTGCTGCAGATGTACCGCCATTGTAAGCCGCCATCATTTTTGCGCTGGCTGTGGCACTACAAAGAGACATTCAAGGTGATGCCCTCTTGTTGGATAACAACTGGGTCAAGCTGTCATTTGGCCACAAAAAAAATGAAGTTTGCTACACTACCACAAGCAAGTTGCCCACCTTCAAAAACATGGAGCTCAACAGGCCTTTATGTCTTCATCAAGTCAAGAAAAATGGAGTGCGCATGTGAGCATGCAATAAACCCCCTACCCCCCAAGATGGCCAGTGTAGTTGGTACTAGAACGCCATCCTTCTTATGTTTCCTCTGTGCCAGTCTTGAAATTTGTCAGTCCCCTTCCCCCCCAGAAAAAGGATGAAACTTCACCCCCCTAGAAAATGTTAGGAGTACTGACAAGCCCACCCCTTCCATTCCCACATCCTTTTCATTTATCTCTTCAAAATGTGTAGGAAGGTCTTCAAGGCCTTCTACAACTCTACTCTCTGTTCTGTGTATATATCCATCCACCTTTAATATTAAACGTGGATATGAGCAACTTCCACTATAAGGGGAAGGAAAGTGGCTATATAAATCAAGGAAGGCTGTATAAATGGGAAATGAAAATAAGTCCAAAAATTGAAAAGGGGATGAAAAAGATGGAATGGAAGTGGGAGGAAGAGTCAGTGAACGATATTCAAAATGAGGCAGGGAGGGGGAGTGAATAAAGAACAAATGAAGCTCACAGAAGAGACTTAAAAATGATGTGCGGAAAGCAAAAAAGTCAGGTAACAGAAGTTATCAAGGACAAGGAATAAAAGGTTTCAAGAACTTTTGGAAGGGAAAAAAACAAAAACAAAAGAAGAATGAAAGAAGATAACCAAGAGAAGAATGGGGTAGGAAAAAGTAGTTTAAAGGAGAAAAAGTCTGGGAAGGCTAAAAAAAATGCAGTTAAGGGAGAAGAATATGGAAATTAGGAGAAAGAACATGGAGAAAGAATAAAAACAGGGCTGGAGCAAATGATGCTTCAATATGGGGGAAAGAATAAAAGTGTGATCAAGCCACAAATAAGAGATGAGAGAATCCAAACACGTCGCAGTAAAAGAAAGAAATGGATGCTTTTCCTGTAAGGATGGGAGATGGAAAATACAAGAGGATGCAAAAACAGGCAAGAAAAAGTACAAGGGGGGCAAGGAAATGTTAGGGAGAAGAAAGCATTAAAATGTGAATGAGGATAAAATAATCTAAACTGGCTATTTATAGAGAGAAACAAAAACAGACTATAGGAAGCAAACGTATAAATGTGGCGAGAGCCCTTTAAAAAGTGGGGAAAGTGCTTAGGGATGTATTTTTATTTTTAAAAAAGGAAAGATCAATAAAAAGTTAAGAAATAATAAAGAAGCAAAATAAAGAATGAATGTGTCAAAGTGAAGGGTTCCCCCCCTTAAATTAAAAAGATTATAAAAGCTGAGATGAAGGATGATGAGAGAAACAGGGAGAGAGACGGAGCAACTAATGTAAAAGAAAATACGAGTTTCTTGAAGAGAGAAAAATGTCAATGGGTGTTGACCGGAAAAGCTAAAGGAGGAACTGAACTGAAAGGTGTGTGTGGGGGGGGTGGAACTTATTTATCAAACAGATAATTAAAAGATGCCGGAGTAAGGACTGCAAAAGCTGGGAGATAGGGAGAAAGAGAACGTGGTAGAGAGCGAGAAGAGAGAATAAGGGAGGCCGAATGAAGAGAGAGAGAGAGAGAATGTGGCAGGTGCCAAGAAAGGAGAGAGAGGCTATGGAAGGTGATAGAAAAGAGATAAAAGAAGGGAACGCGGAAGGTGGCGGTGAAGGGGGACAGCAGGCAGCAACGCTAGCGAGCCAAGTCAGCCAGCTTCAGTTCGCTTCCCACCCACTCCTCAACCCCCACTGCCTCCCTGGGTGGGTCTGAGGTGGGCGCCCTTGCCTTGACAGCCTGACCCAGAGCGGGCGGGGGGTGAGGAGAGAGACAGATAGGAAGGGAGGACGGGGGGAAAGGCGAGGCAAGCTGAGGGACCGGGGCGGGGTAGGGGGGGGACGGGCACACGGTTGGCGGCGACGGCGGCAGCTACAGGCCCCCCCGCCCCGCTGTGTGGAGAAGCCACAGGCGGGATGGAGATGAGGAGGGATGGGGGGCGGGCGCCGGCCGGGGGAGGGGGTCGCGTGTGGGGCGCCTCGGCGGGGTCTCTTCCGTTGGGGGGCGGGAGGGATGAGGGGAGAGGTCGGGTGGGGGGGTCACTCAGGCCCCACAGCGCCGCTCCACGTCGACGACGACGACGGCGCCCCCCCACTCCTCTTCCTCCACCTCCTCCTCCGGCAGCCGTGGCCGCCTCCTCGTCTTCCTCCGTCGTCCCCTCAGGCCGCCGGACCGGCCGCGACTCCTCGCCGCCGCCACCTCCTCCGCCTTCTCCTTACGGGAGCCCCAGAGCGGAGCGCAGAGCGAAAGAGCGGCGGCGACGGAGGCGCGCATGCGCGCACCCCCGGCCTGCTTTCGCTTTACTCTTTTTTCCTCACCCGCCTTCCCATAGCCGGGCGGCGGCGTGTGTCTGTGTGCGCGCGCGCGTGCCTCCCTCTCCCTCTCTTTTTTTCTCTCGCACACTCTCATACACAGAAACACGCTCGCGCTCATCCTCTCCGTCCCGTCGCCTCTGCCTCCCCAACCAATGGGACCCATCCCCTCGAAGGCCGCGGCGGCCAATAGCAGAGCAGCGCCCAGCCCACAAGCGGGACTTGGGATTCGACTCTTCTCTCGCTCCTCTGAAGAGATCAAAGAGGGTGGGTTGGTGGGTGGGGTAATAGGCACCGCCCACCGGCCAATCAAACGCTCCTCCAGGTTGTCGCCTCGCCCATGGTCCCGCCTTTTTATTTTTTTTGCCGATGAGACCCCGCGAGACTCTCTCACCTCACGCAACCTTCACCTACATATTCAGTCCGTGGAAAAGGGGCGGGTGGCGATCGATTTGATTGGCTGGCACCGCCGCGATTTAAAAGGCACTGGCCAATTAGGTAGCGCGGCTCTTGTAGGGCTTGAAATCCTGTTTCGTTTTAGTTTTTAATTTTAAACACGCACAAAGAATGAACACGCTTCGAACCTGTCGCTCTCTCGTCTCCGAGTTAATGAGTGAAGAATTTTTTAAAGCTGCTCGAAGACTTTAAAAAGCGTTATACCTGCAGGGTGAGGCAATTGGTCACTAAGTGAAGATAGACAGCCAAGTTGACGAATCGGAAGGTCAATCTCCGACAGTAAAGGCGGCTCCGTCGAGAAACTGTCCTCCACAGGGACCAGAGTTCCGATAATAGATAATTAGAGGGCGGGACTGTGACCTGATGAACAGAGAAGAAAGCCAATAAAAGTGATGGGGGCGGGGTGAGACGAGGACACTGCAGGGTGAATGGGGAAGGAGGAGATGGGGGTCAACTTCGGGCCTTCGAACGTGGGAGGGACTTAAGGTTTAAGTGAGACAGCGAATGAAGGCTTGGCAAGGCGAAGGGCCTCATTGAGGAGAGGTTTGTGGGCGGGGGAAGAGTAGGTTAATACATATGCTAACTTTTAATGCACCTTAGAGAAATAAGCAAGATACCTTAGAGGAATAAGCAAGATATTGTTTTATTGGTTTTTTTAAATGGTTTGGGGGTTTGATCTATTTATGTATAGAACTTGTTAATTCATAGTCTGCTCTTCAATTTTTAAAAATGGTTTGAATATGTTATATATGAAAAGATATTTAGATATTTTACTATAAAATATAAGGAAAACCTTAGAATAAACTCTCTTTTATTTTTGGCCTGATTGTCATTTAATTTGAAGTATCATAGCTGTTCATGACAGGCAGTTGAACTGATATTCTTGTTCTGCACCTGATCTGGTGCTGTTTTACCTCCTACCACAAAGCTACATTGAATCTTACTGACTACGCCATCGTATCATCTTCTTGATTTGCTTTTTAATATTAATAGTGTCTTTACAGAAATAAATATTGAACAATTGTAGAATGATGGTTTCAAGTGTACTTCGTGTGTATTTTCTAGCCATCATCTTTACTACTACAACTCTGCCAGTATTAATATTCCCTAATATTGCACATGAAGGGACGTATGTGAAGAGAATGTGGCTTGCTAAAGAATGCCTGGTGAGATCATGGAAGTTGTAACTCGGAGTAGGGACTTCCCAGTCAAGAGCTTGTTCATTCACTTAGCCATTACTCCACCTCAGCTCATGATCAGGATAATAGTTCTTGATTCACCATGTTGGTGGCACTGAAGAAGCAATGTGGGATTGTATCCAACTCAGATTTACTGGTTGAAATGGATGGACCCAAGTTAGACCTGTCTGTTCTTCAGTGAGTATACCCTGAGTTAGGTATAGCATTGGCTGCAACCCTTGATTTCTCAGTCACCATTGCATTCTTGTTGTCTAGTCTAGATTAACCCAAGGACTTGCTTAGCAGAGTATTTTGTTAAAACCACGTCTACAATATGACTCTCTTCTATGCAACTGCTTAGGGTAAAGTAAAGACAAAGAAAACCAAATCCAGAGCTGGTTTTCCTCAGCTAGAATCTCCTCAGCTAGAATGCCTGAGGAGACCTAGGTTCAAATCTACATTCAGCTTTGAAGCTCACCTTGGGCCAACTATTGTCTCTCTATCATAAACTACCACACAATATTATTATAAGAGAGGAAGAACCATATTTGCCAGCTTGAGATCCCTGGAGGAACAGTGGGTTAAAAATCATGGAGTCACAGAATTGTAGTTGGACGGGATCACAAGGATCATCTAGTCCAACCCTCTGCAATGCAGGAATCACAGCTAAAAAATTGCTGACGAATGGCCATCCAACCCATGTGTTAAAACCCCAATGAACAAGAATCCAGCTCCTTCTGAGGTCGTCTGTTCCACTGTCCAACAGACTCTTAGAGATTTATTTGTTGAGACCATAATTAAGAACCGTGAAACCATGCAATTAAAACCATACTGTGCAATTAGTCTTCATAGGCTAACATAATAGGAACAATATACAGTATTTCACATTCTGCTTCAAATGTTCCTTGGCTGCTTCCTAAGCAAACACGAGTTGGCAATATTTCTTTTAGCAAGAAATAGGTTAAATATTTTTTGTTTGTTTGCATTGTTGTTTGCATTTGCCATATTTCTGGATTGCCTTTCAACAGAAAACTGTCCACAGGGTGCTTTGCAACAACTTAAAAATACAAATAAGCAACCCACACAAAATTGAAAAAAAATGAGACAAACCAAACTAATGGAATAAATAGATATTTAAAATGCAGAGGGAAGCAAAGTCATTTGCTGCCAAATTATCATACAGGAGTATCTGGAAAACAAAAATGGATTCTACACACCCTAACTGTGGCCAAAATTTAATATTGATGAATTGGAAGGATAAAGATAGGATCCTCTTTAATCAGTGGATTGATGACATGACAACACTCGCAACATAAGAACGGATTACTTGTAGCCATAGACTTTCTTTGGATAAATATATTGATATTTGGAATGTGTTTATACAGAATAGACAAGGTTACTAATTATCAGGGGCTGGACTGAGGAGGAATGGTGGGAGCCGCCACGCACACTCTCTGCACCTTCCTGTGGAGGGCAGTATAGATTTAGAACAATGGTTTGACGAAAGGGCCGTCAAGGAGAAAAGCTGGGAAATATTAGGGGAGCAACAGCAGGAAGGAGAAGCACTGGAGGAGAAACAAATAACAGACTCGGTGTCTCTTTAAAGCATTCCTGACCCCTCCTCTCCCAAAACCAGACAGGCCATGAGAGTAGCAGAAAAGAAATCTCAGAGACAGAAAGCACTGGCCAGCCAGCGCAGGGATGAAGGGGTGGGACTTTACTTGGAGCATTATGTAGTAGAGACAACGTTCCGTGCTTTTTTTCTAAAAAGAAATGTTTAGGGATACTCCCATTTTCCTACTCATATTGAAATACTGGCCCTCAATGAGGTCAAACTTAGATTCACAAAACGTTTAGGGGTTTTCCTGCATACTCCCAGGGGGGAAAAACTGATTAGGACAATATTATGTGTGTGTGTAGGGATGCGGGTGGTGCTGTGGGTTAAACCACAGAGCCTAGGACTTGCTGATCAGAAGGTCGGCGGTTTGAATCCCCATGATGGGGTGAGCTCCCATTGCTCGGTCCCTGCTCCTGCCAACCTAGTAGTTCAAAAGCACATCAAAGTGCAAGTAGATAAATAGGTACCACTCCGGCGGGAAGGTAAACAGCGTTTCCGTGCGCTGCTCTGGTTCGCCAGAAGCGGCTTAGTCATGCTGGCCACATGACCTGGAAGCTGTACGCCGGCTCCCTTGGCCAATAAAGCGAGATGAGCGCTGCAACCCCAGAGTCTGTCATGACTGGCCCTAATGGTCAGGGGTCCCTTTACCTTTACCTTTATGTGTGTGTGTGTGTGTGTGTGTGTGTATGTATGTATGTATATGCGTACGTGTGTCTAATATTTTAAAGTGTGTCTAGAACACTTTTTATTATTGATGTCATGTGTTTGCTGAGGAAGGAAGGATGAGCTATAAAACGATTAAATAAATGGTCCCCGACTGTTGTCCTCTCTGGCAGGGGATGATGGAAGATGATGTGAAATGACACTTCATGAGCCACAAGTTTCTCACCAACGACTCCTCTGCTCTAACCACTACACCACATCCCTGGGCATGGGGGGGCAGTTTAACCACTGGTCATGAGTGCAAAGGTTTGACCAAAATACCTTCTCAGATCAGAGCTGCAGTGAGCGCCCTTTCAAATCGCTGGTGCCTGCTGACTCTTTCTGACCATGGCTTCCAGCTCAATGTTTTAATCATGTGCAGGCAAACAAAAGCAGACTTGCCAGATGAGCAGAGGAACAGAAAAGTCACACCAAGAACGGGCGCTGAGCAGGACCCATTAATTGGCCAGTGGTGGTGGTGTGTGGGTGTGTTTGAGGACCATGAGGCTGCTGTCCCCTCCCAGCAAGCCTCTCTTTTCAAAACAGCACAGCATCCAGGAATTCAAATGCCTCAATCATATTTTATTCATAAATGCGGGTGCCGTTATAAACATCCCAAGGGTGGCATTGAGAGACCTCCCGCCGGTCATGAATTGGCCTAATATTTCTGCATGCATGCTCTCTGGGTTAAGTCAGTCACAGGAGCCAAATCAATACCAGCCTCCCTGGAAGTAAATAAACAAACACCACCACCACTCCCCCAAGCTCCTATTGCTGCGAGCAGCCAGATGTCTATGGGATGCCCACAAGCAAGATTTGAGTGACACTCTCCACTCTTGTGGTTTCCAGCGACTGAAAATCAGAAGCATTTCCTACCTCCAACTATTTTCCAGGGCTAGTCCCCGATATACCAAAGCTGTCCTGGTTTCTGATTTCATCCCGGAATGTCCCACTTCTCCTTAGGACATTCCTATTCTCATCAGATAAATGTCGTATGGAATTATCCGACCACTGAGCCATGTTTTTAATGTTTTATTATGGTTTCATATATGTTGGAAGCCACCCAGAGTGGCTGGGGAAACCCAGCCAGATGGGCGAGGTATTATTATTATTATTATTATTATTATTATTATTACAGTGGTATCTCTGGATGTGAACGGGATCCGTTCTGGAGCCCTGTTCACATCCTGAGTCGAACATAAGACACGACTGCACGTGCTCTGGTCACGTTTTGCCGCTTCCGCGCATGCGCGTGACGTCATTTTGAGCATCTGCACATGTGCAAGCGGCAAAACCCGGAAGTAATGTGCTCCGTTACTTCCGGGTCGCCATTGAGAGTAACTTGAAAACGCTCAACCTGAAGCACATTTAACCCAAGGTATGACTGTATTTAGAATGTCCCTATTTTCACCAGAGAAATGTTGGAGGGTATGAAAAGCATATCAGGGTTTGTAGCTGCCAACAATAGCCTTATGCTCCATGAATTTGTCGAATCTTTTTTCGAAGCCATCCTTTGCCTCCTTGACCAATTGCCCCTCACCCTATATCATCTGTCCCAGGGGAGAGGGACCTTTATCACCCTAATGGCTTCTTTTCCCCTCTGGGTAACCTCCCGTGGGTCGCATGCCACTGGTGGGCGGGGCCAGAGGCAAAAGTGGGTGGGGCAGCTGATGTAACCTTTGTACGATTGGCTACTTCGGACTGTTGCCTCCCAGTGGAACGGTCTCCCTTGGGAGGTGGTGGGCTCTCCTTCCTTGGAGACTTTAAATCAGAGGTTGGATGGCCATCTGTCAGGGATGCTTTAGTTGAGATTCCTGCATTGCACAGGGTTGGGCTGGATGACCCTCGGGTGTCCCCTGCCACGCTGTGATTCTACTTTCTACATGCTCCCCTCTGTAACCTCCAACCAGACAAGCAAGAGGCACTATCGGAGTTCATGTTCCAGCCAGATTATAACACTCAAAGCAGAGGCCCCGAGGGGTGTGGTCTGGGAAGATTTCAAAGGGCCAGATAGGGGGGATTGAGGGCCACATTCAGCCTTGGGCTCCGAGCTTCCTTGCTGCTGGCCTGTTCAAAGTATGTGATCATATTGCAATTGACCCAGATTTTCTCTGATGGTTGTTTTGAGAAGCAAGAACGGTGCTGTTCTATTACCATTTTTCTCTATTACAAATTTTCTCCATTGCAAGTTTTCTCAATAAGATTACAAACGATTTCAACAAATAAAACAGAAGATGGCCAAAGTACCCAGAACAAGCCATTATGCTGAGTGGGAAATGAAGAGGTGTTGGAGGGAGGGAAAGGGGGAGAGGGTGTTTTTTTGGGGGGGGTTGTTTTTAAAGCCTATTTGCAAAGCTGCCACCATCAGTGATAATCATGATCACTCAGAACGCAAATGTCTGAGAAGATAGCAGCCTTTCAGTCACTGACAAAAATAACCGGCTCATTTGCATTTTTGTTCCAATTTGTTTTTGTACACAGGAAGGAATCTTAACAAAAAGACACCTGCTGGAAAAAAAGATGTATATATATTTTTCAATGCACTTGGGTTTTGCACCACCTGTCAGCTCGGCATCAGTTAATGGATTACCTCTGATGCCCTCATGCCAACTTCAGCTGGGACAAACTTATGCATGCAGCTTTAAGGGGGAAGAGAGAGCAAGACAAGGCTCATAGTTCAGTGCTGAAGCATCTGTCTGGTCCCACGCTCAATCCCCAGTATCTCCAGGTAGCATCGAGAAGGATCCCCTGCCATAAACCCTAGAGAACCGCTATATGTTCTTGCAGGCAATACTTTGCTAGGTAGACCAATGGTCGGACTCCTTTTCCCCCCATTGCTGGTGAAAGGCTATAAACTTTTAATTTCCTCGAGGCACTTTCATTGTACAATGAATTTCAAGCGCAAAAGGCTCAGCAAAAGTTCGCATTGCCATTTCTCTTCCAAGGATGCCCGACTCAAAAGATCTGAGTTGCTTCCAAGCACTAGAAGGCTCAAGGACAGGGGTCAGCAAACTTTTTCAGCAAGGGGCCGGTTCACTGTCCCTCAGACCTTGTGGGGGGCCGGACTATATTTTGGAAAAAAATATATGAACGAATTCCTATACCCCACAAATAACCCAGAGATGCATTTTAAATAAAAGGACGCATTCTACTCATGTAAAAACACGCTGATTCCCAGACCATCCGTGGGCTGGATTTAGAAGATGATTGGGCCGGATCCAGCCCCTGGGCCTTAGTTTGCCTACCCACGCTCAAGGAGGACACCTGACATACTCTGGCCTCCTAGAGTAGCCCTAGTCACAGCTGCTGGTTGTAGTGGAGTTTCAGAGGTTGCTTGCTTGCTCGGAGGCTTCCTACTGGAGTCATCTCCCCCATCAAACTATGAAAATAAGCTACCAGCCTCAAATCCCATCTCCTGCAACACACAAACCAACTGATGCTGGGAAAACAATGACCCTGACAAAGGTGGGGAGGGCAACACACATCCATGCAGATGTTGGGAGAATGTGGGGCGAATGTATGATGAGGACATGATTTTGTTTCAACAAATAGCAGATGTGGGGGTCGGGCAGCAGCCGGCAGATGTGTTGCTTTTAATGCAAAAAAAAAGTCATTAGGCGCATGTGCCTTGGAAATCAATGGCAAATTACCAGCTCTTTCAGCTTTCATCCAGATTGAAGCTACTCTGTCATTTTGCTTTACCAGCCTCTTTCGTTCCATAATCACCTCATACACAATTTGTTTTCAACATTAGGGGGGGGAATCAGCATGGGTATTTTTTAAATGTATGTCCTTTCTCCTGTTATGATATGTCTGTTTCTGGGTGTGATTAAGGGAGAACTGCTTGATAGTTGCGGTGGGAGGGGGGGAATCTATCAATTTTGGTTTTTCTCGGTTTCTCATTTTTCCAGCCTCGAGTTCTGTTCTTCATCTTTCCATGTATTTGTGCTTTTGCTAAACACACACACACACACACACACACACACACACACACCACCCAGTCCTCATGAAAATTCATCAGGACTTTAGTGTGAACTTCTCCTCACATGCAAATGCTTATACGCAATTTTGCACTTTTTTGCAAAGCCATTTCCCCCAATCATTGCCTTTTTGCATGTTATTTTCATCCACAGGGGTATTTTTATGCACGCACTTTGCCCTCGCGCATGCATTTTTGTGCACGTTGGCAGACAGGAGAACTGCTGGAAAACTCAGGAAGAGCAAATCTAGAATGAGGGCTGCGTTTCGGTCCGATGTGTTGTTACAGAAAGTGCCGCTTAGGTTAGACCTGCCTTGAAATGCAATTTGAATCAAATTTCTCCCCCATTTCTACTTGGGTACAAATTTTGCTTCTGGCCCAGTGAAGATGGCAGTGGGTCCAGCCACAAACTGGGAACCAGCAAGCTCAGCCCTTGTGGGTGTGGGCAAATGTGCCTCCCTCAGCCTGTTCCTGGCCTTCAGGATTCTCCCCATGCTGAACACCTTCATCAGCCACACTTTATACCCAACCTTGGGTCTTTTCTTGCCTAGCTGGAGAGGCTACACAGCTGGGTGGAGGGTGTGTGTGTTTATAGAAATCAGCCTGCCATAAAAAGATAAAAATATAGGTGTGTTGCTCCACCTACCTTTGCCCCTGGCCCTGTTGTCATGTGACACATGACTATTCCCCAGAAGGAAATGCTTACATAAACTTAAGATGGATGCAAAGCTGTGGGTTTTTCCAAAGGTTAAAAACGGGGTGTGGACCTGGACTCAGAACACCCTTGACAAACACCCCTAGCCCACCAACAGGAGAGCACTGCAAATCAGTGTAACATAGTCAAAGCCTACATAGAAGTAGCCCCAAATCTCAATTCACAGCTGAGCCAAAAAAGCTGCATGTTTGACGTCAGGAGCCGGAATCAGGAGTAGGTCAGAAATAAAAAACATTGGGGGCAAAATGGCAGACGGCAAAGGAGGCGACATGAAGCTGAAGCAGCCGCTTCTTGACGGAGGACCCGAAGAAGGAGGCAGAAAAACCTGTGAAAACTAAGACTGTTTCTTGCAGTAATGGAGGGGAAAGTTTGAGTCACAGCATGGAGAAGTCAGCAGCTGATGAAGGAACTGGCGACCTCGACGCAAAGCCTGCTCCTGCCAAAATGTCTGAGTTTGGGTTTGCCATTGGCACACAGGTTTCAAAGGAACCAACTGCCTGAGATATCCATCAAGCTCGGAGCAAATACAGTGGTACCTCAGGTTACATACGCTTCAGGTTACATAAGCTTCAGGTTACAGACTCCGCTAACCCAGAAATAGTGCTTCAGGTTAAGAACTTTGCTTCAGGATGAGAACAGAAATTGTGCTCCAGCGCCAGCAGCAGCAGCAGCGGGAGGCCCCATTAGCTAAAGTGGTGCTTCAGGTTAAGAACAGTTTCAGGTTACGTACAGACCTCCGGAACGAATTAAGTACTTAACCAGAGGTACCACTGTAAACCTAAAGAGCCTACTCTAAGCCTAGCTCCAAAAACACTTTCTGTAGCAGCAATCTTCAGCGGAGATGAAGATAGTGAACCTGAACAGAGGCTAAAATGCGCATGAAGAACGTTGGAAGGGATGCTCCCAATTTCAACGAAGGATATCATGGGTATTCTGACAACCAGAAGTTATGGGAACGGAACATGGAATCTCACCTTGGAAATGTCTTTGAACATGACGACTAGTTGTGTATTGAGATCTGAGTGTCGGCAGAAGCGGGAGGGTATGGTATTAAAAGAACAGTTTCCTTTTTTTAGAGTGGCGTATTGCTATTTTGGGTGCCACTTTTAAAAGTTTCTAAGTTGCGCACAAAAAAGCTGAGTTTAAAAGTACTCTGGTTAAGTACTTAATTCATTCTGGAGGTCCGTTCTTAACCTGAAACTGTTCTTAACCTGAAGCACCACTTTATCTAATGGGGCCTCCCGCTGCTGCCGTGCCGCAGGAGCAAAATTTCTGTTCTCATCCTGAAGCAAAGTGCTTAACCCAAGGTACTATTTCTGGGTTAGCGGAGTCTGAAACCTGAAGCGTATGTAACCTGAAGCGTATGTAACCCGAGGTACCACTGTAGAGGTCATTTATGTTTTGTATACAGATTTCAAAGCATTTGCTCATTTTGTAGCTTCATGCAATTAATTTCAGAAGCTTATGGAAAATAAAGACATTGGAAGCGGTACCTTTTTAAGAATTTTCTTTTACAACTATTCTTATATGAAGACACAGGAAATGTTACTGTCTCTTTAATCCGTTTAAATTAAATGCTGCTGCGCTATAGAAAAAAATAACAGAAGAAATCAAAAACACTGGTGTTAGTGAAATTAACTCTTTATTCAAAGAAACCAGAACAGTGCAGGCCTGGTGATCCCAGCAACGCTTTCCTGTAGATCTTGCTCCAAGGAGGTAGATGCTAGAACTGAAGGTCCTCCCTCCATCCCAAGCTATCTCAGGCTCCTTTGTCTTGTCTCTCTTTGCTCCACCCTCTTCACACCTCTTCTGGTTCTGGGAGCTTAGGGTGGAGAGGAGCTGGTTGCAGCAGCAGGAGCAGACTCCCTGGATTCTTCAGCAGCCAACCTCACCTCTGCCTTTTGGCCCTTGTCCTCTCCAGCCTCCTCTTCTGCCCCTGAGTCTGGACTGCTCTCTGCCACAGTCTCTTCCTGCTCACTAAACCCTGTTGCTCTTCAGCTTCCGACACTTCCTCCCCCGAATCTGCCCCCCTCTTCTCCCACTGGATCATCGTCCCACCACCAATCTCCTGGCTCTGAGCCTTCTTCCCCTGGGGTGTCCCTTGGGGGTTCCCCATCTGGTGCCTCCCACCACTCCTCTGCATCCAGCCAGACTAGGCTGTGGTGACTGGAGCCCATTGAGGACTGGTTGGGAAGAAGGTGGGGAGCCCAACAGCAGGGGGCGCCACAGCCAACGACAGGCAGAGGCAACTGATTTTAGTTTTGTCCCCATCCTCCTCCTCCTCCCTGCTGAGTTCTACAAGTCCAATACTGAGGCCAAGGAGCAGGAAGCTGACCAGCCGCTCTTTGGGCTGGATGTCAGTAGGCAAGCAGAGGAGAGGCTGTCTCTGGGCTCTCTGAGGCTGGTGGGGCACAGCCCCATTTGCCCTGATGGGCCAGCCTCTGCTTCTTATACCTCCTGCTTTAAACAGACTGATGATGCATGGGGAATCCACTGCATAAGTCCTCTTCTCCTCCCCTCGAAAGAGTTAATTTGGTGACCCAAATATGGAGACCCATTTTGAAGTTGCTGGAAATTGCTTTTTAATCCTGGCTCTCGAGGATTGTCTCCGAAACCATCTGCCACGCGCCAAGGGTGGCGGTGGCTGGGTTGTTGTTATTCCTGAAGACTTTCAGTCCTGTCGAGAGTCCTGTTCTTCAAGGCCTTTGTTCAGCAAACAAAGGTGTCAAAGTGGGGGGGGGGGAGACGACTGCAAAACCATCATCGGCTGGTGGGTGTGCACCCTCTCCTGCACGCACAAGGAAAGAAGAGGGAAAGGTTAGCATCCATTTTGAAAATGATCACCTGACTTTGAGCAGCATACTTAGGTCCTAGTCTGTCCCAAACACACCACAGATGTTGGCCACATCCGTGCCATGCAATGGAAGCAACATGATACTACTTTAAAGAGTTGTGGCTTCCCCTAGAGAATTTTGGGAAGTGTAGTTTCATAAGGCTGCTGAGAGGTGTTAGGAGACTCCTGTTCCCCTCTCAAAGCTACAGTTCCCAAAGTGGTTTTAACAACCAATCCATAGCTGTCAACGTTTCCCTTTTAAGGGAAATTCCCTTATTCCAAATAGGATTTCTCACAAGGAAAGGGAAAAGTTGACAGCTATGAACCAATCCCTCTTTGCAGGGGAGCTCTGGGAATTGTAGCTGTTGGAGGGGAACAGAAACCTCCGAACAACTCTTAGCACCCTACTGTTTCCAGGACGCTTTGTGGGAAGCCATGGCTGTTTAAAGTGGGGTGATACCGCTTTAGATGCAAAGTGTTAAGTTGTGGGTGAACATATCAG
This sequence comes from Podarcis raffonei, assembly GCF_027172205.1. Taxonomy (NCBI): domain Eukaryota; kingdom Metazoa; phylum Chordata; class Lepidosauria; order Squamata; family Lacertidae; genus Podarcis; species Podarcis raffonei. Next base: position 8,536,666 of record NC_070616.1, on the reverse strand, counting down.
ACGACACAGCGATTCTTCAAACAGCTCTTCTTTATTTGTAAACTGGAACAGAACTGAACTGAAGGCCTCAGTCAGCCTGCTTATATAGAGCTCCAGTACCTTGTTACTGTAACAACTTTCTAAAACTATCCAATCACTGAACGTCAATTTCGATCCTTCATTTGCATACTAACTATCCAATCACTGAACATCACTTTCGATCCTTCATTTGCATAACTATCTACAGTATCCCCCTGCTGGCCCAGGGTGAGAACTTCAGTACATAACACAAAGTGCAGACGAGGTGAAGAGTCATTGGGATTTCGGGCCATTTCCATCACCCATGAAGGGTGAGAGAGAAGAGGATATTTGTGCCCAACTAGTTGCAATCCTATGCATGCTTCCCTAGGAGTAAGTTCCAATGAACACAGGCATAGGATGGTGCTACAGATGTGTATGTGTTTTTTTTAAAAAGTGATTGCAAAAATGGTTTGTTGCCCAAGGTGTGGTGTTGTCCAACATGGAATGCCGTTCTTATGGAAGAGAAGACAAGATGGATAAATTAAATTTTCAAAATGAACTTCAGCTGGTTCTATTCAGAGGACTTCATTTAGAAGACGGAGGCGAGGCAAAGACCTGCCTTTTCCTGCACATCTCTCAGAATAATACTCCCAGAAGTACAAACATGCACACAGAGTATGAAATGTTATATTGCAGCGCATTATGAACCGAATTAATAAAAAGGTGGAGGGAATTCAGGTGAGTATTATGCAGTCGTAAAACAGGTAGAACCTTGGATCTTGAGGAGAGAGCTATTCAGCCCATACACCCCCTGTTGTTTTTACCTGAAATGGAGACCTCCTGCCACATCGTAAAAATAACACAAGTCACTTGGCCAAATTACACAGCTGTGTGCTTTATGACTCTGTGCCTTTTGATTATGGGGCACAGGCCCACACCTTTTTTCCTGGAGCAGCTTTGTAGTACAAGGTGCAAGCTCCAAATGCCTAAATTCAGGATTCTTAGATCCCTAGCTGGTTTTTGCCAAACCAGCCCCAGTTATAGGTTATATAAAACTAAGCTAATGTTTGCATAGCCTTTGACATTTCTCTGATGAAAATGGGGGCATCCTATTCAATGATGATGATGATGATGATGGTGATGATGATGACGACGACAACAACAACCTCAGCCACTGTGGGCAGCTTCCAACATATATAAAAACATAATAAAACATTAAACATTTTTTTTAAAAAACTTCACTATACAGGGCTGTCTTCAGATGTCTTCTAAAGGTTGTGTAGTTACTTATCTCCTTGGCTTGGGGGGGTGTCGCATAACGCCATACCTTCCAACATTTCTCCGATGAAAATAGGGACATCCTAAGGAAAAGCTGGGACATTCCGGGATCAAATCAGAAACTGGGATGACTTCTGTAAATCCGGGACCATCCTGGAAAACAGGGACACTGGGAGGTCTGTGTTAGCCACAGGTCGACTTTATGCTGTAGCAAGTGTGAGCTGCAACAAAATGCTGCAGTGCAGAATGCTCTTGTTCAGTGTGTCATCCGGTCATGTCTTCTTGCAAGACAATGTCGTCCGCCAGGAGTAATCAACCTTAAGCTTCTTTATTCTTTCGACCATCAGTCTTACCAGCCTATTTGTTTCTGAACTCCACTGCCACATACATACCAAACTCCACGGACTTCACACTCCAGTTGCAAACCTGGGCTGCCACGAGGGAAGGCAGGATCATGGATTCGATGGAACCTTTTGGTCTGCCCATTGTCAATGATAATATGCTGGCAAAAGATATTTTCATGCTGCCACTCTCTTGGCCTGATCTAGGGCTGCCATGCGTCCAAGATTTCAAAGGTAGAATTGACATCTGGGTGGGTTGGTGGGATTTCTGAAATGTGGCTCTTATGTAAGTCATTCAAAAAATTGTGTTTCTTTGGGCATTACTGCAAAAAAAAAAAACCCCCACTGCACATAAAACCTAAACAATTTTGGGGGTTTCGGATAAGATAAGGAGAATAAGTAAGATCAAACTAAGTTAAAATAAGGGAAGATTTGCTGAATAAATGATTAGAAATTGGAATACAGAAAAGGGAGGCATGAGGAAGTCGGGGAAGTAAGGTACAAGAAAATAAGATCTGAAATTGTACTTGTTTTTTTTGTTTGTTGTGTTTATTGTATTGTATTGTATTGTTTTTGTTGTTATAAAAAAAAAACCTTTAATAAATTTTTTTTAAAAAAAACAATTTTGGGGGTTTCCTTAAAAAATGCTGGTTTTTACTTTTTGAAATATGGCAACCCTACCTGACCATGAGACCATTTCTCAGAATGTCCAACTAGGCACTTCCCTCTTAACTTCTCTAGTCTACTGCCTCTGAGCTAATCTATAACCATTGTGATGAGATGCCATGGAGAGCCTTATCCCCCACGAATTGGTTTAATCCTCTTTTAAAGCTGTCCTCCTCCACCGCATCTTCTGGAAGCAGATCCCAGAGTTTAACTCTGAGCTGTGTGAAGACAGCCTTCCTTTTTTCGCTGTCCCAAATCTTCTAACCAGTGGCATGCGGTGAAATTTTCCAAAGGGGAAGAGTTCGGGTCAGAGGCGCCAGCTTGCAAGGGCAATGAGGGGGCACATTGCAAGAGTGACGCGGCCATGTCCTGACATCATGCTCGTGAACATTGCGCCCCCTTCCCTAAGCCAGGCAGAAACATCCCAGGCTTTGGGAAGGAGGCACCACGGCCCTGACACAAGGGCTGGAGCCTTACTGCCTCCTTCCCAAAGCCAGGCAGACTTTGGGAAGGTGATGGAAGAGCTCTTGGGCCCATTGGAGCATCAAGCCTCCCTCCTTAAGCTGGGCACAAGCTTCCCAGGTTTGGGGAAGGAGGCAACAGGGGAACAATTAGGGAACTAGCCTTAGTCCCCCTAGTCCACTGACCGTACACTACTGCTCCAACATTTGGCTTCATTGGACGACTCCCCTGCGTTCTAATATTAAGAGATGGGACGCAGGTGGCGCTGTGGTCTAAACCACTGAGCCTCTTGGGCTTGCCGATCCGAAGGTTGGCGGTTCGAATCCCCACATTGGGGTGAGCTCCCGTTGCTCTGTCCCAGCTCCTGCCAACCTTGCAGTTCGAAAGCACACCAGTGCAAGTAGATAAATAGGTATGACTGCTGCGGGAAGGTAAACGCTGTTTTCATGCGCTCTGGTTTCCATCACGGTGTCCCGTTGTGCCAGAAGCAGTTTAGTCATGCTGGCCACATGACCCGGAAAGCTGTCTGTGGACAAACGCTGGCTCGCTCGGCCTGAAATCAGGATGAGGGCCGCAACCCCATACAATGGTACCTCAGGTTACATACGCTTCAGGTTACACGCTCCGCTAACCCACAAATAGTGCTTCAGGTTAAGAACTTTGCTTCAGGATAAGAACAGAAATCGTGCTCCGGCGGCGCGGCGGCAGCAGGAGGCCCCAATAGCTAAATTGGTGCTTCAGGTTAAGAACAGTTTCAGGTTAAGAACGGACCTCCAGAACGAATTAAGTACTTAACCTGAGGTACCACTGTAGTCGCCTTTGACTGGACTTAACTGTCCAGGGGTCCTTTACCTTTACCTATTATGAGAGCAACCCCCCTCTCCGTTTTCAAAACCCAGGCACATCGAGTATGTTAAAAAAAAGTTTGTGTTCTTCTGTAGCAACTTCATGTGCCTCTTTCGGAGTTACCCCTACCGCCATCAACTTTGCAGACTGTGTAGATTCTGATCTTCCCACTCCTGTTTTCACCACCCTGTTCCCTTTTGGGATTTGCCGCTCTGCAAGAACTCCAGTTAATTAAACTGCATCTCAATGTCAGATTTTATTTCGGGGTTTTTTATTATTATTATTTCAGCTCCCCCTCCTTTGAGAGCCAACAGAAGTTCCGCCATGAACCCTTTTCCTTTAAATGCCTTTCTTGCCAAAGAGTTTCTCAATGTGAAAAGAGATGTCTCTATATCTGTAACAACATTTAAGTTTCACTGTGCAGGGAGGCAAGGTTAAATAAAAAAAGGGGGGGGTGTTTGGCAACAGGGGAGAATGTGGCAAGGATAGTTCTTCATTTAAATGCACTCCGAAGAAACAGCACAATGACATTGTCGCAGTGCTAAAGTCAATGTTATGCATCTTGTTTGCATATCTGGGTGTGAAATTAGAATCTCTATACTCTCTGAGGCTCAATTGTCTCCCTGTCTGATCTCCCCACAACCAAAAGCAAAAGAGCCACCACGTTAACAGCAGCTGTATACCTTTGGAAGGGCAAACGTTCCTCAACGCAGTTCCCATAGCCACACACCCCCACAAGCAGATTTCGTAACCACGCCTCCCAATAAGCACCCAAAAATGTAGGCGGTTGTGTCGATCCATTATTATACGCACACGTCAAAATACGTTCATAGCATAATGACCAGTTTTTATTAGGAGCTACATGAGTGCAATGCTGCCCAAGCAAAGGGCTTTGCATGCACAGTGACATTTTAAGCTTCATTTCTTATCGGTACGTGTCTCGATTGTAACTGACGACTGACAGCCTGTAACTTTTCAGACCGCGAATGTTTTGGGTTGTTGCTTTTGCCCTGCTTTTAATGCGCTGTAGCACAAGAGTGTCCAGTGAAAAGAGGGACATCCTGTTCTGCATCAGGAAACATCTCCTACGATTGAGCTCCCACACACATAAATGTCATATATGCATCTCCATCTGTCGCCTTGAGCCACTTGGAACTGTGGGTTGTAATCCACTGGGAGCAGTCAAATACGACATTCCTTGTTATCCTAGAGTGGACATGCAAGGGGATGTTGGTCCAGCCTGTCGAAACTTCCTGTTCCTCCTGAGCTGGAGCATCCTTTCTTTCATGTGACTAGAGGTGGACGTGACCTTACCTCTCCAGGTAACAAAAGGACGAGTCACGCAGCACTCTCTCCCTTTTTCACTTCCTTCTTCGTTTGACCAGCTTCTTAGCTAGGAATCCTCAGCTAGCAGAAGCACTGGGATTATTCCCCCATATGGGGTGGATCCACATGTACATATGTGTAACTAAGTATGCCTTCAGGAATCCAACTGTGAACTGATGTGAGTAAACTTCTTTTATTGACTTTAAATGAGATTGTCGTGTCTTTATTCTTTTAAGAGGGATTAAAGGGAATTTACCAGGAACGTACAATTCAATCTGACACAGACTGGATTGTATAATAGTGAAAGGCTTACATGAGCCTGCAGCCAGCTATCTGATGTCCATGTAAGAAAGGGGAATGTAACTCTGCTACATGAAGGAACTTGCTAGTGCAAGTTAGGAAGCATATTAATAAACAATATATCCTCTCCTGCCACCCTGAACATTCCCACAGCAACCTCTCAGCTTATCCTACCTCACAGGATTGTTGTAAAGGAAACAAAGTGTGAGGGAACGGATAATGTACAACACCTTCCACAGATAAATGGAATAGAATAAAATTTTTGCAGTCAGCTGCCCTGAAGTCCCTGTCAGGGGAAAAGGTGGGAAACAACAACAACAAGAACAGAAGGAGGAGGAGGAGGAGGAGGAGGAGGAGGAGGAGGAGAAACAACAACTGTGGGATTGAACAAGAACACACCAGTAAGTAAAAATGCTTCAGATTGCAGGGTAAGGCTGCACAGTCTTTACCCAGTTACTTGGGAGTAGTCTCCATTTAATACAGTGGGACGTACTCAGTAGACAGTGTAAGGCTCCATCTGCAATAAAGAAGTAAACACTTCACACGTTTCCTAAGAAATGGCTGGCTGTTGAAGCAACACAATTTAAGTAATTAAAGTGGATTTGTGACCTTTTCCTTCGTATGCCAGCTTCACCATTTCCTTCATTGGGTGCAGGACTCTGTTTTTGCACTTACACACACACACACACACACACACACACACACACCAGTTTTAATTGTTCTCCGAGACGTGGAGGGGAAGAAAAAAAGAAAATGGGGACATTCCAGGATAAAACCAGAAACCATGATGGCTTCTGTGATTCTGGGACTATCCCTGGAAAATCGGGAAACTCAGAGGGTATGAGTGGGCAATAATGTGGTCACATTTGGGAGGTATTGCAGAACTGTTAATAAAGCTGAATGATGTGTGGATGGTCCAGTATAAATCCACCACAAATGCAGGATTATTGTGTTGGTTACATCTTGCAGACTACATACCCTCCAACATTTCTCTGATGAAAATAGGGATGTCCTATGTAATAATAATAATGATGATGATAATGATATTTTTTATATCCCACCCATCTCACTGGGTTGCCCCAGCCACTCTGGGCAGCTTCCAACATATATAAACCATTAAACATTAAAAAACATTAAACTTTTTTTTTTAAAAAAGACTTCCCTATACAGGGCTGCCTTCAGGTGTCCTCTAAAGCTTGTGTAGTTACTTATCTCTGTAGCTGGGATGGGGTGTGTGTGTCACATAACTCCATACTCTCCAACATTTCTCCAATAAAAATAGGGATGAGACTACACCTGCAAACACCCCCAGACCCTCCAACTGCCCCTATTTTCCAGGGACAGTCCTGGATTTACAGAAGTCGTCCCAGTTTCTGATTTGATCCCAGAATGTCCCGCTTTTCCTTATGATGCCCCTATTTTCATTGGAGAAATGTTGAAGGGTATGGAGTTATCCAAGCCCTGAGCCGTCTGAAGGCAGCCCTGTATAGGGAAGGTTTTTCAATGTTTAATGTTTTATTACGTTTTTATGTATGTTGGAAGCTGCCCAGAGTGGCTGGGGCAACCCAATCAGATGGGCGGGGTATAGATAGTAAAATTATGATAATGAAATGGGACGCCCCTATTTTCACCAGAGGAATATTGGAGGATATGACAGCGGTTTGGAGGGGCCCTTGCTTTTTTGATGCAGCTCAACAGTGGATAGAAAACTAGAAAATCCAGCCCAGCCAATAGATCAGATTTCAGGGGCAATTTGGCAAGAACTTGTTTCCTCACCAGGCCGTTTGTTTCTTCACCTTTACCTTCCTGAACCCAAGAGAATCCTGCAAAAAAACCAAAAACGATTCCTTGTCCAATCTGACCAACCCAATTATTTAGCTTGCCAAGTTTAATTTTGGTGTTATAAGCAATGAGCAGAGAAGGCTTGCCAACAAAGTGGTCGGGGTTCCTGGTTTCTTGCAGAGAGAGAGACACAGAATTTTAGGGCCTTTCCCAATTTTTAATAAAGAACAAGAACAACAACACTTCGCTTTTGGCTGCAGCTCTGGCACCCAACATTTCGCATTGAGTGAAATCTGAAGAGTTCAGCATTCTAGAGGAATTTGAATGGCAACCGAAGCCCTCTTCAGTGAGAGTGTTGAAAGCGTTTCAGATGAAACTGTGAAATGGGGAGGGGGGGGAGGTTTGGCTGCAAAACAGGCGCAGCTGGAGGAGAGGAATGAATCCCAAGAGCATCTGATAGCTGAGGTGTCACGCGGTGTCATCTCTCGCTCGCATTGCCTGCGCTTGGGCCTGAATCGGCCAATTGACAAACTCGGGCGTGCAGAGATTAATTGGGCAAGGCTTTCCCTGGCGCCGCTGCCCCAGCCTCCCTTATCAGGGGCAGACACTGCGATGGAAGGCAGAAGAGCGTTGCAATAGCCAGAGCTGGGCTCCCTTCATGCCTGCCTCTTTAAAGAAAAGAATCAGGAGCTCTTTATCTAAATGCAAATGTGATCTGAGCTCTCTGATGAGGGCATCATTATACAGTCATCTATTCCACAGGCTGCGCAATTAGCAGATTTCTTTATTTCTTTTTTTTAAAAAGAAAAACTCTGAGTCTACTGAGCTTTGCTTAGGAAGTTCTTTGGCGCTGTGCGGATGCTATTTAAGTCGGAGCGAGGAAACTTGTGTCACTAGAACATGGCATGCAGGCAGATTATACCCCCCCAAGTGATTACTTTTTTTATTATTTAGTGGATTCCTTATTCTTAGGAGACCTTGGTAGCCTGACTTCTGTCGCCTAGGCTCTGGTAACCTCTAGGCTAGATTACTGCAATGTGTTACACATGGGGCTGCCGTTGAAGACAGCTTGGAACCTGCAGGTGGTGCAGAATTCAGAAACCCGGTTGCTCACCGGGGCAAGACAGCCTGAGCACATAACACAAATTCTGGCCCATGCACACTGGCTTACAATTAGTTTCTGGGCCCAATTCAAAATGCTGGTTTTGACCTATAGAAGAGAAGAAGAAGAGTTTGGATTTGATATCCCGCTTTATCACTCCCCTTCAGGAGTCTCAAAGCGGCTAACATTCTCCTTTCCCTTCCTCCCCCACAACAAACACTCTGTGAGGTGAGTGGGGCTGAGAGACTTCAGAGAAGTGTGACTGGCCCAAGGTCACCCAGCAGCTGCATGTGGAGGAGCGGAGACACAAACCCAGTTCACCAGATTACGAGTCTACTGCTCTTAACCACTACAGCACACTGGCTCTCTATAAAGCTCAGGACCTGAATACCTGAAGGACTGCCAGTCCCCACTTAAACCAACCTGGACCCTGTGTTCTTCATCTGAGCGGGACCCACATGAATGTTCCTATTTCCAGGGACAGTACCAGATTTATAGAAGCCGTCCCAGTTTCTGATTTAATCCCAGAACGTCCTGCTTTTCCTCAGGACATTCTTATTTTCATCAGAGAAATGTTGGAGGGTATGCCATCCACACACAACCTTATGTGCTTTGCTCCATTAGAAAGAAAGGAAGGAGCAGAAATGTCCTTAATTTTTAGAATACGCTGTTCTTAATCACAAAATCATGTGAATTAATCATTGGCGAGTCTGTGTTGATCATTACCCTGCTTGGTTTATATTAACAGGAGCCACGGAGTTCTCTATTAACTGCACAATCTGCCACTAGACCCAAGTGGGCCTTTCAAAAATTGTTTTTTATTGCATTTATGCCTCCACCTATTTCTCCAAAGAGCTCAAGGAGGCATTGTGCTTTGCACCCAGGGCCAGATTTAGGTTTGATTGAGGCCCTAAGCTACTGAAGGTAATGGGGTCCTTTATATGTCCAGCTGTCAAAAACAAATTGTCGCTGTTTTTTGTGTTGAATATATGCTATATGGTAATTTATGGACCCATAAGCATGGCACCAGCAAAAGACATGGACGTGACAGCGGAGAGGGACTGAGGGCCATAGGTCAAGCTGAGAGCACAGGGACCCATGTTCAATCCTTGACATCTAAGTGGATCTCAAAAGAAGGACTGGAAGAGGCTGTCACTCAGTCAGGGCCGATGAAGGTGGTCCAGAAGGAGCAATGGGATGCATTTAGAATCATAGAATGGTAGAGTTGGAAGGGACCCTAAGGGTCATCTAGTCCAACCCCCTGCAATGCAGGAATCTTTTGCCCAATGTGGGGCTTGAATTCATCACCCTGAAATTAAGAGTCTCATGTTGAGCTATCTCAATAGAATCCCAAATTAGAGGGCTTTTTGCCCATCACGGAGGCATCACAGCTTGCCTCCCTCACTCCCCAATCTCATCTAGGATTAAAGCATGAGTTGCTATTTCGCAGGTCCCTTTTCTGTGGCATTGCAGGCAGATATCCAACAGACAAAGCTTTACTGGAAAAACTGCACCTGTTGGATTACCTCTTATCACACAGCCTTGGTGCGGCAGCAAGAGAGCACGGGATTTTCCTGCAGAAACTGCTATCAAGAGAAGGCCTGCGTCTTGCTCGCCAGAGGGCGCCCTTTCACTGCCTGAAGCACGCCTGCGTCAATCTCCCCCCCCCCGTCGCTGATTATGTACCACAGAGATAGATACTGTTAGAATTATAGATAACAGAATCTTAGAACTGTAGTTACTTCTTTTGCAACCCACTCACAACAAAAAACATAGCAAGAAGCAGACGATTTTGTTTTGCTTAACCCCCCTCTATGTGTAGTTATTTCTCTTTTCTTTCTTTCTTTCTTTCTTTAATGAATGCGCAATAAATAATCAATACAAAAGCAAGGTTTTGTTTTGCAGAATGATACTCATAGCAATATTTTTTCCATACAAAACAAGGAAAGAATATTGTTGTTTTTGCTGTTAATAATAATAATTAATTATACCACTATATTAATACTGATGGTGATTATGACTCCATACAAAATAAAACCTGAGTTAGAAAGAATTAATTCTGGATAATAATAATAATTTATCCACAAGCAGGCTCGACGTTAAGCAGAGGTTGGCTGGGCCTCTGTCATGGATGCTTTAGCTGCGTGGCAGAGGGTTGGACTAGAGGACCCTCGTGGTCCCTCTCCAACTCTACAATTCTGTAATTGCTGATGGGTGCCCTGGGACCTAAACCCAAGCAACTACTGTGAAATTCTGAATATCTTTCATGATCTGCATACGAAGCTTTCCTGCATACATTTAGAGCTCACGATTTCTCTCCAATAACCCCTTCCCTCCCGCTTCCATATAGAGCCGCACTCCTTAGCACCCTTGGCAAACCTCAGTTCCCGGATTCTTTGCGGGTTTTGTGTTTGGAATGTGTGTTGAATGAGATTTACGTATCTGCTGCGGATCTGCTAGGAGAAGACAGTCTCATCCCACTTCCCTAGAACAGGCATCACCAAACTCAGCCCTCCAGCTGTTCTGGGACTACAATTCCCATCATCCCTGACCACTGGTCCTGTTAGCTAGTCATGATGGGAGTTGTAGTCCCAAAACAGCTGGAGGGCCGAGTTTGGGGATGCCTGCCCTAGAATTAATTCACACGGAACTCAGTGAGATTTACTCCTGAGTAAATGTGTGCTGAGCAGGGCGGCTTCCAAAGAGAACCCGGAAGCTTCGTATTCAGCAAATTGGATGTGTCCCTCTGTTCTTTTTATCTCTACGTTGCCCGGAGAACGGACGGCAGAGGTGTCCTGGAAAAAGGAACTGCGCATGCGCCAGGAGGAGGTCAGCTTCTCGGTAAGGGAGCTTTTGCAACAGGGAATGTGCATATATGCGTGTGGCGGGAGCTGGGGTGCTTCGTGCACAGGGGGCCGTTGGAGACTGTATACTGGGGAAGGCCTGTAAGACAGATTGGGAGGTGAAGGGGAGGGTGGAATGCAATGCAAAGGTTGCAAACCCCCATAGGCGCCGACTCCATGGGGCTTGAGGGGGCCCGAGCCCCCTCAAAAATTCGTTTGGGGGGGCTCCGCCCCCCCAATAATCTCCGGCGCCCCTCCAGCAGAGCGCCATCGCCGCCCCTCCCCCAGCCCAAAATGCACAGGGGGGGCGGGCTGCATGCCTCCTGCCCTCCCTCCCGAGCAAAAGCTCCACCCAATTTCCTTTGGAGCTGATTAATAGGCGCAGCACGCTCTCCCCTATTCGCTCACGAGGAGGCGGCGCCACTTTATTTGCATATTCATGAGCTTATTTATTATTCATGAGCTTTCCCGGGCCCCCCCAATATTTTTTATAAGTCCGCGTCGCTGCAAACCCCAGAATGCAAGAGGGGCGTCACTGGATGATACCCAGCTCTACCTCTCTTTCAAATCAGAACCAGTGAAGGCGGTGAAGGTCCTGTGTGAGTGTCTGGAGGCGGTTGGAGGATGGATGGCGGATAACAGATTGAGGTTGAATCCTGATAAGACAGAAGTACTGTTTATGGGGGACAGGAGGCGGGCAGGTGTGGAGGATTCCCTGGTCCTGAGTGGGGTAACTGTGCCCCTGAAGGACCAGGTGCACAGCCTGGGATTCATTTTGGACTCACAGCTGTCCATGGAGGTGCAGGTCAAATCTGTGTCCAGGGAAGCTGTCTACCAGGTCCATCTGGTACCCAGGCTGAGACCCTATCTGCCTGCGGACTGCCTTGCCAGAGTGGTGCATGCTCTGGTTATCTCTCGCTTGGACTACTGCAATGCACTCTGTGTGGGGCTATCTTTGAAGGTGACCCGGAAACTACAACTAATCCAGAACACGGCAGCTAGACTGGTGACTGGGAGTGGCCACCGAGACCATATAACACCGGTCTTGAAAGACCTACATTGGCTCCCAGTACATTTCCGAGCACAATTCAAAGTGTTGGTGCTGACCTTTAAAGCCCTAAACGGCCTCGGCCCAGTATACCTGAAGGAGCGTCTCCACCTCCATCGTTCTGCCTGGACACTGAGGTCCAGCTCCGAGGGCCTTCTGGCGGTTCCCTCACTGCGAGAAGCCAAGTTACAGGGAACCAGGCAGAGGACCTTCTCGGTAGTGGTGCCCGCCCTGTGGAACACCCTCCCACCAGATGTCAAAGAGAACAACAACTACCAAACTTTTAGAAGACATCTGAAGGCAGCCCTGTTTAGGGAAGCTTTTAATGTTTGATGTATTACAGTATTTTAATATTTTTTTGGGAAGCCGCCAGAGTGGCTGGGGAAGCCCAGCCAGATGGGCGGGGTATAAATAATAAATTATTATTATTATTATTATTATTATTATTATTATTATTATTATTAACATTGTGCAAAGCGGCAAAGGCATCCCCCAAGTTAAGGCAATGCGGGCTGAGCGCGTTTCTACCCCTCTCTTACTCCAAAGAGCTCGAGGCTGCGTAAAGAGTGCTCCCTGCTTGCTTGCAGGCGCACAATAACCCTGTGAGGTAGGCGAGTCCGAGAGGGTGGGAGCAATAGGTCAGCCCTTTTAGCTTCATGTCCTGCCAACCTAGCAGTTCGAAAGCACGTCAAAGTGCAAGTAGATAAATAGGTACCACTCCGGCGGGAAGGTAAACGGCGTTTCCGTGCGCTGCTCTGGTTCGCCAGAAGCGGCTTAGTCATGCTAGCCACATGACCTGGAAGCTGTACGCCAGCTTCCTCAGCCAATAAAGCAAGATGAGCGCCATAACCCCAGAGTCGGTCACGACTGGACCTAGTGGTCAGGGGTCTCTTTACCTTTTTATTAGCTTCATGGCCTAGCAGGGATGTGAACTCGGGTCTCCCAGGCTGATGCTCTTGAACCACTGAGCAATGCTGGAGACAGGGGTGGGGTTGCAAATCCGACACCCCCGGGCGTCTCTGGTGGGTGGGTGCAATGCAGCTGCCTTGGTGGGAGGGGAGGAGGCTATGGGTATGGGTGGGAACACACCTTTGGACCTTGGTGTAAAAATAGCAAATTTAACCTCAGGCAGCATGGACCACGGGAGGCAGATTGCGCACGGAAGCGCACGGAATTGCACCAAGGTGCAGTAAACAACTATCGTGGAATGTGAGCATGTGCAAGCCTGTGGCACAGTGCACTCACTGCGTCCAACATTCCTCCTCCGTGCTTTCCTGATTTATTGGCGGAGCGACTCGTAAACAAATCTGCTTTCACTAATGTATTAATTTTTAGGTGGCAATCCGAGCGGTAAATTTAAAGCTTTGATCGGTGCTTTTTAGGTGACAGTAAGCCAAGTTGTGGCAAATATGTGCGTGTGATTTCTACAGGTGGGAGAGAGAGCGAGAGAGAGCAGAAGCTGATATGTCTCAGGACTTACGCTGTTTGTTTGCAGGACATCTTGAATCTCATAATTATTGTTTTCCAGGATTCAAATACATTTTAGAGTTGGAAGGTGTTTTGCAGGCTGTCTCGTCGAACAGGCATCTTCCTCCTCCATATCATCAGTGTTGTCCTGGTAGAACTCAGCAAGGGACAGGATAGGGACAAAACGAATTGGCTTTGCCTGTCATTTAGTTTGCTCTGCTTGTCATTGACTCTGGCGCCACCTACTGTTTGGCTCCTTCCCTTCCACCCTACCAGTCTCAATGGGCACCAGCCGCCAGGCAGCTGCAGTTGTTTAAACTGTTCTTGTGTAGCCAGACATTTCAATGATCATTTTATACAGCTTTTAATAATTTTATAAGCATGCTTTTGCATTGTTGTACACCGCCCTGATAATTTATGAGAGAGCAGTATACAGATACTTTTATTAAATACATAAATATAAATAAAACGGTTTTTAATCAATCAGTTATACATAATGTAACACATCTTATAAATTGATATATAGGTATACATAAACGAGGAGTCACCTTCACCTTTCGATTAGAGATGCATGAATAATATCTGTTATACCATAATAAATACCAGAATTGTATTTTGAATTAAAGACAATGTTTACTTACAGAACGCTATACTTCTATTCAGAGCATTATAAACCAAGAATTTATTTCTGATATCAAGTTTAAATTTTTAGGGTACTCAATAAAATTTTCTCATTTTAGCACAAAATCCAAAAAATTCCCCAGTGTAGTGAGTCAGTTTAGCCACTGCTGTGAAACCTCAAAAACTTCCTATCCATTCATTCAAAGGTGGTGTAGTAGTCAATCTCTACATTTTTGCAAAACGTTTCCTATCAGCAGCCAAAGACACCATTTCTTTTTGCTCTGATATTGCTGACCTTTCTGAAATGAACCATATTTGAAGCGTTCTTTACTAGGGAGCAAGGCCTCTGCAACTCAGTGGGACTTACCTCTGAGTAAATATTTTGCCTTTAAAACTGCAGCTCCTCTAAGATCAGATCCAGGAGCAGAGCTGGTTACAGTGTCCTGGCCAAAAAGGGACAGGACAGCTCCTGCCACACAGTCGAAAGTCCTCGAATTTGTGGCTGATTCTCATGAATATGAAAATGTATGAATAATAATAATTTATACCCCGTCCATCTGGCTGGGTTTCCCCAGCCACTCTGGGCAGCTCCCAACAGAATATTAAAAACACCAAACACTAAAAACTTCCCTAAACAGGGCTGCCTTCACACGTCTTCTAAAAGTCAGATAGTTGTTTATTTCCTTGACATCTGATGGGAGGGCGTTCCACAGGGCGGGCACCACTACCGAGAAGGCCCTCTGCCTGGTTCCCTGTAACCTCACTTCTCCCAGCGAAGGAACCACCAGAAGGCCCTCAGAGCTGGTCCTCAGTGTCCGGGCTGAACAATGGAGATGGAGATTCTCCTTCAGGTATACTGGGCCGAGGCTAATGAATGACTAAATTGCAGGCTGAATGACAACTGTTTTAGCTGTCGCTTCAGGGATGCAAACCTTGACATTGGGGTCGCTTGTGCAATCTGACTAATACTCCTGGCAATTCTGTCGCGCTTTCTTTGAGGAGCTGAACGATCGCAGGCGATGGCTCCCCTCCCGGGAGCGGAGCTGGTGAAGAGCTCTCTGCAGCTGTACCGATACCTGTTGCGTTGCTGCAAGTTGTTGCCAGGGAAGAACGTCCAGGAGCACTACAAGCACATGATCCGGCAGGTAAGGAGGAAGACTTAGACCTGTTGTTGTTATTTAGTTGTTTAGTCGTGTCCGACTCTTCGTGACCCCATGGACCAGAGCACGCCAGGCACTCCTGTCTTCCACTGCCTCCTGCAGTTTGGTCAGACTCATGCTGGTAGCTTCGAGAACACTGTCCAACCATCTCGTCCTCTGTCGTCCCCTTCTCCTTGTGCCCTCCATCTTTCCCAACATCAGGGTCTTTTCCAGGGAGTCTTCTCTTCTCATGAGGTGGCCAAAGTATTGGAGCCTCAGCTTCAGGATCTGTCCTTCCAGTGAGCACTCAGGGCTGATTTCCTTCAGAATGGATAGGTCAGATCTTCTTGCAGTCCATGGGACTCTCAAGAGTTTCATCCAGCACCATAATTCAAAAGCATCAATTCTTTGGCGATCAGCCTTCTTTATGGTCCAGCTCTCACTTCCATACATCACTACCGGGAAAACCATGGCTTTAACTATACGGACCTTTGTTGGCAAGGTGATGTCTCTGCTGTCTAGGACTTAGACTTAGGATCATAGAATTGTAGATTTGGAAGGGGCCACGAGGTTCATCTTAGTTCAATGCCTGCAATGCAGGAATCTTTCGCTCAACGTGGGGCTCGAACCCTTGACCCTGAGGTTAAGCATCTCATGCTGTACTGGCTGAGCTATCCCAGCAAGTGTCCCTGGGATGCTGAATACTGGGAGCTTGCTTTGTACCAAGTCTAGCTCAGTATCACAGTAGCTCTCCAGGATTTCAGCTGGGAACAAGCCCAACTTGATCGCCCTGTCACCTAAACGTAAAGTCATGGCTGTCGTCCTACTCAGAGTAGACCCACTGAAAATCTTGGACAGGGCTAACTTGGCTCCCTTAGTTCCAGCGGGTCTCCTCCTAGTTGGATGCAACTCCAAGGCTCTAGTCCTCACACCCCAAGATAAAGGACTGGATTAAATAAGAACCTAGGAAACGGTCTTATTCAGAGTCAGCAGAAAAAGGGAGAAGCGTGTCTGCAAGGGGCTGGAAAAGATGGATGTCCGATATGATGTTAGCCTGACACGTTTTGCCTTGCATGAGCTTCCTTCAAGGGCTTATCTCACTGATTTCCTTATAAACTTTGGGTGGCCTTTGTGCAGCTTGTGGAGAAATTTGCAAGACTGGATGCTTCCTGTGTGCATATAGTGAGTCAGACTGTTGGTCCACGCAGTTTGGAATTCGTAACCTAGACCTCGGCAGAGAGCAGTTACAAGGCCATTGGAGAGAGCTGCCACTGGGGAAACAGAGGAGGCTGCTTTAAACAGAGTCAGACTCTTTGTCCCTCAGTATTGCCAACACTGGCTGGCAGCAGCTCTCCGATAAGGGTACTTCGGATAAGGAGCGTTCCTGGCCCTAGCGGGGATTGAGCTAGGGACCAAGATCATTAGGCCTGAACTGGGCGTTAAGAGATACTTATTTTCTAGTAAATGTCCTCTGGACTGAGTACTCCATTGTCCTTTAACTGAACAGGTCACTCTCTCCTTGCAAATTGTTTTGCAGAGTTTTCACGTCCATGCTGATGAAGACAACCCAGAGCGGATCCGGCAGATCATCAAGAGATCCATTGAAGATGCTGATTGGGTGATGGAAAAAGTGAGTATTCCTTGCAGCTTTCTGGTTTTGTGAAGAGGGACTGATTGCCAAACCAGTCCGGGAATTGTAGCTCTCTGAAAGGAACACATCTCTCAGCACCCTTAAAACTACAGCTCCCATAATCCTTTGGGGGGGGGGTAAGCCACAGCTGCCTGAAGGTGGCTTCTGCCTGGATTCTAAGGAGGACCTTCAACCAAAGACTTACAATGGGGGTGTGCTTCTGTTCAGAATGCCAGCCAGCCAGCTTTGCCCTTTTCCAGCACGCTCCATTCCGGACTCCACTCTCCTCCCATTGAGGAGAGACAAAGCTGGCCAAAGTCACTCCTAGCCACAGAGGACGGTTGGGCCCATGGGGACAAAGACGTATCCCACAGCACCCCCAAGTTATACCATTGCTCTTTCAGAGGGGCTGCGACCCCATCCAGCACAGGTAACCTGCCTGTGTCCCACACGTTTTGCTTATTTCCTGCCTGTTTCCCTCTTTCCCTTTTAGTATAAGAAACGAAAATAGGCCGGAAAGAGTTAGATGGAGAGAAGACGCCTCGTTTCTTGAATCAATTTGGGTTCAGAGGACCAGAGTGGATCAGCAGCCCTCGTCTTTCTCCGGTTGCAAAATGTACGATGGCGAACCCTACCTCGGCCTCCCTGGGTTGAGCTCTTTGCTTTCAGTGATCATCCATTGGCACAGACAAGCAGGATGCTGTCGCGATTTACCAGATTTCGGTTTCAGACTTAAATGCTGAACTCCCTTGATAATGGAGTCAGGATTTTTTGGCTGAAACATAGGGAATGCTTGAATCTCGAAAAAGGAGTTGTTTGAGATCTCAGGATGGAAAGTTGTGTCTACAGGATTCTGCTTAGGGCTGAATAATGAACGTAGCTTTGTTTTGCTGGAATTCAGATAAACAAGACACCCTTGGATTGGAGACTGCTGCTTGCTTTGAAATCTTCATTAAAAACAAGTGCATGGTAGCCACACTTCTGCTTACAGCCAATAAATCAGGTGCCGTTCACACACTGAAGAGTCATCATCATCATCAACCTTTTATTCGACCGTCAGTCAGAAAAAAGTACATTTGTCAATACACAGTTGTCAGCGCTGCCCAAGGTCCCAGCTCACACAAGACCAACGCTGCTTCTTGCTCAAGTTTAAAAGTCTTTATTGAAGTTCAGTCTCATTTCCAGACGCGCAGCGCGCAACGCTACATCTATCCATCAGACCGTAGAAGTCCCATCTGAATCTCCTCCCCCCTGACACCAGCTTAAGATTCTAGCCTTACTCCACCTCTTCCTCTGTTCCTTCTTTCTCTGGGTCCTTCTGCTAGTCGGAGTCTCAGCCCTCCGAGATTCCTCTGACGCTGATTCTCCCGACTCCTCCCCCCCCCTCTTTCGGGCTTTAGGACCTGGCTCCCAATCCGGGTTTTCTCCTGTCCCGCGCTCCTCCACATTTGAACTTGGCGCGCGCGCGCAGCCTCCCACTTTCCTTCTGACCGTTACACTTGTGTCACTGCTCCCCCTTTCGGGGAGGCTAGCTGGACCTGGCCTTCCCTCCGTCTCCCCACTCCCCGATGGAGGAGAAGCTGGTCCTGACTCACGTGACTCTTCCCCCCCACTGTGCTCTGGTGAGGGAACTGGCCCTACTCCTCCGCTACTCCTTTGGTACTCCCCTCTGGTTCCTTGTTTATGGATCGTCCCCTCTGGGATTCGCCTCGCCCTTACCATAGGCGCCCCCTCCTGGGAATCTTCAGATTCGCTGGAGAAGCTCATGGAATCTCTCGGTCCACTGTCATATTCCCCTACGCTCCCCTCTGATTCCTCTCCTCCGCTCTCTATTTGCTCTCTCCCCTGCTCTTCTGCTCCTGAGCCTCTGACAACAGTTAAAACATCCAGGAAGATTTTAGAACTTAGCCAACACTAAAATGGGCTAAACAGATAGCCCCATACACTGAAGAGTCAAGGATCTCTTTGCTGATTTAAATTAAAACGCCCACAGGCTATACAAAAAACCCCAATGTATGTGCCATTTGTAATTCAGTTTTAAGAAAGTGTGCCAGATTACATTACATGAAATTGCTTTTTTTGGTAGCCAAAAGGCAAAGAATTCATATTTACTTTAAAATGATATGCCTTGCTTTTCATTTCATCTGCGCTTCAAAGTGTCCTGCAAAGATCTAAAACGTTGAAAAATAAAACATAGGAACCCCAAGAGTCATCTAGTCCAGAATCCTTGACCTCCGTTTACAAACAGACTCCACCACCTTCACTAATCCTTTTTGGACTGGGAGGTTTGTCTCCTAAACTGTTTTTAAAAGTAAGGGTGTTTTTTGGTGACTCTGCAAACCACAAGATTCCCCCGAGCATGTTCCCCAGTGTCCCTTTGACTCCCATTTCCGTCAGCACTCACCCCCCAAGTTTGCTGTTAGAGGGAGTGATTTATTTCTTTTTTTACTCCAGTTGCCTACAAAATATTTAGGGTGGTTAAATGGGGTGGCTAAATCAGTAGCAGTCCACATGACCGTGTGCTGATACGGAACCACCCATCCTTAGAAGGAAAAAGGTATTCTTTCGATATTCGTACATCAAAGTTCCCAGTTACCGCTTGCAAACACATACCAAAGATTGTGTAGCCAATTCTGGCCACACACTCAAGTGTAGACCCATTGAAATGAATGGGCATGGCTACCTTAGGCCCATTAATTCCAGCAGATCTACTCTTGAGTGAAACTTCATTGGATACAAGCCTAATGGAGATTTTTCCAATCTCATGAGACTTCAGGAGTCTGGAGCATTGCAAATTCACCCCAATAACAGGTGGATTTAAGGGAATGCGAGCAGTTCGCCCAGTCCGAGAAGGCTTGACAAGGGATGCTGCAACAGTGACAATTAACAGAAGGCCAAACTTTGCAGGACGCTGCTGAAATTTTAAAGCCCAGAGTCCGCCACTGCCAAGTGTCCTGTAGCATTAAACAATAGTCTTTTGTTCTAGTTCAAGATGCTTTCATCTGCCTGCAGAGGGCAGCACAGGAAGCCCTTGGCATCTTCCGTTTAGCATCTTCTGATTTCTGATGCCTTAAAAAAAAGTTTGCTTCCTTGACTGGAAGAGGTTACAGTGTAGCCTCTGCAACCAGAAGCCAAATTTAATCTCATGGATAATGAACACCACAGCAAAAGAACCGGCGGTTGACCATTTCCACCTCGTTTGTGATTTACCAGGGCGGCATCTATCTTTAACAGGAATGTCTACTTTTTCGTGTTAATGGTTGGTTGAATCACTGCTACAATAACACACGAATGTTTTGTTGGTTTATAGCAGATTAGGGACTAGGCAACCCCAGGGAGAGTACAAATGAATGAATCCAAGCAATCCTAAACTGCTCTAAGTGCATCGTACGTACTGAATAATGAGCTGTCGTCTTAAGTCGACGCAATCCCTCGGGGCATCGGTTGCTGCCCTGATAATCTGGCAGATTTGTCCTACTCCTCCGTTGTCCCTGCTCAATTGAATTAGGCGGCTTAGGTAGCACTCACCATGCTCTCCCTACCCAAGGGGGAAAGTGTGTAGATTCTGCGAGCTGAGCGGAAAGCTTGTTGATTCTCAAGTGTCAAAAGCTGACACCCTCAATGTTTGCTTGTATCGTTCAAGGAAAGGGGAAGGGAGTTGCGCAAGGTGATGGATGTGTCAGAGGTCATGGGTGAGGTCACAGATGTGTCGGAGGTCATGGGCGAGGTCATGGATGTGTCAGAGTTCATGGGCGAGGTCACAGAGGTATCCTAACAGGATCTGTTGGCCCCAGCTTCTGTGGAAAGTCTAGTGCAAAGGTGTGTTTTTTTTTAGCCACAACCTGAAGATCTTGAACGTGAGAGATCGGGAGAAACAGAGTTTTGAAATAGAAGGGAGGCAATTGGCAGGTGAATGATGGAATCCACTTCCAGGGGCAAAACTCAAATTAGGGGATTGGCATGTGAATTCGGACAACCCCAAAAGACAGTTTTTGAGTCCGCACGATTGGGTCGACCACAAAGCCCAGCCAGGTGGCTGTTCTCTACCTTCGCTGGCAATTGATGTGTGGCAAAATTCTCTATGCCGCTTGATCAACTGATATTTATCCCTCCCTTATCAATACCATTGCTACCTTCTAGCAGCGAACACAGGAGGAGGGTGCCTAATGTTTTCAGAAGGACAATATAGATCAGTTCTATGGGCACTAAGCCACCGAGTCGTCCAGGTTCCTCTTTTTAATCTGCAATAAATAAATATTGGGGATATTTTTCTATCACACAGCATCAAAGATTAGGGATCAAGGAGAAGTTTGGGCTCAATTTGCCTTGAAAGGCAAAACCCACCTGATTTGTAGTTTCTGATACAATACATAAACCCGAAACGCAACCATCCTTTGAAAACTACACTTCTTTGAGTTTTGCTATTTGGTTCTCTGGCCAGGTAATGTCTTCAAACTTTTTGAAATCTGGCAACCCTACCCTAGACCAAGCTCTGGGTCATGGACACCAGGAAAAACCGCTGAAAAGTGGAAGAAGAGCTCAGCACCTTCTGAGCTCACCCATTCCTCTGTTGAACCAGCTCTTACCATCAGAAAGTTCTTCCTAATGTTTAGTTGGAATATCCTTTCTTGACGCTTGAGCCCATTGTTCCATCTTCCCAAAGTTGGATGGGCTGGCTTGTGTTTCGATGTTCATTTTTTAAACAACAACAACAACAACAACAACAACAACAAAATATATTTTAAAAAGAAAAATAAATGCCAATTCAGGATTTTTGTGTGAAAATGGGAATTCCCCATCCCCTTCTGTAGTACCACAAAAACTGAGGAAGGGAGGAAGGGAAAGGAGAATGTTAGCCGCTTTGAGACTCCTGCGGGTAGTGATAAAGCGGGATATCAAATCCAAACTCTTCTTCTCTTCTTCTTCTTCTTCTGATGCCCTTTTTGTGACACCAGCCACTGCCCCTGGCTAATTTGGCTGCTGGGTTTTTTATTGGCTGGGATCATTTAGCAGCCCGAAAATGTTTTCGTTTGCAGGTGAATGCAAAAACAAGAACATTCCTCGATGGGCGCATCAAACACTTGGTTCAAGCTGCACATAGCAGATGCATTTGTCGTTCACGGGGCCTTTTTCTGCACTTATTATCAGCCAGCCTTTCAGCTTTCTTATTATTGGATTACATTCCCCACCCACCCACCTCCGGTATCTTACCTGCCCATCGCACGAGCTTTTTAATGAAGCTGTGTTAACTGATGTGCACCTGAGTCATCAAAAGCTCCCGTAAGCTGGCATTTTATCAAATGGGGTGGGGTGGAGGGACAAGCAAAAAAAGCAACCTCCCAAAGCATGGACATACCAATTCTTTCACTCTTCTTGCACTTGGGAAAAACACAGCCTTATTTTTCTCGGCTAACTGTTCTTGTCTCAGGTTCCACCTCTACAGGATGTCAGGAGGAGGGTGGGGGGGGCGCCTTGGTATTGTGAACCATCTTTAAAGATGAAAATGCAAATTTGAGACTGAAAGAGCTAATTGACTTGCTTTTAGTAGCCGCTTGACAACTTATTGCTCAAAATTAAAAAAAAAAAAACTTTTACAACTATCACAGTGGAAAGTTTGGACAATAGCACTTCTGGAAAAACTGACCAAGGGAGTTAAAGCATTAGCTGGGGAAAAAGAGATGAGGGCAACTTTCTAGTGACATGATCCCCTTTCATCACATACTCAACAGAACATCATTAGCCTGGATAGCTAATAATAACAGTAGTAGTAGTAGTAGTAGTAGTAGTAGTAGTAGTAATATAACAATAACCAGTGCTTTTTTCTGGGGGTAAGACGGTGGCGCTGTGGTCTAAACCACAGAGCCTAGGGCTTGCCAATCAGAAGGTCGGCGGTTCAAATCCCCGCGACGGGGTGAGCTCCCATTGCTCAGCCCCTGCTCCTGCCAACCTAGCAGTTCAAAAGCACGTCAAAGTGCAAGTAGATAAATAGGTACCACTCTGGCGGGAAGGTAAACGGCGTTTCCGTGTGCTGCTCTGGTTTCGCCAGAAGCGGCTTAGTCATGCTGGCCACATGACCCGGAAAAACTGTGGACAAAACACCAGCTCCCTCGGCCAGTAAAGCGAGATGAGCGCCGCAACCCCAGAGTCGTTCGTGACTGGACTTAACTGTCAGGGGTCTTTTACCTTTTTTTTTACTCAAG
Source organism: Podarcis raffonei (assembly GCF_027172205.1). NCBI lineage: Eukaryota > Metazoa > Chordata > Lepidosauria > Squamata > Lacertidae > Podarcis > Podarcis raffonei. Next base: position 8,513,615 of record NC_070616.1, on the reverse strand, counting down.
GGTATGCAATACCAGCACCGTTTTTCTAGAAGAAAAGCACTGATGATGATGATGATGATGATGATAATGAGGATGATAATACACTAATTATATGACACCCATCTGACTGGGTTGCTCCAGCCACTGTGGACGGCTTCCAACAAAAGTTTACAGTCCAGGTCCAGCAGGTGCCATTCATAGAATCATAGAATTGTATTGTTGGAAGGGACCCAGAGGATCATCTAGTCCAACCCCCTGCAATGCAGGAATATGCAGCTGTCCCATATGGGGCTCGAACCTGCAACCTTGGCGTAATCACATTCTAGCCAGGTGGTTCCGCCATCCACGGAGCCTGCCCGATCTAGACCTCATGAGCTCCGGCAAGGTGGCCCTTCACATTTTGGTCTCCCAGATTGTGAGGCTCAACATGTTTCATAGAATCCTGGAATTGTCGAGTTGGAAGGGACCCCGAGGGTCATCCAGTCCAGCCCCTTCAATGCAAGAATTCGAAGGTAGGTCCTTGCAGTGGCGTAGCGTGGGGGTGCAGGGGGGGCCGGCCGCACCGGGCGCAATATCTGGGGGTTAGGGCAAATCCACGGGTTAGGGGGCGCAAATCCACGGGTTAGGGGGCGCAAATCCACGGGTTAGGGGGCGCAAATCCACGGGTTAGGGGGCGCAAATTACTTGCCTTGCCCCGGGTGCTGACAACCCACGCTACGCCACTGGGTCCTTGACCTTGTTGCGCAACAGAAACCAAAGGGCCTGCAGGAAGCCACGCGGGGCTGTGGGTGTGGCAGTTGCCTGCTCTGGTGTTGCTTTCGCTTTTGAGTGGAAAAACCAAGTGATGGTGTTTCGGACAAGTGGCGTTTACTCAGAACCTCTGGGAATTCCCCCCAGCAACCCAGCCGGAAGGTAATTTCTCCCCACACCTTTTTGTTTGGAGAGGCGATGACTCCTTCCAATCCACGATGCTTTGATTTGGGGTTGTGTAATTTTTTATATAACGTTGCTTTCCACTGCATCTGTGGCTTGGCTCTGGAAGGCTTCTCAGAACTCTGGCATTTTTTTCAGGCAATGGAAAAGGACAGGAGGAAGAGCCCTGCAGCTGGATCACAACAATGACCCGCCTGGCCCAACTTCCTGGACTGGGGCAAGCACTAACTAGGCCTTGGGAAGGAGGAGGGGGGGTCTTTAGGACCCTGTCAGAGCCTCCCACCTCCTTCCCAATGCCCAGCACCTTGTTTACCAAGACATCCCCTTTGGCTCAGCGCATATTTCATGCGCATCACTTGCACAGCCCTAAATCTGCCCCTGATGTATCTTTGAGCTCTTGTTTGCCTAGGTGTGCGAGTTATAACTTTTTGACTTAAAAAAACAACAAACCCAATTTCCTATACAGTGGTACCTCTAGATACGAACGGGATCCGTTCTGGAGCCCCAATCGCATCTAGAAGCAAATGTAACTAGCGATGGCACGTCTGCGCACACGCATGTCACTTTTTGCCACTTCTGCGCATGCGCATGACGTCATTTTGAGCGTCTGCACACGCATAAGCGGTGAAACCCGGAAGTAACGTGCTCCGTTACTTCCGGGTTGCCGTGGAGCGCAACTCGAGTGCGCTCAACCCGAAGCGCATTCAACCCGAGGTATGACTGTATCCTAAAGGGATGAACTTTTGCTTAGAACAGGGGTCAGCAAACCTTTTCAGCAGAGGGCCGGTCCACTGTCCCTCAGACCTTGTGGGGGGCCGGACTATATTTTGGGGGTGGAAATGAACAAATTCCTATGCCTCACAAATAACCCGGAGATGCATTTTAAATAAAAGGACACATTCTACTCATGTACTCACACTGATTCCTGGACTGTCCACAGACTGGATTTAAAAGATGATTGGGCCGGATCCAGCCCCCGGGCCTTAGTTTGCCTACCCATGGCTTAGAAACACTGAAAAAGGGACTAAGTTGAGAAAGAAGGTCACCCCGAAATGAAAATTGGGAACCACCGTATCTGTAACATTTCTGCTTACTGTAAGTGACTTCAAGACCTTGTCAGAAATATTGAAACCTTACAAAAAGGCCTTGGGTTCAGGAGAAGCACTGGAAACAAGAGCCATCCACCCTCCAGATACCAAGAAGTTAATCAGTGCACAGAACATGCAATCAAAGTGACGCGGGAATTTTATGGTGCTTGCAGCAGAAGCAAAGACAAACTGCAACCTCGATTTATTCTAAGCAATAAGAAGTGATGTACAACATTTTGTACGGTACAAAAAACACTGTACAAGTATTATAAAATTTGCAAGCTCTATTCTTCCTGCATTATAACACATAGCTATAATTGTTATGTATAATTACATAATACATTATGCTGTTGCATATACAAAAACTGATTTATTGATTTTGGGATGATCTTTTCCCCAAAGATTTTGAAATGACGGTTCATTGCTTTTAGGCAAATGTTCATCTAACCTAAGTGATAGGAACATGAGCTTGCAAAAAAGATATATCCTTAGCGAGTAAATTAACACTTGTTGCCCCACTCCTTTGCTCCTGCCCCCCCCCGTCATGTGGCCCTCAGAATGTTACCCAGAAGGGAATTGAGCAGAAAAAAAGATTCCCTGCCCCTGTTCTAGACCTTGATCATGCCCCCTCTTTACTTGCCTCTAAAGGCCCAGATGTTGTAAACTTTCCTCGTAGGGGAATCATTCCACCCCATTGATCGTTTTGGGTGCCCTTTTCTGAACTTCTTCTACCTCTCAATATCCATAATGAAGCGAGGCATCCAGAACCCTAGGACAGACCATTTGGTCATATAGCCTGTACTGGCTACTTTGGCGGGCAGCATCTCCTTTGAGGGAGGGCCCATGGGGAGGCAGCCAGCTAGCTAGCCAGCCAGGAAGGGCTATCCTATCTCCTGCAATTAGAGATGTTGAGAACTGTTCCTGGGTTATTCCGCATGCTAAGCATGTGCTATGTCACTGAGCTACGACGTGGCCCCTCCTTATTTTGAACGTGCAGACAGAGGTTCGGATGGGTTTTCCAAGCTGAGTCAACACGATGACCGGCACCCCCATCAAAGGAAGAAAGTGAGTTTCATTTTTTTGGTCCAACCCCCCTCCCCCATCCTGAGTCAATGTTGATTTTAAGACGAGCTTTGATCCTCTAAATAAAATAAATGGGTTCTTGTTGGTGCATACTTGAAAATACCCTTTTGCAGTCCCAAAGGGAAGGCTAGGATTAGTAGACGTGAGACAAGTCATGGTTATGAAAGCAAGAGTTGTCAGAGGAATAACCCGCTCCTGTTAGCCGGCTTGATGCCAGATATTATTTCTGGTGATTTAGAATGCTGTTTTCTTTCCAAATCGACTTCATCTGCTGGAAAAAGCAAAGGTTGTTGCAAAAAAATTAAATCATCCATTTATAAATCTTAGAATTCCCGAGTGACACCAGGTACTGCCCGCTAGCAATAATTTTATGATGATTGACAGTTATCCCACCAGAAAAAAGTGGGGGAAGACATCTGCGAAATCGTAGTATGAACCAGTAGCGAATGCATAGCAAAAATATGTCTCATTGCTTAAGTTCCCAAAAGTGGAATTATCTCCCAAATAAGGGGGAGATATGAGGAGGCTTGGGTGGGGGTTAGAGGGGGAACGAAGTGAGCAGACGTGCAACCCCCCCCCCCCACAAAAGATCCCAGCTCAATGAGGATATAAAAATAGTAAACCAGATGAGCATGGTTCATATGGGTTCATTAATTTTGGTGGGTCTAGTTTGACTAACACTCATTCGTGCATGCATTAAATTTTTATTCCACCCTTCCTTCCAAGGGCAGCAAATCAGGTAAAACAACACTAAAAGCATCTTTTTAAACACAATTCTGATACAAATACAGACCAGGAAAGATCTCTGCTTTAAAAAAGTTTACAGCAGGGGCCAACAAGACCCAACTAATATTCAAGGAAGGGGACTAGGGTTAGCGCCACAATGCTCAAGACCTGATTCCGTCACTGGGCGGAATGGACTTCCTGAAGAAGAAGAAGAGTTTGGATTTGATATTCCGCTTTATCACTACCCTAAAGAGTCTCAAAGCGGCTAACAATCTCCTTTCCCTTCCTCCCCCACAACAAACACTCTGTGAGGTGAGTGGGGCTGAGAGATGTCAGAGAAGTGTGACTAGCCCAAGGTCACCCAGCAGCTGCATGTGGAGGAGCGGGGAAGCAAACCCGGTTCACCAGATTATGAGTCTACCACTCTTAACCACTACACCACACTGGCTCTCTAGAAAAGGTGGCAACTGTGAGAAGCTCTCGCCTGTAGAACGCAGTGATCGATTGGGTACATAAGGGGTGAGACAATCTTTCAGGTATCCTGGTTCCAAGCTGTCACGGACTGGCTGGACACAGAGGAATGGGGAGGGGGAGGCACCAGCTGGGGAACCCCCAAGGGAAGAAGGCTCAGGGACAGGGGATTGGTGGTGGGACAACAAGGAGTGGTCAGAGGGAGAAGACTATGAGGAGGAGATGTCGGAAGCTGGAGAGTCAACAGGGCTTAGTGAGCAGGAAGAGTTTGTGGCAGAGAGCAGTCCAGAAGAATAGACAGAAGCTGAAGCAGGAGAGGAAGGAGGCCAAGAAGCAGAGATGAGTCAGGTTGGGGAAGAGTGTCTGCACCACCTGCAGCGACACCCCGCTGGTCTCCCAGTACCAGGAGAGGCATGAAGAGGGCGGAGGAGAAATTAGCTCCATGTAGGCGCAGTCTCTGGATTATGGAGAAAGCTAGAGAGTTCCAGAAAGACATCTACTTCTGCTTCATTGACTATGCAAAAGCCTTTGACTGTGTCGACCACAGCAAACTATGGCAAGTTCTTAAAGAAATGGGAGTGCCTGATCACCTCATCTGTCTCCTGAGAAATCTCTATGTGGGACAAGAAGCTACAGTTAGAACTGGATATGGAACAACTGATTGGTTCAAAATTGGGAAAGGCGTACGACAAGGCTGTATTTTGTCTCCCTGCTTATTTAATTTATACGCAGAATACATCATGCGAAAGGCTGGGCTGGATGAATCCCAAGCTGGAATTAAGATTGCCGGAAGAAATATTAACAACCTCAGATATGCAGATGACACAACCTTGATGGCAGAAAGTGAGGAGGAATTAAAGAACCTTTTAATGAGGGTGAAAGAGGAGAGCGCAAAATATGGTCTGAGGCTCAACATCAAAAAAACGAAGATCATGGCCACTGGTCCCATCACCTCCTGGCAAATAGAAGGGGAAGAAATGGAGGCAGTGAGAGATTTTACTTTCTTGGGCTCCATGATCACTGCAGATGGTGACAGCAGCCACGAAATTAAAAGACGCCTGCTTCTTGGGAGAAGGGCAATGACAGGCCTAGACAGCATCTTGCGAAGTAGAGACGTCACCTTGCCAACAAAGGTCCGTATAGTTAAAGCCATGGTTTTCCCAGTAGTGATGTATGGAAGTGAGAGCTGGACCATAAAGAAGGCTGATCGCCGAAGAATTGATGCTTTTGAATTATGGTGCTGGAGAAGACTCTTGAGAGTCCCATGGACTGCAAGAAGATCAAACGCATCCATTCTTAATGAAATCAGCCCTGAGTGCTCACTGGAAGGACAGATCGTGAAGCTGAGGCTCCAGTACTTTGGCCACCTCATGAGAAGAGAAGACTCCCTGGAGAAGACACTGATGCTGGGAAAGATGGAGGGCACAAGGAGAAGGGGGCGACAGAGGATGAGATGGTTGGATAGTGTTCTCGAAGCCACAAACATGAGTCTGACCAAACTGCGGGAGGTAGTGGAGGACAGAGGTGCCTGGCGTGCTCTGGTCCATGGGGTCACGAAGAGTCGGACACGACTAAACGACTAAACAACAACAGGCGCAGTCTAAGATTGCTTGGGAGAAACCCTGGAGAGGAGGGGACTTAGGCGGCTGTGGAGAGGCAGAGACCTTCAGTCTCAGCAACTGCTTCATGGGGAAAAGACCTGCCAGAGATGAGTTGCTGTGTTGATTAGGCCAGACACTCCTGTTCAGATCCTGGTGTGCGTTTTTCTAATTAAGAGTTAACTCCACTTACTCTGTGCGATTTACAGCTGGCTCGCTCCTGACACAAGCTGTATCAGGTTTTGTACACCAAAACCCCCGTGTCTTCAACTCAGCCCAGTAGTGAATTGGCAGGCAGCGCCAAGTCTCCTGCCATCATCATCATCACTGATCATCATCACTGCCACCACCGAGCTTGCCTAGGCCATGAGAGATTTAGCCCAGGAGCTGAAGAAAAGGACATCTAACCCCACCCCAAACAAAGCCTTGAGTTGACATGCAATCGCCTCTCAAGAACAAGCTGTATATTTCTCTGTGTGTGTCTGTTTTTTAAATCTTCTGCCCCAATGGTTTGTTGCTCCCAGTAGGCTTCCTTGGTGAGCCGGCTGACAGCCCTGCTACCCCCAGCTAAGAAATGGCAGATGTTTCAGCTTCCATCAGCTGTGAAATCAAATCATTAGGACCTTAGATCTCGCCTCATTGAGCCTCTCTTTGAGTCAAGGTGAGTCATCCCACAGGTGTTCCTCGCAATCTGCAACGCCAAAACGAAACACTGGGAAACCCCCCCCCCCAAAGCAACTGTGTTTCTTTCGCCACCATAACCCCCTACTCATCTTCAGGGTGAGAACCCAAATCGTCAGCTGGCTACTTCCTTGTTGCTTAGTGGGCAGGTGCGGAGCTTTTTCCTGGGTGGCGGAAAGTGGAGTAAAAGATGAGGAGGTGAGCAGATGACTTTCCTTTCCACAGTCGGTCCCTCTGGGAAAAAAAAGCACGGATCCTGCCAAAAGAGGCACAAACACCCTCACCCAGACTGCAGCCAGGGTGCTAAGTGAGACGCTCTGAACTTTTGACATAGACAGATTGAGCGTGGGCTGATCATGTGACAACCTTCCTTAAAACTTTCTCTCTCTCCTTTTTTATTTTTTTATAAAAAAGCAAGTCTGTTCTCAGATAGCAAAGTGTGGCGGAAGTGACACCCGAAGCAGAGAGAGGAGATAGGATAAGGTTACCAGATTCCCCCCCCCCCACTGAATCCGGGGACACTTTTCAACTTCAATGGGTTTTGTATGGGGACTGGTTTGTAAATCCGGGGACCATCCCCAGGAAACAGGGACATCTGGTAACCTTGAGTTAGGAACTGTTTTGGTTCCGTAATCCTTCAGGAATCGCAGGAGGAGTCAGTCAGAGGCCTTCGTTCCCCTTCAGCAGCCTCTTCTCTTGAAGGTCCTGCTGTCATCTGCAATATCCTGGCTGTCCACTAGAGATTCCACATGGAATTATTATTGCATTATTGCCATGGGGAGAGGCCCTCTGGCGCTAGAGCCTGACAAGGATGAGATAAAATAAATAAATAAAACAGAGTGTTTATGGTGCAAAGCCTTACAGGATTTCAGCAGGCAGCTGCAGGACCGGTACCTGTCAGAAATAAAGCAGTATGCCCACCTTGAAACTTTTGCACGCGCTGTCGAAAGCGGGATCACGTAGCGCTGCCCCATGAGCAAAAAGAGAGAGAGGAAACCACCACAATGAAATGGGCAGGGGGCGGCGTGTCCCTTTTCGCCACTCGAGGCAAAACAGGAAGTGTTTGGGCACCAACCTCTGGAAAGATCTTGAATCTCACAAGAGCTCTTGCAAGAGATCTTGAGAGGTTTTGGTGAGATCTTGCTGGAATTCACGTCAATGCCCACATTGCTTCTCTGGCAGTGGCGGCAGGGTGGAGGGCACCCCCAGGAACACCCCCCTCTGCCTCAGGGGCTTCAGCCTCATGGGTGGGCCTGGCCTGTAAAAGGGTCAAGTAACCCAAAGGAACACAGTGACTATGACAAGGGATCTGAGCCCCTGAGCATCTCACAACCAAAGATTGCACTGGCTCTGTGTTCCAGGCAGGAGCCATTTGTGATGGGCCAAATACGATGAAAGCGTGTCAAGAAACAGATGGTGTTTGTTATGCACTGAAGTTCTCACCCTGGGCCAGCAGGGGGATACTGTAGATAGTTATGCAAATAAGGGATCGAAAGTGACGTTCAGTGATTGGATAGTTTTAGAAAATTGTTACAGTTACATTGTACTGGAGCTCTATATAAGCAGGCTGACTGAACCCTTCAGTTCAGTTCTGTCCTGGCCTGTGAATAAACAAGAGCTGTTTGAAGAATCGCTGTGTCGTCTGATATGTTCACCCACAACTTAACAGTGTTTTGGTGCTCAGAAATGCGGATTGTGGGGTCTTTTGACCACTTCAGCTTCCAGCAGGGACTGGTGCCTCCGAGACCCCCTGGTGGGGTGCAGAGCAGGGGGCCCAACCAGTGGGTGGCGCCAGAGGCAGTGACCAGGACAGCCAACTAAGTCTTGTTTTGTCCCCATCCCTGCTGAGTTCTACAAACCATGTTGCTATTGGTGAGCTAAATGTGCATTTAGTTAGTAAATGAGAACACAAACAGTACTGATTTGTTAAATTTCATTTTTGAGCTGCGGAAGAAAAATTGGGATGTGTGGAAAGCTGGCTGTGATCTGCACATTGGTCGAAGTAGGGTGGATCAGGTGTGTTTGTGATGCGCCAGGATCCAATCATCTCTACCAAACTCGGATAGTGTTGCTGGCTTCATCCTGTTCCCACCACCCAACTCCAATCCTTGCATGTGTTCTGTGGTGCTGACTCCCATGCAAAAGATTCCTAGCCAATTTAGGATCAGAGGGAGCTCCCTTACACCAAGCCCATCTGTAGCTCAGTACACTGACTGTGCAAGGAAGATGCTCAACACCTGAGTGTTATAAGAATTCTAAGGTCTCGAATATAGAATAAATGTTCCTAAATGTACAAGGCAAACACACGTACATAATAAGTGTATAAACCATGTGTCTGAAATGGTACAGGAGAGCAATCCTGAAGTCATTTTGACTCTCCCAAATTGACCTCAAATATTTCTCTGAAAGGAGGGAAGAAATGGAGAAAGCCTTCCCTTTGTCTTTTCTTTACAAATCCTGTCTTAAGGGCATATTTGTGTATGAATAGGGTGAGCCTATGACCTGGATTCAGGAACTAAACTATTAACCATCACAAAAGAATGCCCAGGCTGCCCAGGTAAAGTAATCAGTGACCATTATCAGGTATCTTGGCAAACAGGATTTCTGCTGTAGACCGCCTCCTTCTGTGACGTATATGATGTTTTGGGGGGTGGTCTCTGACTACAGGGTGGGCAACTTCAAAAGTCTATAAAAGGGCTTGCACACCATTGTTCTGGGTTCTCTCCTCCCTCCTGCATGTGGTGAGTACGGAGACCCTGTTGCAACAGTTAATAAAGATCAGGCTTACTAGCCGCTTTACTTCTCAATATACTGTGTTTGGCCTCTGTTATTTTCTCCTACCGATAGGGAACCCACTTACGGACTCTATACGGGCTCTTGGATACCCTATAAGGGAAAAGGAGCAGTTTTTTTCTCATAACATGAGCAACGACCCTTCCTCTAAGTTTGCTCTGAGTTTTAATACGTTTGCTCTGAAAAGAGGCTGTCCACTCCCAGTCTTTGCATTCCCTTCTTCTCCAACTCTTGCAGAAAACCACCATTGGAATAACTAATGCATCTGAAGTGGATTATTATTTTTTCTTGTTGGGGGGAAATGTGCCAATTCATCTCCACCCATGATGACTTTCTGGAAAACTCTGAGGTACGCCATGTGACTTCTGAACAAGCCTGCAATTCGGAGCACCTGAAAATGAAAACGAAAGCTTATTTCTTAAAAGGCATCTGGAACTGGAGTTGCATTCCGAATTTCCTCAGACATTGCGTGCATCTTCACTTGCCCGTTTCCCTTGGCATACGTGCCAGCAGCCTGGCACTCAGCACTCCGGCCTGAGTTAATCATTTGTCACTCGTGGCAAAGACGGCAAGACCAGGCTCTGCCAAACACCACGTAATGAACGGAACCCCACAGAACTTTTTCAAAAGTCATAAAATTTATCCACCGCTTGATTGTAAAAAACAAACCTCGGAGTAGTTTACAAAAAGATAAAACCAGGGAAAAAACCACATAAAAACATATAGGAAGTTAAAATACAAAAATCCACACAAGCATTTATAAGCACCTAGGCAGGCTTATCTAAACAATAACATTTTTAGTAGGTGCTGGAAAGAGTATAGTGAAGGTGCCTCTTGATATCAAGTGGCAGGGAGTTCCAGAGTCTAGGTGCCACCACACAAATAGATTATTACAAATGTGAAATGGTTATTCTGTGGCACCTGTATTAGGGCAACATGAGATGCGAAGTTGCCCCATTACCTTTCAAACCAGTGGTGCCCAGTGCCCACTAAGGACTGGTTGGTGGGGAAGTTGGCACCAGGGCCAACAGCAGGCAGAGGGAGGCCCATTTGTCCAGAATTTGGCACCAAGATTACCAACAGGGGCTGGTTATAGGGAGCAGGTGACCCCCCTGGTTGTAACAGCTGCATTGGGGACCAGTTTTTTTCTGGGCACAATTCAAAGGGCTGGTTATCATCTACAAAGCCCTACATAGCTTAGGTCTAAGCTGTCTGAAATACCACATTTCCTCATACAACCTGGACTTCCCAAGCTGCTCTGAAAACCAGTGCTTCCCTCTTTCTTCATCATCAGTATGGCCTTGAGCGACCGCGTATATCATGACTTGCGGGGCTGTGTCCTTATTCTGAGGTCAACAAACTTATGTTTACAGGAGACAAGGCCGACCCTGGACTCTTTGCTGCTAAAGGCAAAACAGGAAATACCAGCCCTGCCTCCTCCTCCTCCATATGCCTGCCATGCACCCATTGTTGTGCACCCACCCACTGCCACCTAGTGTGGGCAGTGGGCAGGCAATGGGTGCATAGCGAGTTAAAGGAGGAAGAGGCCAAGAATATTGACCACAGTGACCAACACCTTCCTTGTATCCCGTTTGGATTACTGTAATGCACTCTAAAAGCACAGACATCACCTTGCCAACAAAGGTCCGTATAGTTAAAGCTATGGTTTTCCCAGTAGTGATGTATGGAAGCGAGAGCTGGACCATAAAGAAGGCTGATCGCCGAAGAATTGATGCTTTTGAATTATGGTGCTGGAGGAGACTCTTGAGAGTCCCATGGAATGCAAGAAGATCAAACCATTCTGAAGGAAATCAGCCCTGAGTGCTCACTGGAAGAACAGATCCTGAAGCTGAGGCTCCAATACTTTGGCCACATCATGAGAAGAGAAGACTCCTTGGAAAAGACCCCAATGTTGGGAAAGATGGAGGGCACAAGGAGAAGGCAATGACAGAGGACGAGATGGTTGGACAGTGTTCTCAAAGCTACCAGCATGAGTTTGACCAAACTGCGGGAGACAGTGGAAGACAGGAGTGCCTGGCGTGCTCTGGTCCATGGGGTCACAAAGAGTCGGACACGACTAAACGATGAAACAACAATGCACTCTGCATGGGGCTGCCTTTGAAAAGTGCTCAGAAAGTTCAGTTGGCTCAAACAGCCACAGTCAGATTATCAATAGGGGCTGGTTATAGGGAGCAGGTGACCCCCCCTGGCTGTAACAGCTGCACTGGGTACCAGTTTGTTTCTGGGCACAGTTCAAAGGGCTGGTTATCATTTACAAAGCCCTACATGGCTTAGGTCTAAGCTGCCTGAAATACCACATTTCCTCATACAAACCTGTCCAGATTTTGAGGTTTTCAGCAAAGACCCTTGTCTTGGTCCTGCCACCCTCCAGGCACGCTTGGTAGGGATACAGAAGAGGGCCTTCTCGGTGGCTGCTCCCTCCCTAGACTCTGGAAATCCCTCCCTAGAGAAGCCAGACTGGCTCCCTCCTTGCTGTCCTTCTGCCGGACTTCCTTGTTCCTACAAGCTTTCGGGAACTGACTGCTTTTTGGGAACTGGCTGCCGTAGTACTCTTTTTATTGTAATTACTGGTTTGTTTTAAACAGGTGATGTTAGTTTTAATTCTCCCAATGTTTAATGATTGATTATAATGATTGATTTTGTTATCTTTTCAGCGGCTTTTATTTTTTTTAATCTATAAGCCATCTTGAGTCCCTGTCACGGAAAAAGACGTGTGTAAATAAATTAATCATCATCATCAAATGCAGATCTCAGTGATCTGGAGCTTGCTGCCCTGAGGCAACTTCCTCATCTCACCCTGGCAAGAGGGTTTCAAGGATCTATCGGGAATTTTAGGTTAGAGCAATTAAGGCAGATTCATGGGCTCTCCCTCACCCTAGCTCAATATATTCACCTTAATTATTTACAATTTTTGTTTAACCCGCAAGAAAGAAGGGCTTTTTCACTGGCTAGGTTCAATTCTAATCCTTCTAACCTCCTTTGGGGTAGGTTTGCAGGTATGGCAGAAGGAGGTAGGATCTGCCCACCTGGTGGAAACTCTAGCTCACATGGCCCTTAAATGTAAAATGTATGATGATCTCCACCAACAATTTTTAGACCATCTATGTATTCCAACATGGAAACCAGAGACAGAGGTTATATGCTTCTTATTACAGGGCAGAGACCAGGAGCTCACCAAGCCAGTAGCTAAGTTTCTCTATTTGATTTTTTGTCACTGAAGTATGCTACAGGATCCTGCCCTTGCTGGAGACCCACAGAGATGAAATAGATTGCTCGCCTCTTCTTCCCTTTGGCAAATGACTGTACTGTTGAAATGGTGACAAGATCACACTGGCTTATTTATTCTGAATGTTTGTAAGTGATGCCAATAAAGGTTTGATGGTGATGATGAATAAATTCCCTTAAAAATAAGAAGAATTGGACTTCTTGCAGTTTGGAAAGCAATGGGGAAATGCGTTGACAAGTGTGAGGTGATCAAATGACTAATGGGAAAGTGTGTAAATTGGGATGGATGCAAGACAGATGTTCACTGTTGTGTAACCGTCCCACAAACAAACCAGAACAAATGCTCAGTACCAACTAGATACAGTCTAGCCTCCACCTACCTAGGAATGGAGGAGAAATTCAATTCAATAAGCACTTAAAGGCAAGCCAGCCTAATTTGCAGTTTCCAGAACAGTCTGAATGAGACTCTTAATCTCAGGGTTGTGGGTTTGAGACCCATGTTGGGCAAAAGATTCTTACGTTGCACAAGGGTTAGTCTAGATCTCCCCCGTGGTCCCTTTCACCTCTACAATTCTATGATTCTAATCTGATAAAAACACACAGCTATCCTTCGAAATTCGCACATCTCTGAATTTTGCACCGCAGCTCTCCTGCCAAGTGACAGGTACAAAAATGCATTATGTTAGCTGTACCTATGCATACATTAGTGAAAATGACAACAACAACAAAAACCGCTGCATTATATTACATCGCTCTTCCAAAATATATTAAGCTTTGCCATTTCCTACTGCTGTATAATAGGGACGCAGGTGGTACAGGACTTGCCGATCAGAAGGTCGGCGGTTCGAATCCCCGCGACGGGGTGAGCTCCCATTGCTCAGTCCCTGCTCCTGCCAACCTAGCAGTTCGAAAGCACGTCAAAGTGCAAGTAGATAAATAGGTACCGCTCTGGCGGGAAGGTAAACAGTGTCATGCTGGCCACATGACCCGGAAGCTATACGGCGGCTCCCTCGGCCAATAAAGTGAGATGAACGCCGCAACCCCAGAATCAGTCACGACAGGACCTAATGGTCAGGGGTCCCTTTACCTTGACCTTTTACTGCTGTATAATAAGTTTTGTGCAACCAAATCCGGATGAGTGACGAACAAGGCAGCCGAAGTTTACCTTGTAGCTTCCATGATGCCCTGTATTCTTTTCAAAGTCCTCTGTAAAAAGTGGTGGATAAAGTTTATTTCCTTCTCAGTTTTCAGCTATTGATATCTCTTGGCTGCTTCAAAGGATTCACCACCAAAAGAAGAATTGGGGGTGTTGGGAATGTGCCTGTATTTTTCTTCTTCTTTGAAATGGAGATCTGAAGACCACATGCGCTCCAAGGCCCATTGCATCCACTGTTTTAACAGAGCAGGGTGTTATCTCAAGGCTGCTCGCTCCACAGCTTGTTTTTCATACCGCCCTTGCTATGTCTCCCTGATAAGTTGAGTCACGAAGAATGCAAATAATTTTGAAATTGGCACCAGCTGAGCAATGCCATCAGTCTGCAAAGCTCTTGCCATTTCACGTGTTCCAGGTTCGTTGAGAGCACCCAGCACATTCCATTGGATGGAGAAGGACACGACTGTCTTGCCTGGGGCTGGAAGGGGGCACAGCTTCCACCCCCACCCCACCCCACACACCTTTCCTGTGGGTCTCATATAGCCAGCTGGTCAATCTGCAAGTCCTTACTTCCCCAGCTTGAATTCTGCACGCCGAACAGCACAGCGAAGATTCAGCACGTTAGCGAAATCTAGACCATCCTGTACTACAGCCTTGCAAATTGTCTAAGTTTCTAGTCCATGGCTGTTGCTTTCACTTGTCTGCTTGTGTTTAACAGTGGCTAGACAGAAAAGAAAAATAAAGCAGCTCCTTTGCATTTTAAGAACGCTTCCCTCCCTGCTCACCTGCAGCCATTCTCCCTTGCCACACAGGCAGGGATGAGCAAATCAGTCAATTTCATTTTCTCTTTGCTACCATCTTAAGTTTGGTTCTCCACATTGCCACGTCACTTTGCTTTAAAAAAAAATCCTCATGAAAATTAATCAGCATTTTTCCATTTGCCCTACAAACACCCATTTTTGCAAAGCAATTTCCCCTAATGTAATGCATTTTTGCAAGAATTTTCTTGAACATTTTTTACACACATATTATATGCATTTTTATGGACGTCACTTGGCGGGAGACCCTGTGTTGCAAAATTTGGAGGGGTGCAAATTGCCAAAGATGGCTGTACTTGCAGATCGGTTCCCAAAGTGCCAATTCGGTACATTGCCCTTTAAATATGAACTGCATCTCTCTGCATACTTACTAACTTCTCCTGAGGGCAGATCCACTCCACACATTTAAAGCCCATCCAATGCACATGGCTTCCTGCAAAGAACCCTGTGAACTTTGGCTTGTTACGGGTGCTGGGAACTGGAGCTCCGTTGAGGGGGAAACTACAGTTTCCAGGATTCTTTGGGGCGGGTGGGAGTCATGAGCTTTGAATGCGGATTGAATGGGCTTTAAGTGTGTGGCATGGGTCTCCACTCATGGAGACAGACACAGAGTGCCTTCCACCCCACCTCTCCACTAACCCCATGCCAAGAAGAGTTGCTGAGGCCCTTTGAGTCTTTAGTCTTGCTTTCCCGACTCCTCTCCTTTCTTGAGATCCCACCAGAACTGTTCCACGCTGCAATCTCTTTTCCCAGGGGGAAGCGTGCCGATTTGCACAGAAGCTCTCTTGCGCTGGTAACGATCCAAGCTGTCTGATGAAGGGTTCTGCAATAAGAACATTTGTGGAGGAGCCAGGAGACTAAAAAAAGAAAAATGAACCCAGTTACTAAAGTTAGAACCAGACCCAAGAGTTTAGAAGGTCAGATTCGGGTTGGAGGCGTAAGGGCACTCCCTGTTTTAATGTGATTCTTTCCCACTGTCTGACTTGCAAATTAATGGCCCCCAGCCTCATCTGGTCACCTGCGACTAAGGATAGAAAGAAGAAATAGCCTTTTATTGTTACTTCTATTATTGGATCAAATGTTCTATCAAATGTTTTTAACGCTGTCTTTTGCTTTGTTTTCTTCTTTTTTAAAAAACCCCGTTACAATCAGTTTTGATCAATTAACTGACCCGTCCTGTTTCAGAAATCAGCTTAGGGCAGTCTGTTGGCAAGCCCACAAAGGTCTTGCTGTCCGAACACGATGCATTCTCAGGAAATCGTTCATTAGGCGAGTGTTTGCATAATGAGTCAATGATTTCTGTGGATTCCTACGGGGGAATTTCTAATGCGTTCCCAACCTCGGAAGTTTTACCCCAAAATTATGAAAAACGTTGCAAAAGGCAAACAAGGAAGGGAGTTAGGGTAATATAGGTAATAACTTTCATTAAGGAATGGCAGGATGAACCTGTCTCTCCCAGAACCAGGGCTGGCTCGGCCATAGGGCAAGGTGAAGCAGTTGCCTCGGGGCGGCAGGTTCAGGACCATTGGTGGGAGCAACAGGTTTGGGCCCTCAAGGAGCGCACAGCTCACCGCTTGCCAGCTCCTCCTCTGCCCGCCTTGTTGCTTCCACATCCTCCCCGTCCTCCTTTTCCTCCCCTTTTTCTTGACCTAGACATTGGGAGGGGGAGCAGAAGAGGAATAATTGAGGACGAGGGATTAGTCAACTCCAGCAGAGGGATGTAGGTATCAGTGGGGAAGAGGCAGAACTTCCCATCTTGCCTCAGAAACAAAACATACTGGGACTGCCCTGCCCAGAGTGAAGGGGAGGGCTTAATTCTCACAAAAGTAAGAGATCTCAATCCCTGGCTTTGCACCCCGCTTGATCATAGAGCTGTTCTTGCCCTCCGTGTTATTTTCTGTCTTTTGAGTGTGGGTCTGTGGCACATTGTCTCACATTGGATAACGAAGGGCTCTCTGTAATTAAGGTGTGCATGTATGCTTAATGACGGCATTGGCTGCCTACATGTATGTATAACCTTGCAGTCCAAATCAGCATCCAGATCTCTCTTTATTTCCGTGCAATAAACCTGCTTTTCTCTGCTTCCTGGTGCAATAAGTTCTTTATAAGGCATAAGGGTTAAAGGGACAGGGTCCTTTTGAACAGGTGCACGTACTGGCTCCATGCAAAAGGTTCTGGTCCTTTCAGAGCTGTACGTCACATACGTGAGTGTGGCGGACACATGTGTTTGTTCAGACGAATCCATCAAACCCGCTCTATCAAAAAACGGTAGGCAGCTGTCCTTCAAAATTCACACAAATCCAAATTTTGCAATGCACCTCTCCAGTCAAACAGGGTTTGCAAAAATTACACGTTAGGAGGAAAGCATGTGTCAAAATGAAGATATTAGTGAAAATAACATGCAGAAATGTATTATGTTGGGGATAATTGCTTGCAAAAATGTGTACGTACAAAAATGTGTTTTATAGGAGGACTTTGCACTCAGATACCAGCGATTTTCCAGAGGATTTAAAGAAAAGTAACCACTGGAAATGTGGAGATCTGAATTCATGATAGGAAAGATAAGAAATCAATAATGAATCGAAACCTGTCTGCTTCTCGTGGCATGGACACAGTTGTTGTGGCATGGCGAACTCGAGAGACAATTCTTGCTGTGTGAGAACAGCGGTTAGTGGGGCATTTGTGCTTCTTCGTTTTCATCTGGGGAGTGATGGAGGAAGCTTTGCAAAGCAGGCCAGGCAACCAAAAGAGAGAGAGACAGAGACGGAGAGCTTTCTTAACTTATTTCAACTTTGCTTGAGAACTTCACAGCCGGCTTCTTACACACAGACTGCTGCACCAGACGGCTTCATTTGTTGCGTATGCCCTTCCTAGGCTCACTTGTTCCAAAAATAGCATCAGGAGTGACCGTATTTCCTTATTTCACGATTCAGGGAAGTTTACGTGGAGGGAGGATGGACTCACTCACTCACATGTTGGGTGGGTTGTGTGTGTGTGTGTGTGTCATCTGAAGCCGACCGGACAAATTTCTCTCCTGGCAATGCTCACCAAAATTGAGGGGTTTTCCTCTTTAATTTTATTTGTTTGTTATTGCTGCCACACTCATGTATTTCCCCCTTCTCAATTTGCATCTAGAAGGGTATAAAAATGCGTTTTGCTTTGCAGGTTGTCTGGATTTCAGAGTTTAGTTTCAGGGTATCTGGAGATTAAAAAGAGAGAGAGAGAGAGAGACTCTTCGTTTGCAAAGACCTTCTCCCAAATGACTGGTTAAAACAAAAACAAACAAAAAAATCACTCAAGGTAAGACAATTCCTTTTTGCTGACAGCTCAGTGATTATTCCAGCTGGGGGAAAGGAGTCTTTCATTCCAGCTTCGCCCGTAGGGAGGAATAGCTGAGTCTGCCCTCTTGCAAGATCGCTGCAGAAACTTTGCCACAGTCCGGTCTGCTGAGGATTTGGCATCAAGGCTGAGATTCAGGAAACCAAAGCTCTCTTTCTTTGGATGAGCACCGGGGAGAAAACGAGAGATGAGTGGAGCACGCTAAATCTGGCAGGGAAGATCTAGGGATTCCAGCTGCTCAAGACAGATGCCAGCCATCAGATACTGATCCACAGGTATCCTGCGGAGATTTAACATAAAGAAGTCCCAGTTCAACAAAGGTAAATGATTTTTCAGCAGGAGAGATGGAAACAAAGAGCTAGCTTTATTGCTAAAATGAGAAAAGACGGGCAAAAGTGTGGCGTTTTGCTTGGGTTTTGTCCAAAGACCGCACATAGTCCTATTGGAATAAATTAATGTACAAACGGCTCCTAGATTGCAGTTATACTTAGCTTTTTTAAGTGATTTCAGTGAATAGGGATTGTTCATGGAAACTGAGGTGGGGGGTAAACATAAGCCTTTATTAGTGTGTGTGTGTGTGTGTGTGTGTGTGTGTATCTTTCACCTGAAGCTTGAGCAATACTCATTCTAGTTAAACCGTAGAAACGTTGTTGAAATATTGTAAAACATCATCTTATCTCTTCGGGGTTTTTAAACGGCAGTGGTGGGCCCGATCCTGCAAAAAACAAGGCTGCCACCCTAAGCCCAGTTTCTCTTGGCAGTAAACTCCACTGGACTCAAATGAGATTGACTTCTGCGCCTGCACAGTTCGGATTCTGTCTTACGCATTTGATTCCGATGCTTCCAGGGAAAGTTTACTACGCACTTTCCTTAATTGTAACCATTCAGTTGTAGTACATGGAATCTTGTAGTGTTAAGGGCATGTGTTTAGTGAATGATTGCTCTGGAGATGAGAGGAATACTTATTCTTGATGTATTTAAATTGTTTACAGAATGCCTGGGGGTGAAGTAGGCAACCCAGTCCTCTGTGCATATCTTCTTAGAAGTAATCCCTCTTCTGTGTTCAGTGGGGCTTCCTTGATTTCAGCATGGGTGGGGAACCTCAGGGCCAGGTGTGGCCCTCCAGACCTTTCTATCCGGCCCTCGGAATTCACCTCCAGCCACATTCCTCACTAACCCTACTTTGCACCTCTGACTTTGCGTCTTTGAGCTGTAACAATTCCTCCCACTTGCCTGGGTGGAAGACAGTGATAGGGGTGGGAGTGTGGGTCAAGACTCTTGTGCAAAGTTAAAATTTGCATTTGTTGCCCTGCCCACTTTTGCCTCTGGCCCCGCCCACTTCTGGCATGCAACCCTCCGAAAGCTGCCCAGAAGCGAATTCAGCCCTTGGGGTGGAGAAGGGCGCCCCAACCCCTTCGGCTTAACACTGCAACCTGATTTTCTCAAGCTGAAGGTCTGAAATAAGCTCGCTTTTAGCTGCGCCATCACAGAGATAATCAGAGTTCATGGGCGTAGCCAAGATTTATGTTGGGGGGGAGAGAGCAGGCACCCACCTGTCATCCTCCTCCGCCTGGTTCCGTCTGTCAGATTCAGAATGAAATGTTTCAATTTGTTACAAATTTTGATTGTTTTATATTACTTTTTGTGACCCCCAATGCTCAGAAAAATCTGTCAAAATCTCCAGTCATTTGAAAACTAGGAAGTTAAATTTTAAAAAATCAGGGCGTATATTTTGCAAAATTGCAAAGAATACGCCTTTTTCATTTCATTTTTAAAATCTAAACTAAAACAAGTTTTCTTGGATTTGCTGAAAACCTTATCAGCACTTCTTTCTCAGATTCCTCCTTTTCCAGTGCACTTTTTATGTGTACACTCAGTAAGCAGAGCCCATGGAAATGCTCCCCTCAATGCAATCGTTTACCTTAGCCAGGTCTTTTACTCTCTGCAAAGTACTGAATGACTGCTCTGGTGGCTGAGCAAGAGAGATCAGCAGAGCCTTTTTTTGGGGGTAGAGCATTTTAATTTCAAATATTCAGATTATTCCTACTTTTAGTTAAGTATTTTTTTTATTTACTTGATTTAGGGTGGCAGACGAGGAAGAGCTATAGCTGAGCTGTTTGCATGCAGAAGGACCAAGGTTTAATCCTGAACGGCATCTCCAGGTTGGGCTGGGAAATATTCCCTGCCTGAGACCTTCGAAAGCTTCTGCCAGTCAGGGTAGACAAGACTGACCTAGATGGACCCATGATCTGACTGGGCAAAGGGCCGCTGGCTAGGTTTCCATGTTCTAATTTTCACTGTGTGTAAGGACTGAACACTCAAATAGGGCTATTGTCAGTCCTGGATCTGTGACCCATTGATTTCCTTAAAGGTAAAGGGACCCCTGACCATTAGGTCCAGTTGTGGCCGACTCTGGGGTTACGGCGCTCATCTCGCTTTATTGGCGGAGGGAGCCGGCGTACAGCTTCCAGGTCATGTGGCCAGCATGACTAAGCCGCTTCTGGCGAACCAGAGCAGCGCACGGAAACGCTGTTTACCTTCCCACCAGCGTGATACCTATTTATCTACTTGCACTTTGACGTACTTTCAAACTGCTAGGTTGGCAGGAGCTGGGACTGAGCAACAGGAGCTCACCCCATTGCGGGGATTCGAACCGCCTAGCTTCTGATCAGCAAGTCCTAGGCTCTGTGGTTTAACCCACAGCGCCACCTGCGTCCCATTGATTTCCCTGGGTGAGCCTAAATTCTGGTGTTACGTGAGAGGGATAGAGAAAAAAATACTCTATCTTCATAACACACACACACACACACACACACACTCTTTCCATTTTAATTAAGTTATCCAAAGTTAAAACAATTGCACTGCAAAAATAATTGCACGGCAAGCATTCTGTAATACATAATCTAAAGCCCTGTATAGGGAATGAGGAACCGATGGCCTTCTAGGGGTTGGACTACAACTCCCATTATTCCCAGCAGGATCAATGGTCAGGCATGATGGGAGCTGTAGTCCAGGAACCTTGAGAGGACTACAAGTTCCCCATCCCCACTCTAAAAACTAAGAAGGCACCAAACATTTGCTTTTATTTCTGTACCACTTAATAGATTAAAATATGTCTCTACAGAAAGCTGAAGCAACAACAGACAACTCAAACAACCAATATTACAAAAAAATTCAGTAATGTATAAAAATTTTACATTAACACAAAATTACTAATAAATATGAAACAAAACCAGTTCCTTCTCCTTTAGACAAACCCTCTTCACCTCCTGGCTCTCACCCAGCATAGAAACCAACTTCTAGGGTCCGAGGGAGCTTCACCCTCCCCAATAAAATATTTGAGATGGCCCTCCCAAAAAAGTTGATGGGCATTGCCGTTCAAATGGTGTGCGTGCACTGTGCCATGTGATCGATTATGCAGGGCAGGACTTGCCTGCCCCTCCCCAATATTTAATTCAAGTTGGCACCCCTGTCACCCAGAGTCTGGACAAACTCTCAGCTCCTCCACAAAAGTCTCACCTTGGGAAGAGTTCCTGCAAAAAGCTGACATCACCGCAGTCTCTCACTCTAGACGTGTGTTTTATGGCTGCCACACACCTGGGATTCATCCGCTGAAAATGGCGTCCTGGCAGAATTTTAAAAAACCGTTTAAAAGGCTGGATTTTCACTTCTTGAAACATGGCGACCTTATTTTATGCACAGGTCCAAGGTTGGTGGAGCACCCACAGGCTGCCTCCAGCTTTGTCCCATTCAACAGCCACTTTCCATTCCCAGTTCAATTCTTTAAATTTATGTCTATTCTTTGCTTTTTAAAAAGGGCTATTCATTCATCTGAACTTCCTTGTATGTGTTTCCTTTGCAGACAGGAGTCTACCTTGCATAGAGCAGAGTTTGTGAGCTGTGGAACACACACACACCTGCTATGCAAAGGATGATGTGCCCCTTCCTTTTTAAGCCTCAAACCAGTAAGATTGAGTCCCAAGAAGGGAAGGATATCAACAACAACAATAACAATAACAACAGTAGCAGCAGCATGGAAAAAGCATCTGGGAACTTTCACAGGTGAGAGTGCTTCCTTCTCTCCTTCACTCATAACCACAGCAACTTCACCTGGCGAAACTGACAGGCAGTAGATCCAGGAGAGGCGAAAAAGGAAATTCCTCTTCCTGCGATGCAAAATCAGCATATGGATGTTACTGCTGTGTGATGGGCTACTGGCTCGGATTCTTTCAAAGGGAGTCAGATATATTCCCAAGTAGGGCCTGCAGTGCAAAATGCCATGTTTAGGGCTCCAGCCAGCCACACCCTTTTCAGAACACTCCATGCCAGTCTGCCAGCCATGACCTTTTTCAAGACACTCCATTCCATTTCCTTGTCGTGGTTTACCTTGCTTCCGCAGTCAAGTCAGCATTCCCTGGCTGTTGAGTATGCTCACTGAGTTCTTTGGGGCTGATGGTTATTTTGTTCTCAGCTTTCCCTATTCTTTTTTTAAAAAAAATACATCTCCAAACCTGTAGATGCCACCTTCTTGTCCCTAGATAGTACTGTCCAGATGCATAAGGACCAGCAGTCAAGAGAACGGAATTCATTGTTGGTCTGTATCAGAGGTGGCCAAAGTGGTGACTGCAGCCAGCCAGCATAAATAAATGAATAAATGCTAATAGAACCTCCATGCTCAATGGAAGTGTGCCTCTGAAAGCCAAGAGAAGTTGCCTGCCTGTGAGTTTTCTTAAAGCATCTGATTGGCTGCCATGGGATGGAGGATACCAGACTCAATGGAGCCTCTTGGTCTGATCCACCAAGATGCTTGTCTATTTCCTTCCTTCTTGAAGAGTAGGAGCCAAAGGTTGGGGAAAGCAAGTCCCAGGCAATGCCCAAGCAGAACTTCCCAATAAACCTTGAGAAGAGCAGCTGTTTCTTTGGATCACACTGGTGCAATGGGTACTTTTTATCTTTCTGACTCCTGCGCAGCGATGACATCAGACGAAGGTGATGCGTCAGACAAAAGAGGGCTCCAAAGTGTGGCTGGCCGTTAAAGTTTATAGAATCATAGAACTGTAGAGTTGGAAGGGACCCCGAGGGTCATCTAGTCCAACCCCCTGCAATGCAGGAAACTCAGCTGAAGCATCCATGACATATGGTCATCCAGCCTCTGCTTAAAAACTTCCAAGGAAGGAGAGCCCACCACCTCCCGAGGGAGACCGTTCCACTATCAAGCAGCTCTTAGTGTCAGAAAGCTTTTCCTGATGTTTCATTGGAGTCTCCTTTCTTGGAGCTTGCAGGCATGGGTTCAAGTCCTACCTTCCAGAGCAGGAGAAAACAAGTTGTTCCCTCTTCCACGTGACAGCCCTTGATATATTTGAAGACGGCTATCATATCTCCTCTCAGTCTCCCCTTTCTCAGGCTAAACATAACCAGCTCCTTCAACCGTTCCTCATCAGGCTTGGCTTCCAGACCCTCGATCTCTTTGTGTGTGTTTGCAGTAACAGGCCAATACAACTGGCTTTCTAATTTGTCAGCAAATGCATTCACCAAGCGGATCTCTTATCATAGGAGTCACCCACCCCGACTCAAGGACAGAGGGTGCATCGATTTTGGTTCTCCCAGTTTCTCCTACATTGGGGATTGAACCTGGGTCCTTCTGCCTGCCAAGCAGCTGCCCAGCCGCTGAGCTGCAGGCAGAACTTCCATAAATAGTCTCCTGATCCCCAGCCAGCATCAATGTGAAAAGGAAGAGAGAAGAGTTCAGGAGTCATCATTATACAGGAAACCAATTCTATGCAGGAAATCCACAGTTATTTTCCTAACGAGCTGTCAGTCCTCACTTCTTTTCAGAACCTTTCCTCCAGCCAATTCCCCAAAGCAGCCAGTTCTGTCCAGCACTTTCCCTCCCTTTGTTTTGCTGCTATAACTAGCCTGCTGCAAGATTATATTTGAAGCTGGTTGACGTGGGCTCTTTGTTTTACTCCTTGGGTGGCTCCTGATCCCAGCCAGCGCCCCCTGGGAATCTCTTGCTTAAACTTCCCAATTTAACCCAAGCTTGGGAACCTCTCCCTGTTTTCCAAAGTGGTATAGTACCAGCCTTGGCCATCTCAGAGTCCTCCCAATGCAGTGTTCTTCTCACTTGATTCCTTTTGCAAATTTGCAAGCTGCTTTACAGCCTGAGGCCACTGAAGCAAGACCCAGTACAAATGTTTGGGGTAGGGCCATAGCCCAGAGACAGAGAACTTGCTCTGCAAGCAGAAGGTTCGATCCCCAATGCCACCTCCAAAGAGTGCTTGGAATGCCCTCTGTCTTCAACCCTTTGCTGCCAGTCAGTGTGGACAGTACTAAGCTGGATGGACTCTACAGTCTGACTTGGTAAAGGTAAAGGTAAAGGGACCTCTGACCATTAGGTCCAGTTGCGGACAACTCTGGGACTGTGGCGCCAATCTCGCTTTATTGGCCGAGGGAGCCGGCGTACAGCTTCCGGGTCATGTGGCCAGCATGACTAAGCCGCTTCTGGCGAACCAGAGCAGCACACAGAAACGCCGTTTACCTTCCCGCCGGAGCGGTACCTATTTATCTACTTGCACTTTGACGTGCTTTCGAACTGCTAGGTGGGCAGGAGCAGGGACCGAGCAACAGGAGCTCACCCCGTCGCGGGGATTCGAACCGCCAACCTTCTGATCAGCAAGCCCTAGGCTCTGTGGTTTAACCCACAGCACCACCTAAATTCTAAAAATGACTAAAGCTGAATTCCGTAAAGCAACAGCTGTTCCCATACCCTCCAATGTTTCCCCAATGAAAACAGGGACGTCCTAAGGAAAAGCGAGACATTCTGGGATCAAATCAGAAACCGGGACGGCTTCAGTAAATCTGGGACTGTCCCTGGAGAACAGGGACACTGGGAGGGCCTGTGTTCCTACAGATGTACAATTAATATACTATAAATGACCTGGCCACACCTCGGGGGAAGCCTAAACCAAACAGTCTTCCATAGATACCTAACTATCAGACACTTAGCGCCTGTTGGATTTCAGCAGGTACCGGTAACTGATTCCAGAGGGTTGGAGCTGCAATGCTAAAAGCCTAGTTTCTAGTGCATACCACTACTACTAATAATTTTATTATTTATACCCCACTCATCTGTCTGGTTGCCCCAGCCACTCTGGGTGGCTTCCAACATATATAAAAGCCTTCAGATATCTTCTAAAAACAGATGTTCTGGACTACAAAGCAGTCAAGACTTCTGGGCAAGACTATTTTCCAGTATATCTGTGCCAAGGTGCCAAGATACTAAAGGCTGGCTTTCAGCGACATTTCCCCCCATCCCTGACTCTTATGAAATCAATTCCTCCTTGTTCTTACAGCCTGGCAAAACGAGAAGTCGCCTCGTTAAATGGTCTAAGCAAGAAACCTGACGTGATCACTGTAACGGCAAGAGAGGTGAGTTTAAATTTGGGGTGCCTTTATTCCAAAGGGCGTAAGACGTTACAGCCTTGATGCCCTATGTATGGTGATTTAGGGGATGTGATGCATAGAGTGTCTGACTAGGATTTGAGTCTTCCAGGTTCTCATTCCTGCTGGGCAGAGAAGCCCAAGGAGTGACCCACTTTCCCTTAGCCTAAACGACCTCGCAGGGCTGTTGAGAGGATAACACGGGAGGCATGAGCCAAGTACACCAGCTTTTTGGGGAGACGGGCTGTTGCTCAGTGGGAGAGCGCATGGCTTGGGCTCAAACTCTGGCTTGGATTGGGAAATTCCTTTCCCTAAAACCCTGCGGAGCCTCTGCCAGCCTGTGTAGACACTTCTGAGCTAGATGGACCAATGATCTTATTCGGTACAAGGCAATTTAGAAAGAATACAATTGCAGAGTCGGAAGGGACCCCGAGGGACATCTAGTCCAGCCCCCGCAATGCAGGAATCTCAACAAAAGCATCCATGACAGTAGGCTTCTAGAATATGTTTCCTTTGGAAAGAGGTCACTGGGAACTTAGCAGCATTTTTTGGTTGGTTTTTCCACATACAGGTTGAGCACAGGTGGAGATTCACAGCACCAGTCACCCAAAAGACACCCTAAACTCTTCCAGAGTTTAGGCTGGTCACTCACTCCTAATCTAACCTACCTCACAGGGTTGTTGTGAGGATAAAATGGGGGAGAACCATATGCTCCCCCTTCATCTTCGTTCAAGTGCTCCTCATAGCTCCATCAGTAGAGCATGAGACTCTTAATCTCAGAGTCGTGGGTTTGAGCCCCACGTTGGGCAAAAAGATTCCTGCATTGCAGGGGGTTGGACTAGATGACCCTTGAGGTCCCTTCAAACTCTGCAATTCTGCTTCCATCTCCTTGGAGGAAAGTTGGGATGTAAATTAAATAAGTATATAAAAGGAAAAGGGACCCCTGACCATTAGGTCCAGTCGTGACCGACTCTGGGGTTGCGGCGCTCAACTCACTTTATTGGCCGAGGGAGCTGGTGTTTGTCCGCAGACAGCTTCCGGGTCATGTGGCGAGCATGACTAAGCCACTTCTGGTGAACCAGAGCAGCACACGGAAACGCCGTTTACCTTCCTGCCGGAGCAGTACCTATTTATCTACTTGCACTTTGACGTGCTTTTGAGGAACAGGGACCGAGCAACGGGAGCTCACCCCGTTGCAGGGATTCGAACCGCCGACCTTCTGATCGGCAAGTCCTAGGCTCTGTGGTTTAACCCACAGCGCCACCCGCGTCCCTCAAATAAGTATATACATCAATACATTTAGCTCTCTCTTCCTCTCGCTCTGCTGCCTTGCCTTTCCTGACTCTCACTTCAACTTGTCCCTTTCTTTAAAAGCATGACACCGTAATTTATTTTGTGTTTTTGCTTCCTTTCCTGAACAGAAACATTCCCCAAATGGTACCAAGCAAACGTCCCGGTGCCCGAGGCATTTAAACATCAAAAACTTGGAAACTGGGAGCAGCCTTCAAGACACATTGCACTATCAGGCCAAAGAGGTAACACAATAGAGAGCTATATGGATTTTTTGTGGGTGCTCCTTCCTCCTGAGGGCCAGGGAAACCAATGCAACCTAGGGCTACGTTGTCAGCAGTGGGCAGGGCTAAAGCCCAAAGTGGGTGGAGCCCAGAGCCCACACCCACTTTGCCTGTCTGTCACTCGAGCATCCATGAGGCTGCTTTCTTGTGCTATGCGACAGGTGCAAAGCCTTGCTCCAGAGATTGGTGACACAACTGATGGGAGGGCCTTGGCTGGGTTTGCGTTGGGGATGGGTTCGAGTGGAGACTCCTATCCTGTTAGGGGCAATGGGGCAGTGCCCCATCTCTCTCAGTCTGCTGTCGGCTAGCCCACACTTGCCTCACTTAGAGCCAGTCCAGGGGGATCATGGCCCTGTGTGTCAGCTTCTCCAGGAGGCAGAATGGAATGAGATGGAATCGTTTTGGAGAGGGACTTGGCTGGTTTGAATTCTGAAGAGGAGCCCTTCACCTGTTGTGGCAGCACGTGCCTCTTGTTCTTTAAGCATGGGAATTGTAATGTTGCAAATGTACTCGGGATGTGCATAGCTTCCCTCCACACTGCCAGCCATGGGTTTGATCCACCTGTTTCTTTCTCCCTCTTGCCGTTATGTTCGCTTCAGGTTCTTCACTGCAGGACCAAGGTGTGCCAGGGATCTGTCATGAACCCCAAAGGTTTGGTCAGAGGTCCCCGCAACAGGCTCACCCCGGGAGATGAATTATTACCTCAAGCAATAGAGTTCATCAACCTGTTTTACAAATCCTTCAAAGAGTGAGTGGTTGTTGTTGTTGTTTTGTTCTTTGATCCTGCCTTTCAGACATACTTTCCATTGTTCATTCACAAGGATTTGTGCTCCTAAACATCTTGTGGAACTTATATGCAGTTCTACTTTCAAAGCTCAAACTGCATCATTACCAGTCGGTGGACACCCCGTAGCTCCCTGCTCAAATCCTTAACTTTTTATGCCACAAATGTTCTGCTTTATTTTATTTTAGTCCTGCTTTTGCTGAGCCGTCACATAAGAGTCCCCCACCAGAGGGCAATAATAATTTGCTAACTTACATACCACTTCTATATAACTGCCCTGATACCATCACAAAAAAACAAAAGGAAATGATCATTTTAAAAAAGGATGTCTGGAGTATTTGCTTCGTCTTCGCTAAACCCCTGATCTATGTTGTGTTTGAGGAACATTATTAATGACTGGTAGTTTCTCAAAGCTGGTGGGAGGGAGATGAACCCAGGTTTTCTTACTGGTTCCCAAGGCTGAGCTTTCAATCATCTCTCCTGCTCCCTATTATCTCCATGAGTGATCCAGGTGGCTTTAAAAAATAATAATGAAAATCTGGAGTAATTTAAATTGACTATCTCCCTTCCACCAATTAATTTTTATGAAAGCAGTTTCTAATATCCAAGATCATTCTCATGCCCTGCTGATTGCTTGGGAGTCATTTCCCCCAAAATGAAAGCTAATAACCTTCTTCTTTCATGGTGTCTTTTGCTGTAATGAATATTGGCAGCCATCAAAGAAAACCATGAAAGTTCAGAGTCCCAGATTCACTTCCCAGTTTGGGATAAGGGGAGGGGGGTCCTCTCGTCTCTGGGGTCTTTCCTGGAGAATTCCTTGTGCACCCAGCTGCATACGGCCATTCTTACCCTCTGCTCTTAGAATTACATCAGCTCAAAGTGTTGCTATTCATTGTTTGCTGTTTCCTCTCCCACTCCACCTGCCAGGCCCAGAATAGAAAAGCACCTCGCACGCCTTGAAACTGTGGCCCAAGAGATAGAAACAACAGGAACCTACCAGATGACTGGGGAAGAGCTCATCTTTGCCACCAAGCAGGCCTGGAGAAATGCTCCCAGGTGCATTGGGAGAATCCAGTGGTCCAATTTAAAGGTGACTGGTTTGTCTGCAGTCGTGGGCTGGTGCGCATTGGGACTGGCGGGGTGGAAGGCAAGCAGGACCTAATAATTCCTGCTGAGTTCTTCCAGGGCACCAATGAGACAAGGGTGGCTGGAGGAAGCTGGAAGTCACCTGGGCTGCCCCCAGGACTGGCTGCATGTCGTCTGGCTGAGGGCAGACTGTGTTCACGCGAGGCAGCTGTCATTCCAATTTCTTCCTTTGCTTACTTGCATGCAGCTGACAGTGACAAATGCACAACCAATGAGCAGGACAATTTGCAATATAAAAGGCAAAACAGTTGCAGTTATCGCTGGCAGTGTCGATAACACATTAAAGTCTATGAGTAGGTTCTGAAGGACTGCCGTCACCCGTATCGACGTGGTTTAACAACCTACCCCTCTTCCCAGGGAACTCTGGGAATTGTAACTCTGTGGGGGGGGGAAGGGGTCTCCTCACAAGTCTCAGCACCCATAGCAAACTACAGTTCCCGGGGTTCTATGTGGAAAGACATGAGTAGATATTATAGCACTCAGCCATCCCAATGTAAGCAGAGCATCTTGCAATTACAGAAGTCATCCTGGCTTCAGATCTGTCCCTGAAATGTCCTTTTTTTGGTCCAGCGCTCTGGCATGAGTCAGCTGGTTCCTGTAAGAGCTCAGGATGAAAAAAAAGAGCATCTCAATTTGTATCACTCATATATTGGAGGGCATGACCTATAAGAGTGCTTTTAAATGCACAGACATGGCCTTATAGGTCATGAGAGCCAGTGTGGTGTAGTGGTTAAGAGCGGTGGACTCGTAATCTGGGGAACCGGGTTCGCTTCCCCGCTCCTTCACATGCAGCTGCTGGGTGACCTTGGGCTAGTCACACTTCTTGAAGTCTCTCAGCCCCACTCACCTCACAGAGTGTTTGTTGTGGGGGAGGAAGGGAAAGAAGAACGTTAGCCGCTTTGAGACTCCTTTGGGTAGTGATAAAGTGGGATATCAAATCCAAACTACTACTACTACTATTCTTCTTCTTCTTCTTCTTCTTCTTCTTCTTCTTCTTCTTCTTCTTCTTCTTCTTCTTCTTCTTCTTCTTCTTCTTCTTCTTCTGTCTCCTCTAAGGTTGCCACCATCTTCCTTTCATTGCCTTCTGAATTGTGTTGGAAAGCTAATTGACTTTGGTCATTGTTCCCAAATGTTGTTGCCTTTTAGGTCTTTGATGCCCGCAGCTGTACAACTGCCAAGGAGATGTTTCAGCACATCTGCCGCCATTTGGAGTATTCCACCAACGGAGGGAATATAAGGTATGAGCTGTTTTTTTCTTTCGTCCTGCTTGGGTCCTTAAGAAATTAAGGAGCTGGTTGGCATTCACTCTGTCTCTTGCAACAGATCTGCCATCACTGTCTTTCCCCAGAGGACGGATGGGATGCATGACTTCCGGATATGGAACAGCCAACTCATCCGATACGCTGGGTACCCAATGCCAGATGGCTCCATTGTGGGCGACCCAGCCAATGTGGAGTTCACACAGGTATGTGGGGAGAAACTAGACACCACCAAAATATCGAAACAATAGCTGTCTATTAGCCTTTTGACAAAGCTGGCCGTGATCTTGGAAGACAGCTTGCAGCAGCCAGTCACTTCCTATTAATGGCTACTTAAAAAAAAAAAAATATTAAGCAATTTCAACATATCAAATTATCAAATCATATAATCACATACATTATTTCCCCCCCTTTTCCCCACCGCACTTCCATCCCTCCCCCCCAAAGACTTCCTTCAGTTCCTCTCTCTGATTTCTTTGCACATATTATTCTCTGCATGTTATAAAATTATACATATCCTTGCGTTGTCTATCTATCATGTTATCAACCAATAAATTTGTGTATGTTTATTCAAAACCTGCCAAGGAGTCCAGTTCATTTTGTTGTCTTTTTAGATAATTTGTAAAAAGTTCCCATTCTTCCTTAAAGTCACAGTTGTCCTTGGCCCTCAGTTTGTATGTCAATTTTGCCAGTTCTGTATAGCTCATCAATTTTTCTTGCCACTGTTCTTTCGTTGGGATTTCCTCATTCTTCCATCCTTCTGCTATCAAGACTCTTGCTGCTGTTGTTCTTCCTATTAATGGCTACTGATGGCTGTCTTCTGCCTCCATTGAGATCCAGTACTGAGGGCCTTCTGGCGGTTCCCTCACTGCGAAAAGCGAGGTTACGGGAAATCAGGCAGAGGGGCTTCTTGGTAGCGGCACCCACCCTGGGGAATGCCCTCCGATAAGCAACTATCTGACATCTGAAGGCAGCCCCGTATAGGGAAGTTTTTAATGTTTGATGTTTTGTTTTGTCCCTTTATATTTTATGGGAAGCTGCCCAGAGTGGCTGGGGTAATAAGTCATAAATTGTTATTGTTAAACTGGAGTCTGCCCTGCTGGTCATTGGCTCTGGCGCCACCTACTGTTGGCCTCCCTGCGTTCCACCCCACCACTCCCATTTTGCGTCAGGCACTGCTGGCTCTTCAGGAGCATCCAAGGAGTTAAGTCTCTCTCTTTTTGCTTTGGCCAGAAGAGGGGGAAACAAACCCAGCTCACCTCCTTTCTTTCGCTTCTCTCAGCTGTGCATCCAGCTTGGT
The DNA here is from genome assembly GCF_027172205.1 of Podarcis raffonei. Taxonomy (NCBI): domain Eukaryota; kingdom Metazoa; phylum Chordata; class Lepidosauria; order Squamata; family Lacertidae; genus Podarcis; species Podarcis raffonei. Next base: position 8,482,204 of record NC_070616.1, on the reverse strand, counting down.
TGGAAGCCCAAGTATGGCCGCTTTGATGTGGTTCCACTGATCCTCCAAGCCGATGGCCAAGACCCGGAACTGTTTGAGCTGCCGCCAGAGCTTGTCCTTGAAGTATCTATGGAACATCCCACGTAAGTGCCTTGGCTTCAGATGACAGCAGCCGGGACCTGCTCTTGACGGGCAGGCAGGCTGTTGTTGAAGAGAGGCTATTATTTGGGGCTTCGTGTGCTGGGGGGGTTGATCTGTTGGCTTTTGCCGGAGCAAAATTACATTGAATAATGGTGCTTCCAGGCTGTTTCCATTTGGGGGGCAGAATCCCGCAATTTCAGGATGCCCCAATAGAGTTGGCTGGGAGGTCTTGTGCAAGAAACCCACTTCCCTGAAATATCAGACTTGGGGAATAAATAAGGTGAGGAGAAAATGCACATGAAAGTGTCAGTTGACCTTTGATTTAACTCAGCATCATTTAACCTCCCCGCAAACAATTCAGAAGGAAAGTTTAATAAGCAATGGAAACACCCTTGGATTGGCATGTCTTCCCAAATATATTTTGTTCTGCTGCAAGTCTTGGGGTTCTCCTGAGCTTGCTGTCACCTCCCTTTTGCACATGGATGCAGAGGAATCTGCCTTATATTGAGCCAATATACATCTAGCTCATTATTGTCTACCCTGCCGGGCAGCAATTCCTCCAGGTTTTCAGGCAAGGGTTTCTCCCAGCTGTATCTGGAAATGCCAGATGTTGGATCTGGGACCTTTGTCGTACTCTACCACTGAGTTAAACCACAGAGCCTAGGACTTGCTGATCAGAAGGTTGGCGGTTCGAATCCCCGCGACGGGGTGAGCTCCCGTTGCTCGGTCCCTGCTGCTGCCAACCTAGCAGTTCGAAAGCACGTCAAAGTGCAAGTAGATAAATAGGTACTGCTCTGGAGGGAAGGTAAATGGTGTTTCCGTGCGCTGCTCTGGTTCGCCAGAAGTGGCTTTGTCATGCTGGCCACATGACCCGGAAGCTGTACGCTGGCTCCCTCGGCCTGAGCGCCGCAACCCCAGAGTCGGCCGCGACTGGACCTAATGGTCAGGGATACCTTTACCTTTACCACTGAGTTACGGGCCATCCCAATGGATGGTGCTGTGTTGGCTGCATAAACCACAGCACTCACTTCTGAGCAGCCATACGGAGTGGTGGAATTTCGTTTGGTTTCCCTTTCCCCCCCAGATACGAATGGTTTAAAGAACTGGACCTGAAATGGTACGCCGTTCCTGCCGTCTCAAACATGCTCCTTGAGTGTGGAGGACTGGAGTTCACAGCTTGCCCTTTCAATGGTTGGTACATGGGGACCGAGATCGGGGTACGAGACTTCTGCGACGCACAGCGCTACAATATCCTTCAGGTACTCTCTTTTTAAAATAATAACAATAAAGTTGTTTGAGTGGCAACACATTCCAAACTGATATCTGACTGACTCATATTCCTCCTTCCCTTTCCCATGCCTCACCCCCCCACCCCAAAATGCTTGTTTTTTTGCTTTTTAAATTGGAAGTTCTTTGGATACAGGGACCTATCTGCTTCCGCTTCAGAATGAAATGCTGTTAAGCACATGCACCCTGATCAATAGAGAGTGCATTATTGTCAGGGATGGAGTCAACAAAGCAATAATTCATCCGAGGCCAGCAAAGATACAGAGGTACCTCGGGCTAAGAACTTAATTTGTTCTGGAGGTCCATTCTTAGCCTGAAACTGTTCTTAACCTGAAGCACCACTTTAGCTAATGGGGCCTCCTGCTGCCGCTGCGCCGCCAGAGCACATTTTCTGTTCTCATCCTGAAGCAAAGTTCTTAACCCGAGGTAATATTTCTGGGTTAGCAGAGTCTGTAACCTGAAGCGCCTGTAACCTGAAGCGTCTGTAACCCAAGGTACCACTGTAATGCCTTGTTCAAGGAAACAACCACAGCTCAGGCCTAGTGGTCTCAGCATCTCTTCTCAGTATGTCTTGCCTCGATGATGCCGTTGCCAGGACTGAAGGTCTCCACCTTCCCAGGGCCAACTAGAACTCCTCCTCTCCAAGGTCTTTCCCACACAGTCTCAGGCTGCTTCTCTACATGTCCACCCTCTGTCCATTTCATTTCTCTGTGCTACCCAGGGGGCTTGGGAAGTGAGCCATGGTGGAGATGGTGGGGCTCCCAGGACCACCACCAGTGGTCAGGTGGATGTTGACTGCAGGCAGCCTGCCCAGGTGCCATTGATGAGGAACGCACCCATGTCACTCTCAACAATCCAGAGGTCCGCTCCCGCTTGAGGAAGTCTGTGACGAGCCTGTCCCTCTGCAGTGGCGAGTCGCGGCTGCACTCTGCGCAGAGGCTGAAAGAAACCACCTTGATGCCAAGCCAAACCACTGATTGGCTGATGGACGCATTCTTGTAAACATCGTTCGTTTGGCGAACTGCATCATAAAGTTTGGATAAGTGCAGATTCGGAAGGATAGCTGCGTTTCGGTTTGCACGTTGTTTAACGTTGTTAAATGCACGTTGTGCGTTTGATCAATTTGGCTTCCAGTGAGACCTGGACCAAATTTCTCCTCCACCTCTATTGGCAGCCTTATAGAGGGCTACTGTGCGGACGTTGCTAAGGACTCCTCCTGTTCAGTTTGCACTGGAGGAAAGAGCAGCCCCTCCCCTTCAGCAGTTGGAATGTTAGTGAATATTCTGTAGCACTACAGCATTTCTGTAATTGGATGGTGGTCATTCACAGCAGCCTTCCCCAGCTTGGTGGCCTCCAGACTCCAACTCCCATCAGCCTCTGCCAGCAAAACATTGGGAATTGTGGGAGTTGTTGTCTAAAGCATGTGGTGGGCGCCATCTTGGCGAAGGGCTGCTCTTAGATGGTTTACTGACAAGGCCATTCCTCTGGTGTGGTGATGAGGGTCCTTGAAGTCCAGAAGGTGGAATTGTTCTTTCTTCATCTCTTCCTTCTTTGCAGGATGTAGGGAGGCGGATGGGCCTGGAAACAAACAAGCTCTCTTCCCTGTGGAAAGACAAAGCTGTGATAGAAGTAAATGTGGCCGTGCTGCATAGCTTTCAGGTGAGTGGGAGCGGGGGGAGAGGAGGGGAACGGCTGTAGCTCAGTGGGTAGAGTCCAGGCTTTGCACACAGAAGGTCCCAGGTTCAATCTCAGACAATCTCCATCTTCAAAAAGAGCAGGTGATGGGGGGGGCACTATTCCTGAGACCTTGGAGAGCCCAGCCGGTCAGATCAGGTTATACTAGGCAAAATGGACAACTGGTCTGGCCAAGTCTAAGGCAGCATCCTATTTAGGGAAGGGTTGTGGCTCAGGTGCAGAACATCTGCCTTGCATGTCAATGGTCCCAGATTCAGTCTCCAGCAACAGATATATTTACAGGCAGTTGTGCAAGGTCAGTAGATTTGAGGAGGTGGTGTTTGTGCCTACCTGGTACCTGTGCTGAGTCGGCTCTCAGCTGTCTCACTGGTCCATAACATCTCCCTGCAAGCAAATCCAGATAAACGTTCAACAAGGAGGAGCCAGCATTGCCTAAAGTAGGGCTGAAATACGTCTGGATTCATTTTGCGAAAAAAGCTCAACAACTCTTGTGTCCGGATTTTCACTTTTTGAAATATGGCAACCCTACCTAAAGTCTGCAGACTGTATGGGCAAACAAATCAGGATGAATGCTCAATAAGCAGGTTGTTTGGAAGTAAGAATAAGCCTTTGTTTTCTGCTCTGCCCTGTATTAGTCTCACGCGGCACTGCTTCCGCTCTGCTGCAATTCACCTCCCTCTCCAAAAAGTTGTTCGTGATTACATAAGTTACACAATTTACATAAATTAATTGCATAAGTTGTGTCATTACATAAGCTATGTAATTTAGCCGCAGCTATGTCATTTATGAAAGGACGCAGGTGGCGCTGTGGGTTAAACCACAGAGCCTAAGGCTTGCCGATCAGAAGGTCGGCGGTTCGAATCCCTGTGACGGGGTGAGCTCCCATTGCTCGGTCTCTGCTCCTGCCAACCTAGCAGTTCGAAAGCACGTCAAAGTGCAAGTAGATAAATAGGTACTGCTCCGGCGGGAAGGTAAACGGCGTTTCCGTGCGCTGCTCTGGTTCACCAGAAGCGGCTTAGTCATGCTGGTCACATGACCCAGAAGCTGTATGCCGGCTCCCTCGGCCAATAAAGCGAGATGAGCATCGCAACCCCAAAATTGGCCATGACTGGACCTAATGGTCAGGGGTCCCTTTACCCTTTACCTATGTCATTTATGTAAACAATGATGTAATTTATGTAATTATTAACGTACGTTACATTGTCGTTTCGTTATTCTATCCCATTTGTTTCAGTGCAATGGAAATGCAATGCAAATTGGGTGGGTGGGTGTGTAATCAGTTACATATCACTGGCAGACTGGAAGCAACAACAGTGAATAATACTGACGTTGTTTGCAAGATTGATTTCCATTCCAGAAATAGGATGAATAGGCAAACTTCAGCAATTTCTGCTCCTGTTTAATGCTTTCACGGGAATTCCCTGACGTCCCTCTCTTAGAAGTAACTAGTGAGAGCTTGTGTGTTTCTTCCAGAAACAAAATGTCACCATCATGGACCACCATTCTGCTGCTGAGTCGTTCATGAAATACATGCAGAACGAGTACCGGATTCGAGGAGGGTGCCCAGCTGACTGGGTTTGGCTGGTGCCTCCCATCTCAGGCAGCATTACACCTGTGTTCCACCAGGAGATGCTGAACTACATCCTTTCCCCTTTCTATTATTACCAGGTGAGCAAAACAGTCTCAAGTCTAAGCGGCCAGGGGTGGGGCCTTACTTGGGGGTTTCCCATAGGGGCATCTGGTTGGACCCGAACCCATAGATTTAAATTAAAATAAAGAAGATTATGACTAAATTTTGGGGATAGCTTTCTGGCTGTAAGAGCTGTTCGACAGCAGAATGGGCTCCTTCAGAAGGTGGTTGACGCTCCTTCACTGGAGGTTTTTGAACAGAGGTTGGACAGCCATCAGTCAGAGATTCTTTAGCTATGATTCCTTCATTGCAGGGGTCCCTTGGGGTCCCTTCCAAGTCTACAATTCTATGATTCTAGGATGCTAGGATAGACCCAATCACTGACCTCTCCTGTTTCATCTGCCCCACACCTGATGTCCTATATGATAGGTAGGGCTTGGCCAAAATGGCCAGAGGTCTCCCACCAGAGTTGTGGTTGTTGGTTCATATTTTTTACGTTTATTTGTCACCTTCTGTGGAAAGAAAGCCAGCCCAACGTCCTCTTAAAATATCCAACTTTCTCCCCGCTTAAGGTAGAAGCATGGAAAACGCACGTCTGGAAAGACGAGGGGCGCAAGCCACGGAAAAGAGAGATAAGATTCCGAATCTGGGCCAGGTATGTTTCCGGGAGAAAAGTTGTTGCCATGTCTGCGGTGTGTAGGTAGTTTTGGAGAGCCCCCCCCCCGATGCATTGAAAGAACATGTTTCGGGAGTCACAGGAACAAGCTTCGCTGCCATCCTGCACACCCAGTTATGTCCACTGTCTGCACATTCAAAGTGGGATGGATGTGTAGTTAACTTTACACTCCCCTTTTTGAAAGGCTTTCTGCTCCACGTCTGGTTTAAAACTAAGGACACGCCAGAATGGAAGGCAGGGTAGGCCTTGAAGTTGTCCCTCAAGGGTTAACAGCCGTTCCTCGTCTATTATGTTATGCCATGATAACACAGAGGCATTTTTTCCCCCCAGTGGTAGCATCAGTGTTGTGGAATATCTCCCTTGCTGAAACGCAGAAAGCCCCATCAGTACTGGCATTCCACTAGCTCTTGAAAACACACCTATTTAGACTAGTGTTTTCCTGATCACCTGACTCTCCTGCTTTGATGGTTATTTCAACTTTAATGCTTTAACGGGCTTGCATCCAACTCAGAGTAGACCCATTGAAAGTAACAGACCCAAGTTCTTCATGTTCATTATTTTCAACGGGTCTGCTCCAAGTAATACTAGCATTGGACACCACCCCGGGTTTCTTTATATATTTTAATTACGGGTGCTTTTAATGTCGTTGTTTTGCTGCGTGTTGTAATTATGGGCAGCTGCGTTTTTAGAATGGGCTTGATTCTTGCTGTGTTGCGGTTGGCTTTTACAGTCGTACCTTGGAAGTCGAACAGAACCCTTTCCGGAAGTCCTTTCGACTTCCAAAACGTTCAACTTCCAAAGCGCGGCTTCTGATTGGCTGCAGGAAACTCCTGCAGCCAATCGGAAGCTGCAGAAGCCCCATCGGATGTTCGGCTTCCAGAAGAACGTTTGAAAACTGGAACAGTCACTTCCGGGTTCCGATTGTTCGGGAGCCAAAACGTTCGAGAACTAGGCTGCTCAAAAAAACAAGGTACGACTGTATTCACTCATGAAACTTCTTGAAATGAAAGATGGCACATAAATCCTATTGACGTTATTCATTATAATATTATTTATTAATTAGAATTATTAATTATTAATGAATTAAATTGACAAGTAATCTATCGCTCCTCATTTCCCAGGGCTGTGCTTTTTGCATCGTCGCTCATGCGGAGAGCCACAGCGGGTAGGATCAAAGCGACTGTCCTGTACGCAACGGAAACAGGAAGATCAGAAACGCTGGCCCGGAACCTTGGTGACCTCTTCAACTGTGCTTTCAACACCCGGGTAAGAGGCTCCTTGGGATAGCTCAGTCAGCAGAGCATGAGACTCTCAATCTCAAGGTCGTGGGTTTGAGCCCCACGCTGGGCAAAATATCTCTGCATTCCAGGAGGGGTTCGACTAGATGGCCCTTGAGGTCCCTTCCAACTTTACAGTTCCATGACCTTTAATATATTTTTCCTGTGAGGGGAGAGTAGCATTATAACTACATCAGAATGTAAGAAAAGGCCCTGCTGGGTTTGGCCAATGGCCCATCTAGTCCAGCATCCTGTTCTAACAGTGCCTGAACTGTGGGAAACCAGCAAACAGGATTTAACCACAAGAGCATTTTCCCCTCCTGGGGGTTCCCAGCAACTATGGGTGCAGGAGAAATGTGATTCAGTTTGCATTTAAAGGTGAACCTACCTCTGTCACCTGAGATTAAGCCTGTCCTGCTCTCCCAACGGAGCTCTCCCAGCTTGGCATGGCTGACTATAGCTTCCCCTCGGTCCTGTATACCTGAAGGAGCGTCTCCACCCCCATCGTTCTGCCCAGACACTGAGGTCCAGCGCCGAGGGCCTTCTGGTGCTTCCCTCGCTGTGAGAAGTGAGGTTACAGGGAACCAGGCAGAGGGCCTTCTCGGTAGTGGCACCTGCCCTGTGGAACGCCCTCCCAGCAGATGTCAAGGCAATAAACAACTATTTTACTTTTAAAAGACAACTGAAGGCGGCCCTGTTTAGGGAAGTTTTTAATGTCTGACGCTGTATTGTTTTTAATATTCAGTTGGAAGCTGCCCAGAGTGGCTGGGGAAACCCAGCCAGATGGGCGGGGTATAAATAATAAATTATTATTATTATTATTATTATTATTATTATTATTATTATTATTATTCCCTCCACAAAACCTTGTCCCTTTTCTCCAACCTCCCCCACAGCTGCTTATAAATCCAACTTCCTTTTCTAGGTTATCTGCATGGATGACTACGATCCAAGGGATCTGGAGAAGGAAGCACTCCTTCTGGTGGTCACCAGCACTTTTGGAAATGGAGACGCACCCAGCAACGGAAAAGTAACTTTTCATGGCCACGAGGCAAAATGAATTTCCAGTGTGAGCGAGGTTATCAATGCAATGTAAATGGTGTCTCCTGTTTTGTTTTTGCCACAGACGCTGCAGAACACGCTGCTGTCTATGAAACAACTGAGCAACAGATTCAGGTAACTGTTTTTTGGCTGGGGGTGTGCAGCTCTCATCTTGCGCTGAACAATACTGTCAGGTTTCTGAACTTCCGGCCTTTCTGGTCTGAGATCATGCTTTGCCGTCTGGTTCTATGAGGAGTGTAGGAAGCGGCCTTATTCTGAGTGAGACCGCTGGCCATCTAGACTAGTATTGTCTAGTGAGAGCCAGTGTGGTGTAGTGGTTAAGAGCGGTAGTCTCGTAATCTGGGGAACCGGGTTCACATCTCCGCTCCTCCACAGGCAGCTGCTGGGTGACCTTGGGCCAGTCATACTTCTTTGAAGTCTCTCAGCCCCACTCACCTCACAGAGTGTTTGTTGTGGGGGAGGAAGGGAAAGGAGAATGTTAGCCGCTTTGAGACTCCTGAAGGGGAGTGAAAGGCGGGATATCAAATCCAAACTCTTCTTCTTCTTGTCGACACTGAGTGGCAGCAGCTGTCAGAGATTTCAGATCAGGGTCTCTGTCACTCAGCGACACTCCTTTTGCTTGCTGCTCTTGTATTGTTCATTTTAAGGAAATGTTTCTAGTTATTAAGGTTGCAACTTTTATTAACCTGATAGTTGAATACATTAAAAAAATCCTTTTGATTGACTAAAAAAGTGTCCCCAATTATATAAGGGAGAAGATTTGTAAATCGTTTTTAAAAATTGCTTGCATGGAACACTAAACCGTGGTTTGCACGTTGCCTGGCTTTTATGTAATACTAAACCCCACTCCCTTCTCTTCTTCTGGTATGGCTGTAATAAAGTGATCAAATGCCTCTGCTTTCATTTTAGATTAAACACAGTTTAACGTTGTGTCCAAACTCAAAACTGTGGGTTTAACTATGGTTTGCTGAAATAAGCACTCTTATGAAACAATGGTTTGAAGTTGGCATTTTCCCAACAAACCATCAGATCAGTGACACTTTGGTTTGGACATTGCTGGGGGAGATGGAGGGAGCGCATTATTCTGTGGTTCACAGTGACTTAACACTATGCTGTATGTTAGATCCAAGCTGCCTTGATGTCTGCACATCATCCAAAAACAAAAGCTGTTGCTTTTTGTGTGAAAGAATGTCAAACCTATGCACATTTAATTCGTTATTTCAGCAATCAACTAAAATATACAATTGATCCAGCTTTCTTTACTTAGTTGAAAACCCTGTTAATCGTACAAGTGGTGTAATACCTGGGTGTTCCTGCTGGGCTGGGTGCTTGAACTCTGAAAATGTCCCTTCCTTGTCTGGATGGAGGACAGACAGGGGTGTGAATATAGAAAGCAGCTAAAATTTACATTCATGGCTCCACCTGCTTTTGCCTGTGGTCCCGCCCACCACTGACATGTGACCTCAGGAAGGTCACTCCAAATGGAATGTGACCCTTAGGCCAAAAGTGTTTTCCCACCTCTGTCTATTATATGTCTGTCTCACCCATATGCAAGTCTCTCTCACCCAGAGAGGTGATCAGGGCCCCATCTCTGCTTAGATGCTCCCAGAACCATTCTGCGCATCACCCGTTGTTTGTTTTTGATGATATCAAGAGCGACAGCTAACACAGCTCTCCCCTTGGAACAGATACACTGTCTTTGGCTTGGGTTCAAGCATGTATCCAGAGTTCTGTGCCTTTGCTCGCACCATTTACCAAAAGCTCCAGCAGCTGGGGGCATCGCCTCTCACCCCGATGGGCGAAGGAGACGAACTCAACGGACAGGAAGAAGCTTTCCGGATGTGGGCACTCAATACCTTCAAGGTACCAACAGCCACCAGATTCAGGAGCGGAGAGGGGAAGGATTCGGAGAGGCATTGGGTCCAAATGTTGTAGGGAAATGGTCAATGCCATGAATGGGGGTGTTTCCTGACCCCTGTTCCGGGAATCTGGAGCTGGGGACTGAAATTAGGAGCTTAGAGGTCTGCAATAGCAGTGAAAAATGAGGGGGACCAGCCCCTTCCCAACAGATATTGAGGGGGGCCAAACACACCTCAGCCGCACAGAGTTGGCGTGCCTGGTACGGTGGTACCACGGGTTAAGTACTTAATTTGTTCCGGAGGTCTGTTCTTAACCTGAAACTGTTCTTAACCTGAAGCACCACTTTAGCTAATGGAGCCTCCTGCAGCCACCGTGCCGCCGAAGCACGATTTCTGTTCTTATCCTGAAGCAAAGTTCTTAACCTGAAGCACTATTTCTGGGTTAGCGGAGTGAAGCATATGTAACCTGAAGCGTATGTAACCCGAGGTACCACTGTACATTAATTGGGTTATATCCAACTATGTTTTCCTCAGAGTAGACCCTTTGAAATTAATAGGCTCAAGTTAGGCTGGTCTATTCCTTTCAATGGGTCTACTCTGGGTAGGATGAGCATTGGATGCAAGTTGTTATCTCCCAGCCTCAGACACCGGTTTCTTCAGTAATCATCTCTGCTCTTGAATGCACCTGCAACTGACCAAACTGTGCAAATTAGTGCAGAATATCCAGGAGAGTTAACATCGCTCTTTGGCCCTCCAGATTATTGGCCTCCAGATCCCATCAGCTCTGGCCAGAACGGCCAGTGGTCAAGGATAATGGGAGGTGTAGGCCAAAATCACCCAGAAAGGCATTGTTTTCCCATCCCTGAGGTTGAGAGGAGTGGGAAGGCTGCAGTGGCTCAGGGCTGGGTGTGAGCAATTTGCACATGCTCAGAGACACCCACTTACAATTGCTTGGAGTTCTGGCTGTGAATTGGCTGGCAGCTGTTGGGCTAAAAGCTGATTGCTGTGCCTCAGTATTCATCAACTGTAAAATGGGATCAACTTCCTCTTGCACATGTAGGTGTCTTATGTGTTTAGCTTGCCATGTGCAGTGTGCGGTATGCCTGCATGTTTTTTTTTTTTGTCAGCTGCCTGGTTGTTTGGGTTCTGCTTTTTACTTGTGGAATGCTTTGAGTTTGGATTGTGTGGTCCACCACATGTGGCACACACAAAACTCCAGCCTTAGCCTCACTCTCTCAGACACAGGACCATCCTTGTTTATTGTGAAATGTTGGCAGCTATGTGAATACAGGAGCCACAGAGCCTTTTCCAGGCAATCCTTCCTGGACAGGAATATAATTGTGTTGCCTTTGCAGCTATCTGCAAGAACTCACTGAGTTTTCAGTGCTTATGAAATGGTCATTGAAAATTCTTCCACTCTTTGCTGCTCGCTGCCTGCCCCCATGTTTTGTCTCAGTTCTAGAGAACAATGAAAATGGCACTGTTTTGCATCATGTTTACATTTAACTTGAACTAATTTAAACAAACAAACAAACAAACAAACAAACATGTTTTAACATAATCAGTTGAACTGAATTTATTTACTTACAGTCCATGCTAACTCAAGATGATAGCCCTCCATAATTTCAGTCTAGCTTCTTCTCTTTTCTGTTTTTTAAAAGATTGCCTGCAAAATGTTTGCTATCCGTGAAAACCACAAGATCTTGGTTCCGAAAGCATATACGTGTAATTCAACCTGGGATCCAGAGAATTTTAGGACTGTGTATGACTCTCGGCTTCTGGACTTGGGGAAAGGTATACCGTAATTTCCTCCCACCTTGCGTCTCAAATACATTTGTGTGTGTCTGCAATATACTGTATTATTATTATTATTATTATTATTATCATCATCATCACCATCATCATCACCATCATACACACCTTCAAATATTTAATAGTACTTAAACCTCTGCTGTTGTTTAAATCCACCATTTTCCTCTCAGTTTCCTCCATTTTTGCTTCACTCAAACTTCTGATGTTGTTTTAAGCCAGGGGTCCCCAAAGTAAGGCCTGTGGGCCGGATAAGGCCCGAGGGACTCGTTTATCCAGCCCGCGGAGACCCCTCCCGCCCACTCCTACTGGCACTGCGCTGTGCAGCTGCTCACTTCCGGGTTGGAGGAGCACTGGAAATAGCTTGTGTGCTTGCACAAGTGTTATTTGTGCATGCACAAGCGTTATTCCTGGTGCACATCCGAGTCGGAGGAGGCCCGTGCACATGCACACAAGCTATTTCTGGTGCTCCTCTGACCCAGAAGTGCGCCAGAAATAGCATGTGCACACGCATATGGGCACATGCTTCCCCGCCCTCTGGCCCACCACGCGATCAGCGCTGGAGACACCGGCCCGAGGTGCAGTAAGTTTGCTGCCCCTGTTTTAAACCTCCACTTTTGCCCTCTCAGTGTCTCTCCCGTCTGCTCCCATGCCATGGCTGCTGTGGTTGTGCAACCTGCCTTCTCTTTTGTTTCTCTCCCCTCCCCTGACTTTGTGGAAATCAAGGATTGCGATGCAGCCCTCCAAGGGGGGGGGGGAATCTGTGATGACAGCCTTACATTTGTATGTGTATAGGAAGATATCATTGGAGCTGTAAGCAATCTCCTAAGTAAGCGCATCATGCAGAATGTTCCATACTCCAACTTAGCAAATGTTTCCCCCTTCACAGCACTTGGTGACGTCCATGGGAAGAACATCATTCCAATGAAACTAAAGTTTCGGCAGAACCTGCAAAGTTCAAAGTCCAGGTATTCAAGTCATATTCTGAGTATCCCTGTTTTAACCCATCCTAGGCATGGTTCTTTCCCCCTTTTCTTTAAAAAAACACTAATCTGGACTTGGGGGTTATTGGACTGGAGTCATTTGACCAACAGGTAGGAAGATACTCACACGTGCTGCAGTTTATTGTGTGTTGATCGGCACATCTCTAAATTTCCCTTTAACTGATTGGGAAAAACCCCCTGCAATTTGGCAAGGTTTTCCATAAATGGTCAACAGGCTTTCAGGGAATCTAAGTAAGAGACAATACTTCTCCCCATTAGACACCAAAAATGTATCCTGTCCCAAAGTATCAACAAGGAAATCCTGTGACGGTTTGATGGGTCTGTTTTCGCTTGCTGTTTCAGTCGAGCGACTATCTTAATTAAGCTTTCCTGTGAGAGAAATCAGGAAGTCGAGTATCTCCCTGGAGATCATCTCGGGATCGTCCCTGGCAACTGCAAAGTTCTCGTGGATGGCATCATCGCCCGAATCACAGATGCTCCTCCGCCGGATGAGATCATTAGACTGGAAAGGCGCAGCGATCGTAAGTCAGGACTTGTACAATTTGAAACCCGAAAACCTGAAACCAAAGCAAATCTCAGAGTCCTTCCAGACATCTTTTGCATTGTGCATTCATAATTATTGGCGCTCATTACAGTACCTGGGCGGTTGTAAACAACCATTTTAGCACCATTCATGTCTGCAAAGGTTTTGGGGTGGACATCTTGCTTCGATTCTGATTGGTGCACATCCTGTAGCTTCCTGCTTGAATTGTGTAACTTTTCATACCCCAAACGTCTGTTGCTTGTATGTTTGTTGCCACACTGTTGTGGAACTGTAGCTTAAGATTGCTCTCCAGGCGACAGTAGTGTGGTAACACTGGGGAAGCATCACAGCACAACTAATGAAGTGGAATTCTATGTGGATGTTCTACTAAATGTCCACTACTATTGCATCAATGACATATTGCAGAATACAGCTGCAACACGCCCACCCCTGCAGCCACCATAAAAAGCAACCCGTCTGGAAAGGCCCTGCAGAGAACAAAAAAATTTGGGGGGAGTGCATATGAGTACAGTGGTACATTGGTTCTCGAATGTAAACCATTCCAGAAGTCCGTTTGACTTCCAAAACGTTCAAAAACCAAGGTGCTGCTTTCAATTGGCACAGGTGCCCTGGAAACAGTAGCCAACAGCCGCATCGGATGTTCGGCTTCCGAAAAACGTTTGAAAACCGGAACACTTACTTCTGGGTTTTCGGCATTTGGAAGCCAAAATGTTTGAGTACCAAGGCGTTCGAGAACCAAGGTTCCACTGTCTACTTATCCACTTGAGTGCTTGTGTAGCTATGTCAACTCCTGTTTCTATTACTGGGTGAAATGGTACAAGGCTGCCCTCTCTAAGCTCAGCAGGGCTCCATCCTTTTCTCTTAGGGCTGAAATTGATGGGAATTAGTGGTACAGTTTGGGTAACTTTAGACTCCGAGTTTACTGGCCTTACAGGGGACTTTCTCTTCAGCTGGTAAATGCATATTAGTACATCAAATTCTTCAGAATGCAGGAAGCCAGCCCTGCTATGTTTGGCGGTGGTGACAATGGGAGGGGACCCTAGTCCGTTCTGCCCTGGACATCTGCCCCCAAAAGCCTTTCCTCAATGGTACCTTTAACTGGCACTGGTTGCTGAGTTCAACCAAAGTCTGGAAAAAACAACACTTTTAGGGCAGGAAAACAGCCACACCTATTTCTTGCTCTGCGTCTCCTTTGCGCAAAACCTCATCCCCAGCTGACTTCCTCTTTTGGAGATCTGAAGATTTCTCCCCCCAACTCGTTTCCTCTTCGATTCCAGGTGGCTACTGGACGGCGGACAGCAAGTTCCCAGCCTGCACCCTCTCCCAAGCCTTGACTCATTTCCTGGATATCACGACTCCGCCTTCCCAACAGTTGCTTCGGATCCTTTCTCAGCTGGCAAAAGAAGAGAGCGAGAAGGAGAGGCTGGACCTCTTATCTCATGTGAGTTTTGCCATGATAAAATTGACATTCCCTTTAAAAAATGAAGAAGAAGCCTGCTGAATCATAGGGTTTTCTGGAGTGGGCCTGTTGCTCATTTGCTAATGTTGCTACTGTGTTGCCCATGGGGATAAGGAGAAAATTGATTCTGTTCACTGTCCCAGAAATATGTGTTTATAAATGCATGACACCGCAACATCATACAATACATAACTATATGAAATAACTTCAACGTAGCAGTGGCGATACAGCCCACATTATTATTATTGATTAAATTTGTGCCCTATATCCACAGGTCTCAGGGCAGTTCACAGGATAAAATTACAACATAAAAACACAAAATACATAATCAAAACCAAAACCACCCAATAACACTCCCCCAACACATTTTAAAAGGGCATTAGATGACAATCAACCCAAGGCCTGCTTAAAGAAGAACGTATTTGCCTGGTGCCTAAAGGTGTATAATGAAGGCACCCGGTGAACTTCCCTGGGGAGAGCATTCCACAGACAAGGAGCCACTGCAGAGAAGGCCCCGTTCTTGTGTTGCTGCCCTCTGGACCTCTCAAGGAGGCACACAAAGAAGGGTTTCAGAAGATGATCTGGGTTGGTTCCTATGGGGAGAGACAGTCCTTGAAGTATTGTGGTCCTGAGCTTGCTACATGTTAAAAGTTCACATTTAAATGTGAACCTGCCTGATTCGCACTTCGCGAATTGCAGCCATCCTTTAAAATCCATGTTCCTCCAAATTTTGTAATGCAGAGGGATGTGGAGGAAAATGCATATAAAAAATAGGGTTAACTCCAACTCTGATTTAAAGCCAGCTGGCTCTCTGATGGGCTTTTTGCGTGTTTTGCGTTTCAGAACTTGGAGGAGTACAACAAGTGGAAGTTTTACAATGGCCCCACCTTCCTGGAGGTGTTGCAGGAGTTTCCGTCGGCCGAGGTCTCAACCTCTTTCTTGCTGTCGCAGTTGCCTTTGCTGAAACCCAGGTATTACTCCATCAGTTCCTCGCAGGACCAGGAGCCCGGAGAACTCCACCTGACGGTCGCCGTGGTCACCTACAGGACCAGAGGTAAGAGGGGCTTCCTGGAGTGCGATGCCGCAGAATGGGAAATTCAGCAGAAGCTGGTCCATTGGGACTAGTCAGGCACTGCCCCACAAACCTCTGCTCTCAGCCCAGCCCATCCACTTGCCTTCCCACCTACATCCAGTCCAGGAAGTGGTCCTAGATGTCAGCTTCCTCCTCCTCCTTAGTCCCAGTCTTGTCCCTTGTAGAACTCAGCAGGGAAGAGGATGGGGACTACAATGAGTAGCCTCTGGCTGTCCTTTGCTCTGGCGCCACCTGCTGTTGGGCTCCCTGTCTTCTGCCCTGCCAGTCTCTTTTTTAAAAATATATATTTTTATTGGTTTTACATATATTTTCCAAATAAAACATAACATAACATATCTCATCTTATACCACATTTTGGCTATAAGCCTAGGACTTCCATCAACCATGTCTAGTGATTTTCGACCTGCATCTCTTAGTCTTGCATCTCCTTCTCTTAACTATTACTTTTATTAATCCGTACTTTAGAATCCATTCTCCTAAATTTTTTTCTGTAATATTTCATATAGTTCTCCTTACAAAACTTCTTGTAATCCTACAAGCGTAGTCAGCTGATTACAATTGTTTTTCAAATAACTCACATATTTACTCAATCTTTCAAGAATTTCTGGTCCCGCTGGTTTCGAATTCTTCCTGTCATCTTATCCAATTCTGCATAGTCCATTAATTTCATCTGCCATTCCTCTGCCCTGCCAGTCTCAATGGGCAGCAGGGACCACTGGGTGACTCCTTCCCACCAGCTGCAAAACAGTCTGATGGCAACACGACAATACTGTGTTTGTCCCTCGCACTTGGCACTGGACATAGCAAATAGGGACAGAGAGGGAGAGATTCAGCTTGCATTTAAAGGCAGATCTACCTCGTTGGGCACTTCCTGAACTAAAGCGCAGCCAACATTTGAAATTCCCGCATCTCTGAATTTTGCAATGCAGTTCTCCAACCAAGTCACCTGTACAAAAGTGCCCATCCTAGGATAAAGTGTGCATAAAAATGCATATATTGGGGAAAATAACATATACGCAAATGTGTCTATTAAGGGAAATTTGCACTAAAAAGTGGACACAGGGACTTTTAAAAGATGAATGTGGAAATGTAGAGAATTGAAAAAATGAGATGGGCAAATTGGACACTTGTTATTTCTCTATCTCTGGTTCGGAGAGGGTGGGGAACCAATGGAGGCTTCGAGGTGGGGGAGCAGCAGGGCCACAGGGCTCAGTGAGCTCCTTGCTAGCATGTGTGCTTTGGGAAATGCCCAACAATGCTGACACCTGGTATTGACTTAGGCTGGATCCAGGCACACCCAAGAAGCGTTTCATTTAAACGCGTTGTAAACTTTGTATGAGAAATCGGGTTGGCAAAAATGGAACTCCACAGCGCCATCTGGTGTCATAGTGTTGTAATGCATAGACAATGCATATAAAGCTCTTTTTCTTTACCCATCTAGCTGAGTTTCAAATCTCACATTAGCCTCTCATGGGGGTAATGATTTAATTGACATTTCCCCCCCCCCCACTTCCTCCACTCAGATGGAGAAGGTCCGGTGCATCATGGAGTCTGCAGCACTTGGCTGAACACTGTCGACCTAGAGGAGACCATCCCCTGTTTTGTACGCAGGTAATGACACACCCAAGAACTGGGCTGTAAGAAAATGTTGATGAACTCACAGCCTCAAACTGACATGTGGGATGCCTGCAGTGCCACATCTTCCAGGTCAGCCCTATCCCGATTGTGCATAAAGGACATTAACTTGATTTTATGCTTTTGCTGGCCGAAACCAACCAACGCCACCCCCATACAATTTATTTATTTTAATTTATCAGATTTATTAGATTTATATACCACCCTTCATCGAAAGATCTCAGGGTGGTTCACAAGATAAAAACACAAGATAAAGCACAAATAAATAGTTAGAACAGAGACAACAAAGCAATAACCCCCACTCCCACAAACACATTTAAAAGCCTGTGGAATGTTAATCAGCCCAAGGCCTGGTGGAAGAGGAAAAGCTTGGTTAGATGCTACAATGTAGGTGGCAATGCTATTCCACAGAATGGGGCAGCCACACTAAAGGCCCTGCTCCAAGTTAATGCAGAGAGAGCTTCTGACATCTTTGGAACTCACAGAACAGTGTCTCCTGTTGATGGCCGTGATCTTGGAGAGTAAGGAATAAGATGCTCTGTCAAGTGTTGCAGAAGTTGGTAGGGCAGCTCAGTTTAGACCACCTAGTGAGTTCATGGCAAAAATGAGAACTGATCTGCTGGCTTCACCCTTTGAACCAGGGGCTCGTTTGTTAAGTATTTAATTGTTTGTTTAATTGACACTGAAATGCAGACTGCCTAAATGTGTATTGCTGAAGGCTTTAAAGTGGGGAAATTGTACTGGAGTATGTTGTTGTTGTTGTTTAGTCGTTTAGTCGTGTCCGACTCTTCGTGACCCCATGGACCAGAGCACGCCAGGCACTTCTGTCTTCCACTGCCTCCCGCAGTTTGGTCAGACTCATGTTTGTCGCTTCGCGAACACTGTCCAACCATCTCGTCCTCTGTCGTCCCCTTCTCCTTGTGCCCTCCATCTTTCCCAACATCAGGGTCTTTTCCAGGGAGTCTTCTCTTCTCATGAGGTGGCCAAGGCACTGGAGTATACTAAGTGGTTTCTGAGCTCCTTGATGGGTTAATAATTAACCATTGTTGCTTTCTGCTAGCTGACACCTGAGTGTTTAACCTTAGCTCAGGTAGAAAAGGTATTTGGTTGCAAATCTCCATTTTGAAAGGGAGTCGTGTTTAGCATTTGTTCCCAGGCTCCGTGGAAGCAGGATGTCAATGAAGTTCTCCAGGAGCACACAGCCTCAGGCAAAATAGAGGCTGGAAAGAGAGAAACTTGTGGTTTTGGATCTGTTTGGAGTATTTCATATTTTATAGAAAGCAGAGCCTCTGCTGGACTGCACAAGATCTTGTACGGAATGACTTGGATGTATTATTTACCATTTTTTGTTCTGTTTTGAAGAAAGTTCTGCAAGTAAAGCTTTAATTAAACATGTTTTTATTCCAAAAGGAGTCAGTTGTTATGCATCCAGTTGCTTCAAGCTGCACAATATTAATATATGCATTATCATTTGGCTATAGCATCACTCAGTTGTTGTTTTCTGTCTAGTGCTGATGGCTTCCGGCTTCCAAAAGACCCACGCGAACCGTGCATCCTGATTGGGCCAGGCACAGGAATCGCCCCGTTCAGAAGCTTCTGGCAACAGCGCCTCTATGATTTGGAAAAGAAAGGTGAAAGGGGACATTTGTCACCAGCTGTTAGGCCTGCATACATACCACCCCTTTAACGGCCGCATAAAGCATGTGACTTCCCCCCAAAGAATTATGGGAACTGTATAACCTCCCACAGAGCTACAGTTACCAGCATGCTAGCAAATGAGAAACAGGCACACTTCAAGATCTAAGTTTTAGTGTATAAATCCCTAAACAGCTTGGGACCAGGAAACCTGAAAGATCGTCTCATCCTTAATATATTCAGCCAATCACTGTGTTCTGCAGCTATGGGCCTCCTGCATATACTTTCCTATCAGGAGGCCTGTTACTCACAATGTCAGAATTTGGCCTTTTGTGTGGTGGCACCTACCCTTTGGAACTCATGGCCACTGCATATCAGACGGGCACCATCTTTGTTGTCTTTTCAGCTAAGGGGGTTTCCCCTTTCCACGTGGCTTCCAAAAATCTTTATCCCCTCTGCTCTCTGGCTTGGATTTGAACTGAATTTATGTATGTGCTGTTTGTTATGTTACAACAGTTTTTGTACATTATTTTATATGCATTATATTGTAAAATCACTTCAGGAGGCTCATGAGAAGCAATTTATAAATGAAAGCAATAATATTTCCACCCTTAAAAAATAAATAAAAATATTTATTTATTTATTAGATTTGTTGATCGCTTTATATTTACCCCAGGCAACCCAAAGCCACGTACAACCAGACAGACAGACAAACCCCCACATAGATACATTAAAACCAAGAGGGGGGGGAAATACATTAAGACCATCCCACCTGCTTCTGAAAGGCCACAGATGGGTAAATGCCAAAGGCCTGGTTATAGAGAAATATTTTTGTCTGGTGCCTAAAGATGTCTAATGAAGGTGCCAGGTGAGCCTCCCTGGGTAGAACATTCCACAGACAGGGAGCCACCACAGAAAAGGCCAATTTTGGTGTTGCCACCCTCTGGGCCTCTCTTGAAGAAGGCACACCAAGAAGTGCCTCAGATGACGGTCATTGCCTTCCTGTTTCTTTTTTCTTTGCTATCATGTTTCCCGTTTCTTTGTTTCCTTCTTATAATGCTTCAGGGATGGGCACTGAATTTTCACCCTGAAACCTCAACTTCTGCTGGCCCTTCCTTGCAAAATAAATTTTTAAAAAAATGCTCACCTGCCCCAAAACACCAAACTTAGAAAGCTAGCATTTCAGGGACTCTAGTTCCTGACACACTAATTTTCTATGTGTGGGGGATGCATCTATGGCACAAAGGGCCAGTCACCTCAGTGAGAACTAGGCGTCCCAAATAGGCATGAATTAAAGTGGGACAGAAGGAGATCTGTTTGCACTCCCCTCCCCATGCGTGAAAACTGATTTGGAGGCTTCTGATTCTAGGGATCAAAGGGAGGAGTATGATCCTGTTATTTGGCTGCCGACACGCCAGCCTGGATCACCTCTACAAAGACGAAATGGAAGAAATGAGAAGGAAAGGGATCCTCCAGGATGTCTACACAGCTTACTCCAGAGAGCCTGGCTATCCCAAAGTAAGTCTCGAAGTCTCGTCTTATGTAATAATAACAACAACAACAACAACAACAACAACAACAACAACAACAACAACTCTGGGTCTTATCTTGAAGGACTCACTTTTAACCCAAACATGCATTTCTTAACCTTTTCCATATTTGCATGGCGGTCTTGCTCCTGTTGCGACCCACCTTGGGTCAGGCCACAAACCACTAGAGCAGGCACCCCCAAACTCAGCCTGCCAGATGTTTTGGGACTACAACTCCCACCATCCCTAGCTAACAGGACCAGTGGTCAGGGATGATGGGAATTGTAGTCCCAGGACATCTGGAGGGCTGAGTCTGGGGGGTCCTGCACCAGAGGGTCCAGACCCACCAGTTGAAGACCAGCGGTCCAGGACATTTATAACAAATTGAATAACTGACCCTTTTGCACCCCAAAATGGGCCACAGGTGATGGGAAAGCCTTCCTTCTGCCTGAGACCTTGGAGAGCAGCTGCCAGTCCAGTAGACAAAACTGTGTTAAATGTTGAAGCCCTAATTTAAAATGTCTCTTGAGAGTCCCATGGACTGCAAGAAGATCTAACCTAGCCATTCTGAAGGAAATCAGCCCTGAGTGCTCACTGGAAGGACAGATCGTGAAGCTGAGGCTCCAATACTTTGGCCACCTCATGAGAAGACTCCCTGGAAAAGCCCCTGATGTTGGGAAAGATTGAGAGCACAAGGAGAAGGGGACGACAGAGGACCAGATGGTTTGATAATGTTCTCGAAGCTACCAGCATGAGTTTGACCAAACTGCAGGAGGCAGTGGAAGACAGAGTGCCTGGCGTGCTCTGGTCCATGGGGTCACAAAGAGTCAGACACGACTAAACGATTAGATAACAACAATACTAAACGACTAAATAACAACAATACCACAATAATAACAATATTACAACAACAATAACGATGGAGATGAATAATAACATACGGGTTTGTTCTTCTCGCTCCAGGTTTACGTCCAAGACCTTCTTCAGAAAAAGCTGGAGTCCGACGTGTGCAGGCTCTTGCACAGAGAGGCGGGCCACCTCTATGTTTGTGGGGACGTCCGTATGGCCAGAGACGTCGCTAAGACGTTAAGGGAGATATTTGCCAGGAATCTGGGCCTGACGGAGCAGCATGCCGAAGATTACTGCTTTCAGCTGAAGGTACGCTGAAAACCTCTTTCTTCTTCATCTTTGGAGATCACTCATAGCCAAGTAAGATTGTCTTTCACGAACATGGTCTTAACAGAAAGTGACTGTGGAGGCCAATTCTGGATCCACACGTCCTTCCACAGTAGGGACATAGGTTTCTGGGCAGGAGTTGAGCCCTATTTTACTCCTGGTGCAACAAATCCACTTTCAAAACAACAATGGTGTGTGTGTGTGTGTGTGTGTGTGTGTGTGTGTGTGTGTGATTAGAAAAGTGATGGGGAAATTGATTGAAAAGTGTGGGACCCCCTGTAGTAAATGTTGTGGCAAATAATACTGATTGCTGGTTTATTTCTTTCATTTATACAGAGGCAGAAACGATACCACGAGGACATATTTGGGGCTGTGTTTCCCCACGAGAACCAAAGAGAACTGGAAGAAATGAAACTTGACATCAGCAACTGGAGACCTCAACCTCAACTGAAATTTTAGCCATAATTTGCACACTTGTCCACATTTTCCATCGTGGTTGGGGGCAAATTTTGCTTTCTCTCCATACTCTGCCTACGTGGAGGCGATTAGCAAGATTTGTCCCATAAATCTCAGCTTTAACAACAACATCAAAAACGCAAAACACTACATATTTAATTCTATTTATTCTGTAAATTCCTTTTTTAGTTTGTGTATATTTTATCGGAAGCTTAGTCAGCTCTTTTTTAAAAAAGAGAAAAAAGAGAATATCTATTATTGGACAAAGGATCTCAGATTTGTGATCTGATTTTACCCTGCATTACATGTTTTAGAAAAGGGAACAAAAAGTAATCTAGATTTAAAAATGAAACAAAAGAAAGCAACCAGATTGGCAGGCAAAATCAACAGCTCCTACTTAACAAAGGGCAGACTATTGTGCCTGGTGCATATGGAGGCGGGGCACTGATGAGGCAAAGGACAATGTCATTGGTGCAGCTTGGAGGCAGTCTCATTGGTTGCTCGTCCAGCTGCACCATAGCCCAGCCCCTCCCAGGAGCCAATCAGCTGGGCTGGGGGTCTCAGGGGGCGGGGCTTGGAGCATGGTCTGTTCCTGGTTCATAGACAGGGCCGTCTTACCCATAGGCGCTAGGGGTGCGGGGCACCCGGGCGCCAGGCTCTCAGGGGCGCCAGGCCGAGAGTCCGGGGCCCCAGAGTTGAGTCCGGGGAAGAGCCCGCCCATTGGTTGGAGCGCTGTGGCAGGCTCATCTGCTGCGGGTGGCTCTGCGCCGCGAATTTGGGGGCAACTGAGCCAGCAAGATGCTAAGGTGGCCGCCCGGCTCCACC
The DNA here is from genome assembly GCF_027172205.1 of Podarcis raffonei. Classification (NCBI taxonomy): domain Eukaryota; kingdom Metazoa; phylum Chordata; class Lepidosauria; order Squamata; family Lacertidae; genus Podarcis; species Podarcis raffonei. The sequence goes on along the minus strand of NC_070616.1, from coordinate 8,459,433 downwards.
CTTCAGCGCACTCTGGGACTGGGCAACCTGGGGGGGGGCACCGGGCGGATCTTTGCACCCCGACCGCATATGCTTAAGACAGCCCTGTTCATAGAGATCAAGGCTCAGTCTTTGACTTTCTTTTGGAACGCTCATCACTTTGCTGCGGTCTGAGGCTAGAAAGGGTTGGGGGCCACCCATAGTTGGACTGACTCATTCATTTGGGGGTGTTTGCCTTTTCCATAACAAAGCTTTTTGGGGTTTGCCATTGTCACAGCTTTCTGGAACCACCGGGTAGGAGCCGAACCCTACAATTGTATGAAACTGTGCAAACTGTAACCAACCCTGGTCACATCTGTACTGTGCATTTAAAGCAGTCTCATACCACTTTGAACAGCCATGGCTCCCCCCAAAGCATTCTGGGAATTGGTTAAGGGTGCTGAGAGTTGTTAGGAGAGCTCCTATTCCCCCTCACAGAGCTACAACCCGCAGGTTAATTTAATAGTCAACCACCCTTCCCAGAGAACTCTGGGAGTTGTAGCTCTTTGTGGGGAATAGAAGTCTTTGAACATCCCTCAGCGCCCTTAAGAAACTACAGTTCCCAGGATTCTCGGGGCGGGGAGCAATGACTGTGCTTGAACCCATTTCCCGCCTTGTGAGTGTGATCCTTGCTTCCCCACTCCCTTCTTCAGGGAGTGTTGGACTAGGATAGAGGAGCTCAGCGCTTCAGATCTCCTGCACAGCTACCACACGCGGATGACCTTGGCCCAGTCATATTCTCTCAGCCTAGTCTACCTCACAGGGTTGTTCTGAGGATGAAGTGCACCTCTGCAGGAGCAGGATTCTGTCAGAACAAATGGCAAACGTGCTAAATAAAATCCAAGCACATGGGGGGGGGGAGCTTCCTGGATCAGAACAGCGGCCCACCTAACCCACAGTGGCCAACCAGATGCCATGGGAAAGCCATGCCTGGGGATAACTGGTGTGAAGAAACTGGTCCCTATCTGCATAGGGGACAGGAACACGCCCCAAAAAAATAAAATTCCCCTGCAGCAAGGAAAAGAATCCAGCGCTATGAACTGTTGATGCACCTTTAATTGACAGCAACAGAACGCAGGTTACTTGTGTGTGTGTGCCTGCTAGTTAATTAGTGGTGCTGTTTTAATTTATAAGGGAAATAAACCATTGTTCCTGTTCAGCCGACTCTTGCGTACTTGCTAAGCTGGCTCTCCTGAGATATTTGATGCAACGAACCGGCAGGACTGAGGAGCCCAAGGTCACATCCACGCCAAGGAAGGTTAAAGGAGGCATCCAGTATACCTGAAGGAGCGTCTCCACCCCCATCGTTCTGCCCGGAAGCTGAGGTCCAGCGCCGAGGGCCTTCTGGCGGTTCCCTCACTGCGAGAAGCAAAGCTACAGGGAACCAGGCAGAGGGCCTTCTTGGTAGTGGCACCTGCCCTGTGAAACGCTCTCCCACCAGATGTCAAAGAGAAAAACAACTACCAGACTTTTAGAAGACATCTGAAGGCAGCCCTGTTTAGGGAAGCTTTTAATGTTTGATGTATTATGGTATTTTAATATTTTTTTGGAAGCCACCTAGAGTGGCTGGGGAAGCCCAGCCAGATGGGCGGGGAATAAATTATTATTATTATTATTATTATTATTATTATTATTATTATTATTATTATCTTCACCAGTTCCTTAGCTACAGCAGAGCAAAACTGGTAAAGCTGATCAGTGATGCTGTTTAGGACTGTGTACACACACTATACATTTAAAGAGTTAACTACGAACCCCAGTTTGACGCATCCATTACTCAGTTGGAGGGGTGGTGTAAAATACCTGACATATAAATGTGTATTTTAATTTGCTGTGTGAAGTGTAAGGCGTGCCTTTGGCATCAGCCTGCGCTTTTGGCATGCTCCAGAGTCAAGAGGACATTGGCCCTACCAGGTCACGCCACTGGGCATGCTCCATGCACAAGACTCCACCCACAATATTCACAGCCCCTCCCACTCACAGAGAGGGATCCCCTCCCTTACAAAAGGCCAATGGTAAAAGACAACTGATAATACAATAATATTATTGATACATCACAAATATACGTCACAAAGTAGGGATGCTTGGCATGTAGAAACATGAGCCCATCAGCCACCGCTGTCAATAACCCCAGATCCCAACACCTTTTAACTACACTCTTCCCCAAAGAATAAAGGTATTTACACTCCCCTAGCTGCAAGGATTTCCTGCGCTTCTCCTTTGAAAGTTTCAGGATTCAATCCACCATCCCGGTGGATTTCTGTCTGGAGTATATGCTGCCCTTGATCGCTTCCTGCCTCCTATTGTGAGGCTGAGTTCACACCTTATGGAGGGGCAAGGAGTACTGACTTTATGCTTAAGGGATTATGGAGGCAGGGGGAGCCCTGGATACCCCTCTTCCAGAGGAGTCATTAGCCGTTGGAGCCAAGGAAATTGGCCAAACTGTTGAATTTCGGTCATTATGTGTGAAGTTTCTACAGTTTTCTATATCGCATAGTCCAGTGGTGTCCAAACTTTTTTCAAAGAGGGCCAGATTTGATGAAATGAAGGGCCATGAGGGCCGACCAAAGGGCCAACCAAAGTTGTTATTCTTTTTTAAGGACTGAAGTTTTTGAGCTTTTTTCAGGGTTGAAGTTGTTGAGCCTTTTTTAGGATTGAAGTTGTTCAGGCTTTTTTAGGATTTTACCCCAGGAAATAAACTGCCACACGGGCCAGATTAAACCGACCGGCGGGCTGGATTAAGCCCCTGAATTGGACTTCGGACATGCCTGGCATAGTCAGAGGAAACTGTATAATACAGTGGTACCTAGGGTTAAGTACTTAATTCGTTCTGGAGGTCCGTTCTTAACCTGAAACTGTTCTTAGCCTGAAGCACCACTTTAGCTAATGGGGCCTCCTGCTGCTGCCGCACCACCAGAGCACAATTTCTCTTCCCATCCTGAAGCAAAGTTCTTAACCCGAGGTACTATTTCTGGGTTAGCAGAGTCTGTAACCTGAAGCATATGTAACCCGAGGTACCACTGTACATGGTATCTGCTTTTTGCTGCAGTTTTATAGACTGCTTTTCTCAGCTTCTTTGCTGTTATGCATGTATGGTGCTTATGTAAACGGTCGTTGTCCTGGCCTTAGATTGAGGCTGTGGTGGGGACTTGGGATTTTTGGGGACTCGTTTAACTGCCCCGTCCTCCATCCCTGGTTTTAATATTTCCAAGGGCAGGGGATATTTGATAGCAGAGCACATTCTGCCATGCCCTTCTTCCCACCTGAAATGCTGCACAATCCCCGAAGGACAGCCCCATGTGCCTTTTTCTGAAAGCGTATGTTGGCTCCAATTTGAGGCCTAGGGTCGTGCAGCTTTAACCTGTGCTTTTGGGGGCTGGTGGTGGATGTGATCTGGCATGCTGGCGTATTATTTGTCTAGCTGGCTTCTTACAATAAACACCACGTACTTTTTGGAGGAAAAGGTGGGATATAAATGAAATAAATGAGCTCTTCTGCTGACCTGCTTAAGAAAGCTGGAGGGGCCAGCCAGATGGAGACGTCAGCTGCCATCCTGGCATCCAGAGATCTCATGGTTGCAGTTGGCGAATGCGCCTGGCAAATTTCTAACGTTGCACAGGACTCTACCACCTCCACCTGCTGCGTGGCTAAACCAGGCCTGTACATGTTGGGAGTGAACCCAGGTTAACACTTGTCCAGGATGATTTCGCTAATAGCTTCACTGCGCCCCAGGAGAAACTGGGAGTTTGGTGGCTCAGGGAGAGATATTGACAGGCAAAAATGGACTAGGTGTGCCACTGAGGAGTAGCCACCAGATGGCACCAGCAGCTCACAAAAAGCACAACAAGTTGGCACTTCTTTAACCCTGGTGTTGCTTTCACAGGGGAAAGGCAAATCCGTCAATTTGAGGTTCTCATTTTGCCAATTTTAAATTCCGTTGTCTGCATATCTGCAGCAATCTATCACATCCATCAGGCTTTCAGTGCGAATTTCTCCTAACAAACTCAATTAAGGCACATTTTCTACAAGTGACTTTCCATAATATAATGTGCTTTTGTATGTTATGTTCACTGATTTCTGCATTTTTACACACACATTCCCCTATGCTTTTGGTGGGCGAACTGCATTGCAAAATTTGGAGAAGTGCAATTTTCAAAGGATTGCTGTGTTTTGGTTCACATTCTGTTTTTTTTTTAAAGAATATTTATTAAGTTTTCCAATTTTTTAAACAAACAAACAAACAAAACAAACAGAAACATTAAACAAAAGCATAAAATTCATAAACCATACTTTTAGATAACAAATTTCTCAGACCTCCTCATACTTCTCCTTCTTGTATCCCAATTAAGATTATTTGTTCAGCAAATCCTTCATTTAAAGCATTACAGCTTGTAACATTACCTTATTTTTCAAACCCTCCCCCCCCATCTATGTTCTTATATATCATTGCAGCTAGAAACCTCTCAATTTCAATCCAACACCATCTAACTTTCTTAGCCGACTCTTCTCCCTGGTCACGGATTCTGCTCGTCAATTCTGCCAGTCCCATACAGTCGATCAATTTCATCTGCCATTCTTCCAGAGTGGGTAGATCTTGCGTCTTCCAATACTTTGCGATGAGTATCCTTGCTGCTGTTGTAGCATACATAAAAAAAGTTCTGTTCTTCTTTGGCACCACTTGGCCGACCATGCCCAAGAGAAAGGCCTCTGGTTTCTTCAAGAAGGTATATTTAAATACCCTTTTCAATTCATTATATATCATTTCCCAGAACGCCTTAATCCTGGGACACATCCACCAAAGGTGAAAGAATGTACCTTCATTTTCCTTACATTTCCAACATTTATTGTTGGGCAAATGATAGATTTTTGCAAGCTTGACTGGGGTCATGTACCACCTGTATATCATTTTCATAATATTCTCTCTTAAGGCATTGCATGCCGTAAATTTAATCCCGGTGGTCCACAACTGTTCCCAGTCAGCAAACATAGTATTATGTCCAACGTCTTGTGCCCATTGTTTTGGTTCACATTCTGGGCTCGAGGCACGTGAATTATGCAGCCCCCCCACTGAAATGCAAACAAAATCCCATTTCCCCCTCCTCTACAGGTTTTGCTCCACCAAAGCACAACCCCAATGGATAAGCTCAGAAATTTTATTTGAATCTACATTCCAATGTCTATAGCTTGATCTCCTTATTGTGTGTGGTGGTGGGGCATTTATTAATTAAATCTATATCTTGCCCTCTGCCCCAAATCAAACACTTCTGTGAGATAAACTGGTAGGGCGGTAGGCAGGGAGCCCAACAGTAGGTGGCGCCAGTAGCAAAAACAGACAGAGCCAACTGATTCGAGTTTTGTCCCCATCCTCTTCCCTGCTGGTTTGTACAAAGGTTGCTCTTTCTCTTAACTGCCTGAACCATCACTGCCTGCATGTGTCCTGGCAGTCTTATAAGCTGCCTAGGACCAGCAGGCTACAGAGTGCCTTAAGCACACAAACAAAAAGCCTCAAATGAATCCAAATTCTGGAGAGGATTCAGAACGTTTTGAAAACTGGGGCACCAAATCCAACATCAAGACCGGGGCATTCAAACAGTTTGCAATCTCTCTCCTGGTTTGTGTCCGCAAGAGGAAAACCTCTCCTTCCCTGTGCCTCTTTGTTCAGAAATTAGAGCAGGGATTTCTGTCTTTGATGCTAACTTTTGTCCCCACCCCCTCACCCATGGGCTCAGTTAACACCACCCTCCACCCCTGAGATATACTGCAACGTATTGTTGCAGAGTCCCACTTGTCAATCATCTGTGATGAGGTAAAGGTAAAGGACCTTTAAGTTAAGTCTAGTCATGGACGACTCTGAGGTTGCGGCGTTCAAATTTGGTAAGCGTTTCCTGTGCAGGATGCTAAGGAGAATGCATTTTCATTACCACCACACAAATAATATACTAGCATGCATGGTTTCAGGTGTTGGCTGGTGAATTTTTCTGTATGAAAGCATCTGTTAAAATGCAAGAACAATCCAAGATGAAATGATTGAGCAAAAACAAAAGAAAATAATTTGGACAAAATGAGAAAGAACAAATAGATATTACATGCCTTCTAAACGTGTGGCTAACCAATAAAAAGGTAAAGGTACCCCGACAGTTAGGTCCAGTCACAGACAACTCTGGGGTTGTGGCGCTCATCTCGCTCTATAGGCCGAGGGAACTGACGTTTGTCCACAGACAGTTTTTCCGGGTCATGTGGCCAGCATGACTAAGCCATTTCTGGCAAACCAGAGCAGCGCACGGAAACGCTGTTTACCTTCCCACCGGAGCGGTACCTATTTATCTACTTGCACTTTGACGTGCTTTCGAACTGCTAGGTTGGCAGGAGCTGGGACCGAGCAACGGGAGCTCACCCCATCGTGGGGATTCGAACTGCCAACCTTCTGATCTGCAAGCCCAAGAGGCTCAGTGGTTTTGACCACAGTGCCACCCATGTAAGATTGTAAGTTACCTGCTTCTTATTGCTGCTCTGTAAGCATTTTGTATAAACATCCCAAAGTGTTCATGTGGCCTCGGGCTATCTTATTTGCAGCAGTGGTTCATACAGATGGCAAACATTATTAAGATTACTAAGCACCTTCTCTCAGGCATGCATTTTGGCTCTTGCCTGCTCATTTAAATGCTGGAACAGCCTAGAGGTCTGTCCAATCTACTCCTGCGTCCAGTTTTCAACAATGGGCCAAGCAGAGGATTCTGGGATGCCCTGAAGCAGGGCAGGAAGGCCACAGCTGTATTCTGTGTGTCCCCAGACAACTGCCATTTGGAAGGACACCTCCCCTAAACAGGGATGTTCCATTTAGCTAGTAACCGCTGACAGACATCTCCAAGAGTCTGCCTAATCCCCCTTAAAGCCAACAAACTAGGCTTGCCATAAGTCAGGAAAATTCCTGACATGTTTTCCTATTTTTCAGGTGCAAAAAAATGGTGCTGGAACTTTTTCACATCTGCTGCACCACACCTTCAATGTGTTAAGCAGGAAAGGATTTTTCAACCCCCATGGGCAATCTTGGAGAAATAGGTAAAGAGAGGCATGCCCTTGATTCTGGGTTGTCCATCTCCATATCACAAATCCAATTTAAAAAGGGTCAGCTCAGCCTATCAAAGGCTTTGTAGACATCCAGCAAGGCTACTGCTCAAAGATGACCATTGTTTTTGCTAAATGTAACACAGAGCTTTCCAAACTTTCCAAACAAAGGCTAATTCGGGCAGTAGGATTACACTAAATCAGGTTTCCCCATTTTGGGAAGCACTGTTATTTTTTACTGATGCTACAAGTCAGGGGGGACACCCCCCTCCAATCTAGGATTTCATTAAATAGTGCCATTAAGTGTGTACATAACACATTGCTAAATTGTTTGAGGAACACCCTGTAAGCCGGTCAATGCCCAGTGCCTTATAGCCTTTTAGATTTTTAATGGCTCTTTGCACCTCTTCCAGCTCAATGGGTTTATTTAGAATCTGTTTATAAGCCTCATAAAAGTTGTGGTAAGTGGTTTATTTGAATAGTCATTAATTGCACCAGGGAGAGAGGGGGGTTGAAGTGTACAAAGTTGAATACATATAACATGCACTTCTTTTCTTTGTACTGTAAGTGCCCATTGTGTCTTTGAGAAGCAGAGCTCTTCTGTTATTGACTCTCTGCTTGATACGGTTTGCCAGCAGTTTGGAGTTTTTCTTTTAAAGCAGCAAAACTTTAAATGCTGATTTTCCTTGTACAAGCTTGTCACTGCAGGGTGTTCTGTTTACAGTTCACAAGAGTTTCCAGTGAACCACTGGAATGGCTCTGAAAGTGATGGAAGAGGATTTCCCTAACCTGCTGGCTCTCTAAGCCGGCCTGGGGGCTGGATCCGGCCCAATCGCCTTCTCAATCCGGCCCGCGGACAGTCCGGGAATCAGCGTGTTTTTACATGAGTAGAATGTGTCGTTTTATTTAAAATGCATCTCTGGGTTATTTGTGGGGCATAGGAGTTCATTCATTCTTTTTCAAAATATAGTCCAGCCCCCTACAAGGTCTGAGGGACAGTGGACCGGGCCCCCTGCTGAAAAAGTTTGCTGACCCCTGCTCTAAGCAATCATGAACCCAAGAAAGCTCAGTGGACAGGGAAGAGGAGTCCTACAACATTGGAGGGGGCATAAAAAATGGGCTGTTTGACAGTGAAACAGGTCACCTTGGGAAGTAGTGAGACCTCGTTACAGGATTTTAAGCAAAGCCCAAGTAGCCGCCAAAAAAAGATGCTGCAGTATCAGATTTGAGGTTGTACAAGATGACCCTTGAGGACATTTCTTTTTTACTTTCAAAACAAGAATAGATAACAGGCGGACAATATTTTTTTAAAAAACACACACACACACAACCACACAACTTCAGGTGTTTCATCCAGAGCAAAGTTTTATTCACTTAAAAGAACTCTAAAATATCCAGAATTTCATTAGCATAGAATGTACTTCTTTTCTTTCTTTCTTTCTCTCTCTCTTTTTAAACAGTTGCACAGACTAAACTCAGAGCTCTCTGTTAATACTAACCATTTCTTTTAAAATTAAATTAATAGCCATTCTGGAAGACCAAACTCAAGTTGATAGAAAATATATTTATATATTTATATATATATTTATAATATATTTACTGTACAAAGTTTACAATACATTTGAAAAGGGGGAGAGAAAAAAACCCCAAACACACATCCATTTTCACCAATATTACAGACTTCATTTTACATACACCGTCAAAGTTGCGGTTGAGGGGGGGGGACCCTTAATGTGCAGCTGCAGTTCACCAAAAAGAAAAAGAAAAAAAAGATACGGCCTCACAGTGCTAATTCACTCGCTTACAATCACCACAAAAAGGAAAACCCACAAATATTTAGGAACGAACTGGGGCAGAGATCCCTTCCTCCCACCCCCGTCCAATGCTCCTGCTGCAATGCTGTACAATGCAATTCCTTCTGTTTCCTCTTAAAAGTAAGTCTCATCAAATTCAACTGGGCTTACTCTAGGTAAGTGGGTAAATTACAGCCACAGCTGAAAGGACTCCATTCATTCCCTGCCACCACCCTGCTTTCCGCCTGGGTTTAGTGGAGTGACTCTGGATTTACAGTAATGTAAACAGTGTTGGGTCATGCATCTCACTTGTCCTGCTTCGCTCCCTAAGGATTTCGGCCTGGCTCCAACGTATCCTTGAACACTGACAATGCAATGTGCTTGTCTGAATGGAGGTCAGAAAGGGGTGTGTCAGCATGCTGAAATTAGCCTACTGTGCAATCATTGGCTCGCCCACGTTTGCCTCTGGCCCTGCCCACTGCTGGCATGCGGCCCTCAGAAAGTTGTAGAGGAGGAAATGTGGCCCTCAGTCTGAAAACGATCACATGTTTTAAAGCTTAAATAGCTGTAGGGTTAGGCCAGATTTATGGAGAATAGAGCTACAATCTCTCTTTCTCTCTCGAGGGATGGCTGACCTTTGGGCAATCAGATGTTGCTGAACTCCAGACTGAAATCATCTCTATTGGCTAAGTTGGCTGGAGCAAATAGGAGCTGAGGTCCAGCGACACCTGCAAGGCCACAGGCTAGTCACCCCTAGTTAGGCAAATACATTCCCAGATGCTGGGAATAAAGAGAGATATTCCCATCATGCCCTGCTCTTGGGCACTCAGGGAGATGTTTGATGCATATTGAATTGCTACCTCTTCCTTTGCAGTTTTATTAATTTCAGGTGTGCCAAACTGAGAATGATCCTAACTGAGAATGCAGTGCTGGGAGGGGGTTTACAGTTCCCCAGAGCAACAGGAATTAAAATAATTTAGTAAGAATCCTTAGGGTAAGACTTCCCATTGGTGGCAAGTGTTTGAACCCCAGGCAAGTTGAAACCAACTCTTCTTCCCTGCAAGCATGAGTGGATCTCTCTTCATTAGAAAAGGCAACCAAAGGAGTGCACTGTATTATAATCCAAGGACCTGCTGCACTGAGGGGTACACAGCATTAACTATACAGAGGAAAGTACTGATAAAGAAGCCAAAATTGGGCCCGTCAGTTGCACTGCGGATATTACGTGGCTTACACGAAACAACTCGCACTTTCCACCAGAACTGCAGCTTTCAGTGTTTGACCTGTGTCTGGGCCACATCCGTCTGTTGTGGTGGTTGAATGCTCATTCACACCACACATACAAAAATCCCTGCTCATAAAAAAACTGAACATGGCAAGGTTAGAACTCTTTCCCCCTGAAATGCTAACTTCCTATGTGCAGAGAATGTGTACAGAGCAACATTAAAGGACGTGAGGGATGGGAACTGTGAGGGGAAAATGGGTCTCCTATCAACTCTCAGCACCCTAAACCAACTACAGTTCCCAGGATTCTTTGGGGAAGCCACAACTGCGTAAATGTATTGGGCAGGTGTGGCCTTTTCACTGCATCGCAGTAACCAGAAACACCTCTTCTCTCTCCGCCCCCCCTCAAAAAAAGGTACTTCTCTAAAGTACTTTCCGTGTCAAGGTAGCACATTTAAGCTCTCTTCCAATGAGATGTTCTGCCTTCAGTCTGTCTTCTTTAAAAAGACAAAAACTGTTCTATCCCACAGAAATAGGCTTCCGTCTCCAACACTTGGGAGTGCGGTCAACGGTTCAGGATGAACCCCAAACAAGTTATCACCACACAGAAAAAGCCTCAAAAGAGCTCCCCCCCTTCTTCACAGTCTTCTAAGAAAATGGCAGGACTGGTGGACTACAAAGACAAACAACTGCGTTGCGAGATTTCTTTACCCTGCCACAAAGGACCTATTGGACAGTGCTTGTGCCACCAACCCTGAAGGCTAACCCACTACCATACCTTGGCCTACATATTTTGGAAATTGCTCTTAATAATAATAATAAAGGCTGAGCACTTATTGGAGCCATTAGTGAGGATTCTTCTTGGGTAGACCCTGCTTTTTTGGAAGAGGGCAACAGCAGCATTAATAAATTACCACTTTCAAGTCCTCAAAAACTTTTGAGATTTCCCTCAGCAGACAGACATAACTCGGTCCCACTCCCCGCACAGTCTCCAGCAACCCACCTTATCATTCCTCATCAGGGATCCTTTGGAAAGAGTGGAATGAGAAACTGTGTCTCCTTTACACCAGGTGTACACAGGCCCTCCAGGTTTTGCTGGACTACAACTCCCATCACTCCTGTCCGTTGGGCCTACTGGGGCTGATGGGAGCTGTAGTTCAGAAACATCTGGAGTGCTAAGGGCTCCCCACATCCAGCTTACACAAAGCACCAGAGGATCACTGGAACAAGTGCCCTCTCTCCGCCCCCCACAAAAAATCTGACCATAACCCCCTTGTACACACCAGAAACCCAAAAAAACATAAGAGTTCCACAGAATGACCAGCTCTCCCTCAAACGGTTAGAAATAGTGGTTATTGGGGAGACACAAGTAGCTGTGCAGAAAGTGACAGCTCCCTAAAGGAAAAAGTCCTATTCAGTTCCCTTCTAGTGTCTCCAGCTCTTTAGATACCACCTACATACCTCCCAAAAAACCCCAAACCTTCCCCAAAAACCATGAGGTAGGAAGCTTGCTGTAAAAAATGATCACCTACTACATGCCAGGGGAGCAGAGGGGGACACACGACTCTTGTCCAGCAGGCCCGATTCAAAAGCACCTACCCCTTCATGGGGCAGTTTTGATAGGTCCACCCACCTGCCAATCACCCGATGCCATTATATTTCTGGAGAATCCATGCCTACTGGAAAGCAAACAGGGTTTGACGCTGCATTTAAACAGCGTTGAATGCAACAAACATTTCACACTTGAAGATCTCCCCAGAAATATATAGCATCTATCCCACTTTGCTTCAGCAGCCTCTAAGCTTATTTTTTTTAAAACAAAAACAATGGGATTGTCTACACAAATTTAAACCACTTCCAAACTCTGCCTCTGCTATCATTCTCAAATTAGGCTAGGAAAGTGTATTTCTCAAAAGGGAATATGGGATTTCCTTCCGTACACCTTCACAAAAGCAACGGTTCCTAGCATTCTCTGGGAGCAAGCTGAGGCGGCTGAACCAGTTCCGAACCAGTTCACACTTTGCATGTATACATGCCCCAAGGGGGGGGGTGTGCAAACTTCATTTTGAACGGATCAAACATTTCCACAGGGCGAAACAGAAAACCTTTGCTGCTTCACAGATGAAACCAAGATTCATAGTCAGGTTGTTTTTAACAGTGCCAGTTGAACATTTAGGGAGAGGGGAAATGGGATGGTGTTTTTTAAGATTAAAAAACCTTTTATCACATTTATTATTAACCATGAAAAATATAATTCACACAAGGGGAAGACAACAACAGTCCATCAGAATGTAAACATTTTTAAAGTAAAGAAGATGCTGACTCGAGATGTCAGAAGCAAAAGTAACGAAAGTCAAAATGAAATCTCGTTGGGGGCCTGGGGGGGGACCACATCTCCCCATGGCCCTTCAATTATTTGGGAAACTTTGCAGAGGACTCCGATGATCCACTTCCAGGTGTGTGAGTGACACAGATATATATATTTTTTTCCGGAGGGTGGAAATGAAGAGAGAACCATGAACACACAACAAGCTATATCTTTTGATTACTGGATTCCAAATCTCCCAAGGCAAATCGCTCGAACCGGATGGCAACTTTGCTACTGTTAATGCTGAAGAGGAAGGTGGAGGGTAAAGGGAGGGTGGGAAAAAAGGGAAATTAAGCAGTTTCACTTTGAGACCTTGTACAAAAGCAACAAGTGCTGATGATGAGCTAATTGGTTCCATGTACTAACACAAGAGAGCAAAACACTGAAGTGGTCTGGGAGGAAAACAGAAGAAACTGTACAACTCAAGGAAGCTTCTTTCTTACAGAAAAGAGTGTTCTCTCCATTCTTGAGGTTGCAAAGCACAGCACTTGCTCTCCTCTCTATTTAAATCTCCCTTTGTGTAGAGATTTTCAAAAGGGATACATGACAAATCTGAAGAATCATGAATTGTGCAGGCTGTTTATGTTAGCTAGATTTAATATGTTTCCCTCAATGATAGTGAGAGGAAGATATTTAGCTCTCCCAGAAGCAGAGCATCTCTGCAAATGTAGTAAACAGGAACCTGATACTTTGGAGCATATTTTCTTTTCTTGTGATTTTGGCATTTATGCCAGAAGACAATTATTAGAGGCCTAACAACTCAATAGGCTGATTTCTTTACCACCAGTGGTTCAGGACCTGCTTTCGGACAGGAATGATCAAATTACTTTAATAGTGGCTGAATTTTTGAGTGCTGTCCATGTAGAAAGACTGGGTCATTATAAAGAGAATTAGTGGTTCTTAATTGATCGAGAATTCAGTAGTGTATTATTTATGCAAACTGATTTGCTCTGGAGTTAAAGATCTGACCGGGACAAACCTTGTTATGTTGAGCTCGTATTTTGCACAATTTTTATATGGTGTCTTGTTTGATAATGTGTGGTTTGCTATGCCTAATAAAGGATAACTATTTAAGGAAGCTTCTTAGGGAGAAGATTTGGGGGGGGGGGCACCTCACCTATGACATTCTGCTGATATGGAAATATATCTCATTGGAGAGGGGCACGACCTATTTTACAGACAAACACGCAGTGTCACTTGCAAAATGTTTCTCTTGCTGCGCCATGTTGATCAGGAAAAGTCTGCATGCCCCAAGTTTCTGACCCAGTCTGTGTGCAGGAAAAGTAACATATTTTGGGGCTAGCTCAAGACACATTGCCGCCAAATTTGGCCTCCCTAAATTGCTCCACCTCCACACTAGTTTACTTGGACACAAACCTGAAGAAAGCTCTCCTGCCCTCCAGATGTTGCTGCACTCTCGTCTCTCATCACTGCAGCTAGCTCAGGATAAGGGGGGTTGTAGTTCAGCAACATCTTAGGGTCTGCTAGTTCCCTACCCAGGTCCAATGAAAATCTGTAAAGCACTGAAGATTGGACAAGATCCCCCACCCTACTTGTCCCTTTCAGACCACCCTCCTTGAGGAGGAAAGCAGAAAGTTCACTGGCTCTGCTACTACAAAGCTGGGGCCATACTCTCCTGCCTAGAAAAGGACTAGCAGGGGAATTTCCTCTGCCAAATCATGGAATTGTAGAGTTGGAAGGGACCCAAGAGTCATCTAGTCCAACAATGCAGGAATCTCAGCGGAAGCATCCATGACAGATGGCTATGCAACCTCTGCTTGAAAACCTACAAGGAAGGAGCATCCACAGCCTCCTGAGGCAGGAAGTCAACTGAACCAGGCTCACCTCCAAATCCAAGGAGAGTTCAGCCATGGTCTCTTGAGAAGGAAAACTCACTCAAAAGGGGTTTGGGGGGTGCTGGAGAGCAAGGATGTGTAGATTTCAAAAGGAAGCTGAGATTCAGTTTGCCTATTGTTTCCCAAAGTGCAAATTAGGTAGCTTTGCTTGCAAGTGAAAATGGAATCAAATTTTTAGTGGATCACTGGCTTTCTTGCCCTTGAGCTCATCTCTGGGGAGGAAAAATGTCATGGGTGTGATGCCCCTCTGAATTTTGCTCTTAAGTCAGATTTCCCACTGCTACACCTTGAAGGGACAAGCGAGAAGCAGAAACACAAGCAAAAGCATGCCCCACAATGCTGGCCCCTGTTAAACGCTGCCTCAAACACACAAATGGGATTAGGATTATTTTTTTAATGAACTAGGAGCTACTGCACTGACATTAATTTAGTCAGTTAAGTTGGTCATAGTTAAAAACTGCCCGGAGAAGATTAACCAGGCAGCGGGTTGTTGTTTTTATTTAAGTCCTTATTTATTTTTAATTATTTTTAAATACAAATAACTTGTTAAAAACTGCCTTCTCTCAGAAAAGCCAGAACGGCGAGAGGCAGATCGGAATGATAAATAAACAGGAAGAAAAACAGAAGAAAAACAGTTACAGGCTTCAAGACGGCTAGCTTTGCTCCTGCGTGAATTTACACAGATTTAACCGATTAAACAATTAACGGATTGAAAACGCTCTTGTTTTTAACCCATCTCTAGTGGGGAAGGAGAGGGAAATATGCACATCAAGAATTATCCCAACTGAAGCTGTAACTTAACAGACTTGAGAGCAGTTTTCCAATCTGCTGCTGCTGGCTGGCCCCAAAAATGCACAGATGGATTTATTAATTTCCTTAAAGCCCCTCTCACCCCACCAAAAAGGAGAAGCACGCAACACTGCTTGGTTGGTTTGGGTGTTTGCTTACAAACTTGCTTGAGATGCTGGTTGGTAAAAGTTCAGAGAAATAACCGCTGGGAGCAAGTCTATAGAGGAAGGAGAAGAATGCCGGGACAGGAAGAGGCGAGGTGACAAGTGCTGCAGCCGCTGAAAACGCTTCGGAAGAAGGGTTAATCTGGACCAGGTGTTAGTAGAACGCCACAGTTCTTGCAGACAGGAATGGTTATTTCGAGTTACAGCAGCCCACACCAAGAGAAGAGGCGGGGAAAAGGAATTCGTAGAAGCAGCAGGGGCATCCAAGGATTAAAAACCGGCAGCATGTGTGGTTTTGTGTGTGTGCTTGCGTGCACACATTTAGAGCAGTTGTCCCAAGTTGCTGAGTGGGTTAGGAGACAAGGAAGCATGCAAGGCAGAACCCAACTATTGCATCAGTAGCTACATCCTATAAGGAAGGAGGTGAAAGGCAAAGGGAGAAAGACAAGAGAAGGAGCGTTAGTTCACCGTTAAAAACTCAGCCGTACAGCAGAGCTAGCTTTGAAGGGCTCTGCGGTACAGGATCTGCTTTGCACCCGGGTAGGGCTGGGAATGTCCCCTGCGTGAGACCCTCGAGAGCTGCAGAAAACGCTGAGCAAGATGGACTCAGGCTCTGACTCAGTATAAGCTGGCTTCCTGTGATCCGAGCACACAGCAGAATGATGCTTGTATCTTTAAGCAGAGATTGGAACAGCGCGTTTACTGTCGGAGCCTTAATTCTTTCCCCCCATTTCTATGTAGATATTCTGGTTGGGGGCAGGGGAGGTGTAGCTGTTTGAAAGAAAGAACTTTGCGTCTAGGTGTGTGCTGAATTACCACACACGTATATGCCCCTCTGAACCCACAAGTGAATTCAGGAGGGGCAGCTGGTAACCTAACAAGGAGTCTATCTTGCAGAGGTAGCGAGAAGTTAGGACCCAGGGGATCTTAGCCATTCTCCTTAGCAGTGGGCAGGACTCTGGCTGTGTACACACCCTAGATTTAAAGCAAGTGACTTCCCCCAAAGAATCCTGGGAGCTGTCGTTTGCCCCTCACAGAACTATGATTCCCAGCACCCTTAACAAACTACAGTTCCCAGAATTATTTTTGGGAAGTTATGCACAGCCGTGCCAAGGGTGATCAGCTCAAACGCAGTAAACCATGGCTTGCAGAGGGAGCCAAAATGGCACCCTTTAAAAAAGTTGGACTACATTTCCCATCAGCCCCAGCAAGCAGGGGCAAAGGCCAGGTGCGATGGGAATTGGAGTTCAACAATTTTTGGAGGCCACCTTGTTAGCTCTCCCCGCAAACCATGGTTTACCATGTACAAGCTGTACCATGTACAACTTTGTGACGCACCGGTGGGCACACTAAAGACACATGGGGCTGCAATGTTAGTGTGTTAAATGCAGATATGCATGAACCTACAGAAGCTTTCACCCCGTTGCAGATATTGGGTCCCCAACCAGCATAATCAACTGTGATTTCCAGAAGCAGCTTAGAGGCAAGCGGACACAGGGCAATACGTACTCGGCTGATTTCCAGAAATGTCCCGGATGAGAGAGCCTCCGGTTGAGTTTTGGCAGTTTTTCAAGCATTTCCATCAAGAGAGTGAAGCTAGGACGCTCACTGACATCGAAAGACCAACACGCAGAGAGAATTTCCTAAAAAGAGGGCATTGCGTTTTTAACAGGCAGTTGTGTTACTTACTTCACATTGAAAGGGGATATGGCAAGGGTAGGCATGTTTTTGAAAAGCAGCTCAGGGAGAAACATGACCAGACTGGGGAGCTTTCATGGGTTGTTATAACAAGGGAGGTGCAAGGAGTTTTAAGCTTCAATCCTGGCTCCAGAGTTGCAGAGGCAATTGAGTTTCCCTTCAACCAGCTACGATTTCCCAGAGTGGTTAAACAATCCAGCCACCTTCCCAGGGAACTCTGGGAACTGTGACTGGAATGGGAGTCTCCTAGCAACTCTCAGCACACTCAACTACAGCTCCCAGGATCCTTTGGGGTTGCTTTCATGGGTTGTTGTGATAGGGGAGTACGTTTTAGCTACCATCTCGGCTTCTGGAGCAACCAGATTGCGGGTGCCTAGGCTGTTCCCAGCTACTTTAGGCTTAGTCCTGCACAGGGATGCAGTCAGAAGACAGGTGTGTAGCAGGTGTGGGAAACCTAGAGGCCTCCAGTTGTTTGGGAAGGACCATAGCTTAGTGATAGAGCACCCAGGTTCAATCCTGCCTGAAACTCTGTAGAGCCAATGAATTATAGCCAGGGTAGATAATATCAACTCAGATGGGCCAATAGTCTGACTCAGTATAATGCAGTTTCCTGTGTTGTTGAACTACAACTCCCATCATCCCACACCACTGGACCAAGACATTTTGGGGACTGAAGCAAAGGACAAGATGGTGCTTCTCCCACAATGGAGGCTGGATAGCATCCTCCAGCACATGGCGGGCTAGCTAAGGAGGCACGAGGCAGGCCTGCCCTCTGAACACAGCACCGCTATCCCCCTTTCCAGCACCTGAGATCCTGTCACTCTGCCTAACGCTTGGGCCGGCCCCAGGCGGTTGATGTACTAAGCGCAGCTGCCAACGGAAGATTCCCCCGTTCACTTACTCCAACTTCTTTCCCCAAGCTGCTTGTGGAGAGGACCTGCTTCATGCCTTCGCCACTCCCAATCTGCCAGATCAACGCCTCAGCTGGCTGGCTCTTAAAGGGCCACTCTCTGGCTTGGAGCTCATACCACACAGTCCTGAGAGGCAAAGAGAGGTTTTGAAAAGTTAAAACAGGAAAACTATCAATGTACATCTCTGCCCTTCCTCCAAGGATTATGTCCCCAAGATCTTACGGTATTCTCACTTAAACTGAAAAGTTACTAAGAACTGAAAATTGAGAGCCAAAGGTCTATCACTGTCAGGGCCCAACGACAGACACGTCACCAAGAACATCATGGAGCAGGCCCTGCGGAACTCCCTGCCAGTTGAAGTTCAGTGGGAATCATCCCTCCCTTCTTTCGGGTGAGTCTTTGGAAAACTGGACTGTTTAGGCAGGCCTTTGCAATACGAAATTTCTCCTTTTTAACCAGTCAGCGTTTACTGATGTTCTCACACGTACCCAAAAGCATAGACATCAGCTGCCTTGGAAAACGGGAGCTTATCCTCATCCTTCCCCGGAGCCATCTCACGTACGATCTCTGGAGCCAGGTAGCACAGCCAGTCGTGGGGCAGTTTCAGTTCGTTCTCGCGCCTGGTGTCAGAAAGGGGGGCGTTACTGGACTTGGTGATGTACCCAGCAAAGTTCTACTCAGAGAATTTCATTTCATTTATTAAACTTATTAGTCACTTGTCACCCAAAGGTTTCAAAGTTCCTTACAACAAAATGAAAAAAGGTATACAGTGGTACCTCGGGTTACATACGCTTCAGGTTAAATACGCCTCAGGTTACAGATTCCACTAACCCAGAAATAGTGCTTCAGGTTAAGAACTTTGCTTCAGGATAAGAACAGAAAT
Organism: Podarcis raffonei; assembly: GCF_027172205.1. Classification (NCBI taxonomy): domain Eukaryota; kingdom Metazoa; phylum Chordata; class Lepidosauria; order Squamata; family Lacertidae; genus Podarcis; species Podarcis raffonei. The sequence goes on along the minus strand of NC_070616.1, from coordinate 8,440,664 downwards.
CGTGCTCTGGCGGTGCGGCGGCAGCAGGAGGCCCCATTAGCTATAATGGTGTTTCAGGTTAAGAACAGTTTCAGGTTAAGAACAGACCTCTGGAATGAATTAAGTACAGTACTTAACCTGAGGTACCACTGTACAATACACAATACTATAGGGAAAAGGGGTGTACGTCATATAATACATATTTCATATAACATCCATGCGGTGGGACGGGGGACAGGGACAGGGACATGCCAGTAGCGAACAACATTTACAATACTCAAAACAATAAGCAAAGCAATACTCTAACCCCCCAAATAGCAAATAAGCAAAACCTCAACCTCCCTCTAGTCCAAAAATCATCAACATCGAACCAGCATTTCCCCCCATTTAACCTTTCCACCCCACCCAGAAATCTGGGGTCAAGGCCAATGTTACAAATCAGTGGTGGGTGGGTCGTCCAGGGATGACCCTGGCATCTCTCCTCTCCCTTCAGGGGGACGCAGCAGCAAAGCAAAGCAGGAAGATGGCAACAAAAGTTTTACCTGCTTTGCAGCTGACCTGGCTACTGCTCCTGTCTTGCCACTGGTGCAGTGCAGAGCCATTAAAATAAGCGAACCCATGTTGGTTCACTTTGGCAGGTGTACCTTGAGCGGGGCTAGCATTGGATCCAAGCCAGTACTCTACAAGGCCAACACAACTTGGGAACTCAAAGGAGGGGATAACTCAGTGGAACAAGATACCATACTTTTCCATATATTAGACAAGGGTTTTTTACTCCAAAATAAAGTAAAAAATGGGGGGGGCATCTTATACATGGGTAGTGCAGAGGGGGGATGGGTGATTGGTTGCCTCCACGAGCAGGATTGGGTGAGTGAATGGTGTCTGCTGCAAGGGCTGCTTTGTATAGGCTGCTGCTTTGTGAATAGGGTGGATTATTTGTGGATGCAGCAAGGGCTGCTTTGGATTGGCTGATACTTTGTCAAATGGACTGGTTAGTAGCAGATGCGTCAAGGGCTGCTTTGGATTGGCTGCCGCTTCGGCAACTTGGATTGTGTTGCTTGCTATTGTTAGCACGTGCCAGTTGGGTGAGTGATACTTGGTTCGGCATTCCCCCCACCCCAAATTGCTCATTTTCTTAAATTTGAGCCCCCCCAAAATAGGGGGTGTCTAATACATGGGGTTGTCTTATAGATGGAAAAGTACAGAAAATAAGATGAAATGGGGGGGTGGGCTTCTATAGGCGCCATAACTCAGTGGCAGAAGGTGCCACATTCAATTCCTGGTTCACATAGAAGCAAATGGAGAAAGAGGTAGCAAAAGAAAACTTACCTTCCCTCCTGAACCACACCAGAAATCCCGAACAGACCAAAGTCTGTGATCACAACTTTTCCGTTTTCATAGAAAACGTTCTTCGACTTGAGATCTTTATGCACAATCCCTTTTGCGTGGAGATACCCCATGCCCTGGAAAACATCAGTGTGTTAGCCTTTTTGCAGGCAGATCTGCATTCCTTGGCATGCTACCCGGTCAAGCCCCTGCTGTGTCCACTCCTAGACCCCTCCTGCTTTATATAACATTTCCTTCTCTTTCTGCTCATCTTGCACGCACCTGTCACCCATACTGTAGAAGGGGACAGCGTGGGCTCCTATGGTATGGTGAAATAGCACAGCCTTGAAATGAATCTCCCCAAGTTACTAGCACACACACAGCAAATATCACTAGCTTTGTTGCCCTACGCAGTTTATATCAGTCATTTGTGGGCAAAAGAAAGCCAGTTATTTAAAGATGTCTTTGCCTGAGCCCCTGACAGAGAAACCTAAACTCCAAGTACCACTGCCAAAAGCAATATTGACAGTCAATGTTTTAGATCCAGGATGGGCAACCAGTGGCCTTCAGGTGTTGCTGAACTACAACTCCCATTATCCACTACCATTGACCATGCTGGCTGGGGTGGATGGGAGAACATCTGGAGACACACAGATGTTCTCCATCCCTGTTCAAATGTTTACAAGAGAAACAGAAGAGGCGGGGCAGAAAGGCAGAGCAGTGGCTCCATCCACCATTGGCTCCAGCCCCCAATTCATGTTTTCCACAGGGAAAAAATGGTTCCCTATCCCAAGTAGCCTTACATATTACCTTAATAATCTTATGCAAAATGCTTCTTACCTTAATGATCTCCTGGGCGATCTGCCTGGTCTTGTTAATATCCAAAGATATCTTGGGATCCCTTACAAACGAATGAAGCGTTCTTCCTTTGCAGAAGCTAAGGCAGATGTGGGTAGACAATTGAGTTAAGAAGAAAAATCAGAACTGTCTTGTGATGAGTAAATGGTATAAGGAATGGTTATGCCCACTTCATACTATCCCATCACAAACAGGCACATACCCAGGCTGAAAAAAGCTACAGATCCATAGGTAGGCAGGTAAGAAGAGTCCAAGGGTATAAATGATGCAGCATGATAACTGTCAGAACTAAATGTGGTTGTCTTCAAACCAGTGCTTGCAACCGAGGTTAGGGGCTGGTTTGCAACCTTGGTCAAAAGCATAACTGCGGATCTCCAGATTTTGTTTTTCGAACAAACAATGCACTGATTTGTATTTTAAAATTGTTATTCCACCTAATAGCAAGCTCACATAGCAGTTCATAATAAAAAGAGGCAACCAAATATCAAAACTACACCGAATTAAATCAAAATTATATCTTTTTTTTTAAAAAAAAACACCAAACACATTCAACAAGTAACTCAAAGAAGCATGCAATATAATCAACAGGGCACCAGTACACAACACCAGCACAAACCAAAAACTTGTTTTTTAAAAAATGTAAAAGATCCCATGAAAATTCTGTAAGATTCTCATCAAAGGTAAAGTAATGCTCCCCTCAGAAATGCAATAGCAGTTCTGAAATCCGCCTATGCAATTTCATTAGGCTCACCACATGCACCCTTGGGTTTTAGAGGATTATTCACCTCTTCTTCCGATTCATTAAATTTATGGATTGTTCGGTAGCTTACAAAGTTATTGCTTATCGCTCAATATTATTCTTTTAGGATAAACTTTAGATGGGACACTTTGGAAAGTAAAAGATGAGGCCAGGAGCCACACCTTCGACATGCAGTTTGGAACTGTTGAACTAACAAAGCCCTAGCAGATCTAATTTCTTTTTAAGTGCCAAAATAATAACAATAATAATTTTAAAAATCAAGATGCTTACCTAGTAATGATTGCTAGGTGAGGGGGGTGCATGCAGGCCCCCATGAAAAGCACCACATTCTCATGTCTGGTTTGTCTGTAGTTCATCACCTCCTTCTTGAACAGTTTCAGGTGGTCCTGATTGTTCCCATCGATTTCCAGCAACCGGATGGCCACCTCCCCGTGCCATTTCCCCCGGTAGACCTTGCCCCACCGCCCTTGGCCAATGGGGTCGCCCAGCTTGATCTGCTCAAAGGGGATGTCCCATTCCTGCAGGTAGACGCTGGTCTGGCTGACATTCCGGGACATCACCCCTCGCCGCCAGCGGTCTCGCCGCTTCGGCAGGTCGTCAACCTCATCTTCATCATCCTCGGCTTCCGATTTGTTCTGTTCTTGGTCTTCCACGTGCTTGGGAAAGAAACAGGTGTTGGGAATATCAGATACCAAGTCCTGGTCGGCCACATCCTCCCTCCCCAGGCCTTGTGGTGGAAACGCTTTGGATCGTTCCACTTCAGCATGGCTAAATCTCCAATACCCTTGGACACCCGCACACCCCCTAACACCTTGCATTAAGATCATAAGAAGACCCTTGCAGGATCAGGCCAATGGCTCATCTGGTCCAGCATCCTGTTCTCACAGTGGCCAAACAGATGTCTGCAAGGACTGCAAGCCAGACCTGATCAACTCTTCCTTCCTGTGGCTTCCAGAAACTGGAATTCACAAGCATGCAAACTCTGGCAGTGGAAGAAGAGTATAACCATGTCGGTTAGCGGCCACGAATAGTCTTATCCTCCGAAAAATTGTGTAATCCTCTTTTAATGGATTCACATTGATGACTAAAGGCAAAGGTAAAGGGACACCTAACCGTTAAGTCCAGTCATTGCCGACTCTAGGGTTGCGGCGCTCATCTCGCTTTATTGGCCGAGGGAGCCGGCATACAGCTTCCGGGTCATGTGGCCAGCATGACTAAGCCGCTTCTGGCGAACCAGAGCAGCTCATGGAAATGCCGTTTACCTTCCCGCTGGAGCGGTACCTATTTATCTACTTGCACTTTGACGTGCTTTCGAACTGCTACGTTGGCAGGAACATTGATGACTACCGCTGCCTTTTGTGGAAGCAAATTCAATAGTTTAATAGTGGAAGATAAGTCCCTTCTTTTGTCTGTCCCGAATCTTCCAATGTTTATCTTGAATTCAGTTCTAGCATTGTGAGAGAGGGTGGGGGAGAACTTTCCTCTGTTCGCTCTCTCCCTGCCATGAATCATTATATATATTTTTTTTTCATCAGACCTTTTATTGGCATCACATACAAACACCCAAAACAAATCAACACAGAATCACCACTTCCCCAGTGGCACAAAACTTTTGCTAAAAGAAAGGAGGCAGAGCAGTCTATCGTCACATCTCTAGGTCTCCAGGGAGATCAGACGTCTGCGGTATATTTCGATGACAAAAAACCAAATAGAGATATTTAGCCACTAACTTGGTGAGCTCCTGATCATTCCCCAGTAATAGAAAACATATGACCTCATTTTATATGCTATCATGTCACCTCTTACTCGCTTTGTCTCTTAACTAAAAAAGTCCCAGTTCCTACCACCTTTCCTCATTGGTGAGTTTCTCCATCCCCTTATATAATTAAATAATTTCATAAGTTGTGAGTCTTTGTTTCTCATGATTTTGTATGTATTGTGGTATTTTATGCATTGTGACTTGCAGTTATTTTTATTTCTCTCAGTTTAGTAATTACTTATTGCAAGTAATTAAGGTAAAGGTAAAGGTACCCCTGCCCATACGGGCCAGTCTTGCCAGACTCTAGGGTTGTGCGCTCATCTCACTCTATAGGCCGGGAGCCAGCGCTGTCCGCAGACACTTCCGGGTCACGTGGCCAGCGTGACAAGCTGCATCTGGCAAGCCAGCGCAGCACACGGAACACCGTTTACCTTCCCGCTGGTAAGGGATCCCTATTTATCTACTTGCACCCGAAGGTGCTTTCGAACTGCTAGGTTGGCAGGCGCTGGGACAGAACGACGGGAGCGCACCCCGCCGCGGGGATTCGAACCGCCGACCTTTCGATCGGCAAGTCCTAGGCGCTGAGGCTTTAACCCACAGCGCCACCCGCATCCCTGTGATTATTGCAAGTAATTACTAAATTACTTATTGCAGGTTAAAGGCGAATTTCTGTCTAATTATTTGCTGGTGTTTTGGGAGTTAATTTTATTGTGTTCTAATAAATTACTGAATATTACTTTATTTTATATAAGCCATTCCATTTTAAAGTTATGCTTTGTTTTTATATTCATTATATGGTGTGCGTTCTTTGTTGTTTATGTTGTCGCTGCAAAAAACGCCTTGTGTACAGTAATATAGAAAGGTGGTATACAAATTAAAAGTGAAATGAAATTATAATTTTGAACCTTTTCTGAACCTTTTCCAACTCCACAATATCCTTTTTCATGTGAGGCAAGCAGAACTGTAAACAGTATTTCAAATGTGGTTGCACCACAGATTTGTATAGAGGCACTGGGATGGACCAGGCACTCGCCTAAGTCTCTGACTCCTTGTTCCTGATTCCACTGCCTTGCTGAGTTGCACGTTGCCTGAACACTCTGTGCTAATCAACCTTGCACTGTGGCCTCACCTAGCCTCTGGGTCGTGTTTTGGGCCAAGACTGACTGTGCTTGACCTTGGCTTGTAGAGACAAGACTGCACCTTGAACCCGACCTTCTTGGATAAGTGTTTCAGGGAAAGGCTTTTACCTCCTGAGACTGAATCTCCAGAGGGGCACCCCCTGGAGAACAACAGAAACATTCCAGTGTAGCCAGCAGAACAGGCTGCTCTGTGTGTGCTCGGCTGCAGGGTGAGTGTGGGTGCCTACGGGTCCACAAAGGTTGGCGATCCCAGCTATACGAATTAATAATTTCACTCCTCAAAAAAACCCTCAACAAATGGAAACTTACCTCCACGTCACGTTCTTCAACCCCGTCCGTCTCTAGGTGCTCATCAGCACTATTTGACAGAGAAAAAGGGAAACGAGAGAGTTGAGCTGAGTTGACAATTGCAAGATGGCACAAATGATTGAGAGTTATGATGGCCCAATGACTGAGGTTCAGGTAGAGATGGGAGACTATGTCACTGTTGATTCTTTCATTTTTCCTGCCTTAGGTTCAGTTCACCACATCGGTTTGCAATTTATTTTTTTGTAAGTCTTCCCAAAAAATTGTCAGCATTTTAGTGTAAATTTATCCTGCTGTGCATATTTTTATATATGCAATTTTGTCTAATAGTCACATGATTATGTCAGCATGCCTGATGGTGGTGGGACCCTGACACTGGCATTAAATGGTTAAAAAAACCAAAAAACCAGTGAGGGCTGACCATGCTCAGTAACCACGGAATATTGAACGTCGACTGGAAAAGAAAAATGGAAAACTGGGCAGGGGAACGGAATGGAGTATCTATGAGAAGGGCACATCTAGTTGGCTAGAACAGGAGCACCCCTGTTGGGCAATGAGAATACACCATAATGTTTATTAGTTGATTCCTCCTGTCCAAATAGAATTGTTAGAAGGGGAAAGAGAGAAAAACAAAGACTAACCGACTTACTTAGTGCTTTCAGTAGATTCCGAAGGTTGTGTTACTTGGGGGGTGTTGGGAATTTCTACAGAAAAGAGCAATATATGAAAAAAGAAATTGATGTTTGCAGTTCAAGGTTGCCGTTGTTTTGCTTTTAACAGCTGCAGTAACATTCACTCAATAAGTACCTAGCCACGTAGAACTAAAGACCCAATATACACAATTCAGAAGAATCACAGTCTGTAGCAATCCTGGATTGTATGACTGATGGGGAATCAAATCTACTACATAACCTTCTAGAAATCTAGGTTAAAATCTCTCTTCCTGATGTGTGTGCTTTCTACATGCAGTGCAGGGGAACATTTCAATAAACGATTCCCTCCTCGCCCCTCAACTGCGGACTGAAGTGGTACATTCCCATGCCTGTCCACTATTACATCTGCTTTGGTGTTTTATACAAAACTCACCACACTGCCAGCACCAAACAAGATATTGTAGTGCTGCTTTCACTGGCTCTTTGTGGACTACAGCTCCCATCATCCCTGATCACAGCCCTCAGCTGCTGGGGCTGATGGGAATTAGAGTCCAACTGTTAGGATATTTCCGTTCCACCTTAAAAGGGAGCAGGCTTTGTGAGTCACAGAGTCTGCGTATTTCCTGTTCACAGGATGTTTATGTTTTCAGTTGCTTTCGTTTTCTCTCCTTCGTGCCTGAACGCTGAAGCAGGCGGACATGTTTTTCTTTGTTCTGACCAACGTTGAATAAACTTGTAAATATGCTCTCCTGCTGTGCATCTATCGCTGTGTGAATTCTGCTGAAAGAGTGTGCACCAGCCTAAGAATGTGGCAAGCTATTTCTGAGGCTTCGTGTCGCTAATTGCTGATACTGCCTGTCTACCAGAGGTAAATGGATCGTCCGGCAGCTGGCTTGGGGGCTATGATGGACTGTGTCTCCCTGGCAGTATCCCAACATCCAGAGAGCCCCATGTTTGCCACCACAGCAGTAAACCGAAGTTTTTATTTTACATCGCCTTGAAACAATTCCATTGAAGGAAATCAATAATAATAATAATAGTAGTAGTTGTTGGTTTGCACCCATCAGCACTTTCTGTGCTATTTAAACAACATTGGCACTGCAGGGAAAAGGAAACGTTCCAGTTTGTTCATGCAAGCAGGGCAGAACGTTGATGCATCATGCAGAAGGAAGTTAAGTCACTTTGCCCTAAGCCCACCCTCCGTTCTGAGAGTGAGGGGGAAACAGGAGCGTTAGGAGAAATGGCACCAGCCAGTTAGAAGCAGAAGAACTCACCTGGGAAGATAAACTGTTGTCTATGCTGAATGTAGTAGGCAGCTTTTTAAAAAAGGAAGAAGGAAAAGGAGGAGAGGACAGCAAAACAAAATGTAAAAAAAATCACAAGAGATTAGCATGTGAGAAAACCATGTCAGCAACTGCCCCCATAAATTCAGTGAATTAATTCAAGTTCATCATTAGTAAATTGTAAAACAAAACAGGCAAGGCGGGTGCATTTGAGTGCATGCATTTTGGAAAGATTGCAGCTGGGTTGGAGAATGCATCACCTCCTTTCACATTCAGAAGAACAATGCAAAACTTGATTTAACTGCCATTTATAGCAAACCACACATCTCCAAATCAAAGTGCATGGCCCCAGAGGCGGATAAACCTACTGGTGTAGCTCCCCTTCCCTGGCATTAAAAGTATAAGTGAAACAACTTAACCTAATGGTAGGGTTATGGCTCTGCTCCAAGCATCCCCTGTTCTACCACCCTGGTCCCAGAGAACAAAACCACAAATTTACCTGGAAAGTTGAACCGGCTGTCCCGTTGGCCCATGGGAGATGGGTTTGGGGGTGGCGTTGCACTGGGGGGGTTGGAAGATGGGAAGGGGGCTGGGGAAGAGGGCGTGGAGGAGGTTGTGGAAGATGGGTTGCTGCTGGAGTCGAGGTGGTTAATTGTGGGCGGGTGGTCCTGGAAACAGACAAGAGAAGGCAGAAATCATGAGCCTTAAGCCTTGATAGCTCTGATCCAGCCAGAATGTTTTCCATCACTTCTAAAAGGTTATAAAAAGCTCGCAGAAACAGGGGAAGGACCGGGAGGAGCACGTCGCATGCACATTAATTATCAAATACTTGTTCAATATAAAACACAATATTTATCATAGTGCAAAACATTTACCAGAAGACAAAATAAGAAATTTTACAAACTAAATTTAATTCAGATCTGCACCCAAGGAAGCAGATGTTTTAAGCAAAGAAATTGTAACTGGCTTCCAGTTATGCAAAGTTTGTTTCTACTGTACGCCAGATTCCTAATAAGCAATTAATTTAAACAAACCAAATAACTCTGAAGTGAAATCTGCTGAGTTCAGTGAGATTTAAGCCTAGGTAAATATGTCTATGATTGCAGCCTTGTTCTGTTTTTTTGATTGTTTGGCCAGTCATGGGGGGGCAATCCTCTTCTGGGGGTCCTCTGCTGGGCTTTGCACCCTTTTTGTAAGCCCAGTACCTTTTTAGTTAGAGCTTTCGGAAGAGTCCCAAACTGCGGCTCTGATGGTCGGTCCACCGGGTTATTGATGTCAGAAGGGACAGACTCTGCCCGCTTTAATCGGGGTACTATTGAAGATGGGTGGAAGAGAAAAGAGGGGGGAAAGGAAACAATTTATCTCCATTTCTTGTTATTGCAACAACACCAAGGTGACAAATTAGCTTGAGTAGGGCAGAAATGTTGGGGGGGGAGGGGTACCCAATTAAAAAAACCTCACACTTACTGGGTAAGAAAGATATTCTACAAGGTGGGGCTTCTTTCGTGCATTTGTTATGACACTTTAATCTGCAAACAAGAAAAAGGTGCATTAGAGATTATATAACATTATATACAAGCATCCCCTGCTTTAGACGTGACTGATATGTGCGTCATCGTGTACATGTGCACAGTGCAGAAAATGGAAACATCCTAAAAGATGTCACTAAAACGGGACGTGGGTGGCGCTGTGGGTTAAACCACAGAGCCTAGGGCTTGCCAATCAGAAGGTTGGCGGTTCGAATCCCCGCGATGGGGTGAGCTCCCGTTGCTTGGTCCCTGCTCCTGCCAACCTAGCAGTGCAAAAGCACGTCAAAGTGCAAGTAGATAAATAGGTACCGCTCCAGCGGGAAGGTAAACGGCGTTTCCATGCGGTGCTCTGGTTCACCAGAAGCGGCTTAGTCATGCTGGCCACATGACCCGGAAGCTGTACGCCGGCTCCCTCGGCCAATAAAGCGAGATGAGTGCCGCAACCCCAGAGTTGTCCACGACTGGACCTAATGGCCAGGGGTCCCTTTCCCTTTCCCTAAAAGGGCAGAACGAGGACAGAGCACTGCAGAGTGGGGGGGGCAGAATGGGGTGTTTCAAAGGCACGTGCTTTCACGCAAGCGCGCAATGACCTGGAACGCAACCACTGTGCAAATCGGGGGTTGCCTGTCATTGTAAGGTTGGAAGGGACCATGTCCCAGTTCATGTCCTCACTTGACCACGAAGCTCGCAGGGTGACTTTGGGCCAGTCGCACTCTCTCTCTCAGCCTAGCTTACCACCCAAGATTGTTGTGCGGGTAAAATTAGCAGGGGTGATAAAACGATTAGTGGGTAGAGCCAAGTATGTCACCCTGGGCTCTGGAATTAAAGTCACAGAAAGGAAGCCTCCAGTTGAATTCCTTTGAACTGGAATGCCAAATTTCATTTACATAATTGCATTTATCGCCCACCATTCCTCTAAGGAGCTCAAGTGGGGGGGGGAGGGCTGTATGGGGTTCCCTCTCTCTCAATTTTATCCTCACAACCAACCCTGTGAGGCAGGTTAGCCTAAGAGACAGTGACCAGCCCACTACCCTCTTGGGTTATGACGGCTGAATTGCCTCGCAGGTATGCTGGCCCACATACCTGGGCCAGGTGAAGGGGGAAGGTCCTCACCGCACACTTACCTGCAGTGTTTGCACTTCACGCCAAACATCATGCTTTTCTGACACACCTGGCAGACCTGAGAAAGCCATGACTTTGCAGAGAATCTGAACAAGAGGAAGCAAGCCAAGACAAAGAAGAGACATTCGTATTTTGTACAATTTGTAAACGGTGTCTGTTTGATAATGTGTGGTTTGCTACGCCTGATAAAGGATCCTGATTGACAAAGAAGACACAAAGGAGAGGAAGGTTTTTAAAAAATGTATTATCAGGAAAAAAATTCAAAATCTGAAAAAAAAAAGAAGGGAGCCATATTTGTGAATTTCACGTGGTTATATTCCACCAGGGAATGGTTCATTCCTATCTGCCCTCTACCCCACCAGTATCACGCCCCAGAAAACATTTTAGAGCTGTGTTTTCAAGCAGAGGTCATAGCACGAGGACAGAGAAGGTCCTGTGCAAAGCAGAAGGTTCCAGAAGACTGCTGTTGAGTCACCAAGTAGCATTACTAGGATTGAAGCACTAGCTGGTCGCCGCTGGGGACAGGGGGTTCCATGCAGGCGAGTGAGCAGGGCTGGGGAAGGAGAGGCAGAAAGGTGCATTTCTAAGATGGCGCCCATACATGGGGGTTTCCAAGGCTGCAGTCTGAAGCCCCCACCCACCCAACTCTTCTTTCGCAGACAGTGGAATGAGATTTGCATAGGGGAAAGTCATACTGCTGCAGCAACAAGGGTATGTCCACCCCCAATGGGCTTGAGCTAAGTCTTCAGAGAATGCAATCCGAGCAGCTTGTCACCCACTGAAAGCATGTGGAGCATTTACCTGTGTGTTACAGACAGACCAATATCTCTTCGTACAGTCTGAGGCGATCCCGGGGGGAGATCTGAGAAGCCAAAATTAAAGGCATCGTGTTAGGTTTCACCAGAAAGGAAGGTGGACACTGTGAAACAACACACGGGCCATCCATGCAACAGGTCGGGAGGTTCTCCTTCCTATCGACTCCAGATGGCAGCAAATCCCAGCTCCACACAGCAATACTTCCCCGTTGGTCTATTTATCGGGATGCCAGAGCCAGGAGCTCTCATTTCCCGCAAATCATTTGGCAGGGGATGTTACAAAGGGGCAAGTTGTACGGCTGAAGAATGGCACAAGCTACTAATGCAGGGGTGGGGAACTTGTGGCTCTGAGGAAGTTCCCAGACTCCAACTCCCATCAGCCCCAGCCAGCATGGCCAACGCTCAGGGGTGATGGGAACTGTAGTCCAACCAGTGGTATCTGGTGCCCACTGAAAATGAAAAGGTGGAAGGCAGTGCTAGAGATGAATGAGTTTGTCAACTTCAGTTTTCTGTTTTTCATTTGCCTGATCTTATATTCGGTTCTTCCTGTTTTTGCAGCCATTTACTGTATTTTTTGCCCTATAGGACGCACCGGCCCATAGGATGCACCTAGATTTTGGGGGGGGGGGAAATAAAGGGGGAAAAAATTATTTCCCCCCCAGGCACGGGGCTGGGGCTGGGGAAATAAATTTGTGTGTGTGTGTGTGTGTGTGTGTGTGTGTGTGTGTGTGTGTATGTATATATATTAAATACACACAGATAATTACAATAAAAAGAGCACAGCACCAGCGCTTTCATTAAAACAAAGCACCCTAAGGCACAAAATGCATCAGGAGACTTAGTTTGGTCAGAATCGAGCATACACTTCCAGAGTTAACACTAAATACAGTGGTACCTTGGTTTACAACCACAATCCGTTCCGGAGTCTGTTTGTAAACCAAAGCAGGTTGTAACCCAAGGCGCGCTTTCGTCAATGGGGCCTCCAAAAAAAATTTGTTCATAATCCCCCACAAATGGGTTGCAATCCGAAAAAAGTTTGCAAACCGGGACATGCACTTCCGGGTTTGACGTGTTTGCAATCCAAAACCTATGCAAACCAGACTGTTTGTAAACCAAGGTACCACTGTACATTACTTCTGGCGAATAAGCCATCACAGCTGCTAGAGGGCCGTGAAAAATTGTGTCCTGGGCTTTTAAGACTCGTCTACCCATGTACTATCTGAAACCCAAGGGGCGTATTGGTTGCCAGATGTGATTTTTTTTCCAGCTCTCCTACCCCCACTAATTAAGTTTCCCCAAATTCCAAAACAATACAATTCATAAACTCAGAAAACATAAGCCACAGCTCTGTTTGAAACAACTGATTATTCATATTTTAAAAATGACTAATATGCCTGCAGTCGTGGCCCCAGGTGTTGAAACACACAGAGAAACTTGGTTTCAGTGCAAAGCGACATAAATTCACCACATAAACCCCACTGTCCTTCACGTATAGAAGCATTTTGATGTTCAGCCTAGACTCCTTTTAAAACAAGACTGGGGAACTGCAACATCAGAGACAAGACCCAGTGTGGGTCTCTGGGCTGGCCCCTTCTTCTCGGTCTAACACACACAGAGCTTGTATTTCTTATCACAAGAATAACTGAGATAAGAAAGGAAACATCTTTCCACATGAAGGCACCCAAAGAAACCGTGAGAATACGAAAGGAACAAACTCTCTGTGTCTCCTCTTTCCAGCAGAATTTCATTTTCTTGGTGGGGAGGAGAGACATACCCTAGAAGGCAGGCAGGCAGAAGTTGTTTGTGACAGACATGGGGGACAGAGGCCCCCTTAATTATTCTGTTTAACTGTATAGACACTAGAGGCAGAAATTTTCATCCCATGGCTGAAACTAACATAATAAATTAGACAATCAATTTCAGTGCATTCCAGCACAAGGGTAATGTAAAAAATATGCAGCAAATAGAATAATATTTTATGATGTAACATTTGCAAACTAAAGAAAGCTCCACAAGAAGAGTGGGTGCTGCGCATATTTGCTTGTGTGATTTCCATTCCTGGCCTTCGATGAACATGCAAATTGCTGCAATTTCTGCTCCCGTCTCCATCTGCAATGGGATTTTCTGACATCACAAGGTAAGGACCAGGTAACACCCTCATTCTCCTCCACCACTGTCTTTTCTACCCTTTCACCGTTACCTAAAATTCTCTAGGGCCTGACACCATGTAGAAAAATAAATGTGCCCTTTTATTTTGAGCACCTAATTTGCTGTCCGTCCCCTGCAACCTTCAGCACAGAATGTAGGATTTTAGATGGGGGCAGTCAGAGGATCTCCAGAGAACAGTTAGGGTGTTTCTATCCAACTAAGCTCTACTCTAGATATTTGTATCCGCCACTGGCCTTTCGATGGTCTACTCAAGAGCAGACCCAATGAAATGATGGAACTCTTAGTAGCACTTAGTTTGCTGATAATCTAAGCAAAAGGTAAGATCAGGAGCGGGGAACTTTTGGCCCCCGAGACGTTACTGAACTCCTGTTTTCCCTGGCCACTGGCCATTGTGCCTGCGGCTGTTGGGAGTTCTAGTTCTGCAACATCTGCTGGACTAAAAGGCCTCCCCCCACCTGCTAGGGTTCATCGCACAACATGTCATTAGAGGCAAAGGAAGTAAAGGCAGCAGAACAAAAGAATCATAAAAATTATCTGCCACTGGAATTTCCTCACATGCTCGGAATGAGTCATGGTTCACACTTCGCACTCAGCCCAGCCACACCACTAAACCAAGCTTTCATGCATGACGCAGTTTCTTTTTTAAACAACTCTTTTAAAACAACCCATCCCTATAAAAACCCAGACTAGACACAATGGGAGCAGGCCTAAATGTTCAAAACAAGGACGGGGGGGATGGAAGACCTGTGGTGTTCCAGGGCCACAGTCACACCACAGATTTAAAGCACCATGATGCCACTTTAACAGACACATCCCATCCACCCCCCCTGCAAAAAAAAGAGACTCAGGAACTGCAATTTGCTCAGGGTGCTGAGACAATCTCACATTCCCCTCACAGAGCGGTTCAACAGCCAACCCCTCTTCCCAGTGGATTCAGGAAATTGCAGCAGAGTGACTGTTTGGGCCTACTGTTCTGAAGAATGCACAAGATGCAGGCAAACAGAAGGTTGTGTGAAAGGCTACCCTCCAAACCTACGGAGGTCATGTTTTTTTCACCCCCCACTCCACCGATGGCGAGAAGGTTGCCAAAAGAATGCCTCTCTTACCGAATCTAAAAAAGAGAGAGAGAAAAAGCAGGGGGTTAGACTTGAGCCATAGGGATATATCAAAGATACAGTGGTACCTCGGGTTAAGTACTTAATTCGTTCCGGAGGTCCATTCTTAACCTGAAACTGTTCTTAATCTGAAGCACCACTTTAGCTAAAGGGGCCTCCCACTGCTGCCACGCCGCAGGAGCATGATTTCTGTTCTCATCCTGAAGCAAAGTTCTTAACCCGAAGCACTATTTCTGGGTTAGCGGAATCTGTAACCTGAGGCGTATTTAACCTGAAGCGTATGTAACCCGAGGTACCACTGTATATACAAAGCTGCCATATACCTTAAATGAGACACGGTATATGATAAGGGACATGGGTGGCGCTGTGGGTTAAACCACAGAGCCTAGGCCTTGCTGATCAGAAGGTCGGCAGTTTGAATCCCTGTGACGGGGTGAGCTCCCATCGCTTGGTCCCTGCTCCTGCCAATCTAGCAGTTCGAAAGCACATCAAAGTGCAAGTAGATAAATAGGTACTGCTCCGGCAGGAAGGTAAATGGCGTTTCTGTGTGCTGCTCTGGTTTGCCAGAAGCGGCTTAGTCATGCTGGCCACATGACCCGGAAGCTGTACACCGGCTCCCTCGGTCAATAAAGCGAGATGAGCGCCGCAACCTCAGAGTCGGCCACGACTGGACCTAATGGTCAGGGGTCCCTTTACCTTTAGTGTAGTGGTTAAGAGTATTGGACCCAGACCTGAAAGACGAGGGTTCAAATCCCTCCTCGGCCATCAGGTTCACTAGGGTGACCTAGGGCCAGTTACTGCTTCTTGGCCTAGGCTACCTCACAAGGATAAAAAAAGGTGAAGTAGATTCCTTCATAGCAGGGGGTTGGGCTAGATGACCCTTGGGGTCCCTTCCAACTCTACAACTATGAAATGCAATAAAATAAAATCAGCAAGACCACTGGTCCGGTATTTCTACATTAGTGTTCTTCAGGGTTGGGTCCCTGTACATCCTTGGGATTGCAACCCACATCATCCATTGCCAACTTAGCCAAATGTCCAAACGACACCCAGCATTGAAGAACACGGCTGTGCACTTATCAACAGAGTCTCTCCAAGTTTTTGGACAGCCATTCTTGCAGATGCTGGAGGTGAAACCTGTTACCTTCTGCAAGCAAAGCAACCACTAGTCTATTTTGCTAGGGTTCCTCCCAAAACATCAGAACCAAAGCAATGCAGCCCTCCTGATAACAATGCACCTTTGGGCTTCATTTGCAATATTTTTGGCATTAGTTCCAAAAAGCCAATGTGACTTGTTGACTCGCAGCGGTTCTCAACCTGTGGGACCCCAGATGTTGTTGGTCTACAACTCCCATCATCCCTGAGCTCTGGCCTTGCTAGCTAGGGGTGATGGGAGTTGTAGTTCAACAACATCTGGGGACACACAGGTTGAGAAAGGCTGGCTTAGAGGTTCTTGGTTTTCTGGTTGTTGTTTTTTACAATTAAGCAGTATATAAATGTTGTTATTAAATGAACAACAACAACAACAAAAATAGAAAAATTCAGTCTGTTGAGAGGGGGTGTTAATAGGTGTGTGTTTTGGGTTTCAGCCCAAATCTCTTTTTAGAGAGGTGGCCTTAGGTCAAACAACTGCAGGCCAGTGCTCAACTCAGCCTCTATTTCCTTGATTTGTAAAATGGGGATGGCAACAGCCGGTTTTCTAGTGCCGTCGCAATACTTGCTGTAAGAGGAACCAGTTTAGAACCAGTTTACTTGAAAGATATCCTCACCCCATATATATGTGTATATCCATTTGGCCAATTTTATCTGTGAAACAGGCATTTTTACAAACACCACACAATGCCTGTCTTGTACTTGCAAGGAATCGATCCTTCAATGCAACCGTGCCTACACTTCGGAACTCCCTGTCCATTGATATTAAGCAGGTGTCTTCGCTGTACAGGCATCAACCATTTTGTGTGCATCCAATTGACACATGACCACTGACACACAAGTCCTTTTGGACCCGGGAGAGGGAGTAATGGGGGCGGCACGGTCTTATGCACACTCCGCCGCTGTATGCGGGGCGCAGGAACAGAACCCCCACACAAAATGGTCACCACCTGTACAGTTTTCAGCACGTGCTGAACATTTTATTTAAGCAAACATACCCAGACACGGTAATTCTGGCATGTTTCCATATGTAATTCGATTATTTTTTTAAGCTGCTGGTTTTATGTTGGGGAAATTTCATGCTACCTTCTTTTTGATTGATAATCCTAATGTAAACACCTCTGAGGTTTCAAATTATGAGGAAGTAGTACACAGATCCTGTTAAACAATATTTTTTTTAAAAGGATAGTAATTGTGCTAAAACGAACCAAGGGTTCAACTCTGTGCATGGCAGGGCCTCGTGAAAATGGCAACCCTTGCATGATAGTAAGACCACAATGCAGGGGATTGGATACTCACTTCATAGGAGGGACTTCATCGATCCTGTTGCCAAGCTGAGATTCGTGGGATTTGCTCCTCGTGAGGGTGGGGAAGTTGGGGAGCAGCTGGAAAACCTTCCGGCTGGGCGGTGGGGGAGTCCGTGGCGGCTTCCCCCTCTTGAGCTGTGGCGTCGTGGGGGGCGTGATGGTAATGCTGTGGGGAGTCCTGAGGTTCCGCCTCCCGCAGTGGGTGGGGAAAGCAAATGACTCCAAGAGGCTGTCGGCGCTGCCGGGGGGGCCTTGGTCCGAGGAGGACAGGAGCGTGGACGTGGAGACGGAGCGGGCCTGCGGGCCATTCCCCTTCAGGGACGTCAAGCTGCCGTGAGTCCAGGTGAGTGAGGTGGGGCAGGGGGAAAGTTCGGAGGGGGGCATCAAGCTGGCTTCACGGCGTGTGTCTGGCAGATTCCACACCAGGTCGTCTTTGTACTCTCCACCTGCACATGGGAAGAAGATTGCAATTAGACGGCTTTAAGAAAAGGGATTGTATTTTTAATCTTTGTTGGAAGCCGCCCAGAGTGGCTGGGGAAGCTCAGCCAGATGGGCGGTGTACAAATAAATTAATTATTATTATTATTATTATTATTATTATTATTATTATTATTATTATTATTATTATTATTGGTGCCAACTAGCTGCAAGTCATAGTGGCTGATTCCTATGTCCAGGATCAGGAGATGATCAACAGGTACTGGGGAACATCAGCAAGAGAGGATTATTGCTCTTGCATCCTGCTATCGGGACGCGGGTGGTGCTGTGGTTTAAACCACAGAGCCTAGGGCTTGCCGATCAGCAGGTAAGCAGTTCAAATCCCCGCGACATGGTGAGCTCCCGTTGCTCGGTCCCTGCTCCTGCCAATCTATCAGTTCGAAAGCACGTCAAAGTGCAAGTAGATAAATAGGTACCGCTCCAGTGGGAAGGTAAACGGCATTTCCATGTGCTGCTCTGGTTCGCCAGAAGTGGCTTAGTCATGCTGGCCACATGACCCGGAAGCTGTACGCCAGCTCCCTTGGCCAATAAAACAAGATGAGCGCCGCAACCCCACAGTCGGCCACGACCAGGCCTTATGGTCAGGGGTCCCTTTACCTTTACCTATCCTACTATCAAGGCAGAATAACTCACAAGGCGTCAGTGAAGTTCTTGGTTCAAGGAAACAAAACAGCTCAGGCCTAGTGAGCACAGCAACTCTTCCCCAAAGCTCTTGCCCCAATGACGTGGTTGTGTGGACTGAAGATCCCCACCTTCCCACTGCTCTCTAAGGCTGTTCCTCAGCCAAGTCCTTCCCAAGCAATCTGAGGCTCCTTCGCCTTTTCTGTCTCTGCTCCGCACTCTTCATACCTCTGCAGGTTCTGGGAGACCGGGGGAGGGAGGGGAGCTGGTCGCAGCAGGAGGGGGAGAGCCCCTGGCTTCTTCAGCAGCCTGCTTCATCTCTGCCTCTCCCCCCCCTCCAGCCTCTGCTTCTCCCTCTGCCTCTGGACTGCTCTCTGCCCCAGCCTCTTCCTGCTCACTAAGTCCTGTTACCTCTCCAGCTTCTGATATATCCTCCTCCCATGCCACACAAGGACACCTGGCGCACAATTAAACCACACGGCTTCCCCCAAACAAATCCTCGAAGCAGCAGTTTGTTCAGAGTGCTGGGAATTATAGCTCTGTGAGGGAGGAAAACTACAGTTCCTGGGCTTCTTGGCGGGGGGGGCGGGGACTCACGCGCTTTCAAAGTGCATTGAATGTGCTTTAAATGTATGGCATGCATCTGTGCCTGGCTGGCCACTGGGATACAGGGCTAGATAGACCTCTGATCTGATCTAGCAAGGATCTTATGACAGATCGCAATAGGCAGACCACACAGTAGCTGTCATTGCCTCTGCTGCCACCTGCTGTTGGGCTCCTTGTCTTCCACCCTACCAGTCGCTAGCAGCAAGGCTGCCTATTGCTTACTGAAATAGAGATCTACCACTGGAGGACCCGCTAGTCTCCAGGAGCAGCACAGGAAGCCTTCTTACCTGTGCGGGTCACTTTCCGCAAGCAGGCGAGAGCCCCGTTGAGCCGGGAGCATTCCTCAGCGCTGGCCCCGCACCTCTTCATGGTGTCTTTCACTTTCGACTCGTCCATTTCCAGTAAGGCATCGAGGGTCAACTCCTCCGGTATCCTCTGCAAGAAAGAACAGTGGTTTGTGTGCGTGGATTTTATAAGCTCTGTCATTTATTTGTTCAGGAAACTTTTGCAGGAAGATGGAGTCCTGTCTCCACCCCTGCCTACCCTCCTCCTATTTGGGGAATGAATTAATCACGCTATGTGGTTGTGATGTGCTCAGGCAGATTGCTGGGTCAAGGAAGACGGTCAGGAGCTTGGTCCCTGGTGTGGCTCGTTTGATGACAAGCAACAGCTGCTTTGGCTAGAGCGTTGCCTCGCTTTGAGTGTTTGTGTGTGTGTTTTAACAAGGTCGAACAAAGGAACAACGAGAAATTTGTTTCTGACTGGACGGTCCAGTCACTCGCTCCCGGCTTTGAAAGAGTGACGAGGCAGTTGCGGGAAAAGCTGGCTGTGACTTGCGCCCAACCATCACTGCACTCTCCCTGTAAGCAATGACCGGCCTTTCCTGGAGTGGCATCTGTGCCAAAATATATACAAAGAACTGCCCGCCCAAGCATTGCACTTACGCGTACACAGGTCCGGAAGATACTGCAAAAGCTCAGCATCATTTGCCACCTGAAGCGGCTGGGGCAACCAACTTGGATACTTAGACCTCAGCCCTTGCAAATGGGGCTGGTGCCGGGAGTAGCCATCACTGGGCAGCTGCTGAAGCCCACGCCCTTGCAGGAGGGACCACCCTTTCTGACGTTGCTGCCTGAATTCACCTCCTGTCTCTGAGCATGTGCGCAGCCACAAAGGTGCTAATATGGACTGGGCTCAGAGGGAGAAGGCAAACAATTGAGTGCCTTCGAGAGTACAAAAGAGACTCACAGACAGCCCCCTGCCTGCAACCCTGCAGCTGGCATGGTTAGCAAGCAACGCTGCAAAATGGGTGCATGGGATATTTTGGCCACTGAGGACTGCATTTTCTCATGTGCAAGCAGTAAGTAGGGCTGGAGCCAGAGGCCAGAGTGAACAGGACACCCCCTTTTATTTCTCTGCCACCACCACCCCGTCCCCCCCCATCTTCCTATCCCATCCTCATGATATTATGCATCCCACAGTAAGTGCAGTTTTAGTATCCCCCATATGGTGGGAGAGGGCCGAGGCTGAGAAAGAGAATGACTTGCCAAAGGGCATCTAGTGAGTCCATAACAGACATGAGATTTAAACAAGGGATGTCCTGATTCATAGCGCAAACTTTTGGCCCCTGCACCGGGGGTTAGGAACATTCGTTACTGGACTACAACTCCCATCATCCCTGGCTATTGGCCATGCTAGCAGGGGCCAATGGGAATTATAGCCCAGCCACCATTTCCCTTTCACTGCCACATATTTTTCAACAATAAACTTTGTCTTCCAAATTTTCCTCAGGGTGAAAGAGATGGGCCCAAGGTCACCTAGCGAGAATCATGGTCTGAAAGAGATTCAAACTCATCCTCCCTGGTCCTAGTTTGACCCTCTAAGGCAGCAGTTTTCAACTTGTGGGTCCCCAGATGTTGTTGGACTACAACTCCCATCATCCCTGAGCTCTGGCCTTGCTAGCTAGGGGTGATGGGAGTTGTAGTTCAACAGCATCTGGGGACCCACATGTTGAGAACCGCTGCTCTAAGGGATGGGGGGGAAACCTTTTGCCCTGAACTACAACTGCCTGGCCACCATCCCTGCTAGTTGCGGCTGATGGGAGTTGTAGTACAGTGACATCAGGAAGGCTAGAGGTTCCCCACTCTTGCCCTACGCGATGCCAGCTTCTGAAGAGACAATCTTTGGACCCCCACCACCAAGAACAGAAGACAGGAGGGAGGAAGAAGATCCGCCACATGCAAGCAAGAGGCATGCTGGGAAGAAAAGAAACAAGAGAGTTTGATAACTTAAAAAACCAGGCTGGAATCCAAGTCACGAAGCGAGAGAGTTGCTGAGTGTTCCGGAAGCTCGTTCCGACACCAGATGATATAAGGACAGAGTTAGCATGCACTTGCACGAGACAACTGCTTCTTTTAGGAATGCTTCCAATCCGTTTCCTCCTTCCTTCCCTCCCTCCTCTTTTCCCAAAACAAGCATCTTAACATGAGCGCAAATGAAACTTGGGGT
This sequence comes from Podarcis raffonei, assembly GCF_027172205.1. Classification (NCBI taxonomy): domain Eukaryota; kingdom Metazoa; phylum Chordata; class Lepidosauria; order Squamata; family Lacertidae; genus Podarcis; species Podarcis raffonei. Next base: position 8,419,159 of record NC_070616.1, on the reverse strand, counting down.
GGCATCACCGTCAGGTGGTGCAGACTCGAACCAGCTGACTCCAAGGGGCAGGGACCGGTTCCCCAATCCACACAGCAATAGAGCCCATAGGTCAGACATGGAGACTGTGGGAAGGTTCAACGTTGGGACGTCAAACACAACTCAGGCCTCATCTCCACCATACATGTAAAGCAATGCCGTACCACTCCAGCCATCATGGCTGTCCCCCAAGGAATCCTGGGAACTGTAGTTTACCACCACCCACATATCTATAATCCCCTGACTACAATTCCCAGGATTCTCTGGGGGGGGGGAGCCATGACAGTTAAAGTGGCATAATAGGGCTTTAGATGCATAGTGTGGATGGAGCATAGGAATCCTCCTGGTTCTAGGCTCAGGTGATCCCGGAGAGCCAAAACCATGCCCCAAGGCCTGCTGCGCTGTTGCTGAGGGAAGCCATTTTCCCCACACACAATGCCTCAACACAACACCACCCTGTCATCTTCAGATAAAAGGAGGCCTAGGAATTGAATAAAGAATAACAACAACATTCAAGGGCATCATGGAGACACTAAAATGGCTGTAGGTGCTGACCCTGCCCATACCAACTGGGAGTCCTGACTTTTCCTAGCCCTTGGGTCAAGGAACAACACTTAGCCAGAGGTCTATATTATTCTATATTATTCTAACCCAGCTGAAGCGTGGTTTTAGGCCAGGGTTTCCCAAACTTGACTCCCAACCATTCCCATCATTCCTGACCACTGGTTCTGCTAGTTAGGGGTGATGGTCCAAAAACAGCTGGAGAGTCAAGTTTGGGAAACCCTGTGTTTAGGCCCTGATCCAATCATACATAAGAGCAAACCAGCCGAGGCCCCATCTACACTACACATTTAAGGCAGTATCATACCACTTTAGACAGCTATGGCTCCCCCCCAGAGAATCCTGGGGAATGCTGTTTGATAAAGGTTCAGAGAGTTGTTAGGAGAACCCTATTTCCCTCACAGAACTACAATTCCTAGAGGAATTGACTGTGAAACCACTCTGGGAACTGTAGTTCCATGAGGAGAACAGGAGACCTCCTAACTACTGAAAGTATGGGGAGGATATCGCCTGTGTAACAGCATTCAAGGCAGCCAAACAAATTGCTGAAAATGGCACACCTTGCCAAATATTTAGATGCTTAATGCTCTTTGGGACCTTTTTGCTTCCCTGGCAGCAAGCGCTGCTTCTCTGCACCATTTCCCCTTTTTTGCCTCTGTGGTCCCTCAGCGGCTCTCATTTGCCCAAACACCTGTTTCATCCAACTGGCTGCAGTGCTTTGCTTTTTGGACACCAAGGATGTTGCGGTGTAGTCACAATGTTGGGGGGGACGAGACCTGGAGGTTGCCAAAAACAAACAGACTAAAAGTCATTGTGGGCAAGCAAAGCCAAAGACAGGGTAGGAAGGGAAATGGCACCAAAAAGACCTGTTCTGAAACCGTCTATTTTCATCAGAATTTCCCCAAACAGAACACACTATTGAATCTCCACAAAGGTAAAGATGAAACCAAGAACAGTGACATCACAAGTGCCTTTGGGGTCCTTGCATGAGAAATGCCATCAATAGCTCGTACCCCTGACAGCAGGCACAATCTAGCCTGTTTATTATCATTATCAAGCTGGGCAAAGCAGCACCCTCCCTCTTTTATTCTGCCGTCTTCGCACATAATCTGGTGTCTGAATTGGGTTCCGGAACACGCTGTTAATTCTCACCAACGGGCTGGCTCACACCCAGATCCAAAAGAAAAGCTGCTATCATACAAATGCGAGCGCATGCGAGCAAGTGCGGCAGGCACACGTGTGCAAGAGAGAACAGTCCTAAGGAACATTTTGTCTAAAAAAGATGCAATCTGCAGATTAAGTTTCTTTGCATTTTTACAAATGACAGAGCCGGATTCTTTTGCAGAGGCTCCTGGACGAAGGTTTGTCACCCAGCCTACATATTTTTAAGGAGTGGAGCAATGCACAAAAGGAAGCCCTGAGATACCCACCGAATCCCTGACTATCGAAACATTGACTTTTGTTAAACAAGCTAAGCATGCAGTCCTCATTATGGTGGAAAGCAACTTTTAGAATGAAGGCAGCGTCCATCAATGATGGACTAGAGTGCATTTTATCCAGGTTTCCAAGAGCAATATCTTCTTTGCTCGCCACACTCCTGTTCTCAAGTGCCGCCACAACTTTCCACATTACAAGTTTCCCATTACATCCAGGTTTGAGGGTGCCTCTGGCAAAGTACAAGCATGTGGTTTTCCTCTGCCAGCACACTGCCCAAAACCCACCTCCAATCTCCTGCTTCCACAGTTGCTATTTGCCCTCGAAGGTGCTACTTGCAGTGAAACGTGTGATTAATGCAACATGCCATTCGGCCCAAACTAGCAAAGAAAGGGGGTTGGGACTGATGGTAGAGATTTGTTTGTCGGAACTGAATCCTGCTGAGGCTGCTGAGGGGAGATCTGGCTCCGTAATAGGCCTCATTCTGCACGTGGGGGGGGGGCATGGCAGGAGCAGGCAGAAGGTGGAGGGATCCACAGGGCAGGATTAAAGGGCTGAAGGATACACAGAGCTTGGGGCGGCAGCGGGCAGGAATGTCTCCCCATCCGGCGCACATTTGAACTAAAGCAAGCTATTATTAGCAGGCGATCAGCTGAACGCTCCAACTTCACAATCAGTGCTGAGGCCTAGTTTATACCAAGGTGGAAAACAGGTGTCAGGAAGACTGAACAGCTTCAGGGTACAGGAGGGGGCTAGCCAGGCAAGACTCCTCCTCTCAAAAACATTCCCTGCACGCAGACATCTAATGTATCAAGGAAAAGGGTTCTGCCTATCCACCCGCAGGGATTTCTTCCCTTTGTTTTTTCCAAAGAATCCTGCAGTTTGTTAAGGGTGCTGGGAACTGTAGCACTGCGAGAGGTGAACAATGGTTCCCAGGATTCTCTGGGGGAAGCCATGGGTTTCAAATGTACGGTGCATACGCAGTAGTTTGTTAAGGGTGTCAAGAACTGTAACTCTGTGAGGGGCAAACTACAGTTCTAAAGGATTATTTGAGGGAAGCCACGTTCTTTAAATGTATGGTGTGCACACAGAAGTTTGTTAAAGGCTGTTGGGAATTGTGGTTCAGTGAGGCAGCAAAACTACAGTTCCCAGGATTCTCTGGAGGAAGTCATGTGCTTTTAAATGTGTGGTCCATGCGCAGTCTCGGCCTGAGATTCCCTCCCCCCCCCCCCGCTTGTAGTCCCTCGCCTGGAATTTAATTTTAGAACACCGGAATGGCGAGTTGTAGGAAAAAAGTATAAGGAGATTATATTTAAACAATCCCAACGACCTTGAATTGGAAGAGCTCAGACAGGATTTTCATAGCCTGCTGCCGGCCCTCACGACATGCAATGTGGGTGCATGCATATTCTCTCTCATTTATTTATTTTCTCTCTCTCTCTCTCTCTCTCTCTCTCTCTCTCTCTCACACACACACACACACACACACACACACACAGACACACACAGAGCTAAACCCAGTGGGGCTGTAATGGAACAAATAAAGAGGCTCTCTTTAAAAGAGCCACTCTCACACACTGTACATATGTGGCAGATTAACATTTAAAACACACAGAGAGAGAGACACACACACACAAACTGCTCCACAGCATCCTTGGGAGATTAGCCCAATATGATTCATCTCCGTGTCTGTCCCCCCCCCCCACCTCCCGCCAACGCAATTAAGAAACCGCTGGTCACTAGTTTAAGCAGGATCTTAAAATAAGTTCCAAGAGACAAAAATAAACTAAAAACTAGACTTGATCTCTGAGCTCATTCCTAGGAGGATTTGCTGGAAAAACACGCTATATTAGAAATACCACGTGCAACGAAAGGGGCTGCGCCCGCCCCATTTTATCTGCTGGGAGGGCATTCCAGAAAGGTTGAGCTCTCAAGTAGATAGGTCTCAGTGAGCAGGATCTCCTCATCGCAACAATGCCCCCCCCCCAATCCAGGCACTCACTCAGTGCCTCTGGGCGTTTAGAACCTCATCTGTAGGAAACTGGGGAACTGGGCCATCTAATGCAGTACTGTCTACACCATGGTTAGGCAACCTAAGGCCCGTGGGCTGGATCCGGCCCAATCGCCTTCTAAATCCGGCCTGCGGACGGTCCAGGAATCAGCATGTTTTTACATGAGTAGAATGTGTCCTTTTATTTAAAATGCATCTCTGGGTTATTTGTGGGGCATAGGAATTCGTTCATTTTTTTCTTCAAAATATAGACCAGCCCCCCCATATGGTCTGAGGGACGGTGGACCGGCCCACAGCTGAAAAAGGTTGCTGACCCTTGGTCTACACGGACTGGCAGCCACTCTCCAGGGTCTCACCTCATCTCCAGGGTCCCCTCCTCCTCTCTCCTCCATCCAGGCAAGCGAAGAGGCATTGTCAGAGATCGAGGGCACATTCCAGCCAGGCAAAAACACTAAGTAATGGTGTGCAGCAAGGCCAGGGCATGGCCAGGGGAGAGGAGGCATGGCTGGGAGGGGGCATGGTCCCAAGAGCCAGGCAGAGCCCCCCCCCCGGCTTGAGGAGTGTGTGTGTGTGTGTGTGTGTGTGTGTGTGTGGCATAAGACCACTGGCTCCACAGCCCTAAATTTCCTAAAGAAGCAGAAGAAACCGTACGTCCCACAATAATCGGTGTGAGGCTATAGAAGAACACCTTGATATTTTACCATTATATCCGAGGCAGGGCTCCATGCATGCTGAAAGTTGCTTTAAAAAGCTGTGTGGTGCATGGTACTGGCTGCAGAATCCAGTTTCCTAAGAATCTTTTAAAGCAAGTTTCTGGTCCTTATGATTATGAAGGTATGTCTGAAAGCCCATAGGTAACGCCTAACCAAAATACCAGACACAGGGAAGTTCTCAAGTAAGGAATTTGCTGCCTGACGGGCATGTTCCTAAAACGCTGTTTTCATACAAGGATGCAGTTAAGTAGGCTTGCAGGATCGCCATGGTGTAAAACAACAATGGATTAAAAAAAACCCCAAAACCATGAAGGATACAGCAACCAGTGGGAGAAAGTAAGGACATAAGATGAGCCCTGGCTGATCATCCCAATGGCCCCTGCAGCCCAGCATCCTGTTCTCACCGTTGCCAACCAGATCCGTCCGAGAAACCTGCAAGGAGGACCAGAACACAAGAGCCTTCTCCCCTCCTGGTATTCAGAATCATTAGGTTCTCCAACTGTGGTGGCAGAGCATAGCCATCATCCCTGGTAGCAATGGAAAGCCTTCTCCTGCATGAATCTGTCCAATCCTCTTTCAAAACCATCTAAGTTGGTGCCCATCACTGCAGGAGCGAGTTCCATAGTTTTAAGCATGCACTGAGTAGCATGTATTGCCTTCAATAACCCTCCACAATGGTGAGGTCTAGCCTACAGGGAGAGGGGGCTGGCGCACCACCTCCAAGTAAAAAATAAAAGAAAAGCATCTCAGCATGCTCAGGAAAGTAATTGCCTCTTTCCTTGCCATGTGGAGTCTGTCAAACCTAGCCAGGAGGATCCCACGCTCAGACTAGCATTGTACCGAAAATTTCTCCTCCAGTTTCCCCCCCAACTGTTTTCTCCATCAATCACCAAGAAAAGAAATTGCATCTGAAAAATGGTCAAAAGGATAAAGAGAATTATAAAAGAATTCTCATGGGGGGGGTGGAGTTTTGTGGTGCTTACCTTGAATCTGAAGAAGCCCAGGAGGTATTTTGAGGATTTTTCATAGCCTGCAAATAATCTCATCAGCAGGCTGCAAACTGCAGCCTTCCTGGGTGTTCATTTCCCCCTTTTTTTAAAAAAAAAAAAGCCCACGGCTGGACTTTCTTGTAAGCACAAGAAAGTAGAGAGGCTGCTTAATGTGTCAACTGAAGTCTATTTATTTTGAATAAATAGTGACTCAGTGGGAGAGCATCTGCTGTGCCTGAAGAAGGTCCCAGGTTCAACCCCAAGGGAAAATCAGGTGAGTGCTTAGCTTGCCCTTGCAGCTGCTCTATGAATGGGCTTCCAGGAAGGACTATCCCTTTAGCTTGCTAGACTTTAAAGTGTTTGGGCGGGGGGACGGGACCAGCAGCCCTCCAGGTGCACTGAACTCCCATTAGCATGGCCAATGATCAGAGGCGAATGATGCAACATCTGGAGACCCATAGGTCCCCACCATCAGCACCAGGAAAGATGCACAACACCAGCACACACAAAGTTCATGCAATTACTCAATAAGGCAGACACCGTGAGGGGTTCCCAAGAACTGGGAAGCTTGCCTGTTTGGAACAGGTTTGCCCTTCCCCTGAAGGAGACAGGTATGTCGTTTGAGGGTGCTCCTAGCTTCAGGTAACCGATTACCAGAGCAGTTGGTGCACCAACAGCACCCTTTTCTGGATAGCGGCATTTTAGCCACTGTGATTCATGCCCCGGGAACCTCACGGTTGGATTACTGTAGCCCACTTTGTGGAGGTCTGCCCTTGAGGTTGGTGCAGAGGTTGAAACTGGTGAAGAATTCAGTGGCTGGGTTACTAACGGGAAGATCTGACTGCCCATGTACAGTGGTACCTCTAGTTACGAACTTAATTCGTTCCGGAGGTCCATTCTTAACCTGAAACTGTTCTTAACTAGAGGTGTGCTTTCGCTAATGGGGCCTCTTGCTGCCACTGTGCCGCTGACACACAATTTCCGTTCTCTTCCTGGGGCAAAGTTCTCAACTCCAGCTAACTCTTCCAGGTTAGCGGAGGTTGTAACCTGAAGCGCTTGTAACCTGAGGCGTTTGTAACTCGAGGTACCACTGTATTACATTAGTGCCAAAGGTACTGGACTGGCTGCCTCTCAATGACAGAGTCGTCTTCAAGGTGTGGTTAACATACAATGCACAGAACAGCTTGGGACCAGGTTTCCTAAAGCGTAACACTCCACCCAGACCCAGCAGACCAGGCATCCCCAAACTCGGCCCTCCAGATGTTTTGGGACTACAATTCCCATCACCCCTGATGACTGGTCCTGTTAGCTAGGGATGATGGGAGTTGTAGTCCCAAAACATCTGGAGGGCCAAGTTGGGGGGTGCCTGCAGTAGACCATCAAGATCTTTGGAGGACGCCTTGTCAGTATAATTCCATGACCTAGTGAGTGTTATCTAGCAGCAACAAGAAAGCGGGGTCTTCTTTGTGGTTGTGCCTCCCAGAATGCCCTTCCTCCAGGGATGTCCTAAGGAAAAGCAGGGCATTCCAGGATCAAATCAGAAACTGAGACAGCTTCTGTAAATCCGGGGACATCTGAAGGGTGAGGAGGACCTATTTGGCTATGAAGCCAGCCCAAAGAACACGATTCTTATTTATTATTATTTCTGCTGCTCCTACTCCTATCTCAGATTCTGCAACCCCAACAGAAAAATACCCTCCTCCCTGCAAGACACGGGCACACCAATGCTTAGTTACAAAAAAATGAGAAATCCTGAGGTTCAACCCCTTCCTGGGAGTCATACTTTAAGCACCAACCTTTCCCCTGCTAAGCTCAGAAATGCAAAAAGGCTGCAGTTGCTAGGGCAGCAGGCAGAAGACTTTCTGAACTAGCTCAGAGGCCCCCTTATTTCACGTGATCCAAAAGACATGATTGGCCCAGCCCTACCCCCCTGTGCAATGAATAGATTCCCCCCACTAGTACAAGCCAGTCTTCACATGAACGTTTTTTCAGAAGAAGAAAGGGGGGGGGGGCTTTTTGCTAGATCTGAAGCGCAAACACCACAAACAAAACAAAACAAGAGGGAAATAAACCAGGACTGCATCAGCGCAGTCTCAAATCCACAAGCAGAAATACAAGGAGGCTGGGGAGGCAGAGAGCGAGAGAGAGAGCAAAGTTGTGCAGAAAATGGCACTTGTATACCGATCCACACATTATAAAGGTGCACTCACAGCCAGCTAGGAAAAGCAGGAGCCTGTTCAAACATTCCCTCCGGCCACCTAAGTCTCTTTGCGGGGTCAGGATCTCCCCACAAAACGCACCCCACCGGTGAACTCCAGCCTCTCCCAGCAATCAAACGCTACAGACGGAAACTTGATTGACGAGAACCCCTGCTAGGAGAGAGCGGGGCCAGCTCAGGCCCGCCTTGGAAACCAGGCAGCTTGCTAAAAACTGGTTTGAGATCTGTCATCGCTCTCACACACGCAAATATGCATACACAGGGGAAGGAAGGGATTTGAGGGAGGAGAAAACTGCCAAAGGGAAGGTGTTTTGTTCCTGGCAGTGCTTTCTTCATTATTTAAGAACATCGAGAGCAGGATCAGGCCAAAAGCCCACCTAGCATCCTGTTCTCAGCCAGATGCCAGTGTAGGGTAATGGCTTAGAGCAGGGCTTCCCAAACTTGGGTTGCTTTTGGACTACAACTCCCATCATCCCTAGCTAGCAGGACTAGCGGTCAGGGATGATGAGAATTGTAGTCCAAAAACAGCTGGAGACCCAAGTTTTGGGAAACACTGGTTTAGAGTGTCAGGCTAAGGACCTGGGAAACCATGGTTGGAATCCTCGCCCAGCCGTCAAGCTGAATGGGTGACCGTAAGCCATTCACGGTCTCTTGGCGCTAGCCTACCTCACAGGGTTGTTGCGAGAGTAAAATACGGGGGTGGGGGGAGAGAACTACGCACACCACCTTGATCTCTTTGGATGAAAAAACAGTAGATAAATGTAATGCAGTAAATAAATGCCCCTATGGGAAGCCTAAAAACAGGACTGGAGCACAGCAGCGCTGTCCCTGCTTGTGATTTCCAGGAACTAATATTCAGAGGAATACAGGCATTCCCACCCACTTACGCAGGGGTAACATTCCACGCATCAGCTGTTAGGCAGTGAGGCTGAGCAGCCTCAGCAAAGCCCGGCTGCACCTCTGGTCTCTTTGAGACTTTCTCCACCGTCTCCGACATCCTCTTTGAGCTCCAGGGAGGGTCTCCTTCCAAGCCACAAGGAATCTCCGGCTTTCTCTCGCCATTTCCTGGTCCAAGGGTAGGCAAACTAAGGCCCGGGGGCCGGATCCAGCCCAATCGCCTTCTAAATCCGGCCCGCAGACAGTCCGGGAATCAGCGTGTTTTTACATGAGTAGAATGTGTGCTTTTATTTTAAATGCATCTCCGGGTTATTTGTGGGGCATAGGAATTCATTCATATTTTTTTTCAAAATATACCGGTAGTCTGGCCCCCCACAAGATCTGAGAGACAGTGGACCGGCCCCCTGCTGAAAAAGTTTGCTGACCCCTGTCCTGGTCTGATTCTATTTATTTACTCATTTCCCTGCACCGCACGTTGCGCGTGAGGCAATCGCACGTAAAGGGGGGGGGTTACACCTGTACTGCCTTCAACAGCGGAGGGAGAACCATTGCAGTTGTGTCTAATAGCCACTGGTGGTTCTGTCCACCTGCCTCTCCGCTATCCAGGACAGAGAGAAAGAGAGGGAGGGGAGGCCTGCTCTTGGCTTAACACTTGGGAAAAATACAACCGCGAGCTCAGGTTTGGAGGATGCAACGAGCACGGCTGCCCACCTGCCAATCAGCACCCTGGTGTTGAAGGTGCTACGATTAGAATGCATAGCCCTTAACAGCTTAAGGCAAAGTTAACTTGCAGGATCACCAAAGGATTCCTGCATTGTGGAGGGTTGGACTAGACAGATGATCCTTGTGGCCCCTTCTGAACCTAGAATTCTGGGCCAACTTGACTGCTCCAATCTGTGTGACTGGCCCTGTTAGAGGTGCCTCAAAATACTCGCCCTGCACTTGAAAGCAACACATATTTTAGTGTGGCAGCGTATGCAAGTTGGAGTTTCCTGCCTGCTGACATGAAGCAAGCACCTTTGCTGCACTATTTCAGCACCTGCCGAGAACGTTTTTGCACAGCCAAGGTGAGCCAGACACACAGAAGGCCGACATGTGCTTCATCTCTTTTTTTAGCTACCATGGATTTTAACCATACTTTCGTAGAATGCTTTGGTAGACTTGCTTTTAAATTTTCGTCCACCAAGAACTTTCGATTTTTTAAAAACATTCTGTTTATCATTTTCAATTTTGCAGCGAATACATAATTATTGAAACCATCTCATTATCTGCGACTTCCCTTTCCCCACCTTCCGTGGTCCATTAAAATTTCTCCTATTCAACAAGCATATCCAAAATGCTCCTTTACCCCTTTTCTTTTCACCTTCCTTCTTACTTTATTAAACTTTCTCTGCTCTGATTATTCTTTTTTTAAAAAAAAAACTTTTATTTTGCTTTAAACAGGTACATATAAATAATTTGCTCTGATTATTCTAATCCAGCTAGCGTTTAAAGATGTTTACAGTAAGAATTTTACATTTCTGTTAACTGCTCAGAGGTTCGGGGGGGTTTTCGTTCAAGTGGCATATTGAAGGCAGATCTCCCTGTGATCAGCACCATTCTGGAGCTCTAATCCAGAGCTCCCAGGTGAAACCAGCCACAGAAGGGAATATAGGAAAGTGCCTTATATGGAGCCAGACCACTGATCCATCTAGCTCAGTATAGTCCAGCAAACATTTTCAGCAGTGGGCCGGTCCACTGTCCCTCAGACCTTGTGGGGGGGCGGACTATTTTTTTTTTTGGAGGGGGGAAATGAACAAATTCCTATGCCTCACAAATAAGCCAGAGATGCATTTTAAATAAAAGCACACATTCTACTCATGTAAAAACACCAGGCAGGCCCCACAAATAACCCGGAGATGCATTTTAAATACAGTGGTACCTCAGGTTAAGTACTTAATTCGTTCTGGAGGTCTGTACTTAACCTGAAACTGTTCTTAACCTGAAGCACCACTTTAGCTAATGGGGCCTCCTGCTACTGCCGCGCCGCTGGAGCCCGATTTCTGTTCTCATCCTGAAGCAAAGTTCTTAACCTGAAGCACTATTTCTGGATTAGCGGAGTCTGTAACCTGAAGCGTATGTAACCTGAAGCGTATGTCACCTGAGGTACCACTGTAAAAGCACACATTCTACTCATGTAAAAACCCCAGGCAAGGCCCCACAAATAACCTGGAGGTGCATTTTGAATAAAAGGACACATTCTACTCATGTAAAAACACGCTGATTCCCAGACCGTCAGAGTTAGAAGGCGATTGGGCTGGATCTGGCCCCCGGGCCTTAGGTTGCCTACCCATGGTATAGTCTATACTGAGGCTGGACTTTGGGGGCTCCCCACAAAATTAGCAGAGCAAAGTCAGTCACGTAATGCACTTCAACATCTAAAATAAGAGAGGGCGTACCCTCCAAGTTTCCCATTTCCCAGGGACGGTCCCAGAATTACAAAAGCCACCCTGGCTTCTGATTTGATCCCAGAACACCCCCATTTCCCCTGCCAGCGCTGCAGCTGAGCTCGGGGAGCAGGATGAGGGCTGTTCATAGCGGCTGCTGGAGGGTGGAAAAGCAGGAAGAGAGGTTCGGCTGCGAGGCTTTGAGGGGCAGGCAGAGGGCAGGACCGCCCTGGATGGGAAGAAAGGGGGAGAAGAGAAGAGCGCAAGAAGTCTAGGGGTTTGTTTTTGTTTAAAAAAAGAAAGCCTTTGTGCGTCAGCGTCTGATCTTGCTCCTTCCTAAGACTTATTTGTTGGTGTGTGCTTTTCTGTTTGCAAACACACCAAAGAATGAAATAAAATCAGGATCGGGGGGTTTTCTCGAGGGCTGTCCTCCATTGGTATAGTGGTAGTGGAAATGCCCTGCGGGGGGGGGGCAAAATTGAGGGGCTGAGGAGGATCAATTGGCAGGGGGCGTGAATGAGAAATGTCCCTATTTTCATCTGAGGAATGTTGGAGGGGTATGGGAAAGGGGGGGACCCCTCTCAGTTGAGACCACTAAGTCCAGAGTCTTAACTTTGCCGAATCGTCTCCTTTCTCAATCTACCTTGCCGCTTCCTCCTGTGAAATGGGTAGATCGGTTCTTTGTAGCCCCTGAGTTCAAACAGCTGCCTCTTCTCCTAACAGCCTCCACAAATCCAGCTCACTCTACCATTCCCTCTTTTCTCCAGGTGGTATTTATTTATTTTATTAAAAATATACTGATTTCAGTAGCAGAAACCACAGCAGACACTCTCTGAACTCACCTCAGGAACCGCCATCTCGGGACAGGCGAGGCCTCTCACACTTCGCAGCGTGACTGGCTGGCTCCCGTTCAGGTCTTCAGGACTTCTTGCCGTGGCCCAATTCCACAAGCACTGCATTGTTACCGCACTGTAATCTCTTCACGCCCCCCCCCAAACTACAGAATTTTACAAGCTGTCATTTGCCTTGTTTTGTTTACAAAAAAATCCACCATAGGCTTTTGAATTTTCAAATTAGCAGCAGCAGCAAAAAAATGAAAAGGGAGTTTTAAAAAAATAATAATCAACAAGCCACAAACTGGAGTTTTCCCAAGATTGATACCAGACTGGATAGGGGAGGGGTAAAGCCAGCCAGCCAGCCCAGCAAAAGGCAAGCCTCTCTCTGCCCGATGTGGTGGAGTCAGCAGATATTTTAAATTGTAGCCGGCAGGCTATTTCTGAAAAGGAGGGTGGTCCCAGGCTTTCCAGCCTCCCCAGTGCCTGCCAGATTTATTTTTGGGATTTGGCAGAGCAGGAGGGGAGCAAATCGGCTGAGAGGAGGTGGGCGGTGGGGAGAGACCTGCTGCTTGTTTGTGTTCGAAAGGTGGAGGGAAGTTCAGATCCTACGACGTTTTCCGAGATTTTAAAAATAGGGGCTTGTTTGATGTCCGTGTTAACAGTTCCCTTCTCAGACCAAGATATCTGGCAACACAATACCTAAAGTGTTTTTGGGAGGTTCAGGGAATAGACTAGATATATTTATAAAAGTGCGGGTTTAAAAAAACCATGCCTGGATAAATAGATACTGTGAGTTTCAATAGTGGAGGACACCATTTGATTACCCATTTCCTCTGTATTTACATTTCGGTAAATACTAGATCACATATATTAATTATAAACCTTAAAAGGATTTCCCTCCTCCATAGAATTGGAATAGTTATGTTGTATTCCACATATTCTGTATAAAACAAATTTATGTGCAGAACAATGCTGTGTACACACCATAACTTTAAAGTGCATTCAAAACACATCCCCACCCAAAAATAAGATTTATGGGAACTGTAGTTTGTTGAGGGTCTGGGAACTGTAGTTCTATGAAGGGCAAACTACCATTTCCAGGGTTCTTGGGAGAGGGTGCTTTAAAGATATGGTGCATATGCAGCCTCAGATAGAAAGCCAGTTCTCCCATGAGCACCTTCCCCAGCTAAAGAGTTCATCTCCATCTGCTCTAATGGTCTATTTGCAGGACAAGTTTTTGCGGGGTAACCAGAGATGAAAAGGAGGCAGCCTGTTCTTTGGTTAAACAACGACCGACAGGGTGGTGGACTAAGCCTGGGAAACGCGAGATTCGAACCCCGACCCAGTCACATTGCTGCTCCCTGACTTTGTACCCGAGACTCACTCCCTCACACACTCTCTTGACAACACCCTGAGATGGTTGGTGGGAAATGGATGGAGTAAAAAGCGTCAAAAATAAATGATATCCAATATACTCATGGCAAACTCATTTTTTTCCACCATGGATCCTTCTGTAGTGGTGTATTTTATCCTGTTAAGCTAGGGTTTTTTGTTAAATAAAGTAACTAAAAAATAATGATGAATATTATGTAACTAAAACGGCACCAATCATGCACAAGCGACGGATCGGCAGGTATGTGCTTTGCAGAAGTACAAAATAACTTATGGGGGAGGAGTGATCTTAAGGAGACCAAAACCAGCCTACTGGGGGATCTAGCACAAACAAGCAATGCTACCGTTGTTGGGAGATAGGGCTGAATGGAATACTGCAGGAAAGGGCACGACCGACTGGCTGGCACCCTGAGCAGGCACAACTCCACGCTGCAACAATTTGCTGAAGCACCTGCCTACCATATACTTCATAGAAAAGTCCCCAGTGGCAGCTCGGGGACCAAACTCTGTGCAAACTTAAATGCCGAGAAAAACTGTTTGGTTCTACTTTCTTTCAACGTTTACAAAGAACTGTTTCCCACTGCCACAGAAGAAAATCTCTTTCCACTCTTCTTGCCTAAAAGACCCCAAAGGACAGCCTTCACGGGAACATAACCTTTCCCACGAAAAGTTCCAAAGAACTATCAATGGAGAGGAGGGCGGACAAAACATCACCCGCCCAGACATTTCCAACAATGCTTCCCACATCAGAATCGAACCTTCCACATTCCCAAATGGATTCCAGGAGAATTCGTCCCAGGTATTGACCTCAGCGCATCAATGATGAACTGAGCATTTTCCCTTTCATTAACACATTTGAAAGGTTCGCCTTTTTTCCCTTTTTGTGTTATTTTTGTTGAAAATTTAATAAAAATATTATACAGTGGTACCTCAGGTTAAGTTCTTAATTCGTTCTGGAGATCTGCTCTTAACCTGGAACTGTTCCTAACCTGAAGCACCACTTTAGCTAACGGGGCCTCCCGCTGCTGCCGCGCCGCCAGAGCACAATTTCTGTTCTCATCCTGAAGCAAAGTTCTTAACCCGAGGTACTATTTCTGGGTTAGCGGAGTCTGTAACCTAAAGCGTCTGTAACCTGAAGCGTATGTAACCCGAGGTACCACTGTATATATAAATATAAAGAAAGGTTGGTGGCTGGGAAAGGAAGAGGCCCCTCAAAGTGAGCATGATGTTTCAGCCCCTGCTTGGTATTTGACCTTCTCATAACACCACGCAGGGACTTAAATGGGGAAAGCGCAATTTCTCCCTGGCTCTGCAGAGTTGTGGGGAGGAGGAGGGAGGGACAGAGACAGAGCAGGGTCTCTCAGTAGAAACCTCCATTCCCCGCCTTGTTTCGTATTTATTTCATAACAGACAAACATTATCTGGACAGTATCTGTGCGGAAAGGCAAATGAAACTGCACTGCGCCATTCAGATTAACAGGCAAGTAATGACGATTACGTGGGATGCGGGTGGCGCTGTGGGTAAAAGCCTCAGCGCCTAGGGCTTGCCGATCGAAAGGTTGGCGGTTCGAATCCCCGCGGCGGGGTGCGCTCCCGTTGCTCGGTCCCAGCGCCTGCCAACCTAGCAGTTCGAAAGCACCCCCAGGTGCAAGTAGATAAATAGGGACCGCTTACTGGCGGGAAGGTAAACGGCGTTTCCGTGTGCTGCGCTGGCTCACCAGATGCAGCTTTGTCACGCTGGCCACGTGATCCGGAAGTGTCTCCGGACAGCGCTGGCCCCTGGCCTCTTAAGTGAGATGGGCGCACAACCCCAGAGTCTGTCAAGACTGGCCCGTACGGGCAGGGGTATCTTTACCTTTTTAATGACGATTACAGGTGAGTCTCAACCACCAAGTTTGCCCTGGCCCCATATATACCCCCTATGGTCTTAAAGAAGCAGACCACTTAAAACCGCCATGGCTTCCTCCATCGAATCCTGCTGAAAGCGGTGAAGAGACCCCTATTCCCTGCACATAACTTTAACTCCCAGAATTCCCTGGGGAGAGGCAGGGATTGTTAAACCACTCTGGGAATTGTAGTTCGGTGAGAGGGAATGGGGTCTCCTCACAACTTTCAGCCCGCTTAGCAAACTACAGTTCCCAGAATTTTGTGGGAGAAGCCATGACTGTTTAAACCAGTATTTGGAGTGTAGCTGACGCCCAAGGTAGAGTTACACAAGTCTGCCTATTCTTATCTTTAATTTTTTTATTTCTCATTTCAGGAGATCTCAGGGGCTTATCCCAAAGAGCAAGCAATGTATTTCCCATGTCGAACAGCTGTCTGTACATTAAGATATATCCCACGAATGAACTGAAATCTCCATTCATGATCTATCCAAGTTCACTGTCTAGAACAGGCATGGCCAAACTTTGCCCTCCAGATGTTTTGGGATTACAATTCCCATCATCCCTGACCACTGGTCCTGTTAGCTAGGGATGATGGAAGTTGCAGTCCCAAAACATCTGGAGGGCCAAGTTTGGGGATGCCTGGTCTAGAAGAATGGCCGGGTAGGGGGGAGAACTGTGGTCCTTCAGAGGTTGCTGCACTGCAACTCCCATGAACCTTTGTCGCAGTAGCCAACAGTGAAGGGTGATGGGAATTGAAGTCTAACAACAGGTTTGCCAGGTCCATCACAGAAGTTTGAACAGAGCCCATGTAAATTTTGTGCATCATGCAAACATAGAATCATAGAATTGCAGAGTTAGAAGGGATCCCAAGGTTCATCTAGTCCAACCCCCTGTAATGCAGGAATCTCAACTTGCCGTCCCCCATCCAGTTTGGAACCATAGTGGACCCTGCTTAGCTTTGCAGATGTGTTAGGAGTTTTATTGCTACACCACTTTGCAGGCATTGTAAGAAACACATGCAGACTGCAGGCAGTGAGTGGGTTGAAGCTAGCCTCCACGACCCCATGCCCCACCACAAACATTCGTTCAAAGCCCAGCCAGATGGGCGGGGTATAAATAATAAATTATTATTATTATTATTATTATTATTATTATTATTATTATTATGTGTGAGAGCTGCCTCAGGCTGGCTGTATCCATGCAGCAGATTAAGGTGGTACAGTCCAAAGGTGAGACTGTACCACTTCAGGGTGGAGGTGGACAAGCCACATTTTAAATGCTTGCCTAAAAGAAAAAGGGCGCACTGCAAGGAGAAACCTAGACCCAAAAGGCAAGGCTAGATAGAGCCTTTTCTAGCTGAAGTTTGCCGAAGTACCATAAAGCTTGGGCAGAAGGCAGGGGGGGAGAGAACCACAATGGCTGTGCAGGCAGAGTGACCATGGAATGCCGACTGACATTCAGGATGAAGAAAGAGAAAACCAAGAGGAGGGGAAATGGAATGGAGTACAGCTAGTGGGTTGGCTGGCACCCTGAGCAGAAACTCTTCACGCTGTAACTGTTGTTGTTTTTGCTAAAGATCTCACCCCTTGCATATAACGCCTGTGCTGGGCCTGCTTCCCACTAGAGTGGTACCTCCGGTTACATACGCTTCAGGTTACATACGCTTCAGGTTACAGACTCCGCTAATCCAGAAATAGTGCTTCAGGTTAAGAACTTTGCTTCAGGATGAGAACAGGAATCGGGCTCTGGCAGCGCAGCAGCAGCGGGAGGCCCCATTAGCTAAAGTGGTGCTTCAGGTTAAGACCAGTTTCAGGTTAAGAACGGACCTCCGGAACGAATTAAGTACTTAACCCGAGGTACCACTGTATTTTAAACAACTGCAATGACAAAGCAGGGGAGATAACATCTTGGACATCACAGAACCGGTGTTTTCCCTCTCTGCATTCTGCAATTGCAGTGAACTGAAATCTCTGGTGAAACTGACAAACACCCTAGGGGTGGGGACTTTTCGTTTTGGGGCTTAAGTAATTCTAGAAACCCCCAATGCTGTGTTACATCAACATCACAGCTGAGATACACTCACCCGCTTCAGTCAAACCCTATGGAAAACTACTGGCCCAAGTATTGCAGAATGAGGGTCACCACACCCCCAGCAACTGCCAAAGCTCACACGCCACCAGAGGGAAGGTGACACAGCACCCCTCGTTTCTCTGTTGTGATAACAAAAAGAAGGAGGAACACAAGCCTCCAGGTGCCTTGAGCATTTGCTTTGGGGTGGATTGGGCCCGGTAAGAGAGACAGAGAAAGCACATAGGCAGCGACAACTTTGGCAACATCTCCCCCACCCAACCCCACACTTAGGGCATATTGACCAAGCCCCTTCACCCCCAAACACTGAAATTGACATTGATAAAGGTGTCTGTCTTCCTTCATGGTGTTAACATCCCCCTAGTTTGGAAGAATTGCCCTTTAAAAGATCATTAAGAAGCCTTCTGGAATTAAATCGAAGTAACAGGCAGGCATTCCATTAGGCTGCCTCGTTCCATCAGGTTACAGATAGGTAGCCGTGTTGGTCTGCCATAGTCAAAACAAAAAAATTTTTTTCTTCCAGTAGCACCTTAAAGACCAACTAAGTTAGTTCTTGGTATGAGCTTTCGTGTGCATGCACACTTCTTCAGATACGTTCCATCAGGCTGTGGGAAAGCTGGGAAGCGGAACTCATCCCATCGGCCAGGAAAAGGTTCCTCAACCTGGGTTTAACTATAGCCCCAGGAACGGTTTTTCCCTGCCACAGTTTGACCACGGAACTTGCGCACAATGAAAAAGAAAGCCCTCCAAAATCTCTGCAAATTGCTTCTCTTCTGCTGCAACCGGGTGACTGTGACGGATTTAGAACGAGGCTTCTAGGGCACAAGCTTCAAAACAGGCCTGAGACTCGGCATGCAGACAAATTTCAAATTAAGGCTCTGTCTGCCAGGAGTGCCAACCTGGCCCCGCAACCATGGGCACCTAGGGTTGTGGGTGCCACACAGTGTGCATGGCTCTGGCACCAAAATTTGTGGGTACCTGGCCCCTTCATGGGGAATTTTGTGGGTGCTCTGGCACCCCGGGCCCCAGGGAGTTGGTACCTATGCTCTACTCATTTAAGGAAGTATCATGGCTTCTCTCAAAGAATTCTGGGGACTGTAGTTTGTTCTGAGAACTGTGAGGAGACCCCTAATCCCTCACCAGCTCAGTTTAATAGTCAATCCCTCTTCCCAGGGAATTCTGGGTACTGTAGCTCGGTGAGGGGAATAGAGGTCTCCTAAGAATTCTCTTAGGGACGCGGGTGGTGCTGTGGGTTAAACCACAGAGTCTAGGACTTGCCAATCAGAAGATCAGCGGTTCGAATCCCCGCGATGGGGGGAGCTCCCGTTGCTCAGTCCCCGCTCCTGCCAACCTAGCAGTTCAAAAGCACGTCAAAGTGCAAGTAGATAAATAGGTACCACTCCAGTGGGAAGGTAAATGGCGTTTCCATGCGCTGCTCTGGTTCACCAGAAAGCGGCTTAGTCATGCTGGCCACAAGACCCAGAAGCTGTACACCGGCTCCCTCGGCCAGTAAAGCGAGATGAGCGCCACATCCCCAGAGTTGGCCATGACTGGACCTCATGGTCAGGGGTCCCTTTACCTTTACCAATTCTCTTGCACCCTTAAACTACAGTTCCCAGGATTCTCTGGGGGAAGCCATGACTGTTTAAGGCTGTTTTACATGCATAGTGCAGGGAGCACCTAAGAGCTGGAAATCACTGTGAGAGACCATCGAATCCCTGGGTGGCCAAAACATCACTCATGCTTTCTAGTTCCCCCTGTAACAAAACGAATTAAAATCGTGACTGACGTGTTGGAGGACACATGAGATAAGGAAGTGACATCATCCCTGCTGCAGCTTCAAGATAAGGTTAATCTAAAGAATTCCACGTATACACAGACATTTTGCTTTTGCAGTAAGCCCAAAGAGCTCTGCAAAGAGAGAGAGAGAGAGAGAAGTTCTGCCATGTTCCATGATAAGTGAGAAAATCTGCGTGCAAAAATCTCAGCCCTCTGGTGGAATTTGGAAGTTGCAAGTGGCAGCGGCATGCAATGGTTAGGTCTTACGCCTTCAGGGTGACAGATACAAAGAAAATGTCCTTTAGACAGAGCGGGGTCAAAAAAATATTTACAAGCCTGTTCCAGGGCTTTCATAGGAAACCAATAACGTCACAATTCATTCACCGCATCAAAGAAGACTGAACAAAACTTAAGTTCATAAACCAAAGAGCCTGTGGATTGGGTGAGCTAAGTGAGGAATGTCACGAACTGGGTGGGTCTCCTCTTTCAGCTCAAACTAGCTGGAGAAAAGCAAGAACTCCCGAGCATGTGCAGAGGCCGTTTTCAAAGCAGATATTAGGGAGAACCATCTCCATCAGCGGAGATTCTGTCTGACTGCAGAAGAGGAGAGAAGCGGACGGAAAGTGTTGTGGGGGGCCATGAAAAGCTGGTGTAGCCCACAGAAGCTAGTTACAGGTAGGTAGCCGTGTTGGTCTGCCGTAGTCGAAACAAAATAAAATAAATAAAAGAAGTGCGCATGCACATGAAAGCTCATACCAATAACTAACTTAGTTGGTGTCTAAGGTGCTACTGGAAGGAATTTTTAAATTTTATTTCATTTATTTTATTTTGTTCCCACAGAAGCTGTAATTCCCCTCACAATGCTCTAAATGCCAGAGTGGTTTAACAATCAAGACTTTTTCCCAGGGAATTCTGGGAACTGTAGGTTCTTTTGAGGGGGATACGGGTCTTCTAACCACTCTCGGCTCCTTTAACTACCATTCCCAGGATTCTCTGGGGGAAAGCAATGGCTCAAGCAGTATGATACTGCTTTAAATGCATAGGGCAGCTGGGGGCCTTAGTTCTAACTAAACACACAAAGTAGTACAGTGTACATTATCCAATACGGGGGGAAATCTTTTAAAATACAGGTGGCTCCCAATTTAGGGGGGGGGGTTACGTTCCAAGGCATCACACCTTTAAGTAAAATTGTATATATATTTGAAACACCACTGAAAAAGTCTGCAAAGACACGGTTCTGCCCCCACTCCCTTCGGTCCCTTTTTGCGACATTTTCAGGTCACTTCTGGGTTTGGCATTACATGCAGTCAGGCACCTAAAACAGCCGCTGCCTGTACCCAGGCCACAGATCTACCATTAATTTTAAAATAAATTAATTAATTCAAGGGTACACAGAGAGACTTTTAGACAACGAAACGGCTCCGTTCTCCTGACCAGGAAGCTCGTTCCCACCGCCTTACCTGAACGACGTCTTTCCTCACGTTGACGAGATACAGCCAGTCGCTGAAGCGCGGGTAACTGTTCAGCTCCACTGTCCTGTCATTCAGGGGGACATTCAACTTGCACTGAAGCTGGGTGCCAATATAACGGACAAGTTTCACCTGCCAAGGGAGAGGAGGGAAAAGGATCACAAACGGCACCAGGAAACATCTGAGAGCACAAACCGGTAACCCATTAATACACGTGGTTATTATTAGCATTAGCATTTGCACCTGGCTCTTCGGCTGAAAAGACTCCCAGGGTGGCTTACATGCCATCCGTTTTAAAAAGGACAGCCCCTATCTGCATGCTTATGACCTGAAATGCATAGCACGCAAGGAAAGAGGACAGGGAGGGAAGAGGGAAAACGCAAGCTCGGGCACCAGCTCTTAAACAGTAGTTCTTATAAGGACCAGCGGGTGTAAAAACAACTCAGTGGAATGAGGCACTTCTAGAATCACAGAATTGTAGAGTTGGGAGGGGTCTCCGAGGGTCATCTAATCGAGCCCAGCGCAATGCAGGAATCTCAAAAGATAATAGCACTTAATGGAGCTGGTTCTTCAATGAAATAAGCCCTGCTTCCCATTTCTCCCACAGGTAAATGATTTGGCAGAACTTACAGCTTCTCAAGCAAGAGGGATAAAATGATCAGGCTCTTTTCTTACAAGTTCTTTTAGTGAGGCAGTTTCTTTTCAGAAAAATAGTTTCACCTGCCCCAAAGGAAGGTATTTTTGACTGCAAGGGGGGCTGGCTGGTTCATTAGGGCACTGCCCTATCAATTTTGGTCTGCTTTAACCAACCCCCTCCTGACTCCCTTCTTATTTACAACCAGCCCAGTCCAGTGTGGGGGCTGGGATGGGGGACACACACTAGCTATCCACTTCTGCCCTCCTTAATCCACACAGAACTCAACAAGATAAGGGCAAAGCTACAATTATTTGGTTCCACCTGTCACAGGCCTCCGGCCGATGTTCACTTATTCATTCCATGTCCAGGACAGAAACTGATCCAGCAAACATGATTGAAATTTGCTGTTGTTGTTGCTTTCAGTTCACAAGCATAACCAATAACATTATTTTTCCTATTTGCATTGTGTTTCTTTAGCACCAAACTACACGCAGCGGAATGGCCGTAAGGGCAATGAAACGTACACAAATAATTGCACAAATTATGTGATTTTCCTACAGCAGATGACTCATGCAGCGGATGAACTGCAGTGGAATGGCAACCGTGCTGCAGGCAGCAAATACAGGAACAGAGAGCAACACCTTCTTAGAATTCCTGCTACCTAATTCTGCTACCTAATACATTTAACTGGAGGTGCCAGGAGACGGAAGCAAGAGCCTTGAACACAGAGTATCTGGAAGGTATCAATTTGGGGAAGACTGATCTAGCCAATAAGAAGGCTGAAAGTGGACTTTTTGATATATCTAAAGGGACCAGACAAGGTTGCCCCTTATCTCCCCTATTATTCATTGCAGTATTGGAAGTGCTCACTAAGAGGCTGAGGGAATCTGCAGAGGTTAATGGAGTTAAGGTTGGAACCAAGGAGTACAAAATCAAAGCTTTTGCAGATGATATTGTATTAACATTAGAAAATCCAAAACACAGTGTAAAAGAAGCTTTACAAAAATTTGAAGAGTTTGGTGCGGTGTCAGGCCTCACACACACACACACACACACACACACACACACACACCTCCTTTCAGTCTTGGTCAAATCTATGAAGCCTTGCAAATGTTATCCCAGACGTGTAAATACTGCTTATCAGGGATGGAGAAGGCTGACTCAGCTAAGACAACATTTGAAATGACCCGAAAGAGACATTTCCCGCTGATTCAGCACCGTGGTGGGAGCGGCACCGGTTCCATGGGAAAGGCCCACGCAATCTGATTTCGCCTTCATATTTAGAATAGATCATTCACTCACATATACACGCACACACACACACACACACACACACACACAGAGCCCCGCAGGTTGTCTCTGCTAAGCGATGTCATTTCTGCAGCTGCGATAACGTCTAAACAACCACGTACATCAGGTCTGCCCTGGAAAGATTTCCATTCAGTGGGCAAGCGTTCCTATTCTCCCTCTATTTTTTTTACTCTCTTCCTTTTTTTAAGGCAAAGGCTGCTGCTGCTCCTCCCTATAACTTTTCTGGGAATGTTTTTGCAAGTCTGTTACAAGCCTGGGAGATTCAGGAGAAAGGAAGAGCACCTTTCACAGCGAAAGGATGGATTTTGCTCCCACGAGAGGCAGTGATGCCCAGCAAGTTGGGAATTTAAAAATAAGAAAGAAAGATTAGTTCAATTCTTGGAGAATATCAGCAGCTACTAAGCCTGGATGGCTGTGTTCTACCTGCGCTGTCAGGGGAATTCATGGCTCTGAATGCTACTTGCCAGGAATCAAAGGTGGAGAGCGCGCTGCTGTGCTCTCAGGTTCTGCTTACAGGCTTCCCTTGGGGGAGATCTGGTTGAGTGCGGATGCTATAGTTGAGATCCCTGTGTTGTGGGGGGCAGGACCAGATGAACCCCCGGGGACCCTCCTAACTCTGCAATTCTAGGATTCTAGACTGCTGGACTTGATGAGAAACTGGCTTGAAAGCCAGTAGGGATCTCATTATGTTCTTTCGTATCGCACATTGCATAGTGTGTGTGTTTGTAATGTAGCTCAGCATGGAGTACCGGGCATTCCCACCTGGGCTATGATCAAATCCAGGACGTTTTTCTCCAACACAGTGGCTGAATTATGTGCATCTACAAGGGACGCGTGTGGGTTAAACCACAGAGCCTAGGACTTGCCGATCAGAAGGTCGGCGGTTCGATTCCCCGCGACGGGGTGAGCTCCCGTTGCTCGGTCCCTGCTCCTGCCAACCTAGCAGTTCAAAAGTACGTCAAAGTGCAAGTAGATAAATAGGTACCACTCCGGCGGGAAGGTAAACGGTGTTTCCGTGCACTGCTCTGGTTCGCCAGAAACGGCTTAGGCATGCTGCCACATGACCCGGAAGCTGTACGCCAGCTCCCTCAGTCAATAAAGCGAGATGAGCGCCGCAACCCCAGAGTTGGTCACGACTGGACCTAATGGTCAGGGGTCCCTTTACCTTTAGATAACTTGCAACACAGACCAGGGTTTCTCAAAGCTCGGTAGGTCACTGACCTTATCAAGTCATCATCAAAGCCAACCCAAATTCCTAGGAAGTTATCTGAGAGTCCTCCTGCTCTTTCGGCTGAATGCCCCCCCCCCGATTCCTGCATTGCAGGGGGTTGGACTAGATGGTCCTCATGGTCCCTTTCCAACTCTACAGTTCTATGATCCCTGATTGGCCATGCTGACTGGGACCAATGGGTGTTGGGAGTTCCACAACCTCTGGCCAGCCACCAGTTCCCCACCCAGATATCTCAAGAGAATTCTGATGAAAATGGAAACAGGAGATGAAACGGCCGGCATTTGCTTATACATCCCATGTTCGCAAAATCAACCTGCCTTGGTATTCACCAATGCTGATGCTTTCAGTTCACAAATGATACACAATTGATTGAGGTCCCCCGCTCCTTTCCGTCCTCGTTTGCTTTGTGTTTCCTTTACACTGGAATGAATGGGTTGGAACAGTATGACCACAACGTTTATGGAATTAACGGCGCAAGTTATGCCATTTCGCCACAGTGGACAGTGAGGTGAGCAGCGTGGGTTTCGGGCAGAAGACGGACTGCAGTGGAATGGAGACAGCGCTGGAAGCGACGAGCACAGGGCAGAATGGAAAATGACGCCCTTCTTACAACCCTATTCCCACTCAGACACAAACCTCCAGTGCAGATTACAGAATGGTAAACTGTTTGCATTTCTCACCTCTAGGGCCAAAAGATATTGGACTCAGCTCTGAGCCCGGGACACATAAAAGCCTCATCTGTCCTTACAAGGCAGCTGCTTGCTGGCTCCCTTTGGCTTACACCGCACGGGAATATAGGGAGGTGAGTTGCACTGAGTCAGAGAGTCTCTGCTGCACCACTTGGATTCCCATTGCTCACACTGCACCACATTCTGTTCACACAAGGCAGACCCAAGACTCCAAACTGAGGACGGTGGGGTGTGTTTTGCACGAGCAGCGAAGCTGACTAAAACATCAGCTTCTGGGGGCAAGTGAGGTTTTCTCACTTCCCACACAAGTTACTTTCACAGGTCTTGAGAACAGCATGCTGGAATTTTAAGCAGGTTTTTATTTTTACGTTTTTCAGGGTGTCAAAGGGCGTGTGTGTGAGAGAGAGAGTGAGAGAGAGAGATGCAGTCGAAAGCAAAAAACAAAAACCCACAGTCAGTCGCGACGAGGAGAAATTCAGACAGAACAACAGAGTCAAAGAGCACCTTATACAAACTGATTTGTTCATAAATTGAAGGACTGGCTAATTTAATGGTGGCTGGTGACCATTGAGGCCTATAGGGAGACCGAACAGTAGGTAGAACCAGTAGGTGGAGCTGACTATTTCTCCCATGACTCCATTCTCCTGGCAAGTCTGCAAGGGGCAACACCAAGACGAAGGGGGAGGAAGGGGACAGGCCATGCCACCGTCTTCACTGGGTGTAAAAAGACAGGCAAGGGGGGTGGGGGCCTGGTTGAAGGCAGAATGAAGTTGGTGGTGGGGCAAGTGCCCCCATTCAAACAAATGGACCAAGCTTCACTGGAAAACCACAAACCATCAAAGGTCTGCTGGACCATTCTGAACTTTTTCATGCTGCACGTAAACTGTGGAACTCCCCCCCATAGTGAGGGCTGCCAACTTGGACGGCTTTAAAAAAGGACTGGACAAATTTGTGAAGAAAGTTATCAATGTCTACTCACAGCAATGGAGGCAATACTTGGCCTCCACCACCGGAGGCAGTAGTGATTCTGAATAACAGCTGCTGGAAACAGCAGGAGGGGAGAGTGCTGGGTCCTGCTCGTGGGTCTGTCGCTGTGAGAACAGGATTGCTGGACCAGATGAGCTGTCAGCCTAATCCAGCGGCGCTTGTCTCATGTTCTTAGGTTGCAACCCAGCAGCCTGCACGGAAGTTGAGCAGGATGAAACATGAAGTAAAGGGGTTTTGCTTTCCCCAGCGGAATAAAGCAATGGGAACATGGGAAAAGGTTCTGACCAGGCATTTGGGAAAGGAGAACCAAGTCCATATGCAGGAATGAAGGAAGCAGCGAGAAATATGGGGAGAAGCTCAGAGAGAGAACATAAGTGTCCGTTTATTGCAGAAAAAGGATAATCAACGTCTAAACATAACCTAACTGTATTTTTATTGCTTCTTTTATTTCTTACTGTATTTTAATGTATGAGAATTCGGAGCCCATAAGTTTTAGAAAAGTTACTTTAGCATCTAGCACACTGCAATTGCTAAACAACAGGCAAAGAAAGAAAGAAAGAAAGAAAGAAAGAAAGAAAGAAAGAAAGAAAGGAAGGGGAGAAATCCAAAAACAGCCCAATGAGGATTGATGCTAAGAGGCCACAGAATGCTCATCGACTGTTGAGCAAAAACTGGGAATGATGGGAAATGGAATGGAATATCCAGAACAAGGTCTGTCCCCACAGTAGTCATCACCCCCACCTCATTAAAAAGCCCCCCAAATGCTTTAACCTTTACTTGACAGGAAGGTGCTCCATCCAGTCAATCTCTGAGATAGCTCTGTCGGTAGAGAAGGAGACTGTTAATCTCAAGGTCCTGGGTTCAAGCTCCACATTGGGCAAGAGATTCCTGCATTGCCGGGGGTTGGACTAGATGACCCTCGCGGTCCCTTCTAACTCTCACGATTCTATGATTTGGATTGCCCTTTTCTGAACCCAAAGCTCCACATCCAGCTTGGGAAGACTTTGAAGAGCTGTCCCTCCCCAGATCAATCTGCCCACAACAAAGAGAAACAGGCCACTTTTCTGTGGGGTTGGGGAAAGGGTAGCCATGCAAACAGAGGTGGAATTCGAACGCAGGTGTCAGGATATGAGTTTGACTCTGTGTCCATTGAAATGCATGAGCAAACACAGAAGCTCTCGTACCCCTGCTGAACATGCAGCAATTGAGGTACACAAACACTCAGAGGTGGATCTGCATATAAATTAACACGAGTTCTAAAGTGGCCCATCCAAGAGATTGTTCCAACCTGTGCCTTGTTGCTTTCTACACCTGGCCTTGGCAGGTATCCAGCAAGACTAGCTTTTCTAGTTCTCCGATTTCAAAATCCAGTGGAACTGCTTTCAGCTGAAACCTGTTATCACTTTTACTGCTTTCTCAGCCTGGAACCAGCAAACTTGTGAGACGAGGGGCAGAGGACAAGTGGCCAGAGGTGATGGGTGCACATGACTTTAGATTTATACATATACCTACATATATATTTGGAAACTTCTTTGAGGTTTGGACTTCAGGCCTTCTAAAACATAATTATTCACCATCTTCCGCCAGTAACACACTTTTGCTTTATCCTTCAGGGGCAGCAAGACAGTCTCAGCTATGGGGTGTGTGGAACCCCTGCCCCCCACCAAAAAAACCCCTCTCTCATCAGTCCCAGCCAGACTATATTATTATCTATTTTCATTAACAAATCGCTTCCCCTGGAGGCATCTCAAAACGATTTACAACATCATGACATATATGAAGGTTACAGATCTAAAAACAATTGCATGTATAAAAATGACTTTTAATCAACTGTTATAGGGATTCTAAGGTCTCAAATATAGAATAAATGTTGATAATTGCACAAGGTAAACACACATACATAGGTATATAAACCACATGTCTAAGGTAGTGCAGGAGAGCAATCCAAAAGCCATCTTGGCTCTCCTAAAGAATCTAAATATATCCTCTACCTCCTTAATCCCCCTTACCATATAGGCAGACAGCAATCAGGTGAAGTTCCTGAAGGGATTCCTCTCCTATATCTATGAACCATTGTTTGCCCAGATGCTCTGCATTGAGGGATGTCTGACAGGCATCCTGACTTGCTAAACCCTCAGGAATATCACACCTTGGCCTGCCTGGGCCACAGTAACCTCACTTTATGTGTGATGCAATTTTGTAGAGCGGATGTCCTCCTTCTCCATGCCAAAATGCAAACACTTAAAAGAGACGTGTCTTCTTGGTTCTGGGTCTCTCTTGCCTCCTTGCTAGGAGGGGAGGGAACTCAGTTGACACAGAAAAATAAAGATCTGCCTTGCTTTCACTGCATCCTGCCTCCATCCATTCATCTCTGACCGATCATGGACTTAGGAGAGTTGGGCAGCAAAAGCCAAGCGCCCCAATTTTTCTATATCAAAACAAACCCCAACTGTAAATATAAAAACAGTTTTAAAAAAACCATAAAGGTAAAGGGTAAAGGGACCCCTGACCATTAGGTCCAGTTGTGACCGACTGTGGGGTTGCGGCGCTCATCTCGCTCTATAGGCCGAGGGAGCCGGCGTTTGTCTGCAGACAGCTTCCGGGTCATGTGGCCAGCATGACTAAGCCACTTCTGGTGAACCAGAGCAGCGCACGGAAACGCCGTTTATGTTCCCGCCGGAGCGGTACCTATTTATCTACTTGCACTTTGACGTGCTTTCGAACTGCTAGGTTGGCAGGAGCAGGGACCGAGCAACGGGAGCTCACCCCGTCGCGGGGATTCGAACCGCTGACCTTCTGATTGGCAAGTCCTAAGCTCTGTGCTTTAACCCACAGCGCCAGTGTAAAAGGTATTCGGATCCTGGGCAGATACCAACGAGGATAATTTTTTTAAGAAGGTTTATTGAAATGGGATGATGAGAGAGAAAAGTACAGAACCATCTCAGAGTGCCACAGATTCCCCTACAAAGAATAAAGACTCAAAGCAGAAACAGATCAGGCTTCAAAACCCTTCGCCAAACAACAGAAATGTGGAAGCATCCCAAGGTGGTCTGAAAGCCACTGCTCTTCAAGAATAAAGGAAAACTTCAAAAGGAAGATTTCCGCAGGAAAAATTCTGACCTAGGCCACCATCTGAACTGTACCCTAAAGCAGCATCGTCCCACTTTAAGCAGCCATGGGTTCCCAAAAAAATCCTGGGAACTGAGAGGTGCCGAGAGTTCTCAGGAGACCTCTTATCTCTCTCAGAGAGCTAGAATTCCCAGAGTGGTGTAGCGGTCAAACCCTCTTCCCAGGGAAATCTGGGAATTGTAGTTCTGTGATACTGCTTTATAGTGCTCATGGGGCCTCTTAGGATCTAGCAGCAAATCTAAATTTGCTGCAAGAAAGATGGGTGCAAACTCATCCTGAGGCTAGAAGCTGAAGGATCTCTCCAAGGCCAGGAAACGTTTCACAAACCTTTCACATTTCAAGAAACCTTTTGGCAACGCCACCTCCAACTTGAGCGGCTTAAATGCCGCCTCCCCCTTGCCCTTACACAATTCTGGCACGGCCTGGCCGGCTGATGCTCTTTGGACTTTGCTCCTTAGGCAGTCGCAACCGGTTACCAAACCCTGAAAGGAGGAGCGAGGGGCTTGTCTTGCCTGCTGTACTGAATTGGGGGCGATCTCTTCCTCCAGCGGTGCCTCGGGAAGTGGTCGGACCTTTCTCTGCCCTACTTGCTCTCCCCTCCTACCCTGGACCCTGAACGACTGCTGAATGTTGAATGCTGCCTTCAGGAGAGCACGAGAGCTGCAATCTCAAGTTTGAGAAATAAAAATATACAGTGGTACCTCGGGTTAAGTACTTAATTCGTTCCAGAGGTCCGTTCTTAACCTGAAACTGTTCTTCACCTGAAGCACCACTTTAGCTAATGGGGCCTCCTGCTGCTGCTGCGCCACTGGAGCACGATTTCTGTTCTCATCCTGAAGCAAAGTTCTTAACCCGAGGTACTATTTCTGGGTTAGCGGAGTCTGTAACCTGAAGCGTATGTAACCTGAAGCGTGTGCAACCCGAGGTACCACTGTAATGGTGCACAAGTTCTGTTACGTACTACAGAACTTCAACAGAAATAAAACTTAAATCACTGCAAAACAGGATACTAGAACACTTCAGATCATTTGGGAATCCTAGAATTGTACAGTTGGATGGGACCCCGAGGTCATCGAGTCCAACCCCCTGCAACGAAGGAATCTCAACTAAATCATACATGACAGGTGTCCACCCAACCTCTGCTTAAACACCTCCAAGGAAGGAGTCCATAGCCTCTCAAGGGAGACCATTCCACTGTCCAACAGCTCTTACTGTCAGAAAAAGTTCTTCCTGATGTTTGGTTGGAATCTCTGACTAAGGAAACTGCCACAGCTCAGTGGTACAGTATCTGCTTGGCCTGAAGAAGACCCCAGGTTCACACAGGTCCATCTGAGAAGGGGGACCCGGAGCCAAGACAGAATCACTTAATTCCAACTGGGTCCCCATCTTGTTGAATTCCGCAGGGGTAAAAGGAGGAGGGAGCCGAAGGTTAGTGTCTAGGCCCTGGAAGCTATCCTTCAGCCAATTCCTCACTCCCATTTAGTCACACCCCAAAACAGGCGCTCGCTTCATCCAATGTTACTGCCAGAGAAGCTGACAAGGTGGGATGATGCCCACCTGGAATCGTTTGCCCAGATCGTCCTGGCTCTCTCGGCCGGATGGAGAGAGAGAACCCTTGACACCATTTTTGCCAGAGCCTTTAACGCACAAGTCAGTTTTTGTAGGTAAGTCAGGTTGCAAGGCACGGATCGAGCAGAGGCTAAGATACATGGCTGAAAGGGTCAGGGGTGGCGCTGTGAGTTAAACCACAGAGCATAAGGCTTGCCGATCAGAAGGTCGGCGGTTCAAATCCCCGTGATGGGGTGAGCTCCCGTTGCTTGGTCCCTGCTCCTGCCAACCTAGCAGTGCCAAAGCACGTCAAAGTGCAAGTAGATAAATAGGTACCGCTCCGGCGGGAAGGTAAACGGTGTTTCTGTGCGCTGCTCTGTTTTCGCCAGAAGCAGCTTAGTCATGCTGGCCACATGACCCGGAAGCTGTATGCCGGCTCCCTCGGCCAATAAAGCGAGATGAGTGACGCAACCCCAGAGTCGGTCACGACTGGACCTAATGGTCAGGGGTCCCTTTACCTTTGCCTTTAAGCTACAGTGGTACCTCAGGCTACATACGCTTCAGGTTACAGACTCTGCTAACCCAGAAATATTACCTTGGGTTAAGAACTTTGCTTCAGGATGAGAACAGAAATCGTGCTCCGGCGGTGCGGTGGCAGCAGGAGGCCCCATTAGCTAAAGTGGTGCTTCAGGTTAAAAACAGTTTCAGGTTAAGTACGGACCTCCAGAATGAATTAAGTACTTAACCTGAGGTACCACTGTACATGGCTATGCACTAGAAAAGGCGTCGATCCAACAGGGTGACACACACACCCTGAACCTTGCTCCCACAGCTAACTGCACAGGACCCAGTCAGAGCCCTGGGAAAGGAAATGCGTCACTCCATTGAGTGCGCTGGATTTGGGAGCTGTGCTTGCGCCAAGGCTGGTATCTCCGCGTTGGCCGAGTCAGAACCATCTCAGCATCAGATCTACTCTCAGATTCCTCCATAGAAGGAGGCTTTAGGCTTGGGACAGCCAACATCTTGGGATCCATCTCCATCTCCATCTCCATCTCCCCAATCTTCTGCCATTCCAGGACATCTCCACAGGACTGGTTCACTATGGTGGGGGACGGGGGGGGGGGAGAGGGAAAGGTCCCTATGATTTACTAGTAGTAAAACCTTTGGGGTTGCAAAAGGAAGAAGTTTACCTGGTGCGAAACTGTGGAGAGAGAAAGGGCCCCAGCCGTCCCCTCAGCCGTCGTCTTGGTGTTGGCTTTATCATTTAATCCCCCAGCCTCAAATTCTGTGAATACCCATTTTACGAGGTGGATTGTTCCGTGGAAACTCCGCCCCTTTCCTCCTCCTCCACTCCCCCCTCCCCACGAATCCCATTTTGTCATTTCCTGCTCAGGCTTCTAAGTAAAGCTGTCTGCTTGGTTTGAAACGGCTGGGGTGTGTTACAAAACCGACTTCTGAGAACGAAGCAAAAAAAAAAAAAAAAAAAGGCATCACGGTCCGGTGACGCAAATATTGAAAAAAATAAAATAAAGGGGAGGAAAAAAGTAAAATAAGGGGGGAAAGAGAGAGCCACAAATAGAAAACAGGACTCCCAAACTTAATGCTCCAAGATACTTTTCTTGCAGCAATTACTCTCTGTGTTTTTGGAAACAGATGAGACACTGACAGAAAACTACACATTTGCCAACATTTTACAGATAATAAGGACATGCTTATATAGACAGAGGATCCAAAACAGCTGGAAAAATACAGGAGCGCACATTTAAAAGACGGGGGGGGGGTGGAATGCACACTGCTCCCGCCAAGTTCAAATAACATCTTTGAAGACGGGAAACAAAAAGGATTTCATATTTTGATTACTTTTTATATGCAGTTTGCAAACAACCATATGCTGCCACAAATTGACTGCAAACCGAAGAATTCTCAAATTAATTAGTCCTGAAAGACTAAGAGTTTTGCATTCTCAGCAAATTCTGGAAGTTAAAAAAACAAAATTATTAACATTGTTAAGATTGCTTTTTTAAAAATATATTTATTTCCCTCCTCACCAGCAAGAAGCATAGGAAAATGCCTTATACGGAGTCAGACTACGGGTCCATCTAGTTCAGTATTGTCTACACTGACTGACAGCAGCTCTCCAGGGCTTCAGGCAGGGGACATTCCCAGTCCTGTCTGCAGATGCAACTGGGGATTGAACCCGGGACATTCAGAATGCAAAGCATATTCTTCCCTGAAAATTAGCCCTTCCAAGGGTTATAAACAGGGCTGGATTTTCTCTATGCAAACATTTAAATTATTTGGGACAGTTCTGAGCATGCAGCATGCATATTCCTCAATCCTGCTGTGCAGTTACTGAATGTAGTACTAGGCACAAGATAAATCCTACAAAGAATCTCAGCTTTTAAGGTCACATTCACACCATACAGTTAACACACAGTTAGAGCATATAGCTTTCCCCCCAAATAATCTTGGAAACTGTAGTTTACCCACCGCAGAACTACAACTTCCAGCACACTTCAGCTACAGTTCCCAGGATTATTTGGGGGAAAGTCATGTGCTTTAACTGTCCCGTGTGGATGTGATCTAAGTTTAACTTTTTAAAAACAAGCTTCTAGCCCTCATGAGGAGAATACAGGGAAATGTCAGAAGCCAGAAGGCTATGGAACAGTACCTCCAGTGGTTATGGCAGGAGGGGAGAAATTATCTTGCTTACAATTCCATGTGCCTCATGCTAACTATTTAAAAAACCAAAGAATGTGAAAAATTGTGCAAAATATTGGCACTTTTGGCTATTTTGAATAATTGATGGAAATTGCAGCACTGGGCTCACCTTCTGATTGTTTAAAAAAGTTAAAAGATGCAACAAAGTCCAGTGAATTTTTTTGCGGGGGGGGGAGAGAAAGCTCACCTAACAATTTAGTCATCATATAAACTAAGAGCACACACATTCTCAGTTCCAATGCAGTCAGTGCATAGATGACTTGAGGGGACCTCATGGTTTGCAAGACAAAAATTTAGGAGGGAACCCTAGACATGGAAACCACCCCGCAGACAGCTCAGTGAGGCTGCTCAGAATGCTGACTGCCGATTGGGTGGGTAGGGAACCAGAGGGGAGAGGCAATGTAATGGAGTATCATAGAATAGGGCATGGCTGGCTGGTTGCCAGCCACCTGAACTGGAACACACCACAGTGGAACATTCCGTTGCAGGTCTCACTCATTAAATACAAGTTCCTGTAACCAAAGCAAAACAAAAAAATCACCCTTAAGCAATTCCAGTAATTCACAAGAAAAATAAACCATCCAGGAAAATCCTGATTCGAGACAACTCATCAGGTGCCTTCAGCCGTTGCAGCCATTGTAAACATTTTTTAAAAAGATAATAATAAGAAGGCACCTTCTTTGGTTGGAATGCACACTTTTTTATTTATTTTTTAAAGCTTTGCCTTTTTAAAGAGTTAAACTTTAACTTTAAAAAAATCCTAAGGATTATTCTGGAGGTGTGCTGAGATACTTGGAGAAGGAGCAGAGTCACAACTTTCACCAAGATCCTTGAATTCTTTCCATGCTAAGAAAAGTGCTTTGAAGTGTGTGTTTTTTAATGGCAGTGCTTAATTGCTAAAGTGAAAAGGACCCGGCTTTAAACCTTCCTGGCTTTTATTCTATTTATTTCTTGCATTTATCTACCACCTTTTCTTCCAAGGAGGCAGCGTGCATGGTGCTGCCCTCCCCATTTCAGCCTCACAACCGCCTTGCGAGGTAGATCTGGCTGAGAGACAGGGACTAGTAGTCCAAGGTCTCCCAGTGAGGTTCGTGGCTGAGTGGGGATTCGAACCCTGGTCAGTCCAACAGCCTAACTACAACACAATAAATTATTATTATTATATTATTATTATTATTATCTGGGTCTCCTAATCCCCAACCCTTTCACTCTCAGGATTCGCACACACAACCAGCTCTGTGCCTTTTGAGACGTGGAGAGCCTATCTATTTCTCCACCATGTCGGCACTCAATTCTCCTCTCAGCCATGAAGGCCAGTTCCCCGCTGCTCTCCTAACCTACCTCACAGGATTCTTGTGAGAATTACATACGGGGGAAAGAATGAGAAGCATGTATGTCACTTTGAGCTCTTTGGAATTACGGAGAGATGCAAATATAATGTAACTATTTAATAAATACAATACATCCAAAATGTGTATTTTGGGGGGGGGGGTAGAAGTACAGTGGTACCTCGGATTACATACGCTTCAGGTTACATACACTTCAGGTTACAGACTCCGCTAACCCAGAAATAGTGCTTCAGGTTAAGAACTTTGCTTCACGATAAGAACAGAAATTGTGCTCCAGCAGCGTGGCAGCAGCAGGAGGCCCCATTAGCTAAAGTGGTGCTTCAGGTTAAGAACAGTTTCAGGTTAAGTACGGACCTCTGGAACGAATTAAGTACTTAACCCGATGTACCACTGTATAGCATTATTCATTGAGGAGTGTAGGGGCTGGGCAAGAAACTTGATTTAGTTTGCATTTTAATGAGTAACTAATCAGCTGTGCTTCAAAATTACCCTCATCCGAATTTTGTGATGCAGTTTTCCAACCCACCAATGTTTACAAACACGCACATGTTATGGGAAAGTGTGCATGAAATGAACATATTACTGCAAATGACATGAAAATGCATTACGCTGGGTCAAAACTACATACAAATATGCTTATTAGGAAATGTTCACAGGACGAATTTTCAAAAGGATTTCTTTTAACATTTCCTGCAGAAATGTGAAAAACTGAATTTAAGTTGGGGGGAGGGAAACCGAGAGAACCAAAATGATCAGATCCACCCACCGCATGTGAGGAGCAAAATGTTCTCTGTCCATGCTCAGAGGCACTCTCTTCAATTGCTTCTCTGCACATTTCTAAAGGGGGCGGAACCTGAGCTCAGAATATCACGCTCCAGAGGCTCAGAATTAAACCCGAAGCCCATTGGTCCGAACAAAGGCAGATCCAGCGTGCGTCTATTATATCTGCGCAAGCGCAAACCCAGGGGTTCCCTGCCAAGCCCAGTATTATTTGTTGATCTATTTATACCGTAACTAGCTAAACCTCTCGAGACACAAGCTTGCCTCTCTCTCTCTTTTAACCGTGACGTCAAATGAACAGTTGGGAGCTCAGGAAAAACAACACACAGACAAGTGCATAGAACCGCTGAGCCGAGCAGATTTGGACGGCCAAGATTTTTAAAGCAAAACAGTTCCTGCAGGGGCAACATTTCCCAACGTACTACAGCAAAAGAATAAGAAAAGCAACTTCCAAGATTTATTTGCCTGCAACTGTTTTTTAAAAGAAAGAAAGAAATGAAATTGCTGGGCATTAAAAAAAAAAAAAGGATCACAATAGCCTCAGAGGCTAGGCCAAAAGCTTCCTGGACCGAAGCAGATCTCAAAAGAGTCTACGGGAAAGTAATTGAACATAAAATCCCAATTGCCACACATGTTTCAACCCTTATCCCAAGGGAAGCTTTTCTTGCCTCACAGTTGGGATGGTTTGACCTCAAATATGTGATGTTCAAATAAGGACCAGAAATATCTTTTACTGAAATAAAACGAAATGAAATGAAAGCATCGTTTGAAGAGAAAGCAAATTAGGACAAGCCTGCATTTCTCACGACTAACGCGTTTCTATAAATATTTCCCCTACTCTCCCTCAGAAAGGGACACTAATTCACTACACTGCCACTGTTGGAGCAGTTTGACAGCCTTGGAGTTTGTTTGCTTTTAATTAACACACACACACACACACACACACACACACACACACAAACACAAAAACCCACAAGTTTCTCCTGCTCTATTTGAAAATATATAATGGCTACAAAAAGAATCACCTCAACTCATTGGGGAAGAAAAAGTTGCACATTTGCTTTTTGTAAACCGATTTCGTTTTGTAAGCCGCTGTGAGGTTTTATTACACTCAAGAGGTATATCAACCTTGCGGAACAAATAAATACATTTTAATCAGGAGTAGCCAATTGTGTACCTACCCTCTTAATACAAGTCAGATATGTTCAGAGCTGACTTTACAACTCTGCAAACTCATAGACAAGCAAGGCGTAAAGCTTTGTGTGTATACTCAGTTTAAATTTCATGCAGATTAGATTTCTTAGCGTTTATTTTTTTAAAAACAAACAAACAAACCGACAACTGCAAGTGGCTCAAAGAAGACTGAAGACAAGGTGGACTTATATTCTGTCTTGCGCTTCATACAACTCACCTAGGGATAAATCTTCCTCCCCTTTCAGAATTTTCAATAAGGAGAACCCTCTTCAACCAGGCCTTTGGCTGATCAATACTCTACAGACTTTTAAATTTGTTTGTGGGAAAGGTTATTGTTTCATTGCTTCTAATTTTTTGTGCTTTTATCTTGTGAGAACTTTTGATGAAGGGTGGTATATAGATCTAATAAAATAAAAATAAAATATGACTGGATGGAAGCTGGGAGTTCAACACCCGAAAGGCCTTCACGTTCCCCAACTGCCGCAACAGGGCACGGTTTCATGATCATCTGAAGACCACGCCGTTCTCGGCATCCGAAAATGCTGAAAAGTGACACATTAACCTCCTCCCAGGCTGAACCAGGAAGGGGTGGTGTGGGGAATCCAAAACGATAACATTACACTTCAAGGATTTCACCCACAGTGGCTGAAACAGAGATGATTGTGTCTGAAGAGAAAGAGGCACCCACCCTCTCTGGGTTTACAGTATCAAAAAGGAATCCAACAAGTTAGTATTCTGGAGGTGGCGGCAGCGACGGAATAAATTCCTTCAGTCAGGGCTCTGAATTTACAGCAGCTCTGGGGGAAACTCAGAAGAGCATGAGTTTGCTGCAGAGATGCCTGCTGGATTATAAAACACAAGCAGAAAAACAAAAGGCCACGTTGCTAACCTTTCCTTCTCCCTCCCTATTCATTTTTCCTTACGGATCGTGTCTGTCTGATTGAGAGTCTATGGGCAGGGGCTGAAGCGAGGAGCTGGAGAGACACAGAAATTTGCTCTTCGTTCTGTACTTTGGAGGCAGCCCATTTCACCGCCTGAGGCAGAACCCAAGGGAAGGTGTCCGGGGCACCCCGCTGTCAACCCCTCCGCTCCAAAGTCTCGCTTACTGGGGTCGTGTGGCGGAGGCTTCTAGAGAGATCTTGCAAGAGGTCAGCAAAATCTTGTAGGAACCAAGAAGCACCCCTTCTTGCTTCTTCAGTAGTGGCAGAGGAGGCTGGGGTGCCCACAGGCCCCGCCCCTTGGATTCTGCCGCCTGAGGCAGCTGCCTCACGGCCCTGGTTGTAGGGTACATGCTGTGAGCCTGTCCACCCTATGCGCAGGTTGCATTTTAACTATAAATACTGTACATTCTAAAGACACTTCTGTTTCCAAGCGACCTTCCTTCCTAGGAAACTGAGCCCTGGGTAAGCGCTGGAACCCATGGAGACTAGGGTGTGTGCAGTTCTTAGAGATTTTAGGGTTTTCCTAAGAGCTAAATAGGGACGCGGGTGGCACTGTGGGTTAAACCACAGAGCCTAGGACTTGCTGATCAGAAGGTCGGCAGTTCGAATCCCCGCGACAGGGTGAGCTCCTGTTGCTCGGTCCCTGCTCCTGCCAACCTAGCAGTTCAAAAGCGTGTCAAAGTGCAAGTAGATAAATAGGTACCACTCCGGCAGGAAGGTAAACGGCGTTTCCGTGCGCTGCTCTGGTTCGCCAGAAGTGGCTTAGTCATGCTGGCCACATGACCTGGAAGCTGTACGCCGGCTCCCTCCGCCAATAAAGTGAGATGAGCGCCGCAACCCCAGAGTCGGCCACGACTGGACCTAATGGTCAGGGGTCCCTTTACCTTTAAGTGCTAAATATCGTTATCATCACTATTCCCCAGGGATAGTAGTCATGTGCAGAGATCTGGGAGAAACTTGATTCCGTTTGCATTTCCAGGCAAACACAGCTAATTAGTACTTTCGGGCACAATTCACAGACCTACACGCAGCCATCCTCCCAAACCCGCTCTTCTCCGAGTTTTGCAATACATTTCTCCAGGGCAAGTAGTGAGCTCAAATAAAAATAAATATATTAGGGTCAAGTGTGCTTATGAAAACATACGTTAGCAAACATTAGCATAGAAAATGCTCCCCCCCCTTTCAGGAAGCAGCCTGGGTATTGTCTTTTTTTAATTTTGCCCCCTTCAGTTTCAAAGGTGATGCTTATTTGGAGGTGTGGCTTAAATTCAGGCCAATACGGCAATATATCAGGCAAAACTGCATACGGAAGTTGCATTAGGAGACATCCGTGTGAAAATACTGGTGAGTTTTCATGAGGACTAGTCGCAGACTGATGTGGAAAGGCCTGCTGCAGATGTCATATTGTCAGGAGGGCTGTTCCATAGCATATAGGAATTGAACCTTTAGTGTCCCGGAGTCTAAACCTTTGAAATCCTCTCCCCTCAAATAACAAACCAGCACCAAATCTGGCCCACCAATGGTCCAGGAATCAGCATGTTTTTACACGGGTAGAATGTGTCCTTTTATTTAAAACGCATCTCTGGATTATTTGTGGGGCATAGGAATTCGTTAATTTAAATTTTTTAGAAAATATAGTCCTGCCCCCCCCAAGGTCTGAGGGACAGTGGGCCGGCCCCCTGCTTTAAAAGTTTGCTGACCCCTGCTTTAAGTGGAGACCTTTCACCATCTGCATCTTAAAAATTGGAATTATTCTTAAGATGTTTTTTGTTTTAGCACTTGCTCTTTTGCCATCCTGAGCTCCTTTGGGAGGAAGGCAGGAGATAAATTTTAATAAGGACATTTCTGCATGCAGTAACACACACCTTTGTGCAGACAGCTTCTCCTGACAGAATGCACTTACGTGCGTCCTTTTCCCAAATATATTTCATTTTATGCACCCATTTCCCTAATAAAACACATTTTTCTAAACATTGCTTGGTTGGAGAGCTGTACTGCAAAATCTGGGTAAGTGCCAACTTCAAAGGACGGTTGTGTTTTGCTTTTCGTATTGTTTCAGAAAGTGTGAATTTGATAAGATTCAGCTTTACGCATGAACTGAATCGAATTTCTCCTCCATGGCTAGCCAGACGTGGTTGCGGTGGCCTTGCCCATGTATCAAACCTGGCCCCAAACCCTTGATATAAAGGCCCCCCCCAATAAAACCATTAAGTTCAGAGCCTGAAATTACCTAACAATACCATATTGCAGCTATTAGCCCTGGAAAGGCAAAATCGACCTAATTCT
Organism: Podarcis raffonei; assembly: GCF_027172205.1. Taxonomy (NCBI): domain Eukaryota; kingdom Metazoa; phylum Chordata; class Lepidosauria; order Squamata; family Lacertidae; genus Podarcis; species Podarcis raffonei. Next base: position 8,379,639 of record NC_070616.1, on the reverse strand, counting down.
TCTCCCTCTCCCCCAAGTCTTAAAGGGCCTTTTGGTGCACCCAGATTTTTTTTGGAGGGGGGGAAGGCACATCACGTTTCCGAAACCTTCTATGGGGGGGTTATATCACGTGCTCTGACACACCCCACACTTTCAGCCTTCTGCCTAAGCATCCTCTCTCTCTCTCCTCTGCTGCAACAACGTCATGCTTAATTATCACTTCCAGATTAAAAATAAAACCCCGTGATTATGATTTGTTGAACGCCGACAGAGTGGGGCTGGATTTTGGTGGCAGCTCCTGCCCAGATGCAAAAAAGAAGAAAAAAACCAAACAAACAAACCAATTTCAAAGAAGAGAAGGCAAGCACCATCCTTTGCTGGAAAGCCTGGAAGTGATGAAGAAGAGAGAAAGTGCTCAGAAGTTTTTTTAAAAAAAATATTAATATTAGAAGGAATTGACACTTCTTTCTGTTATACTGGAGATACAGAGACAGCCATAGAAGAACCCAGTGAGAACTTAAGAAGAGATGGCTAGATCAGACCAATCTAGCCCTGCACCCTGTTCTCACAGAGGCCGACCAAATGGCCATGAGAAACACACATTCAGGACCCAAACACAAGAGCACTCTCCCTTCTCTCCAGCAACTGGTACTCAGAAGCATATCTGCCTCTGGCAGTGGGTGCAGAACATAGCCATCAGGGTTAGATAGCCTTGTCCTCCATGAATTTGTCCACTTTTAAAGCCATCCAGGTTGGTGGCCATGACGGTCTCCAGTGGCAGTGAGTTACACAGCTTAGCTGTGCACTGCATGAACAAGTACTTTTATTTTATGTGTCCTAAACCTTCCAACATTCAGCTTTGTTGGACGTTTGTGAGTTCTAGCATTATGGGAGAGGGAGAAAAAAAAGGCTGCTGAAAAGATTTAGTGTAGCCACCAGGCAAGCCCTTCTTGGAAATGATAGTCTATAGGGAGACACCACCAAGAAGGCCCTTTACATAGGACTCACCCGCCTCACCTCATTAGGTGGGGGAACCTGGACAAGGGCATTCAGCGAAGATCTTCAGGGAAAGGCAGGGACATATGGGAAGAGGTAGTCCTTCAGGAGGGAGGCGGGTGGCGCTGTGGGTTAAACCACAGAGCCTAGGACTTGCTGATCAGAAGGTCCGCGGTTCGAATCCCCACGATGGGGTGAGCTCCCGTCGCTCGGTCCCTGCTCCCCCCAACCTAGCAGTTCAAAAGCATGTCAAAGTGCAAGCAGATAAATAGGTACCACTCCGGCGGGAAGGTAAACGGCATTTCCGTGCGCTGCTCTGGTTCGCCAGAAGCGGCTTAGTCATGCTGGCCACATGACCCAGAAGCTGTACACCGGCTCCCTCGGCCAATAAAGCGAGATGAGCTCCGCAACCCCAGAGTCGGCCACGACTGGACCTAATGATCAGGGGTCCCTTTACCTTTAGTCCTTCAGGTATCCTGGCCCCATGCATTTAAGGATTAAGAGTCTTTTCAAGATGCCCCCAAAAAACTCCCCTACGAAGCTGCTCTATAATAATTCAGACTGCTCACCCATCTAACTCAGTACTATCTACACTGACTGGCATCAGCTCTCCAGGGTTTCAAGCAAAGGACATTCCCAAGCCTGTCTGGAGGTGTCAGGGACTGGAACAGAAGACCTTCCGCATGTGAAGGAGATACTCCAATAGATTAAGGATCTAGTCCTCTGGATAAATGACTGAATTAAATAGGCACATGAGAAGTTGCCATAGTGAGTCAGATCATGGGGTGTATCTAGTTCAGCTTGGTCAACTCCAGAAGTGTCTCTCAGTCACAGGAAATTCCCTGGGCTATTTGGTGATGCCGGGGATTGAACCCAGGACCTTCTGCATGCAAAACAAGATACGCTGCCACTCAGCCACAGCCTTTTTCCTCAAAGGCTATGGCGACAACAGGATACAATGGCTCCTCCCCTAGGATTCCAGGATTCTTCCCATCCAGAGGTGAACTGGCAAGGCTGATCATTCCACCCACTTTTCCACCTTGGCAAAACCCCACTCCGCTCATCCCTGACCAGCCCCTACAAAGTAAAACGCAACTAGGAGAGCGTCCAGCCCAGGGTGCTCCTCTTCCTGCCGCGGCCCTGGGGAAATTACAAATGACACAAAGCAGGGAGGGAAAGTTACCTCCTCCAAAGGCAGGAATAGAAAACCCAAGGTGACCTTGACGGAACGGAAAGCTTGGGCTGAAGCTGACCAGACGAAATCCACTGGAGAGAAACGCAAAGATCTGCACTGGGGCAGGTGGGCGAGGTGGAGATGAAATGCAGAAATGCAAGATGGGGAAAATACCAGGCAGGGCCACAAAACGTTGTCCTGAGCCCCATGGAGATGTCATGGAAGGGGTCATCAGATCCTGAGGAGGAGCAGGAGATCAGGGAGTTGGCGCCAGATGACCCAGGGGAGGATCCTAGCTGGATGGGCAGGGGAGGCAGAATCCTGAACCCAACAAATGTCTGAGCTGGAGAAGGGGGCCAGTGGTCAAGGGAGTCCGGAGCTGGATTCTGGGGCGGATCCAAGCAGGTTGACAGAGAGGTGGCCGGCCCTGTCTTACTGGACCCCTCAAGTCAGGAGCTGCTATCACCATCTCCTTCTGACCCTTATGAGTCTCCTTCTCCTGGGGACGTGCTTGAGAGGCAGCTGGACACTGAACCAGTTCTACAGTGGTACCTCAGATTACATACGCTTCAGGTTACAGACTCCGCTAACCCAGAAATAGTACCTCAGGTTAAGAAATTTGCTTCAGGATGAGAACAGAAATCGTGCGGCGGCAGCGGGAGGCCCCAGTAGCTAAAGTGGTGCTTCAGGTTAACAGTTTCAGGTTAAGAACACACCTCCGGAACGAATTAAGTACTTAACCCGAGGTACCACTGTACCTCTATTTCTAAGGACGCAGAGATATCAAATGAAACAAACCTTACAGGCCCAATCCACTTGCCCCCTGGTTTGCACAGAGCAGAGGTGCCTCCTCTTTCCCCTGCTAGGTCTTGGACCCAGGCCCAGACAGAGGGGGGCCATATGGGCCACATGGCCCAAGCCTCCGATTCCAAAGGGGGCCCTCAGTCAGAATATTTATTTATATTTTCCATTTTGTCTTTATATGCAGATACGGTTCAAGCCTTGAAATAAAATTATTTGTTAGCATAACTTTTGTGAAAATTATTTACATACTTACTTATTTACAAGACTTCAGTTATCCCCAGGGTACAAAAGGGGGGAGCACAGTATCTACCTGGCCCGGGCCTCTGCCTGGCTCTGCAAGGCCCTGCTTGGACCTGCCCCACTCCTCAAAAGAGACTGACTAGGCCACACAGTCAAGACTGGCGCATTCTGCAACACGCCCTAGATCTAACAAGAACGCATTAGCTCTGGGTTTTATACTGGATCATCCAGACATCGTTCCACCTTATTAGCAGTTCTGCAATGCTTCCCCCATGCAATGGCATTCGTTCTGTCTGGGAGACAATAACTAGAAAAACGTAAGAACCCAATGCATAAGAGTGAATAGGAGCAGGAGAAAGGAAATGGGCATTGTTAAAAAGACAGATAAACAAACACAAAGAACATGATCTCTGGAGGAAATGGCTTCATTCAGCCAAACGGCACATTCCAGGAAAAAGAGGGTGCCTCTTTTTCCAGCTAGCCGCAGCCCAGGCTAACATGCCTCCCTCACTTTTGAAGACCAGGCTTCAGTTAGAAAAGCAAGCAAAAAAATTAAGAGATGCTTTACGAAGGCAATTTCCTCCTCCTGGGTGATAAAGCAACAAGTGCCAATGGACACTGCAAGGATCAGGTGATACAGAGAGATTAATCTGGCTGAGAAAGAAATTTCCTGACTGCTCTCTGTCTAGGAGAAAGTGTAAAAAAATAATAATTTGGGTGGTGGTGGTGAAATGAATAGCTTGGGTGGGGAGGGGGGGAAATGAACTTTCATTTGAAGATGGGGACAATGGAGAAAGTGATGAATGGTGGAATCTCTTCCAAATTGCACCCAAGGTAATAAACTGCTGCAAGATTGCTTAAGACCCATCACTTCTCTTTCCACATGGGGCTGCCGGTAAGCTATTAAATCAATCTGGAATTAATTGCAAATCAAGAACAGTCCCTTGCTTCTCTTCACTTCTTGGAAGACTACACTAGAAAAGGCAGTTTCATTCACCCCACCTTCAGAGCTCTGGGTCACCTTTGGTGGGGGCAGGGGGACAGAGCTCTAAATCCTGACAGAAACAGAAGAATCTGCTTTGTACCTATTCAGGCACAGGCTACACTGGCTGGCAGCAGCTTTCTAGGGTTTCAGTCTTCCTATGCTGTACTTCCTATGCTGTGCAGAAAGCACGCCCCATAGAGGTCCAGGTGGCACCAACACTACATATGAGAGCGAGTGTGGTGTAGTGGTTAAGAGCGGTAGTCTTGCAGTCTGGTGAACCTGGTTCACTTCCCCGCTCCTCCACCTGCAGCTGCTGGGTGACCTTGGGCCAGTCACACTTCTCTGAAGTCTCTCAGCCCCACTCCCCTCACAGAGTGTTTGTTGTGGGGGAGGAAGGGAAAGGAGAATGTTAGCCGCTTTGAGACTCCTTAGGGTAGTGATAAAGCAGGATATCAAATCCAAACTCCTCCTCCTCTTCTTCTTCTTCTTCTTCTTCTTCTTCTTCTTCTTCTTCTTCTTCTTCCAGCCCTGCCTGGAGGTGCCACTGGAGATTGAACCTGAGACCTGCATGCAAAGCAGATGCTCTACCAGTGAACTACAGCCTGCCTCCTGAAGAATCAGTTAAAAGGGGAAACAGCAGCACAAGGAGCTTGACAGTGGAACACGCTGCCTCAGAGGGGGTGGACGCACACGTCATGCTCCTTCTGGGGCGGTTTATCCACCCTGCCCTCAGCTATAACTAGTGGCTCCTAGAAGCTGTCAGCATGCGACAGCGGCCACAACCCAGGGACGGCTTCAACTGGTTAAATCAGGTGAGAGTAGCTGACGAGTCTCAAATCCTTGGTGGGTTAGGGACTTCCCCTGCATGGAAGGCAGAATCAGGCAGCTTGAGCAGAGGAGACCAATTGTGAGTCCAATGGTCAAAAAGGCAGTTTTCTGCATGTGCTGCAGAGGGAAGCGAGGGGCAGATGAGGCTTGTCTACCTGGGAAGGTAGCCCATCCAGGAGAAGGAAAACTCTGATCTTAAATCTCCGTTGCCTTGCAGGACATCTTGAGTAGAAGAAAAGGTTAAGGTGTAAACCCTACTCAAATCAAGAGTGGAGTCCCTAGACAGTTGGACGGCGCCTTGCATGCCTCCTGCAGCCAAGCTGGTGCCAAACTTCTTGCTCTGCTGTCCTTTGGACCACATCAGCCAGGCAGAGAAGGTCTTGTCGTCTGGGAAGCTCAGGACCACCACACACACTGCCCAGGCTGACACTCCAGGGAGGTGCAATCCATTATGTCTCAAGACAGATAGATAGATACCAACTCAACTTTAAGATACAGTCATGGAGGATAAAATTGGCTATGACCTATGTTCAGCCAATGGCAAAAGTGCACAGGGCAACTTATATCCGGCTTTGCCTTTGTCAAGTATGCTAGTTTGCAGACATGGGCCTCTATTCCCCCATCCAGGCAAGCAAAGGGCCATATTTTTCAGCCAGGCAGAAACAGTAATGGAGGATGCAAAGCAGGGCCTGTGAGGGGGCGTGGCCTGGAGGGAGTGGGCGTGGCCTGGAGTGAGGGGCGTGGTCTGGGGTCCTCCACCCTTGCTGCATGTATATGTGCTTATTTGAAATATATATGTATGTATGTATGTATCTGCAATATTTTGCTTATATTTTGCTTATATTTTGTAACAATTACTTTAAACAAACAATAAAAGGTGTATTTTAAAATAGAATTATTATAGTCACCTTCCCAGGTGGGCCCAAGACCCACTTAGAATCATAGACAAGAGCAACAGAGTCGCTCTCCATTTTGCAAGATCAAAGTGCGCAAAGAACAACACAAAGCTACCCTATATGGAACCAGAATATTCACAGAATCAGAGAATCGTAGAACTGGAATGGACCCCCCAAAGGTCCATCTAGCTCCACCCTCCTTGAGAAGCAGGTGCGGTGAACCTTCAGCCCTCCAGATGCTGCTGAACTAAAACTCCCATCCCTCCATCCCTCCTGTTTGCGAGGGTGGTGGGGAGTTGCAGTTCAGCAACACCTGGAGAACTGGGAGGCTCTACTCTGACTGGCAGCTGCTCTCCAGTGTCCAAGGCAAGGACCTTTCTCATCACCTGCCATCCGAGATGCTCCTAGGGAAAGAACCACAGCTCAGTGGTACAGCATCCACTTCAGGTGCAGCAGGTCTTAGGTTCAATCCTCAACATCTCCAGGTGGGGCTGGGAGACTCTCTCTACCTCTGAAACCCTGGAGAGCTGCTGCCAGTCAGTGTAAGCAATACGAAGCTAAATGGACCAACCATCTGGCTCAGTATAAAGCAGGTTCCTCTGTTCCTATTTCAGCCATTTAACTTGGAACCATGAGGACTAGAATCCTATTTGATTTTTAAGGGAAGGACCATCACTCAGTGACAGATCTGCATGCAAAAGCTCTGAGACTGGATTCCAGGTAGGGCTGGGAAATGTCCCTTGCCTGAACCACTGGAGAGCTGCTGCCAGTCAGTGCAGACAATACTGAGCTAGACAGAACCAATAGCTGGAAATGCCTTCTGCATGCAAAACACGACCTACAGCCCCTCCTGCTTGGATCTGAAAATCTCTCCGCAATCCTGGGAGGAAGGAGAGGGAAGGAGCTCCCGCCTAGTCCCACATTTCAAAGAGGCACCATCGCACAGATCCTCTTTCGCTTCTTACCTGCCACAGCCCATCACTCTCAGCTCGACTCTCGGGCACAGGACAGAAACAGAGAAGCACTCCCTTCCCCTCCAGGAAGTGCAAGGCGAGAGAGAGTCGCTGAGATTACCAGCACAGGAGCGCCCAACTCTTAACTGCCTCCCTGCAGCAGCAGCTGATCGGTATCATGGCAGCAAAACTGCTCGGCCCAGCCCTCTTTTGTCATCACCTTCCTCCTTCCTGCTCGCCCTCTGCTACCGGGTCAGGATGAAATCATGCACATCTAATTCGCAGCTCCTTTCACACGCGCTCACACACCCCTCGGCCTTTGGCAGTGATGGGTATAAAGCAAAGCACTATCCCACTGGGTTCAAGCCCAGGCATCCCAACCCACCCAAAAGTTTCCCTTTCCCTATGGAAGATGCAAGGGAGGCCAGGCTGCCTTTGTGTGGAAGCAGAATTAATGATCAACCAGGTGTTCAGCAACCAGGAGGGCTGGGACCGCGATAAGGACAATTACGTCTCACCAGAAAGTCGAAACCGAGACAGATCTATTATTATTTGCTCAGTTCATTACCCGCTCCTTCAGGCGCAACGTTAAAAACATTCGAAAACAAATAAGAAGAGGGAGAGTGCTAAAAAGATAAGGGCTCAGTATCTGCAGCTCCAGGCTAAATCCCCACCGTCTCTGTCTGAAACCCTGGAGAGATGCTGCCAGTCAGTGTAGGCACTATTGAGCTTGGTGGGCCAATGGTTTGACTCTGTATGAGGCTACTTCTTATGTCCCCTCTCTGGTGTCAAAGGCCAGGCTAAAGCAGTGCATGTGCTTTATTCACCCACACAAACAATTCCATCAGGCACAATATTCAACCTTACTGATTTGGCCCAGGGAAATATTTTGCAGCTAGGAAGGAGAGCGATACAGAGAACAGAGCAGCTGTTATAACCATGTCGACACAGAAGGGATAATGGAGCTTTTGGGTCTGTGCCCACGATGGCACTGGCCCACTGGCAGACTGAGTGCCCCAAAGGGGCACCATGGACTGTCTGGCCTGGGGTGATGTTTAAAACTATATAACGCATTTTCAGTAGTAAATACAGATAGACTAACTCCAAAGAACTCCCCATGTTCCCCAATATTCCCATGTATGTATAACATTCACATAGAGAGAAGTGATCTAAGAAGTAATACATATATGTAGAGATCAATTGCCTTGGGTAATTTTTAAGGCGCCAGGCTTGTTGGCAGACCAACCCTACACTACAAGATGTCTGCAAACATGGCGTGAAGGCTAGCAACACCAACCCCACCACGTGGGAATCCCTTGCAGACGGCCGCAGTGCCTGGAGACAGACGGTCAGGTGGTGCAGCAGTGACCAGAGAGAAATGACCGCTGGGAGGAATGCAGAGAGAAGGAACAGCATTGCTGCAACAAAACATGTCTCTGCCGTATTGGTCTCCACGACCACAGCAGGTGCTGCAACCTTCCAACCATTTGCACTCTGAAGGCACGTTGTCAAGATGCCAACAACTTCAAGGTTCATCTCCTGAACTCTTGCCTGAATCCACCATACACATACACACAGAACCACAACAAAATGCCCTTACTTATGACACAGCTCCATCAGCCACAACAGAAGAGAGGAATATCTGGCCCAGAGTTTGCATGTGGCCCTCTGTGCCTGGCCCTCATGCCTCATGGAGCCTGACTGCGTTTGCCTGGCTAGAACGTGGCTTTGAACTCCAACAGCGCCTCTTGCATGCCTTGAATCGAGGGTAGAGAAATATGTGTGAGTTTGTGCAGAAACTAGACTACTGTACAAATGGAACGTTTTATTCCTTGCTCCTCACACTTCGCCTCTGGCCCTGCCTACCTCTGGCCTTAGGCCATTGGGTGGGGGCCCAAAAACGAATGCTGGAAAATACTTCCTACCCCTGAGCTAAAACATTAATAATAATAATTTATTATTTACACCCCGCCCATCTGGCTGGGCTTCCCCAGCCACTCTGGGCGGCTTCCAACAAAATATTAAAATACACTAATGCATCAAACATTAAAAGCTTCCCTAAACAGGGCTGCCTTCAGATGTCTTCTAAAAGTCAGATAGTTGTTTATTTCCTTGACATCTGGTGGTAGGGCGTTCCACAGGCCGGGTGCCACTACCGAGAAGGCCCTCTGCCTGATTCCCTGTAACTTGGCTTCCCACAGTGAGGGAACCGCCAGAAGGCCCTCAGAGCTGGACCTCAGTGTCTGGGCAGAACGATGGGGATGGAGACGCTCCTTCAGATATACTGAACCAAGGCCGTTTAGGGCTTTAAAGGTCAGCACCAACACTTTGAATTGTGCTCGGAAATGTACTGGGAGCCAATGTAGGTCTTTCTAGACCGGTGTTAGGTGCCTGGCCTCAGCACTGTCTCTGTCTCTTGGCCTACCTCACAGGGTGGCTGTGAGGAGGAACTATGAATGCTGCCTAGAGTTCCTTGGAAAAAAAGGTGAGATGCAAATATAGTCATAATAACTTGAGTCCACATTCCAGCAACCTGTTGGACGCAGACAAGCCCTGAGATGCCTAAGGATGGAGTGATCTCCTTGGGTCACTTTGCAAAACAACTCCATCATCTTTAAGCCTGCTTCTTATCAAGGTAAGCACTCCCTCGGGCCAAGCAACTGTGAATAATTCATTGGCGAGCAGGCTGAAAGAAGAAGATCATCTAATTAAGAGAGAGAGGTTGGAAAAGAGCCATTAATGGATTTTTACGGGCAACCGCAAGCGGCAGATGGCAAGCTGTGGCTCTTCCAAACCGGGAGACCGCAGAAAACCAAGCACTATGTACCGATGGGTTGCAACATCTTCTAATTCGTGCCAGGGATTTATATAAAACAGAGGCTCTTCGTTCATCCGCTGAAGTGCAAGGAAGAGCCTTCAAGTAAATCCAAATGCCTGAGTACAGCCCTGTTCTTTTTTTAAAAAATTGCCCGTTTCTCAAAACTCTGCTCTAAATGCAATTCAAGTGGGGCTTGCAAAATGGTCCGTCGAGCTGCTTCTTTTCATTCTCTTCAATTCCGCCCTTCCTCCACTCTATCAGATGCATGCAATTCTTGGGACTGTGTCCCCAAATGGAAAAAAGTATAGTATAGGAAGAACCAAGGAAGACTACATTCAGACATCACACTAATCCACTGTTTGCACAATCCCTGGTTTAGAACTCCAGCCACAGTATGCTCATCCAACTCCGGTTAGTCAGTTCAGAAAACTGCACCACCTGATACTCACCACAAACTATTATCTGCTAAACACGCAAGCCATGCCTTGTGGATTCAGGTTTGTTAGTCAATCACAAACCATAGCTTCCCATTTTATATCTTTTGCACCAAGTTATCATGAAGATTCCCTAATGGTGGTTTGGGAGAGATGTCTAAACTGAGCCCAGATCAAGAGAGTGGCCTTGACCCCCACATTCACACAAGGGGATCAATGGGCTGGGGGGTTGCAGGACTGAATTCACCTTCTCCCACCCCAAAGACACATTGACAGTCGCTAACAGAACAAAAGCTTTCCCAAAAAATACTAGTTATGTATGTCTTTGAACCACGGAATGTTCACCTAAAGGATGCCCAAAATATACAGTAAGGGTAATTGGACACATAAATATGGTCAAAGACATATTTTTGAGATTTACAGTTGTCGATGTACAGTTGAATTATATCCTGGGACTCGGAAACCTGACAGAGAGATAATATAACTGGCTAGTGAAGGCACTCACGGTGGCTAAATGTTTAACACTTTGGTATTGTTAAACATCAGTATTGTTCAGTTGGTACAGCACGAGACGCTTAATCTCAGGCTATGGGTTCAAGTTTCATGTTGGGCAAAAGATTATTGCATTGCAGAGGGTTGGACTAGATGACCATAGGGGTCCCTTACGATTCTACAATTCTATGATTGTATGATTCTACCTCCCCAGCTCATCACACACACTATCAGACACTGCACAGAAGACATGACTCCGTTATCAGCCTAGGAGAAGGTTACCTTCCGCAAGCACAAGATGGGAGGTTTTCAGATCTACGAACTCCATCTATAGATCTAATTTCATGAATGGGAACTGGGTTAGTCTGGACCACCAGCTCCACCCACTCCTGCCCCATAAACGGGCAAACCAAAAGCATTGTTTTGTTATTTTTGCCTGCATTTTATTTGGCAGTATTCCTTTCTCCTTTGTTAATTTTTCTTAAGAAAAAAAATAGCTATTAATAAAATAAGGATGAAGTAGTACAGTCCAGAAACAGTTCTCTCGACGCACCCATTTCTGTGAATTCAGACCAACTCTGCTTGCCAGCCCACCTGAGTCTCTCCTGCAGGGCAAACAGCTGTGCCTACAGAGGACCTCTTCTGAACTTACAAGGGCCAAGAAAGAGAGCACACTGCTGCTGCTGGGACAGCACTCTTGCCACCTGGTCCTTTGAGATCAGGAACGCTCGGGCATGCAGCTGCCACAATGCCTACACAGCTGTGAAATGGGCATAAGGAGCCTCTTGATGGATCAGAACCAAAAGGGCCATAGCTGAGTGGTAGAAAATCCGCTTTGTATGCAGAAGGTTGCAGGTTCAGTCCCTAACTCCCCTGCCTGGAACCCTGGAGAGCCGCTACCAGTCTGTGTAGACGATACTGAGCTACATGGAGCAACGGTCTGGCTCCTAGGCAGCTTTCTAGGTTCCTATAAAGCATCCCATTTCCCAGCTATTGGCCATACATATGCTGCCGGGAAGCCCACAAGCACAGCAACAAAGCAAAAAAACCCGCCCACAATAATTTGGCATTCTGGGGTAGATTGCCTCTGCATCTGGAGTCTCCACTCATAACTACTGATTACGGAAGAGGAGACCTGCTGGAATTGACAAGGTTCAGGATCCTGTTTCCCCACAGTAACCAGCCAGATCCCTCTGGAATGCCCAGAGAAAATAGGAGGAAATGCAACTCTCTCTCCTACTGTTTGTCCCCAGCTACAAACTGGGATGCAGGTGGCGCTGTGGGTTAAACCACAGAGCCTAGGACTTGCCGATCAGAAGGTTGGTGGTTCGAATCCCCGTGGCAGGGTGAGCTCTCGTTTCTCAGTCCCTGCTCCTGCCCACCTAGCAGTTCGAAAGCACGTCAAAGTGCAAGTAGATAAACAGGTACCGCTCCGGCGGGAAGGTAAACGGCATTTCCGTGTGCTGCTCTGGTTCGCCAGAAGCGGCTTAGTCATGCTGGCCACATGACCCGGAAGCTGTCTGCAGACAAACGGTGGCTCCCTTGGCCAGTAAAGCGAAATGAGTGCCGCAACCCCAGAATTGGCCACGACTGGACCTAATGGTCAGGGGGCTCTTTACCTTTACCTTTACTGGTGTTTGGACAGCAGACTGCTCCTGAACTGGGAGGTTCCTTTGAGCCTTATGTAAATCTGCCCAGCCACCCATTTCAAGGCGGGCTACTCTGACTGCTTGACTCTGCTCTGAAAGGCGATGGGGGAGAAACTGCACAAGCAGGCAAGGCGGATCCCGAGGTCGGTGGCCATGGGAAGCACAAAAGAGGCTGCTTTTCCCGGTCACAGGGAGAACTCTTCCCGCTCTGAAATTACACAAGCTCTTTCCAGCCTCTCTCCACTGCCCTGTCTCATCCGAGCAAATGTAAATCAAGGCTTCCAGGAATCCGCGTTCTTCCCAGAGGCTCACCAGAATTATTTGGAACGCGCCGGCCAGAAAGAGAACAGCAGTAATGAAAAAAGATAAACTGCATTTAAATGTGTCCTCTGGGGAGAATTTCCTTGCTTCCTGCCTGCTACTGCCCTGCTGCTACAGCATTCCCGTGGCGGAATATTATTGTTATCATCACTTTGAGGGCCACGTTCCCCTCTATGCAATCTTTCTGGGGCCACATGCTCAGGGTGGGCGGGGCCAGGAGGAAAAGTGGGTGGGGCAACAATTGCTAGTGTGCTCACCCTCTCTAGATAAGCAAGAAGCACCATCAGGTATAGGATGCAGGCAAAAATAAACAAAGAGGGTGTAAAGCAAGGCCAGTGGTGTGGGGGTGTGGCCTAGGGAGAGTCCCAAAGGCCAGAGACAACTGCCTTGTCCATCTGGTCTAAAGAGGAAGTGCTACAAGAAGGGAAAATGGGGTCTCTGAAGTTGCCCACCAAACAGTTTCATCACCTGTTGGAGCAATGTGGAAGTCGCCACCCTAGTGACAAGGATTCCTACGCACAACTGCAGTTGTAGTGCAGACCACACAGCTTGCAAGGGGAAAATGTCTAACGCACGCAAGGATCTTCGGATGAGGAGCCAATGGCCACATACACATCTGGTCCTGCAAAGCTAGGCTCTCTCCAGTTTAAGCCCGCTTCCCTGCAATATTCCCAGTTTGAAAAGCCACAAGCAGAATATTTCGGACACTGGTCTGTGTGCTATTCACCCCAGTCGAGCCTTGACCACTGATTCAGATACCACACGGATGTCAGCAATGCACACAAGTTCTATAAAACCTAACACAGGTTATAGACAACACCCTGGGTCAGGTTCCTAGCACAGGCCTGCGGCGGAATTTCTCGTGGTCAAAGGGAAGGGAGCCACCAACGACGAAAACTGTGACAGGGCTTCCAAGACTTCAATCTGAGTAAAGTACAAGAAAACCTGGTGCTGGCCATCATGATGATCTCATGTAGGCTTTCATTAAGGCCTCCTAGTTCACGGGTAGGTAGGTCAACCTGTGCCCAGGCTGTACCTCTTCGGATTTTCACACAGATGGGGCACTGCCACTGCGGTTTGAGTGACTGAGAGCAATGCTACAACACTCCTGGCGATGTGGATAGTTTCCAGTCTGTGGATTATCCTTTAGCAACAAGAATACTTGTAGAGATTCTTTTCTCTTTACTGAATGAATGAACATTTGGAGGGAACTTTGGTTTTGAGACATCCCATATTGTTCTTGAACGTGATTTGGGTATTGCATACCTTATGTAAAGGCAATATTTAAAGAAACGGACACTTGGTGGAATATAAATGTCTTTTTTTTACATTTTGCCTTTGGGAAGTTCTACATAATTGCATACAGAGTTATGTGAGCCGTGCCACTTCAGACTGCTGGCAGGGGCTCAAGGCAACTGAATGTGCCTCTTTACACCCACCCACAACTGCCCCCCCAAAAGCAACACAAAAATCCATATACACAGTAAGTTAGGTGACAAAGACAAAATTTATAGTCTAGCTTTATCCCCAACTTGCTATAGTTCTATGTGCAGCGAAGTGTGTGTGTGTGTGTGTGTGTGTGTGTCTATACACAAAAACTCCTTAGACCATCCATGTCACAGTCAAACTAAGCATAATCAGGTATTTCCCACCTTCGTTTTTTCCCCTTTGCAGCTACCTGGTTCTTGCAACACCAACCCAGCAGCAGATTCTTTCCCCCTCTGTTTTTACATTCAAGCTTGCTCCTGAAGACAGATTTCTTCCTCCAGTTTATCCTCACTGACCCCTCCTGCTTTGCTCATTTCCTCTCTCCCGTGTTATGTCTAGTCCTTATCTCTCGATTGTAAGCTTGTGGGCAGCAAATCTACAGTATTTATAAGTTTTAGGTGTTTCACAAATGGAACAATCCCATCATAAGAGCCCCACCTCGCCGGCCATCCACAGTGGTCCAGTCCAAACGCAGGTGGTACAGTCCAAATGCAGGCAGACCATCTCAGTGAGAAGTACATCTTCAGGCTGCTTCCAGGTCACTCTCTGTGACTCCGAAAAGCAGCCAAGTGTCATGTCACCAGCCATTCAGCCTGCGACGTGACAAGTGAAAGCAGTCAAGAGCAGCCCCAGGTGTCAGCCTGCTGAACATTCAGGGCGTGTTGTGTCAGCAGAAATATGTGTCGAGGGCGACAACAGACACCGTGCGGTCAGAGTCCTAAGGCGGCAGGAGGTGGTCTCATAAGGAAGGATGGTCAGTACAAGCCTGGTCCTTCTACTCTCTGCTCATCTCCCCCTACCAACCTGAATAGGTTAGGGAGCTTTTCAGCAGCCGCCTCCAGTCTACAGGTGATGCTTCACATCAAGGCATCAGATGGCAAGGCCAGCTTCATCCCAGACTTGCCGCTTGACCATCACATCTATCTGGTGGGCCATCACTGAGACCAGGCTGGGTGAGAGTGGAAGGGCAAACCTCTCTCAGATGTGCCCACCAAGTTTCCAGATGCAGCAGAAGTCCTGGCTGGAAGGGTGAGGACGTTGGGTAGCCGTGACACAAAGACAGCCCATCTCCCTGACCCAACCTTGCAGATGTCCATCTCTGGGCATGTGTACCTGGTGTTGGGCTCAAGCGACCCAACAGACGTTCTGTTAGCTTACTGACCATCCTGCTGTCTAATAGTCTTCTTAGCTGAATTGACAGAAGCGGTGCTGGGGAATCCACCAGTCCACCAAAAACTCTAGTGGGGACCAGCAAGATCCACACTGAAGAACCTTGTCTGGGGAGGCTCGCAACTTCACGAACACCATGTCAACCACAGGCCTATCTCAAATAATGCTGGGCTCAGCACACGTGGCGGGTTTTGGACTCTGATGCCAGCTCTAGCCCCAAACATCTGGAGGGCGGCAGATTAAACAGACCCCACTTGTCAAAGCAGCCCATGGCTCCCATTTCCAAAATCATCCGCTCATTACTTGCAGAACAAACAAACAAAAACCTCACAAGTAAATAACATTATCCAGCAGGAATAAAACTGGGACAATCGTAGTTTTGTTTGTTCAGCCGGCCTCAGAGCATCGCCTGGAGAAAAGGATCTCCGCTTACGCTGGGAAGATCCATGAGAATCTGAGAAATAACTTGTTTTCCGCATTCGTTCCAGCAGCTCCAGTTACAGGTCACGGGAAAGTGAAATCTCCTTGTTTCTTGAGACGCCCGGGGAAAGTGAGCAAAAAACAAGCTGGAACGCCCAGGCACTGTCCCAGCTATTTAGATGCCAGCGAAAAACGGAAGATCGCAAATAAGAAGCACCACCTCTGCTTTCTACGCAAAATGATATGCTTGCGGCAGAAACTCTTGCACAGCACTGCTGTTATTTACTGACTCGCCCAGTGGAAGAACACTGGGCTCAGTCTTCAGACGCTGGTGGCTGGTAGGGCAGAAGGCAGGGAGCCCAACAGTAGGTGGCGCCAGAGCCAATGACAGGCTGAAGCAACGCACTCTAGATTTGTTCCCACTCCCTTCCTGCTTGCTGAGTTCCACAAAAGGTGACACTGAGATGGAGGAGGTGCAGGAGTTTGACAAGCAGGGTCAGTTGCTGCAATGACAGAGCAGGGCTGAGAGCCACGTTCACTGCCTCAAACCACTCAGAGGAAAGGCCACATGCGAATGTAAGAGGGAGAAAATGCTTTTAAGAGGGTTCGATGCTGCTCCCCACCCCACAAAGAAACGAAGGGTGTGTGCAGAGCAAAGTGAGGGAGTGCCATCAGACAGAGGGTGTTGGGGGGCAGCGGAGCAGCAGTACAGCCCCCTCCCTGCTATTTCCAAGTCCCCCCAACATGGAGAAATCAGGCCACACAAGTAAATTCTTCATAGTGGATAGAGACAGGGCCAGGGAGAACCACTGAATATATTTTAAGGTAAAGGGACCCCTGACCATTATGTCCAGTCGTAACCGACTCTGGGGTTGCGGCGCTCATCTCGCTTTATTGGCCGAGGGAGCCGGCGTACAGCTTCCGGGTCATGTGGCCAGCATGACTAAGCCGCTTCTGGCAAACCAGAGCAGCGCACGGAAACGCCATTTACCTTCCCGCCGGAGCGGTACCTATTTATCTACTTGCACTTTGACGAGCTTTCGAACTGCTAGGTTTGGCAGGAGCAGGGACCGAGCAACGGGAGCTCACCCCATCATGGGAATTTGAACCGCCGACCTTCTGATAGGCAAGTCCTAGGCTTTGTGGTTTAACCCACAGCACCACCTGCGTCCCTAAGAATATATTTTATGTTACAGCAAATACTGATCTCGGGTCTCACCTTTGGGTTCTGAAGAACCCTATATACTGCCTGTTAGGAAGAGAAGGCGGCAGAACTGGGAGCGAGAGGTTTGCTCAACCAGCTGCAGAGACCCAAACATACATGTGTATCTTACTCAAAATGAAGACTCTGTAAGAATCTTATTAGAATGGGTGTATCACAGAGTGCTCATCTTTTTACTTATGGAGGTCTGGTTATAGCCCAAAATTCACTGTCATATTCACGGTACAGTTTGGAATTTATGGTTCTAGGCGCTGTTTTAAATTTCTGAGTGTGTCTAGCATAGGGCTGCCATACGTCTGGATTTTCCCGGACATTACCAGGATTTCGGAGGGAATTTCTGTAAGGCTGCGATTTGTCCTGGATCTTTGGCAAGTAAACTGAAATAGCCCAAGGATTTTAGGGGTTTCCTTAAAAAAAGTTCAACAATTTCTGGGTGTCCTGGTTTTTACTTTTTGGTGTCATCTCTTAATCACTGTCACTATTTTGAACCACATTTTGTACATAGCTCCTGATGAAGGAATCTCTCTCCAAAGCGCAATAAGCAGAATGAACAGTTGATTTATGGGCTAATAGCCGTAAATAAATTGAAATTGAAAAACAGTTGATTACTAGAAGCCTGGTCTCTTCGTGGAGTTCCCCCCCCCCCTCTGCCTACTGATCTGAAATAAAATATCAATTTCAAGGCATCTCCACACGTGTTAAGGGACGCGGGTGGCGCTGTGGGTTAAACCACAGAGCCTAGGACTTGCCAATCAGAAGGTCGGCGGTTCGAATCCCCGCAACGGGGTGAGCTCCCGTTGCTCGGTCCCTCCTCCTGCCAACCTAGCAGTTCGAAAGCACGTCAAAATGCAAGTAGATAAATAGGTACCACTCCGGCGGGAAGGTAAACGGCATTTCCATGCGCTGCTCTGGTTTGCCAGAAGCGGCTTAGTCATGCTGGCCACCTGACCCGGAAGCTGTCTGCAGACAAACGCCGGCTCCCTCGGCCAATAAAGCGAGATGAGTGCCGCATCCCCAGAGTCGGCCACGACTGGACCTAATGGTCAGGGGTCCCTTTACCTTTTACCATGCATGTTGGGGGAGGGGTGTGCGCTATGCAACAGGGTACCTGCCCCAAGAAGCAGAATATTTTGGGTCAACCCTAATTCTGGCCCCACTGACATTCTGCATTGAAAGCAGCATCCTTTGTGCACAGTCATGGCTTCCCGCTCCAAAAATCCTGGGAATTGTACCCTGTTAAGGGTGCTGAGAGTTGCAAGGAGACTCCTATTCCTCTCACAGAACTACAATCCCCAAAAAAACTTAGCAGTCAATCCCTCTCCCCAGGGAACTCTGGGAACTGTTTCTCTGCGAGAGGAATGGGGTCTCCTAGAAACTCCCGGCACCTTTGACAGACTACAGTTCCCAAGAGCCTTTGGGGGGAGTCATGACTGCGCAAAGTGGTACGATACTGCTTTAACTGCACAGTGCGGATGGGACCTGTGTGCTCCTCTTTGGACCGTTTGCTGAACTCATCCTATGAGGCAGCTATAAGAGTTGCAGCCTGTGGAGTGGGGGACCAGGATGGGGAAGGCTGGGGCAGAGAAAGCTCTCTCCTCTCTTGCCCAAACAAGCAATGTAGGGTTTCATAACAAGAGGCATGCAAATCGGGTGGAGCTGCACTAGGAACCCACGCAGAACACTCAAAGCACACCGACTTCCTTTTCTAAACTCAACTCACTTCAAAGCAGGTCAGAAAGTCATTTGATGCGCCTGCACAATGTGGCAACCAGCTTTCGGCAACCAGCTTTCACAGGGGACATTGGCTTGCATTGGCTTGCATTGTGGAGGGAGGGAAGGAGGGAGTAGAAATTAAAATGGTTTGCATTTTCGTGAGAAATGCCCTAACTCACAGCCAATTCACCCACCAAAACAGAGCAATCCTTCGAATGTGCACTCCTCTGAATTCTGTGGTGAAATTTTACAGCCAAACAATATGCACAAAATTACAGTGGTACCTCTGGTTACATACGCTTCAGGTTACAGACGCTTCAGGTTACAGACTCCTCTAACCCAGAAATAGTACCTCGGGTTAAGAACTTTGCTTCAGGATGAGAACAGAAATCGTGCTTCGGCGGTGCGGCGGCAGCAGGAGGCCCCATTAGCTAAAGTGGTGCTTCAGGTTAAGAACAGTTTCAGGTTAAGAACGGACCTCCAGAACGAATTAAGTACTTAACCCGAGGTGCCACTGTAATGCCGTTTGTTTTAGGGATTGGTGGGGGGGTGTGGATAAAAGTGCAAATATTAGTGAAAAGAACATACAAAAATGCACATTATTTGGGGAAGCCACTTGCAAATACCGTATTTTTTGCACCATAACACTCACTTTTTTCCTCCTAGAAAGTAAGGGGAAATGTCTGTGCGTGTTATGGAGGAAATGCCTACGGGTGGCATGCCTACAGATTTTCCTCCTCTAAAAACTACGTGCGTGTTATGGTCGGGTGCGTGTTATAGAGCGAAAAATATGGTAATTTCATTTTGTGACAGCGTGGTCTCAAAATTCAAACTGTGCCACCCTGGTCCAAAAAGGTTCACAACCCCCCCCGCCGCCGCCTCCCGCTCTAACCCCTTGGTTGCAGCGGCCCACCAGGAGTTGGAAAAGGGCCACCGGCTTCAAAATCAACTATTCAAAAAATAATCTTACAGATGTTTTAACATTCCACCCAAAACACAATATTCAGTCCAAATGCTAGAGGATATTCAACAGGCACCTCCCAGCTCAGCAGCTTCCAACACCCTCCACCTCTGAGGTACAGAAGGGGGAGAAATTCTCTTTGCATTTAAAGGAAAGCCTACCTAATTCACCCTTTCAGAAAGTATGCGAACTGAGAAACAGCCATCCTTCGAAATTCACCCCTCTCTGATGTCTGTGACGCATTTCTCCAGCCAATCGAATATTCAAATGGAAAGTGTGGATAAAAATTACGTACAGAGCTGTATATAAGGGAAACCTGCTTTGCATAAATGCATACATTAGGCAAAACTGCCTACAAAAATGATGTGCGTATCAAGGGGAACTTGCATTATTATTACTGCTACTGCTAATAAGGATAAGTGTAGCATAGTGGTTAGAGCGTCAGGATCAAGAGCAAGAAGGCCCAGGGTTAAATCCGCACTCGGCCACAAAGTCACTGCCTCTCAACAACATTAAATGAGGAGGGGGAGAACCACGTACGGTACACCCTTCTTGTGCTCCTTGGAGAAACAGCGAGACATAAAAGCAATCCATAAAACAAATATTGCTCATCCTTCACTCCGAGGTTCCAGGGCAAACCACAACAACTTAGAAGCAGCTTAAAGCAAATTGCAACGCCAAGAGCGTGGAATTGCAAGCTGACGTGGAGCCAAACTCAAGATCGGAAAGAATGAGAAGCTGAAAACGACAGATCTGCCCGTATCCTAAGGGTGCCTGCCCATGTGCCCCAAACTATTTCAGCCAATGTTCCATCCCATGCGTGAAACTGCAGAGCAAGAGAGAAACGGAGAGAGACAGCCGGACAAAGTCCACTCGCAACTGGCATTGCAAAGACAGATACGTATTGATCCCAGGGCCCCACTCATTCCGCCCCACCCTGGCCGGGCCGCCTCATTTGCTGATCTCTCCCGGGGGGGGGTGCCAATCAAGAAGAGGGGGATATGGCAAAGGCTATTTTTAGCCTGTCACAAGGCTTTTGCAGCCTATCTGCGATGACCTTCCCTCTGACACACACACACACACCCCGCCCCCATGCACCCAACTCCTGCTGCTGCGTATATCCCAAATCTTAATACAGACCACATATCCCAATTCTAATGCAGACCATCGCCTGGGAGAGACCAGGGACATGGGGGCAGTCGGGGGGGGGGGAGAAGGCAGGGAAGAAGAGCACCCACGCAAACAGCTCTGCCAACCTCTCCCGCTCTTCATTTAGAAAAAGTGTTTGGCAGAAAACAGGAAGTCGCTGCGATCGACTCCCCTCCATTAGGAGACGCCGAGAGTGTATTTAAGAGCTGCGAGCGCTTAGCGGCCACACACCCAGCATGCACCATCTGCTGCTCCCTTGAAACGTGCATATATATACACACACACACACACACACACACACACACACACACACACAACTGTTGCCTAACCAAGCTGAAAGACATTTGCTGGCCTAGGAAGAGAAGCTGGAGGGGGCAGGCCAGGGAGAGAGGCAAAGAGGTTGCACTCTGATGTGCAGCAGGCCTCCAAAGACAAGACCCTGTTTTTAAAGGAGCACCTGAAGGCCTTGTGCAACACATAGGCAGACCCTCCAAGCGCCCCTGATTTAGAGAATCTGTTCCAGTTTCTGATTTGATCCCTGAACATCCCACTTTTCCTTAAAAAGGTAAAGGGACCCCTGACCATTAGGTCCAGTCATGACCGACTCTGGGGTTGTGGCGCTCATCTCGCTTTAGTGGCTGAAGAAGCCGGCGTACAGCTTCCGGGTCATAAGGCCAGCGTGACTAAGCCGCTTCTGGCAAACCAGAGCAGCACACGGATACGCCGTTTACCTTCCTGTCGGAGCGGTACCTATTTATCTAATTGCACTTTGACATGCTTTCGAACTGCTAGGTTGGCAGGAGCAGGGACCGAGCAATGGGAGCTCACCCCGTCGCGGGGATTTGAACCTTTTCCTTAAGATGTCCCTATTTTCATTGGAGAAATGTTGGGAGCAGGGTACAGAGCTATCTGACCCCCGAGTCATCTGAAGGCATTCCTGTATGGGGGGAGAGTTTTTTTAAAAAAGTTTAATGTTTTATTATGTTTTTATATGTTGGAAGCTGCCCAGAGTGGCTGGGGCAACCCAGTAAGAGGTGTGGGGTATAAATAGTAAAATTATCATTATGGAACGGGGCGTCCCTATTTTCATCGGAGAAATGGGTATGCAGAGGGTTAATAAACGGTGCAGGAAAACTTTCTATGGGGAACAGCTTCCGTTCCTTGGCTTCACATACACAGACTAGCCTCTCCAGTGCAGAGTGGCTTATTTAAGTCCCCATCTGAGCAATACATTTAAAGCAGTATCGTGGCACTTTACAAACAGTCACGGCTCCCCCCCCAAAGGAATCCTGAGAACTGTAGTTTGACGGGGTGCTCAGATTAGAGAGGGGGGCCACTGAGCTACAACTCCCTTTGCTGAACTATAATTCCCAGAGTGGCTTAATAGTCTATCCCTCTTCCTCCCAGGGAATTCCGGGAATTGTACCTCTGTGGGCAGAATAAGGGTCTCCTAGCAACTCTCAGCAGCCTTAACAATCTGCGCTTCCCAGAACCCTCTGGGGCAGCCTTTCTCAACCTGTGGGTCCCCAGATGTTGTTGAACTACAACTCCCATCACCCCTAGCTAGCAAGGCCAGAGCTCAGGGATGATGGGAGTTGTAGCCCAACAACATCTGGGGACCCACAGGTTGAGAACCGCTGTGAGTCTGGGGGAAACCATGATTCTTTAAAGGGGCTTTGATACTGCTTTAAAACTATATTGTGCAGACAGGGCTGTGGAAGGCTAGATGAGAAAGGATTTTGTTTTCTTTAGGTGTGCATCGTTTTCCTCTGTGCCTTGTTTTCCACACTATTTCTACAACTGTTCCTTGTTTGCATTGTCTGTTTATTTGTTTAAAAGTTAAATTAAATTATTGCTATTTTTTGTGATGGAGAGGAAGGGCCATGGCACAAGGTCCCAGTATCTTAGCTGTGACTTCTGCATTGCAACGGTTTGTACTAAATGACCTTTGTGGTACTTTCCAACTCTTCAGTTTTGTGATTCCGTTGTGGTTTAACATGAGTTAAGTCAGCCCTGCAACGTATTCCAGTGTGGCTATCCAGTCTCTTGGGGGTGGGGAAGCGAGTGAAGTGTTTGTGCATTTAGGGTGGCTATCTACACTGTACCAAAAAAAACCCCCCAAAAATTATTTCTCTCTTTGCAGGAAGAAAAACAAACACGCCTCTGGTCACATGAGACCCATAAATTTAGCCCAGTGTGAGCATTTCCCCACAAATTAAAGGGGGGGGGAGTTTCCCTTCCTCTCCGTACCTCTCACTAGGGGACAAACCCTGGAATCGAGAAGTCATTTATTATGCCGTCTGATAGCACCTTAACGGCCTTCAAACCCTGTGGCGTTCGTGTGCCAAATGGGAAGCCACTCTCATTGTTCTCTAGAGGAAGTCCTCTCTCGACAAAGGAGACCTCAAGAGGACCACGTGACCTGAGGTTACAGTGGCCTGAGGAGGAACAAATAATATTCTGGTTTAGTCCGCGAAGGTTGCAGACAGGCAGCTCTGGTCAGGTACGAAGGGGGACCAGGCCTAGATCTGAAACGGGACATTGTCCACCCTACTGTCTCCAAGATATGTTGCAGGAGCAGGGAGAGTTAATCAGTTGTGGGGGACTGGCTGGACGAAGAGGATGGTACGAAAGAGCCCCATGCGCTACAGCACGACAAAACCTGGGAAAAGTTTGAAAGCGCGGAAAAGATCGTTGTATGAAAAGTTGCAGGTTTGAAAAGCAGGAAGTTACAGGAAATGTGCTGATTTAGAAACCTCTGCAGGCACAAACAGTAGGGAAAGAAGGGGGTCGTTCATAACCACCCTAACACTACCTGAGCACAAGTCAACATGAATGCACAAAATAAAAAAGGCATTTTGGAGTGGGCCTTCTGACTTTCTAACCAGGCAGACCAGAGTGATGGATTTAAATATATATATAGATTTATAGATTTTTCAAAATACAATCTAAGTGAAAAAGAGAAAAAAAGGAAAAAGACAATACATTTCAATGAATTCATCAAATAGTTTCTTTTAGTCAACTTCCATCCTTCCATGGTTTCCTCAGTTTATCTATTTCTGCTGCATATTCTGCTTTTTCTAATCATTCTCACCTAATTTTTCTCATTGCAATTTTTAACAGCTTACTCCAAACCGGCTAGCGTTTTTAGCATTGTTACAATGATTTATTAAATAATCTAACAAATAATTTCCAATCCTCTTTGATGGTTGTCTCTTTTTTGTTCTCTAATTTTACTTGTGAAACTTCCTGATTCTACATACTCCATCCATTTCATCTGCCACTCTTCTGCCCAGCTTTGGAGGTGCCAGTGTAACTCCTTCCTAAGGGCACAAGGAAGCCAAGGTCTCTATGTATGTCAAGGATGGTTCATCAGCACTTGCTTTTAACACAGGACAGAGTTTTTCTCCACTTAAAAATTGCGGGAGAGAAGCAGCCTTTGTTGGTCTCTAGCAGACAAGAGTCTAACTCAACGTTTGGAGCTGGTGAGACAAATTCATGGAGGATGAAGCTATCAATGGCTGCTTGCCAGATGGCTCTCCACTGTGAGAGACAGTACAGCTCCGAATACCAGTTTCCAGGAACTGCAGGCTTGCAGGCTTGCCATGGGCATTGAGAGAACAGACGAATATTAAGAAAATTGAATAAGATGGATTATAATTGGAAATTGTTTTAGTTTAATAATGATATTGGAAAGCTGTTACTTTCAACTACAAGGAAACTCAGAAGGGAGGGACTAGAGGAAGTCAACCAAGATGTTTAAAAGGTTGGATTTGTAAAGAATTAAGTTTGTTGTTATTGTTTATCTGTTTATTGTTCCTTTTTTCTTTTTTTGTTCATTGACGTATTTTTCTTTTTTTCTGTTTTTGTGTGTCATTCTACTTTGTGGTTTTTGTTATATTTGTGGAAAATCTAATAATTTTTTTATTTTATTTTTTAAAGAGAACAGACGGGTCTTTGACCTGATCCAATGTGCTTAAGATCCGCCCCAAATAGTTCTGCACGAGTGCCAGTCAACCTTCAGCATATGTCAATGCCCTGCTTACATCCTCACTTTTAATGCCTCCTTCAGGGGCCAAATGAGACACAATCTTCACAAACGTGCAATCGCAACAACCACTATCAACAACAACCACTATCAACCAGCAGCCCCTGCTACCGTGGCCATTGGCAAAGGATGATGGGAGTTGTAGTCCAACAACATCTGGAGAGAACCATATTGGCTACCCATCATCTCTGGAGCAGCTGGCAAGGCCAAAACACATTTCTTATTGGGTTCCAAGAGCATCCGGTCTTTTTGCATCCTAATCTTGAGCTATGGGAAGGTAGCCTCTTTCAGAACATCTTTGTTGCAACCGAACTGCATGTAAAAAGACACTCAAAGGAAGTTATAAAAGACACTAGCGTAGGAGAGTTTGCATGCATTCACATGAATAACACTTGTCCCATAACATCAGGAGGGCCACAGGTTCCTCACTCATCCCTGAACTAAAAGCTTTGTTGCATTTTCATTCTTGCATAACCCAAGAGAGAGAGAGAAAGAGAGAGAGAGAAATGTAACCCACATTTGGCTCGGCAGGAAAGTCAGGAATTTACACAAACACACACACAGAGAGAGAGAGTTTCTAACATAATTGAGCCAACTCATACCCTAAAAAAAATATGCCAGTGCAACCTCAAATGGGCAGCGCCATTCCAAGGAACATGGTCACTGAAACCACATCCTTCCTTCCTCGCCGCCCCTCCACCCTGTTCCAAGCCCCTCCTCAGGCCAGCACATCCAGCAGCAGCCGTCTCATCTGCAAACTCTCCACCAAGTTCAAAGCCAGCAAATTCAGTTGCTAGTACAACTCGCAGCCCCGACCAGTGCCGAGTTTGTAGGTCCCTGGAGAGCACTCTGAAGCCACAAGGCTGTTTACGGCACTTACATACACCCAGTAAACTGGCAAAAAGTGAAAACGCAGAGCAGTTCCAACCCACGCAAGGGCCTCGGCTCAGCAGCAGAGAATCTGTTTTGCAGGCAGAATGTCCCAGGTTCAATCCCCAAAGACATGTCCAGGTAGCAGCAGAAGAGTTTGGATTTGATATCCCGCTTTATCACTACCCGAAGGAGTCTGAAAGCGGCTAACATTCTCCTTTCCCTTCCTCCCCCACAACAAACACTCTGTGAGGTGAGTGGGGCTGAGAGACTTCATAGAAGTATGACTAGCCCAAGGTCACCCAGCAGCTGCATGTGGAGGAGCGGGGAATCGAACCCGATTCACCAGATTACGAGTCTACCGCTCTTAACCACTACACCACATTGGCTCTCTGGTAGGGCCTGGGAGAGGCCCTGCTGTCTGAAACCCTGGTGAACCACTGCCAATCAGTGCAGACAATACTGAACTAGATGGACCAATGTTCTGCCTTGGTATTAAGGTAGCTTCCTACACTCCTATGTTGCAGGGAAAGCACAAAGGAGAAGGACTTCAACATGAAATAGCAAGGTTTTTGTGCCGGGTTTAGCAAGAACGCCTTGAAGATGCCAGCCTCTGCCCACCAAAGTTGGTGCCATCAGGATTGTGTGTTCACAGACAACCTCCGTGTATTGTATTGGTTACAGAACAAACAACAAAAGCAACCCATGCCAGTTCTAGCGCCCAAGGATGAATGAGATTCAAAATGGCACCTACCTCCTGCCGATTCAGAATGCACATAGTTCAACGTGAAATGACCCTGCCACTCTGGCCATCACAACCTTTGCATTTCAAAGAGTTTACTGTCCTATGAAGCCTGGATCCAGCCCATTAAGTCTGGGAGATTCTCACCCCAGGGCTGTCTCTGGCATTCACCAGGCCTCGGCTCTGCATATTTAAGATGTTACCACCTCCCTCATCAGCACCAGAGGATTACCAAAGTCCCAGAACTGAAGGTGGACCCCGTCTCAACGTTGAGACGTTAATGGCAGAAGTCAAGCGGTTGTAAGATAAATCCAGTACAGTGCAGAAGAGCTCAGTGGCAGAACACATGCTCTGCGTGTAGAAGGTCTCAGGTTCCATCTCCAGCACCCCCAAGTCGTGCCCCTGCCTGAAACTCTGCACCCCTAGTCAGTGCAGACAACATTGAGCTAGCAGAACCAACGGCCTGACTCAGTATACGACAGCTTTTTATATTCCTATGGCAAATTAATGGAAGAAGAGATGCCCGCTTCCTTCTTTGGCTGACCACAAACTCCCACTCCATTTTTACCACATGCAAACGCCCACTTGTCAAGAGTAGGCCCAATTTCATAGGGACATAGGGTGCTACCTTATATGGAATCAGACCATGGATTCATCCAGCTGAACATTGTCTGTCTGAGAGGTGGGAAACCCACGAATCTCCAGATATTGCTGGACTCCCCCCCCCCAACCCCAGCCAGCTTGGCCAAGGACCTGTGATGGTGGGAGTTGCAGTTTGGGAGAAACCAGGCTCCACATCCCTGATCTAAGCTGACTGGAACCACTCTAAAAGGGATTCAAGGAAGAGCTCCTTCCCAGCCTTACCTGGAGATTCTGGGGACTGAACTTCAGGCTACCCTAAATCTGCCAACAGAAGAATGGCCTGCAAAGCTATTTTATCCTGAGTCCAGCAGCTCTGGCCGAGTTCTGACCAAGTTATGGGGATACTGCCTATGACTTCACATCCAGGAGAAGGAAATTGAGTCTTCCAAAGCAGAGTCGCAAGAGCAAACATGAAGGACCAGATGTTGTGACCCCCCATCAGCCCCCAACATGCTGACTAGGGACGATAGGAGGCCAAAAACATCCTGAGGGCCGCAGGTACAACTCTGGCCATGTTATGGAGACACTGATTATTGCCCACATCTCAAGGAATACTCAAAATATTTCCCACTTTCCTGGTTTGCCGAATAACAACTTTTTGAAGACGGGGCCGAGCCAAGACATTTTGTGGCTCAAGAAAGGGCAAAATGGCACCCCAACACACACACACACACACACACCCAATTGTAAACTATGAAGCTGGCCAGATTGTCAGCTGACTCTTGCTTCAACACTGGAGACAAGACAACGTCCTCTACCACAACCTGAAGACACCTGGCTAGCTTGGGGGCTGCCCAGGTCAGGCTTCGTGCATATGGATGTGCATAGGAATTTTTCCAGATGTCAGGAGGAGAGTGCAAAAGACCGAAAGGGGGAAGAAGGGGTGTTTCTCAACAAAAAACCAAAAAAGAACAACTATCTGACTTTTAGAATACGTCTGAAGGCAGCCCTGTTTAGGGAAATTTTTAATGTTTGATGTTTTATTGCTATTATTATTATTATTATTATTATTCTGTTGGGAGCCACCCAGAGTGGCTGGGGAAACCCAGCCAGATGGGCGGGGTATAAATAATAGATTCTTATTCTTATTCTCCTCATCATAGGTGCTTGACAAACAAAATTTCAACCCGCTCCTTGCCTCCCAGCATCAGATGGGCAGTCCCGCCCTGTTTGAAGGCCAAAGCCTGTTTCGTTAGCTGCACCATCCAGCTCCTCAAGGCTCACACACTGACATCATCATTGTTTTCAGCCACTGGAGAGCCAACGGCTGGAGTTTCCTGTTGCTTGCTGAAATAGCATCTCACTTTCCCCTGCTCTGCCTTCCTCATTCTGTGGAAGCAACGCAGATGCCAAGGTCACCCACTGCAAAGGAAGAAGAGGCCTTTGGGGTCAGAGTCAGATGTTTTCTCCATTCGTTCGTCGCAAAATCTCTCCCGATCTTTGCGTTTTCTGCATTTCTGGGGAAGCCCAAGGTTTCTCAGAAA
Organism: Podarcis raffonei; assembly: GCF_027172205.1. NCBI lineage: Eukaryota > Metazoa > Chordata > Lepidosauria > Squamata > Lacertidae > Podarcis > Podarcis raffonei. The sequence goes on along the minus strand of NC_070616.1, from coordinate 8,351,161 downwards.
CATCTGCTTGACAACCACAGGGGGAGTGACAGTCAGGAAATTTGGTTTGCTTGTTCACAAGAGAATTGTGCATTTTCAGTTGGAAACTTCCTTGATCTTCCTATCATTTGTGGCGGAGGGGGAAAGTGGCTCACATAAAAACCACCCGTTGTTTTCAGTTGCTGGTCGTTTCATTTTATTATGTCTTTTAAAGCATTTCTAAGCCGCTTCCTGTTTTTTTAAAAAAACCCTCTAAGCTATATACAAAGATGCAACCAAACAAACAAAACACAATGGGTTATAACCACATTTAGCTCTTCTCACAATATACCCATTGAACCGAATAGGCGTTGCTGAGTTAGAGTCATTCATTTCAATGAGTGTACCTGGAATCACAGAATTATTATTTTTAATCATTTATTAGTTCAGAAAACAGGGATTCAGAAATAACAGAGTCCAATCTTGTGGGTTAGGAAAAGCCTAGGAAAAATATTATATAGGATCTGGAGGATATGTGGCTTGCTGGGGGGGAAAGCGGCAAATACAAATATGTATAAATTAAAAGTAAATAACTAGGGCAGAAGTCGGGAGGGGGGAGGCATGTATAGCTGAATCCATCTTTTCTTTGGGGTGTAACACTCCAGGCTACAGACTGGCAGGAGAGGGCACTGGCTGTTGTAATGTTCCTCTAAGACAGGCATCTCCAAACTAGGCCCTCCAGAAGTTTTGGGACTACAATTCCCATCATCTCTGACCAATGGTCCTGTTAGCTAGGGATGATGGGAGTTGTAGTCCCAAAACATCTGGAGGGCCGAGTTTGGGGGCGGCTGCTCTAAGAGGAAGAAATTTCTAGGGGAGAGAAGCCAATGTGGTGGCGTAGTGGTCAGAGTGTTGGACCAAGACCTGGGAGGCCGGGGTTTAAATCAGCCATTAAGCTCATTGGATGTGACCCTGGGCAATCAACTCACTCTCAGTCTAACCTCCCTCACAAGGTTGTTGTGAGGATAAAAGGGAGAGGAGAACGATGTGTGCTCCCTTGAGCTCCTCAGAGGAAAGGTGGGGTTATAAATCAATTTAGCATTTCTCTCTAGCCTCATTCACACACACCCACAGTGTGCCAGGGTGCCCTTGTATGCTTTTAAACTCCTCCAATGCAGCCCGAGAAACTGCCAGGCCAACCAAAGTTTCTTTCTACCATTTGATTCTGCCTCTTGCATAAACCGCCCACCATGCACATCCTCCAAGATGCAAACGAGGCATTTGAGGACGAGGCTGGTACTTCGTTGTTAATAATAATAATAATAATAATAATAATAATAATAATAATAATAATAATTTATTTATATCCCGCCCTCCCCAGCCAAAGCCAGGCTCAGAGTGGCTAACAACAATAAAATAATACAGCATTCTAAAATCAATTCATTATAAAATCAGTTCAAATCAAATTAATGGCAACCATTGGGCCAGGGCTCCGCGAAGATTGCCAAGGGAGGGAGTCAGGCTGTGCCCTGGCCAAAGGCCTGGTGGAACAGCTCTGTCTTGCAGGCCCTGCGAAAGATGTCAAGTCCCGCAAGGCCCTAGTCTCTTGTGACAGAGCGTTCCACCAGATCGGAGCCACAGCCGAAAAAGCCCTGGCTCTGGTTGAGGCCAGGCTAACCTCTCTGTGGCCCAGGACCTCCAAGGTGTTTTTGTTTGAAGACCGTAGGTTCCTCTGTGGGACATACCAGGAGAGGCGGTCCCATAGGTACGAGGGTCCTAAGCCGTATAGGGCTTTAAAGGTTAAAACCAGCACCTTAAACCTAATCCTGTACTCCACTGGGAACCAGTGCAGCTGGTATAGCACCGGGTGAATGTGATCCCGCAGCGAGGACCCCGTTCTGTGAGCATCCCAGTTCCCAGCCACCCCTCCAAGCAGCTTTCACCACCTACCTTGGCACGGTTCACGACAAAAAATCATCTGCCCCAGCAAAAAGCAGCAAACCTCATAATTCGCAGGAACAACTTGGAAGAGGAAACCAGGAAGTGTTGGTTATCCCAGATCAACCAACCAGCCCAAATGAAAGGTTCTCAGCCCCAACTTGCAAGAAACCTTCAACAGGAGAGCAGTGGGAAACTGGAAAAGTCTGGTTCGCTGTTTCCATGTGTGGTGGTCCCACACAAGCCCCCATCAATGCACCAGAGAAGTAAGAGGCCATTTGAACCTGGAACAGCTTCTGGGGCCCAGGCAGACCCCACAGACGCCTGTTTTCACCTCCCCACTGTTCCCCAGGCTTATCCAATGATGGCCGCCACATCTAGGAAGCCTCCAACCAGTCTACAGTTCCTGCTGTGCCCCTCAGTACAGGCGACGACCAACTGACGCACGACTTTGCTGAACCCGGAAGTGACTTCCGAAAGGGCAAAAACAGCCTTGAAAGAGCCCAGAGAGGGCAAAAATGGCATGAAAAGGCAAGCTTCCTCTTGACATAGCCCTCACGGCTAGTAGCCACTGGTAACTTTATCCTCCATGAATTCATGTAATCCTCTTTTAAAGCCATCCAAGATGGCGGCTGTCATTGCCTCCTGCAGGGGAGCCAGTTCCATAGTTTCACTATGCACCACACAGGAAGGGACTACAAGGGTCATCTAGTCCAACCCCCTGAAATCCAGGATTATTTTTTTGCCCGATGTGGGTCTCGAACACTCTGATATACCTGAATTATCAACTGACTGAATCGTCCTTGTTGCCGTTCTCCTGCGGAACCTTTTAGTGGTCCTTTTGAGAAGAGCAGCCATGGCAAATCCAGCTACATTTTTACATATGGAGGACAGAATCTGAGCGACAGCATCACAGCTAAAGTGTGTTTCTCTAGTGACCAGAGTCCCTCTTGTTTCTATCTATGTGTAGAAAAGCCCTATATAAGTTAGGAACTAAGGACTTGGGGCTTTACCAATAGGCTCATGAAATCTAAACTGGCTCTAGGTGAGATCTTTACATAATACACACAGCTTTTTACCAACAGATACGTAGGCCATATTTTAGGACACCCTGATGCCCTCCAGATATTTGGAACCAGTGTTCAAAATTCGCCAGGAACATTTTGCACCTGGCTATCATCCACGTGCGACCAGGTGAAGATGCCCAAGCATGTGGATGGCACCTGACTTCTCCACCATCTAGAGGTGCATGCCCAGAATTTGCCCGTTTTCACACACTAACAACACATCTTGTCGAATTCTGTTATATTTTAGCTGCACAATGGTAATGAATTTCAGGAACCAAAAAGTCGTATTGAAAAAGACGACTTTCGAGCCATCTGGCCCCAAAATGACAATCAGGCATTCCGTTTTGGCGACCGTAACCCTGGTTTAAGGAGCCGTTTGGGGCCTAGCTTATATATATGAGTTTCTAACACTGTTTGGAACTACAGCCCCCATCAGCCCCAGTCAGATCACAGTGGGTTCCCCCATTCCGGCCCTAAGCCATGAAGAGCTTGAAAAGGTCAAAGGGAAGGAGAGGTGGCTCAATGGGTACAGCACCTGCCTTGCCTGAGAATGGGCCCTAGTTCAATGTCCAATGGCATCTTCCAAGGTGGCCTGGGAGAGACTCCCTGCCTGTAATCTTGAGAGTGCTGCTGCAAGCCTGTGCAGACAATACTGAGCTAAATGAACCAAGAGTCTGGTTTGGTATTATAAGGCGGCACCTGAAGTTCTGAAAGCCAAAAACGTACGGCGTAAGATTTCACGGGCTAGGAGTCCGGTTTCATCAGATTCACTCAGTTGTTATCCTCCGTTGCCAGACACACCCAGGGGGAAAGGGATGGAAAAATGGTAGTAAACAGTCGGGTCACAGGGGAGGCAGGAAATGCAAGAGGCAGGAGTGCTCAGGCATTTGTGCACAAATGCACACACAGACCCAGCACTGGACCCAACAGCCTTGTGGGTCGCCAAGCGCTCAGTCTCCAGCCTTACTTATGCATTTGTTTGTTTAAAAGCATTTATATATCATGGAATATTTCAAAAAAAAAAAAACCTCTATGTGGCATGTACTCTAAAAACAAAAATATATCCTTAAAGTGTAAGCTCAAACCAGCAGAAAAGCCATATTTTAAAAAAAACAACAAAAAACCATGCATCTATTTTTGCCAGTGACTTTAGAGGTTTTCTTACAATCAAGCAGAATTTACAGTGGAACCTCTCACCTTCCTTCAACGTACTGTCCTCCTTACAAACGCTTCGGGTAAGGAGCTTCGCTAACCCTGAAGTAGTTGCTCCCGGTAGTGAACTTTGCCCCGGAAGTCGTGCGTCGGTGGCACAGTGGCAGTGGGAGGCCCCATTAGTGAAAGCGCGCCTCAGGTTAAGAACGGTTTCGGGTTAAGAACGGACCACCGGAACGAATTACAGTGGTACCTCTGGTTACGTACTTAATTCGTTCCGGAGGTCTGTTCTTAACCTGAAACTGTTCTTAACCTGAAGCACCACTTTAGTTAATGGGGCTTCCTGCTGCCGCTGCGCCGCTGGAGCACGATTTCTGTTCTCATCCTGAAGCAAAGTTCTTAAGCTGAGGTAATATTTCTGGGTTAGCAGAGTCTGTAACCTGAAGCGTATGTAACCTGAAGCATATGTAACCTGAGGTACCACTGTATTTCTGGGTTAGCAGAGTCTGTAACCTGAAGCGTATGTAACCCGAGGTACCACTGTAAGTTCGTAACTGGAGTTACGAACTGTATTTGCAAAATAGCTATATCAAGGCGAATGAAAATTTTCTGGGATAGCTCAGTGGGGAGAGCATGAGACCCTTAATCTCAGGGTCGTGGGTTTGAATCCCATGTGGGGCAAAAGATTCCTGCACTGCAGGGGTTGGCCCCTTCCAACTCTACAATTCTAGGAAAACAGAAATACAGAAGAGTCAAACACGTAAAAACAGACTCCAAGCAATGAGTTAGCTACCATCCTCCAATTCTATATTCCCTGGTGGGGAATTAATCTAATTGGCTCCACCACAGCCAGCCCAATAAGCAGTGTTAGGCACTCGCTGAGGCCTGGACTGCCATTGCCAATTTCTGGAGCCTCTTCCGCCATCTTGCTCCTCCTCTGACTTGCTATGGCTGCCTGTCCGCCTTTCCTCTTTCAGCAAGGGAGCAAGGGCCCAGAGTGAGGACATGAAACAGATTCCTCTATTTGCCTCTGGATTGTGCTCAAGGAAAGAAGGCAAGTGTCTGGGCAGCAGTAGCAGCAGCAATAGGGGGGAGAAAGTGGGGAAACTGCAAGGCATCTAATCCAAGCCCGCCCCCCAAATCTGGGCCTCATATTGATGGAATTCCTGGAATTAACTAGGCCTCATAGCATTGGAATGAAAGATAGTACACAATCAAAGGGTATCAGTGGAGGGGATGTTGATCCATAATAAACAGGGTGGAGACCCTTTGGCCCTCCAGATGTTGATAAAACTCCTGTCAACCACAGCCCAGAATGGCCAATGGGGAGGAATGATGGGAGTTGTGGTCCAGCAATATCTGGAGGGGAACATGCTCCCCACAGAAGCAGCTGTTACTATGGGGATAGCCAGCGTGATGCACGCCAGATGTTGGACTACAACTCCCATCATCCCTGACCATTGGCCATGTTTGCTGGGGCTCAGCAGGGTTGGAGTCCAAGAGCATCTGAAGAGTCACAGGTTCCCCATCCCTGTGTTACTAGAAAATATGCACACCCTCTTAAGGCTAAATGCCATATTGGGCAGTATTAGAAACGCAGCTGTACAGTGGTACCTCGAATTAAGAACTTAATTCGTTCTGGAGGTCCGTTCTTAACCTGAAACTGTTCTTAACCTGAGGTACCACTTTAGCTAATGGGGCCTCCTGCTGCTGCCACATGATTTCTGTTCTCATTCTGAAGCAAAGTTCTTAACCCAAGGTACTATTTCTGGGTTAGCGGAATCTGTAACCTGAAGCGTATGTAACATGAAGTGTATGTAACTAGAGGTACCACTGTATAAGCAAATTGCGAAATGGCACCTTGAAGCTAGGTTACGGTTGCCACAACAGAATGTCAAGGCACCTTTTTCCCTCTGATGGGATTTATCATTATTATTATTACTATTCAGTCCATTTCTATACCACTTTATATTTTAAATAACAAATCTCAAATACGGTTTGCAACACCTTAAACATCAAAGAAAACCATCCAGGGGGAAAAACCATATTCAAACTTCAATGAAAATTATTTCAGATCAGATCCTTCTCTAAGTGACATTTTGCTTTCCCCGGTCACAAACCTGTCACCCACAAATCTTCACGTGGTCACTATTGGATCTGCATCAGTCGCAAAATGCGCCTGGCGCCTGGCTAATTTCTATCGCTGATAGCGGGCATGGATTATAAGCCCCGCTCCCCAAGAAACCAAGTTAAGGAATTCGCCAATAGCATTGAAGCCACCTGAGAACGCACCCAGTTGCTCCCAGATATTACCAGACAGAGCAAATCCATCTTACATGGAAGAGCCATAGCTCAGCAGAGCTGGGGAAGTCTGCTGGTCTGAAACACTGGAGAGCCTCTGCTAGTCAGTTCAAAACATACTAAGCTGAGATAGGCTCAATGGTCTGAGTTAGCAAGAGGCAGCTGCTAGCCCTCCAACACAGCTGCAGAGCTGCTTCAAGGCACTCTCTCCAATCTGCTCCATTTGGAGCAGGAGAGCAAGGTTTGCCCTCCGCCCTCAGTTCAGCAGTGCCATCCCTGCTTTGAGAAGCTGGGGTGGGCCATGCAACTGATTGAACAGAAGCCTCCCCCCAAAATGCAGCAGGACAGGCTTGCCACGTTTTGAAGGAAACCAAAATGAAGCAGAGCCGGTTGCCACGAGTCCCCACCCCATTAAAGTCCAGAGGCTAAAATGACTCCAGTGCCCCCAGAGTCTTCTACCTGAAACGAGCCGTTTATTTTATCTTTTTTAATCCAAAGAGGAAGCAGTCGTACCGTTGCGTTCCATAGCTAGTTCAGCAGAAATTAAATACCACCCAAGATTACCGGGCAAAGTGGCTTACATACGCACCATTATATTTAAAAAGCACCCATGCCTCTCAGAGAATCCTGGGAACTGGGGTATGTTCTGGGAATTGTAGCTCTGTGGGAGTAAGCCGCAGTTCCCAGGATTCTTCACAGGGTGGGACGCTAGACGCAAAAGCCCCCTTTACAGGGGGAATGCGCTTTAAATATATGTGGAATCATAGAATTGTAGAGCTGGCAGGGACCCCCTGCAATGTAGCCACTATCTCCAGCTGTGTTGCCAAATTCCAGGCCAGGGGGCAGGGTAGGTAAGCCTGGGCAGGGGCCATGTGCAGAAGGGGTGGTTTTACTTTACTAAAAGACACACAGAGACAGGTTGCCTGCATTCAACGCACATCCATAGGACATATCAGTCTGTCCTTTCTCTGGAACGTAGCTGAATGGAAAAAATGCATGATGGCAGCTAAAAGGGGAGCAGGTTCTCTCTCCTTCTGTCTGTCTCTCCATGTTTCCCTTCACCACCACCCCCAAAAGAAAAATCCTACCGCAAGATCTGAGAGTGCATGCCCTCTCCAGCAAAAAGGGGGCGGTCGGGTGGGCTGTGGGGGGAGGAAAAGAAGAGAACAGAAGGACAGGCCAAGGAATCCTAAACAAACACCATTGTATAAAGCAGCCAGACAGCGCCCCTCCCCTCTGAAAAAGCAAGTGTTGCAACAAGGCAGTCATCAACCTCCGCCCCCCCCCCACTGCACAGTGCAGACATCACTTCCTTTTCTGAGTGTGGGGTTAGCACACACCGACACACACCTTTTCCTGGAAAATTAACCATTGCTTCTTTTTTTTAAAAAAAAAAGCTTTTAACCATGTTTAAGATGTTGGCAGTGAATTTTTCCAACCTGCAGCTATGGTTTTATTGATTGGAACGGGGCAAATTACTGGTGGATTAAGATTGGGGTTTGTTTGTTGTTTTCACGGGTTTCGTAAAGCACGACTTTGTGTCAGAGCAAAAAAACCACCACCAATAATAAAATCCTTAACCGTGCAGTCGCAATACATATCTTCTCTGAAGCAAAGTCCGCAAGGAGTTGGATGGGACTTACTCCCAGGTAAGTGTGCAAAGCATTGCAGTTTTAGTAAATAAAAGCATTCACTGAGGGGAAGGGCACTGTTTCTTTGGCAAACAGCGTACTACTGCCAGAAAAGATCTCATGGTCGCAGGAGCGATCTGTCCTCAAGGCTGCAAACATATACAGTACAGCTTTTTCCCTGTGAAATGGGTATTTGATGGTGCCCAACAACAGGTTGGTTTGTCTTCTCAATTTCAAAATATGCCCCTGGTAGGTAGCCCCAAAAGCTTAGGGGATTCCTATTATAGATACACACTTACCTGGGAGTCAGTTCCATTGAACTCAGCGAGGCCAACTCCCAAGCAGACATGCATACAGGCTTGCACTGAGAGGACAGATTATTTTTATTCTGCCAATATAATCACTACCAGGGGGAAAAAATGCATGGGGAAATAGAAAGGTGTAGCTTTTCAATTTTTGTTTTTATTTTTAATCGCAAGTGGCCATGCTGGTCCCATTACAAAAAGGAGGAAAATCCAATAAACCGCAATACCTAATCCTAGTAATAATAATAATAAATGCAGTGCCCAGCAAGAAGAGTGCATGCGGCGTACATATTTATAATAATGAAGCTTATTATTTATTATTAAACGCAATATACCTATCAATAACAAGGATAAATAAGAGGGTTGTCTCCCTAAGGGAGGCGATTGCGCTGCCAGCTCAAAATTGGACCCAGAGATTCTTTGTGACAATTGTCCGCGCATATCGGTGGGAGAGAGGAAATCAAGGCGCGCGCGCACAACCCGCACCCAGCGACCCCCCCAAAATTCATTAATTCCCGCGGAAGCTAGCTGCGGGGGGGGGGAGGAAAGCGAGGAGATGTTAGAGGACCCCCTGGGGAGCTGGCACCAAGGCAACCCCCTTTGGCGGAAAGAGGGGGCGCCCTCCGCGTACCTCCAAAGTGCGGATCTCTTGCTGGGTGAGGTCGTTGGAAGCGGCGCATTTGGTGCGGAGCCCCTGCAGGCTGGACAGGGAGATGTCGATGAGGTCCTGGAGCTGCCCGCATTGCTGCAGCGCGCAGCCGGCCCGGCCGGGGCGTCCGGAGGCCAGGCCGTCCGGGGGGGCTCGGCCGCTGCGCCCACCTCCTCCTCCGGCCCCCGCTGCCCCTGCCGTCCGGCCCGCGGCGCACTCTTTCTTCTCCACCATCCTCTCGGCTCCTCTCCGCGCGGCAGACGCTCTATCCATTCCTCGGCATCGGGGAGGCGGGGGGGGGGCTGGCGCGGCGACTCTCGGAGGGAGGGCAGGCGAGGGCCGGGGAAGCGGGTCGAGGGCCGGGCCGGAGCTAGACCTTCCGCCGCCGCTACCAGATCAAGCCCCGACGACGTTGGGCAGAATGAATTGCCTTTCCAATTGCATGCACTAATTATTTTTTTCTTTTTTAATGATAGTAATCAGTGCAAAAGGGTCCCAAAGTGCATCTCTCCACCACAAAAAGAAAAAAAATTGAAAATGAGTTTATTTCCCCCTAGGGAGCGAGGAGAAAAGGGCGGCAGAAGAAGGTGGGTGGCGGCGATGCGGGGTCAGTCGCAGCAGCAGCAGCCGCGCTGCAAACTAGCGCTCTCCTCTTCTGAGCTTCGCTTTCCAGCCAGCTTTGAATATCAGCTGGGGTCCAGGTCACGGCTGCGGAGGAGGATGCTGGGAGTTGTAGTCCTGCGGTGTTGTTTTGGTTGGGAGCCGGAGGGGAGGGAGAAGGGCGGGGAGAGAGGGCGCTTCCCCTGGTGATCGCGCTCTTGCAGGCGCGCGCAAAAGCAGGACGGCAGGAAAATGCTGCGAGGTTGCTGCTTTTAAAACAATACTAAGAAAGTGAGGAGGAATTAAAGAACCTTTTAATGAGGGTGAAAGAGGAGAGCGCAAAATATGGATGAAGCTCAACATCAAAAAATCGAAGATCGTGGCCACTGGTCCCATCACCTCCTGGCAAATAGAAGGGGAAGAAATGGAGGCAGTGAGAGATTTTACTTTCTTGGGCTCCATGATCACTGCAGATGGTGACAGCAGCCACGAAATTAAAAGACTCCTGCTTCTTGGGAGAAAAGCAATTACAAACCTAGACAGCATCTTAAAAAGCAGAGACATCACTTAGCCAACAAAGGTCCGTACAGTGGTACCTCGGGTTAAGTACTTAATTCGTTCCGGAGGTCTGTTCTTAACCTGAAACTGTTCTTAACCTGAAGCACCACTTTAGCTAATGGGGCCTCCTGCTGCCGCCGCGCCGCCAGAGCACAATTTCTGTTCTCATCCTGAAGCAAAGTTCTTAACCTGAAGCACTATTTCTGGGTTAGCGGAGTCTGTAACCTGAAGCGTATGTAACCTCCAATACTTGGGCCACCTCATGAGAAGAGAAGACTCCCTGGAAAAGACCCTGATGCTGGGAAAGATGGAGGGCACAAGGAGAAGGGGACGACAGAGGACGAGATGGTTGGACAGTGTTCTCAAAGCTACCAGCACGAGTTTGACCAAACTGCGGGAGGCCGTGGAAGACAGAAGTGCCTGGCGTGGTCTGGTCCATGGGGTCACGAAGAGTCGGACATGGCTAAACAACAACAACAACAAACCTTTTAGTATTGCTGGGAAGGTTAGTGGCTGAAAGAGCTGTGAATCAGGAAGTCCCTCGTTCAGATTTCATGCCTGCTGCGAGCTTCGCTATATAGAAGATGGCTTTATTCCAGCCTCAGTCTTCCTGTCTGCAAAAGGGTTTAGTGGTATCATCCTACCTTACAGGGCTGCTGTTAAGGATTATAACTATAGATAAAATGCATGTGAAGTGCTTTGGACGCCTTGAAAGCGCTGTGCAAAGGCTAAGTGATAGTTTGGGTTGCCATTATTGCGTTTGATGATGATGAAGGAGTTGGGTGGCAAGCAGATTGCAGGGTTTGGCAGCGTGAGTGCGGAGGGATGCTGGGATGCACCACCTGTGGAACTCTTGCCTAGGTGTTTTATACCCCTCCAAATTTAAGCAAAACAAAGGAAGGACTAAGACATACTGCAGCTCTTAAGGGAACTACTATCTTGATCCAGTCCAATCCCTTGGCACTATGGGGTTTTACTTTTCAAAAAAAATTTTTATTATTATTTTACTATTATTTATTTTTATTATTGCCTTTTAATTATCCTCCTGTTTAGGTTTTTCCTCTGTCTTTCTCATTCATTCATTCATTCATTTATATATTGCATTTATGCCCCACCTTTTCTTCCTCCAAGGAGCTCAAGGTGCTATACCTGGTGCTGGAATGACTCCAGAGACATTCCTGGCTAATGCCGAACAGCGCCGCGCTTGCGAGGCGGGCCATCATGCCTTTCTAAAAATTACCTTCCCAACACGTTCCATAAATACACCAGGGCAGCGTGTTTACACTCTGTAAAGAGACGACGACGAGTGGCCTTTTCACACTTGAAGCGGGCACTTGCATAAACTGACTTCTTTGGCCAACATAAACACTTAAGCGCATGAGTCGTGTGGGTTCCTCTGAGCACCCTGAGAGGCCTGGTGCTGTTGTGGTCCCAGCTGGGCAGGACGCCCCATGGCAGAATAAGGCAGGAGGGCTCTCTTGCCAACGTGGGCTGTGAACCCCCCACTGGAACAAGTGGAACAAAGGAAGTGGGGGGAGCTCAGGGGTACAGAACATGTGCTTTGCTGCCCTAGGGCAATGTATGCACTAGTGCATGGCTTAAAGTGCATGGCTTCCTGCAAAGAATTATGGGAACTGCAGTTTTTTTAAAGGGTACCAGGAATTGTAGCTCTGTAGGCATAAACCTGTTATGTACTGAGTTGAATAGGATTCAAATTGCAGCAGTCTGATTGGTCCTAGAACAATAGGATTCAGAATTCAGCAGGAGCCACCCAATCCAACTCCAGGTGGAAGTGGATCCGCAACCTGATTGGCCTACAGGAGAATCCCGGAACTAGCCAATCATGTGGGGCCCATTGTGTAAAGAATGTATATAAAGCAGACATTTCAGGGGAACTTCCATTCCCCCTCACTACTATGAGCTGAATAAAGAGCATGAAATCCACACTCAACTATTGCAAAACCACAGCTTCCAAGATTTATTTCTTTTGCGGAGGGAGACGTGTTTTAAATGTAAGAGCTTCTCCCCTCCCAATAGGCCAAATTTCCTTAGGGGGAAGGGTTGGGGCTAAACACCTAAATAGGCAGAGCTAAAACACACACCTTGCATTCATACCCATCCCCAGGGGTAGCCAATGTTGTGCCTTCCACATGTTGCTGACTGCAACTTCCATCATCCCTAGCACCCGGCCATCCTGGCTGGAGCTGATGGTGATTGTAATCCAACAACATTCAGAGGGGAGTCCTTAGGATCACAGAATTGTACAGTCGGAAGGGGTCCTGAGAACCATCTAGTCCAGCCCCCTCCTTGATCTTGTTCCTCTTCCAGCTGCACTTGTTGTCCACGTTATCTGCCCTCCTCCTCTGGAACATTATATGGCTCCCAGCCATATAATTTGATCTGATCCAATGCTCAACCATAGAACACCCAAAGCATTAAAGAGAGCTGCTGAGCATAGGCAGAGTGCTTTACTTGCAAGCGTTTAAGGGGGTAAGGCTTCTGAGTCAGAGGATGGTGCAACAGCTCAGAGAGGCCATCAAACCCTTAAACCTCGCTGGTGGGTGTGTTTGCATTGATTTCAGTGTTCCACTGGGAACATTTGGCTTAATAAATAGCATTTGCCACAGAACAGGCCACAGTCCTCTTTGATAATGTGCCGAAAGAACAGGCTCGTGTGAGGAAGCGATGTGCTGACTAAACATTCTCTCCCCCCCCCAATTTAGCATGAATGTCTACGTCCCCACATTCTTCCCCTTGGCTCAAAGGGCCCAGATGGTGTTAGCTGGGAGGGGGCGGGAAAAGAGAAAGAGAGTCAGAGAGAGGCTTTGGGTCCTTGGACGAGGATTAGACAAAAGACAAACGCAGGCCTTTTGCAGACAGAACTGAGAGGAGGAGATGGCAAAGTGGGGAGCCTCTTTTCCTCACAGGGAAAGCCATTGTTCCCTCCAGAAGGAAAAAAAGAGAGAGAGGGAGGGAGAGAGAGACTTTTAACACATGACTGCAACTTTTGAGTGTTGGCTTGAGGACAGTGGATGGAGAAACATTTCCATTCCTCACTCATAAGACAAGAACTCCTGGATGCCCAGTGAAGCTGAAGATTGGAAAATTCAGGATTGATAGAAGAGAAAGTGCAAGAGTTCACGCTGTGCAATAGTTAAACGATCAAACTCACTCCCACGGGATGCAGTGGTGCCACCAATTTTAAAGGCTTTCAAAGAGGATTGGGGAAATTCATGGAGTCTTCCATAAAGGTCTGAGCAGTGGGCCAAAAAGACAATGTATTTACCTTTTTTTAAAAAAAAAAAGTGAGGGGTGGAGAGAGAGAAACAGTAAAAAGAAAGAAAGAAATTGAAGCACTGTGCAAGTCCCTGGGACTAACATTAGGCAGAATTTGGAACTGTGTCCCTTTAAAGTACATTCTTTCTGTCAAAGAATTCTGGGCACTTTAGTTTGCCCCTCGCAGAGTTTACAATTCCCAGCAACTCTTAGCAAGCTACAGTGCCCAGAATTCTTTGAGGGAGAAACTGTGCTACAAATGTACCTTAAAATTATACGGTGGTACCTCAGGTTACAGACACTTCAGGTTACAGATGCTTCAGGTTACAGACTCCGCTAACCCACGTGAAGATTTCTGGGTGCCAGGTTGTTGACCGGGGGAAGCAAAATGTCACTTAGACAAGGATCTGATCTGAAATAATTTTCCTTGAAGTTTGAATTTGGTTTTTTTTCCTGGATTGTTTTCTTCGATGTTTAAGGCATTGCAAACCGCTTTGAGATTTGTTTTTTTTTTAATATAAAGTGGTATAGAAATGCACTAAATAATAATAATAATAATAATAATAAATCCCATCAGGGGGAAAAAGGTGCCCAGACATTCTGTTGTGGCGACTGTAACCTAGCTTCAAGGTGCCATTTAGCAATTTGCTTATACAGTGGTACCTCGGGCTACATACACTTCATGTTACATACACTTCAGGTTACAGATTCCGCTAACCCAGAAATAGTACCTCGGGTTAAGAACTTTGCTTCAGGATGAGAACAGAAATCGCAGCGCGGCGGTGGAGGGAGGCCCCATTAGCTAAAGTGGTACCTCAGGTTAAGAACAGTTTCAGGTTAAGAACGGACCTCCAGAACGAATTAAGTTCTTAACCTGAGGTACCACAGTAGTGTGTCTGCAGCCAGGGTAAATCCACACTCAATGCACATTTAAAGCACATTTCTCCCAAATAATCCTGGGAACTGTAGTTTAAGGATGCTGGGAATTGTAGCTCTGTGAGGGAGAAAGCACAGTTAAAACAAATCCACTTATAAAAACAACGGGCTTTTTGCAGTTTGGAAAGTTACAGGGAAATTCATTGAAAAGTGTGGGGTGAGCAGTTGGCCCAACAAGAAGATGTGTAAATACCCTGTAAGTAAATCAGGCTGAATGCTTTCCATACTATAACTGCTCTATAAATAAATCAGAATGTCTACTGAATAAAAACTGGGCATAGTCTCACCACTGTGTAAGCCTTGCACAAGCAAACCAGGATAAACACGGACATAAACAGGTGATATGGAGATGTCCTAAATTGCTCGTTGTCTTGCAGAGCAGCTGCATTCGGGCTGAGTTTGATGTTGCTGCTGAGATCTTGCGAAGTTTCTCCCTCCCAGTAATACATAATGTTCTTTGTGAAAAAGAAGGAAAGAAAGAAAGAAATCTATTTAGGAAATAACATGTGGCTTGAGTGCACTTTACGTGGAGCTCGGCAAAACACCCACGATACCTTTTAGCAGAGAGTTACCTTGTGGTGAAATCATAATATTTAACGTGCAATTACTCAACTTGATCTGTTTTAACATAGGTAACGGAAATGCTCCTTTGAGAAGCTTTAGAGCACCAGGATTTGGAGAGCTGGGACGCTAATTGTTTTCAAAGGAAGAAAGCTTTTTATTATCGATGATTTCCCCTCAAAGCCTGCCTCCCACACACCTACAGAGTACCTTTTTTCAGTCTGTGGTACATAATACCATGAGACGGAGCAGCAGGTCTGGCGCCGTGATGTGATTATATGGAGAAATTAGTTGTGAACGGAGATTTGATAATGGGATTTGAACCCATACCTGCCCAGCCTAGCTGCTATGCCCCGGTGGGTCCCCAGCCTTATGCGTGAGATGGACAAATATATTTCCTTGGCTGCCTCTCCTGTGACTGCAACAGCGGCATTTTTATTTACTTTACCGTGATAGTATCTAGTATGCTAGAAAGCTGTGTTATGCCATTGGTGCATCTCACTTAGTACTGCCTGCACTGACTGGCAGCAGCTCTCCAGGTTTTCAGGCAAGGGCCTTATGTCCTCTGAAATGTGTTCATGGGAGTGGTGTTCTTGGATTGATTCTGTTTTATTACATGTTTTGTGCTCTCATGTTGTATTTTTATATCGTGAACCACCCTTGGATCAAAGGTAGTACTGTGGTACCTTGGTTCTCAAACTTAATCCGTTCCGGAAGTCCGTTCCAAAACCAAAGCGTTCCAAAACCAAGGCTCGCTTTCCCATAGAAAGTAATGCAAAACGGATTAATCCGTTCTAGACTTTTGAAAACAACCCCTAAAACAGCAATTTAACATGTGTTTTTTACTGTCTAACGAGACCATTGATCCATAAAATGAAAGCAATAAACAATGTATTGCAGTCACACAATCAAATCAATCAGTAGCTGAACTGAGTTCCACACAGTCAAAACAAAAACAAAAAGAGCTGCAAAAACAAAAACACAAAATAAATAGCAAAAACAGACAGACCTCAGCGTAACACGTGAAACGGAACCGTAACACTCAAAACGGAGCACATTAAGCTTCCGAAAAAGGGTTCGCAAACCGGAACACTTACTTCCGGGCTTGCAGTGTTTGCAGGTTCCAAGTTGTTTGAGTACCAAGGCATTTGAGAACCAAGGTGCCACTGTATACACATTTCATAAATAAAAATAAAACGGGCCACTGTCTTGACCCAGGAGCCAGGCTCTTCTTAGTCCCTTGTGTATACTCCCAGGCACAGAACAGGCGTTTTGGAGGATGAAGGGACACAGGCAGTTCGTTTCTCCATCTGTTTTTGGAAGCTGAAAAACCACCACAAAGGGCAGGGGAAGAAGTGTGTTCTGCTCGGCGTCTGTTCCTGCAGTCTGGATTTCATGCTTCGTGTGCAATCTGGGCTTCCTTGGTACAGTACTGGGGGGGTGGGGGAGATGCCTCATTAGAGCAAAATAGCTCATTTGCAGCCAACTAGACAGTCTACGTGGGCAGCAGCGCTTCAAAGCCTTTTGTTCGCTCAGGATGGGGCGTGAGTAACTGGGATGGTCACATGGAGTTCCCCGCCACCATCTCCCCCTTCCTCCTCCTTCCTACCCGTTCTGCAAAAAGTTCTAGACAACGTTTCAAGAAACAGCTGCCATGCAGTCGCAGAGACTTGTGAACTCTGCTCTTCAGCCAGGCAAGGCTACCGCAGCACCTCACACAGAGCCATAAAAGCTAGGTCTCTGCCCCTCGGGCTTTCAATAAAGAAGGGCAGGGAACAAAGGGGAAACGGGGTGAGGAAGGAAGAGAAGAGATGGGGGGAAAGGCAAACTCAGACACCACATGATGGATGTCAAGGCTGGGTTTGGTGCTTTTGAGGCATGCATGTGATCTCCCGGAAGCTGCAGGGAAAAGGGGAGCTGTGCACTTCTGTTTGGAATAATCTGCAGATTTTTAGCTTTTGTTGTTGTTATTGTTTAGTCGTGTCCGACTCTTTGTGACCCCATGGACCAGAGCACGCCAGGCACTCCTGTTTTCCATGGTCTCCTGCAGTTTGGTCAAACTCATGCTGTTAGCTTTGAGAACACTGTCCAGCCATCTCGTTCTCTGTCATCCCCTTCTCCTTGTGCCCTCAATCTTTCCCAACATCAGGGTCTTTTCCAGGGAGTCTTCTCTTCTCATGAGGTGGCCAAAGTATTGGCGCCTCAGCTTCACGATCTGTCCTTCCAGTGAGCACTCAGGGCTGATTTCCTTCAGAATGGATAGGTTTGATCTTCTTCCAGTCCATGGGACTCTCAAGTGTCTCCTCCAGCACCATAATTCAAAAGCATCAATTATTCGGGGATCAGGTTTCTTTATGGTACAGCCCTCACTTCCATACATCACTACTGGGAAAACCATAGCTTTAACTATACAGACTTTTTTTTAAAAAAAAAAAAGCTTTGCCTTCCTCTAAACCAGATGTGGCTGGACTCCGGTTCCCATCATCCGCGACCACTGCCCATGCCGACTGGAAGTGATGGGAACATCTGGAGGGCCACAGGGTTTGCCACCCTTGTTCTAAAGTCGTGTACTCAGTAGTTTGGAAATAATACTGTAACAGAGGTTGAGTGCCACCTCCACTCTCTGCCGAGCGGTGGCAGGATTGCAAGGGGTTCCCGGTGGCAGGCAGTGAAAATTTTCATAGGGCAACAGTTTGGGTCAGAGGCGCCAGCTTCCAAGGGTGGTTAGGGAAGCTGACATTGCAATGTCTCTCCCTAACCCATCACCTTGGCCATCCTCTGCCCACGGATTCCTCTGTGATGGGCCCTCAACACTTTTTGTCATGTTAACATCTCTTTCCCAGGTGAGGTCCTGGCTTTGAAAGGAAGCTTAGCCAGTATTTTTACACTGGCCTGCAATCTTCACTTTAAAATATTGCAAATAAGAAAGGAAGGAAGGAAGATGTATTAAACAAGATTGTTGTTGTTGTTTAGTCGTGTCCGACTCTTCGTGACCCCCATGGACCAGAGCACGCCAGGCACTCCTGTCTTCCACTGCCTTCCGCGGTTTGGTCAAACTCATGCTGGTAGCTTCGAGAACACTATCCAACCATCTCATGCTCTGTCCTCTCCTTCTCCTTGTGCCCTCCATCTTTGATTACATACAAAAATGTGTTAATTGGGGTAAATTTGCACTACAATGAGGATTGGTGGATTTTGTTTCTTTCTTTGTTTGTTTAATTACAAACTGGTGTGGAAACATGGAGAACTGAATTTAAGACTGGACAAATGAGAAACTGAAATGGATTTGCCTGTCTCTACAGACTGTCACAAGTTGGCAATGCATTAAATGGTCGTTTAATACCGACTCTTCCCACCCCCCCCCCAAAAAAAGGAGGTTTTGATGATGAGGCAGGAGAGGATTTAAGCTGAGGGGAGATTACAATTGGCATTTCTTCCCAGCGTCCCCTTTAAGTGTATGCGGTAGCTAAACTTTGCTGAAGTTTAAAGACTAAGTGTTCACCTAGGATTAAGAGGTCAGCTCCCCTGCCGTGCTTAAGCCACTTACAAGGGCCATGAACTTGCAGGTTAAAAAAGGCACGTTGGACAGACTGGAAGGTAGAAAGTGAGGAGGTGATGAAAGGAAATAGATGCCTCTGGGGTCAGCCTAAGAGAAGCGTAACCTCCCTGCTTTCAGCTTCAGTATCCTTGTGGAGAGAGGAAAGTACTTGCATCAATGCTGTAAAAGACAGAGCTTTTCCCTCGCATTATTTTCAAGTTTTGTTACCAGTTTCACTTGTGCAGCAAAAGGCTAGATATGCTGAAAATCTAGTGGTGATGTACACACTGAAGCCCTAGAAAGGAAGAAGACACACAGGTTTCCAGTCAAAGTAATGACGCCCTTTCCAATGCCCTCCTTATTGGGCACCCATGCTCCTACTCTCAGTCCCTCTTTGCGCCTGCACAAGTTTCAGAGCAGACATTCTGCTGTGTTTTAAATCAATGTATAGAATCATAGCATTGGAAGGAGCCACAAAGGGTCATTTAGTCCAATCCCCTGCAATGCGGGAATCTTTTGTCCAACACGGGGCTCGAACCCACGACCCTGAGATCAAGAGTCTCATGTGTTACCTACTGAGCTATTGCAGCAGCTCCTGCAGCTCCATCACATGGTGGGGTCTGCTTCATTAGAGGTTTTTAAACAGAGGTTGGATGGGCACCTGCCAATAATTATTTAGCTGCCATTCTTGCAGCGCCCCAGGGGGTTGGACTAGAGTCCCTTCCTGTCCTGCAGTTCTGTGACTTGATGAAACATTCCACAGTTGGTTTTGTGTGGTTGTTGTGCAGGTGCGCATGGTCATCTTTCAAAATGTGCACATTATCCAAATTTTGCAGTTCTCAGACCCATTTTTGTGCATGCACCAGGGGAAAGCCTTCCTATAAAAGTGAACAGTAATGAACATAACGCAAACATGCATTGTATTAAGGAAAATCGCTTTGCAAAAATGGGTCTGTTAGGCAAGACTGTAGAGGAGAGGTTAGAATGTCAGACAAGGGCCTGGGAGAAGAGTTCTAATCCTCACTCTGTCATGAAGCTCTCAACTGGGTGACCTTGGGCCAGTCACACTGCCTGCCAGCCCCCAGGGTTCTCGTGGGGGTTAAGCGAGTGGAGGACGACCGTGTACGTGCCGTGTTGAGATCCTTGGAGAAAAAGGTAGAGACATATATGCAATAAATAAGCAGACAGCTAAATACTAAAAAAAAATTGCACCAAAATGCTGTTACATTTTCATGAGAGCCAGTGTGGTACAGTGGTACCTCGCAAGACAAATGCCTCGCAAGACAAAAAACCCGCAAGACGAAAGGGTTTTTTGGTTTTTGAGCTGCTTCGCAAGACGATTTTCCCTATGGGCTTGCTTCGCAAGACGGAAACATCTTGCAAGTTTGTTTCCTTTTTCTTAACACCGTTAATACAGTTGCGACTTGACTTCGAGGAGCAACTCATAGCACGTGGTGTGGTAGCCCTTTTTGAGGTTTTTGAAAACTTTGGTGATTTTTGAAGCTTTTCCGAAACTTTTCCGACACCGCGCTTCGCAAGACGAAAAAAATCGCAATACGACAAAACTCGCGGAACGAATTAATTTCGTCTTGCGAGGCACCACTGTATAGTGGTTAAGAGCGGTAGACTCGTAATCTGGTGAACCGGGTTCAATTCCCCGCTCCTCCACATGCAGCTACTGGGTGACCTTGGGCCAGTCACACTTCCCTGAAGTCTCTCAGCCCCACTCACAGAGTGTTTGTTGTGGGGGAGGAAGGGAAAGGAGAATGTTAGCCGCTTTGAGACTCCTTCGGGTAGTGATAAAGCAGGATATCAAATCCAAACTCTTCTTCTTATTCTTCATGAGGACTTAAAAAAAATAATACTGCAAGCTGATGTGGAAATGTGGAGAGATGACCTTAAGAGTGGAACAATGGGAAAGTGAGAGAAAGCAAAATTGGCAGATTCGCTCATCCCGAGCTGAACTGAACTCCTGTTATCCCTGACTGTTGGGCCAAGCTGGGGGTGGCAAGAGTATGTTCCCCAACCCTCGTCTGGGGCGGGAACACCCAAAAGCCACCTTTCCAAGAAGGCTAGCCAGGTGCTAGAGTTTCCCCTTTAACAAGGTGTCAAGTTTATATTTCCTTTTCAATCTGATGCAGATTTTGTTGTGTCTCCCACTCCTGCTGCTGCTCCCTGATTTCCTTCTGGAATTAATTACAGTGCTTTGGGGTTGGGGGAGAGAGTGCATTGTCCGTCCCCTTCACGGCATGCTAGATTTTTTTTTTCCCATGGGAAAGTTGAAAGTAGGATAAAACCTTTAAGGCTGAGCGACATTAAAAAACAACAGAAGATTCCACGGGATAAATTTCGATTATGCTGCAGCCGGCCTGGGCGGTTTTACCCGGAGGGCCTGCTCAGCCAGGCATTCCACAACCTTTTTTAGACATAATGGTCAGCAGGATTTTTCTTCTTTGGAGAGGGCTGTTGCTGCTGAAGGGAAGAAAGGTTTGTTCTTCTTCGAGCAAGGAGGGAGCCAGCCGGCTGAAGGCAACCCTGGTGGGGAAAGTGGGCCTGAAATGCAGCCCTGGCTTGCCCTGATGACCTGATCACCTGGCGCCATGCCATAAACCGCAGGCCAGTTTTGGCTCCTTTCCCGGACCAATCTCCTTGAGTTGGAGCTCCCGCTTCTGCCGGCGACAATGCAAAGCCTGTCATGAGAACAGAAGGAGAGCTCTGCAGGATGAGGCCAAAGGCCCATCTAGTCCAGCCCTCTGTGGTCAACCAGACGTCCATGTGAAACTCGCAAGTGGGACCTGGGAGCGACAGCCGGATACCCGCTTGTGGTTCAGCTGGTACAGAGCCACCGGCAGCACAAGGGGCAAAGGCATTTGAGGGCTTTATCTCACTCACCTCAGCCCTGAGAACAGAATTGTAGAGTTGGAAGGGACTCCCAGAGTCATCTAGTCCAAACGCTGCAATCCTGCCCACAGTGTACCTGGGAGGGTTCAAATCACCGACCTTCTGGTTAAGAGCCTGATCCCTCCTGTTGCCCTTTCTCTTCCACAACCATTTCTGCTCCCCTTGCCCATTCACATGTGCCTCCAATTTCGGCTGCTGTCCCTCTTCTGTCATTTCCGCAGACACCGATTCCTCTTGCTCTTGCAGGTAGACCTCTTTCATCTCCTCCTGCACCTTCTGGCACACATGGAGTGAAGAGATCTCAAAGCAGCAGCTTTTCATCTCCATCCTTCGGTTTGTTTTCCTCTGAGGCATGTTCCTCATGCGCCCTGTCTTCCACACTAGGCTCCCAGGGAAAGGGAAAATCAACTGGCAGCAGCTCCTCAGTGCTTTTAGGAAACCTGCATTCCCCTCCCAGAGCTACAATTTCTTTAGCGATAGAACAATCAATCCCTTTTCACAGGGAACTCTGGGAATTATAGCTCTGGAAGGAGAATAAGGATCTTCTAGCAGTGGTCTAAACCACAGGGCCTAGGGCTTGCTGATCAGAAGGTCGGCGGTTTGAATCCCCGTGACGGGGTGAGCTCCCGTTGCTCAGTCCCAGCTCCTGCTAACCTAGCAGTTCGAAAGCACGTCAAAGTGCAAGTAGATAAATAAGTACCACTCTGGCGTTTCTGTGCAATGCTCTGGTTCACCAGAAGCGGCTTAGTCATGCTGGCCACATGACCTGGAAGCTGTACGCAGGCTCCCTTGGCCAATAAAGCGAGATGAGTGCCGCAACCCCAGAGTTGTCCACGACTGGACCAAATGGTCAGGGGTCCCTTTACCTTTACCTAGCAGTACCCTTAACAAACTACGACTCACCCTACTGGCCCAGGTTTAGCCTTTCCATAAAATATGCAAAACAGTTTGTACAAAATATTTGATTACGCTATTGGCAATGGCAGCCAGACTAGAAGTTGCACACCATTGGAGATCGTCTCATACCAGTTTTTCTCCGGCTGGATGATAGAACAAGGTTTGACAAGCAGCAGTGGTTGAGAAACTTATAGAACGTAGCAGACAAATTGGGGGACTTAAATGTAAGCCATACATTTCAGTCACATTTACGGAATTTGTGTTACGTCCACAAGGAGCCTCCCTCCCTCCTGAATCCCATCGTCCTTTGTGATCTGACATTTTCCCCAAACACGTTTGTCCTTTAGAATGAGCTTCTTAAACGCTTAGGTTCTAAGCCACTACCTAAACATCATTACTTGCCTCTTCCCTAAGGTGACACTTTACCTCCCTCCCTGAATCTTAGAATCATAGAACCATGGAATTGTACAGTTGGAAGAAACCACCGGGGGGGGGGGGTTATTTAGTCCAATCCCCTACAATGCAGATTTTTTTGCCAAACATGAGGCTCAAACTCAGGACCCTGAGATTGAGTCCCATGGCTTACCGACTGAACTCTTTCCTTATCATGCCTATCAAGAAAAAGAAGCAGGCAACCTTCATTTATCCGTAGTTGTTATTTTGCTCCATCCTGTTTAATTTTGATAGTGTAACGTTGAAAAGTGTCAATCACTTCTCCTACCTGGGCAGTTATCTTTCCACAAGGGCCGACATCAATGCTGAAATCCAGCATCATCTGAGCTCTGCAAGTGCAGCTTTCTCCCGATTGAAGTGCAGAGTGTTTGAGGACTGGGACATTCGCAGGGAAACCAAAATACTTGTTTACAAAGCTATTATACTACCAACCTTTCTGTATGCTTGTGAAACATGGACCACTTATAAACGCCAGCTCCTTGAAAGATTCCATCAACGGGGTCTCCAAAAAGTTTTACACATCATTTGGGTAGACAGGCGAACTAATACCAGTGTACTGGAAGAAGCAAAGATCACCAGTGTTGAAGCAATGATTCTTCAACATCAACTTCGTTGGACTGGTCATGTTGTGTGGATGGCTGATTATCGTCTTCCTGAGCAACTACACTATTCCAAACTTAAAAATGGAAAGTGTAGTGGTGGTGGTCAACAAAAGAGGTTCAAAGACTCTCTCAAGGCAAATATTTTTAAAATGTAGTATAAACACCAACAATTGGGAAACTGAAGATGCTCAAACTCAGGATGAAAGGGAGAAATGAGCTAAGAGGAAGGCACACTTGGCAAACCCTCACCATGATCAACTCCCATCTGGAAACCTATGTCCCCACTGTGGAAGGACATGTGGATCCAGAATTGGCCTCTACAGTACAGTCATTTACAGACTCACTGTTAAAACTGTGTTCATGGAACATCTTACTTGGCTACAAGTGATCACCAAAGAAGAAGAAGAAGATTTTGCTCCATTCTCTTTAATATCCTCGAAAGAAATCTCAGTAAAAATTAAACAACAAAACAAACTGTAACTCCCAGGACTCTTTGGGGGAAGCTGCTCCTGTTTAAAATGGTATCACGGTGCTTTAAACATATGGTGTGAATGTGGCTTAAATAAGCACTTATAGCAGGGTCTCCAGCTGTTTTTGGACTACAGTTCCCATCATCCCTAGCTAGCAGGACCAGTGGTCAAGGGTGATGGGAACTGTAGTCCAAAAACAGCTGGAGACCCAAGTTTGGGAAACCCTGAATTATACGATTGCAGTCAGGTTGCAAGGCGGCCTTTGCTGACCTTTTTCGGACGGTGGCTTCCCACCAGCCCCAGCCAGGAGTTGTTGTCCTAAACATCTGGAAGGCACCAGCCTTGTGAGGGTTGCTTGTAGGGCTAGATTGGACCTGGAAGGAAGTTCATTCTGATCCTCTGGCACCACCTACAGGCGGTAATATTTGGCAGAAGAGTCTTCATGAAGAGGAGAGGCGGAACAGACACCCTTCTCTTGATAGCTTCGGGGCAGCCATTCCAGAGGCAGAGCTGTGTCACTGCCGGGAAAGGAAATGAGCTGCTATGTTCACTGAGAGGCAGCTCACAGCGGAACAGAAATCGGAGACAATGGCCGGAAATTGGGGTGGAAGGGGGTGGGTCAATCTTGAAACCTTGCTATTGTCATCAGAGACCTGTTTCGAGCAAAGCAGGTCACATCATCCACTGTGCTTGCATACCCTCCAACATTCCTCAGTGAAAATAGGGACATTTATCACTCCCCCCCAACTGACTCTCCTCGACCTCCCATAACCCCCCCCCTCCCCAAAGCATTTCCTATCAGAAGAAGGGTGAGTGCCACTGCTACCAGCGGGTCACAGGAAACACGCCCTCCACCATCCAGGGAAAAACCAACAGTTCCAAGTTTAGTTTGTTGTTTGATAGATTTACAAAAAAACCACACACACACACACACACACACACCAAGAAATAAATGAGAAAGGGGCAAGATTAGACACAGACGCACAGAGTGATTTTTAAAAATCAAGACTCCTTTATTTTTCAAATATAGTGGTACCTCAGGTTAAGAACTTAATTCATTCCAGAGGTCCGTTCTTAACCTGAAACTCTTCTTAACCTGAGGTCACACTTTAACTAAATGGGGCCTCCCGCTGCCGCCGTGCAATTTCTGTTCTCATCCTGAAGCAAAGTTCTTAGCCCGAGGTACTATTTCTGGGTTAGCAGAGTCTGTAACCTGAAGCATCTGTAACCTGAAGCGTCTGTAACCCGAGGTACCACTGTAAAGTTTTATTAAAACTTTTTGCATTACAATAGAAAAAAACTAAATAAAAGAGAATAGAAGAAAAGTGCTAAAATAAAAAAATAAAACAGAGTCCTCTCCTGCAATTATAGCCTAGGTTTTACAGAGGGATGGGTTACAGGTATACAGGTGCATCGCATACAGAGAAGGATGGACCCTCCTATCTCTCACCTGAGAGCATTTGCCTCTTCTGCCTGCCTCTCACCCTGAGAGATCTCCACTTCCCTGCCTCTCACACAGGGTCTTTTTAATCAGGACTCCTTGCCCTCTGCTCTGCTCCCCCTTCCTTCGCACCTGGGGGGGCCTTGCCCGCCCCTCAGAGCTGGCACATTACCGATGTTTTAGCAAAGAGACTGAAAAGGGTTTTGATGGAGGAGATTCATGGGGACCAAGCGGGCTTTCTCCCGAAAAGACATTTGTCGGATAATGTAAGGAATATAATTGACATTTTGGAGAAGTTGGAAGTGAACATAAATACTAAGGCTGTTTTGATATTTGTGGACGCCGAGAAAGCCTTTGACAACATTTCTTGGAGCTTTATGTTGAAGAACCTCCGGGGGATGGGGGTAGGCCAAGGGTTTGGGAATGGTATAGGTGCAATTTATTCTGAACAGAAAGCAAAATTAATTGTAAATAATGTGGTTACAGAAGTGCTGGCTCATCCTCATCCCCGAGTTTGGCAGCAGCAGCACTGGCAGGGGGGAAAGGGACGTTGCGGGATCAAATCAGAAGCCCAGATGGCTTTGGTAATTCCAGGACTGTCCTTGGAAAATAGGGATACTTTGAGGTTACGTGTTTGGGTCTTCTTCTGGTGGACCTCCTGAAAGGTAAATGTTGCAAGGTTGGGTTGCAATCATTAAACGCCAAACATCAGTGGTTCTTCACCCCTCCACTTCCCCCCAAAACCACCCAGATATAGAGCTGGTGTGGTGCAATGGTTAGAGTGTTGCACCAGAACCGGGGAGACCAGGGTTCGAATCTCTACTTGGCCAGGAAGCTCAGTGTGTGTCCACTGCCCCTCGGCCTAACCTGCCACATAGTGGGGGTTAAATGAGGAAAATCCACCTCCCTTCTTATCCTCCTTCCTCTCCAGGATCCAATGAGGCAAGGTGCCGGCCCACCCGTGAGGCAAGGTGAGTTTAACCGCCTCAGGTGGCAGGATACACTGGAGCAGCAGATCCCAATGTCAACCTCTCACACACATACCCCACTCCCTGTTCCTGAGGCAAATCTTCCCTCACCCTTTCTTCCATGGCACAATTTGGGGGTCCACTTCAAAATGTCTTGGGCTGGCCCTGACTGGGTGTCAAAAGTCAGCCTAGGGCCTGAAAGCACTGAGTACCTGCCACCTGCAATTCAGGGGCTTGCCACATAGGGGAGCATGTATATATATGCCTGGGCACACTCAGACACAATGATCTTGTGGTGATTTTCTGCTGTCACAGTATTTCTAAATACATTATTACACCAATTACACCAATTAGTATTGCATATTAAGGACAGAGCCAGTGTGGTGTAGTGGTTAGAGCAGCCTTTCTCAACCTTGGGTCCCCAGATTTGGCTGGACTACAAATCCCATCATCCCTGGCTGTTGGGCCTTCTCACTAGGGATGATGGCCTTTGTAGTCCAACAATGTTGGGCAATCCAAAATTGAGAAAGGCTGGGCTAGAGTGTTAGACTAGGACCTTGGAGACCACTGCGTACAAATCTCTGCTGAGCTATGAAACTTGCAGGTAGCTTGGGCCAGTCACAGCCTCTCAGTTGAATCTTCCTCACAGGACTTTTGTGAGATTGGAGAGAACCACATTGAGTTCCTTGGATGAAAGAGGGGTCTCCTAACAACTCTCAGAGCCCTTAACAAACTTCAGGTCCCAGGATTATTTAGATGGAAGACACAGCTGGTTAAAGGGGCAATGCAGATGGGGCTCTGGCAACTTTAGCAGCAGCAATAGTTTCGGTAGCTGGAATCAGGGCCCGTCCTTTGCCAGCCTGCTGGGAACAGACCAGCAAAGCGGGGAACAGGGCTTGAAGGACTTGCTGGTGAGAGGGTCTCCGGCTGGGGCCAATGGGAGTTGGAGTCCAGCAACACCTGGAGGTTCACAGATGGTCCCCATCCCTGTCCTGGTCATAATACTAAGCCAAACCTTAGCTTAGTTCTAGGTAGCACAGCAGCAGCAGCAGGGCTGAGGAAAGCACCTGCATGGTTTGCTCACTTGCACTAAGCCATTTTTTTTACTTAGCACAGGTGTGGGAAACCCGACGTTGCTGAACTACAACTCCCATTGGCCATGCTTGCTGCAGTTGAAGAGAACTGTAGTTCAGCAACATCTGGAAGGCCAAATGGTTCCCCCACACCTGGCTTATCATTATGGGATGCCTGGGCCTTTGTAAATAATGAACTGTTATGATTATGCTTTCTTTGCCAAGTAGTTTCAGGTAATATTTTGTCAGCATAGGTTTACGTTTTTATAGAGAGGGGAAAGCTCTACCCAACCAATAGCTGCACAACACACAGTTGTGGTTTGGATTGAGTAACTTCCAGTGGTGAATTTAGCAACAGCAAACCCACAGGGGGAGGGAGGATAATTTGCACATAGATGGGTTGTGTTGTTTTCCTGCTTTCGCTTCCCTCGGTCCCACTAACGAGCTAACCACAAATTGACAAAAACATCCTGGGTTTTATTTTTGTTGGTTTATTTCAATCTCCCCCGGAAGTGTCCCAAATCCTCTCCAATTGGGACACAGCCCCTTTCTTTGCTCCACAGTTGGAGGCAGCAACACTGAATACCGGTCGCTGCGAACCACAGGACAGGAGAGTGCTCTCATGCTTGAACCCTGCTTGCAGGTTTCTCACAAGCACTTTGTTGGCCATTGTGAGACCCGGATGCTGGACTATAGATGGGCCACTGGCCTGATCTAATGGCCTCACCTTGTTTGGCACATTATTAAAACTGTGGAATTAGCTGCCACAAGACACAGCGACGGCAGCCGATTTGGGTGGCTTTAAAAGAGCATTCGACAAACTCACAGAGGCTCTTCTCATGCCCCTACATGTTCTCATAGGGTGGCTCGGACACCATAACCCACCAAACGCGGCCTGTCCTCTGACAGCTGCCTTGCTTGCCTTCATCTAGGCCAGAGGGTGGCCCTACCTGGGTCAGTTTCCTTCTTTTCCCAAGTCTTGGCACTCCCCTCGCAGACCTCAGCAGGGAGGAAGAAGATGGGGGTCAAACCAGAGTTCATAGAATCATAGGGTGATGGAGTTAGAAGGGACCCGAGGGTCATCTAGTCCAACCCCCTGCAATGTGGGAATCGAACCCATGACCCTGAGATCAAGAGTCTCGTGCTCTACCTCCTGAGCTGTCCCAGGAGCTAGTTGGCTCCTCTTGTCATGGGCTCTGCCTCCTGTGTGGTCTTATTGACTTCTGCCACACCCTTCCCAATGGGTGCCAGCCCCCGCAGGTCAAATGTGATAAAATGAAGCAGCAGAGCAGCTCGTGTTGGACCTCAAGACCAAAGTCCAGGGCTCCACAGCCAGCAGGGCCCAAGCAAGTGGCTACCCAGAGAGCAGCAGGTGCTGCAGACAGTTGCAAACAGGCCCCTTGTTAGCAGCCTCGATCATCAGGGATGTGCTGGTCTCCCAAAGCTATTGCTCATTTCCAGAGCATATTCCTGCCCCTCATTCCGTCTTTATTTTCTGCACACCAGCAGCTTTTGAGGTGACCTTTTAAACCATAATAAATGCTGTTCATCACCTCAAAATGTTGATGTGGCAGGGGGAGAAGTAGGAATCTGTTAACAATGCAAATATGGCATTCTGCTCATGAGAAACTAATGCAGGCTAAGGCTTTCAGTGACGCATTGATGGATACCTGTTGTGAGGGAAGGAGGAATATCTGCCCTCTTAAAAAAATGCCTCCAAACTTCCTCAGTTGTTCCCAGATTTCAAACTTCACACCAGCATTTCAAAATGGCCTCCGTTATCACCACTTACATTCCAGTGGTTAGACAAGGCCGCAGCCTTGCTGATAACATTTCCATGGCCTCTCAGTGAGGTCCTGATTACTTATCTAAAGGTAAATGTAAATGAGCCCGCCAGTCTGGGAGGTACAGGAAGACTGTCTAATTAAACCCACTGTCAAAACTATCTGCTGACGGGGTCTGCAGGGATTTAACCAGGATTCATGAGTGCAGGCTGGGGCCTGGCATAGTAAGCTAGCAACCAGCAACCTTCTCTCCAATTTCCCATTTTTGCTATTCTCTACAGCTTCTCCGAAATTAAAAATTGGCGTGTGCGAGCTTGCTTTTTTCCTCCTCTCTCCCAGCACGTTTTCCTTTTGTGTCATGTCTCTTAGATTATGAGCTTGAGGGCACAGCAATTTTTGGCTCCTCTCCATGCCTACTGTTCATTCCAGCTACCTCCTTGACTCTCATGATAAGCAAACCTATATATTGTGGGTTTGATCTGCTTCTCTCTGGGTACAGAATCTGGGTTGCTTTGCTGCATAAAGTTAACATCCTGCCCCTTTCCCCAAGTTTAGGCAGCCCTGATGATGATGACATCGCTCCTCAAGGAGTCATCCCAGGTCAGGTCACTTTAGGCTGTGTATACACCATACATTTAAAGTGCATTCCCTCCATCCACCCCAAGAATACTGGGAACTGTAGTTTAAGGGCGCCAGGTACTGTAGCTCTGGGTTTTATTTGGTTTTATTCAGAGCCGATGCACTGAAATTAATGCACCCAAGTTAATTCTGCCCATTGTTCAGTATGGGTGTGATCTGAGTAGGACTAATATCGGGGGATCCCTTTGTAAGGTGTAAACTACAATTCCCAGGATTCTTTGTGCCAAGCGGTTCCTATCCTGTGCTTAATTTCTAAAGTGACAATCCCATTACTTTGGATGTCTAAGGGCTCCGTCTGTGGTGATCACTTGAGCTCTGTACATGGCCAGTGACAGTTTCACTTATTATCATTGTGCCACATGTTCCAGAGCTAAGCTTTGCTGGGGGGGTAAATAAATCAAATGTGGCTTTTTAACTATGAAAAACCCTTGCCAGAGAGAACCTGCCTGTCAATCAAAGAGAGCAGAAAGAGCAGGAAAGGAGGGGACATTAAACACGATGTCCCCAGGTGCTCCTTTGCTAACTCCTTGTCATTCCTTTCAGAGCTGAATCAGATTTTATTTTCTCCCTCCTGATTTTTCATTTTATTCCTTTTTTATTGCATGTTTCCGCACACTTTGCAGATGGTAAAAATAACCCCACATTTGGAACATGGGTTTTGGCTAAGCTCAAAGGCACTCCCAGGACCACTCAGCACTGCAGAGAGCAAACAAACAAAAAGCCTGGCATATATTTTGCAGACTTAGCAATGCAGAGCCACTCCATGCAGAAACACACACAGGCAATTTCCACTCCGATCCGAATACACCAGCCGCTTCAGTCCAGTCCTCTGAGCAAAGCAAGATAAAAACCCAACATCTCCAAGGACAGCCTGAATTCTTCTTTGAGCTAGTTAACTCGGCTTCTTCAGAGTCTATTGTACTGGCACAGTGGGTTGCAATTGTTGCTCCAATAATAAATAATAATAATCAGTGCTTTTTTCTGGGGGCACTCAAGGGTACGTAGTACAGGCACCTCTTTTCTAAAAAGCGCTGGTAAGAGTCTAGGCCAGCCTTTCTCAACCTTGGGTACCCAGATTTTGTTGAACTACAACTCCCATCACCCCTAGCTAGCAAGGCCAGAGCTGAGGGATGATGGGAGTTGTAGTCCAACAACATCTGGGGAACCAAGGTTGAGAAAGGCTGCTCTAGGCCTTTTCCCCCAGGAGTCTATTCCATAGCTCTACCCTTGGGAAGTGCAATGGAGGGTGGGGGGCAACCCAGTTCTTCCCAGCAGGCTAACTTTCTATTGCATTTCAGCCTTCAGCAACCTGGTGCCCTCGTGATGTTCTGGACTACAACTCCCATCATGCCCTAGTGCACATGCTCTTGCAGTGTGCTACTTGCCAACATGCTGCAGCCCTTCTTGCCTTACGCCATCTTAGGGTCCTGCTCACTTCCTATTGACAGCAAAGCTAGTCCCCCAG
Organism: Podarcis raffonei; assembly: GCF_027172205.1. NCBI lineage: Eukaryota > Metazoa > Chordata > Lepidosauria > Squamata > Lacertidae > Podarcis > Podarcis raffonei. Next base: position 8,319,998 of record NC_070616.1, on the reverse strand, counting down.
GCATTTGGGCACTGGCAAACCTGAAAAGCCTTGTGACCTTGTCAATCTCCCAGCACAAATGCAAAACTGGCTGTGGTCTAGTGCCCCCCACCCAGCCATTGCCTCTGAATCCAGTGTCTAGCTCCCAAATTAATTGCTTCATTAAATTTACCAGCTGCTTCATAATGGGCACTGCGCCCCATGCATTTTGGAGGGAGTTTTGCTGTGTTTATAGTCATTATTTTGACTGCTTGTACTGCAACAGCTTCCAGCCAGTTCTCAAGAAACTCAAGCAGTTGGGTCTCTTAATAGCTGGCAGGGATGCAAAGGGATTGAAATCTACCTCTACTTCCTTCCCCCCACCCCCAGGCAAAGGACTGTTTTCACCCTGGCACTCGGGCTGCCACGCTTCTCCCTTCAGCGTGATTCGTGCTTCACAGCTCTGAAGTTCCCATTTTGCAGCCAGTTCCTGTTAACCGGATGCAGCTGCTTCATCTCTCTCCTCTTCCACGAGAATAAAGGGAAGGAAGGGGCAGATTGCAGAGACAATCCCAAGAGCTGGGCTCGAAGGCCTTCCTAGAAATCGCGGCACCCTCCCAGCTCACCACCAATCTATTATACAGAACTTTGGCGAGATCATACTTTGAATAATGTTGTGTTGTATTCCATTGCTTCACCTAAAATGGCAGTGCAGAACCAGAAAAGGTGCCCAAAATGATAAGAGAGAGTTGGAGCTAAACATTTAGAAAGGCGAGTAAACCGAGATAGGATTATGGTGTGGCGAAATGGGGATATAGTGAGATGCTTTTCTTCCTTGCTCATACCTCTAGAATTTGGGGAGATCCAGTGAACCAGAGTGTTAGGAAGATTCATGAGACAAAAGAAAATAATTCGTGTCTACTAGCCATGACGCAGACTGTCTCACCAGAGTGGTGCATGCTCTAGTTATCTCCCGCTTGGACTACTGCAATGCGCTCTACGTGGGGCTACCTTTGAAGAAACTACAACCAACCCAGAATGCGGCAGCTAGACTGTTGACTGGGGGCGGTAGCCGAGACCACATAACACCGGTCTTGAAAGACCTACATTGGCTCCCAGTACATTTCCGAGCACAATTCAAAGTGTTGGTGCTGACCTTTAAAGCCCTAAGCGGCCTCGGCCCAGTATACCTGAAGGAGCGTCTCCACCCCCATCATTCTGCCCGGACGCCGAGGTACAGCACCGAGGGCCTTCTGGCGGTTCCCTCATTGCAAGAAGCCAAGCTACAGGGAACCAGGCAGAGGGCCTTCTTGGTAGTGGCACCCGCCCTGTGGAAGGCCCTGTCAGTATATGGAAACACCACAGCTGCAGACACCCAGATTGTTGACATCACATGATGTGCCTATCTGTGGGAAAGAAGAATTTCCCAGGACGTTCACAGGCTGGATAAGTCTTTGTGAAGAGTGTAACTTGAAACCTTCCGACTGCGCATGTTCAGGAAATTTGTCAGACGTGCTAGAAGAACTGAACTGAAAGGACGTGTTTTTCTCTAGTGCTGTAATGTCAGAAATAAACATCATGTAAATAGATTTCTGACTTATTTTCTTTCCCCTGCGGAAGCAGGAGGGAGGGGTTGTGCATTTTACCCACGCTTGGGAAAATGTCGCCTATCAAAATCTCCCTGGTCTGTCTGGATGTCAGCCAGAGGTTACAAGCTCCAAGGACAGTGAGAGGGGCCAGGCTCTGTGGAGGGGGCTTGCAAACCGACATGCCCTCCCACCAAATGTCAAAGAGATAAACAACTACCTGACATTCAGAAGACATCTTAAGGCAGCCCTGTTCAGGGAAGTTTTTAATGTGTGACATCTTAGTGTATTTTTGGTCTTTGTGGAAGCTGCCCAGAGTTGCTGAGGAAACCCAGCCAGATGGGCGGGGTACAAATCATAAATTATTATTATTATGACAGCTACTGTCTCTCTTCACTGTTGGGAGCCAGAAATGTTAGGCAACAGCCCTCCTAACATTTCAATGGCCAGTTGGGAGTTGTCGGTTCAGCAAAGGTTCCCCACACCAGCTTTAGATGGAAAAGCAAGTCAGCAAACATATTCCTTCGCTTTCTTCTCTGTCATTCCCATTTTCAGACTCAAGATGCAGCTCACACGAAACAAACAAACCAGCTTTTCAAAACTCTGTAGGTTTTTTTTTTGTAACAACTTTTTAATACAAAAAAAGAAGAAATATATATAATCAGGCATTTTATGCAATGCATACATTCTTTGTATCTGCAAGTCCAGATGAACAGAAGGCAAAAGCATATGAAAACAAGAATGGTTTCATGTCTTTGGTAGTTCACCCAGTTATCACCCCCTTTAAATGACAAAGGTTGACTGAAGTGTTGGGGGGGTGGAGGGTGGGAACCCTGAGCCTGTGAAGAAGTCACATCTGATAGAGAAGTTGCCAGGATTTAATACAGTAGCTGGATTTCAAAGGTTTAAGGACCCCCAAGCGATCCTGGACACTCACCATTCAATTTGTGGCAAAATTAAGGCCTCCCTGAAGATGACATGTGTCTGGTAAATCAAGCTTTCTTCCTCTCCGTGCTGTGGGCCTCAAGGAAATTCACTGCTTCTACTACACAAGATGTACACAACCCAGGGCTCCATTTTGAGAGCCCCCTGCCAAAAATGCACAACATACAGAAGCCACTAAATTTTGTTTTCCTATCCCTGAGCCACAAACGCCACTCTATACACAGCACCAATACAGCTTGTGGCTCCTGAATCTATATATATCTGTGTGTGTTTGTGTGCACGCGTATATATGTATCATACACACACAAACACACATGCCTATATACATGCTATATTCTACATTAAAAAAGCAATCACAAATGATATACACAGGTAATACATAGCAGCTAACGTCTATTTACAGATTTTCACAGTTAGAATTTCTTTAGAAAAGTCTGACGCTTTCAGAAACACCTCTACTGATCTTTTCTATAAATACCGTCTTTAAGGAAACTCCCCTTCTTTATTCTTAAGGAAAAATAACGACCGAAACATGTGAAGTGTTCAGCTCAAAAAGGCTTACAAAAAGCTTGAGGTTCTCTTTCGCCCACGTGCCTGCCAGCTAGACTGCTCTCCTCCCCTTTTCCAATTTACTTTCTAAATCCGGTAGGAAAGGAAAGCCACGATTGTGGGAGGGACAGGCAGGTTCTGCACCTGGCTGGTGGGCATCACTCGCCGGATGGCCATGCGGCACAAGTGCTGGAGGCTGGCAACACGCCTGGGAGTGGCCCAGAAGTACACACTTCCGTCTTGTGTCCTGCAGGCAAAAGCAAAATAAAACATGGAAGTCGGTTAAGCTCCCCCAACGCCCCATGTGATTCAATCTTCATCATCCCTGGCTAGCAGGACAAGAGGTTAGAGATGAGAGAAATTGCAGTTCAAAAACAGCTGAAGTTTGGGAAACACTGCTCTAGAACCAGCCTTGGCAACCTGCTGCACCCCCTCCAGATGATGCTGGACTACAACTCCCATCAGCCCCATGTCCAACAACATGCGTAGGCAAACTAAGGCCCGGGGGCCGGATCTGGTCCAATTGCCTTCTGAATCCGGCCCGCGGACGTTCCAGGAATCAGCGTGTTTTTACATGAATAGAATGTGTGCTTTTATTTTAAAATGCATCTCTGGGTTATTTGGAGGGCATAGGAATTCGTTCATTTCCGCCCCGCCCAAATAAGGTCCGGCCCCCCACAAGGTCTGAGGGACAGTGGACCGGCCCCCTGCTGAAAAAGTTTGCTGGCCCCTGTCCAACAATATCTGGAGGGTGTGCCAGGTTGACAATGGCTGTAGACAAATCAGGTGGGGTCAAAAGGTTCTCTTCCTTCAACAACAAAAAAGCCCTTCTGTCAGAAGAAAACTTTCCAGATCCAGACCATTTACTGCCATCAAAGGCTCACACACTTCTTTACTCAAGGATTATCTATCAAGCAGCATTGATGGCGACTGCTTTAAGTAGTTACTTCCAAGCAGCAACTAGAGAATCAGGCCCCAGTGCATGCATCTATCATCTATCTATCTATCTATCTATCTATCTATCTATCTAATCTATCTATCTATATCACCAGAGGTTTTCTCTTAAAATATCCACTTGGCTTTTAAGAAACTGCCTTGCCAGTGGAGTATGCATGTTTTGCGGTTATTATTATTACTACTTTGAGGTTTGCTTACCCAGCAGCTAGAACACTGCCATCAGTAGAAAAGGCACAGCAAAGCCCATTGTTCAGAGGTGCAACCTGGACGGGGTGGTCTTCATCAATTCTCCAGAACCGCACCATCCTGAAAAGAGAGCAAACAGGTTACGTTGACAGCCTCTATTTTATCATCACTGCTAAACTTTATGCTTAATTTGAGCAACAGCTGGAAGCTGATGCATCTCCGTTGGCTGCTGAAGACATGTAGGGAGGAAGTGACGGATGATGAAGATGAGCAAATTCACGAAGCTGTCTCACTGCAGAGGAACAGGGACTGATGCGAGGCCTAAGGGGACATGCACATTCTAGCCATTGGTCCAAAATAAACCAGGGCATTCTGGACTGAAAACTGAAGGTCCTGGTGGTTTGCAAGTGCCGCAGCAAAGAGTTGATGCAGCACGGTTGGCTGACTGCCCAAGCAGTTAGCTGGGAACTGTACAGGCCCTTCAATCATATGTGATGCAGGCGATACAAAACTGGATCACTTCCCCCCACCCTTTTAATCTTTAAAACGACGGGATTTTGATCAGTCTGGGAATATGGGCATTTCCTCTCCTCGCTGCCGGTCCTCCTCTGGTTTTCTAGACCACCTGCCAAACTGCTGTAAGCAGACCAGGAAAATATTGTGCCAATACTGGGGAGGAAGGGGTTTGTGTGCTGCAGCTTGGAGACCTAAACCTAGAAATGGCAACGGGGAAGAGGTTAGACACTCTGGCCTCAGCACAATGGCTGGAATTGAAGTTGAAGCTGCCTGTAGTTTTAAGGGGGAGAAAATGCACTTGGGAGATCCAGCCAGGCCTCCCGCGTTGGGTGTGTCTGGACTCAACCCAAGCATGACCTCACTGGCAGGGCCTTAGGAAAGCCACAAGGTTTCCATTTCTAAGGAAGAAGAGTTAATCCCTGGCCTAGGGGATGGATAAGCACTCCTGTATCCACCCAACCTGCTGATTTTGGCACCAGTGAGGAAAAGGGATGGGGGAGGTGACCATTTCCTCCTCCTCAATTATGTGTAAAAAGGAGGGGTGGGGATGGCGACACCCACCCCTGGATCTGCATGTATCAGGTGAGGAGGAGGAACGGCGTGTCCTGGGTGACTGAAGTGAGCAATCCCATGGTTAATGTCATATAACGGAAGGCAATGTAGGGATCCCCTAAATGCAGTCTGAAATGATATATACTATAATACAGCCCCTGCATTCTTCCTCCTCATTCTGCCACGTGTCAGAGCAATACTTTCCCTCCCCGTTGCTCAAGGAGATTCAGACCAAAGGTCTAAATACCTCAACAATAAAATGTGTCAGGTCTTCAGGAATGTTGCAAAAAGGTTTTAGAAGGAAGCTTGCTTGCGCAAGTGAGCCCGCTCCTGGGTCTTGTGACAGGGCACTTTTCAGCAACCCCTCGACAAAGGTGCCGGAAAGTCACATGCCCAGCTGTCAGATTGTCTCCTGTTGCATAATGACCGTTTACATAGGAGCCTGTTCTAACTTGCCAGACGACTGTGCAATATTGAGAAACTCTGCTCAATTAACTTCAGATGAAGTCGTGACTCTAGCTTCTGCCCCAGTTTCTTTCTTGCTGCGGGCTTTGTGTGGCTGAGCAGACAATCTGAGGTTCAATGGCTCTTATTTATCTGCCCACGTGTTATTACAGACACCACTCTTCCCAATGTGTGACCTCCAGGTATTTTGAGCTGCTACTTCCATTACCCTGATCACTGGGCCAAGTCAGCTGAGGATTCCATAATTACCAGCAAGGCAATACCACCTAATCATTCTAATTTGAGTTTAAAGTTTCGTCTTCTCTCCTGCTGACTGTGCTGTTTCATTCTACAGCTCATCTGATTATTGCATTCAACTGCATTTTAAAATTGTGTGCTTGTGGGGCGCTTTGAAGACCCTAGGGTTGCGTAGGTAAATAATTCTGACCGATTTCCCCTTATCCTCCTAATTCAAGTGCCGGTCATCTGCGGTGGGGGAAAGCCTCCCTCGCCCTCAAAGACACTGCACAAAAGTTCATTTCCCAGCCAGCAAGAACCAGCGGAACCAAGCCGTGCTTTGCCATACTTACTTATCATCGGCAAGACTCGCAATATGCAGTCCGTCGTGGCTAAAAGATACAGATCTGACCCAGCGGTCATTTGCTCCCCCAGCAAATATTGGAGTCGGTGCGGGAAACAGATGCCTGAGGATGAAATTAAGAACTTTGGTTCACGGGACATTTGCTCTGCGTTTAATCATTAACCAAAAGCCACTCAACAAGGCTTGCCAGGACTAAGGCTGTGTACGCTCCCTGTATTTAAGGGACAAAGAATCCTGGGAATTGTAGTTGGCTAAGGGTGCTGGGAATTCTAACTCTGTGAGGGGATAAACTACAGCTCCCAGGATTCTTTGAGGGAAGCCATGCATTTGGAATGGAAGGTGGGCACACACAGCCTTCGTACATTAATGGATCGAAGTTTGAAGTTAACAGATCTAAGTTACTCATGTCCTTTAATTTCAATGGGTCTGCTCCCAAGAAAGACTTAACAAACTGACCATAAGCTAGCTGATTGGGGTGGGTTTGAATATACAAACAAGCCATAGTTAAGCCAAGAGAACCATGTATGTACGGACATGAAGGTATGTAAACTGCTTTGAGGAGTTAAAAAACACACAAAAACCAATCAAGCAGTGTGCAACTTTTATGAAATAAATACAAACAGCTTTACCCAACCTGGCACCCTCTAAATGTTGCTGAACTTCCGACTCCCATCGTCCCCGACTTGTTGGTCATGCTAGCTGGGGCCGATGGGGGTTGAAGCATCTGGTGGGCACAAGTTGGTGAATCTTCAGTGATCAGCCGTGGTCTCTGGGGCTTCCAAGGAGAAGAGTCTTTCAAGCCTTGTACCCCGCCTGACATTCCATTCTTAATGTGTGCCAGCAGAGCATGTTCTCTGCTAGTGAACTGGGGTCCCAGAGTTTCTATTTTGCAATTCACTAATCCCTATTTCAGCAATGACAAACCTAGACAGCATCTTAAAAAGTAGAGACATCACCTTGCCGACAAAGGTCCGTATAGTTAAAGCTATGGTTTTCCCAGTAGTGATGTATGGAAGTGAGAGCTGGACCATAAAGAAGGCTGATCGCCGAAGAACTGATGCTTTTGAATTATGGTGCTGGAGGAGACTCTTGAGAGTCCCATGGACTGCAAGAAGATCAAACCTATCCATTCTGAAGGAAATCAGCCCTGAGTGCTCACTGGAAGGACAGATCCTGAAGCTGAGGCTCCAATACTTTGGTCACCTCATGAGAAGAGAAGACTCCCTGGAAAAGACCCTGATGCTGGGAAAGATGGAGGGCACAAGGAGAAGGGGACGACAGAGGACGAGATGGTTGGGCAGTGTTCTCGAAGCTACCAGCATGAGTTTGACCAAACTGCGGGAGGCAGTGGAAGACAGGAGTGCCTGGCGTGCTCTGGTCCATGGGGTCACGAAGAGTCGGACACGACTAAACGACAATAACAACAATCCCTATTTCACACCTGGAAAACTGCAGCCGCTTCTCTAAAGTAAGCCACTGAAAGCATTCCTGGCTGCTGTGGTGGATCCTGAACCCAGTCCTCTCTCCCAGCCAAGCACTGTCCAATGAACAACACTGGCACCTGGCTTTGTCCGATTCTTCTTAACCTGGTACAAATCTAAGCAGAGGCTGCCCTTGTAAAATAAAGAATGCCAAGGGTGGGCAAGTTTTTAAGATTATTCCTGTGCCCACTCCACCCAACTCACTCACCCAAACTCCATCAGAATGACTCCAGTGTGTGGGTCCCAGACACAAACGCGGGTATCATGAGATGCTGTAGCCAGTAAAGCTCCGTCAGGAGAAAACTCGCAGGCTACAACATCGTTGTGGTGCCCTTCCAGTTTTCGGATGAGAGTGTACTTATCCATATCCCAAAGCAGCACCTGCAATCAAAACAAGCTCATGTTATAGCGATGCCCAGGCACAGAGGGGACATTTCATCAACTTCTTCCCACCACCCCGCTCCCTGCAAAACTACGTTTTCTGCTAGTTTTACTGAGGATTACAACTAAAGCCAAGCATTAAGAATTACTACAATTACGGAAAATGCTCAGTGCCATACTCAGAATTATTTAAATTAAAGCAAACATGCATATTAAGTGTTATTTATTAAAAATAAACCAAAAAATTAAAACGTTTGTATCAACAGTGGTGGTTTTACTGAATCCCATGTTATTACTTTAACTGTTTTAAGTAAAAGAATATATAGATATGTATACAGTAGCTGGGTTAAGTACTAACATCTGCCCGCCCCCCTTTCCAATTAACTAACAAAATTTTAAGAAATATACAGACAGAAAAAAAAGTAAGGTTAACATATGGTTACTCCCGTGGAATCCCCTGTGAGTTTAAGATCACTTGTTTACAATAGGCTTGGATCGCCAACGTCAGCCTAGGAAGAGAAACAGATACTGCAAGCAAAAAAGGAATTGTCACAGCCAAACGACATGACTTTGGCAAAAAAACCCAGAAATTAAACCAAGTTTATTATATTACACATTTTAAGCTTAATTTTTTTTAAGAAAAAGAACAAAAATAAAAATCAAGCACTGCTATTTGCCAAGATTTTTTTAAAAAAAAAAAATAATTTAAAAAGGTCTCAGTAATTAGCAGTTTACACAAACGGGCACAGCTTAGCACACTTCACATGCAGTTGTATACTTAATACTGTAGTCAGTAAGTTTAAGCATGTGCAGGAAAATTTAGATCTCAAAATTGCACTAGAAAGTTCAGTGTCATACAATCAACAAGCTAGCAAAGGTCGGTGGCTACAAAAACAGGTTGGCATATAATGTTTAGCCTTTTTACGGAATAGAATATTTTTTTCGTTTTTTAAATAAATATATTATGTATGTATGCAAAATTGTTGAGCCACCCTGAACTTTAGGAACAGGCAGAGATAACAAACATAAAACTGGTCCGGGGGTGGGGAACTAAGGCAGGGTGTAAATAAATATATTAATTAGTGACGCCACTGCTGTACTGTACTGAAACTTCGTTACTAAGTCCGTCACAGTAAGCGACGAGGGACCGGCTCAGTTTTATTAAGAGACTCCAGAATTCCATAGGAATTGGAAATATCTATATTGTTAAAATTTTAAGAGGAGCCAGAGGATCTCTTTACCAACGTTAAAATAAAATAAAAAGGAAAAGAAAGGGGGAGGGGGAAGCAGAAAGTGGACATCAACCAGCACCTGCGTACGTACAGTACACCCTGCAGTCGAATGCAAGGTTACTTCGTCCTATGGTAAAGTTCGCCTCCAGCCTGGTGGCCAGAGATGCCACTGTTTCTGCCCAGCTAACACCAATGTGCGCTTGTCTGAGTGGTGCCAGCTTAACCTCAATCACACCAATATTGCTGCCACCACCTGTGACAGGGAAAGCAAGAAGCTTATGGAAAACACACAGCCTAAAAAAAAAGATCAATGCATACATCTACATCTGTTCTATTTTAAAGGGCTTTACTGATAAGTCTTTCTTATCTAGGCTTCCTTTTTTAAATAATAATAATAATAATAGTAATAATAATAATAATAATCACAATAGGCTTTTCTTTATATTTCTTTTTCAAATGACACTATCTCTCTGCTAACCTTCAAGTTGCTAACTTTGAAAGCCACAATTTTCACTAGCCCGGAGGATGGACAACTTGTTCGACCCTGAAGGCCGTCTCAGGGGTGGGTAGTTGATAAAGAGAAGCAGCACCGGCATTTTAATCCATGTGACAAAACATTACAATTGGCGGCTGCTGAATTTATTCTGTGACATTTGATTTCGCAACTGGTGGCTCTGGGTTGTAATAAGTCAACTCAGGCCTAACTTCTGAAAAAAAAAATTTATACTTTCAGAATTTCTGCCCAACATGTGGACTAGAAACTTAACTCCTAAAATGGGATTTAAGGGTTCCAGATTCTAACAAAACTCCAGTCCTCACGCTTCAGGCGATACAAGTTGTCCACCCTTCTATTACCCCTACCTGGAGTTTTCTAATATTAAACTGAACAGAAGATACACAACTCAAATCCCAGCATGCTTATTCGAAAGTAATTCAGTGCAGGCTTGCTCTCAAATAAGCATGTCTTGGACTGCAACTTTATAGACTTAGCACTATTCTAGACTTTTATATCAGGGATGGGAACCTTCAGCCTCCCAAATGTTGTTGGGCTCTCGCCCTTAGCAGCATTGGCCATTCCTTATCCCCCCCCCCCCAGACCAGTGGTTGGGGATGATGGGAGCTATAGCCCCACAACACCTGGGGGGGCGACAGGTGCCTTGTTCCTGCTTTATACAAAGAAGCAGCTCACTCTATGTTCTTTGACTGCCCTGTGTTGCATTTTGCAAGTACGGCAGCACAACGCAGTTTGATGCAAAACTCACTGCTCATCCTTTCCAAAGCACTGAGCTCAAGGGCAGTTTGTTGGAAACTGTCCAAGAATGACATTTTACTGTCAAATAAGATCAGCAGCCCAGGCTTTGGAAAAGTAATCTTTCAAATGAGCGTGACAGCAGAATATCAGGAGTCACAAAGTATTACTATAAAACTATTCCTTTCTTAAGCAAAAGGTTTGTGCCCTCTCTCTCTCTTTTAAGTCATGGAACAGATGGAGATATGCATGGCTACTTTGCAAGATTCCTCAACTTTATTGAGACTAAAAGCAATAAAAAGTTCAGCTCAGTAAATGATAACCGAACGAAAGCCTGGTGCCAATTTACTACAAATGTTTTTGTCATGCAATTCCTTAAATCATCATCATCATCATCATCATCATCCAGCATGACACAGAGCACAAGCTGGCTATATTCTTAAGATTCAAGATAATTCTTTGCTCACAATCAAAGACAGGTTGAAGAACATGAAACTTTGATACTTACTGCTTTACTGGCCCCCACAGAGCAGAGAATGGAAGAATCTGGAGAGAAAGCACAGCTATAGACCCAGTTTGGGTGCCCTCTTAATACTTTCATCATATTTCCTGGAAAATGGAAGGGAAGGGAATAAAGCCAGTTTAGTATCAAACACTCATATTTCACTTGAAATATTTTGAGGTGCTTCCAAGAGCTACAGCCTCACAAAGCAAAGTACAAAGGAAGCCACTGCTCAGTGTTGTCCACATCGACACTCCAACACCCCCAGCCCTACCTGTAGATCGAGCCTTGGACATTCTGCACTCAAAGCAGATGCTCTAACCATGGTCCTTCCCCAATAGGTACAGAAGGAAGTGCAGAAGGAAAAGAGTCACAGCAGAACACATGTACAGGTTAGTTTTGGAGATGCAAGCTTCTTTCGGAATCAGGGAAAGGCTGCCACGAAGAGGAAGATCTTCAAGGTCTGCCTAAATGCAAGAGCTGAACACAAGGCCACTGAAGTCTACTGTTTTGGGAGCTACCACCAAGAAGGCTTGGTCTCTTATGCATGCCAGCCTAGCTGATCTGGCCCTTGAGGTAGATCTAAGCTTGAAGGCAGGATTGGATGAAGGAAGTCGTTCAGATAACCTACCAAAGCCCTAAACAGCTTGAGTCCGTGATTTATCTGTGCTGCTGCTGTTGACATGTCTGTCTCAAGAGACAATGGAGGAGAGCGCCTTTGGGAGTGAAGTCAAAATGCTGGAGAGTATCTGTGCTCTATCTATACACACACACACACACACACAACTTAACAAAAATAAAACCTGCTCTATCCAAAATGAGAAACTCTAAAACCAAAGCTAGAATTCTGGTTTGCAAACAAGGATCAAGGTGCGGTTCGCAAGCCTAGTTTCTAGTCAAGAATTTAGATCTAATGTGTGCATGCTTGTCTGCGAAGACAATTTTGGAGGGCTGGCAGATATTACAGACAGACAAATCTGGGACACTGGGAACATCTCTAAAAATACCATTTGAACTTGCTGTATATAAAGAAAACAATCTCAAAACATCAAAAAAAAAATTACGAATGCATCATAGCTTTCCATTGCTAGACAGTAAATCATGTTGTTTGTTATGCCACGTAAAACATTCCTGATAACATACCATCATCCTTCAGGTCCCATACTCTTAGTGTTTTGTCTCGTGAAGCAGATACTAGTATTAGGCTGCCATCAGGGGCAAAAGTTAAGTCTCTGACAACTTCTGTATGGTCCATTAAATTAAGGAGGAGCTTTCCTGTTGGAATAAAATATTTTAAAATTAAACCTGGAAAGTCAGGAACAAAGGGCAAAAGGTTTCTTTTCTGACTGCAACTCTTGGGGGAAAGGTTGGCATTCTTCCTTCTGTATTAACATTTTAAATACTTAATATTGTTAAAAACAAACAAAACCCTTGATGTGTTACACAACACACATTTTTTAAAAACCCACCCCCAAGAATCACAGGAACCATAGTTTGTTAAGGACACTAGAAATAGCTCTTTGATGGGAAAACTACAGTTCCCAAGCCTTGAAAGGGGGTGTGTGCTTTAAATGTGCAGGGTGTACTGCAGCAGATGTGTACTCTGCAAGTAACAGGGTGTTATTTTACATTTATTAACGTTTAGGGCTGTTGGGATACAAATTACATACAGGGAAGCAGGTTTAAACAAATCCACTTTGGAGTGGAAGGGCAGGATACATATCCTTTGATAAATCAAATATTGTGCCAGTCTTGTAAGTAACAGTTACCAGCCTGGAAGTATGTTTTTACTTGCTGGCTGGCAGAGGAAGGATGGTGTAATCCATCTCTTCTCCGCCCCCCCACAGGCCTTCTATCAAATTCCTTGTTGTCTATGGCTACCAGGCCAGTGCTTAAATGCAAGGCTGTCTTACACATTACTTTTAATACGTTATTTGTTGATCCCAAACATATTTCAGTTAAGCCAATATGCTTGCGTTATCTGTTGGATAAGCTTTTCGACTTGATGCCAGGAAAGCTTATCTTCTAAGCAGTGCAAAGATTTACTTTGAAACTCAAGGAACTTGGCAGTCTGCTTGACATTTAAACACTGTCCTATGCAGTGCATCGTTCCAATTTCCGTTCTAAAGGTATAGATTTTTCACCCAGACCAGAAGCTAACTGGGTGAAAACTGCCACTGTAAAGACAGCCTCCAGCGATCAGAGAAATTCATATAAAAGGGATCAGAGATGACAACAACTAATAAAAAAGCAACCGCAACCAGAAACCCACAAATTATCTCACTAATGACTGGTGCAAAATGTGTGCAACGTTAAGACCAAGAATGTGTCTAGCTCAACACTTAAGCCCGTCATTTTCCGGCTCTATGGATCAGATAATTATCAAGACTTTGGCAGCAGAATGGGGACACCCCGAAATCAGGACTTCAAAGCACCTGCAAAGTGCTGCGAAAACAGTTTTCTTTCTTTGTTTTAGTTAGACTTTTGATGCAATACATTTTTCATGGGATCCTGCCAAACCAAGCATGACTTATTCCCTCCCCATCATCTGCTCAGATGGGCTGTGCATCCATTCTCTGCTGGGCACAGGTACGCACAGTCAAGGCAGGATTTGTCCGCATCCTCCCACTCATCAGATGATACAAGATGGAATAGCATCGTGGGCTTGTCAATTTGGATCCCCTGGCAGGCCAAGAGTGGCCTATGGGCCAATACTTCCCCAGCCTAATTCAAGGAATATTCAGAGTCACTGGGGATGGGCACAACCACAGGCCTGTAGGTCAGGTGTGCCAGGCCACTCCATCAGTCCTGCGCCCTTGCCGCCTGTGTGGCTATTAGGCTCAGAGGGGTAAATCCTTCTGATGAAATCAAAAGGGAGGTTTTATGTCATCATGGCAGCAACCCGCCCCTTTATTTCTCAGATCCACCATGACTCCAAACCCGGAATTTCTATTTATCTGCCACAACCCAAAGCTATTGACAGATCCACTCTCCATGAATTTGGAAATTGTCCGCAGGGACAACCGGAGCCCTTTCAGGCATCAGAATCACATTTTAAGGTACCCTTCCCTGGTTCTTAGAAAGAAAGCAAACTGAATTTATTTTCTACGACCAGGACGCTGCTTACCTGTATAGACATCCCATATTTTGATACGACCATTGGATAAGCCCGTTGCCAGGAGAAGCTGGTCTTGGCCGAATTTGAACCGGTGCCATTCTATATTCACACACCGGCTCTGCTTTTCAGGCACGGAAGATCCAAAAGCCAAACTCCAGACGATGTCACCGCAATCTATGACGTGCTCGCTGGGCTTGTTTTTCTGGTCTCCATTGCTGTTCTGCCTCGCAAGTTTGGAATGGCTTAAATTGGTGAAAGTCTTTACGCCATGCAATGAACTGGGAGGGAAAAACAAACCAACCTTTTAGAAGGAAGAACTCTCCAAGCCATTGTAGACACAAACAGCAACATTGATAAAATGAGTCGATATGCAGCACGCTTTCCCAAGCTAATGCTTTACAGATACTTTGGACTGCAACTTCCAGCATCCCTGACCATTGAGCTGACACCAGCTGTAGCTCAAACCATCGTTCATGTGTGTGTGTGTGTGTGTGTGTGTGTGGCTATAGATAATATTCTCTCCATGCAGAGTAGGCCAACCTACTAATGAAAACTTGTTCAATATATGGGGGAAACTGACAAATTCCAACAGTAAAGGTTTTACTATTTCCCCATTAACTTTATGAATTAGGTCACTGCTACTGCAAGAACCAAAGCAGAGAGAGCACTGAACATGGAGGTGGAATGAACCCAGACCTCTGTCCACTAGACCACGTTAGCTTTTATGGAGCACAAACTGTGGAACTCCCTTCCACAGGAGGTAGTGATGGCCACCAACTGGGTGGCTTTAAGACAAATTCATGGAGGAGGAGAGGGCTGTCGATTGGCTACTAACCACGATGGCCATGCTCTCATGTTCTGCCTCAACACTGAGAGGCAGCAATGCTTCTGGATTCACAGAATCATAGAGCTGGAAGGGACCCCAGGGTCATCTAATCCAACCCCCACCCCCGTTACCATCAAAATGAAGTATGGTTTGTAAGGTCTCTACCATGGACACCTCCCTTCCTAAGGCTGGCATGGTATGCGCATTTAGTGGCCTGAGAGTAGATCCCATGGAACTTAAGAGTTAATCTGCAAAGGACTGCTCTGAAAACATGGGTTTTTGAAATGACACGTGAAAAGCCTGCTTTTAAATTGTATACTGGCATGGAATATGCTCTACGTGGGGCTACCTTTGAAGGTGACTCGGAAACTACAACTAATCCAGAATGCGGCAGCTAGACTGGTGACTGGGGGCGGCCGCCGAGACCACATAACACCGGTCTTGAAAGACCTACACTGGCTCCCAGTACGTTTCCAAGCACAATTCAAAGTGCTGGTATTGACTTTTAAAGCCCTAAACGGCCTCGGCCCAGTATACCTGAAGGAGCGTCTCCACCCCCATCGTTCTGCCCGGACGCTGAGGTCCAGCGCCGAGGGCCTTCTGGCGGTTCCCTCATTGCGAGAAGCAAAGCTACAGGGAACCAGGCAGAGGGCCTTCTCGGTAGTGGCGCCTGCCCTGTGGAACGCCCTCCCATCAGATGTCAAAGCGATAAATAACTACCTGACATTCAGAAGACATCTTAAGGCAGCCCTGTTCAGGGAAGTTTTTAATCTATGATATTTTAGTGTATTTTTGGTTTCTATGGAAGCCGCCCAGAGTGGCTGGGGAAACCCAGCCAGATGGGCGGGGTACAAATAATAAATTATTATTATTTGTCAGTGCATTTCCCCATAAAACACACACTTTGCACGTAAAATATTGCGTGTGTAACTTCTGAGTACAGAAACCGCACAGCAAAATCTGAAGATGTGCACAGTTCAACTGGGAGTTGCGTTCCAACTTGCAAGCAACTTAAATAGCACTGATTGGGTCGTTCCTCCTAAAAAGCAGACTGAACAAATTGTTTCGACACCTCTGGTTTGCATTCTATGCCTACACATGCCACGCTAAACCATGGCTGAGTTGCAGCAAGCTTTAGGCTCATGCGCTCTGCCTATCCATCTGCACTGCTGAAATTACGCATCCAGAAGCCTCCGCTTTTGGCCAGCTTCAGAAACCACAATTTGAAGCTGTCTGGTTGGAAATTAATCTGTTTGTTATATCCGATGGCATGACAAATCACGATTAAGGGAAAACAAAAGCTTTCTCCCAGTTGCATGAGCAGGGAGGGCATGTATACACATATCACACTAAGCCATGGCTTAGCACAGGGTAATCAACCTGTGGTTTTCTCGCTACTACACCCATCATCCTTGATGATCAGCTGTGCTAACTGGGTTCATGAGGGTTGGAGAGTTAAAATTCTACCTCCCCTGTTGGATAATGAATGTCTGTGGCTCGCCATTGCAATTGGAGAGGGTTCGGTTGCTTTCAGGCTTCCTAGAGGGAGCTGGTTGGCCACTGAGAACAGTGTGCTAGACTAGATGGGCAATTGGCCTGATCTTGCAGGTTCTTTTCCTTATAGAGTTCAGCACCATCTGGAGGACCACAGACTTGCAAAACCGATTATTTTGGAATGACACAATTTGTTTTCGAGTAGAAAGCAGACCGCCTGTTAACTTTAAAAATCTGCTTTCGACACAACTGTTTCCAGAGATTTTTGTAAAGAACACACGACGAACAGAAACAAAGCTATTTTCAAAACAGGCTGTACTCACAAATTATTCAGGCACTGAGACCAAGGAACAAGTTTTACTATGCGATGGCCTTGTGACCAAGCGAAGTAGGAGCCATCTGGAGCAAAGGCAACAGTCCAGTTTTCACGCCCACACTTTTTGTCGAAAGGAGAAGCTGGGGCTAAAAGTTCTCCCACTGTCCGTGATCTTCCTAAAAAGAGAATGCACCATTTGTAAGCGTGAACCAGAAATTCAACATGTTTCCAACTCCACTTTTTTGAACCCTTGCTACTGAATAATCGCATCAGTAGTCAACAGTGAATACGTTTTTATTTTTACTATTGATCGACACAGCATTCATCTGAATGGAATTTAAGGATGACAGAGGGAGGTGACTTGCTAAAAGTCAGGAATGAAGTGCTGCTGGTTTAGTGAAAGGAAAAAAGTCAACTGAAATGGAAGGAATCATAGCATCCTAGGAGTGTGGAGGTAATCTAAACTAATCACAACTGCAGCATCTCTATAGAATAAGGATGGGAAATGTGCAGTCCTCTAGAAGTTGAACTACAACTCCCATAATTCATAACCCACTAGCCATGCTGGTGGGGGTTAATGGGAGTTGGAGTCCAACATCTGGAGAGCCACAGGTCTCCATTCCTGCTCTTGAATCATACCAAGCCCCCACCCAGGAACACATTAGGACCCACACTTTGAGAAGTGCTGCTTTGTAAGAGAGTTCTTGCTGGTATTTTCGACACACACCCCCAAGTCTGTCTTGATGTAGCCTAGATTTTTTAAAAAGCACTTCCTGTCTTTACATGCCTGCAGATGACAAATGGAGAAGCATGTGCAGAACCTGTGTCTACACACAAGCACAAACTTCACAATATTACCTACTAAAGGAAGCCTAGCTCTGATTGAAGAGGGTTTACACCTGACCCTTTTCAGTAAACCAAAGAAAGGATGGCTCCACTTACACCCACTTTAGTCTAAAAGCATTGAATTCTCTTACTATCCCTAAGCCTGAGTTTCTGTGCAGGCTAATCCTATGAAGCTTTGCTCAGAAGTAATCCCCACTGTTCAAGTGAGGCTTCCTACAGCACTTGACTTGGGGGGGGGTCATTTCCCCCCAGAGCGCAAAACTGACTAGGTATCTATTTAGCATTCTTCAATTATGTCTAATCTGATTTACCATTCACTCATGCTATCCCATTTACAAATAGATTTGTTTCAGTGAGGGGCTGATAAATACTCAGCCGCTTGGGGAGGGGAAAAGCTAATTACAAAAATAGAAACTGCCTTCATCTGACTGGAATTTTACTTCTTTAAAGTATTTCTGCTGCCAAAAGGGGGGGGGGCGTTCCCAAAGCAGGTTAGTTACATATGTCAATGAAAAGACTGACCTCCAGCTTACATATCTAAAAAAGACAAGAGGGAAAAAATATTGGGAGTAAGGAGAAAAGTAAACTCACGCTCTATTTCTTAGTTACAAGAAATAAAACAGAAAATCATAAATAAAATGTATATAAAATAAGAAATAACTTTTTCGGTTAACATCTTGTTCCCCAATTTTACAAAACAATGCATTTGCAGAAATAGAAGTCACCACTGGAAAAAACTGTAGTGGAATTATTCCCCTGCCTTACATCATCACCCAAGTATGCACAGCCTTCACTGGTTCCACAGACATTTTAAAAAGATAACACTAAAAGTAACCTATCATTTATTTTCCTCCACTAAATGTGTACTCCCCCTGTGGACACACAGCAATTTCTTTCACTGCATCAAGGGAGGAGGAGCTTGAGAATCCAAGTTTACTTCTCTTTCCACGCAAATACCACACAACAAACAGAACATGAAATAGATGAGAATGAAGATAGAAGGGAGCTTGTTTTCAGTTAATACAGGGTCAATAATCCCCTAGCGCAGGGTAAATGAACATTACAGGCAGGGTAACTCTCAATCCCCACTGAGCTCCACTTGCATATGTAAATGGAGAGGGGGGAGGAGGGGGCTGTGTACATGAGAAACTCAGCATACATAATGGCAGCAGTTCTAGCCATGCCCAAAAAGGCAATAAGCAAGCAAACCCTAAAGCTGAAAACCTACCCTTATTTGGTGACCCGTAGGTCTCTCAAAAAAAGGGGGAAAAGAAGACATGGTAAAAAAAAAAAGTCCACATTTTAAGTGCATTGCAAATTAGCAAGCAAGATAATTTGGGCGTCTCTTATTACCAGCAAAAATTTCTCCTCCATTTATTTCACTTATTTGGGATGAGTGAAGGGGTGGATGGTTCCAAGCTGACACCCCCACCCCCCAAAAAGGAGGGAAAAGCACGGAAGGGAGAAGAAAAATTTCACCTAGCACGCAGTCACACTGCAAGCCCGTGCAGATGTACAGCTAACTGCAAAAGAATCTTAATGAGGAACAGCCTTGTTCCTCTTTTGGGCTTTGAAATACTCCCCTAACTCCTCGGTCAAACCAGAAGTAAATTGCATGCAAGCAATTTACATTACAGTCCTGCTCTCTATGCTTTATTTAAAAAAATCATTTTGCAACTTTCTGTACTCTCACAACTGAAATCATTGAAGGAATTGTTTCATATCTCTATAACCAGATTCCCCGCCTCCCCAAAAAATCACTAGATCCTTCCTCAGTGTCTCACAAAAAAAAGCACCTCTCATTCTGAGGAAACAAGAGCTTCCTTGAGGTTATCCCACCAGCCAAAATGTGTGCGCTGTTTTATTCCTCGTTATCAGAGATGATTATCACAGGCTACACCCAGTATATCGTTTTATAATCTTCTGGAAAGTTTTGAGCAGTCTACACACAAAACATGCACCTGGATAAAACGCAATGGCACCTCCCTAAGCTGGAGACCGTACAAGTGACAATAAGGTATTTCAATTTCAATTCCTGCACACCAGGAAGTGGGGAGCCTGAAGCCCAACAAAAGGTTAGGGGTTCCCAACTCCCCTCAGCCCTAGAGATAAGAGAAGTTGGGGCTGGGCTACAGGATCCCCACTCTTGATTATAAACCCAGTCGCTTGCCCACAGCTAGCTTCTGTCTCAGATTTAGCAGCACTTGTTTTTCTATTTTGCCTGTCACCCTCCTGCTCTCCTAAAGTTCTTTAGGCTGCTCTATCACCACTGCCCAGCCCCAACCACACCCAACCGGATCCACTTTATAATCTACTTCTCCAGTGCTATGACAAATGCTTCTATGCTGCCTCCAACTGCAACAGCCATACCCACCACACAACTCTCAAATTACAGAGGAGTGAAAAGGTTGAGGGGAAACCCAGCACCCTTAAGCTACTGTTTTTAGAAGGCTGTAGGAAGGAGGGGGTCACAAGTAATTAAAATTGGAACATGCCACGGGGGGGGGGCTGAGGCTTATGGATTTCATTGGGCTCTGTCCAATTCAGTTCTACTCAGAAGAGACCCACTGAAATCAAGTCAGCCATGCTCATTAACTTAAATGACTCTACTCTTACGTAGGACTAACAAAGCAGCCTGCGAGAGCCTGCCCTGTAACTGTCTCCCCTATAATTTCCTTAATGGCATTCATAACTTGCTAAGCCCGTCCCAAAAGACAAAACAAAAGCAAGGTGTACGTAATTTAGCACACCAAATCACACTGCTATTAATAGCACACCGCCATGATTACATCCCCAACAACCAAGATGCTCTCCTTCAACCCCACGTTTTTTTTCCAGAAGCCCTCATTTCCTCCTATATTGGGCCTATTCCAAGCTTAAGCCACATATGCAAAACTGTACACGCGCGGGCATAAGCAACTTCCAACGTATTGTGCAGAAAGGCAACAGGAACGACGTGCTCGTTTTATTTTGTATAAGGAAAATCATTTGCTCGCAAGCCAGTTTTATGCATGTTCCCGTACCCCTCCCTTTACTGTTTTACTTGATCCCTTGCAAACCTGGGGTTGCATCCAACGTTAGCTTTACTCGCCGCAGATCCCTCGAAACCAAGTGACCCGATTCCGATATGCCCATTCATTTCAATGGGTCTACTCCGAGTAAGGAATCGCGCTGGATGCAACCCACTTAAGAGCAGAGTCCTATCGCATCTTTCAAAGCAAGCCCTGCAATTCGGCTGCCAACGAGCGTTTTCACGCAGCACGAGGCATAGCCAACGCCTCTGAGCCATCTTCCTCCCCTCTTTTGCCACCTTTTCGATCGTTTTATTATTAGCGTTATTAATAAACATAATCAGCAATAAGCAATCCCTTTTCCCTTCTCCGCGGAAGGGGGCGCCTCTCACCAATGAGCTTCTCGTTAACACTCGGGGGAAAGCTGGCCATCTACGGAGCCGCCCTTCAGACCGGCTCTGAACAAAGAATGAAAAAAGGAGCAAAGGGAACGAAAGACTCCGAATGCTTCCCAGCCACCTTCCGCTGCGCCGCAAGAGCTAAAGACTGAGACAAAATGGCCGCCGCTGGAAGGTTTATAAAGGAGGGGCGTGGCCGCGGAGGGGCTTCAAGCCACGCCCCTTACGTGAGAGTCGCGGATTGGGTAAGGGAAAGGGAGGGAATCCGTTTAGAGGTCTGTTCTTCCGAAATAGAACGGGCCCTCCTCAATGGAATAAGCTAGCTCTTGGGCGAGACCATTCTGCGGAAGGGGGCAAACGTAACTTGGAAAAAGGAACTGTTAAAAGCTGAGGTGGCTCATATTAGAGCTAGTTGTTCCAAAACTCGTGTGTGTAAATATATATGTAATGTAATATATTATTATTATTATATATAATGTATAATATTATTATTTTCTGGCACTTAAAATAATTTGGGGAGCTCCCTGGTTCTTTTAAGTGCCAGAAAAAAAAAATAATAATAATAATAATAATAATAATAATAATAATAATAATAATAATAATAATATGATGCAGCTCCTCCACCTGTAAATGTTTAAGGATTAAAAGCATAAGGGCAGCCACTTTGGGTCAGGCCAAAGGCCTAACTAAGTTGAGCTAGCTGCAGTGGCCAACCCTGGAGAAATGCAGAAGCAGAAGGCGAAAGAAAAACCCTCCCATGTTGTTAATCTTAAGAAAATGGTGTGCAATGGTACAGTGCCAATGAACAGAGAGTTTCCATAAAGCCATCAAGATCCTGTTAATAACTCCCTTTTGAAGGAATCTAGGACTTGTCCACCTTGCTCTTGTCCTGTGTGTAAAAAGCACAGGTCTGAGTAATTTTCCCCTTGCCCCACTCCTTCCCAAGGGAAAACCTGCTATTTGGCACTAAATTGGAACAAATGGCAAAACGTGGAAAAACCTGAATTGCTGTTTACTCCTATTGAGCACTAAATAATGGTGTTTTTTTCCTCTGGGGGCAGGACAGGAGGAAGTGTGGATAGAGCCTTATGTCAGTGGCTATCAAAACATTGGTAATTCACAGAGTGTAGCTTGGGTCCCTTCCTCCTTTGGGTCCCCTTCAAAAAAGAAAAAGGGGAAATTATGGCAATATCCACATTAGAAATCACTACATTTTACAAGTAGTCAAAGGGACCAGTGAGGGCAAAGGTGAGGAAGACGTTCGGGGGGAAAACTGCACACCTTTGTGCCACAGTGCAAGAAAGGTGATTTTGGTGTCCAACCCCTAGGTACGCCTCTGGCAATTCATTACATTGGGTTGTATCCAGTGTCAGTCCTACTGAGAGTAGACCCACTGAAATTAATGGAATTGAATCATATCCATCAATGTCAATAAGCCTAGTCTGAGTAGGGCTCACATGGGATGCAACCCATTATTTGCTGAGTGAATAAGTCCTTCTGTTTGTGTCTGCCTGGCACACACATTCACACACACCTGATGCCAAGAATCCTGGGAACTGAAGTTTACTTTTCACATAGCTACAATTCCCAGCACCCTTAATAAAATACAGCTCCCAGGATCCTCCTTCAGGCAGGAGTGGAATGTGCTTTCAATGTGTGGGCTGGACATAGCCCTACTGCCAATCAATTTTGACAGATGACCCCAAGTTATAGTGTTGTTATAAGTTTTGGGGAAAATAAATGAATGTCAGGATCTATCTGGCTAATATTTGGAATACTGAAGGGCAGATTCCAGGCCTGTGGAAAAATACAGGCTCAGCTTCCTTTCCAAGCCAGGGCCTCATCTTCCAATTATATCCCAAGAACTGGTGTGTTGGCTAATACCAAAACCAGAGGTTCTCAAAAACTTGTAAAAATAAGGCCTGGAATTCTCAAAGGAGAATCAATAAAAACTCCTCCATTCAGTTCCCATATCGTATTGGCACCCGCTGCCAAGTTTTATAGCGCCTTTGGGCAAAAAAGCCCTCATTTGCCCTTTTCCTCTAAGCCCAAACCACACAACTTCCCCCAGGGAGAGTGCAAAGGTGCTGCTCTGTCCTCTTACTGCATGAGGGAGGTGAGATGGTCTCTCCCAGATGGTTGCCTGCTGTGCTGGTTCTCTATTTGCAGAGAGGGGCTTTCTTTTGTTTTTAACATAGGGGAACATTCCTAAATGTTATCTCCCACCTTGATCTCTATAATCTCATTCAGGTGCATGTGGGAACCAGGGGCTGTAGATTCAGAAAGATGCCACCTGCAATGCTCTACCCATTTATACTTAGATGTAGCTCCATTTTATTCTGTGGCACTTATTACTGAGATGTTTAGGATTTGAGCTGGCAAACACAGCTCACCCCCCACCCCACCCCGGTGTTTATTTTTCTGCTTTTTCAGCGCTGTGCTTTTTGCCACAACTTATTCCAACGACAGCAACTGGGAGAGGTGCCTTTGCGTCCTCAAATAACACTCTACATGATGCCAAGATATTCATGCCGCCTCACCCGTAAATCTCCAATCTCTTGGCATTTGCTGGACATGATAAATAAGTTTAATAGCCGTGGTCTGGAAACCCCTTCAATATGTCTCTGTTCCTGGGTTATTGATGTCAAAATGTGTTCCAAATGCATTCTCTCATCCTTTGAGGTTGTTGCAGCAAACAGATGTGCCCTTGACTGCCCGAAGGAAGAAAATAAACTCTGAAGAAGTTGAAGGGGAATTGGTGGCGGGATTTTTTTGTTTTTACAAAACAACTAGATTTGAAAAATCCAAACGTGCCTTCAGTTATTCAGCTCGCAAAGTCAAGCCATTACGACAGGGAACACACAATTGCACATTCCAATAATGTCGCAAATTGCTAAACCACACAATTGGTTTAACGCAGCAGATGCACCGCTTATTTACTAAACTGAGTGCCAATCTGATTGAGGGCTCCTCAAGTTTAAAATGGGTTGTTGTGGAATGGGGAAGTGAAAACAATTATCACTTGATGAAGTGGCCAGCATCTGCCTCAGAAACAATGGCTGCATACATACCATATAGCTCAAGTCCATTTCAAATTCATAGCTTCCTTCAAAGAATCCTGGAGACTGTAGTTTGTTAAGGGTGCTGGGAATTGTAGATCTGTGAGGGGAATTACAGTTGCCAGTATTCTGGGGGTGGTTAGACCCAGACTCTCCCAGTGTTCCTATTTTCCAGGGACATCCCAGATTTAGAGAAGCCGTCTCAGTTTCTGATTTGATCCTGAAATGTCCCGCTTTTCCTTAGGACATCTCTGTTTTCATCAGAGAAATGTTGGAGGATATGGAGTTATCCACCCACCAGCAAGCCATTTGAAGGCAATCCTGTACTGTATAGGGAAGGGTTTTTTAAATGGTTAATGTTTTATTATGTTTTTATGTATGTTGGAAGCTGCCCAGAGTGGCTGGGGCAACCCAGTAAGATGTGTGGGGTATAAATGGTAAAATTATCATTATGGAATAGGACATCCGTATTTTCATCAGATACCATATTTTTTGCTCTATAAGACGCACTGGACCGCAAGACGAACCTAGTTTTTGGAGGAGGAAAACAAGAAAAAAAATATTCTGAATCTCAGAAGCCAGAACAGCAAGAGGGATCGCTGCGCAGTGAAAGCAGCAATCCCTCTTGCTGTTCTGGCTTCTGTGATAGCTGCGTAGCCTGCATTCGCTCCATAAGACGCACACACATTTCCCCTTACTTTTTAGGAGGGAAAAAGTGAGTCTTATAGAGCAAATAATACGGTAAATGTTGGAGGGTATGGGAGATCATGTGCTTTAAATGTATTGTGTGAATGCAGCCAGTATTTGTTGATTTCAGAACACTGGACAGCAAAACCTTATGTGGAAACTGGCAAGTGGTGCCATCAGAGCAAGATTTTGAGGCAGAAGTCCAGGGCCCCTTTCATCATAATGACCTAGAACAGTCCTGTAACACAGCAGGGCTGGTTTGCCACAGTTTTAATTAAGCAAAGTCGTACATCTTGTCATTTAAAGAGGAAGCTGCCTGTAAGACCATGAAGTCCAGAGTCTAAAACTGCCTAAATGAACCACTGGAACTGCCAATATTGCCACAATCTATTATCCCACTTTCCTATCACAGCTTAAGGACCGGTGTGCTGGTTCATGCCTAAGCCAAAAGGTTCTCAGATTTTTTCCCCTTAGCTGTTTTTGTTTTTTTAAAAAAAATTAGATTCCCAAAGAACAAAAGCAATAGCTGATATGCATATTGATAACAACCTCTGAATTAACCTTTCATTTGACAAATTCAGAGGGGGAATCAGAGGTCAAAATGAAAAGAAAGTGAATCAATAACTGTTAAGATTACACATACATTGCTCCTGTGTTTTTCACTTGATCTGCAGACATTATGTGGAGAGAAAACTTCTGTTTGAGAGAGTTAGCTAATCACGATCTTTTTTAAAGCAAAACCAACAAGGCTTGAACCTGGGACCTTCTATGTGCAAAAACAGAGACTTGTCCACTGAGTCACAACAGTCTTTTTCCTTGTTTTAGTAGATGACAAGGGATTGCACATCGCAGAGTAATGGATTTTCATCCATCAGAGCTGAAATATAATGTGAAACCTTTATGAGTACGTGTATAAAGCCTCACTCCTTTTGATGGAGTCATCTTCCACATGATGCTTTTTGGAGTAACTCTGCAAGCAGTTCAGCTGGAGTGAGTCACATTGCAAGCCTGTTTGGACAGAGACAATCAAGGCCGTTGATAAAAACCACTGTTTGGTTAACCTTGTTGCAAGGCTCATAAATTGAGAACAGCATAGGCACGTCCTCTTTTTGAAGCACTGCTGGTGGCCCTGCAGTACTTGACTGCCACAAAGAGCTTTAGAGAACAGCAAGGAAGTGCTGCGACTCCACAGATTCATAGAAAATGTTTTATGTCAAAGGAACAAATGAGTGCCATGGCAGTAAAGAGACATCAGAAGGGCTCAGGGGTGTAGAGTTTGTCTCACATTTATTTGCTTTACAAATTTATAATCTGCACTTCCATAAAAAATATAGGAATACACAGAGTGCAAAATAAAAGGATAGAGATGACAAAAGATCCATGAAAACATCAATAAAATGAAATAAATACTAATTGGTTAATACTGTGTCCTTGAACTCTGGTAATTCCTCTTTCTTGCCTGAATAGAGGATGCAGAGGCGGGTGGTTGTGTAAATTAGGGTATTGTACAGTGATAAAATATGAAATTGTTGCTCTTCCCGCTTTTACCTCTTGCCCTAAATGCCGCTGGAAGATTCCCCAGAAGGGTGAAAAGGTTTTCCCACCCCTGTGTTAGAGCCTCGCTGCTATGTCCCCCTGCTTTTGTGCTTTTTTATAGAATCATAGAATTGTAGAATTGGAAGGGACCACGAGGACCATCTAGTCCACCCCCTGCAAAATGCAGGAATAGTCTGCCCAACTAGGGACTCGAACCCATGACCCTAATTAAGAGTATCTTTTCAGACTTGGAAATAACTAACAGACTAAGGATTACTTTCAGGCAAGCAGGAAGGTGTCCAAAATGTGGCAAGGAGTGGAAGTGTGAAGGTAAAAAACCACCTCATTAATTGGAGTTCTAAATGACCTGTTAGTGTTGCAGATCTGGGCAAGTGATTCAGAGCCTTCCTACAGGCTTTTTGTGTGTGTATTTGCTGAACGCTTTTTGTTGGCGTGCAGCAACGTGGCTTCCCTTTCCTCTGCCAGCTCTTGCATGAAATCGTTTGACCATGAAGAACAAGGAGGTCGAGTATCATGTTACTGTGGCACACTTTGCCTAAACAAAAACAAGTTTCCGGGTACGATGATATGTCATTAGCAAAAGAATAGCATATCCTGGAAGACAAGCGTTCAAACAGGGCTTGACAGTGATCTTTCATAATCCTCCTCTTACACAGACAAAAGATGCAGTTTCTTACTTTAAATAATTATTATTCTTATTCCTGGTCAATTTATTACCTGTCCTTCACCATCAGATCCCAGGGCAAGTTACAACAGTTTTAAATTCAACACAATATTAAAAACAGGGTATGTTAAAAACTGTGTTCCTACCTCTTTAAACTGTTATGGCTTTCCCCAAAGAATTCTGGGAATAGTAGTTTGTTAAGGGTGATGAGACCTGCAGTACTAGGAGACCCCCCTTCTTTACAGAGCTCTCCAATTCCCAGAGTTCCTTTGGAAAAGAGGTATTGCTTGTTAAACCATTCAGGATTTGTAGTTCTGTAAGGGGAATAAGGGTCCCCTACTAACTCTCAGCAACCTTAACTAACTACAGTTCCCAGAATTCTCTGGGGGAAGCCATGGCCATGTAAAGTGGTAAAGGTAAAGGGACCCCCAACCATTAGGTCCAGTCGTGGCCGACTCTGGGGTTGCGGCCCTCATCTCGCTTTATTGGCCGAGGGAGCCAGCGTACAGCTTCTGGGTGATATAGCCAGCATGACTAAGCCGCTTCTGGCAAACCAAAGCAGTGCACGGAAACGCTGTTTACCTTCCCGCTGGAGTGGTACCTATTTATCTATTTGCACTTTGACGTGCTTTCGAACCGCTAATTCGGCAGGAGCAGGGACCGAGCAACGGGAGCTCACCCCATCGCTGGGATTCGAACTGCCGATCTTCTGATCGGCAAGTCCTAGGCTCTGTGGTTTAACCCACAGCGCCACTTGTGGTACAGTACTGCTTTAAACCTATTGCGCAGATGGTGCTCCTGTGCTGAATGGGGCTCTCCAGGCCAGGTGCAGCTCAGTTTGGCTGCTTGACCGGCCCATATAACTCTTGTGCAGCTGCATAACTCAAATAATGCATGAGTTAACAAAGTCAGACTTTGGCACTGAAAATCTGAAGAGCAACAGAGCAGTGATAAAAGCAGCTGAGTGAGGAAACAGGGGGCAAGGGTTGCTCCAAGGAGGGCGGCCAAGAAGCACTTGGAAGGAAGGTGTTGTACGTGTTTAAAAAAAACGAGCATGTTGGGTTTATGATTAAAGCTGTTAATGGTTAATGAGTTTTTGTTTGCTTTGATGGGAGATGCTGAGAAGGTTTGACAAAGAGGGCAAAGGATTGTTGCAGGTGCAGAAGAGGCGTGGGGATGATGGCAGCTCCTCTTTATGATAGGAGGACCAGTGATTGAGTGATATTTAGCGTTATCCCTGTAACATCAAAAGTAACTACAGTCAAAGGTAGGAGTGGTGATTTCAAGCCAATACGCGAACTTTCCGCACCCACATGACTCCAGGCTTGGTGGGCTTCCCTTCTCTGGACACATCGACACGGTACATGTAAAGCAGTATTGTACAATTTTAAACAGTCGTGACTTCCTCCAGAGCAACATATAGTTTATTCCGGGTGCTGAGAGTTGTTAGGATGCCCCTACGAGCAACACTTATTGGAGTGGTTTGTCCTTCAATCCCTCTTCTCAGTGAAATCTGGGAACTGTAGGTTCTGTGAGGGGAATTTGGGAGAACTGAATCAATCAATAGATTTTATTGCATTAGCCGTGTGGCCATAGCATGATATACATAGAAATAACAACATAAAATGGGGGTGGGGAGGTAAAGGTAGATATCGTCCTGGGTGAATACTTAAAGGGAGAAAAAAAAAAAGAAATAACAGAAGCAACAGGGGATTTAAAACATCGAGTGACCGATAGTACAAAAACAAAAAGACAAAAAACTGCTGAGGCTGGAGGAGGATCGTTAAGGGGTCCTTCAGCTCCTCAGATTTGTCCTAGCTCCATTGTCCTTGGACAATAAAGCTGCTTGGAACTTCGTTCGATTGTGCAGCGTATCGACTGCAGCTGTGGTGTTAAAAAGAAGTTAGTGCCGCTTTCCTCTTCATCACACTGAGCAGGAAGTTAGCTGTCATCTCGGTGATCCAACAATCAGAATCCTGCAAAAGAAGGGACACTATCCAGGGCTGGATTGGGAGATGAAGCTTGTTCATGAGAGGAGTTAAAAACCGAGATCTTTCATCTGTCCAGTTGGGACAGAAGAGCATTACATGTTCCATAGTCTCCAGAGCCGTGTCATTACAGGTGCATGTTCTGTTTGCGATGGGGACTCTGGAATAACGACCCGACAGAACTGCTGTAGGAAAACAGTTGAGACGGGCACAGGTAAAGGCCCTTCGCTTAGCCTCCGAAGAAATTGTGAAGCAGTATAGAGGGATTCCTTCAGGGGGAGGAATAGCTAGGGCTAGGCCTGAACACGGCCCTCTTGCATCGGCAGCTGAGTTAGAGAAGTCAAGTTGCTGTAGCTTCTTTTTAATTGAAGGTAGGGCCGCCGGACTAATACACTCTAATTTAAGAACAGTTTTGCAATTCAGATTGTAAAGAGAGCGGAGTTTGAGGTTAATTGTAGTTTTCCAAGGGGAATTATGGATATCTCTTAGGATCAGATTGGAAAAACCACCTCTAATTCGAGAACTGAATCTCTGTGAGTTTTTTTGTGTGTTTTTTTGTGTGTTTTTTTTTTAAGGATGGGTAGCGTGGCTAGAATGAAAACAAGAACAAAAACCACATTTGTGCCAGCTCTAGAAATATAATCCTCACTTACTTATGGTTATAAATAAGCAATGTTTTGCAAAATAGACCAGATGGAATAGGGGATGGGTCTCTCAATGTTTGTTCTCTTGGTTTCTCATCCCCCCCCCCGACTTACAAGCTAGGCATCTTTCCTGGGCGCCAAGGTGAGCTCAGTGTTTGTTGAGTGCAGGGACCTGAGGTAAAATCCAACCAAGTCCTACTCAGAGTAGGCCCATTTTTAATTAAATGACCAAACGTAGTCTCATTTATTGATTTCACTGGGTTTACTCAGAGTTGGGCTAGCATGGGTACAACCTATTGAGAGGTGTTCGGTGACATTGCTGAAGCCTGGGAGACAGCAAGGCCTGCTCTACTACAAGGTTTTGCAACAGCTACAGAATTTGGCAAGACTGTAAAAATGAGGGAGGGCTACAGGCCGCTCCAGCTGCTCCTGTTATGAACAGAATGGAAAGTCATTTAATCAATTTCCCCCCTTTGCCCCAAATCTATCATCTCAACAAGTAATTTATTAACACTAATAAACGATGACATGTTGCAAAACTCTCCCTTTCTTCCAATTAACCCTGTGGGTTTTGTTGCTGTTGCTCTTGTTCTTATGGTATATTTCACATCAGGCAAGGAGAGGAGTTGATCTCTGACATGGACTGAAAAACAAAAATACAAAAACACCGAACCTCAAAAATATTGTGAGCCATGTTATTCCGACTGCTTTGTGCAAACAAGAAAGCAAATATTGAGCTTCCCCTTTTCTGATTTACTGCTGTTAGTTCCCCCGCTCTTCCTGTGTTGACTGATAAAATGGTGCATCGGAGCTGTAAGCAGATCTTATCAGCACAGCCTTATGATTGCTTTCAACTGGTCAAATGATTGTTGCTGATTAACCACCTGCTTGTTAACCAAGTAATTAATCAATGAAATGAAATGGCACATTATCAAAGCCTCAATTGTAGGAAGGTTTGTAGAATCATAGTTAGAAGGGACCCCAAGGGTCATCGAGTACAAATGAGGTTAATGCAGGAATCTCAACCAAAGCATCCATGACAGATGGCCACCCAACCTCAGCTTAAAAACCTCCAAGGAAGGAGAGTCCACAACTGTCAAAGCTGTTCCTGATATTTAGTTGGAATTTCCTTGTAATTTGAGGCCATTGGTTCGAGTCCTACCCTCCACAGCAGGAGAAAACTGGCTTGCTCCATCTTCCATGTGACAGCCCTTAAGTTATTTGAACTGTCTAGTATAGACCATTCCTGGTATTTTAATTTTTATTCCATTTTATGGTACTATCCATGGTGACCCAAAACTGAACTAGATAGGCCAACGACCACCTGAGCTCACAGCTCTATTGAACAACAACCCTGACAGCATGAACTTCTGAGTGATAGCCTTCAAATTAAGAGTGGGCTCCCTTCCGCACCAACCATTAACACTGGTGTAAAAGACAGGATTTCAGCAAGTCTAGCTTGTTATGCAGGGCAACACCTACTGAAATTACCTCATCTGCACGAGGTGCAGGGAACCTTTGGTCCTCCAGATGTTGATGAACGGCTGTTCCCACTATCCCTGCAATTGGCCATACCTAAGGAACATATGTCAAACCTAGTGGATCAAGCCAGTGGCCCATCTGGTCCAGCAGCCTGTTCTTGCAGCAGCCAGCCAGATGCATCAATGGGAAACCTGCAAGCCAAGGTGGTCAGGAGTTGTTGCTCAGCAACAGCCAGAGAGTTAAAGCTTTCCTACGCCTGGCTTGCTTTATTGCACATTTTAATCGCAGGTGTTTATTTTAATGTGTTGATGGGATTGTTTTACTGTATTTTTTTTAAATCTAGGAGCATTTATGTTTCTGTAGTTGGTTGTATACAGTGGTACCTTGGTAGCTGAACAGCTTGGCTCCCAAACAAATTGGCTCCCGAATGCCGAAAACCTGGAAGTGAGTGTTCTGGTTTGCAAACGTTTTTCGGAAGCTGAACGTCTGATGTGGCTTCCGATGGAGTGCAGGAAGCTCCTGCACTAATCAGAAGCCTTGTCTTCGTTTCTGAATCATTTTGGGAGTCAAACGGACTCCCGGAATGGATTAAATTCAAGAACCAAGGTACCACTGTATTTGTAAATGGCTTGGAAGCCAACTTTGGCATGTCATATGTCCTCTTTTTCATGATGAAAGTCGCCATAAAGATCCATAGTTAAAAGCATAAGTCGGCAAATGTGTCCTCTTTTTTGCTCTTCAAAATATGCCAACCCTGGATAATGAGGGGGACGCATACGATTATAGGACAGCTGTGGTGTGTTTTGCATCTGGTTGCCCTGCTTGAAACTGGGAAGGTGACATAGGACAGCTTAGGTGCAATGACGTCCAGGGTCTCTCCCTTTCTCTCTCTCACTTTAATGTAATGTAAGGCATCTCACCCTTTTACCCTATAATACAATAACCATATTTGGCCTCTCTCTAGGAAAGCAGCTTTTAAAGTGGTTAATGATTAAAATGCCTCGTCAAAACAACCTCAGAAGCAGCTATTTGAAACACTTGAGCTCCTGGAAAAAGGGTCTCGGCTGCCTATGTGGGAGCTTGTCACTTACCTCCGTTAAAGGATTATAGCTTCCCAGCTGAGATAAAGTTGCCAGGTTGCAGCCAGGAGGTTGTGGAAGGGAAAGGGCCATAGCTCCAGGGGCGAGCAGATGATGATCTGCATGCGATCAGGTCCCAGCTTCAACCGCTGTGGTGGAGCGAACAGTCTGGTTGGCCCATGCAGGAGCCAGGCTATGGAACCACATAGCGCTCCATGGGGGATGTGACGTCATTGCCATTCATTCATTGGTTCCTTCCATGTGCAATGGTGGCACCACCAGTCCTTGAATGTTCCATAGGTACGTAGGAGCTGGGGAAGAGTCTCATGTGGCAAAAACAATGTCTGGGCATCTAATGTGGTAGAAGCGACAAGGCTGTTGTTGGCACCCGTCCGTCTTAGGAGACTATGGAAGACCGTGCCGTCGGAGGTAAAGTTAAAACTGTTGCAGAGTTACAGTGGCTGCAGAGACCGATATGGGAGAGACATGTTTTGTTGCAGCTGGGGCAGATGGAGGAATCCACTTTCGCAGCTAGAAGATGCACCAAGGCGTTTCTTCTATCTATGCTCCCCCCAGCAGTCCTTTCTCCTCTGGTCGCTGCTGTGGGTAGGCGAACTGTCACTAGGCCGTTTAGACGCAGAGTAACATGTCGATTGGATGTGGTTAACTCGAATAAGCTGCTGGGCAGGCAAAGATTCCAATCCTCTGACTCAACTATGGGACATAACACAGATATTGTGTGCAGAGGCCAACCATTCCAAGGGTTTGAGAGAGGCCCTTCTTCTCCAGTTCCATCCCCACCCCTTGCGAAGGGAAGTCTGGCTGTTGAGATGCCATTTGGCCTTCCTTCCTTCTGTCAGCACAACTGCTCTTGAGAGCCAAATGCATTTTCCACAGTTGTTTGCCTATGAACAACTCTGCCTTTATCCTATATCTGCTTTGCTTTGTTCAGGCGTCTCCTCCTGTTGGCTACCCTTTCCCTAAGAAAAAGACCCGGACGCTTAACATTTGTCTTTCAGCTTCAGAGCATGGACAAGATCTGAGTTTGAGGACGCATTGTTCCAAAGAGGACTTCAAAGGAGCTCTGCTTTGTGGTTTGATAAAGCTATTCCACTGTGGTCGCAAAACAAGATAATAACCTTTATTCGGCAGTTTATTTTTCTCTCTATTTTTCTTCAACATTTTAATAATAATAAAGCAATAAGAGATTTTATATCTACAATATACACAGAACCAAACATGACAATATATTTACCATATTTTTCTGTGTATAAGACAATATTCCCTCCCAAATTTTTTAAGTTTAAAATTGGGGGTCGTCTTATACACAGAATGGTTTCTATCATTCCGGGATGTCCTGCCTAAATCAGGACAGTTGATGTCTATGTGTTTACTTGCCCATTCCTGAGGATCCAGCTGCTTGCCATGTTAAGAGCTGTGCCCCCCTGCCCCCGGTCTTTGAAAGGAAGATGCAGGGGGCGTGCTACTTGTTGGATTAATATCTTAGCTAGCGCTCAGCGATGCACCTAGGCCTTTTTTTCTGCCTGCAATACCTTGTAACCAGTGCTTTGCCTATGTACTGATCCAATTTATGCAATAAATATTTGGGCAGAAACAGAACCAAGAGGTTGAGTTGTTTCCCCAGCTGTAAGAGCCAAGGCAATATGGTTTACATAAAACTTACGACGTTTGCTTTCAGGGAAAGGCCATGTTATATAATCGCAGAGCTATTAATTTCATTACCTGCATCTTGGCACAAAGATCAATGCTTCCAATTTAAGTAGCAACCCTGTAATTACAGTATGTGCTCCATTGCCCTGCCTGGATTTGAGGTTAAGGAGACTCTCAAGGGTTGCAGCAGAAGATGTGCAAGGGAAAGTCGTGTCTGGCACTCCCCAGATCTGAGTTGGCACGCCCTCTACTATTTGTTTTGCCTCATTCATTTTAAAGTGTCACAATTGTCTTGGTACTTTGCAGAATTACATCAGAGTACATTCTTTTGCCTTGCACGGAGTTAAGACACAGTGCCGTATGACAGTACTGCAGTCACGTCCACAACATGTGCTTGAAGCACAAGGCTTCCCTCAAATAATAATGGGAACTCTAGTTTGTTAAGGGTGCTGGGAATTGTAGCGCTGTGAGAGGTAAATTATGGTTCCCATGATTTTGTGGGGGGGAACCATGTGCATTAAATGTACTTTAAATGTATGGCGTAGATGTGACCTGTCCTGGTAAACTAGTGCATCCAAATCTATTAAAAGGCAAATTATTTATAATGAAAGGATATCAAGCATTCCACTTAGGATTCCTAAGTGCATTCCTTTGTACTTAGAAGCAAGTCCCCTTACATTCATTCAGGTCTACTTCCCTGTACATTTGCATAGGGTTGCAACCTTAATAATGGCAACCTTAATAAAGGGTGTCAAAAGCCTTCTTAAAGATATATATACTGTAGCCTACTGACTGGTTGGCAGCAAGAAGACGGGTGAAACAGAGGGAAGAGGGAGGGCATCTCCCTGAAACAACTTGTCTAGACTCAGGAAAATCAGTAAGTCTGAAAGTCTTTAAAGTTGTGTTACACTACTTCAATAGTGATGGAGAATCCTGCGATCTGTAGCTCTGTGAGGTCAGCACCTTGAACCACAGTTCCCAGGATTCTTCATGACCATTGATGTGGCACAATAGCACTTTAAGGCTATATCTAAAGCACATCCCCACTTCCAAAGAGTCCTGGGAATTATAGTTTGTAAAGGGTGCTGGGCATTGCAGCTTAGTGAACGGTCAGCTACAGTAAAGGAGAGAAAAACTTGAAGTCTAATAATTGGAGGAATTAGATCTCTTAAAGCATGTGATGCCATAAAGCAAACTTTGTACACCCTTTCCACGGGGGCTGTCACATGGTAACCTAGATTCACGAATTTCAGGAAAAGCAGCCCATTTTCTTTTCTGCCACTCCCTGTGCTTAATGCATTGCCAAGGAGGATCCCGTGACAGTTGTCATCCCTGCTCTCTCCTCTCAGTATAAAGCAGACCTGCCTGGAGGCAGAAGCAGATCCTGGCAGAGAATCAACCACTCCTTCCACTGGAATGCCGCTGGATCCTAAAGTACATTCAGCACAAACAAACTTAATATGCAGACAGGTGTGGTTGGAAGAAGACTCTCAGGTCTGCTCAGTGTTCCAAGAGCACCTTTTGCAGTACATACAAACTGGAAAAATGAGGCTCAAACAAGGCCAAAGCGGATTTCTCAGAGCAGCTGTTAGGAACATCTGGTGTTGTTTTAGACTTGAACTCAGGTTTTGACCAATCTCATGCCAACGCTCTGTGTTCCCATGGAAAGAAAGTGAAGAAACTAATGCAATGGATCTATGAGGATTAGCCAAGTGCGTTGCGACTAGCAAGACCAGGTTTCAAGTTCTCCTTCAGTCTTAAAGCTCACTGGGTGACCTTGGGCCAGTCACCATCACTTAGCCTACCTCGCAGGCCTGTTGCAAGGACAAAACTGGGGCAGGAGGAGAAGGCTGTATATAACATAACCCAAAGGTGGGGAACTTCAGGCCTGTGTCGCAGGGTAGGAGAGCTGAAAATAATGCTAATATATTTCACATCTGGAAACCAATGTGCCCCTTTGGTTTCAGATAGTACATGAGTTAGATGAGTCTGAAAAGCCTGGAACACAAATTTTCACAGCCTTCTAGCAGTTATGGTGGCTCATTTACCAGAAGTACAGTGCTACCTCGGGTTACATACGCTTCAGGTTACAGACTCCGCTAACCCAGAAATAGTACTTCAGGTTAAGAACTTTGCTTCAGGATGAGAACAGAAATCGTGCTCCGGCGGCGTGGCAGCAGCAGGAGGCCCCATTAGCTAAAGTGGTGCTTCAGGTTAAGAACAGTTTCGGGTTAAGTACGGACCTCTGGAATTAATTAAGTACTTAACCTGAGGTCCCACTGTAATGTATTTAGCGTTAACTCTGCAAATGTATACTCAATACTGACCAAACTAAGCCTTCTAGAGCAAAATATACATTAGGATTCCACCATAGGGGTGCATGCATGTGCAGCAATTATTATTTTTAAAGCAGAGGAATATTTATATGTTGGCAGGCCTGGATATACTGCTGATCTTGCAGGCTTTGACTCATGCTTTACAAACAGGACTTTTGGCCTGATGCCCTGCAGCTTGACATAGTTTTCACCTGTTTCATTTCCTTCCTGTAGCGTAAAAACAGAAAGTTCACCCAGTTGTTTGGTCTTTGCTATGTTCAGGTTACAGATCAGAATAATGGAGTTCCCTCATTACCCTGATGCCATGACATCATGTAAGGAGGTGGCTATATCCCGAGTTCATGATACAATGACAAGGTCATAAGACTCACCGAGCATCAGACGTGGTTGTTTTTTCAGTGAAAAGGGCCTGAGGCAACAAGCGTTCATCTCTCTCTGTCATTAGTTTTAGCTAGGCCCATGTGACTACTTCTGATCTGCAGGGTTTTACACAACAGACACACAACAGACGCCTCTCTCTAATCCTGATATTTCTCCTCTTTATTGGGGTGTGTGGGATAACTGAGATTGTGCAGTGAGTCTTTGTTAACATCAGTGCTGGAATAAGCAGTAAAAACACCTGCATTAGGGTCAGCCAAGATAAGTTGTGAGCTAGAACTCCTCACCAGGCTCAACGCTGAACAAAAAATGTGGTCAGACAGCAGTGTCTCCAGCAATGTGATCCTGCAAAGGGAACTGGATCGAGGGTGGGGACACACCTTAATGATATGCAATGGTAGCACAGAGCATCGTAGCACTATTGTCATGATGAAGACAGAAGACAGAAGGACTAGGCCTGCAACAAAAGCTTTATTGAACAGAGAGCTGTGTCCAGAAAGGCAAGGAGTTGCACGCAAAGAACAGCTTCTGTGCCATGAACCTGCCCTCCTCAACTTCTGTTCCAGTCAACTTTTTTTTTTATAAAAGCTATATTTATTAATGTTCACAAAACAGGAAAAAAGACAAACAAGAAGGCATATGGAAAGGGGAGAGTTGCTGCTGTTGGTTTTTTGTCTCTTTTATTTTGTTGCAATTTATGTGGAAATTGTTCTGTTTGGTTTTGTATTTTTTAATGGTTAATTTACTGTTTCAGTCTTCTTTTGTTGTGTTGCAGTTATGTAAACGGTTGGGAGGAATGTTTTTGCAAAAAATCTCAGAAACCTCATCAGGAGGGCTTTAAACTGACTAATGTGGGGGAGGGAGACAGTGCTCCTGAAGGTAGGAGTCTATCAATTGATGAAGATGATCATCCAAATGTCATAGACCGAATGGAGCAAACAGCATGCAGACCTAGTGGTGGGAGGAAAAAATCCTTAAATAAGAGACACGGGGGAATGATTAATGGACTTCAATGTCTGTACACTAATGCGCAAAGTATGGGAAATAAACAAGATGAGCTTGAGCTCTTGGTACAGCAAACTAAATATGACATAATAGGAATCACTGAAACCTGGTGGGATAAGTCCCACGATTGGAATGTAATAATGGAGGGATACAATCTATTTCAGAGAAACAGACCAGACAAGAAAGGAGGAGGAGTGGCGTTATATGTCAGGGATGTGTATACCTGTGAAGAGATCCAAGATTTAGAACCTCAAAGCCAAACTGAGAGCATTTGGGTCAAAATTAAGGGAGAGAAGAATAACAGTGACCTCATTGTGGGAGTTTACTATAGATCCCCAAGCCAAACGGAGGACATAGATGATGCCTTCCTGGAACAGATGGCCAAGCATGCAAAAGGAAGGGAGATAGTAGTAATGGGGGACTTCAATTACCCGGATATTTGTTGGATGTCAAACTCAGCCAAGAGCATAAGGTCAAACAGATTCCTCACTGGCCTTGCAGACAACTTCATTGTCCAGAAAGTGGGAGAAGCAACAAGAGGAACAGCCATTTTAGATCTGGTCCTAACCAATGTTGATGACCTGGTTAGTGGGGTAGTAGTGGAAGGATCATTAGGCGCGAGTGATCATGCTCTTCTGAAGTTTACTATACAGCGGAAAGGAGCAGCCAAGCATACTAGGACTCAATTTCTCGACTTTAAGAAAGCCGACTTCATAAAACTTAGGGAAGTGCTTGGTGAGATCCCATGGACAGTAATACTAAAAGGAAAGGGAGTTCATGATGGCTGGGAGTTTGTTAAGAGGGAGATAGTAAAAGCACAACTTCAGGCAATACCAATGAGACGGAAACATGGAAGGTGCCTAAAGAAGCCAGGGTGGCTATCTAAAGAACTTTTAACTGAGTTAAGATTAAAAAAGGATGTGTACAAAAAATGGAAAAGGGGGGAAACCACCAAAGAGGAATTCAAACAAATAGCCAGCACGTGTAGACACAAAGTCAGAAAAGCTAAAGCACAGAATGAACTCAGGCTTGCTAGAGAGGTTAAAAGCAACAAAAAAGGCTTTTATGGGTATGTTCGTAGCAAAAGGAAGAACAAAGAAACAGTAGGGTCACTCAGAGGAGAAGATGGTGAAATGCAAACAGGGGACACAGAAAGGGCTGAACTCCTCAATGCCTTCTTTGCCTCAGTCTTCTCCGATAAAGAAAACAATGCCCGACCTGAAGAATTTGGAGCAAATGATTCAGCAGAGGAAACACAGCCCAGAATAACTAAGGAGATAGTACAAGAATACTTGGCTAGTCTAGATGTATTCAAGTCTCCAGGGCCAGATGAACTGCATCCAAGAGTATTAAAAGAACTGGCAGATGTGATCTCAGAACCACTGGCAGTCATCTTTGAGAATTCCTGGAGAACAGGTGAAGTCCCGGCAGACTGGAGGAGGGCAAATGTTGTCCCTATTTTCAAAAAGGGGAAAAGAGAGGACCCAAATAATTACCGCCCAGTCAGTCTGACATCAATACCAGGGAAGATTCTGGAGCAGATCATTAAGCAAACAGTCTGTGAGCACCTAGAAAGGAATGCTGTGATCACCAATAGTCAGCATGGATTTCAGAAAAATAAGTCATGTCAGACTAACCTGATCTCGTTTTTTGACAGAATTACAAGCCTGGTAGATGAAGGGAACGCAGTGGATGTAGCCTACCTTGATTTCAGCAAGGCATTTGACAAGGTGCCCCATGATATTCTTGTAAAGAAGCTGGTAAAATGCGGTCTTGACTATGCTACCACTCAGTGGATTTGTAACTGGCTGACTGACCGAACCCAAAGGGTGCTCATCAATGGTTCCTCTTCATCCTGGAGAAGAGTGACTAGTGGGGTGCCACAGGGTTCTGTCTTGGGCCCGGTCTTATTCAACATCTTTATCAACGACTTGGATGATGGACTCAAGGGCATCCTGATCAAATTTGCAGATGACACCAAACTGGGAGGGGTGGCTAACACCCCAGAGGACAGGATCACACTTCAAAACGACCTTGACAGATTAGAGAACTGGGCCAAAACAAACAAGATGAATTTTAACAGGGAGAAATGTAAAGTATTGCACTTGGGCAAAAAAAATGAGAGGCACAAATACAAGATGGGTGACACCTGGCTTGAGAGCACTACATGTGAAAAGGATCTAGGAGTCTTGGTTGACCACAACCTTGACATGAGCCAACAGTGTGACGCGGCAGCTAAAAAAGCCAATGCAATTCTGGGCTGCATCAATAGGAGTATAGCATCTAGATCAAGGGAAGTAATAGTGCCACTGTATTCTGCTCTGGTCAGACCTCACCTGGAGTACTGTGTCCAGTTCTGGGCACCACAGTTCAAGAAGGACATTGACAAACTGGAACGTGTCCAGAGGAGGGCAACCAAAATGGTCAAAGGCCTGGAAACGATGCCTTATGAGGAACGGCTAAGGGAGCTGGGCATGTTTAGCCTGGAGAAGAGGAGGTTAAGGGGTGATATGATAGCCATGTTCAAATATATAAAAGGATGTCACATAGAGGAGGGAGAAAGGTTGTTTTCTGCTGCTCCAGAGAAGAGGACACGGAGCAATGGATCCAAACTACAAGAAAGAAGATTCCACCTAAACATTAGGAAGAACTTCCTGACAGTAAGAGCTGTTCGACAGTGGAATTTGCTGCCAAGGAGTGTGGTGGAGTCTCCTTCTTTGGAGGTCTTTAAGCAGAGGCTTGACAACCATATGTCAGGAGTGCTCTGATGGTGTTTCCTGCTTGGCAGGGGGTTGGACTCGATGGCCCTTGTGGTCTCTTCCAACTCTATGATTCTATGATTCTATGATTCTATTTTTGCATGTTGTAAGCCGCTCTGCAAATTGTAGCTCGGTGGGGGGAACTTTCCAGCTTAAAGTCTCAATGACAGTGAAGAAATATGGGAACAGAGAATTGTTGAATAAATAAAAGCAAAGTACGCTCTGGTTTCCTCTTGTCTGTGCTCCACCCCTTAACGCACCAAATGTTTTCGCGTCAAGCGAGTGACCTCTAGTGGACAAACTGGCAAAAAATAAAATTTGCAAAACTGGTATCAGAAATATCAGAGTCACGAAGGAATTTAAGAACCGTAAGCCGACTCAACATTGGTGGGAAGAGCCCCATTTGTCCTAATAAACTAGCTCAGGAAACTAGGAAGTATATCACCATCATCATCATTGTATGCCGTCCATCTGACTCGTCAAGAGTAATAGCTAGAGAATTAAAATGGCATGCATTGCAGGGGGTTGGGCTAGATGACCCTTGGAGTCCCTTCCAACTCTACTATTCTATGTTGTTAGAGGAATCAAGAGTTATAGAATGCAGTCTGTAATTTTATCGGGAGAAGTCGTTTGTTGCTTTAACAGTTGTTTACCCCAAATGTATCCTCTGTACCATGAAAAACAAAACATACATTTTAAAAAAGAGTTATAGGAATGCTGCATTTAATGCCTTCCTGTTCGGGCTGTTTTGTCCATCAATTAAACAAACGTTTAAATTTCGAGATCTTGTTTCGGTGGATTCCAATTTTTTTTAAAAAAAAATCTCATACTATATCTTCATCATTTACGTACACACAAAAAATACCGAGCAGTTAAGCTGAAATCATTAAGGATTACATAAATATAAACAGCCCCACTAAAGTCAGCGTTGATTTTTAAAATCCGCAATATATAATTCCAGCTGCCTTCTTCCAATCCACCCTGTCCTCTTCGCCGCACCTGCGCAGTAGTGCTTCCCATAGCCCGCTGGTCGGCTTTCCCACTCAGTTTTCTCCTCCAACCCTGCCGCATATTGCCGCGCCGCGCCTGCGCCCTAACCCCTTCGCCTTTCCCGCGCCCCTCCCCGCTTCCCGCGCGCATGCGCCCTTATCCCCACCCACCGCGCCTGCGCCGCGCTGCCTCGGCTTTCTCCCACCCTCTCCCCATGCGTGCGCCGCTGCCCTTTGGCTTCCGAGCTCTTTCCCCCCCCTCAACCCACCCACCGCGTGCGCGCATGCGTCGCGGCCCGAGCTCCCTCCGCCCGTCGCGCATGCGCTTTGCCTTGGTTCCCTCCTCTCTCGCTCGCTCTCCCCCCCACCCCCGCCCCACTTGTCGCTCCCCCCCGCTTCCCTCTCTCTCTCCCGGCGTCCGGGGCTGGCGTTGGGGGCGGACTCTGGTCCCCGCTTCCGGTGTGGTGTCATGGTGGCTCGTAGGCTGTGATGGCTGAGGAGGAGGAGGGGAGCTGAGAGCGCGGCGGCGGCGGCGGCCGGATCGAGCCGAGGGGGAAGAAGGGGCGGGGGCGTCGAGACCCTCCTCCTCCTCCTCCCCCGCCTGGCTGGGCGGCGGGACATGGCGGCCCACAAGCCGGTGGAGTGGGTGCAGGCCGTGGTCAGCCGCTTCGACGAGCAGGTAACGGCCCTGTGGGCTGCAGGATATGTGGGGGGGGGGGGGAGAGGCGGCATAGGGTGGGGGGCCCTTTCGGGGAAGGGCTGGAAGGTCCTTTCGGGGGGGGGGGCTTTCCAAGCAGGGACGAATGCATACATATTTATATACGTGTGTGTGTCTTTTCTGAGGGGGCCCGTTCCCCTCACGACTTCAGAGCCGAAGTGTAGTCGAATTGTACAGTTGGAAGGGGTCCCCTCAGGGTCCTCTAGTCCAGCCCCCTGCTATGCAGGAATCTCGACTAAAGCATCCTTTGACAGATGCTTAGAAACCTCCAAGGAAGGAGAGCCCACAACCTCTTAGGGAGGATGCCTTTGCGAGGTAACTCCCTCTGCTCCTTTCAAAAGATGCCGTGATTTTTTTTGGGGGGGTGGCTGGGTGGGAAGGCAAAGCTTCCTGGGGAAAAGATTGAGGAATTGGGGTGCCATGCAAGGGAAAAGCGTGTGTGCGTTTTCCTCACTCTCTCTGGTCTTCTTCAGGGAGAGGAGATGGGGACCCTTTAGGGATGTGCTAGTCCCTTTTAGTCAGTGTGTGTCTGTTTATGGATGCAGAGCATCCTTGCAGATCTCACAGGCGATACACACCCAAACTGATTAAAGGGTGGGGGGAAGAGTCCCATCTCTATATACAAGAACATAAAGAGTGTGGAACATGCACATTTGTGGTGGGCATGGATCCATCTTTCCACTCCCCCCCCATCAAGTTTGCACTGGAATTGTATATATGGTTGTTGCTTACTGTGGTCTTGGGGTCTTTGAGGGATGAGAGTTGGTGTTGGCCATTTAGGAACCCTACCCACACCCTGCTTTGAGTTGTGCAGATGATGTGCTAAAGCTCATTTCTAGTGGGGTGAGCCCACTTTCCCCTCTGCCCCGCCAAAGATGCACTGGAGTTGTGTGTTGTTCTTTTGAGTAACAGCTGTAGTAGTGCATCCTGGAGGTGAGTTGAAGAGCAGTAGCTGATCTAGTTGGGTGTCACTTTATCAGTGGTACTGAAGGGCTGTGTCACTTTTGAGGGGAGGTGAGAAACAGCTGTTGTTACGCCTTTGCATTTTATCTCTAGGTTTGCAATAAAATAAACTTATGACACCTCAAATACTTAAAACATTTGTTGTGGCAGAAGCTTTCATGGTCTAGAGGTGGTTGTGCATATGACAAAAGTGGGCTTTGGTCCTTGAAAGCTTCTGTCACAATAAACCTGCCAGTTTGCAAGGTACCAGAGTACTTTTCGTCAGTCTTGTGGGATGGAGTTTATTGGCCCTTTCTAAGGTTGTGCTGGATTCCTTTTCTTTGGAAATGGCACGGGATAGAGTTGGAAGGGATGCTGAGGATCATCTAGTCCTTCCCCCGTCATGCAGGAACATGCAGCTGTCCCTTAAGGACATCAAATCTGCAACATTATAGCACCATGCTCTAACCAACTGAGCTGGATTCTGGCAACTGTACCAATTGAGTTCTACTCTCTGAGGGCTGGATGTGTATGTTTAAGTCAAGAGAGAACTGGAAAATGGGTCTTCCTTGAATGGAATAAAGAAGTAGCTGGATGCAGTACAGCTTATTCCTCTTAAAGGAAGAAAGATGTGGCTTATCTGGATATTTTCCCCAAAAAATGGTAATTTGCGTAGGATACTTTGCATGAGGAAGCCTTCATTGTCAAAGGGTTAGCCAATTTAACATTTTTATTTTACCTGTATTTAGTAAAGAAAGCTAAATGCATTGATAATGTTAAGTTTGCCTAATATTGCATTTGCAGTTGGCATCAATTTGTTGCTTCTAATGAACTTACAAAATGGAACATTTTCCACTGAAAAAATGTAGCTATGGAAAGCTGTGCACCCCACATTGCTGAAGAACTGTCCTTTCTAGGGTTCTTTCAAGAGAAAAAAATGTAGAAGTAATTGGGCTCAATCTTTGGGTTTTGG
This sequence comes from Podarcis raffonei, assembly GCF_027172205.1. Classification (NCBI taxonomy): domain Eukaryota; kingdom Metazoa; phylum Chordata; class Lepidosauria; order Squamata; family Lacertidae; genus Podarcis; species Podarcis raffonei. The sequence goes on along the minus strand of NC_070616.1, from coordinate 8,275,919 downwards.
GAAGGTATGATTCTGGGATTTGTAAAAGTTGGGGGGGGTCTTTGAGGGAAAAAGGAGAGGAAGCAGCTTGGCTCATTGGAACTCTTTTCTTGCTGGATGTGGGAACTGGGAGCCCTGTGGAATGAAGAATGCAGTAATAGATGTAGTCAGACTTTATCCTTGTTCCATGTGAAAGGGGGTGCTTATGTATGGAAAATGGGGCACAGATGGTTTGCAGTAGGATTGAAAGAACAGGTGGGTGTACTATAGATCATTGAAAGGGTCTTCTGGGCCCAGTGAAGGCCCAGTTATGCAGCATGGGAATAGGGGGTACTACTGTGAGTGGGTGTACCACTCACATCAGTTGAAGCTTTTGAACAAATTGGGACTTACTGCTTTTGAGTTGAACTTGGGAGGAGGGAAATAAGGGGATATACTGACTTGAGATAATTATGGAACTGCCCTTCTGAGCGGCCTGCTAGATCCATTTTAAAGCAAGCCATTGAAAGAGAGCTTTATTTTGTGACATTCTGGGCAGAAGAGTCCTGCTGGATCTGGCCAAACAGGTGCCCCTTGGAAGTCCCTAAGCAATCATGAGCACAGTAGGTCTCCCCCTACTCAAAATTCTCAGCAACTGGTATTCAGAGGCATACTGCTTCTAATCCTAGGCAGCACATTGTGACTAATAGCCATTTATAGTCTTATCTTCCATGAATCTGTCTAATCCTCTTTTGAAGCAGTTCTAGTTGGAGGCCATCACTTCATCTTGCGGCATTGAATTCCATAGGTTAACTGTCCACTGCATGAAGAAGTCTTTCCCTTGGTCTGTCCTGATTTTCCAATATTCCAATATTCAGCATCTAGCATTTTGAGAGAGAAAGAAAACCTTTATGTCCACTTTCTCCCCACAGTACATAATTTTACACACCTCTATCATGTTGTTGTTACTTACTCCCTTTTTTACTAAGCCAAAGGCCCAAATGTTGTTGTCTTTCCTCATATGAGAGCTGTTCTATCTCCTTGATAATTTAGTGAACCTTCTCCAGCTCTGCTGTGTTCTTTCTGAGCAGCGGAAAACAACCAGAGCTATCCACACCACACCATAGATTTGTATTGTGGCATTACAATATTGGCAGTTTTATTTTAACTTCCTTTCCTAATGAATCTCTAACACAAAGTTCACATTTTTCACAGTTTCTGCACACAATATCAGCATTTTCTTTGAGCTGCCCCCTACAACCCTAAGGATACAACAATTGGTTAGTGCCAGTTCTGGCCCCATAATTTTACCCCTTCATGCATCACTTTTTACTTGCTTCCATTCAGCTAGATGGGTATTAACATGGCAGACTTCATCCTTGTAACATGTGAAAGGGGGCAGTAATGGATGGAAAATGGGGCATACTACTTGTGTGAAACACCATAAGATTTGTCCTTTTCCTTGTAGAATTGAGCTGGCTAACACAATAGGAGTTATGGACTTAAAATGTTCAAAGACTTTCCTGTAGCTGCTATGCTATCTTTAAAGAAAGAGATATTGAGGGAGTTATTTCCTACTTTGGAAGAATGACACTTTCTAATGATGAGCTAATTTCTCATGCTAGTAAATTTCCCCCAAAGTATTTTATTTATTTAAGGCATTAACTAGCTACTCTTCAGCCAAAGCTCTCAAAGTGATATACAAAAGATGTGATTTCCCTTGCAAAGAGAAGTTGCTGGAAATTACTGTCCTAGTAGGATCTTGCACGTCATCCTACTTTGCTTTCTTGGAAGTAAATTCAGTTGCTTTTTAAATGGGACTTTCTGGGCTATTGCTGTGGACAGAAGGAGATGATCGCTTTTGATCAAACTTATAAAATTAGGCTTTTCCCCCTTTTTCATTGGCATATGTCATGTTTCTAGCTAGAATGCACCACCAGATTATTGTGAGATGCATTGCTTTTCTTTGGTGTGTATTTCTATTATAAGGTGCCCTGTGATACTCGGATGAAGGACAATATAGAAATTATATTTTAAAATATAAAAGCAAGTTTTAAATTGCACTGGAACCCTAACCAAAGGTGGGTTAAAAAAGAAATCTTCAGAGGAGGGAGCCCCTCACAAACATATCTCTAGGGAGAGGGAGTTGAAAAGGTGAGGGGGTCACTGCTGTAAAGGCCCTGTTGTGTTCCTGACAAACCTGATCATATAGGAGAGAGAGATACAGTACTGATAAACAGGCAGAAATTGGCAACAGTCCTTGATTGTGCCTTCATAGCTGCTTAGTGGTTGCTCATCTGGGAAGTAGTCTTGAGTTGCAGCTTTTTAAAAACACAACATAAACAAACCATTGTCATATATAATCTGAAATGAAGTGTGCATTATGAAAGTTTAGATTATGGTTCCTGGGAGCCACCTCTTTGCTTTCCAAAATAAAAAAAATCTGAATCACGTGAAGAGGTAATGGAATTTTCAGATCCTGGCATTCCATCTCATATGTGGCTTACACACTGACTCTTTTTGCGAGGTAAACTGTAGTTTATGCTCTCATGTTTTCCCAGTTAGGTATGCAAATATACAATATTCAGAATTGTCTAATCAGTGTAACTGGGACTAAGTGCTCACCAAATTTTAGCTTTAAGCTGGCCTGTGGCTTGAGTACTGGGTGGGTATTACACTTCTTTGCTCCCTTCCATTTTAAAGAGATTTACAAAAGCATCCTTTGGGACAATTTTAGTAACCATTGTGTTGTGGGACTAGGTAAATTTCAGGTTCTTTGGAAGTTCTTTAACATTTTGGGTGTACACTCTCCCCTTTCTAGGAAGAGTTGTAGAAATGTCCCCCTTCATTTAAAAAAGTAAGTAGATAAGCATTTCTTGGTGACAGGTTTCCTCAAGAAAAGTCAGAATAAGCATGGTATAAAGTTATGTAATATATACAGGTGAACTAATTTTCATGGGTCTCGAACCTTGGAAACTACTCTGACCAAGACTTAGCAATCTGGTGAGAAGCATTTTTATTCTGATCCGCCTATCTGGCTTCGTGGAGAAAGTGGACTAGTAGACAGAAATTAGGCTGCAACTCCATATATTTCAGTCCCACATGTATGCTCATGTGTCAGGGAATAGCAGCTGTGGGAATTATATTCTAGCAGAGGAGTACATTAAGAGTGGCTGAAACTTATCCAGTGCACTACTAAGTTTGCAGCTGGTGATAATAGTAGATGCTGATAAAGGAAGTGGTTCCTCACAGTGATTCAGCTGGAGGTCTCCAGTGTTCAGAGGTTTTAATAGAAAGCAAACGAAAACAATTTCAGTACGTTTTTGCTGCTTAACCATCCCCACTTTGTGTGAAATACTTTTTTCCCCCTAAGTGCACTTTGTGTCTGTTGTGTGCTGCTTCCATCAAAAAGCTGTTGGCTTTGATCAAAAGTAAAACTTCCTCAAAGTGAGGTTTTCTGCAAGGTTTTGTTCAACAATTGAGACCAACTGACTGGTAAATGACGCATGAGGGAAATGATTGGTCTGTGACCTTTTGAAGAATTTATGGATGCAGCTTAAAACAAAGTGTCTAGTGTTCATGGAGCAGGATTAATATCTTGGATTTGTGGAGTCATTTCAAGTCCTATCTGTGCTGCTGCTGGGACTTCCGAACTTTTGAGTTTTAACTGATACAGTTCAGAGAGAAGCTAAACATTGGTAGAAACACATTTTGCCCAATACCTCTGCAGTAGGTTACAAAAGACGGGTAGTGAAATGCAACTCAAAGCTACTCTTTGATTCTAATTTCAATGATGAAGTGCATCTGACAATAGCTAGTTCCTGTATGGGATATCTCAGGCCACTGCAGCTGCATTTGGACCATGGTCTAGCATGACAGAAGTGATCCACAGCAAGCCTTGGGCTCATGTGCTCCTCCACCCCCGCATCTCCTCTGGCGCAACCATGAGGAGGAGCTCAGAGGCTTTCGCTTCCATTTTTTTTTATAATGTCATCTGATCCAACAAACTGTGGTTAATGCGAACTATGCTTGCTGGTTGGAAACAAGCCAGTTCCAAACTGGTGGCGAAGGCAAGCCCCATTTGCTAAGGAATAACGGGGAGCGCATTTTAAGGCTCCCAGCTGTTCCTTTCCAGCTCCATCTTGGATTCAGCCCTGTTTGTATTGGCTGTGGTCTTTGGAACCTAGCAAGGTGGGTCGCATCAGCACTGCCACCATTTTCGTTTTCTTTGGTCTCCTCCCCCCCAGTCATAAGTAGGCAGGAAACGGGGAGAAAATGAATTGCTTTATTCAATGAGTTTATAGCATAAATTACTAAAACGAGTTCCTGTGGTGAACTCAGAGCAGCTTAGCTATGGTTCCCAGGTGGTCTCCCATCCAGGCAACTGTCAGGATCAAATCTGATTAGCTTCCCCAGAAGAACTGTTTCATGTTCTTTCAAATTGTTCTCAGGGTGGAGGGGAGGAGAAAGATAGGCATGGATGGTGAAAGGAAGGAAGGAAGAGTGCAGTTCGTTTTTTTCAGGGTGGGTGGGGTTCAGGGTGCACCTAGGGTCTGAGAAAGTTGAACATATGTGTTATCCTGTTGTGGACATGGCTGGGGCTTGTCCCATTCATAAAGGCTCATGGCAGGTTAAAATTAAGGTGCCTGGTGGTAAACACAACTTATTTTAGAAGGCCATGCTTTAATTGTACATGCTGTATAAATATGTCAGAAGTTCTTTCCAATAATTAGAAGTAATTGAACAGTAAAGCACATTTAGGCTGCTTGCATACACACTATACCTTTAAAGCATGTTTCCCTCCCTCAAAGAGTTCTGGGCATTGTAGTTTGCCCTCACACAGTTACGATTCCCAGCAACTCTTAACAAACTACAGTGCCCATAATTATTTGAGGGGGAAACTGTGCTTCAAATGTGCTTTAAAGGTATAGAATGTACTCAGCCTTAGACTGCAATCTTATACTGTCAGTGTGGGGAACCTTTGGCCATCCAGATGTTGCTGAACTACAACTCTCATCGTGCCTGGGCATGGACCATGCTTGCTGAGGCTGATAGGAGATGGAGCTCAGCAACATCTGGAGGGCCAAAACTCCTCCACACCTGTTATACACACTTAATTTGGCGTACGTCCCATTGAATTCAGGGTGGCTTAGTAGAAATGCATAGGATTGCACTATCCATGTGCTTTAAATGCTACAGTCAATTTTTTTTACTGGAGAACTGTTTCATTGAATACTTGTAAATATTTTAAGATGGGAAAATTCAGTGGCTTTGTTAAGATGCAACATTAAATTGTGATTTAGCACTATGGGAATGAGCCTGACTTCCCCTCTGATTTGTTCCCTCTCATCCTCTCAAGAGGGCAAATTTGGATCTTTTAGTTACAGCAAAAGTAAAAGCTTCTAAGCATCGTCTCCTGGTACTGTGGTAGGAGGAGAGGAAAGTGAGAGAGCATGCAAGCTCAGGAGAAATTTAGGCTCGTTCATGGTTTAGTGTTGCATCTGAACATGAACATTCGCATACACTTCCCATGCTTGTTTAAATGGGGGTGGTGGGGAAGAGCTGGAAACAGCCACCATGTTGGTTTTGGGCATACCCGGAGAGCTCTTGCATGAAAAGTTAATGGAAAAAGCCTTCAGTGTAACACACTGGAGCTCTGTAAGTTTTCTTCTAAGTGAATGCTTACTGTTTTTCTTTCTCCTCCTCACCTGCAGCTACCAATCAAAGCTAGTCAACAGAATACCCACACCAAAGTCAGCACGGAACATAACAAGGAATGTCTCATCAATATTTCAAAGTACAAGTTTTCCTTGGTCATCAGTGGCCTCACCAATATATTAAAAAATGTTAACAATATGGTAAGTGCTATCCTCTTGCCCTTAATAGGCTGCTTGTATGCGGGGAAAGCATGAGATGAAGGAACCTTAGGTTGGGAAGGGAATATGTGTGTTTGCTTGCCCATTTACCAGTGGATATTGGCTGCCAGTGGTTCCGTTGGTACTTGGTAAACACACTGATATATTGATTTCCTATATGCAGTGCTTTTGATTAAAAATGCTCCCCTCCCTCGTTCGAAATAACAAGCTTCTTTAAAACAAAATCAAATTAGATAAGTCCTATCTTATGTGTAACCAGGACAAATGATATTGGCCCAGTTTGGACAATTGCAGCTTATGAAGCCAAGATCTGCACAGACATGGGAACTCTTTGCATGAGCTGTGGTTAAAGCAGGAAGTCTCTAACTAGCCATGCATTCCCATTACATTGGAACAAACCAGGTTTTTAGACCATGGTCTGAAATTGATTATTTTGGGTAATTCTGAAACTGGTGACCATAGTTTCCAGTACGGACAAAACAGGAAATTGTGGTTAATTAGAGACATCCTGATTCAATTGCAGATTGCAGTGGCTTTTGGGACAGGGTAAAAAGCCAACCACGGCCATTGTTTGCTATTGTCTATGTGAAGGGGCAAGCTATGGCACACATTAAGGGGTTTAGTGAACATGGTGAGGCCTATAGGATGCCATTCATCTTTCCATGTTCAGTCTTGTATCTGTTGGGAGTTAGCTCAAAGTTTTAACATCATGCAACTTCCCTGCCACCCACCCACTGTCTAGTCCTGAGGGATATGCCCTTTAATTTTAACTGAAAAGCAGGGATCATTATAGATGCTCTCTGGCATTGACCATGCTTGCTGGGGCTGATAGGAGATGTAGTTCAGCAACATCTGGAGGGCCAGATGTTGCACTAGGGAACGGATGCCTCCTCGTTTTATCTCTCTTCTGAATGTTGTGGGTTTGACTGGTTTGCACACCCCAAAGTCCAAGTTCTGTTCCCAAGGTAATCTGAATCCTGTGTTTGGAATAAAACCTGTATGCATAGGGTTTTCATGTGCTTTAGGATGGTTTTACAGAGAACATGACTGGGTCAGGAGAGGAAAGGGAATGAGGAAGGTAGAGAGAAGACCTGTGTTTAAGCTGTGAAGCCCTGTTTGATTTCTGTGCCTTCCACAAATGTAGCTCTCCACCTCCCCCCCCCCCAAGCAATGAGGGGAAGTGGTAGCACAGTGGATAAGGCCTTTCTGGTCCTGGCATCCTGATTATGCAGTGTCCTCCCCAGGGAGGATTGTCTTGTCCCCCGCCTACAATATTTTTTGCTAACCACATCTCTCCTGATTTTTTTGTCAATTATATTTGCTGACTTGGTGCAGGTTTTTTATATTCTAGTACAGGTAGTGACCATTTTGGGTGGGGGTTCTGTTCCTCGCCCCTGCATGTGCACCCTGTCCCCCACATTCTGCCCTCTTCTGGGTCCAAAATCACCCACGCGTCAGTGGCCACACATCAATTGGACACACACAAAATGGTCGCTGCCTGAATACAAATACTATTTGTCAATTTTGCGGTTGTATTTTCTGATTCTAAGTTTGCAACTGTCCAGCGACCTTGGTTGATGGGTGGTATAGCAATGTCTCAATTGAATAAATTAACCTCAAGGGCTCCAGATCTTGCTGAAGTTCTCAAGAAACAAAATAATTTACTGGTCTCCTGATGCTCATCTGGGAAGCATTGGATTATATCCAGCTAATTTATTCTCAGAGTAGGCCTCCTGAAATTTATAGGCCTACGTTAGTCATGCACATTAATTTGAATGGGTCTACTCTGAGTAGGACTAACACTGAATGCAACCTGTTGGGTGGTATTCAGCTAAGTTTTACTCAGAGTAGACCCACTGAATTCAATGGCCATGGCTAAGTTAATTTCAGTGGGTCTACTTAGCTGAATACCACCCACTGTGTGGGATGATGGGAAGCAAATCCATTTTTGTAATGAGAACTTAATTGGTTTCCTGTGTTCTACCTCCCCCACCCCAGAGAATATTTGGAGAAGCTGCTGAAAAGAATTTGTATCTTTCTCAGCTGATTATATTGGATACACTGGAAAAATGTCTTGCTGGGGTGAGTAGCCTTTGCAAATTCTACATAGACAATCTAACTGTGAAGATGTGTGAAATGTCTGTCTTCTGAAAAAGTCATGTTCTTGATGATAATATGTCAGATTTGTAGAAAGTCACTCCCCTGTTATGCTTGAGAAGTTGCCTCCAAATGCACTTGAACTATGGTGTGTTTTACCGTATTTTTCGCCCTATAGGACGCACTTTTTCCCCTCCAAAAATGAAGGGAAAATGTGTGTGCGTCCTATGGGGCGAATGCAGGCTTTTCGCTGAAGTCTGGAGAGTGAGAGGGGTCGGTGCGCACTGACCCCTCTCGCTCTCCAGGCTTCAGGAAGCTATCCGCAAGCCTTGGGAGCCCGCGGGAGCCCTATGGGCCGGTGCACCCTATGGGGTGTAAAATACAGCAATTTCTTTATGTGTTGATCTACATACCAAATAATTTTAATAAAAATAATATAGAAGTGACTTCCAGGCAATCAGGGATTTTTTTGTAAACGGATGGTTTCAAACTGTTGTAATGCTACAAACAACTGTCTAGAAAATGTAGACAAGTGGGCTAATAGCATTTTCGTGGCAGCAATTTGCAGGGTAGAGAGCCAAGTCCTGCAGCTGATTGCTGATATTTGTTTGCCTTTTTGCTGAATGCATCAGGAAATGGATGCAACTTTCCTTGTAACTAATTCCTGTATGCATGTGCTTTTTTTTTTTAATGTGACTAATTCTGGAAAGGAAAATAATGTTGGACTTGAAAAGCAAACTTAAAGATTTTGGTATCATTGGCTCTAAATATTGCATCAAAAAAAGGTGTTGATGCAGCTTGATATACGAAAAAGAAAAACACACAAATGTTTACTTGTGGCTCAGCCAGTGCAAAGAGATAAGACTTTTTCACTTTAAAAGTTAAATTTTTTAAACATAAGTCCACCTGAGATCTCCTGTGGTTTTCTTTCAATTTGGCTTAGTTTTGTACACAGATAATGGAGCTTACTCTCTGGCTGCTAAAGATGACTTTTGCAGGTGCTTCCTAGTTTACATTAGTTAACTTTGTCTAAACTTCCAGTGGGAATGCAGTCCTGAGGTTTCTAGAAAAGTGATCCTATTTTCACTTAACTTTGTTCCTGGAGTCTCTCTGCTTTTTCCCTCTTTTGCAACCTTGGGAATGCAGTTAGTGGTTTAGCTCTTTCTGCAAAGCTGTAAAGCCAAACTTGGGCTCTGGTGAAATCTAAGAGTCTTTGTTTATTCCTGAGGGTTTCCTTCACACAGTTCCAAGCTTAGTGTAATGAGATCATCTGTAAGCTGCTTGTGATTCCCCATCCTGGTTTTAAAAGATCGCTTTCCAAGCCATTGCAGACGGAATAGTTCATGGTTTGTCATTTGACACCTGTGTAAACATTCTTGCAGACAATCTATAAATGTAGTCATGAGACCCACAGCGTGTTCCTATGCTTCTCTGAGCAGCAGACCATTGAATCAAGCACACGACTCCCCTTCTCTGGACCGTGTGCAAGGCTCACCCATTAGGCAAGGTGATCCCTTTGCCTCAGGTAGTGGATCGGTCTTGTGTGCCCTCCTTCCCACTGCCCCCCGATCTATAGCCTCTGCTGGCCTGCAGAGGCTGTCTGGGTCAATGGCTATGACTGTTGCAGAGGTACTTGTTAAGGACCGTTCGGGCCACTTGCCTATGCCTCCATCTGAAGAAGGGTCCTTGCTCGCAGCAAGGTGTGATGGGCAAGATGGAGCTGCAGGACATCTATTTAAAATTGCATAGTTTTACGACAGGGGAAAAAATAAAACCACTAAACAATAACAAAGTACAGTTAAAATTGATAGAAAACATTAAACTATGGAGCTAAAATCACTTTAAAAGTCTTTAACTTGGCATCTCAACTAAGATATAGGGGTGCTACCACTGAAAAGACCCTTTTCCTGGTTGCCCCCCCCCCCGTTAATTGCTGATAGGCAGAAAAGGGTTTCTGATGCAGATTTTGAGGCGCAGGCAGGTTCAAGAGGAGAAAGGCGGCCAAGGAAAAGGATAGAGAGCTGCTTCTGCAGGGATACAACCAAAGGATAGCAGCGACCTTTTCCCCAGCCACATTAAGGGTTCCTCAAGGGTCATTATAACACCCTGCTGTAAGTTATCGTGACAGATGTGGCTGGTTCATGTGCAGCGTTTTCCCACAGCCTGGCGAGATGTGTCTCATGAGTGCAAACACACACATCTTGTTTACAAAATACTGTGATAGCTTGGGAGTGGAGCAGATTTCCTGGGTTACTAACAATGGGGGAAGAGAACTGTGAAAACGCTTCAGGCAGGCAGTCACTTACAAACTGTCCTCCTAGCAACCAAAGGACACTATGAGGCTCGATGAGACGATGCTGGTCAAGCAGTTGTTGCCGGAGATCTGTCACTTTATCCACACCTACCGCGAAGGGAATCAACACGCAGCAGAGCTTCGCAATTCTGCCTCTGGAGTTCTCTTTTCTCTCAGCTGCAACAATTTCAACGCCGTCTTCAGCCGCATCTCCACCAGGTGAGTGAGTGAAAGATGCTACTTTCCCCATCGTTCTAGAAGGCCCATTTAATAAATAATAATTTTATTATTTATACCCTACCCATCTGGCTGGGTTTCCCCAGCCACTCCCCATTTAAAATATTGTCAAAATTTTCTGACCCCAGTCAGCCTCTATCATGTATAAATATCAATACAGCTCAAGGAAGGTTAGAAATCAGTGTGGTTGATTGAGCTTCTGAGTGTCAAGTCTCTTCTGACCTAGTATAGTCTATTTCTACACCTTCCTTCTGCTTGTGGGCTGTTGGGTCATCTCTTTGAACGCAGGTGTATGTTAATACAGTGGTACCTCAAGTTACAAATGCCTCAGGTTACAAACGCTTCAGGTTACAAACTCCGCTAACCTGGAAGAGTTACCTCAAGTTTAGAACTTTGCCCCAGGATGAGAAAGGAAATTGTGTGCCGGCAGCACAGCGGCAGCAAGAGGCCCCATTAGCGAAAGCACGCCTCTAGTTAAGAACAGTTTCAGGTTAAGAACGGACCTACGGAACGAATTAAGTTTGTAACGAGAAGTACCACTGTAATTTTGATTCATTTAGAAGGCTTTGCATCACGTCAGACCTAAAGAATTGGAAACCAAACAAGCTGAAGATGGATATTTCATTAGTCGTCTTCTTTCTTTCGCGATCACTCATAGCCGAGTAAGATTGTCTTCCATAAACACAGTTTTAACAATGAGTCCGTAAGTGACTGTGGAGGCCAATTCTGGATCCACACGTCCTTCCACAGTGGGGACTTTGGTTTCCGGATGGGAGTTGATCACGGTGTGGATTTGTCAACCGTGCCTTCCTCTTAGCACGTTTCTCCCTTGCATCTTGAGCACGAGTGTCTTCAAAGCCCATGACACCTTTGGTAAAGGCTGTTCTCCAACTGGAGCGCTTGCGGGCCAGTGTTTCCCAATTGTTGGTGTTTATACAACATTTTAAAAAAATTGCCTTGAGACGGTCTTTAAACCTCTTTTGTTGACCACCAGCATTACGCTTTCCATTTTTAAGTTTGGAATAGAGTAGTTGCTTTGGAAGATGATCATCAGGCATCCGCACTACATGACCAGTCCAACGAAGTTGATGTTGAAGAACCATTGCTTCAACACTGGTGATCTTTGCTTCTTCCAGTACACTGGTATTAGTTCTCCTGTCTTCCCAAGTGATGTAATGTTTCATAGGGGGACAAATTAGAGCTCTGTGGTAGCATGGTTCAAGCCCTGACATAAGATAATTTTCCTGCTCAAGACCCTCAAGAACTGCTGCCGCTCAGAGGAGACAATGCTGGTCTAATTGGGCAAATCATTTAAGGTATAAGGCAGCTTCCTGTGTTCCCCTATGTGAATTTTGGATCCAGAAGTGGAGAGCTTAGGAGCAACGTCAGTCTCTAGTGAACAGGTAGAAAGTCCTGCAGTTAAAGGGTACCTCAACTAAATTTTAAGGGCCTTTTCATAACCTCTGTTCCAAGGAGTTGTTCTTGGCAGCCAGCTCTGGAGGATGTGGGTTTTCTCTTTTTTGCGAAATGGCTTGATGGAGAGTAGTTCCATACGGAACGGGAGACACTGCATTTCCTTTATGGGGAATAGTCAGAAACAATTAAATAAAAACCTCTCCTTGAACTAACTTCTGAGTGTTGTTTGGTCTCATATTTCCTGTTCTTGGCTGCATGGACCTGGGAGGGGACCATGAAAGAGAGAAATCGTTTCAAATGATGTTCTTGCTCAGAAATTAATTTAAACATTTGGCCATTCATTGCTTGTCCCCATGGGTTATTTTGCCGGGGGTGGGGGGGTGGGGTGTTCAGTGGTGCAGGCTTAGCGTTGTGGGTCCTGTGACCCATGCTTTTGAATTCCTGGCACATTCCCATGTCATGCCAGAGTTAAGTCTTTCTCCACATAGATGAAATGAAGAGCTCCCTTGCTGGTTGGCGCTGGAAGTTACGTATCAAGTCGCACACACACATCTGTAGATTTAAGGCCGAGCAAAGCAGTTTCTCAGCTTGCGCTCAACACATGATTTAGATATTAGTTGCATGTGGGCCAAAGTGCTGAATCACCAAGTGTGTGGTGTGGGTGGGAGAAGAATCTGTGAGATGCACTTAAGACTTCATGGCTAATTGAATTCATTAGGGTCAAGGCAAAAGAGGGCTGTGAGGCGCCATGGGGTTGGTTTGTTTTTTTGACAGAATGGGCTGTGAAGCTGCGAATAACTTCACATTCAGCTCAGATCTATGCTTATGTGAAGTCCTCTAGCATATTGAGGTGGACTTCAAATGCACATGGACATGTGGCCCCTCAGGCTCATGCATTAAAAAAATTAGTAACACAATTTGGTAAATTAATAACATGATTTGGAGATTAACTAGCACAGACTTGCCTATTCTGCTTTTGTCCCCTGGCCTCATAAAATGAAAGCCTGTTTCAGGCACTTAATGCACTGGTGATTTTTTTGCATGGCCAAGGGGGAGTGGGTATGTGCTCCCACATGTTTAATGTTAGATGTAAACCCTACCTGTGGAGACATATCTTGCGTGATTTGTGCACCTTAAGAAGGGGGCAAGGGAGGCGACAGGAATCTGGATTTAAGTGTGTAGGCAGCACCTTCCTCACATCATGCAATATCCGTGGTGAATAACCATCTTAACCTGACCATGTCAATGTCAAAAAGGGGAAAAATCAAAATAGTTCTGTGGAATCCCCGTACTTTTAACATGGTTTTATTTCTTGTGGGCCGCTCTGAGAACTCTGCTCTCAGGTAAACTATAAATCCTTATCAAACAGCTAAGGAAATAAAATTAATGGTCAGTGTGGAAATTGAATGAAAAGGAAGTGTTGGCAAGTTCTGAATCTTTAAAATCCAAAGCATGGCTGTGTCGCCTTTGTGCATTTGACCAATTCTGGTTGTCCTAAACATCTGAGTGCATTATCATTTCACATTGTCCCCTCTCCCTTCATTATGTCAAAAGTCCATCCATTTTGAGAAGCTGCTTGTTTTTTGCAGATTGCAGGAATTGACTGTGTGCTCTGAAGACAATGCTGATGTTCATGACATTGAACTCTTACAGTACATCAGTGTTGACTGTGCTAAACTAAAGCGTATACTGCAAGGTAAGTGGGTCTTGCTCCTAAGTATATATCCTTAAGGACAGGGTGCTACAGTTCCTCCTATTGATCTAGCTCAGTGATGGCCAAACTTGGCCCTCCAGCTGTTTTGGGACTACAGTTCCCATCATCCCTGACCACTGGTCCTGTTAGCTAGGGATGATGGGCGTTGTAGTCCAAAAACAGCTGGAGGGCCATATAATGTGTTGAGATACAGAGTTAAGATAAATGAAAGAGGGTAAGGATTTGCTGAACTAACCATGTGAACGGGAATACAAAAAAGGGAGGTGTGAGGAGGTCAGGGAATTAAGATATGAAAAAATTGATTTGTTTTTAATTTTTTCTATTTATTTTTTATGTATTTTGTATCTTTTTTTCTATGTATTTTTGTATTTTTTGTATTTTTCTTCTTTTTCTTCTCTTGTTTTCTTTTTATTCTGTAATTCTCTGCTTTTTGTAAAACTTCAATAAATATCTTTTTTTTAAAAAAATGGAAAGCACACCAGCAACCAGTGCAAGTGGCACAATAATGGTGTCCTATGACGCAAATACTAGCACCCATCAGGATTCATGTGGCTACATTCTGAACTAGTTAAAAGTTTCTGAGTTATGTTAAAGGCAGTCCCCCAACCCCACCCCCACATTTCAATAGTCAAGCCTAGCTTGCCTGTGAGAAGGGCATGGGTTACTGTCTGAACTTTCCAGAGAAGGTTGCAGTTGGTGCACCAGCAGATGCACCATATGCATAAATAATACCACCACATGTAACAATGGTAAAGTAGTTGTAATTTTGTTCATCAATATGGAACATCCCATTCATGTGAATCTATCTTGAGATTAGTATCTAAGGTCTTGCCTTGGCCCTGCCATTATCAGAAATACTAGAAACAGGGTCCTCTCAGGGGTGGCTCCCTGACTGTGTATCTCACTACCTAGTGAGATTTGCCAGCCCCCTCACTCACAGACTTTAGGTATGTGCTAAAGACTAGCCTGAGTCTGAAGGCCTTTTAACTGTCATATTGGACTCCTGTTTTATATAGCTGTTGGGTTGTTGTTTTTTGTATTGCTTGCTATATTTAATTGGTTTTAACTTGTATTTATTCCAATTTATTCTTTTAAATTGCTTTCTGAAGGCTTTTTGCTCTGAAAAGTGGGTACACAGATAAATAAAATAAATATGCATGAAAAAAAACAGCTGGAGGGCCAAGTTTGGGAAACACTGATCTAGCTTGACTAATAATTGCCTGTGCATAAGCATTGTGTAGATGTTGTTTGTGGTTTGTTGAAATATGAGCTGTGCCAAAGCACCAAGGCAATTTACAATTAAAATATTAACACAAACAAATGGTGCGAAATATTCTCAGGCCTGTTTCAGCAGCTGTTGGTACTATCACCTTTGCTTTAGTCACCCTGGCTTCTGCCTTCCTTCAGGTCACACAGTTTTTAGTTTCTATTACCTGGGGGTGGGGATGTTTGTTGTATGCTATTTTTGTATTGCTTTCTATTATTTGTTTGTTTTATTTTTATTTGACAGAATTCATATGCCACTTGATTTGTAAGAAAACCTCTAAGTGGTTTGCAGAAACCTAAAAGCGGTTTACAAATAATCTTTGCTAGCCTCCCTATAGCTGCTGCTTGCACATGAGGGAGAAAATTTGCAGGTAACTATGATACCTGCAAATTTGTCTGTGCTGGGTAGGTAGTGGTTTTGAGGATGCATCAAGAATATGGCACAAAGGCAAGTGCCATGATTCCAGTAAAATCTGCATTCTCTCTCTCTTTTGCTACCTCCTGGCTCCTCATGATTTCAGTTTTTACTTTTTCAGTCAGTTTGGCCCTGATTTTTACTTTTGAAAGTTGATAGATATGTTAGTAGTATTACTCTCCTGTTAACAGCTGGCTGGAGTTGGGGAGATTCTTGGACTGAGATGAAAAAGAAGTCTACTCCCGGCTGAGGTGCAGTTCAGGAGTTTCCTGGCTGCTGCTTTTGTTATTAAAGTTTATTACTTTTTTCCCCACCCCACCTATTCATTTTTAGTGCTCAAGGTGGCTTGCAGCAAATTAAAATATCAATAAAATAAATCTCAAACACAGAGGAATAAAACAACGGATAAAACCCATGTTTAAGGAAATTAAAAACTAGCTGATTTCAAGGACCTCATGTTTGCAAACGAACAAACAAAACACCCACGATCTTCACATAGAGATGGAAGGCTATCATTACAAGTGGGAGGAGGAGAGAGGGTCTCGCAACAATACCAGTTCCATAACTGAGGCACCACCACAACCCGCCCCCACTACCCCACTCAAATACATTTCAGATATTGGAGGGATGTTAAGGAGTCTATCCAGGAGATCTTAATGTACAAACATTCACCCCACCACCACAATGGTCTCCATAAGAATAGTCAAGTACAGTGGTACCTCTGGCTACGTACTTAATTCATTCCAGAGGTCCGTTCTTAACTGAAACTGCTCTTAACCTGAAGCACCACTTTAAATAATGGGGCCTCCCTCTGCCGCCGCACCACCAGAACATGATTTCTGTTCTCACCCTGAAGCAAAGTTCATAACCTGAGGTACTATGGGTTAGCGGAGTCTGTAACCTGAAGCATATGTAACCTGAAGCGTATGTAACCCAAGGTACCACTGTACTGTAATTTCTTTCAGTAGTTCAAGATACTGATTCGAAGCAGTGTTAGAAACTGGGATACAAAAGCTAGGAGCCAAATAGTTCCTGGAACCTGGGTTGTGGGCGCCAAAACAGAATGTCTAGTCGCCATTTGAGGGGGGGAAGGGGGTCAGCAACACTTTTTATTTATTATTTTGATAAGCATGAACTAATACACAATACACATTGTTAATATCACATTTTAACAGAAATTGTTAATACATGTTTAACTTGGTGCGTACAATAAAAATATTTGTACCATACTTCAGTTTTCAAAACACGCCACTTTATTTTTAAACATCTTAGCATATTGTCTATTCATAACATATACTTCAAGGCTTCTAAGCACATACATTTCAGTAGTCCTTGAGTGTCAGCCAGGTGCAAAATATTGCACCTAGACCTTTTGAGGTGCTCGCAAATTGAGAATCTTTAGGTGCAAAATGTGCCCGGTGCTCTGCTAATTCCGAACCCTGATTGGAAGTATAAAAATAATGGGCCATGATGCAGCATTTGCTACTTGGGTGGCTGTTTAGGTGATTCTCAGGCAGTTTTCGTAGCATTATTGTCATCTTGCACATTGTACGAGTGGATTTTTTTTTCTTGTTTTCACAGAAACGGCCTTTAAATTTAAAGCCCTCAAGAAAGTAGCACAACTGGCGGTTATCAACAGTCTTGAAAAGGCAAGTTTCCTCCTGGCTTGTAAGTCTTCAGAAGCTGCAAGAGTGTAGGTGTCTGCTCATAGGTTGTTGTGGGTTTTTGTGGCACTGGAGTGCATACCCAGTACTCTTTCTGCTGGAAGGAGAGAGCCAAAATCAGGCCATGCAAAACTATCGAAAAACCTTCGCTTTTTGTTTCTCAGAAGAGCATCCCCACAGCTGGATCACACTAAGGACTCTCCTAGTCTGTTTTCCTCTTTGTCAGCAATAACCATCCAAATACCTCTTTAGGGAAGCCCACAAGGAGGGCATGTGCACAATAGTCTTCTCCTGGTATTATTCCCTAAGCAACTGGTATTCAGAAGCATAGAGTCTCTTATCTTGGAGTTAGCCTACAGCCATTGTGGCTAGTAGGTATTGATAGCCATATTCCCCATGAATTTTGTCCGCAGCTCAGTTTCAGAGCATCTGCTTTGCATACAGGAACACTCCCCAGCATCTCCAGGTAGGGCCACACAAGACCATGTGGTCTGTAGCGAGTGAAGTGGCTCTGAGAGCTTTGCTAGATAAAACTGGAAAGGTGACAACTGTGTCACTCATCACCATTGCTCCTGAACAAAATAAATTCCCTGAACTGTGCTTTTATATTCCACAGGCATTTTGGAACTGGGTGGAAAACTATCCGGACGAGTTTACTAAGCTGTACCAGACACCGCAGACAGATCTGGCGGGTAAGGCATCAACAGAAGTTGGATTGTATACCTTATAAACTGGTGTGCGGCCTCTCCAGTTAACCACTATTTGCCTCAACTGTTGCCTGATTTCAGAGGTCACCCACTTCAGTACGGAGGAGAAGTTGCACTCCTCCTCTTTCCACTCCAGCAGGTTGAGGGCAGGCCTATATTGCTGGCCAACTTCAGTGGTCGACTTATTTCCTGCAAAATCCCATTGGGTCCTAGGGTTCTTCCCTTAGCAGAAAATGTCTGTATATGCAGAAAGCTAATATATGAAAGGGAATAGGTGTTCTTGATATGTAGCTTGATATTCGGGGAGTTCCTTATGAGGAGAGCATTCACGTGTGCTTTTGTGATCTGAAGCATGAAATGTCCAAGGAGAGTTGTACCAAGGAGAGTTGTTAAATATCTAGCCTGCCCGTGATAGAACATGGTCAAATACTCGTTTCTGTTTTAAAAACATTGCTGAAATGAAATCCTACATTTGACAATGAATAAGCGCATAAGAAGAGCCTCCTGGGTCAGGCAAATGGCCCACCTAGACCAGCGTCCTCTTCTCACAGTGACCAGGTGCCTGTGGGAAACCTTTCAAGCAGGACCTGAGCGCCACAACCCTGTCCCCACTTGCATTTCCCAGCTACACTGGTACCTCTGGTTAAGAATTTAATTCGTCCGGAGGTCTGTTCTTAACCTGAAACCGTTCTTAACTTGAGGTACCACTTTAGCTAATGGGGCCTCCTGCTGTTGCCACGCCACCAGAGCACAATTTTTGTTCTCATCCTGAGGGAGTTTTTAATCCAAGGTACTACTTCCGGGTTAGCGGAGTCTGTAACCTGAAGTGTCTGTAACCTGAGGTACCACTGTACAGTGGTACCTCGGGTTACATACGCTTCAGGTTACAGACTCCGCTAACCCATAAATAGTGCTTCAGGTTAAGAACTTTGCTTCAGGATAAGAACAGAAATCGTGTTCCGGCGGCACAGCGGCAGCAGCAGGAGGCCCCATTAGCTAAAGTGGTGCTTCAGGTTAAGAACAGTTTCAGGTTAAGAACGGACCTCCGGAACGAATTAAGTACTTAACCCGAGGTACCACTGTACTGGTACTGAGAAGCATACTGCCTCCAACTTGGGGTGTTTTCCCTTTCAACAGCAGTGTTATCGCAGTGCTATGAAATACCATTCCTGTGGTAAACGTGGGAGGTATTTCAGCTTTTGCACCTCGACCTACCCGGAAGTAACTGCATGTGTTGTCTCCTCCTCCCTCCGTCGCAGATTGCGCAGAGAAGCTGTTTGATTTGGTGGATGGATTTGCCGAAAGCACAAAACGCAAGGCGGCTGTTTGGCCCTTGCAAATAATCCTCCTCGTCCTGTGTCCAGAAATCATCCAAAACATTAACAAGGATGGGGTGGAGGAGAACAAAATAAACAAGGTAAAGGGAGCTGCAATACCATCTCTGGCTGGTGCCAGTCCGGCTTTCATATATGCAAATAGATGATTTAAAAACAAATAAATAAGCAAGCATGTTGATTAAGAGGCTGGACTGGAACTTCTCTTTCTCTCTCGTTCCATGCAAAGAATTTGCATATGATTCTTCCTTGAATCTAAGAGCTTGAGTACTTCTGCCTTCTGCTTCTTTATTCTCCCTTTTTAAATTTTCCTGCAACTAGGAAAAATATCCCACTTTGCTGATCTAGTACTGGTGTCTGAGAGACCCCAGTTGAGTCACGGTTTTTAAAATCTAATGAGATGCTTTAAAATCTGTGTTGGGGCTGCTGTCTCTTCCTAACGGAAGGAGAGCTCCCCCAAAGAAGAAAATTTCCTAGCGCATAGCAAAGTAGCACATGGGAGAGAATGCTAGGCGAGAAACCTTTGCTCTGACCTTCTAGCTTTCTGTGTGCAGGGAACGTTCTCCATGAAGGGGCATTCTGCCCTCTTAGCCTTCTGAAGTGGGTAAAGTCCAGAGACAGATTGACTGTCTCGGTGAGTACTAGGTTGTAGACAGTGGCGTCAGTTTTGTGTGTGCTTAAAAAAAATAATTAAGGATTATTCCTTCTAGTACTGTGGAAAAATAATATAAAGATGGTTCTAGGCATTGGCTATGGCCTTAATATGATAAAGCACAGACTACACAAAAACTATTGCTGGTTGCTCATCATATTCATTTATATGCTGCTTTCCCACATAATACCCAAAGTGGCTGACAAAACCTGCAAGCAAATCAACATGCAAGTGCAAGAGAAGCAACAATCATTTCACAATGTATTATGCAAATCCACATTAGCAACCAGCATAGGAAAAGTGTTCTAGGTGCCTTCCGCAGAAGGAGCAGCTTTTGCAGGAAGGAGTCAGCCAAGGCCCTGGTCTCTGAGGCCAGGTGGAAGGAAGCCAGACAGAGAAGCAGAAACCGAATCTTGCAGTACTGTCCTCAAGGCAGATCAGTGTCTGATCTGGAATTTGAGCCCTGGTATCTCAGGATGGAGTTATAAGTTCTTTTCTCTTTCTCACCGATTTTGTGTTTTGAATCCTGCAGAAGCTATTTTTGGACAACCTCAGGAAGGCACTTTCAGGCCACAGTGGAAGCAGACAGTTGACAGAAAGTGCTGCCATTGCTTGCGTTAAGTTGTGCAAAGCATCGACCTACGTCAGCTGGGAAGACAACTCTGTCATTTTCCTTCTAGTTCAATCCATGGTGGTAGATCTGAAGGTAAAAAGATTTTGTAGTGCTGTGTGTGTGTGTGTGTGTGTATTTCAGCTTAGGATTTTGAACTGTTAAGTGAAACTTTCATGGCTCATCGTTGCAAAGAGTGGTTAAGAGAAGCTTCGCCATGGCTTTGTGTGAGGTCTGAATTCACAACTCCTATTTAACAGAAACTGTTTCTCCTCCCAGGGCTGCTGCACTTGGAAATGGAAGTGAGCTTGAAGCTGTGGGAAGAAATGGAAGCAGAGCCATAGTTTACTTATTGGACACCTAGAAACTCAAACCATTGGTGTGGGTTCTAAATTAGAGTTGGCACAAACTGTTGCTTGATGTGATGACAGAATTGAGCTACAGTTTGATTGGTCAGGGTGTGCTATTTTGTGCATATACAGGATTTTTGTAAAATAAAATCTAGGCAAAGAATTCTGCCCTACTGATAAAATCAAAAGTTGGTTGGGGGGGGGACTGAGAGTTGGCCATAGACCGAAACTCTCACTTTAGCATAGAGCAGGCTTGACCAAACTCTTCCAGCTACATAAACATCTCTCTCGCTGGACACCATGTGTATGGCGGTGTAGGGGAGATAACGGGTGATATTCAACTAAATTTTACTCACAATAAACATATTGAAATTAGTGAACATGTTACATAGAATAGTTTCAAAGGATCTCTTCCGAGTGAAACCTAGTTGAATGCCACCCAATAACACTGGGAGACCACCTGAGTCTTTTACCAGATGGTCCAAGGAGAAAGCTGCATAGAAATCCTTAAAAATCTTGCAGGGGGTTGTCCTCTTGCTTGCTTAACAGTGACAACTGAGACTTATGACAGGGCCCTCCAGATGTTGGGATAATGGGAGTTGGAGTCCCACCACATCTGGAGGGCCACAAGTTCCCTATTTCTGGCTCAAGCCACTCAGTGGCATCAGTTGATGCCTGCTTCAAAGAGCAGACCCATTGACTTGACTTCCTTGGCCAATGTACGCCTCCCTCCGTTGCAAGGCATGCTTTTTTCATAAAAGGTTCACTAGTTCCCAAAAGCTTTCTGTTTCTGTTCTTATTGGAGGACAAAAATACTTCCTCAAATAGCCGCTTAATCCTTTAGAAAAGATGGGCCACTTTGCTCTTCTCATTCTCTGAAGAGTAGCCCCACGGCACGTGCCGACCAAAATAACTGCGGCACATGTTTGTTGGTTTTTCAGAACCTGCTCTTCAATCCTAGCAAGCCGTTCTCAAGAGGCAACCAGAATGCGGACATAGACCTCATGATCGACTGCTTAGTGTCTTGCTTCCGCATCAACCCACACAATAACCAGCACTTCAAGGTGAGGCTTGTGGCTCTGCAGGCACATGCTCTCTAGCCTGAGGCTATTTTTGAGCCGCTGGATATGAAGGATGGATGGGTCAGCAGCGGTTGGGGAGTCATGAATAATAGAGAATTCTGTTTCTCAGCAATTACAGTTTGAGTGTTTTCTAGAAATCTATTTTTAGGTAGCTAGCTTTCAGGATACCTTTCCTGCTGCTCTTTAGTGACTTTCAAGTTTTGAATTGACTGAAGAAGCCCTAGTAATCTTTTATTTTCTTTGGACCCAGTCCACCAAGAACCCCTCCCTTACACACCCAACAACATGGGACCACTGTGAGACCAGGCTACCTGAAAGGCTGCCTGCCTCCGTATAGACCTATAAGATCACTTAGAACATCTGGGGAAACTCTACTAGTAGTCCCATGCCTTTCAGAGTATCTATCATTGGGTGGTGACTCCAAAGCCGGCATTTTCTGCTGGTTGCTCCTGTACTGTGGAATGCCATTCCCTCTGCTATATACAAAGCAGCCGCCACCAGTTGCTTCAGGCGTTCTGTGAAGATGTATCTTTTTGTTCAGATTTTTCCTAACCTGTAAGGTTTGAATCCTCCGTATTTCTGTTTCTGTTTGTTTCCATACATTTTCATGGGTTTTTGTATTGCTTTGTTGGATTTAGGTTGGGTTTTTGTTTCAGTTATATGTTTTGTTTTCACATGGCTTAGATTTTTTAAAATCTTAAGTAGTTTAATGAATGCTTTTAACTAAATAAATAGGTTGCATGGGGAAAGGTGTTCACTTCATTCCTGCAGAAAATTGTCCTTTATCAAGTCCTGCTCATTTCGATGGAGCTTTGTAACCCTTTGACTTCCGTGTTTGTTGCAGAAGGAAACCTTATAAATGTTTCCCTTCCTCTTTTGCAGACTTGCCTGGCACAGAATTCCCCATCAACATTTCATTATGTGCTGGTAAATTCACTCCACCGTATAATCACAAATGTAAGTTATTGAGTTATCAAAAAGACTTGGTAATTTGTTCAGAAATGGTAATGATTTGATTAGAAGTGGAGAAGGAGAATGGGACTGGGGGAAGGTGGAGAGGTTACCTCTTGAAGTTACATGGGCAATTGCATTTCAAGGGTGGAGTATCCCCCAAACCAGCAGAGGCTTTCTAGACATCAGAATCCCATTTCTAATGCCCATCTATTGATACGTTGGCATTCCATCAGCAACTGTAGATGCCAAATGTACGTGATAAGTAGTATCATTTAAAATTGTAAACTGTATATAATAACTTGGGAAAGCCACTGTCCTTTCACTAACTTGCCTCACAGGGTTGTTAAAATGGGAGGTGAGCGAATCGTGTCTGCCACTGTGAGTTCCTTGGAAGGAAGGTGGGATATAAAAATAATAATATAAATAAATAGTAGACACTTAGCATGGATGGGAAGGTCAGGATTTGGCCCTGAAATTGCACACTTCCTTCAGATGTGCACACACCTCCAATGTTCTTTATCTTGATTTCACATTTATGTCTGCATGGATATAAACCGGTTAAGGCAAGCCAGGTGAGACCCTGACATTTCAAGCTAGCTTCAGAATTAGAGTTTCAAATACTCCTTCAAAGAAGGCTTCCTGGTTTTCATTAGCCATCTTTAACATCCATGCAGACGCAATGGCAAAACGACGGTCAAGCGATTTGGGGAGAATTCGCCCGAGAGGGAAGGGCTTAGAGAAGGCTGCATGCAATTCCTGCGGTTTGTTCCCAGTCCCTTAGCCGTAGCTGAGAATTGGCTAGCATTATGTCCACTGTCCTTTACCAGGCCTCCCTCCACAGCAGCAAGAATGTCTTCCAGATGTTATATATGGGATTACCACCTGGAAGGGTGCTGCATTGCTCAGCACCACTGATTCATCCCCACTGGGAAGGAGAACGGCAAGGATTCCTATTAGCTACTTCTAGAAACAGCATGAAAACAAAAACTTAACAACTGGAGACAATTGCTACCAAAGCTGTGTTTCTTTAAGCTGCCAATCCGATCAGGGCTTCTTTCCTACTGAAATTGGAAGCGCCCTTCTGCAGGAGACTTTTGCTCATGGTTATTAACAGCCGTTGGCTCCCCACTCCTCTGTTTTTCTGAGTTCTGAGAGCCAGACAAAAGCTTTAGATTCAGCTGTCCGCTCAGCCATGAAAGCCTGCTGGGTGACTGTGGGCCAGTCATTACTTCACAGCCTAACCTACCTCACCGGGTGGTTGTGAGGATAAAAAGGAGACGGGCAGAAAAGTGTACACCCCCTAGAGCTTCCTTGAGAAAAAGTGGGATGTAAATGTAATAGTAACATAAAGAAGAAAATGGGGATCTTCCCTGGAGGCTTTCAAGGGATCGCTGAACATGAGTCAGGGATGCTTTAGGGATGTGATTCGCAGGATCAGGCTGCTGGGCCTGTGTGCCCCATTGAAATCCTTTCTAGATTTCATTTTGTGTTTGATCTCTGTTGGTATTCTCTCTCCCCACCCCCGGCATTACCTTAGTCTGCACTTGACTGGTGGCCCAAGATTGACGCTGTATACTGTCATTCAGTGGAACTCCGCAGCATGTTTAGTGAAACCCTCCATAAAGCTCTACAAGGTTCTGGCGTGCACACCCCGATTCGCATGACACCGGTAAGGCCCCGCTCCTCATTTTTCAGTTGTTAGATTTTGTTGTTGTTAAAAAAAGGAAGTGTGTTCATTACTTCTCCTTGATGTTCTGTTATATCATAGAAGGTGGTAAAAATGCCGCAGTCCTTAAAAGCAGAAGTTCTAACTCTTTCCCCAATGATATTTCTAGCGTCCCAAGCAAATCCCAGGTTTGGATTTGTCCCAAGTCAACCAAGAAGAGAGTTTGGCTAGTGGTACTCTTTACTTCCAAGACCATAGAAAGAAAAGTCAAACACGAGTAGACTTGGCTACTGGAGTGCCTGGGCTTTGGATCCTATGCCATTCCAGAAATATTTGAAGGGTGAAATTTACATGGGACAGGTGGGTCAAAGGAGTACTGCCCACACCAACATTGCCTCCCCCTGCCCCCCCCCCATTTTTTGAGTCTTCTGACCCAGACATAGATAGTGACATGCATATGAAGTGCTTTGAAACTTGTAAAATATACATAAAAATGTAGATCGTAGAAGTGATCCATTGAATGAAAAAAGTTGAATTGGGCCCGGAAACGAATTGGCAGCCAGCTCAGTCAAGCCAGTATGGGTATAATATGCTGAAACTGTCTTGCCCCAGTGAGCAACCTGGCTGCCAAATTCTGCACCAGCTGAAATTTCCCAGCTGTCTTCAGAGGCAGGCCAAGTGTAACGGGTTGCAGTAATCTAACCTAGAGGTTTACTAAAGCATAGACAACAATAGTTAGGGTGTTCCTGTTGAGATAGGGGCACAGCTGGGTCGCTGGCTGAAGCTGATGGAAGTTGTCTCACTGGCAGCTGCTCTCCAAGGTCTCAGACGGGGACCTGCTATGTTAGGTCATTTAACTTGGGGGTTGGGAAACTTGTGACCATCTAGACATTGCTGGACTCCCAGCTCTCATCATCCCCAGCCTGCATGGCCCAATGGTCAAGGGATTATGGGAGTTGAAGTCCAGCAACCTTTGGAGGACCACAGGTTTTTCCATGCTTTCTTTTTAATCAAGAGATGCTGGCAAATTAAACCTAGGGCCTTCTGCATGCTTTGCATGCGCTCTACCGCCAAGCTGTTGCTTTTCCAGCTTTGTCAGCAAATTACAGAGATGTTTTTTCATGGAAGTTTCTTGTGCTGTCCGTTGTTTCGTTGCTCCATATTACAGCATGTCGGCAGTTCAGATCAGTGATAATGTAGGAGTGTAGGAAGAGAATTGGGCTGGTTTTTGTTTTTTGGGGGGGCAAGAAGGATTATGTATACTATATGCAGAGTTTTCTGTGAACGGTGTAGGCTTGTGGTTCTCAGACTTTGCAGGCATTTGCCTCTGTAGTTCACGCTGGTTCCAATGCCTTGCAGCTTCTTGAATCTCTTTGTATTGTGATAGTAATACTTGTCTCTCAGAAAAAGTAACTTCACAGGAAGCTGACACAATGGTCCATCCCAGACCAGTATTGTCAATGCTGACAGGCAGCAGCTGTCCTTGATTTCAGGCAGGGGTCTTTTCCAGCCTTATCTGAAGATGTCAGGGATTGCCTCTGGGACTTTCTGCATGCAAAGCAGTCCTTGAGCTACAGCCCTTCCCCAAATAGTGTTCTGTTATCTTCTCTGCTGTTGATCAAAGAAACCCATTCCGCTCTTGCATATGGCTCTCCATAGTCTCCTCTCCCAAAGTTCACTCTTGCTTCTAGAGAGCTGCAGCATCTGGTGGTCCCAGATGGTTTGCCGTAGGGGGATTGTGTAGAATTACATTCAGACGATTAGGGCTGCCTTGGCCCTCTTTATTTCAATGAATTCTGCATCTCTGTGGCTACTTGGTAGCTTCACATTGCATTTTTGCTTCTTAATTTGCTACCCACACTTTTTTAAAAAATGAATTAAAACCAGGTGTTGTTATACATAGATGTAGCTACACACACACACACACACACACACACTCATTCTCACAGCAGCCTTGAGAGTTTGGTTCAGGTGAGGGAATGTGATGTCGCAAGCTGAGTTAAAGGGCCCGTGAGCTGTCAAGCTGTGTTGTGAGATGCAAAGACATACCCATACAAACGCACCCACTTTGCAGCTGAAACTGTTCCTCACAACTCAGCCATGGCCCTGATAGAGGAAAGAATAAGTCTGATTTCTTTGGAAATTTAAGGATCTATGTGTTCATATATGGGGAGGAAAAGAACGAACAGTTGTGCATTGCAGCTCTGACACTGATTGGCGGCACTTTGTCTTCTGCTTCTTATTTTCTGTTCATATTGGCTGCTGTCGCTCACATGATCAGATGCCAACCAGTCACTGCTATGCATTGCAGTGGGCTTCTGTTGCTGTAAGTATATGACCCATTGTTAACTACCACAGAAAAGCTTTCCCTTATTTTCCCCCCCGTGACTTTTCTGTGTATAGTTACCACTACAGTCATGTCACTTCATTTCAGTGATTGATTATGTAGCATGCTTTCACCTGTTGGCTGTAATGAAACAATTAAAACCCATTTCACAGACCAGGTGACATGAGCGGTTTTATTCTCTCCATTATTCCCCTGCCCTCGCATCCCTTAATTTATCACAACTTGTTTTCTTAAACATGAAGTGATGCCCTCCTTCAGTATAAACTGCTAGTTCTTTTTGTTTTGTTTTTTGTTCTTTGACAAATGAGTTAACAGCAAAGATTTTTCCTGGGGCTGGTGTAAGTATAACCATGGTTAGGAGATTGGGAGCCGACCATGGGGCTGTATATTCTCCCTCTTTCAGGAGGAAATTCTTCTTTCCCTGCTTCAACCATGTTTAGAGGATACATCAGCACCGACCTTCACCTTGTTTGTGACAAACTAGGGTTTCAGCATGCAGTTTAATGTCGGTTTCAAATCCTGGGTAGTCCTGACCATGGTCAAGATAAATGCTGAAGTCAGCAGTCAGTGCCTTGACTGCAGTTAAGATATGAGTAGGGAATTGGCTTCTGAAAGCAGAACCGGATGCACTCCCTTTTCTTGTTCAGAGGGAAGCACTATTAAATCTGTACTCTCATTAGATTTCTTTGTGAAAATAGTGTGCAGTTGTAATCAGCTATCAAATACTAGATTTGAGAACAAATTCATAAACTTTTTTTATTTCTGAGTAACTAAATCCATTGTTACTTTTAAAAAGTTTGCAGTTTCACTGAGATGGTTTAGAGGGTTTACCCTCAAAGAATGATCAACTCATTCTCTCTGCCCACCTCCCACCTTCATTTAGATAATTTGTTTTTAGTATGTTAATGCATATGATTTTGGTCCTGCTGTTGGGTGTCTTGTGTGTGTAGAAATAGAAAACAATTCATTAACATGAAAACATATTTTGTATTTTATCGCCATTAATATGCATACATTGTTGCGTGCAGGTTGGGTTAGGACTGTGCCTGCTTAGTTATCAGAATCATTCTCTGCTAGGAATGAGAATAACTGTGCTTGTATTTGTGCATTTCTGCTCCTAAGGTTCAGGACTGCCAAGAATTTCTAATCTTATGGCAAGGGTTGATGTGGTCATGGATTGGAGGGGAGTCTGTAATGAGAAAGAACCTTGTCACTCGAAGGCCCTCTTGGAAACCTCCTCTGGTTCATAATACCCTGCTTGCCTGAGGCCTAGAAGCTTTATTCCTAAGTAAACTTGGATTCTTAGAGTGACCACTGATTTCATATTTTATGTTCTACTTTTCCTAGCTTACATGCAGCCCTGAGTTCCATAGCTTTTGGTCAATTGCAGACAACCAAGGGATTTACTTTTTTTAATGTCCAGATTTGGATTGAAGTAGCCCATATGTTTGTTTGGTTAGCAAAAACATTCATAGATTTATTTATTTACTTACTTACTTTTTAAAGGAGAGATCAGCCACAATTTTAAATGGCCAGTGGTGTTTTTCTACATTTAGTTCTTTTAGTTTTATTTTCTGTTTTTTAAATATGTGGCAGGGAGGGAATCTATGTTGAGATGGTTGGGATGTATTGTCAAACTGTGGTTTGGTATGGCATCTTAACTGGCAGCCTTCAGCAAATCATGGTTTTTAAGAGACTGCCAAACCAGGATCTGTTTTTTGGGAATGTGTAAGATGGGGAGAGCAGTTTCTCCTTGATTCCATGCTCCTATTTGCCATATCTTGGACATTCAACAGCAAATACGAAAGTCACCCATACAAGACAGAAAAAGTTTCAGTGTGAAGCTGCTGAGTAGGGCTTCATTTGCTGATTTGTCATTATCTTGAATTGCGGTAAACTGAGACTGGGCGTTGCACGTTCAATGGGGAAAGCAATTGCTCCTCTGTGTACATGAGCAACATTCATCTGCTTTGCCAGTTCATTATTTACTAGTTTGGAATAAGACCACCCTGACTTGTGTCCTTAACCACCGCGTCCTTGGACCGTAGTTCAATTTTGATTCTGCATAGTGTGATAGGTCTACAAACATCTTCTAGCCGTGTTGCTTACATGGAAGCTCCATGTTCAGGGGCAGTTAGCCACTAAAGGCCACTTTCTTGAGAGCAACATGTCATGGACTGGCTGGATGCAGAGGAATGGTGGGAGACAGCAGCCGGGGAACCCCCAAGGGGAAGAAGCGTCAGAGCCAAGGGATTGGTGGTGGGATGATGATCAGTGGTCAGAGAGAGAAGAGGGAGCAGACTGGGAGGAGCGGATGTTGGAAGCTGAAGGGGCAACAGGGTTTAGTAGGCAGGATGTGGCTGGGGCAGAAAACAGTCCAGGCTCAGGGGCAGAAGCGGAGGCTGGAGAGAAGGTTGGTTGATCAGACAGGCTGCTGAAGAATCCAGGGAGTCTCCCCCTCCTGCTGAAACCAGCTCCCTTCCTGCCTGATCTCTTAGAACATGCAGAGAAAGGAAAAAGAGCAGAGAGTGGTTGTGAGTAGGCTCAGTCTATAACTGCTTGGGGGAAATCCTGGAGAGGAGGGTACTTAGGCGGCTGTGGGAAGGCAGGGACCTTCAGTCCTCACATCTGCCTCCTTGGAGCAAGAGCTACTGGGAAGAGTTGCTGGGATCACTAAGCCTGCATTGAGTTTAATTTTAACCCATTTTTATTTACATGTTCTCTATTCCTGTATATGTCCATGTCTCTGGTCTGTGACCGTAATAAATCGATTCTGATAGGCCTGCACTGTTTTGGTTGCTTTGAGTAAAGCGTTAATTCACTGACATAGCGTTTTAATTTATTGCTGGCCTGCACCGGACTCCAGCTGCAGACACAACAGCACGGGAGGACTGTTGCCTTCATGACTTGCTTTTGGGCTTCTCAGAGTTGTGCTCTTCTTGCGAAATATAGCACACTGGACTAGACGGACCTTTGGCCTGTTCCTGCAGAGTTTATCATAATGGAACACAAATGTCTCTTGTGCTGTTCAGCCTCCTGGCCTCACCTTGTTCTTGCTACTACTTCCAGTTCTGCGACATTCTGCTTAAGATAGAGCAACTAGAATTCTGCCCAGTATTCCAAGTGCAACTACAAAATAGGCGGCCAGTTCTGTTTTCAGTCTTGTTCCTGATGATTCCAACAGTCAGTTTGCTTTTTAAAAAACTTATACTGCAGACCAAATTTATGTTTTCAGTGAGCTTGTCCCTCCTGGGCTCTTCTTTCCTGGGTCGTCACAATAGTAGATTCAGCATTGTCTAAAAGTTCTCAGGAAATAAATATTGGGATCTTTTTGAAGGTTCCATGGAAATGTCAGCTCAGCTAACAAGAAGAGGTTGAATGATAAAACCTGGCCATTCTACTCATATTTAAATGCTTTCCGTTACTATGCTATATGACATTAATTGTATAAGTATTACTTTTTAAAAGAGTGGTGAGTTACATATTTGGAGTAATCAGTGCCTTGTTGACATTCATATCATGTTTTTTCCCCACCCTTAGAGTCTTACATTTAAAGAGAAAATGACGAGCCTTAAGTTTAAAGAAAAGCCTACAGATGTTGAAACCAGAAGTTACAAGGTCTTGTTATTATCTATGGTAAAGCTGATCCATGCTGACCCTAAACTTTTGCTCTGTGTAAGTAAAAGTTCTTTTTTAAAAACAAAATGAAATGAAATGAAACACCAACTCTCGGGGTTTCTTTTATAGTCTTTGAACCAAAAAACAAGGCATTGACTTTCCAACAATTTCCCTGTACTAAACTTCCATAAGAAAGTTTAGTATTGATAGCAGTTTCCATTCCAATGGCATAGAACACATGATTTGGAATGGAAAAAAGAATTAGTAACCCTTATTAGTAAGGTAAAGGTAAAGGGACCCCTGACCATTAGGTCCACTTGTGGCTGACTCGGGGGTTGCGGCACTCATCTTGCTTTATTGGCTGAGGGAGCCGGTGTACAGCTTCCAGGTCATGTGGCTAGCATGACTAAGCCGCTTCTAGCAAACCAGAGCCACGCACAGAAACGCCATTTACCTTCCCGCCCAAGCGGTATCTATTTAGCTACTTGTACTTTGACGTGCTTTTGAGTTGCTAGGTTGGCAGGAGCAGGGACGGAGCAACGGGAGCTCACCCTGTCGCGGGGATTTGAACCACCAACCTTCTGATTGGCAAGTCCTAGGCTCCACAGCGCCACCCACATCCCTTAACCCTTATTAGTAGGTTGGCATAATTTTGTGGATGCTATTATCTAAAATGACCACCCTCCTTCATCACCTGTCTCATGAACCTACGTTCGTACAATTTATAGCATACAGAATATGGCATGATTAAGTGAAAGCAGAAGAAGGAGAAGTTGTTTATGATTACTTTTATTATATTGTAGTGTTATATTTTTCATGTAAGCCACCATGAGCATTGTTTGAACTGTGGAAAGGCAACGTACAAATAAAATTATGTATGTATGCATACATGCAACCCTATGATCAGTGTGCAGACAACCCCCTTTTTTTTTGGAAGATAGTTTCATTGCTGCATGCTTTGGTTCGTTGAGCCTAGAAAAGGAAGGCGCGCAGCATTCCTGACCTTTAGAACAAACAAAATGCCCAATCCTAGTAGAATTTTTCAGTCTAAAGTTATGAAGAAGCCTGGAGTCACTTAGTATGCCCAGAAGAATCAAGTTGTTGAATGTTTCCAGGATGGTACTGCTATGCACTACAGGTAGAGGAATTGTCTATGTTTAAATCCTCCATCTTAAAAACAAAAAATTGTTTATTGGGTGTTGATATCAACTGGATTGTATATTTCCAAACATGCAGGATCAAGTATTGCCTGTTCCTTCTTCCTAGCAGCCCGGGGTGCGACCTGAAACCTACATAGTACCTAACAGAGCCTCAGGTTGGCTCCCTATGTTAATGAAGGGCTGTTTCCAGTGGTGGCAGGGAGTGTGAGCTCCCCCTCTAGTGAAGAAATATGCAAAAGTCTTACAGAAGACACAAAGGTTTTCCCCAAGGATGACCTGCAGGGCAAGAGCTGGCTTGGAGGATCAGGGGTCTACTTCTCTGCAATATTTTTTAAAAGTATACAGGGAAATGACACCAGTGAATTTGGAATATGAATGTCAGTGAACCCGCACCTTATAGTTTTGTACTTTCCTTTGCAGAATCCAAGGAAACAAGGTCCTGAGAGTCAGGGCAGCACCGCTGAACTCATAACAGGCCTGGTCCAGCTGGTGCCACAATCCAGCATGCCTGAAATAGCACAAGAAGCCATGGAGGTCAGGAGCTAAGTGACATGCAAGCCCATTACTGTATTGTTTGCAGATCTGAATGTGCGTCCCCTTGCCCTGCTTCAAAGTGAGCCAGTCTTCTTTTAAAAAACGACAGTGTGTCACAGTCTGAGGTCCTGGCTTTAAAATGGGCTCTCGCCCATTTCATAACAAGGCAGATTATTGCTTTGTTTTTCTTCTTATTTTTATTATGCATTTTGTGTTTCTTATATTGTAATTTTATGCTGTGAAACTTCCTG
Source organism: Podarcis raffonei (assembly GCF_027172205.1). Taxonomy (NCBI): domain Eukaryota; kingdom Metazoa; phylum Chordata; class Lepidosauria; order Squamata; family Lacertidae; genus Podarcis; species Podarcis raffonei. Next base: position 8,243,718 of record NC_070616.1, on the reverse strand, counting down.
AGATCTACAGATGAAGAGCAGTATAATAATAATAGTAATAATAATAATAATAATAGTAATAATAAGAACAACAACAACAACAACAACAACAACACAACCATATAATATAGTGTAATATATGTACAGCATTAAGTTAATTAAGTGGTTTCTCCATTTTTTGCCCCTTCAGGCCTTGCTTGTGCTCCATCAGTTAGACAGCATTGACTTGTGGAATCCAGACGCACCCATCGAAACATTCTGGGAGATCAGGTGAGTACATTTCCTGTTTTGGGCTTGGTAAGAATTGTCTCTCTCCTGACTCAGTTTCCTGGGCTACGCACCATAACTACAAATGATCAAAAATTATATACTGTATAAACAATGCTACTCTGAGGCGAGACTGAATTGCCTGTTCTTTTCAATATAGTGGGACACTCTGTATATTTTTGGTTTCCCTTTCCAAAGATCAGTGAAACAGACACGGAAGTTGTGCTCAATCCAGTGGAGTGCTTTTAATTTAGATTTATTTGAGGAAATACCGTACAGTGAAAAAATGCCCACAATTGCATGATGATAATAATAATAATAATAATAATAATAATAATAATAATAATAATATGATCCATGCACAGGAGATGAAATAATAGAATGTAAATTGGAAACTACATAAGCCTGGTGAAAATGTCAACCAATCACTTAGTGCCCCATGATGAAATAATGTGCTCATGAAAAGATGTCGGGGAAGGACACAGGTGTAGAAAATTCAGAGCCCCCAGCTGCCCAACGTGGCTTGCCCAGGAGTAGGGAGATAAGCATCTGGTCTTCTGGCCAGAAAAGATTCCATACCCCATCTTACATGATTTATCTGGGACCCTGTGTGATCTTCCTTGTTGAGATGTGCTAGTTGGGAGTTGGAGTTGCGAATTATGAGGTGTCCCTATTGTTTATGTTGTGGCTCACATAGACTCTCTTTGCCAATTGTAGAGGCCCTAAGATGCCCTTCAAACACTCTAGCCCTTCATCAGATCTATTTTTAGTGCTGTGTCCATCCATCCCCCACACGGAGAGCACCCACAGTTGCCTATGTGGACAGCTGAGGCAGCCCTGGGTATACAACAGAGGGTTACCAGTGTAGTGCCTGAAGGCCCCCATGTGCTCGCATAGACTTTTGTAGATGCCTGCAGGATCCCTGCCTCTCCGCCCCCCTTCTGAAAATAGACATTCTGTTGTAGCCAGTTAGGTTGCAGTGGGTGCCTGGTTGCAGTTTGTGTGTGGTGCCCATAACAGCTGCTCTGGTTTTCCGATGTGCTCATGGGTCCAAAAAGTGAATGAATGAAATAGCTCAGTTTATTCTAGTTCACCTCACCCAAACTGCCCCCCAACCCCTATTTATCTCTTAGGCTATGTTGTGCTCACAATTCTTGACACAAATTCTGTAGCCCTGCAAAAGGGTTTTAGCATACTAGTTAGGAAACTGTCAAAAGGAAAGGGTGTTGGTGTGGGTGTGGTGTAAGGCAGGTGTCCACTGGGATCCCCTGCAGGGGATTGAGTATGTGTACCTCTTGTCATCACAGTGTTGTAATGTGCTGCAAATTGCAAATATTGCCGCTGAAGTTACGGGAAACACTTTAATAAGTGGCTATTGATTGGCACTTTCCTAATTCTTGCAGTTCACAAATGCTGTTTTGTATATGCAAGCGGCTAACAAGCAATCAGATTCTCAGCAGCACAGAAATCCTCAAGTGGCTGCGAGAGATTTTGATCTGCAGGAACACATTTCTTCTGAAAAACAAAGTAAGTGAGCACTTTGAAACTTGAAGAGCATTTCAAAAGGGGCTTGCTGCTTCTGACTTGCTCCAGCTCTTGGGTTATTGGATAGTTATTGGATGGGAAGGAAATTTGTCTAGCTTTCCCGCTCAGTAAGGGAAGTGAAATTGTGTTTTGTTTTCTCCTTTCATAGATAAAGCCCCAGTAAACACATCTCTCTCTCCTGTGTATGTGTGTGCATGTCTGATTTCCTTTACCTCCTACAAAAGCAGAGTGACTTATTTATTTTTCCTCTCTTTCTCCCCATAGCAATCAGATAGGAGTTCCTGTCCCTTTCTCTTCCTTTATGGGGTAGGATGCGATGTCTCTGGGGGTGGAGCTAATCAAATTTCTCTTGACCATGAAGAGATGATGCGTTGTATCCCAGGAGCTACGCTTAGGAAAGGAAAAGGGAGCTTTTGCATGGTACGTGACCTTAAGGCAAGTGCTGTCATACAGAGCACTGCTGCTGCTGCTGCTATTACTGCTACAGTAGTTAGAGGTGCTGTTTCAGACCTTAGTCAATTCTGATACCTCACCACGCAGAGCAGCCACACAGAAACAAGACGTTCCTAGTTCTGTATCCCATCAGCTGCTGAAAGCTAGGAAGAACATGAAAACACATCAGTGATAGAATTAGGGTCACTTAGAAATGTACTTGCTGAAGCAAGAATAGCCAATGGTGTGCCCACTAGAGATACTGAACTACAGCAATGAACACCCATCATCTCTAACCACTGGCCATGCTGGCTGAGGCTAGTGAGAGATGCAGTCGAAAACATCTGGAAGGCATTTCCTTGGCTGCCGCGTGCTTGAAACACCCTTCGCTGAACATCAAGGCCCCCGTTCCCATTACCTGCAACAGTCCAGGGGGGTGAGAGTTGCAATCACAAAAACGTCTGGAGGGCTGCATGTTCCCCACTACTGATCTAGTTCAATAGAGAGCTGTATTCATTTGTGCTCTGCAGACGTCCTTTAAAACGCCATGGCTTGTCTTGACTGTGTTTGTGGAGAGCAGCAATGATTAACGTGGCCCGTTGTCCTTTCTCCCAAGGAAAGCGCTGCAGGCTGCAGCGGGACGCCGATATGCCGTCAAGCGCAGACCAAATTGGAGGTGGCCCTGTATATGTCCCTCTGGAGCCCCGACACTGAGGCAGTGCTTGTCGCGATGTCCTGTTTCCGACATCTTTGCGAGGAAGCGGATATCAGATGTGGCGTAGACGAGGTGTCGGTTCACAACTTTTTGCCCAATTACAACACCTTTATGGAGTTTGCTTCCGTGAGCAACATGATGTCAACAGGTGAGAAGGGGGAGAGAAGGTCTCTTGTCAGTTGAGCTTGGGAAAATTGAACAAGGAGAGAGAAGGGTGGAGTGCACTTTTAGGTTGGTGTTTCAAGCTGGAAATTTTCCTTTAAAAATAATAAACAATTTAAAAATGATACAGTGGAACCTTGGTTTTCAAACTTAATCCTTTCTGGAAGGCTGTTTGACTCCCGAAATGTTCGAAAACCAAGGCGCTGCTTCCGATTGGCGCAGGCACCCCGGAAACAAAAGCCGACAGTGGCAATGGACGTTTGGCTTCCAAAAAATGTTAGATAACCAGAACATTTACTTCTGGGTTTTCGGCGTTTGGGAGCCAATTTGTTCATCAACTAAGCCATTTGAGAGCCAAGGTTCCACTGTACATTAAATCCCATTAACCAAAATATCTGTGAAAACTAAAGGGCAATTGTTTGTTCAAAGGCAAGCATTAATGCAGATATGTCTTGTCAGTCTTTTTTGATTAAGGATGTTTATTGGTAGAGGAAACTTCCATAAAGTTTTCAACAAAGCAACCTTTTAAAAGTTGAAAATGTACTGAATTTCTGACCACATGCCTTTAGGAAGAGCAGCTCTCCAGAAAAGAGTGATGGCATTGCTAAGGCGAATTGAACATCCGACGGCAGGTAACACTGAGGTACATTATTTCAGTTTTCTTCGGTGAAAGTATTCTTCTTTGGCAGCTTAACACTGGATAAGCACTTCCTAACAAATGTTTCCATGGCAGCATTAAATTAAGGTATCAGAAAACAGATTAAATAATAAATATATACACAGAAATATGAAAACAAACCTTAAAAACATCAGATTACATGAATTCAGTGCACATTGTATAATGGCCGAGTCACACTTCATGGAAGGCACTCTTTAAAACATAATTTTTCAGCAGCCACTTAAAAGCAAAAATACTGGTTCCCATATCTGTTATTTCAGTTGTAAGCTAATTATTATTGTTGTTGTTGTTGTTTTGTTTTGTTTTGTTTTATTAAATTTATATATCACCCCTTCATCCGATTACAGAGAGCTGGGACCAGAACACTTATTTAATTAATTAAGCACTTTATATCCTGCTTAATGCCGTAGTCTCTAAGCTGGGTATGGTACGGTTAAAGTGCTGCAATAAAGATAAAAATCAGTTTACCATAAAATCGTAAAACCTACTTACTTGAAATGCCTGCTGGGGGAAAAGGTCTTCATCAAGTGCCATCTGGTATTTTCTAGAAGGTATTTAGAACAGTTCTTTTTCTTTTGTTGTGTTCCAGGCTTGGGAAGCCACACATTTAAAATGGGAGACGGCTACAAATTTGATCCTCAACTTTCCAAAGGCTAAAATGGAAGATGGCCAGGTAAGACCTTTCATAAATACCTTTTTGTCTGCTTCTCTTTAGCATCTAATGCACAGGAGTGGGGATCCTTTGGCAGTCTGGTTTTTGCTGAACTGCTACTCCCATCAGCCCTAGTAGGCACAGCCACAGTCAGGGATGATGGGAGTTGTAGTTCAGCAGCATCTGGAGGGCCAGAGGTTCCCCACCCCTGGTCTAATGTGCTACCCTTCAGAGAATCTAGCTTTATATAGATCTTCTCATCTTGCTGGCCCATACAGCTAAGATCTATTGTCCTCATCTTAATGTTCTTTCCTGGTTTGCTGACTTACAATGCTTAGGGAAAGCCAAGTAGTTGATTTTTTCTTCAGACCTGTCCCTGGTTGCCACTCCCTCAGCCATAGCACATCTTGTGCCATCCACCAAACCATCTTTTGAGAAGGAGGTGGCAGTTTGCTTTGGGAAACTGCTTTTCAATAAAATTCCTAGATCAGTTTTCAGGGGAAAACAGGAAACCAGAGAAGCTAATGTTACAATAGCACGGCAGAAGCATCTAGAAGCAAATCCCATTTCTGATGGTGCCATCGTGGGTTGGATATTGGATCAGAAGTCTGGTTTCAGATTTCTGCCTGGGGATGAGCTGCTTTTGAAAGTGCGGGCAAGTCTGTTTCAGCCTCAGTTCCTTTATGTAAATGGGGACTTACAATGTCCTGGGGTCGTTTTGGTGCAATTCCCAGAAAGCACCCTGCTCCGAAAGGCATATCCAAGTAACAGGTGAGCGTTCTGAATTTACATCGCTGCGTTTCTCTCTCTCCACCTCCCGCCATGATGTGCAACTCTTTCCAGGTCGCGGAAAGCCTCCACAAGACCATCGTCAAGAGGCGAATGTCCCATGTCAGCGGGGGAGGCTCTATAGACCTTTCGGACACAGATTCTCTGCAGGAGTGGATCAACATGACCGGCTTCCTGTGCGCGTTGGGCGGGGTGTGCCTGCAGCATCGCAGCAGCGCCGGGTTCGCGACCTACAGCCCCCCCATGGCCCCCGTGAACGAGCGCAAAGGCTCCATGATATCCATGCTGTCGACTGAGGGCAACACGGAGACCCCCGTGAGCAAGTTCATGGACCGCTTGCTGTCGCTCATGGTCTGCACCCACGAGAAAGTGGGCCTGCAGATACGGACCAACATTAAAGATCTCATGGGCCTGGAACTGAGCCCGGGGCTTTACCCCATGCTTTTCAACAAACTGAAGAACAACATCAGCAAGTTCTTTGACTCTCAAGGGCAGGTAAAGGGGTTTGCTTTAATGCAGAGATGGGTAGTATTTTGGGGGCTGCATTCCCCGGGGAAAGTGATCAGGGGCTCTCCACCTACATACAGTGGAGGCTGCCAAGCCTACCCATTTCCTTCCTAACAGCCAGTCCAGTGGGTGGCCTTGTCTGTCCAGTTCCTCCTCCTCCATCCCAGTTTTGCCCTTGTAGAACTCAGGAGGGTGGGGGCAAAACCAGAATTAGTTGGCTTTGGCTGCCATTGGCTCTGGCTCCACTCATTGGTTGGGCTTCCTGCCTTCTGCTCTGGCAATCCCAATGGGCACCAGCCAACGCTGCCTACTTTGTGATGTTCTGGAGCCAAATCCAAAAGTGGGCAGTCGGATGATGGTCATGTGTTTGTTTGTTTTTTACATTTCTGACCTGCCCATTTCTTCTGGGAATTCTTGTGTAAATTAGCCAAAGTGGGAGGCTGCAAAGGTAGAGTGTAGAAAGGAAGTGATAGTTAGAAATGAGATTGGTTGAGAGGGACATTCCAGAGATGGCTGAAAGGGTCATCCTTGAGGAACAGACATCTTCACACTTCTCTTTTTAAGTCCAAGGCCCTGTCCCCCAATATCTTTCTGACATGCTGGAGTTGTACTGCCTGGCAGTATACAAGGAAATGTTTGACTGATGCTCCCCCTCTTGATATATATTCTATTCCATCCCTTGCGCTCATAGCATTCCCTCCCTCCCTCCAATTTAATAATCCTGCCCTAAGAAGTTTATATTAAATGGAAATCATTTGATTTGAGAGGTGAAAGAGACCAAATGGAAAAAAATGATAATGGCAACATAAAATCCATTATAAAAATCTAAAAATGTCCGCCGCGCACCAAAACCAGCTGTTCCAAGAAGCTGTCCAAAGGGGGCAGCTTTTGGGGATAGTTTCATTTTTCAATGCCTGCTTTTTATGGAGGTGCTTGGGTGCAGAGTTCAGTTCAAGGTGTGATGGCTGCCTCTGCAACTCTGCCTAGGAGGCCAGTGGCATAGGATACTTTGGTTCTTTAAGGAATTTAACGTGTGATCAGTGAGCGGTATATTGGCTACACACTTGCCTGACACTGGATGCAGTCTCACCTGTTTTATTTGGCTAATCATCCAGGTTTCCCTGTGAGTATTTCAAGGGTTTTTGAACAAAGGGGGGGATGTGTAAACAACTATTTATTTTTATCCTGCTTTTCAGACAACTATTGTCTCCAAAAAATGACTCCAGGCAACAAAAACTAGAGACAGGCCCTGCCGTCAGGCTTGCAAACTTTAAAAGAGCAGACACAATAAAGGAAAGGGTGAGTGGAGGGAAAAGGTAGAGGAGAAGGGGAGCTCAGTCCTTCCAAGGCCAAAACAAAATGGTGAGCTCTAAGTGGGTATGCTGATCCAGTTTGAGCCAGGCTAATATCCCTTTGTTTGATGTGCTTGCTTGAATAGCAGTTGGTGACTCTTGGTCCTTTGTCCAGTGGATGGTGGTCCAGTGTCTTTTCCCCTTTGCAGTCCCAAGGCAACAGGTAGCTGTTGGAGGAGAGCATTTTTTTCTGGCTGAGAGCTGGCAAGCGAGCTCCCCACAGCTCCTCCTCCTTTGGGCAATGGGTGAGGCCAGGTGGGTCTCCCTTTCAACACAATCTTCTTTCTACCTGGAAGGCCCAAGCACCCTCCCTGTTGATCCTGCCCTCTGACCTTGGGCAGAAGCCAGAATGTGTATTCCTTCCCAATACCCAGTGGCTATTGTCAGTCGATTCCAGGGTGTTGGTTGAAGCAGGGAATACTATAACCTAAATGAATACATTGGTGTGCAGCTAAAAGCAATTGGATATCTTGGTCTACTGGTTACTAGTTTCAATTGAACCTATTTATTAGAATTAAAAAAGTGTTAAATTCACCTGGCTTTTAAAAAAGTGAATACAGTATGGAAGAGATAAGCGAAGCCCCTAGAACACTTTTAGACTGGGAGTTTATGCCCAGCTTACCCCTAAATTTCAGCCCAAACACTAGTTTGCATTTTTGCACCAACATAGCTGACTGGGGGGTTTCCATCCAGGCAGTGAGCTGACCCAGACCTGATTAGTTTCAGCACCCAATTTCCTATATTGGGTGGCTCCCAAATTTTGCAGCATTTTAGTGAGACTAGCCAAATGTCAATAGCTCTGGGGTATTCACAGATGTGCACAGTGCCTATTATTAGCCCCTCCCAGCAATAGGTTTGATTGCATTTCTGTACCACCATTCTGCCAGTGCGCTCAAGGCCATGTTTTTATTTAGTACTTTCGTAAGCGTGAAAAGATAAAAGAATACAACAGAATTTCCTTAGGCTGTTGGTAGTCCCAGAGCCTTCTCCTTGCCTCCTGCCTTCCCCTTCAGGGCTTTTTAGCAGCCACTGGGAAGCTGTAGGAGGGATTTCCCCAATTCAGTGCGGAATATGTCTTCTTTCAGAGGCAGCCAGAGGTAGCAAATTTGCGTGCCTGTTTCTCATCACAGATATAGAGGTCATTAAGCAAATAATTATACTCGTGTCCCTTTCAGTCTATCAACTCAGCTTGGTTTAGCACCACTGGGTATTACAATTTTAATCTAGGCTTATGAGTTTCGTTGGCATGCCGGCCAGAACACTCAAACTACAGCACAGTTTGCTTCTGTTACAGGTCTTGTTGAATGACAGCAACACCCAGTTTGTGGAGCAGACCATTGCAATTATGAAGAACCTGCTTGATAATCATACAGAAGGGAGTTCAGAACACCTGGGACAAGCCAGCATTGAGAACATGATGCTGAACCTTGTCAGGCAAGTTGTTGTTATTGTAAATACCACTGCAGTTACTGCTACATTATGTTACCAGCCTTTTACCCTAAGGTCCCAGAATGGCTTCCAACAATTGAAACACGACATAACTATTAAAATACAGTATTACACAATATTTAAAGCAGTTTAAAACCACTTTAAAAAGTTAGCCTATTCTTACTAGTTGCCTACAGGAGATTGAAATGGTGAGGGGCAGGACTGGGACTCCTGTGAACCCCTCCCTCCCTCACTATTGGACTCCAGCTTCCATCAGCTGCCTGCCTGCCAGCCAGCATGGCCAATGGACCAGGGATGATGGGAATTGTAGTCTAAAAACCTTTGGAGGACTACAGGTGGCCCACCCTGATGTACTGCTTCTTTCGACTCCTTCGGGAGGTTGTGGACTCTCCTTCCTTGGAGGTTTCTAAGCAGAGGTTGGGTGGCCCTCTGTCATGAATGCTGCAGTTGAGATTCCTGCATTCCTCCCCCAGGCTGAATTCCTCACCTGACACCACCTAGTTCAGGTACCATTTTAAGTAAGTCTTGACTCTCTTTTTCTTTTTTTGTCATCGTGCTCTATGGCCTATATTCTTACAATCGTAGTAAGATGGCTCACTCCCAGCATTTAATAGAGGCCTGTGTGTTTATCAGAAAAATACCTCTCAGACTGTTGTTGTTGTTGTTGTTTTGACATGTATTTGCTTTGAAGGTGGCCCCCAGATGCTCGAGTCCTTAGAAGGAGGTTTAACCTAAACTCAGGCTTGGGCCTGTTTTTCCACAGATATGTACGCGTCCTGGGGAATCTGGTCCATGCCATTCAGATAAAAACTAAACTCTGTCAGCTTGTGAAGGTAATGATGGAGAGGCGTGATGATCTTTCCTTCTGTCAAGAGATGAAATTCAGGTGAGGGTTGGTGTTGCCTAAGTGAAGAATACTGTGCTAATCTTCCTGTTTTTCTTGGAAATAGTTGATTGAGGTGGACTTGTTTCTTGCCATGATTATTATCTCTATACCTAGTTATGTCTGTGTCTGTCTGTCTGTCTGATGGCTATATTTCAGGGGTCAGCAAACTTTTTCAGCAGGGGGCACATCCACCGTCCCTCAGACCTTGTGGGGGGCCGGACTATATGGGGGGGGGGGGAATGAACGAATTCCTATGCCCCACAAATAACCCAGAGATGCATTTTAAATAAAAGGACACATTCTACTCATGTAAAAACACGCTGATTCCTGGACTGTCCGTGGGCCAGATTTAGAAGGCGATTAAGCCGTATCTGGCCCCCGGGCCTTAGTTTGTCTACCCATGCTATATATATTTAAAGCCGAAATCAATGTGAGGTTGGCTCCAGGTTTGAGTGGGTCCTGGGCAAAGTATCCTCTGATGGGTGGGCTTTCCTCTTCGTCAGCGGGCTTTGGCAGGATTACTTGGCTTTGGTGACGGAGATCCAGGTAGTGATGGTGATAGATACGCTTTGTAGGCTCCAGAGGTCAGAGGCATTGTGGGAAATTGAAAGGATGACTAGATCCAACTGCCTGCATGGCTCAAGAATGCCAGGTCAGGGGGGGAAATTAAGACATTTTTCATCTGAACACAAGACCGTTCTCATCTATCATTTTTTGGATGGCTCTTTAGTAGCCACAATACAAGAATACCTTTGCTATTAGTGCCTGCAGCCATTCTAGTTTCTGCCACTTGGACCACTTTGCACCATCGCTCAAAACAATATGAAGAACGCTTGAGCCTAAATCTTCCTGTGGTAAGAATTCGCCTCTACACCTGTTCATTACCCAGGTGAAGAACAACCACCTTTTGAATAAACCACAGAACCAAGGACACTATTTTCAAGTCCAGCATCCAGATTTAATAATAATAATAATAATAATAATAATAATAATAATTATTATTATTATTATTATTATTATTATTATTATTATTATTATTTATACCCCGCCCTCCGCAGCCAAGGCCGGGCTCAGAGCGGCTTACAAGCAATTTAGAGAGCCAGCGTTTATTATAGCTGTTGCAATAGAACAGAGCTCACTCAACTCTGTGCCAGTTGAGAAGGTCTACCCCGAGGAACTTCAAAACAAAAGCTTATATAGTAGTTCAAACACAGCAAACAAAGAGTCATACGATGGGAACTGAGAGGTGTTCAGCTAGTGACGAAATGACAAATCAAGCAATGGCTTTGGGTTGAGCTCTGTGTGTGTAGATGTTTGGTGGAAGGTATCTTTTTAGCATTTTAAAAATACACTGCCATGTTTTTGTTTTAATTTAGTAGAACTTTGTTTTTTGAATCTTCTGTAATATGCAATTTTAGGAACAAGATGGTGGAATATCTGACAGATTGGGTTATGGGAACATCCAACCAGGCAACAGATGAGGATGTGAAGTGTCTGACAAGGTGAGAGAGGCTTAAGATGCCACTTCAGAATCTCATAGTGCTTATCTTTTGCAGAAACAGGACAACAGAGATTTCTTTTTGAGGGGTGCTTTGTTAATAGCAAGTGGGAACTAGCTGCTGTATAGGAGTCTGTTTTCCACTCACTATAGGGTGGGGGAAAGAAAGAAAGAAAGAAAGAAAAAGCTGATCCAAGATCATAGCACCTGCATATTGAATTACATGAGTGTTTGCATCACTTGGCCTAGGCTGTGGGTCCAGCCTTCCCATTTCTAGTGGCCTGTGTAAATTAGCAGAGGAGACAACAAACACACACATGAGCAAGTATCCACTTGGGAGTCCCAGGTTCTTCCATTCTGACCTCCTGGTGGTCCTGCCTCATCAAGTATGCACTTGGGAGTCCCAGGTTCTTCCATACTGACCTCCTGGTGGTCCTGCCTCATTATGAGATAGTTGTGTGAGGAAAGGGTCTTTTCGGGTGATGGCTTCTCATAGACACAACTCCCTGCCTGGCTGTGTCTCTGTAGTTTTAGGCTGTTGGTTAAGAAGCATATTTTCCAGTGAATGTTCAGAGGAGAGATCAGATTGCTAGTGCTTCTGCTATTACTAATTGTTAGTGATTTGTTATGTGTTTTCGAAGGATTGTGGTGTTTTTGCATGTTCGTATCTATTTGCCTTGTAAACTGTGGCTTGTGTCAAGGCCAGATTATGAAACATTTAAATAAAAAAGATACCCACAGGCACAGTGGGGAAGATGTGACCAGTTGTTTCTGTGTAGCACGGCAAAGGGCAGGAGCAAAGCTCTGGCCCATTTTCAGAATGTGTGAAGGGGGTTGCACATTCCCCATTCTAACGATGGTCTATTTCCTGCTTTGTTCAGAGATTTGGACCAAGCAAGCATGGAAGCTGTGGTGTCTCTTCTTGCGGGACTTCCGTTACAGCCTGAAGAAGGAGATGGAGTTGAACTGATGGAAGCTAAATCCCAGTTGTTCCTTAAGTAAAGGCCCTTTACCTTATTTTATTTAGTACCCGGTTGACTAAAACAGCTGGAATTTTATTACCACTTGGGCATTGCTGACACACCAGCCTTGTGGAAGGGCAGCAGGTTTTAGTCTGTAGGACATACAAGCATAACTGAATCCTGAAAGGACAGAGCTGTTATGTGGTCCAACTTCTCAAATCCAGGAAGTAGGACATCAGCCTGTTCTGGATGGTGTTGCACTCCAGTGGGAGCACGTTCGTAGCTTGGGGGTTAATCCTGGATCCAACATTGTTGTAGATGGCCCAAGTGGCCTTGCTGGGTAGAAGTTCCTGTTTCCAGCTTTCGCTGGTTCACTGGCTACTCTTCAGTGATAACTATTTTCAGAGTGGCTTCCCAGTAAAACAATAAAATACATAGGAGGGAGAGCAATTAAAACGACAACAGAAGGGCCAAATATAAGGTTAAAAGACTTGGGGAAACTACAGTGGGCTTTTCCTTGTTCCAGAAAGTGATGAGATTGGAGCCAGGTGAATTCCTTGGGGTCAGAGTTCTGCAAATGGGGCATAGTGCCTAGACACGTACCCTTTTGGGAAATGTTGGTTTTGTGTAGGAGAGATGGATTCCTCATATTAGAGGGCAGGGGGAACTGTTTCTCCAGAGAGATGCAAGCCACTGTGTCTCGCTTTTAGGTACTTTACCCTGTTTATGAACCTCCTGAATGACTGCAGCGAAGTCGAAGACGAAAGCGCGCAAACTGGCGGCAGAAAACGAGGGATGTCCCGAAGGCTGGCTTCGTTACGACACTGCACAGTCCTGGCCATGTCAAACTTGCTCAACGCAAACGTGGATAGTGGCCTTATGCACTCAATAGGTAAAACAGGGGAACTTCACTGTAGCTGTGTGAAGCGCAGCAAAGTGCAGGGCTTCATCATCTAAACGCTTCTCTTGTCTGCTGGCAGGGTTGGGCTATCACAAAGATCTTCAGACAAGAGCGACGTTCATGGAGGTCCTCACCAAAATTCTGCAGCAGGGCACAGAGTTTGACACCCTGGCAGAAACTGTCTTGGCAGACCGGTTTGAGAGATTGGTGGAGTTGGTCACCATGATGGGTGACCAAGGAGAGCTGCCCATTGCTATGGCTTTGGCGAACGTAGTGCCTTGTTCACAGTGGGTAAGATGCTTTTGGTTATTCATGAATGTTCTTTAGCATTGGTGAGTGCTGGGTGCGAGCAACTCAGCGGGTTGTATGCAACCCTCAAGGCTTGTTTGTGGCCACTGATATGAAATGTATTGTTGCTGATTAAAATTACTTGCTTCTTTTCAGGCTGCAAAGGGGAAGGTTATCACTGGAGACGCAAAATAATAGAATGAGATGCACACAAGGAATATTGTATAGTTTAAACTGGGATTTATTGCCATCAGAGCTTTACTGATAGAATATATTTCTATTTCTGAATGTAGGAAGCTTCCTTTCCTGAGTCAGACTGTTAGTCCTTCTAGCCTGGTAGCACCCACTCTGACTGGCAGCAGCTTTCCAGAGAAAGCTCTTTCCAAGCACTGTTTCCTTATATCCTGTTTAATTGGAGAAGGAAACCCATCATCCTGACCTGGCATTGTTCTTGTTTTCCACATAGAGAATAATATTTAGGACTGGGTTTTATGTGTTTTGTTTTTGAAAGGATGAACTGGCTCGTGTCCTGGTCACCCTCTTTGACTCCAGACACTTGCTCTACCAGCTGCTTTGGAACATGTTTTCTAAAGAGGTTGAGCTGGCAGACTCGATGCAGACGCTCTTCAGGGGAAACAGTCTGGCTAGCAAAATAATGACGTTCTGTTTTAAGGTATGTTTGATCTTAATAAATTCAAAAGAGGCAGAGAGAGAGAGAGATGGGGCGGAAGGCTCACCCAGAACATGAAATCAGATGGATTCAAAAGATTTTCGGCGTCTAGGTGCACCATTGCAGTTGTGCTGTTGTCAGATTAAAATCACTTCAGTGCAGACTGTGTCTTAAATTCCATAGCTGTAATCCAGCAAAGTGGTTACTTGGTTAATTCATTTTTAAAGCCATCAACTCTAAAACGTGGGATTAGTTTAAACCGTGTCCTGATTTTACTTAGGGCAGCACATTTAACTTCTTTAAAAAAACAAATAAGTGCATATTCCAAGCAGGCTACAGCATTGTGGCATAAACCTTTATGAGCTAGAGTCCGCTTCATTAGATGCATGAAGTGTGATCCTTAGTTGGCAGAGAGCTGTCAGTGGTGTGGAGCTAGGCAAAATACAAAGCAAAATATTACAATGCCTGAACATGATGGAGATGTCATTTTCATTGACTCTCTGAAGCCTTACTGACTTCTTAAAGCAGCGCAGCACAAAAAGGCACAGCGCTGCTCTCTCTTTTTTTTTAACTTCCACAAATTTGAAATTGCCAACCGGATTATTCTCTCTCCTGCAGGTTTATGGGGCAACCTACCTCCAGAAGCTTTTGGAGCCTTTATTAAGGGCAGTAATTACATCAAATGAATGGCAGCACGTCAGCTTTGAGGTGGACCCTACAAGGTTTGAATCCGGGTGGGTGGGAAGGAAGCAGAGGGAGGAGGAGGAAGTCTGCAATATTCTGCCTGCTTTCCCCTTAACACACTGCAGCCCAGCCACCCTCCACCGGCAAGCCCCGTTGCTTGAGGCCCTGCTCCTAACTCTAAGCAGGGAATGTAGGGTGCAGCAGAGTGGCCCTGAGCAATGCTTCACATTCAGCAACACCTTGAGGGCAAAAGGTTCCCCACAGCTGCCTTGTACCAAAGGCAGACAATGTAATAGCCTCCAAGGTGTTGTTGGACTGCAACTCCCATCAGCCCCCACTAGCGTGGATAATGGGAATTGTAGCCTAGCAATAGCTGGCAGACACCATGTTGGCTGCCCCTGCCTTATAGGGAGAGGTCGAGAGTCACAGCTGGCATATTGTAGTCACAGTGCCCGTTCTGGTTTCCCTTTGGGTAGATTTGGAGCTCGCTGGATGCTTTCCCTGCTTCCGGATCAGCAGGGAACACCGCCAACTCTCTTGCTCCCATCTCTCGTCTCATTAATCTATCATAACCTGCCTTCAAGTTACAAATCTGAATCCTCAGATAACAGCCAGCTGTGCATGACTGATATGACATTACCCTTGTTCAGGGCTTGTTTATTTTATTTGTTTTCTGCTTTTCAGCTTGGCTGCCAGAGTAGATTACAATTAAAATTTGGTGCAGTAGAAGTAGGGATATGTTGCTCTCTGTGTGTTATGTAGACCAAGCTCCAGGCTCTTCACTGCAGACAGGAGAGGGCAGAAATCTGCCGATGGTCTCAGACTAAAGCCGGCTGATGCTAAGGAGGCCAGCCCACAAAAGCAGCCCTTTCTGCATTTTGATGCCATCCAGATGCCAGGCTTGGGGGATAAACTTACAGACCAGTCCCATCTGCTGCTTGGAAGCTCTCCAGCATTGTAGCTAGCCATAGGCAGAAGGAAACAAAGCTGTAGTTTGTGCTGGAGAAATCATAGAATTGCCAAGTTGGAAGGCACCCAGAGGACCATCTAGTCCAACCCGCCTGCAGTGCAGGAATATGCAACTGTCCCATACGGGCATCGAACCTGCAGCCTTGGTGTTAGCAGCACCAATAAAGCTAGGGAGCCTGGCAAAGCCTTGACAGGCCTGTCTTACAGGTTGGAATCCGCCGAAAGCCTTGATGATAACCAGCGGAGCCTTCTCCAGATGACAGAGAAATTCTTCCATGCCATTATCAACTCCTCTGCAGAGTTTCCACCTCAGCTTCGAAGCGTGTGCCATTGTCTCTATCAGGTATGCCTGAATCTGGCAACACTAGGCTGTACATTTTGTTGGACAGTGTTGGGGAAAGGGTGGAGAGGCTGTGCCCCTCCGGACATTGTTGGACTTCAACTCCCATCATCGCTGACTTCCATGCTGGATAGGGTTGATGGGAGTTGGGAGTCCAGCCACCTCTGGAAAAGCACTACTTCCCCCTATCTGTGCCATGAAGGTGAGGGTCCCTTCTGTTGCAGCTGCATTGGGCCTGTTGCCTGGGGAAAAGTTAAAGAGGCATTCTCGGTGGTTGAAGGAAGCCTCCTTATAGAAGAAAATGGGCAACTGGCTCAGAGAGTTGTGAGCCACTCTCTCTTCTCCTCGAATTCTTTGTCTGTCTGTCTGATCAATGCAATGCTGTGTGGTCTGTGTTTCTTCCCCAGGTTATTGACTGACAGCGCTGAGGGCTGATGGGCTCCCTGGCCTTGATTCAACAATAAAGAGCCTTTTAAACCATTTCAGATCGCCCTCCAAGGGCACTGCTACTGATTTATTTATTTTTGAAATCTTGCATTCGTTATGTTTGCTTCTGCAGGACTAGGGAAATTCATGCACAATAAATTACACCTTGGTTGTTACCAGGGCCAACCTTTACCTTTGCTGAGGTTTTGATGAATCACCTACTGTTGCAGTGATTTACAGAGTTCCACCTGTGTGCTGTTATATGCACTGTGCAGGGCACATGAGTTGTGTCCGCTGTCTGTACTTGAAAGGCTAGTTATATGCTTGAGAGATGAGCTTGCACATTAATGAAAATCTCTTTATTCTCCTGGGACTGCCCATTTGAGGATGCAGATGGGTGTGTGTGTGTGTCATCCTCTACATGAAAAGCTTCTTGCATGTCTAAAAGCAGTAGTTCAAGGAAAAAGCAGGTAGACTACAACAGCCCTGGTAATAAACTCTAAACTTTTTTAGTAGCTTGCAAATATAAAAATTAAAATACTTGCCTGCTAAGTTGCATCCAGTGCTAGTCCTAGATCCATTGAAATAAATGGATGCTAACTTAGGCACATTTATTTCAATGGGTCTCCTCCGAGTAGGAACTAGATGGATAAAGACATCTCTTACTATGATGGCTGAAATGCTAGACACTAGGCAGGGTGGTTAAAAACAATGTTCTTTTACTAAACAATCTGATAGAGGAGAAAGAGAGAGAGAGAGCTTTCCATCTTCTGTGACCAGTGTAGAAACCAAGAAAACTGGCAGAGGAGAAATGAAGGGATCCCATCTCTTCTCTGCCAGCTCATACACTCACCTGCATGGAATTCCTGGTTACCTAGAGCGAGAAGGTGAGTTGTTCAATGCAAGGAGGGTTTAGGTTTGTTCCCCCTCCCCTTGGGTGGTGAATTTAGTTGTGCATTCTAAAGTAGTCCTGTTTCAGGCAGCATCACACAATATTTCTGAACTGGATAGAGCCCTGACAAAGAGGAAGGAAGAGAAGCTGGCTTGATAAAGGAGTAAATCTGGATTTTGAACTGAGTGGGTAGGGAGCCTTTTCCTGGGGACATGTGCCAGTGGTGGGTGGAGCAGGAGATGGTGGCTCTTGCCTTTTGCACAGTAGCCTGCATTCCAGCTATGAGCAAGCAAGAAGCATTGTCATCACAGTTCAAGGTCACACTTGAGGGCGTGGGGCAAGGCTGGTGAGGGAGGGCATGTGTGGCCTAGGGAGAGTCCCAAGCGCCTGAAGGGATGCATTCAGTCCCTGGGCCTGGCGTTCCTCACTCCTGCAAGCAGCTCTTGAGTTTCTGCTTAGGAGAGATGGCAGGAAGGGTCATAAAAGAAGATGGAGGTCCGTTTGAAGCAACGTAGTCCTTTCTGCTTTGCTGGGCAGGAATAATCTGTTTGCCTCCAAACATCTTCCTCTCTTACCATCTGTTCTCTTTCCCCAAAGCTTTGCGGTATCAGCAATATTAGTTAACTTGCTCCTCTTCCTGTCCAACTGAGAAGCCAATTCTGTAGGGACAGCGGTGAAATGAGATTGATGTTTGTATCCCTGTTCTTTATATTAAAGCTGCTCAGGAGGAATGAAGAACCTTTTAGAGAAGGATCTTGGTGAAATCCTTCCCAAGAGCTTTCCCTCTGGAAATGACAACTAACTGAGTGGGGAAATAGGTGTGACTGCTTCTCACTGTCACTCAGCAGGGTTAGGGAAGAGCGTTCTGTGATTATGTCCACACCTCTCGTTTACTGGAGACGTGTCACATGTGGGCCTTGCAAAGTAACGGAAGGGAACTTGGACCAAATGCCCTTGCTTGCTAGTCTCATTCTTTGGGTATTGAACGTAGGTGCTCTCCTTTGCCAAGTAAAAACTGGTTCTGTCCAGCCCCCAATAGAACAGTGTACAGGACAATAGCTGACTCTGCAGCTTCTGTTTCAGATGCAGACCTGCAGCCAAATCTATGAGCGTGCAATGAATTTTGTTAATGGAGTTTATGGTGTAGTGGCTGTAAAGTTCGAGATGCTAAGGAAAGTATTAAGCATTCAAGGTTACTTCTCCATTGGGGAGCGGCTGTTAGAGAACTGCTGTGAAGATGATTCAGTTTCTCCCTTATTTAATGGATCGATTATCTACTTACTTACATCCTCACAAGGCATAAACAATATTTTCCCTAAAGGTTGCGTTGTGGGATGTGTGATACCTGGTGTTGTAAATAACTTTATCGGTAGTGACTGAGCACATTCTGAATCAGCTCGTACTGAGGTTTGGGCCTGGTTTGTGTTAAATTTGCTGCCAGCCTTCCCCGCCAGTTGTTCTCTTCCCCTCCCGCCAGAAAATTTGCTCTTGTGTAAAGGGGGAGCTGATAATGGGGGGGGGGGTTTGACGAGAGACCCAAAGAGGCCTCTAGGCATCCTCTTTAAAACCTGGATGCTGCTGAGCATGCACTGAAGCATCGTTTTCTTCCGGGGGGGGAGGGGATTTGCAGTTTCCTCTGCCTAACTGATGGAATTGGAGGCATCCTAGGGACACGGGTGGCGCTGTGGGTTAAAGCCTCAGCACCTAGGACTTGCCGATCGAAAGGTTGGCGGTTCGAATCCCCGCGGCGGGGTGCGCTCCCGTCGTTCGATCCCAGCGCCTGCCAACCTAGCAGTTCAAAAGCACCTTCGGGTGCAAGTAGATAAATAGGGACCGCTTACCAGCGGGAAGGTAAACGGCGTTCCGTGTGCTGCGCTGGCTCGCCAGATGCAGCTTGTCGCGCTGGCCACGTGACCCGGAAGTGTCTCCGGACAGCGCTGGCCCCCGGCCTCTTGAGTGAGATGGGCGCACAACCCTAGAGTCTGGCAAGACTGGCCCATACGGGCAGGGGTACCTTTACCTTTACCTTAGGCAGGAAATTATGCTCCAGCTCGTGATTGGGAGGATCCAAGCCGTCAGGGTGAGGTCCACAGGCTTCTCTTCCCAGCCGCTCATCCCCCTACGTTTCTCCCAAGTGTATGCATGCATGGAAATGGGGAAGAACTGCCAAAGCGAGGGCCAAGAGCAAGCTCCTCAAATGACTCTGTTAACTGGGCTGCATTTGCTGTTCTAGGTGAAAAGCGGTGAAGATCTGTGTGTCGGTTTTAAGGCAAGGATGTGCATTCCCTGAGGCTGGGTTTCCTTTCCACCCCACCCCACCCTCTGCCCCAGATATGCCATCTGCTTGACCTAGTTGTGGCCAAACTTGGCCCTCCAGCTGTTTTTGGGACTACAGTTCCCATCATCCCTGACTACTGGTCCTGTTAGCTAGGGATGATGGGAGTTGTAGTAGTCCAAAAACAGCTGGAGGGCCAAGTTTGGCCACCACTGGTCACTGCCCTATTCCTCTTGGATAGGAGGAACCCCTGATGCAACTTCCTCTGACAACTCAGTGCTGCATGTGGGTGGGGAGAGGCTTCCTTAATTACAGCTGATTCCTACCAGAAGCTGGTTGGGCTTCTGATCTCACTGGGTGGCTGCTAACTTGAAACCTGTATGTTCCAGCCTCTGGTGGGAGAAAACAGATCGTTTCCTGTGGCTGGCTTGGCACTTTGTCTCAATAGGCTTGCCAGTCCATTGCGGGAGTCTTGGATCCCAAGCTCTGAGAGATTGTGGGAAGGGGAACACAATTGTTCCCTTATCTCTGGAGTTGGGGAGCATGTATATACACCCACTCCACTTATTTTTTTTTTTTTAAATCTCTAAATGCTGTACATAAATCATTGTCAATGTATGCAAATAGAAGCATTTTTTTAAACAACAAAAGCTACCTAACTAAATTACATGCAACCTGTATTTTTATATTATATTGGAAGATGCCCAGAGTGGCTGGGGCGACCCAGTCAGATGCATAGCTGTCAACTTTTCCCTTTTTAAAGGGAAATTCCTTATTCCTAACAGGATTCCTTGCAAGAAAAGGGAAAAGTTGACAGCTAAGGTCAGATGGGCATGGTATAAGTAATAAATTATTATTCTAGTAATGCATAGGTTGGCGTATTTCCCCCCCCCCCCATGTGAATAAGAGACCAATTACTTCAGGGACGCAGATCTTCCAGACCAATTCTGTCATGAGGGACTAGTAAATACCTCGAGAATACTTTGCTTGCTTTCTAACAGGGCAGAGAGTTTAATCATTAATGTTTCATTTGCTTTGCCTGCTAGGCAGCATGTGCACCATGTCAGAGAGCCATGTGTGGGGTAAAGATAGAATGAATTATACAGCTGCAGTTCTTGGGGTAATGGGTGACCTGGAATATCCTGCAAGCGTTGCTGGATAAGGGTGTTTAGCCTGTGCCCAGTGCATGAGTGGATTGGGAGAAGCTGACCTGCCACAGTTGCCAAATATTTACTCAGCTGAAGCAGATGCACATATTTCTTCTAAAGCCTGAACTGGTCAAATAAGGTTGCGAAGTTTCCCTCTGTGCATTGCAAAAGGTTTTGTGTGGGTAGCGGGGAGAAAAGAAGCACTACTGCAATCCTTTGCAAGAATGGGGACCTGAATATTTTTATCTTTGGTGTCATATTCTACATGGTATACTAAAAAAAAAGTTCATATGTGGGCTTGGTGTTGATTTTTTTTAAAAACCATTTACAAGTTCTGGTACAATGCTGATTATGCATCTAACTTCAGGACTGGGAAGAATTGATTTGGACCCTCTCAAAGCATATATTCTGGACAATACATGCAATAACACACAACAGATTAGCAAATAAATACTCTTTAAAAATTCTCAACCTAGCCAGAAATAGTAGAAATGATTGGAACCTGACATTTGCTTGCTTTCGTATTTGTGGACAAATTGTGGTCACCCACATGAAACACAAACTCCATCCAACATGAGTGTGTAATTTCATTTTCTGTTCTGTTTTTGTTACATTTGATCGTGTAATTTTGTGTACCGGTGGACATTGGGGGTTTCTTTTGTTGCTGTGTATGTGGTTGGTGCTGTGACTTGTTTGTGCTCATCTCTGTTCTGTAGGCAACTTGCCACTCTCTCCTGAATAAAGCTACCGTAAAAGAAAAAAAGGAAAACAAAAAATCAGTAAGTTTTGGAGAAGTTTTATTAGCCATTTCTTTCGAAGCACACAGAACACCCCTTTTCTTGATTTCTGTTTTTTTGCTCTCTCTGTTCCAAAAGCTCTTCACTTTCAAGCCTCTACTTGACTTTCATTGTAAAAATCATTCTACTAATTCTGGCACCAAAGAGCTTTCATTTCAATTAACACTGGACTTTGAAGTCACATCTGTTGTTGTTTTTTTTACGAAAAAAATAAAAATAAATCTTGAATGTGCCTCTTTCAATTTCCATTTCGGAAGGGAACCTCTGCAGCTCTGCACCATCATTCTGATGAACCTCTCTTTGTCGTCACTTGCAATGCTAAATAAGAAGGGGAAAGTCAGAAAATAAGGGCAAGGCATATGTGTGCACTGGTATTTGCAGGGACCTCCAGGGGAAAAAGAAGGCATTCCTCAAGAGAAGTAGGTGGACCTTTCTGATGAGAACTGGAAGCAGCACCAGTTGGTAGATAGCATTAAAGTATGAGCAACAGCAAGCAAGGAAGCAGATGTGGATTGCAAGATGCATGCGCCTCTTCATTCAACCACTATATGCATGATGGGCTGAGTTAAGTGTATGCCCTTGGGAACCCTCTTTTTATGAAAACAAGTTCCAAAACTGGTCGGGATGGGGAAAATGCCCCAATAACATACTCTAAATATTTCAGTTGTTCACCTATACCTGGTTAGGGTGGAGTAAAATACGTGTACACAAATGGATTGGCCTTACTTTCTAGCTTTCCCTCCAAAGTGTGAAAGAGAAGTGAACCTGGGAACCTTAACGAAAGGTGCTGGGTGTCCTTTGTGTCAAACTTTCCAAAAGTGTTTCCTAACCAAAATGCTACTATGGGGGGCACATGGATAGAGGTTCAGTATTTTATCTACTTTGCTCATGTTTTTGTTTTTAAAACACAAGACTTTCCTGATGCTTAATGACATTTGGCCATTTGCCTACCTTTCAGAGAACAAATCTCTTCGGGTGACCTTCTGTTCAGTTAGAACTTCTTTTTTTTAATAAAAAAAGGGTGTTGTTGACTGGTCCACAAGATGGGAGCAGATTGTTTACTTCCACTTGCTATGAGGGTGGAAGTTGAATTTGTGTTTTCCTCCATGGATGTGCTTCTTCTCTTCTAATGTTGCCCGCTGCACAATGACAGAACTTCAGAGCTCTTACTCCAATTGGATTTCTGTGGGGGCGGGGTTCCTGGGTGCTCCTGCCCGTCTCAAAGATGAAATGGGCACTGGCCCAACTCTCTTGGCCTGTTCTGACATGTTCTGTGGCTGCAGCCATGCACACAACTTGCTCGAAGACACCAGCCATGTCTTGAGGCATTGTTCCCTCTGCAGCCACCCTTCTCATAAACCACTAATCCAAGTGCCACTCCAGGAGACTATCTATATAAAATGCTGGATTGGCAGTCTGGGATTTGGGACCCAGCAGCTACCATCTGCAGGTTGCTAATATGAACAGCTTTTGGAAAAATACCCAGTTCTTAGAAACCAGTATCCATTTTAAGGATCTAGTGCCAGTTCTTTTGTCCTTCCCTTTAAAGAACAACACAGTGTTCTGAGTTAAATTAGTCATTGAAATTCCAAGTGTCCTGCAATTGTTAATGTCTAGTGTTGTATAGCCGATTTATCTTGGCTTTGCTTATTCTATGAACTGGCATGAATTGGCCTATGTGTGTGTTCAGTAGCCTTACTGAACCTCAGCAGTTCTGGGGCTCGCCAGTGCCTCAGTGGAGGACTGGGAAACACTCAGGTTTTCCTCCTTGAGTCTCATCATAGGAGGAAAGCAGGATATGTATGGATATGAATGCGTTCGTTATTATTATGCGCTGGGAAATTGTGATTGCAGCTGGCTTGTCCTGCTCACCTTCCCTCTTGAGTTTGCCTAATGTCCTTGTGTTGGATGGCAGATTTGGGGTTTCACATCCAAGATCCTTTGCAGATGAGCATTGTGTGTGTGCGCATATGGGCCAGCATGATTCTGATCCTCCTTGCCACCCAACCCAGGAATAGCTACCTAGAAATCAGTATTGTGAACTGTGATCCAATCTTTGGCGAGCTCCAAGAGGTTGTACTCATTCACGCTCCAGCAAATTGTGGTTTGTTAGGGTAGCTCTGTTACATCTAAACCAGAATGTTCAAAGATTACTGGGAGAAAAGCATATGAACAATTTAATTCTGGACTTTCCCCCCCTCTTTAGAGGAAATAAGCAGTGTTCTGCATGTTGCCCCCAGAGTTAATATTGCAAACACTCCATTACTTTCTCACATGCAACATACACAGGAGTGCTTTTTGCAATTTCTTGGCAGAGACTGGTCCAGTTCACACAATATGTTAAGCCGTGGTTTAAAACAAACCATGGTTTATTGTGAATGCGTGCTGCTCTGGTGCACATGCTTTGTTCCCGTCCCCCACCTCCCAAGCAGTCCCCAAGTGGCAACCTCATGATTTGTTTGCAAAGAGACAAACAGGAACCTGGGTTCAGACAGCCCAGTAAACTTGTTCATCCAGTGGTGTGGGCAGGAGAGGCAGAGGAGTTCTGTGGGAACTTAAGAGCAATGTTAAAACAATGGTTTAATGCAGTGTTACCCAAACTTGGGTCTCCAGCTGTTATTGGACTACAATTCCCATCATCCCTGACCACTGGTCCAGCTAACTCGGGATGGTGGGAGTTGTAGTCCAAAAACAGCTGGAGACCCTAGTTTGGGAAACACTGGTTTAATGTGACGTGTGAATCAGGAATTTAATGAATGGGCTAGTTCTATTCATGACTTTTATTTATATATTATTACATTTATATACCACCATTCCGCTAAAGAGCTCAAGGTGGTATGCATGTTCCTGTCCCACTCTTTTTTATCCTCATGGCAGCCCAATGAGGGAGGTTAGGCTGAGAGGTGACTGGGCGCAGGTCACGCAGTGAGTTTCTTGGCTAAGTGGGAATTGGGCCCCTTTTCTTCCTGGTCCTAGTCAGGCTTTCTAACCTCTACACCTTGCTGACTTCCCTGTTTTGTTGAGAGTTCCCTGCTGATGGGTGTACTGAAGCAAAACTTTTCTTTTTCTTTTTGGGTTTTTTTAGTTTGATAAATGAGCATTTTGGTTTCATTGGCAAAGTTGTCATTCCACACCTCAAGGTTTGTGCATAAACAATTCAAGTACAAAGAAACTCTTGCCTTCCTTTTAAATTAGCATACTGCAAAATGGCTTTTTAGTTTTTGACCTTGCTCATATGGATTTGCTCATACACGGGCTTCACCACAAGACGGAGTGTGAATATATTTGTGTGTGTGTGAGAGAGAGAGAGAGCGGGGGTGGGGGGGTGGAAAAATCATGCTGTAAAATTGTGCCTTGTCTGTACTATTATCAGTAACTCTTTTCTTCTTCCTTAACTTCTAATAATGATCTGACCTGTTTAACGAGAGAGGTCCAGTTTGGCACCCTATTCTGTTTATCCTGTACAGTAACACCTGTGGAAGGTTTGGCAACGAATAGGGAGCTGAAAAGGCCTCTCATTTTTCTTTTCCGTACTCATTCCGGCCCTTCATTTAAGTTGTGGCCTTATCAAACTCCAACTTGTGCTATTTAGGTTGTCAGCCAGCGGTTCCCTCAGAACAGCATCGGAGCTGTTGGGAGTGCCATGTTCCTGAGGTTCATCAACCCTGCCATCGTCTCGCCATATGAGGCTGGGATATTGGATAAGAAGCCGCCACCAAGAATCGAAAGGGGCTTGAAGTTAATGTCAAAGGTAAAGAACTGCAATTCTTGCATGTGTGGGGTTTTTGGGTCTTGGGAGTGAGGTGCAGAGTGAAACAGTAGGCAAATTATTGCTGCGAGGGGTTTGAAATGGACCTAAGGCGCACGTGGAAAGTTTTGGCCCTCTGCTTAATTTTGTGCGGCCCTTTGCATGACTCCCAAACCCCTCTGCAAGTTCAGACCTCTGGCGAGAGTGACGCATCCCTCTCCTGGAAGCCTGATCCACCCATCACTGGCTTCAGCACTGCCCACTGCCAGTATATAGCACATTACCCTGGCAGGACTGTGATATTCCATAGGAATAAAAGTTTGCCTGCCCCAGATTGAGTTTTCATTTGTTTGTTTCGTGGGTTTTGGGGGGGGGAGCGTTCAAAAAACGTCACCCCTTCTTACAGCCTGCTAGTATAGCATACGTTGTTCATTTATTTATGTAAAGCATTTGTGATCTGCTTTTTGAGAACCATGCTCCACAAAGTGGCCCTTTGTCCTCTGGACTAGACCAGAGCATGCCTGCAAATGTTCAGTCATCTTGGATTAAAGCGAATCCCTTGTAACGCAGAAATAACGTTTAGAAGAGAACGCCATGGCACAGCTTGCCATGGCACGATTGGATTCTTCACCAGTTCTTTTTATTAACCTAGGTACTGCAGAGCATTGCCAACCACGTCTTGTTTACAAAGGAGGAGCACATGCGGCCTTTTAATGACTTTGTGAAGAGCAACTTTGATGCAGCACGAAGGTAAAGTAGTTGCAATGCTTAGTTTAAAAGAGCTTTGCCTTTATAAGTCTGTAAAGGCCAAGAGGGGTCGGATCTGCAGGCTCTGTTAGTTGGAAAGCCCAAATAGCGTGGTCCGGAGCAAGCAAGCATGCATGCATGCATGCATAAATTAATAAATTATTTTTTTATTTGTATCCCACCCTCCCCGGCCAAAGCCAGGCTCAGAGCAGCTAACACCATGTAAATAAGACAATATGCATAATAATAATAATAATAATAATAATAATAATAATAATAATAATTGTATATGGATACAATCTGCAAATGAAATAACATTCATTAAAATAATATAGAATAATATTAAATATCAGCATTTCAGGATTAAACATAAATCCACTCTGAACAGTTACAATAAGTGATTTCTAAACTCCAATAAAACAACAGCAAGCCACAGTGCACAATACAAAATGAGAAGCAGAGACTGGAGGCACAGCTTCCTTATGAGGAATCCCAGGGCCGGAAGGGGGGGTGGGGCAAGGCAGGTGGAAAGAGGCCTTGCCTGATGGAGTCTCTCCAGCATGGGCTGGGTTTCCAGAGGGTGCAGTCAAACAGGCCAGAGGCTAGCAAATGGCTAAATCCAAGTATGGCAACTGTTAAGTCCCAAGGACCAGAGACAGGAGAAGTGATCCAGCATAGGCAGGTCAGGCAGGTGCAGACCATGCATGGAAGACTAACTCATGGAAGAGGATAGCCATGATATCTGGGCTTACTCAGTTCAGAGGCAGTGCACCCCTGAGTACAAGATGCTGGGAAGCAGCGAGGTGGAGTGGGTGGCTCTCACCTTCTTGCCGTACTCGTGGGCTTCCTGGAGGCATCTGGTTGTCCACTGGGTGAAACAGGATGCTGGGCTGGTCGGATCTTTTTGGTCTCTTCCAGCACAACTGCTCTTTTTCTTTATTTCTAAAAAGACATTGGGGGTGGGAAGTGTGGGGTGGTTAGCTCATATCACGTTTGCCTTTACTCTCGTGGCAAAACAGATCTCCCAGAAATAAAAGAGGCAGAAATGTGCAGAGATCAATGTCAGCGTTGCATACATTGTGGATTCCAAGAATATTCCTTTTGCTGTTATGCAGCTCCTGGTCATGGAGTGTGCTGTGTTGCACTGGACAAGGGCCGGGAAAGTCTGGAAGCGCCTCATGCCCTCCATTAGGTTTTCTGTCAGAGTGTATATGACTGCCAAGACTGATCATTTTAACTGTAGCACTGTAGCCACCTTATCCCTAGCAACAAGCATACTTTAGGTGTACCTGCTTGTAATTTTAATAAAATTACTTTGAACACTGTACTATTCAACCACAACGTGTGTGCCTTGAGAAACAAAGCCAACACCCCGTTGGTTGTAGTGAAAAGCTGTGAGATCCTTGCTAAAGAGAGCAACGGCTTTCCTTTCTTTGTAGGTTTTTCCTTGACATTGCGTCAGATTGTCCAGCCAGCGACACGGTCAATCACAGCCTCTCTTTCATCAGCGATTGCAACGTCCTTGCTTTGCACCGGCTCCTCTGGAACAATCAGGAGAAGATTGGCCAGTACCTTTCCAGCAACAGGTAGAAGTAGCTTGACCAGTGGCCAAGAATCGTTGGCTTTGTCAGAGTTGAAGGAGAAAGCGAGGAACATGCTGTAGGGCAGCAGCTGCCATTTGGGGGGGGCAGTAGGCATGTCTTGAATTTTGAGAATGTGCTGGGGGTACTAGTCACTAAATAGCTGCCATGGAGTGTGTGGCATAACACAACATGGCTACCATGAGGCGCTTGGCATGACACAACATTAGAGAAAGAGAGAGCCAACTTTGTGTACCATGAGAAGTCAGCTATATCCTCCTAGGCCTGGTGATGTTGCTATCTAATAGCAACAGGGAGCATTACCTGGGAAAACAAACCACTCACTCTTCATAGAAATCACTTAGAAGGTACCTGTATATTTTGGCCCATCATGTTATTTCTAGGACGGCTAGAAACTTAATTCTTTTATTAAATGAAAGCTGAGAGTCTGGGGTAGCTGCACAGGGGCATTCAGGAAAACCTCCCCAAGTGCCGGATTGGTGACACTCTACTCTGATGACTGCTGTGGGTGATTTTGCTTTTTAGTAGTATAGATGCTGGGATAGTCATGGTTGTAAGTTCTACTCAAAGTGCACCCATTGAAATGAATCAGCCTGTGTTTGTCTTGTCCTTTAATTTCAGTGGATCTGCTCTGAGTATGACTATCATTGGATACAGCTTAAAGTCTGCCTCATTATAGCATCCAGTGCAGCGGCACAGAGCAAGCAAAGCACAGATAGGATGGGTGGAGCATGGGTTGTAGGAGGAATTGCAGTGATAATCGGGAACAGAAATCTGAACATGGGATAGAACTCATCTGTTTACACACTTTATTAAACCTTGGAGAGTGGGAGGAGGATTGGCATTGGAAGCCAGTGATGCTTGCAGAAAGCAACCTGGGTTCTGTAGTGTATTTTGTCCGTGTAAATAACGCAGGGTATTTTCCACGCTAAATGTTTGTCTGATTTCCTTATTAATGCATGCAGGATGATGCATGTTGTACCGAAATGGAAGAGAAGGAAAATCTAAAAATACCGGTTGTTACAAATGTTTTTGGGTTGTTGGGTTTTGTTGATAACATGCAGTTGTTTCTCTAGGGACCACAAAGCTGTTGGAAGACGGCCATTTGACAAGATGGCGACTCTGCTGGCATACCTTGGTCCTCCTGAGCACAAGCCAGTGGCAGACACGCAGTGGTCCAGTATCAATCTCACCAGTTCCAAGTTTGAAGAATTTATGACTAGGTAGTGGATCTGTAGATGTCTGTTGTTAGCAGTAGCTTTTAGCGTTAATCTGTTGCCAATGCAAATACAATGCTGTCCATGGTTCTTTTCCCATTTTGAATGCTCATGGTTCTTTTCCCACACATTCTCCCATACTCCTAGATTCCAGGATTATTATTATTTTTGCTTGCATGTTCTGCCATGCCTCAGGAGTATTTTTGTAGAAGTTCCAACATGTGATTCAAGGGTTTTGAGTAAGCCTGAAAAAGATGGCAGTCAGCTTTTGGTTGGGGGTGGGATGTAGACACTCAAGCTTAATTTGAGATTTTCAGTGTGCTTATGTTTGCCTCCTTAGGCACCAGGTGCACGAAAAGGAGGAGTTCAAGGCCCTGAAAACACTAAATATTTTCTATCAAGCTGGGACATCCAAGGCTGGCAACCCTGTTTTCTACTACATTGCTCGCCGGTAAGACCACTTCTCTGTGTTCCTTATTATTTACTATTAAGAATTGTGAAGTCTATATGAAGAAGCAAACTCTTTCATTTTCTTGCTTCCCAAGCAACAGCAATGCCTCCGTCATTTCAAATGTTTTTGTTGTGTTCTGAACACATTAGCAAAGTGAGTTTTATTTGTGTGTGCAAAATACGCCACAACTGTTTCTAGCGCTGGTTCGCTTTTTAAGAGGAGTGAGGATTTTTGCCATCTTCGAGCTGCTCCTTTGCTCAGGCAAGTGCTCTGTGGCCACTGGGCTTGCTTGCAGGCTTCTCAGAGTTGCGAAAAGCTCCATGACCTCCATAGATAGGCCCTATCTGCACAACTCTTGTGTGCACATTGGATTGTGTTTCAGTATTTTATGTGGAAGGCTGCATGCACTCCTATGAGAGAGCAAATTTATTGCTCTTGTGGAGTTCTGTGGGTTTGGTTTTTTAAAAAATAGGTTTTCTCAACAGATGCAAAAACAAACTTGAATCTTTACCATCCTGAACCTCAGCTAATAACTTTTGCCATTGTTTTGTGTGCGAGTGCCTATATGGCATAGATTGTCTGCACTGTGCACACTTGTTGCTGTGCCTGTTTTGGACTACCAGTTCAATATAAATATCTGTGCTTGAGCTAAATGAGGCTTGTGCAGCAAAGGGTATCCTTAGCTATCATCAAAAGTGTAAAGTTGAGGAGCTTGAGAAGTGGAGTCCTGGTATTATGAGCAAGGGAAGCAAATGTGAAAAAAAATACTGGATGTGGTGCGGTTTGCATGTGCCCCACAACCTGCCTGCTGGGCAGGACTGGCCGAAGACATTTTTCTTCCCGAGATGAAGCAGCAATTCCCCACCCACCAAACCCTGCCCTGCCAAGTCAAGGTGTGTCGTACCCAAGGCCAGTGAAGTTATTGGGGCACTTGGAAGTAAATCAGTTCCTGCCTGTCACTGTAGACTGCTGCTTTGGAAGAAGGCATTTTTATATGTTCATGTTCAGCGAGGATGTTCATCGCGTATGCCATGCATCAAGGGGGCTGGAAGGACACAAGACGATGGCTCTTTCGACATGGGAGGGAAATTTGGGTTGAATTGAGGTGTGAAACCCCACTTGCACATTGTTATGCTGTAGCCATACCTACGTTTCCTTCTGACTCTCTTCTTTCAAGTGGCCTCCCATTGGAGTTAATTTTTGCTGCTTTTTCTACTCCGTTTCTCCTGTTTACTGCTGTCTACGTGCCACATGTCAGTAGGCATAAAAACACCGTTGTTTTCAAACAACTACCGCCATTGTTAGTTATGACGCCAGCTTAATCCTTTGTCCATAAAACGGCCATGCACTTTGTCCATAAAATTACTGACAAATAGTAAGCGGAGTTTGACTCTACAGGCATCACTAAGGCATGCTGGGTGCTTGCGTGTGACAATATATTATTTTTGTGTTCTGGTCGTGGGGGAACAATGTGCTTGAAATTTGTGACATGTGCAGGAAGAGAGGGAATTCTAAATAAACCTTGCCACAAACAGTCTTATCTGGCTGAACCATAGCCATTATGGCTGGATCATTAAAAATACACACCACTTCAAACAACCAATCTCCTTTATTGACATAGAGAAAGTGCATCATATACATGGATCAGAACATGACACAGTGAACAAAACAGTAGGAGATGCTTTAGGATAAAACTGTCCAGACATTGTGAGGTATGAAAACGGCTCTTGGGACCTATGGTAACGTAATTTCACTGCGTCGCTTAAAAATCTTGCCACATTCTCCACAACATCATTCCTAGAATTGTTCGGCAGATAAGACACCCTAGAAGAGTCAGTGCGATAAATCCCCTCCTTTAATAAGGGGGCCAAATATTTATCATATATTTTTACATAAAATGGGCAAGAAAATAAAACGTGTGTCATGGATTCGACCTGTTTTGTGCCACAAGGGCAGTATCTTTCAGAGAACGGGATTTTTGAAAATCTACCTTGCAAAACTGCAGAGGGTAAGACGTTAAATCTTGTGAGGGAAAGAGCTCTGCGTAGGTGGGGATCACAAAGGTTATGTAAATATGGGGTGTCCTGGCCAAATGAGGGGGGAGCCTACAAACCACTTGTGCCCTGATCTCTTAACCAAGTTGCAAATGCCTTGTAACTGTTAGCAGAGTTGAACCCCTGTATAGTAATTGTGATTTTCATGGCACAAAGTATTTGTGGGGAGAGGCAAGAACCCATGCTTTGCATGCAGAAGACTCCCAGCCTCAGTTTCTGGCATCTCCAGACAAAAGGACCAGGTGATGGGGAAAGTCCTTTCTACCTGATACCTTGGATAGCTGCTGCCAGTCAGAGTAGACAATTGTGGGCTGGATGGACAAACAGTCCAATTTGTTCTAAGCCAGCTTCCGACGTTTCCCATGTATCATTCAGGTAGATGAATGGCCAGAATTGCACTGGCTCTGGGCAGTATGCTTGGGAAGTGTGAACTGCCAACTGTGTGGCGGCTGCTGACCATTGGAACTGGTAGGGCCGAGGACGGGGAGCCTAATAATAATAATAATAATAATAATAATAATAATAATAATAATATAATTTATTATTTATACCCCACCCATCTGGTTGGGTTTCCCCAGCCACTCTGGGCGGCTTCCAACAAAATATTAAAATACAGTAGTCCATCAAACATTAAAAGCTTCCCTAAACAGGGCTGCCTTCAGATGTCTTCTAAAAGTCTGGTAGTTCTCTTTGACGTCTGGTGGGAGGGCGTTCCACAGGGCGGGTGCCACTACCGAGAAGGCCCTTTGCCTGGTTCCCTGTAACTTGGCTTCTCGCAGTGAGGGAACTGCCAGAAGGCCCTCAGCGCTGGACCTCAGTGTCTGGGCAGAACGATGAGCCAATGAAAGTCAATCAACTCATTTTAGTTTTACCCTCCATCCTCTGCCTTGCTGAGTTCTACCGGGGCAACACTGAGACCAAGCAGGAGGAAACGGGCTGGTGGTGTCACCCCCTGGACTGGTTGCAAGTAGAAAGGCAGGCATGTGGGGGGCTGGCCGAGGACAGACTGAGGTTGATGGGGCAGTACGCCATCTGCCTCCACTACCCCAACCTCTTCAGTGACTTGCAGAATTGGGGTTAGTAGGCTAACATAATGTGACCTGCCTTTCTGGATTTAGCATGCTGCTGACTTTCCTGAAGTTGTACATGTATACCACAGTGCAAGCAGAGGCTTATTTCCTTAAAAATAATTATTGCGAGAGACACATGTACCGTAATGACATTATTTATTAAGATCTCCAAACATTCATGAATAATTGAATTTTTCGTTTGAATACAAGGTGTGCAACTTTGCTTCTAGATCTGTTCCTCAGCTCCTTTCCCCCTGGAATTGTCCACCCATCCCTTATTTCCTTGTGGTTTTAAAATGTTGTATTGTTCTCTGTAGTTCAGTTGCCAT
Organism: Podarcis raffonei; assembly: GCF_027172205.1. Classification (NCBI taxonomy): domain Eukaryota; kingdom Metazoa; phylum Chordata; class Lepidosauria; order Squamata; family Lacertidae; genus Podarcis; species Podarcis raffonei. The sequence goes on along the minus strand of NC_070616.1, from coordinate 8,211,237 downwards.
GCCACCAGCTTCCATTTTTCATTTTGCTGCATAATGTCTCTCTTCAACACAGAAACTTCCTTACATGCATTGAAGTTAAGAATATTTCCCATCATTGACAACCAACTTTGCTTGCGTTAGAAGTGCTGCGATTCATGTGTGTCTTGAGCAACGAAAGGACTCACATATCTCTTTGAGAAATGTAGTACCACAAAGGGGAGGGGATGGCAAAATTAATTGAAACGTTTACACTTGGTAACTGTGGATTTGCTAACAGAATGCGTGCTCGCCAGAAAACACACCAGGACTCACAGAATTGGATTGGATTTTCCTGAATTTTACGTACAATTTTAAGTGATTAACGGGATAACTTAACGCTTACATTAGAAGAGAAAGACTAGTCACAAGGATGAAGCAGGTGAAGAGAAGCGGTGTTGCCGTCACAGGGTTCCTGCTGTTGAAGGGAGCAGAATTGGTGGGCGACACTTTTAAGGTGGTGGTCATCTTGTAGAGTGTGCTGGTTTCCACTGTGGTATTTTGAGCAGTCGTAGGAGTGCCTGATGCGGAAACCAAGTCAGGTTTGCACAAAACTACAACCACCAGGGCAGGCCAGAGCCATTTCAACAGCCTCTTCATTCTGCATATTCAACAGTGAACATTAGTTAACAATTCACACATTTCCAGAAGACTTGACTTTTGTCATGAGGATGGTGAGGATTTGGCTACATAGGAATCCACATGCTGAGAAAGTTCACTCTCGGGGTGTGTGTTTGCACATAAAAATGTTTCCATACAAGTGGGCCAAATGTAGTGGGGGAAACGACTTGGAATTTAGGTCACGAAACCACCATTTCTGGACCTCAACGAGAGAATGAAAGCATGGCCAATCCCAAACATCAAAATGAACAAAATCAAGAAAGCATGGCTTATGTCCAGTAATAGTCTTACTCAAAGTAGACCCATTGGAAGTAATGAAAATGACTCAATTGATCCCACTGGTTTCAGTGGGTCTACTCTGAGTAAAAATCAGAACCCCTTGTTTGTATATTTTTGGAAAACCCATGAGGTTTTGAAATTTATTATTTTAGTAAAATATTGGTATTCTGTCTTGGAGTCAAATATTCCAGAGGCGATTGCCTTGTACCTGAGCATTTCTACATTTAATTAGTTTTTTAAAAATTGCATCTTTGCGACCAGCTCTTAAAAGCATCCCAAGGAACATTAGTTAGGTTAGAATTGTGCAATACAAAACTAAACATGGAGACTATTAAAATGGAGCCAAAAAACCCAAATCCCTTTTGGGGAGATAAAAGGGCTTATTTTATTGCCAACCCAAAAGGCTGAATGGACAGGACTCTCCTGAGCAGGAATTCCAGAGCCAGGGAGCCACAGCCAAGATTACAACACTATTTCACACACGTGATCTTGTGTTAATCATTACAACGATCCTGTAAGGGAGGGTCAGTATCATTGTCCCCAGGGGGGGGCCTGAGGCTGAAGCAAGTTTGACTTGCCTGTGGTCACTTTGCGGAATTAACGGCAGAAAAGCGATTCAAATGGGAAGGGCGGGGTGGGGAAGCTTTCCAAGTCATAGCTCATTCTCTCTCCTTTGCCAGAAATGAGGATTTGTGCATTGTTCTGAAGCCCGGTTTATGATTATAGGCTTAACGGTGCAATCCTATACATTTCTATTCAGAAATAAGCCCCAGTGACTTGAATGGGTCTTGCTGCCAGGTTAATGTGTGTAGGAATGCAGCCCAGGATTTTGTTCTTAGAACCAAATTCTACATCAGCTGCAGTTAAAAAAACAACAGCCAATTTGGGGGAAAAAACATCCCAAGGGCAGAACCGAACAAAAATACATCAGTTCCAGGTCTATCTCTCTGCCTGAAGCTAGATGCTCAACAGGCTTTAGGTTTCCTTTTTTTTACGCCGTCATGATTTGGTTTATTTGCCGTTCTGGAAGGAGGCTTGATATTCTCAAGACCAAGGGACAATGACAGTAACAGATTGCAAAGGGCGATGGGGACTGCTATGGAGAGGATCTGAGAACTTTACAGGAGGGACCCGCCTCCAGTAATTACCGAAAGCCCCAGCCCAGGCCTTCGTTGCTTAACACTTAACAATCCAAACTTGGGACAGGTACCACCTTCCTACATTTTCCAGTGGTGATTCTAAATCCCTTACATCATCTGTAGTGTGTTGGAATCAGCCCTCCATGGCAAGCACCCTCTGCCAACAAACTCATTGTTTGATTTCACTCCTCCTTCTCATTAATCATGAGGGCTAGGAACATTAATCGCAAGGGGTAGGGATGTGGGGTTTTTTTAATTTTCCAAGTTTAGATTTTGTTCTTCTTACTTCCTGACTTCTTTTATTTTATTTTATACATGCATTTTATTTTTCTGTTATCTGCCATAATAGGTTTAACCTCAAAGGCAGGATTTAAATGTATTTATTTTATTTATTTAACACAGGCAGTTAGGATTCTGCAAGAGCTAAGTAGTTCTATGCTACATGTCATATTGTACAGCAGGCTCTGTGATTCAAATCTTAAGCCATAACTGCTCCAAGATCACACAAGAAATTTGCAGGTTGGGTTGCTAGTTTTCTTCCAGTATGCACACACGTTTCAAGATAAAAATATCTCCTCTTAGTTTGATGCATCAGCATATCAGGCAGTTAGGGGCAGTTAATCACCCTTTTAAAATTTGTAATTAATTTTACGATTTTTTCCGTACCTGTTCCGAGTTTCAGGCGCTTATGATGAGAGTAAAATACAGAAGCCTCCGAGGAGCTCCCTTGCATGCAGCCGGTAGATGTGTCTGCTCATTCTGCTATTTAAATATAATTTCAGGATGATTATGCAACCACAAGCCTCATAATGATTGGCTCCTGTGGCTTGCAAATGTCACTTTTTTTCCAAGGCAACGGATGCAAACATGAAACACTTTCCACCCAGCAATTTGATGGAGGAAGTAAGAGGAGTTAAAAATCATGGTGTGGGCTTCTCCCTCCAGCTTTATGCTTTTTTTTCAAAGAAGAGAGCAAGAAAGAGAATACAGTGGTACCTCAGGTTAATAACTTAATTCGTTCTGGAGGTCTGTTCTTAACCTGAAACTGTTCTTAACCTGAGGTACCACTTTAGCTAATGGGGCCTCTTGCTGCTGCCGTGCCGCCAGAGCACGATTTCTGTTCTCATCTTGAAGCAAAGTTCTTAACCCGAGATACTGTTTCTGGGTTAGTGGAGTCTGTAAGCTGAAGCGTCTGTAACCTGAAGTGTCTGTAACCCGAGGTACCACTGTATTTCTGAATAAAGGACTGCCAGACAACACACAGCGCAGGAAGAATTCTTTCCAAGATTGTTGGAATTCCTGGTCTCCTTAAAAAAAAGTGTAGCTTTATGATTGCAGAAAATTAAGACTGCAGAATTTCGACTGCAGAATGTAGCATGAAAAAGGAGCAATTTAAAGATATCATAATTTTATTATGTTCTTCTTCAGTGGCTTGGAAGTCTGTTTAAAGTTTTAAGCTTAGACTCAGGTGGGCTACAGAGGCAGCATGTACACCTGCAGTGGAATGGGGTGGTAGTGAGAACTGTACCATTTCATGCGGCAAGGAGGGGGGGTGCTATTTTTTTGAATATTTCCCACACATTATAAAAATGCTTGCAAATCGGAAAGCAGCTCATGAGGAAGTTGGATTTCTTTTCAGCTCTACGTAACACAAAATGGTGGCCTCATCTAAACTAAGAAACTAATGTTGGCTTGCAATATCTGTGGGGTAAGGCAACTTGCCCCCTTCCCTTCCCTTCCCTTCTCCTTTTACTGGTTGAAACATACAAGTGGGCACCCAAATTATGCTCCTGATTAGAGTTGGGTTTTCACACAGTTTTCTGGACAATTCCTGGGAGTGGGGATAGGATAGAACTGACACACTTGTCGGTGGTACCACCTCCTTCTTGGAAGCCATTTGCTAAGTAAAATGGAGCATGATCATCACTCCACATGCACACATAGGACTCCATCTTTTCTGAAAGCTCCTGATTTAAAACCACTTTAAAAGGAGATTAGACCAGTGGCTCCCAAACTTTGGTCTCCATGGACCACTTGAAAATTGCTAGACCACATACTGATTTTTCTGCCTGTTGTAACAATTGTAATGGGCTGTGCTATCTGGTTTTTAAAGCCATGGTTTTCCCAGTAGTGATGTATGGAAGTGAGAGCTGGACCATAAAGAAGCCTGATCGCCGAAGAATTGATGCTTTTGAATTATGGTGCTGGAGGAGATTCATCTTGAGAGTCCCATGGACTGCAAAAAGATCAAACGCATCCGTTCTTAAGGAAATTAGCCCTGAGTGCTCACTGGAAGGACAAATCGTGAAGTTGAGGCTCCAATACTTTGGCCACCTCATGAGAAGACAAGACTCCCTGGAAAAGACCCTGATGTTGGGAAAGATTGAGGGCACAAGGAGAAGGGGACGACAGAGGACAAGATGGTTGGACAGTGTTCTCGAAGCTACAAACATGAGTCTGAACAAACTGCGGGAGACAGTGGAAGACAGAAGTGCCTGGCGTGCTCTGGTCCATGGGGTCACAAAGAGTCTGACACGACTAAACGACTAAACAACAACAATACGGTTTTTAATTGTATTTTTAAAGCCACACCCTAAACCACTTGATTGTATCTCATCAGCCACTGGTGGTCCATGAGCCACAGTTTGGGAACCCTTGAATTATAAAATTTACGGAAGGATAAAGCCATCAATGGCTCCTACTCAGGATGCCTATATGTTACCTCTGGGATTAGACGCAGGATGTGTGTGAATGCTGGCCGCTGGGGAACCATGGCGAGAGAAAGCTATCGCTGTCACATCCCGATTTTGGTCTTTTCCCATTCAGGCACCTGAATGGCCATGGTGAAAAAGAGGATGCTTGACTAGAAAGGCCTTTGGTCTGGTCCAGCAGGGTTGCTTTTAGGTGTAGTGGACAGAGGCAAGTTTTCTCTCTCTCTCGCGTAATGCTATAGAACTCTGATTCATTCAGTGAACCTGGTTGACGGAAGATTTAGGACGGTCAGGACTTTGCACAAAATGCACAACTGATTTAGGGAATTCACTGCCACAAGATATGGACAGCCGCTGGCTCAGATGGCTTTAAAAGTGGATTTGACAAATTTATGGGGAAGGCCACTTATGGAGCAGTAACTATTACTCATGGAGGCAATAATAGTAATAATAATATTTCTTTCTACCCCATCTTTTCCTGGGAATCAAGGCAGAAAATAGAAAAAGATAAAAACACAGAAAAGACAAAAGTCCTAGAAGACCTGCTCCCTGCCTTGCAGGCCTTTCCCCACCTGGCATGGGAGAGGGGGCCTGGACTGACTCCAGCTGCAGAAACTGAGGTTGCTGGACAGACTTGGGCTGGGGAATTGTTTAGGGCAGGATTTCCCAAACTTGGCCCTCTGGCTGTTTTTGGACTACAACTCCCATCATCCCTAGCTAGCAGGAACCAGTGGTCAGGGATGATGGGAACTGTAGTCCAAAAACTGCTGGAGACCCAAGTTTGGGAAACACTGGCTTAGAGTTTTGTTGAGAGCAGGGTCGTTGCTGTTATTGATGTTAATTATTTTGTATTTTTATTTTAGAAGTTATGTTTTATGTGCTTTTTGGTGTTTTATTTACTGTTTCTGACTACTGTTGCGTTTACGTTTTTTTTAATATATTGTAAGCTGCCTTGAGCATGGTTTTAACTATGGAAAGGCGGCATACTAAAATAATTTAAAAGAAGCCTCCATGTTGTTAGGGACCAGCACTTGGAGGGAAGCTATTGCCTTTGTGCCTGATTGGTTCACATGGCAAATAGGATGCTGGGCTGGATGTGCTCTTGCTCTGATCCAGCATGGCTGCTCTCATGTTCTCAAAGTCGTCGCTACAGAGCAACATTATTGTTAATATTTTCATTTGCCAGTAGCAACGACACTGTGTGCATCTTCATTTCCTGATACGTGTTTGCCGAAGGTGACTTTTTTCTGGAATGACTTTCTTCTTAAAAGGGCACAATAGTGCTGTAATTCTATCCCTTCCTGGAGTGGAACAGATAGTCTGAAATACAAATGTGTTTTGAGCTTTGTGGCTTCACTGTTAGGAGGAGAAAGCATCTCTTTCTTTTTCTTTTCAAAAGCACCAGTAGCTATGGTATCGCTTGCCTCTGAGTCAGTTGAACACTTGTCGTGAAACCCGCCTGTGGTACAATGCTATGCCACCTTCTTTCATTTTTGTTTCTTGCAAGAGAATCCTTCAGTTTCATCTTCTTCTAAAAGGCAACTGCAGCTTAACACCCGTTTCTGAGCAGTTCTCATTGCTGATCAGATAACGAGTTGGTGAATAGAACAGTTTCTGAACCTTCATGATAGAGAACTGCACTAAGGTCAACAAAAAAGAGTGGGAACTTGTGGGTTAACCAAGAGTTTCAGCATCATGTACAAGTTGGGTTCCTGGTACATAGAATTGTAGAGTTGGAAGGGACTCTGAGGATCATTTAGTTCAACCCCCTGCAGTGCAGGAATGTACAGCTGTCCCATGTGGGGATCAAACCATGGCGTTATCCGCACCACGCTGTAAGCAACTGAGCTATCCACATTTACTTGCTGCACAGGTGTTTTGTATCTGCTAATGTTGTGTGTACAAGGTGCCTCAGCCTGAATTATAGAGATGTGATTCTTCTGAATGGAGACCTGTGTGGTAAGGCTCTTTAAAACACCTGGTGCTGCATTTAAATAAGACTATGATTAGCAGGTATTCAGAAGTGTGATCAACTCTTAACATCTACTGCCTTACCACTTTTCCTTACTTTCCCTCTGTTTTTGGAAACTTCTGCCCTGATTTAACATTCTGTCTCCTTCCTTAGCAGTGGGTCCCTACTTCTTAAGTAATTTCCTGAATAAATGTGGATGTGGTTTGGTAGGTCAGAATCTATTTTTCCTAAACTACAACTTGTTATATATATGAATTGTAGGCAGACAGGGTCAGAAATGGCCAAAAAGAACATAAAGGAAACTATATACCTTTCATTCAATCTTTGTAGCTTGAATGGATGGTTGGAACATGGCCTATGGAAAGTTTTGGCAGGATTTTGTTAGGCCATACTGTCTCATTCCAAATAACATACATGATCTATCTTGATCAGTTGCTCACCTAAGGCTAAGTACTTTATGAAGTGGTCTTTGACCCACATAACTTATGCCACAGTGCATTTGCTAGTTTTCAAGGTACCACTGGACATTTCTTACCACCTGTTTAAATCCAGGTTTAATTTGAGGAATGTTGAACCTGGGATAATTAATTCTCAGGTATAGGTGTTATGCATCTGCAAAAACTGAAGCAAATTATTGTCACATTGGTGGGATTCCTCTGAATAGGTTTTGATCCCTTTCCTATTTGTTACCAGGTTTCCTGGACCTAAACCTGTCCTGAAAGGGGAAGTCCAGTTTTTATTTAGAGCAATGTGACACTTTAGTTGCTGCAGCAAACATACAAAGCATGTTCTGTGCACAGTTTTAAACACCACTGTTCATGAACCTCAGAAACTTGATCCGAGAAACCTGGCCTGTCTGTGCTGATGTTTGAAGGTGCAAATGCACTTATTTGTGATTTCCACACGTTATATGTTCCCTGAAGCACTCAGAATGTGTGGAACTGCCAGCAGATGTAGCTTCAGCTTGTTCTGAAGGGCTGTAGCTCAGTTTTGGAGTTTGCATGCAGAAGGTCCCAGGTTCAAACCCTGCCATTGCCAGGTAGAGCTGAGAGATACTGCCTACCTGAAACCCTGGAGAGCTGCTGCCATCAGTGTAGACAGTACTGAGCTAGATGGGCCAGTGGGTCTGATGCAGTATAAGGCAGGTTCCTATGTTCTGTTTTCAGGTAACCTTACCCAAGCGTTTTTGTGTATTCTGAACAAGAGTGTGGTTGTTTCAGTGTATATGATCTAGGTACCATGTGCTGTTTCCCACTTACCCAGGAGATGCAGGACAGGTAGCAACATCCCCAATATCCTCTCCTTACATAAAGCTCTTGTACTGCTTTTGAAATACACTAAGTATGGCAGGGGTCAGGCACCAGAAAGGTAGGATGTACACAAATATGTATGGCTTTTATCAAACCTTGTGCATAAGGTTCATCTTGGAAATTGTTTAGTTTTCCAAAGAGCTCTTTTGCAAATAGTAGCAGCAGAAGGGGAGGGAGAATAAGAGGGAGGGAGAATTTATCAAGCCAGAACTTCAGTGCTGAAAATCTAAACCTAGGTGAACAGCATCCGCAAGTGTTTTCTGCATCTCTGAAGTGCTTACTGTACTTGCATTTTTTTATGTTTTGTGATATGGCCACAAGAGGGAGCACCCACCTAAAACCTCCCCTCTCTTCAGTTGGTATAAAGATCTTAACTTTAAGATCGCAGCACCCTGAAACCTCCTTCTCCAACTCTCAACCTCAGAGGCCTTCCAGCTAGCTGCTTCTGCTATGCCACCCAAGCTCCTCAGTAAATCTCTCTTTTTATTTTGTTTGTTTATTTGCAGCAACAGTTCATAAAGCTTTTGCTGGAATTGATTGAAATACAGTACTGCATTGCATCTTTTGAGATCTGTACATTGGCAGCTCTCAAAGAAACTAAATGCCTTTGAATTCAGTGGTACCTCGGGTTAAGTACTTAATTCGTTCCGAAGGTCCGTTCTTAACCTGAAACTGTTCTTAACTTGAAGCACTACTTTAGCTAATGGGGTCTCCTGCTGCCGCCACGCCGCTGGAGCCCGATTTCTGTTCTTATCCTGAAGCAAAGTTCTTAACCTGAAGCACTATTTCTGGGCTAGCGGAGTCTGTAACCTGAAGCGTATGTAACCTGAAGCGTATGTAACCCGAGGTACCACTGTAGTTAGTGAAATAGCAGGGTTCAGTAGCTGCACAGTACCCTGTGGGTTCATCTTGGACAGCTAATGAAATCCAGACCTTGAACAACGTCAGGAGCTGGCGAGTGAGCATTCCCTTGTTCATTCTTGCCCCTCAAAATTGAACAGAGGACAGCTTCTTCCCTGCAAGATACAGGTAGATTCCCAGCATAGATTCTGACAAGTGAAACTACGTATCTGATGGTTTTCTAATATGTATGTATGTTTTGGGGCATGTGTGTGCACACAGTGCACTTGTTTACAATCTTCCACATATTCATTCTTTAAATTTTCACACATGCATTTGAAACTCCTGAGCTGCCCCTCCAAAACATAAATGTAGGACCATAGAGTTGTAGAGCTGGAACGGACCACGAGGGTCATCTAATCCAACCCCCTGCAATGTGGGAATCTTTTGCCCAATGTTGGGCTTGAACCCACAACCCTGAGATTAAGAGTCTCATGCTTTTGGTTGCCTGACTACATGGGATACATTCCCCAAATTATTAAGGAACTGGAGTGTTTTAAAGATCTCTCTACAGATGCGCTCGGAACCCCTCTTCCCACAGTAGGGCTTCCACATTCAAGTGTTTGAGGTGTAAGGCCGCTGCTTAGCATGCAACAATTAGGTTCTATTTCTGCCTTTCAGCCGTTCTTGTGGGCGTATAATTTCCTCAGCCGGGAGGGGCTGCTTTCTTTCTTAAGCTCTACGTGCAACTTTCACTTGGGATGTAGGCGGAAGCCTTGTTTTGTTTTATTGGTGCTATGGTCACTGCTTTGGAGAACTTCCTGCCATTGTTGAAATGCTGGAACTTGCTCACAAATCCTGCATCCTCCCATCTACAGGCCAGATAATGTTATCATGCTCTGGTCTGCTGGTTTGGATTGGCTTCAGTTAAAAGTTGAGCATGGTGGACGCTTTCCTGGAACACTGCTTTAAATCACGCCTCCCATTTCTGCATGTCAAGTTCTCTGGTATTTGGATCCGTGTTTGGCAAGGAAAACTTGGTGTGCGCGCACTAATCAGCCAATTAGCTTGTGGTGTTTTGCATATTATTGAAATGATGACTTGAAATGTTGGGTTTTATGGACCAGAGCTAGCACTCATTGTAGGCTATGACAAGGGGATATCACTGTGGACTGGAATAATGTACATATTTAGAGTGAACGCTTACCCCTGCCTCATAAGCCTAATTCCTTTCTGGTTTTTCCACACATAAATTGCTGTCTTCCCCCCGTCAGACCAAGTTAGAATCATAGAATTGTAGAGTTGGAAGGGACCCCATGGGTCATCTACTGCAGTTCAAACCCCTGCAATGCAGGAATCTGGACTAAAGCATCCATAACAGATGGCCACCCAGTTGTTGGGGGTTTGGGGGAAGCTCCTCCCACTGAAGGGGACCAAGCACAGAGGAATCAGCATAGCCCAGCCTGGTGCCCTTCAGATGTTTTAGAGTTTAGACCATGGGTAGGCAAACTAAGGCCCGGGGGCCAGATCCGGCCCAATCGCCTTCTAAATCCTTCTAAGTACTTAACCCGAGGTACCACTGTATTCAAAGGCATTTAGTTTTTACATGAATAGAATGTGCCCTTTTATTTAAAATGCATCTCTGGGTTATTTGTAGGGCATAGGAATTGGTTCATTTTTTTGTCCAAAATATAGTCCGGCCCCCCACAAGGTCTGAGGGACAGTGGACCAGCCCCCTGCTGAAAAAGTTTGCTGACCCCTGTTTTAGACCATAACTCCCGTCATCCTTGAACATTGGTCATGCAGGCTGAGGCTGGTGGGAATTGTAGTCCAAAACATCCACCATATTGGGGCCCTTCCCCTGAATCAAGTAGGACTTCTGGATAACATCTATCAATGGAAGAGACTGAACATTCACAGTTAAATTCGGTTGGTGTAAGCATCACTTTAGTCTCTAGCAAGGGAGAAAATGCTGTTTTAGCGAGGTCTAATGTACAAGGAATGGAGGGAAGGGTCAGTGATTTGATCGCTGCTCTCCTTTCAAGAGTACAGGCCAGATGTTTCTTCTCAAGAGAACTTTTTGTACGTCATCAGTTGTGAAGCGTAGCCCAAAAGGTGGTTTGTTACATGGATGTGGAAGCTTAAGTCAATGACAGAAGAAAACAAATCCGCTTTGGCCATGTTTAATGCAAGCAAATACAGTCCGACACGGCATATTTGTTGTTTCTGCCAGTTAAAACAAACATGTAGAAAGGCATTACAGGCAGTGCTACAGCATAGAAATTTTCCTATCCATCTCTTGCCTATAGATCTCACCGCTATTAATTGCCACACCTGCCAGGTGCAACTTGAGCTGCTGCTTGTAAAAAGGAGTGGCACAGCCTCCATTTCACAATGGCACCAAAACAACCATATGTTAAATTCTGCACATCACCCACTCTTTCCCCATGAACGTCCCCTATGCTTAATGCCCAGCTTGTCTGCTCTCTTTTCTCCAGGGATCAACAGTGAGGAATGCCAGCCCTGTTGACTTTTCATGTTATTCATTTGGGACTGATCCACCAGCTGTTTCCCTTTCATTGAATGGAGCGTTTCGTTAGGCAGGTTGCTTTTATATCTGTCATACACATGGCTTCATTCCCCAGTAGAACACATTGATCTAATTGCTAATAAATAAATAACATATATGCCCCTAATTCAAAAAGGAGGTCTGGATCTTCGCCCCACCTTTCTCTGGAATTAATCATCTTTTTAACTTTCTAGTCCACCACTGTTATGATCCTGAAAAGTGTTTGACATGTCCTCTGATATCTGGTGCAATTTGAATTAGTTGCTGTCACATCATCACCAGCCACCCCAATCTCCCCTAATTCAGATTAATAAAACACAGCATTATAAAACAAGGAGAGAGATTCTGTGGCCCTCCAGATAGTCAGACTCCCATGAGCTTCAGCTGGCATTGCTTTTGACTAGGGATGATGGGGACTGGGGGGCCACAGGTTCTCTGTGCTTATGGCAGGACATCGTAGAGACTGTTTTAAATATAAGTACACTTGCAGTAATGTTATTTGCTAAATTATTGAAGTGTAATCAAAACCCAAATTGATTAAAAAAAAATTGGGATCAGTTGGAAATGCTTAAACTTAAAGCTTTGCATGGTATGCTCAAAATAACACAGTGGTGATTTGTATATCAGAAATGAATTGGGTAGAATTGGGGAATTGTAATTTGTGTTTGTTAATGTTTGCATTTTGTGTAAATATGTTTCTGTGTGTTTTTAGAATTAATAAAACTATAAAAAAGGCAAGCAGACAAACAAGCTACAGAACAAGCTAACAACAGAAGCAGTCGAAATACATTAAATTTCCAACCTGAGGTCTTGGAAGTTCTTGATTTGCTGAAGTAAAATAAAAGAGAACTTCTAGAGGCCTTTGATCCATGCAGGACTGTTTCTGTATTGCTGGCCTCGACATTCCTGATGCAGTGGGGTCTTTGAGACACATTTTGTTCTCTTCCCCCTTCCCTCACATGGTCCATGCAGGATAGTCCATGCAGGGGCTGCAGGCCATTTGCAGAGACCAGCAGAGATGTCACAGTCTTCATGATAGGCTTTTGTCAATAAATTTGGTGGAATCCTGAGGGAACAGCTACCTGTCCATTTCCATAGCATGCTTCACTGTCTTCCTTCTGGTTGGGCGCTGTAAGCAACTGTTGCAAGAAACTGCTGGCTGGGCATGCCTAGAGATAGAACAAGGTTGTCTTGGCAGTGACTCTTCTAGATCCGATCATAGGGTTAGTTGGGTAAAACAAAAATGTAGAGAGGCAGATTGCATAGATGTGCAGAAGGCTTCAAGTGTGCCAAGGGAAGGAGGCCTAGGGACCATTTCCATTGGCCCCCAAATCAACGCAGCAAATGATACACCTCAAGTCTCCCATGCACCATGAGATAGAAGGGAACCCAGCTTAGTTCTTGCCTCCTATTGCTCCATCACAAAATTAAGGAAGATTGAAGGGAGTGTTTGGAAGGCACTAGCTCTTTTGCTAGGAGCAGAGAGTATTTACTCACAGCTCATTATTTGCTCACTATTATTTGCTCACATTGGCCTTGATTGCATATCATAGTTAAAAGCATCTCAACCACTTTTAGCATGTGGGAGAAAAGCTACAATCCTTGACCTAGCATAATGGACAAAACCGGGATTGCTCAAAACCACGACTTGAAGTAAAGAACAAACCTTGACATCACAATCATGGTTTGCTTGGAATGAAACCGATCATGATCCTCAGTTTGGGGAGCAAAGCTAGGAATTGTGGTCTGGACCATTGAAAACCCATGACTGCAAGTGAGCTGTTGTTCACATATTCAACAATGTAAATCAATTGTAATTCCAGCCTCCCCAGAGCTTACATAGTTTATGAATATGTGTCATGATTAGATAAAAGCTGCCCTGTCCCCACCTTAGTCTCACAATCCTCTAGCTTCAGTGTTGGATTTGCTTGATCTTTCAGTGAAAGATTGGGGTATTTGTAGAATATTTCAAATAGGTGAAACCTCTCAAAGAACTGACTCGCAGACCAGTTAACAGTGGAAAGAGGAAAGCCTTTTTTCCCCCTCCAAGGATGGCAGTGTACAACAGAGAAATACTTCCTTACAGGCAGAGTACGGAAACGGCAAGCAATGCAAATCCCCAAAAGGAAGAAGTTGGGAATACAGCAATATTGGTTGCTTTCTTTTGAGAAGCGCTTGTAGTGCCATTGTTCTGGCTGGCTGTGGTCTTGGTGGCTTGGCCAGGAGAAGATGAAGTGGCATTGCTTTGATCTTTTGTGACTTTGGCTGTGTTGGTGGCTTGACCAGAAGAAGATGAGGTAGTGTTGGTTTGACCTTGAGTGACTTTGGCTGCGTTGGTGGCTTGGCCAGGAGAAGATGAAGTGGCATTGGTTTGATCTTTTGTGACTTTGGCTGCGTTGGTGGCTTGACCAGAAGAAGATGAGGTGGTGTTGGTTTGACCTTGAGTGACTTTGGCTGTGTTGGTAGCTTGGCCAGGAGAAGATAAGGTAGTGTTGGTTTGACCTTGAGTGACTTTGGCTGTGTTGGTGGGTTGGCCAGGAGAAGATGAAGTGGCGTTGGTTTGACCTTGAGTGACTTTGGCTGTGTTGGTGGCTTGGCCAGGAGTAGAAGCAATAGCATTATTAGCTGGTGACATAGTGGCATTGCTGGTTAGCCCTTCAGTGGATGTGCTGGTGGTGTTGGCTGGTGATGTGGCCATGTTGCTGACTGGGCCAGGAGTAGAAGGGGTAGAGGGGGTGTTGGCTGAGCCAGGACTGGATGTGCTGGTGGTGCTTTGGAAGGTAGTGGGTGAGTCTTTTGCCATTGGCTCACAGTTAATGAAGTGAAGCCCACTGAGCATTAGGATAAAGATGGAGTGTGGACCGAACTGCATCCTGCACCTGGGGTTCTGGTAGAGGAGAACAATACAATACAATTAATATATAACTCAGAGTTGTCTTTGTAAATGGCTTGCTGGCTGCTCAAACTAAGCCATCCAACTGTGCCTCCTTCACAAAGTCACCTTCAGGGCTCATGAGATCTTGTTTTTGGACTTTGCCAAGCATGTGGTGCACCTTTACCATTGCGATGTCTATCCTATGTGACTTTTTAAAAAGTGATGTAAATTGGCCCTTGGATATAGCGATATCAAAGCAGAGATTCATTGTTTTGCATGCCACACAACATCATAAGAAAAAAACGAGATCTAAGCGGGCCAAATCTTGTTGCTTTTGATGCTGTCTTTTAGTACACTTTATTGAAGTTTTTGACCCAAGCCCAGCCCCTGCTTTCCTCTAAGTATGCTTTATTTCCTGGGCCCCCAACTTAGAATGAGAGCCAAAGAACTACATAATTAGAAGAGGGAGTCTCACAAGTCCCTATTATTATTATTATTATTATTGTTGTTGTTGTTGTTTGTTGTTATACCCCAGCCATATGACTGGGTTGCCCCAGCCATTCTGGCCGGCTTTCAACAAAATATAAAAACACAGTAAAACATCAAACATTAAAAAATTGCCTATACTGGACTGCCTTCAGATTTATTCTGAATGCTGTATAGCTGTTTATCTACTTGACATCTGATGGGAGGGTGTTCCACAGGGTGGGCGCCACTATGGAGAAGGCCCTCCAGTTCCTTCAGTGACTTTTTGGATTCTTTAGAATTTAGATTCTTTAGAATTTCAGCTTTTATTATAGACTCACTCAGTTGTTAAAATAAAAACGGAGATGCAGAAGCATTCATTATTTCTGGGCACTATGCAATAAATCAAAATCTCACCCCAAATATTATTACAGTTGCAACATCAGGCGGATAACAAGTAAAAAAATTAAGTGGTCCACCAGGACCCTCAACAATGTTCAAGTGGTCTGTGGAGAATAAACTTTGGGAACCACTGATCTAATGCACCAGTACCAATGTTGTGATTATTGTGCCCTTGGAAGAAAGTTGGAAAGCAGACAAAAAATAAATAAATCAAAGGAGCAGGTACTATCATGTTCAAAATGAGGCAATTATATCACAGTGTCAAATTCCATACCTCTCTCTTTTCCCCTTCGGATCCTCGTCCTGGGAGATCAAATGCACCTCCTTAGCTTATCCGCCTCTCAGTCTTAGAAACAGCTGGGCAGGAATATTGGGGACTGCAATTTATGTTGAGCTTAAGAATGATGTAACCATGCAGCTAACAAAAGGTTCGTTTCCTTGTTTGCAAAGCATAATCCAAACTAAATATTGTTTTTAATAAAAATAGACCTCATGGAGCATTCAGGAAGCATAATAGAAATGCTGAAAGCATTTTCAACCTTGAATGTTTGCAGCAGTATATTTTGAAATCTAGAGCTGCAGTGTTTTCTTGATCAATTGTCTAGATAGGTATGGTCTGAAGGCACCTTGTTGAACTTTAGCAGGCCTTAGTCTGATGAGCTTCTTGGAAGGAGGGATATAAATGTAAGAAAATAAATGCATCAATAAAAACAATCTATTCTGCTAACCACTTTTTGAGTAAAACTATAGAAAGTTGCTTCAGAATACTTTTTAAAAAACCTGTTAACTCATTTCAGTAGAAACGCTAATAAAATCAGCATTCCCCATTCTCTCATATGTAGGAGGAAAATAGCACATCTAAGATAGTGGCAGGTGAATGCATCATCTAAAAACAATGTGTGGTTTTATATTGTAAAAAGCAATGTTTTGCTCTAATGTAAATTTACAGATTTAATCAAATCAGTTTAAAGCTAATAACCCACTGGCATTTCATTAACCTGTTGACGGCTCCATTTGCCTTATACCTTTTATTATTATAATTGGGTTTTATAAACAAGAATAATCTTATATATATAAGTATACCAAGTTTTCTCATGTCATATGTATATCACAAAAATAACATAATAAATGTGGAAAAATATTGACAACATATGTTTCAAGCATGATGATGTGAAGATAAGCTGGTCTGTCATTCAGAAAGGCAAGCTGTGTCTTAGGCTGTGAATATTTTGTGCACCTGCCTTTTTACTGTGGGTAGGGTCTGATGAAATCTCAAAACCCAGTGGTATGGCTGTGAGCAACCTTCTGGGGCAGCTAAGCTTGCAGGCTTCCGAATGTTCCAAAAGAAGAACTACATCTGGGTGCATGATGCTTTGATGGCTGAGACATTTGGCCACCCGGAGACCTCAAACTAAAGCAGCAAAAGGCTATAAGCACATTCCGTGTTTCTTGCATATCTTATGTAGAAAGATGGATCACTGAGCAGCACTGTTTTAATCAGAAATCGCATCAATCAGAAATTGGGTGGCGTGCGTGAGATGAGAAGGGTAAGCAAGTGGCTTTCAGGGTGTATCCTGGAGAAACCTGCCTTTGCTAAGAAGCTTGTCAGATACCCTCAGTGAGAAGATTAGTAATGGAAGCTGAGCTTCCCTGAGATCACCATGACCAGTCTTCACCTGAGATGCTTTGCCACAGGGCAAGGCTGCTGTGTTTGAAGGCAGAGGTGGGAAGAAGCTAGGGATCTGCTGGCAATCTTTGAATGGATAGATTGGCAAGATTTCTCTCTCTCTACTTTCTCCACACCTAATGGGGCTGAGAGGCCAAAGCACTTGCCCCATCTCCTGTTATTATTATTATACCACACTGCCAGCATCCTCACGTCCACTTTGGGAGCCCTGTTAGGCTGAGAATGCAGGGCAGAAATGCAAGCAATAATTAAAAGGGACAACACACATTTGGCTGAGATGGAGGGCCCCTGGTCAGGCAGGGTTAACTGCTAGCATAGCAGGTTCTGCCTCTTCTGTGTGTCTGGGAATTCACCCTCCCATCTCTCTCGAAACCAGCTATGAGGAAGCTGTTTGAATGCACTGGTTCATTTGGCCCCAGAGTAGTGTAGGTGAGCAATAGGCCCATTTTTAGCACCTCTGGGATACTGCCACTTCACCTTTTCTTCAGTTATGAGATGAGCATATTAATCCTAGTTCTCGCTTTGTTTTTCGGTTCTGATTTCCTTGAACCACGCTGGGGGAAAACAACTCTGTGGTTTGGGTTGTTTTTTAAAAAATAATAATGTAGAACTGGTCTCCCTTTCTGAATCCTCTGCTTCTGGTAACCATGGAAATGGCTGCTGCAATATGTAACCTGTTGTGGGAGCTGCAAAGCAAGGATCTGGCACGTGTCAGGCTTTCGCTGCCAGTTCTGCCCCTCTCTACCTTAGCATCTCGCGAAGGAATATTTGCATTCCAAACAGAGTCGTGGTTTTCCGCAGCCTCTCACAAGGACACTGGCCTGGGTTTATTTCCAGAGTTCACTCCTCCAAGCCTAGACAGCCTCTGACTTTTATTACTGAGGTAACTAAAGGCATGAATTTACCGGTCTCTCTTTTGGATTAGTACCCAACCTTTCCTCCCTCCCAAAACCAACTAACTAGAATATGCTGCTCCTGCTGCTTTAGGTCAGCTTAATCATTCAGCCACCGCCTATTCCTGCTTTTTGTATGCACCCAGTTCCTACAAAGCAGATACTTTGCCCATAGCTCTCATTTCCAGGGAAACCAGGCTTCTGCATGGCTGTCGTCAGTACATCCGTTCAGATAATTGGCTTTTTGATGGAGTTTCCTGATCGCTTCTAGTGAAAGCTCCATGTTGGACAGCGCAGAAAGCTGCCTTCTGTCTGGTCCAATTATTTGTCCACCTAGCCCATCATTTTCTACTCTGACTGGCAGCTGCAGCTACAGAGCAGTCTCTTTCCCACGCCCTGCTGCTTGATCCCTTTTTAAAGCTGGAGATAGTGGGGATTGAACTTTGGACCTTTTACATGCAAAGCAGGTGTCCTACCTCTGAGCTGCATGGGGATGCTGTCTCCCCCCCAACCTTTGTGGGTTCTTAGGATCGCATTATCCTCATCAAACATTCTGTCATTTCTGGATACAAACTGAAGGTTACTCAGACAAGACTTGAGCCCTATACACGGAAGGGCTGTAGCTCAGGGCAATTTCTTTGCACACAGACGGTCAAAGGTTCAACCCACAATGGCATCTCCGGGCAGTGCTAGGAGACTCTTCCTGTTTGAAACCCTGCAGACCTACTGCCAGTCAGTGTACAGTGGTGCCTCGGGTTACATACGCTTCAGGTTCCATACGCTTCAGATTACAGACTCCGCTCACCCAAAAATATTACCTTGGGTTAAGAACTTTGCTTCAGGATGAGAACAGAAATCGTGCTCCGGTGGCATGGCAGCAGCAGGAGGCCCCATTAGCTAAAGTGGTGCTTCAGGTTAAGAACAGTTTCAGGTTAAAAACGGACCTCCGGAACGAATTAAGTACTTAACCTGAGGTACCACTGAATTCCCTTACTGGGCTAGATGGACCAGTGGTCTTGCTCAGTAGAAGGCAGCTTCCTGTGTTCAAGCAGCATGTTGTAACGGGATTGGGATCAAGCTGTCCCACCCTGCCTTATTCAGTTACAACCTGCAGGTGTTGGTCTTCTATCTACAAACACCTCTTTGTAAAAGTGCTGGTCAAACAGATGAGGATAGAGGAACAGCCTTCTCTGGAGCCCTGTGGGAGATTAGGGACCAGTGCACACCACATTAAAAGATACGGCCACCCAGTGAGCATATTTTTTTGTTCTGAAGAAATGGCCAGATTTTTCACTATGAACTCTTGTGTTGTGATGCATTGTGTGCCCCATCTGAATTGCCCCCTAAATATACAAAAGGGCTATCCCTGAACTAAACCAACCTTCCTGTTAGTTTCTAGAGAACTGGATGCTAAGGCTGCATACATGCATTAATGCTTAACCATGGTTTGTTTTCCTTAACTTTGGCTGTGCTAGGTTACGACACTTTAAACCATGGCTATGCATTGACCATGGTGTAAAGTCGTGATATGAAAGGGGTTTGCAGAACACTTGTTTGGTTTTAGCCACAGTTGATTGTTTCATCTGCCTTGAGCAATGGAGCTTCCTGTCGCCTCTCCTGGTCTTGCCACTGTCTCCCTATATGTAGGGCTTAACTCAGCAAATTGAAGTTATGACTTTATTGTATGCTTGGGAAGAGAATGTGAATTAAGGCAACCAGCTGCAGTGAGTGGTAAGCCTAGCCAACAGTGCAATCCTAACCATGTCTACTCAAAAATAGATCCTGTTGAGTTCAGTGGGGCTTATTACCTGGTTGATGGGGTTAAAAAAATAATAAGAGCTTGCTGCATAAGGCCAAGTGCCTAACTGGTCTAGCAACCTGTTCTCACAGTGGCCAACTAGATGCCTGTGGGAAACCTGCAAGCAGCACCCGAGCCCAGGAGCCCTCTCCCCTCCTGGGTTTCCAGCAGCATCGCTGCCTCCAGCTGCAGAGGCAGAGCATAGACATCATGGCTAGTAGCCATCAATAGCCTTCTCCCCCATTAATTAATCAAATTATTTTTTAAAGCCATCCAAGTTGGTAGCCATTACTGCCTTCTGTGAGACTGAGTTCCAGCTATGTGCTGCATGGACAAGTACTTTCTTTTATCTTTCCTGAATCTTCTAGCATTCAGCTTCAGTGCGTGGCCCCAATGTCTCGCTTTATGAGAGAGGGAGAAAAACTTCTCTCCCTCCGCTTTCTCCATCCCATAATCACTTATGTGACTTCTTACTCACTTTGTCCCTTAAACTAAAAAGTCCCAAAGCTGCAACCTTTTGTCATAGGAGAGTCATTCCATCCCCTTGATAATTGTGGTTGCCCTTTGCTGAACATTTTCCAACTCAACAATATCCTTTTTTTTAAGTGAGGCAACCAGAACTCAGATTGCAGCTCAAGTGTTCTAATGCACACACTGTTGTAGATATTAAAATGATTCTGTTATATCATTACATTAATTTAATTTTTGCACATGCCTATGCATGGATGCACCAGCCATGTGCCTCAAAATAAGAAGCAGTTAAGTTTTAGATGACTTTATTTCCTCCCTTTTGCATGTCACCTTTTATAAAGGACCAGCACTGTTATATTACAAGACTTTCTGGCAAGTCAAGCAAGACGATACATATATAATATAGGCCTTTCATGTTTTTTTTTTCTTTTCCAGATGTTTAATGACAAAACTATTCATAATCAATACATAAAATACTGACATTTTTCATATTTTTTGTGTGAAGAAAATTAAAAATGTAAATACAAAATAAGCACATTTCATAAAAACGATTATATTTGATAGAATTAGGCTTCCTCTGTTTAATTTCAGTAAGACATAGTTAAAGTAAGTAGCAGCTTGGTTATCAAGACATAATTTTGTGTAGTCTTCTCGTTTACGGTCGTATTTCAGAATCTAAACGGGCATTTCTTCTTGGCATTTGAATCTTTGCGGGACATGAGCGTTTCCCCCCCTTGACCATTTTATTAATATGGGATAAATGAAGCAATTCATTCACTTAAGCACAAATCCATAGCCAGACTGCAGGGCCACTGTGGTAAGCATTATGATGAAGGCCAAACACCCCTTGGGAATATTTGCCTTGGAGGGTGCGCGAGGGTTGATTTTTGTGGTCGTCTCCTCTCTCTTTACAGTAACAGCTGTGTTCTGTGGTCTCTTTGAGTAGTTTGTAGGCATCCCACTGGTGATGCTTAAGGTCATGGGAGTGGTGGACGGTCCTACCAAGCCCATTGTGCTTGAATTCACAGAGGTCGTCTCTTGCATGTAGATGCCGTTTGTGGCTGCTGCTGCTTCGTAAGAGCTGAGTTTCCCTGTGCTCAGGTCTTCCGGGTAGAGGACCAGTGGCCTGTCCGTGCTCGTGAAGGCGATGGTTTGGCCAGCGGTGGCGCTCTGGCCAACCTCCTTCATTCTAAACTGTTGGTGCACTTGTCCGGTTTGCTCCGTTGCCACCGGAGACCCAGCTGCGTCTGCCGCCTTCATTGCTTTAACAAGGAGGTGGCTCTCTGCAGCTGTCGAGAATGGCGTGGCAGCCTTCCAAGGGGTGGTGGCCTCATCTGAGCATGGCGACCCTACGACGGTAGCCCTCGTCTCTCCTATCCATTTCTGCAAATAGGAGAGGTCCTGCTTGTTATCCTCGCATGACCAGGGGTTGTTGTAAAGCGTGACGAGCTGCAGCTGAGCAAGCTGGTCGAAAGCCTCATCAGGAATATAAGCAAACTTGTTGTTGTGCAGGTAAAGTTTGGAAAGATGTGCCAGCCTCGCCAGTGTGCCGGGGAGTATCTGTGTCAAGAAGTTGTTGGATAGATCCACTGTCTCGGTGTTGTAAGGAATATTGGTGGGCACTGTCCACAGTTTGTTGCTACTGAGGTTGAGGGACTTGAGGCTGATCATGGTGTTGTTAATCAGAACAGCCCTTTCCACCATATTCCCAGACACGTCGAGGACTTTAAGGTTCCACTGGTAAGCTGTGTCCAGCTTCTGAAGGACCTTGATGTTGTTGTGTGCAGCATATATTTCCCACAGCGACCTGGGCAGATAAGCCGGGAGGCTCTGGAGCCAATTGTGGGAAATGTCCAGGGTCCTCAGATTGGCAAACCGAGTGAGCTGGTGGTTGAGGTCAGCAAAGTGGTTATAAGACAGGTTTAAATAGGTAATGTTGTCCTGAAGTCCATGTGGCAGCGTGGTCAGGTTTCTGCTGGAGCAGTCCACGTTTCTGTCATTTCCTGAGCACAAGCACGCCAAAGGGCAGATACCCTGGACAGCTGGTATGAAGAAGAGAAGCGCCAGGACGCAGGGCGATGCCTTCAAGACCCGGTTCTCCATTGTTGCCTGGAAACAAATACATGCCAAAATAGCCAGTTTATTGCACAGACTATGAATACAATTCAGAAGGTGGTGTTTATTTTTTAAAACACTGGTTCCTTTCCAGTTGCATTTCAAGAAAAAGACCACGCATACCTACATCGCTGTGGCATAGACCTCGTTGGTGTAAAAAACACAGCTATTTACAAAGGATCTCTTCATCTACTGTCTTGCTGTCTGGCAGAAAGAGGCTCATCTATTTCCATCTCCCTCCTTTTTCTCTCTCCCCCCCCATCCGCCTCCAGCTCCCAATGGTAGCATTCTTCCTAAACTGCTAGTCTCTTCCAAATGTTATACAATGTCTGCTTTCTGTTTTCAGCCCTTTGAATTTCATGTTTATCTATGGGGTTTTCTCCCTTCTTTATTTTACAATGGATTATTTTACAAGGAAGGGACGGGATCACTGGCTACAGAATAGTCTTAAAATCCCTGCAGCTATACATCAGTTGTTATCTGCTGTAAATAAGATAATTTGATTAAATGGCATTTTCAATTCAGACATGCATTCGGAACCGTGCAAGCTTAAGCTCAGACTGCTAATTGTGTTTCCCCCCTTCCTTTGCCATAATATTAATCTAATTTTCCCCAAGCTTGGCAAGGTGTCCATTTTCAAACCGGGGTTTAATGTTAGGATGAGATTCTGTAGCTGTCACTGCAGTAGACATCTGGTCTAAGAAGCTGCCGAGTTATACTATATAGTAATATTCTCTCTCTCTCTCTCTCTCTCTCTCTCTCTCTCTCTCTCACACACACACACACACACACGTACGTTGTGGCAGCATTTGGCCTTAAAAGCAAATGAGAGGAGGAAAGAGCAAAAGAAGCAAACTTACCTTAGTCCCTGCTGCAGTATCAGTGCATCGTTTCCCTGAAAGACCGAAACGCAAAGGTCGGCTCACTCTCCAGGGTAGCCACAGTTTGTCTGTGGGTTGTGCTTTGCCTCCTCAGCTGCATCGTACTGCCGTTTCCAGGGGCTCTGCAACCACCTGATCAGTGCTCCATCGGAGGACTGCAGAGCTGTCGTTTTGGTGCTGACTCAAATTTATCGCAAGGGGTTGCATACTCAACAAAATGGACAGTCTTTTCTTGTTTTTTTAAAAAAGCAAAAGCCCAAGTTTCCAAACTTCTCTCCGCATGTTCCTTCCCTCCGCCCTCCCCCTGGGATGTGTCTCAGTGCATTAGGATACGACATGCATACTTTAACTGTGCAAATAGCATCCAGTCTCGATTTTTGGTATTTGTGCTAGTCGTAAGCTTGCTTCAGCGTTTGACTGTTCCCGGCTGCTCCCTGCTTTTACTTTTAACCAGCTTTTGTCTTGCTGGGATTCTCTGTGTGCCTTAAATGCTGCAGCTCTTGAAATATCTCTGTGCGGGGGAGGGTGGTATTAAATATAATTGGTTTCGTAGCACTTCAGGGAAAGCCAAATATCACCTAGTCCAGCCCCCTGCTTTAGGGTGAGGCACTTATTCTGTTGACCCATATCTAAGAGTGTAAAGGAGAGCCCTGCTGGATCAGGCCAGTGGCCCATTGAGTCCAGCATCCTGTTCTCACAGAGGCCAAGCAGATGCCTCCGCGGGAAGCCTGCAAATGGGACCTGAGGCACAACACAACCCTCCTTTCCTGTGGTTTCCAGCAACTGGTATTCAGAAGCAGGCTGCCATCATCAGTGGAGGGAAAATATAGCCATCACAGATAGTCGCCATTGATAGCCTCCATGAATTTGTCTAATCCTCTTTTAAAGCCTTCCAGTTAGTTGGCCACCGCTGCCTTTGTGTGGGAGCGAATTCCAGTTCATTATTTTATTTTGTCTGTCCTGAGTCTTCCTACATTCAGCTTTGTTGGATGACCTGGAGTTACAGTGTTATGAGAGAGGGGGGAAAGAAACTTTTCTCTATCCACTTCCTCCATTCCATGCATCATTTTATACATACCAATGTCACCTCTTACTCACCTTTTCTCGAAACCCAAACGCTCCAGATGTTTTAGCCTTTCCTCATAGGTGAGCTTCTTCACCCCCTCGGTCATTTGGGCTGCCCTTTTCTGAACCTTGCCCAACTCTACAGCATTATTTTTGAGGTGAGGCTGTGAAAACTCCACACGATACTCCATAGATTTGTATAATGGCATTATGATATTGGTGGTTTTATTTTCAGTTCCTTTCCTAACGAGCTCTAGCATGGAATTTGCCATTTTCACAGCTGCTGCACACTGGGTTGACATCTTCGTGTCATCTTCACCCACCTAACAGATTAACCCCCATTGACCCAAACGCTAACAGAGAGACCCTGTGCCGAAATTGCCTGTCTGATTTAAGCAACTACCGAGTAAAGCCCGTTATTCTCAGCGCTGCAATCGGTTTTAATGACTTGCCAGCTGCAATATAATATAGCCACACTGAGAATTAGTGGTGCACGTGACTAATAAAAAGGTAACAGTGTGTGATGAAAAATAAAACTCTGAAACTTTTTTTTCTTACTATGTCTTTTTTTTATAACCAACTAATTCCAAGAGCAGCTTTGAAAAGACCCCATCCCTCTGTAACGCCTTGTCCTTCACCCGTCTTTTCAAAGTCCCCCACATTTTTGTCTATTTTGAGTTGGCTCTATTCCTTACAATGGTTGAATAGTCTTTTCCGCAGTTCTGTCTTTTCCGCAGTTCTATCTGGAGACTAGACTAGGAATATAGGAAGAGTTCCGGTGGGTCAGACCTTTCGTGGCCATTTCATCCGCCATCTTTTCCCCCGCAGCAGCTTCCAGGAATCCCACAGGCAGGAAATAAAACAACAGCCCTCCCATTGGGTTTCACATTCATACTCAAAGGCAACTGATAGTGAGAGGGAGTCTGCCTCTGATCATGGAGGTTATAATGAGAATTTGACTTCTTCAGTGCTGCTTCCTTGTTCAACTGCCTGGCTAAGTTCAAGGTGCTGGTTTTGGTCTACAAAGCCTGATATAGCTTGGGACCAGAATACTTGAAAATATAGTATCACCCCCTATATTCCTAATTGATCACTGTGTTCTGCAGCTGAGGGTCCCCTGAAGATACCATCTTATCAGGAAGTCCATTCTTCACAATGTATGTGTCAGGCCTTTAGTGCTATGGCACCTACCCATTGGAATTCCCTCCCCTTGAATATTAGATGGAGGGCATCACTGTTGCCTGTTTGACACCTGCTGAAGACCTTCCTCTTTCAACAAACCTTTTAAGTTGAGATCTTTTCCTGACTGCATGTGTATTGGAATTGTGTTCAGATGTTTTGATTGCTTTATCACCTGTACATTTGCTGCCCTGGGCTGTTTGGGGAGGAAAGGTGGCGCATAAATTTTAATAATAAATAATATCAACAACCACAATTTCGATGCTAGAGCATTTGGCCAACAGCCATTTTGTTTTGTGCTCTGTCTCGCAAACTGGGTGACATGTTTCCCCAACTCCCCATACAATCTGCTGCTAATTACTTTTACTGTTTCAACTTTAGGACTTTTCCTTGCTCCATATGTAAGCTCATTTGGACTAGGACTCTGTCACCTGCATTGCATTCCAGTATAGCGGGTAGTTAGGAAGCTGCCTTTATGCGCAGCCCGATCCATCTAGCTCAGTGTTTTGTTCATAGACTGACGGCGTCAAAGTGCCTCCAGAGCTGAGGGTTGCCTGGTTAGAGCCCCAGCTTCCTGTTTGAAGATTGCTTCTTAAGACAGGCATTTGGAGTTCAGGGACAATATTTTTGTAGGCTGGTAGCGGTTGGTGTTTTTTATTGAATTTGTTGGTAGATCTTGTGGGTTTTTATTTTCGTTTCGTAAACAGCCTTGTTTTGCAATTTCATGCCAAGAAAAGGAGATGGCGTGGTGCATCAGTGGGCTTTCCTTCTAAGCAAATGTGATCAGGAACAGCAACTAAGCCTCATTCTCCACCCAAAGGCATCATCACTCAGCCCAAAGATGCTGGGCTTCACTATTCCTCAGCCCGGCAGTGTATGTGCACAGAGGGTTTCCAGCCTGCTCTTGCCCTTTTGCCGGTTGGCTCAGCTGACAGATGTGTCAGACAAAGTGTGGGCTCTGCAAGGTGCACAGACTGCTCCAGGAAATACTGGGCTTCCACACAGCTGCTTTCTTTACCAGTGCGAAGCACACATTTTGCATGCAAAAGGTCTCCATTTCAATCCCCAGCATGTCCAGGTAGGGCTGGGGGAAGAGCCACTGTAAGTCCATGCCAACTGCACCAAGCTAGATGGACCAACTTTCTGCCTTTTTTTTCTTAACCGGTGGCCTGCAGGCTGTTTCTGGTCCACAAGCTGTGTGATCCTACTATTGACTGAAAGATCCTGTGTGAATACACCTGCAACAAAACGCTGCAGTGTGGAGTGCCCCTGTTAGCCGACTCCATTCCATGCCCCCTTCCAATTGGTTTCCAATTACTCTCCCCTCATAATCAGCCAGCATTCCATGGTCGCCAAGCATGCTCAAGCTTTCAATGGGCTGTTTGGGGAGTTACCCTTCAGCAAGTTTTCTTTTTCTTCTGCAAACCTTGGAATTCACCCAAGGCTGCTGTTAGCTCCCCTCTCTTGTGTGTGGGTGATGCCATCTTGGCTGCATAAGTCGTGGCACTCATGCCTGAACATCAGAAATAGAAGGAAGGATACTGCCTTCTGTTACTGCCAAGGAATGCCTTTTTCAATCAATCATGTTATCCAGAGGTAACTAAGGACAGACTCGGGATTGCGACTGGAGGCTGATTAGCTATTTTATTGAGACTCTATACGCCAGAATAGATTTCAGCAAGATCTCAGCACTGCAGAGCCAACAGCAGCCAAAAAGAGTAAAATGAGTAGTACCTTTAACACTGCACGGGTAAAATGATATACACTGGAATATACAAACTGCACGTGGGGTGGGGGAGATTTTGCTAGCTGAACCAGGCGGAATGATGTCCTTTAAAAAGGACACAAACTCCCACCCTTTCAAATAAGACCCCTGCTGAAAGTTGGGTGTTTAAGAGCTTGTAAAACCAAATACGCTCACGTGCATTAAGTATGAGCATGAAAAGGTAGCTAAAAAGGTATTAGCATCAGATTCCAAAATAAATATTGCCAACTGCCTTAATAGGGAGCATTGTGGATATTTTCAGTGGCCCCAGCTGAGATGATGCTTCATTTGTGCAGATATGAAATGTTATATTTTCTGAAGTGGTTCACAGGTGAGCAGGTGTCCTTAGCAGGATGCTTAGTGTTATTTCATATTTTTATTGCACTGGCAGCCTGGTAGGCACGGTGCAATATATGTTTTAAAAAAGATGGAGAGAAGGGCTGCACTCACAGATAAACCTATGGGAAATTTGCCATGGATTTCAAGTGGGAGGTACTGCAGCACATCCAAGGTGATCTCAATTCACTCTGCCAGGTTTGATCGGTGTGGGAACATGCTCGCTTTCCCATTATACTTCAGCTTGCCAATTCATGCACCAAAATCAATCAGTCAATCGTTTTATTTGTCTGCCACCTTTCCAAAGTTAAAACCATGCTAATGGTGGTTTACAGCTTATAAAAACAATTACAGAACTACACACATAGCAATAATAGTCATAAACAATAAACAAAACATCAAAAAAGTGCACAACCAAATCAATTTCCACATAAGTTGTAAGATCCAAAATAAACAGCAACAACCCTCGCCCCCAACAAAACTCCCTAAACCATACCCTGGCCCAAGATTCTGTCCAGCAGCCTCAGCTTTTGCAGCTGGAGTCATTCAGGGCCCTGCCTTTCCAGGCCAGGTGGGAAAAGACCTGCAAGGCAGGGAGCAGGTCTTCCAGGATTCACAGCCAAGATGGTCAGATAATTTATCTGTAAGCGTCAATCCATGTATCCAGAAGTGGTTGCTCTCATGATGCTACAAATTTGGGTATGACTGACTGATGGCTGCCACCCATACATCTTAACCCAATAGTCTTCTATTTTTCAGACCCAGGATCCACCCTTCACCCCCAGCTTGCATAATGGGACCCATCTATTTTCTTGATAACATCTATTACAACTGATGTGTGATGCAGCATCAGCATACCGAGAATTTCCCTGTCCTTCAAAACAGCAGCCAATGGAATGGGTGTAAGGAAACCTGGAGTCTGATGATGTCAGGACACACATTTTGTAACTACCTATTTCCCCACGAGAGAAGGAGGTGGAACTAGGCTGCTTTTTCCCCATGGCAGACATACATCTGCAATAACGCCCAGTTCTGGCCTGAGTTGGTATAGTGAAATGAATAGTGTGACCCTTGGCAATATAGCTTTGTGTGGATATGGAGGAGTTAAGGTCTCAAAGCCTAATTATCTCATAGGCTGCGGGAATGAAACCTGTACATTTTCATGAGCCCTTTAGAATGGAAGCAGGAAAAAAACTAAATATAGAATGGACTATTTCATGACTTGTAAGTTCATGACAAGGCTCTGGTAGACCGTCATATCCGCTTCTGCTAACGTTTAGCAAATCTTGGTGCATCTCACCACTTAACCAATGTATAAAAAAAGAAACAAAAGACCAGGATGCTGAAGTTGCAGTAACTTTTTTTTTTTTTTAAGTGTTGAAGAGCACAAAGTTTAGCATTAGAATCTAGAGTTGATTTCCCCAAGGTCCACCCAATCAGCTCCGGCCAGATTCCAAAGCGAGTGTTCTTGCTTGCAGCAGAGCTTTTAATTCTCATGGATGCACTTTGCAGTAGAACTTTGAACAAGGAAACGAAAGCAGTAGAACTTTGAACAAGGAAACGAAAGCATCGTCTAGGGATCTCTTCTGCGTACATAAGAACCCCTTGATCAAAACTGGCAGCAGTTTGCTCCACTGGCTCAAATGTGCAAGTGAAAGAAATCCGAGTCACGTCTGTGTTGTAGAATTATTGGAGAGGTTCTTTCTTCCAGGGGAAGAGGTTCTTCCACCACCTCCCTTTGAGCCCCAGCACCAAAACTCTGTCTCCCACCATATCTTCTGCAACATAGGGCGCTGCCTTATGCTGGGTCAAACACTTGCTCATCTAGCTCAGTACTGTCCACACTGACTGACAGTGGCTCTCCAGGAGTTCAGGCAGGGATTGAACATGGGACCTTCTCCATGTGGAGCAGATGCTACCACTGAGCTATGTTCCTTTCCCCAGAGTTCCCACCCCATAATCCCCTGGGGCTTACTGTACCTGCTGAACCCTCTGAGCTTTTGGAGCTCGGTGGAACTGCTGCCTCACCTGCGTCAAATTGGTTGGCACTAAAGATGTGCTCAATGGGTTCCTGTGTTTCATTTTGTATAGCCATGTTGTGGTTACTTCTCTATAGTACTGCAGTGACGTGGGTGCAAAAGTGCTTCTGTTGCATATGATAGGTCTGAACCTGCAATCATGAGTTCTGATGAAATTTGCTTTGGGTTGATAACAATAGCAAACAAAAATTGGGGTGGGGTGAGGTGGTGGCTTTAGATTTAAAAAAGGCAAAATTTGTAGACGGGGGGAAAATGCTATTATTTAACAAGTTATAAAAGAGCCTGTTGGAAAGGAGGCTTAATACTTAGTGGTGCCCAGGAACCAGGGCAAGATGCAGATGTTGTTGATCGGCTTGGAAACAGTGACCATAGTGCTGTAAAATTCAACATAAATGCAAGTGGTTCCCAGGAAGTCCAGCAAGGTCGCATTTTCAGTGTCAAAAAGACGTATTCTTAAAAGAGAAGGCATTGCTTAAAAGGAAGCTGCAAAGGAAGTGCCAGAAGGTTCAGATCTCTTCCGGACACTTGGAGATTATGTAAGACCAATGTAGTAGAATCACAGATAAAAAGGATGCCATGGGTTCGTAAAGGGTACAAACAAATGGAAAGGTATTCTGATGCGATCAACTGCTGCCCAAATGAGGGTGAATAAAAAGGAGCAGAAGCTCATGGAGGAAATGTTTTATCACTGCATCCCATTTGCAAAGGTTGTGTACCTCTGAAAGCCAGTTGTTTCCTTCATGCACAGCTTGTTAACTTTCTGGAAGCTTCTGGTTGATCACAGTGGGGAATGTTGATACACTAGAAGCAGCCGGACCGTTGCTCTTGAGTTCTTATGTGAAAAAAGGCAATGGCGTTCCCTTTTGCTCACAAAAAAACTAGAGCTAACAGCATTTGATAGGTTTTCGGACTTTTTCTTTGATTGGTTTGATTCCCTAAACATTTTCCTCCTTTAAATCAGTTAGATAACAAGTCTTCTGGAGGAGGTGGTAGTAGTAGTTCTTCGCTTGGAATTTGATGCGAGAGAACTAGGGATCCAGAACCCTGGATCTCTGCAATTGGTTCAAGTGAGAGGGACTCTGTCTGCTTTGGACAGAGATCCTCATTAGCTCCATCAAGCCAGTTTGGCGGTGGAGGCAAATCAAGTGGCTCTGGACTATCAGACTGGAGTGGAACATCTATCAAGCTGCATGGTTCTTCAGAAATGGCAGTTTGCATGCTTGCAGAAGAAGCTGTTGCTGTGGAGCTTGACTGCATGCCACTCTCTTCAGCCCCACATATAGGGGGAACATCCGGGCCTTGGCTTGATTCAGACAACTGTCCCTGCGCATTTTCCAATAGCTGCGTATCCTTGTTGAATTTCCAAGGCAAGAAGGAGAGAACTGAAGTCCGCCTCGTGTCTTGAATAGGTTCTTTATCCGCAGTCGTATCTGGTACTTCTCCATCCGCAAATGGGGAACGGCCTGCCCAGTGCGGGACAGGTGTAGCAGACCTTCTCCATCGCCTCCATAGGAAGATGCCAACAATAATTACGATCATGACAGCCAGGATGACCCCAATTACTACCGCTGCTATAAAGTGTCCACCATCGTGAGGTTTGGGATCTTCTGCTGCAGGAACCTGGGGCTGTGTGGTGGGTGTTTGCTGGTTGAATTTCACAGGGTCTCCAGGTTCGCTTGTTTCGTATGAATGTATGGGGTTTTTTCCACCAGTGCCAACTACTGCAGTGGTAGTGATTGGAAGTGTAGTTGATACGCTCCACCACAGCTGCCCGTAGAAGAAAACAAGCACAATGGCTCTGGAGTCCATAGTTGCATCAGTGCTGATAAGCGCTTCTGTGGCACAAAGGGAATAAAAGGCAGTAAATTATCAGAACCTAGAGCAGGCACCCCCAAACTCGGCACTCCAGATGTTTTGAGACTACAACTCCCACAATCCCTAGCTAACAGGACCAGTGGTCAGGGATGATGGGAATTGTAGTTCCAAAACATCTGGAGGGCCAAGTTTGGGGGTGCCTGACCTAGAGGGTTGTATCCAACTCTGTTGTACTCAAAATAGACCCATTGGAGTTAATGAACCCAAGGAAGTCATATCCATTGTTTTCAGTGGGTCTGCTCTGTGTGGCATTGGATACAACCGAGAATCTTTGATTTTTAAAATAAGTAGTGTTGTTTGTAACGAAAGTGTACTGACTCGTGCTATGATGGCCAGGATTCAACTCTGTCCTAGAGAAACAAAAGTTAAAACTTTTGCATGGGCTTGACTTCCCTTACTGGGAAGTGTGAGAGTGTGAGAATTAAGTGGCCTCAGAGTTAGGTACATTTGAGGAATCTGATCTTTGTACATTCCAATGTGACTAACATGCAGAGTAAAACATGCAGATTAAAAATGCATATTTTGGTGGGAAATACTTTAGAAGCACATATTTTGCGAGAAAACATGTTCAAAAGTACTTATTTAAACGCAAATTTTGGGGTAGATTTTTTTTTTTCATTGCGGGTTAATGCAGAAATTACTTACTTACTTATTAAACCTAGCCATTTCCCCTGATGGGACTCAAGGTGGCTTCCATATAAAAATGAAAACCACTAAAATCATAGAAAGAAATGGAAGAGAACGAACTTATGAGTGAACACATCCAAAATAGATTCAGACCAGAAATACATGGTTCTGTTCATTCTTAACGTCTGAAGAGCACTTCAGTATGTATGTATGTATTTGTATCCCTGTTTGGAGTGTGAGTTACCTTACTGGAAAGAGGCAGGCCTGGAGCAGTAACTCATATAGAAACAGAGTAGGTAGCCTGCATCTTTAAATGGGGGATGATTAATCCATTCACAACCGATAGAAAGACATGAAAGAATTCCCCTTCCCCTAACTGAGCCTGACTGAAAGGAGACTAGCCCAGAGCAAAAACAACAGAGTTTTGTGGCACTTGGTTTAATGAAGGGACATGCAGGAAGGGCTCCAGGTTTGAGGGGGCCCAGGGCAAAATGCCCTCTGGCAAGCCCCCTCATCCATCGGTAGGTGGTGAGCAGCAGTAGCATGGCAAGTGGCTCTGGGTGACTGGGTCGAGCTACCATTTAAATTTCCCACAGTGCTCCTGGAGTGAAGCTGCATTGTGAGAAATTAAAATGACAGTGGGACGCAGCTGCTGAGAATGCTCAGAGCACCAGGTCAGAATTCTTTTTAAGGGCAAGGCAGGCACCAGCAGTGGGTCCTGCTGGGGTGCTGAGGAACCCTATGAGTGGGAACTCTGGCCTTGGGGCAGGCCTTCTGAAGGCAATCTTAATAGCAGCTGTCCTCAGTAAAATGCTTTCAAGGTCTGTGCATCCATTTTAAAGGAGTAACATTTTAAAAATGCAAACCTGAAGGGATGGAACTAGAAATCTTAACAATACAGGGTTTTGTTTTTCTTGCTCCAGATTGGATCCTGCAAATGTAAACCCCGCCCCCCTCTCTTTTGGGGGAATCTTAAGAATGAGCGGTAGCATGGAATCTTTAAAGTGGAACACTATTCTGCAACAGTTCAAATTATCTATATATGTCAATAGCTTACATTAGCAGCTCTGAACTACACATTCTGTTGTGAAATCCTATACAAACGTGTGAGTAAGCCTCATTGAACTAAGTAAGGCTTACTTCAAAGTAAACAGTGTTGTGCCATGAGCCTTTTTACTTTTTTATGCTATCATGAATTACTCCTGTGATGAAGGTCACTGAACTTAACTTGCTTTCATTGCAGCTCAAATTCAATTGTTGCAGCCAATTGCCCTTTAACTCCAATATACACACATATATATTTACAGAGAAACACATAGATACTCCTTTTTTCCACCTTTGTGTTTACTTACATAAATTTGTTGGTACTTAAGATGCCCCAAAAGTATGTGGATTTTTTGTTGTGATTTGACTGTTGCTTGCAGAAATTACATCCAGAGATTTTACTAAAGATAACAAAATTGCAAGCAAGAAAAAAAGAATTCATGCATTTGTTGTTATAATCCCAGTAGTCAGCAAAAATAAAGAATAAAATGAAGGGAGTATTTTCAGAACCTATAAGGCTTCCCTCAGACAATAAAAACTTGAGGCACAACCACCTTAATGTTCCAATTTTCTCTTTATATTTGTTCATTTCAAAGAGAGGTCTGTTCTCACCCCCCACCCAACCCCCGTTGAGTTGTTTCCCAGATCTGATTGGCGTTCCAGTGGCAATCACTCTTTGGGGGACAGTCCAGGTCACTGGTGCTTTTTTTATTTTTATTTTTTGCATAATGTATATATCTCTTTTGGAAGAAAAAATCCTCACTTAATATAACATTAGCCTTGCATGTGATAGGGAATGCAAAACTTTTTTTAAAAAAAAGAACATTCCAAAAAGTAAAGCACACATTCCTAAGATATTCAATTCCAGTTTTACTGTTCTAGAGATGTTTTTTATCCAAAGAAGTATAATTGTGTCTTACCTGTTCGATATCGTTTCTTGTTCTAACCAGGTTCTCGTTTTTAAGTTCACATTTTAATGGTTCAAGAGCAGAGAAAAGGAAGCACAACACAACAAAGTGTTTCTAAATGGCTGGTGGTTTACACATTGCAAAATGATCCTATTTTCACTTAAAGAGGAAGTTTATCAACACTTTTTGCAGGAAGCCCCAAGAACTGAGAAGTGATTAAGTGTGTGGACATTTTTCTCTGCAAAGGCTGTACTCTGGGCAGCTTTCTCTGTGGAAGTATTTTTCAGTGTCTAACCAAATTTTAATGGTAGCAGATGGAAATTAGAGAGTTTTTTTGCCTGTGAAGAGAAAACACAGCCAATCAAATGTTGATGTTGTTAAATTATGTGACATTTACATTGACACAAATATAGGGGCTTCTGTTGCTTTTTCTTGGAAAGCCAAGGAAATAATTGCTCAGAGGGTGCTTACATACATTCAAAGCACATTCGCCCCTCCCTGCAAAAAGAATACTGGGAACTGTAGAATATCCAACAGGTACAATTCTCAGCACCCTTAATGAATTACAGTTCTCGGGATTCTTTGAGGAACTTGTGTATTTTAAATACGTTATATGGTCACTTGCTGGTCCAGCATAGATGTAACACATCTATTTCTTTTAAGCATGGTTAAAAAATTAGGAGCAGGCTGTAAGAGTGTGTTCTTCCTCCCCCTTCCATCCTCCATGTGACTCTCCTAAGGGTGTCTTCACCCTTATTTCAAAATCAAGATGCGAACCTAGTGTGATGTAGTTGTGGGAGTTTCTGAGCTGGTCAATGCATGTTCAGATTGCCAGTCTCCGCATCTTGTGGCCCTCCGGAGCCCAGTACAATACATAACTCAGTTTGCTAAGCCTGTGCCTGCTCAGAGAGCCAGGTGCCTTTGCAGGGCTTGCTTTTCCTTCCCCATTCTCAGCTGCTAAACAGCATTAAGAAGCAAGCTGAAGGTCCACACCGAGCACTTGCCCGGATGCGTTTCCATATGAGCAAGTTCCGTAGTGACTGTTGGCAACTGAGGCAACTGTGAACAGGAAGCGCTGTGTTCCTTTGTGGTTGCAAGTGGGTGTTGTGTAGCTCGGAGTTCTTCCTCCTCCTCTTTGCTTAGCTATGCTGCTGTTTTTGCTTCCAAGGGGAATTTTCTTCTCTGCTTGCTTGGCTCCTTGTTGAAGGAGCGGTTGCCAGGCTCCTTGGTGTTTTCAAAAATGGCTAGGCTTCTGTTTGGATGTTCTCACTAGGTTTTGAGTAGCTGGGTACATGGAGGAGAAGTCTTCTGTTCTCCCTGCCCAATCTCTCAGCTTGAGTAGCCCTGCACGGGGAAGTTGCTGAGGTTCAAAATGACTCAGTTAGGGATGCAAATTTCTCCAGCCCATAATGCTTCATTGCACCTGTGCATTCTTGCACTTTGGACTGCAGATCTAAGCATGTTCTTGTGGTTCTTGACATGGAAGGTGGCATTTCATTTTTGGCAAGCCTCTGTAGTCCTGTTACTATGTGTGTTTGTGAGTATACATGCACATGCATGTGCACGGGAGCCAGGGATCGTTCCAGAAGCACCCATAAAGCTGCCTATTGTAAATAAGGTCGCTGATCATAAAACTCTCTAAGTGGATCTGATCATGCTTTGGTTAAGTATATATCAGTTAGTAGGTTCCGGTGATCAGCTGATGGACACAGTGAATTGTCTTGTTTAAAGTGCTGGGTCAATGAGTCTCTTCTTTTTGTAGATGGTCTTATTTTCTTTAGGCAGGCTGGACTTTGTTTACCGTATATACTCGAGTATAAGCCGACCTGAATATAAGCCGAGGCACCTAATTTTAGCACAAAAAACTGGGAAAACTTACTGAGTATAAGCCGGTTCACCACACCACAAACCTGCCTCTCCCAACTGCGGTTCCTGTGCCTGCCCTTGCAAGAGGCAGGCGGCGGGACCAGCAGCGAGAAAGGGCTCCTTTCGGACCGCTCATCCCTCCGCTGCCGCCGCCCACCTCACTCGAGTATAAGCCAAGGAGGGCTTTTTCAGCATAAGAAAATGTGCTGAAAAAGCCGGCTTATACTCGAGTATATATGGTACTTTAATTTACTTTACTTTAATTATTTATATTCTGCCCGTGCATCTTAGCTCAGCTCGGGTCCTACCTGCCTTCTTAACTTCCTCCTTTTCTCCTCACCTGGGTTTCGGGATGTGCATTGGGTTGTGGATGGTGTTGTGTTCTCCCTCCCCACAATATTAACCCCAGCTTTGCCCCCCAGCTTCCCTCAGCTTTTACTTAGCAGTCCCTGGATAGGAGCTGGCATTAAGAGTCAATATGCTTGCTCACTTTCTACCCTTCCCACGTAAGAAGTTGACTTATACTGAATCTGGCCCTTGGTCCATTTAACCGAGTATTATCTGGTAGTGGTTCTCAATGGTTCTGGGTAGGGGTCTTTCCCAGCCTTACTTGGAGATGCTGGAATTCAGTCTGCGGTCTTCTGCGTGCAAATGGTGTACTTTACTGCTAAGCTGCAGCCAATTCCCTTAGCTTGTGTTGGGTTTGGGGTAAGTGGGCTTGATAAATTTATATTTCCTGCACATCAGCTGTATGATGTTGGCTAGAGCTTCAAGCCTGTGTTCACTAACAACTTTGGAAGTTTGATACTAATATATAGATATTTCCCAAACCAAAATCATACGTATCTTGGGTGGGGAGAGGAAGAGATCACATCATAAGCTCATTGGGGAATAAGCTGAGTCACTTGGCAGTATGATCATTTTAAAAATCCCATTGAGTACTTTTATTTCCTGGGGGTGGATGGGTGGAGGGAGAGACATGCCTAACATGGAACCACCTGCTGTAAGTCTTGACTAAAAATGACTTGGCTCAACTGCACGGCAGTTCAGAAAGTCTCATGCTGTGCCAAGCACATTCAGGAGATGGATTAATCACTAGGATAAGTATGCAGCAGCAGAAAGTCCCAGACAGATTATGAGGTTTTTCTATGGTGTCATAATCCATATGTCTTCCCCTGCCCAGCATAGGAACTCACCCTCCACATCCTTAAATTCCTCTTTTTTGAAAATTTCACGTAACATGGAGATTGGGGCAGGACTTTGCATTTGACCTCCACACCCCCCAGCATAGCTTTTGATCTTAAGGGCCTCTTCTTGCCTCAAGCAGTGTTCATCATGTGTGATGAAGGGGGCTGAGGGGGTTAAAAGGACACAGCCTCCAAATCTGCTTGTGTGGGAGTGAGTCACCGAACAGAGCCAGTTATTGCTGAACCTCCCATGCTTTCTTCTTTCAAAATATAGCTTTCAGCTAGGGAATAGCAGCTGCACACTTCTTATTATAGGGAACAAGTGACCAAGCTGCAGGAAAATCTTCAAAGTTGAGAACGCGGTCAGCTGGAAGGACTACTTCATAGACTGCACAATATTTAAGGGGTGGGACAGGAAGAAGCAGATGGGAGTGAGGCAATGTGTGTTTGGGTGGGTCTCCTCTAGTGCACGAATGCTGGCAGGGCAGAATGCACGCTTGCGTGTGTGACCTGTGGACCCCCTGCCTCCAGATATTGTTCTAAATAAAGTTCCCCTCTGCATTTTGACTCAGATTTATCCTTGATTTTATCTCGGTGTGTTGACTGCTCTGCTGCTTTCTGTTCTGAATTGGCCAGTTGGTTTTATTGCTTGCTGGTGGTTTCTTTTTCTTTGTCTTTTAAGCCGTTCTGGGAGTCCCTTTTCGGACTGAAAAGTTTCTCTGAAATACTAGCAGCTGGGATCATCCAGTGAAACTGAATGTTGGAAGATTTTTGGGCAGACCCCCCCAAAAAAGTACTTCTTCACACATTGCAGGGTGAAATGGTAGAATTTGCTACCACAGGATATAGTGATGGCAAAGGTTTCTCAGGTTCCCTTCTGGCCTTGTATGTTGTTCAAGCAGGATATCTTGAAAATACGGTCTTCTATGATATGTATTGCCTATATGTAAGGTAGTGTGGTTCATAGAGTAATGGGCCTGATTCATACAGTATCCCTAAGGGAAACAAGGCAGCATTTGTGTAGGAACAATACATACTCTTGACTCCACTCCAAATGGATTCTCCCCTGAGAAATTACTAAATTGGAATGACAAGAAGCGCTGGAGGAGTAGAGGTTTCTATCCTCCTGTGGTAATGTATGAATTGAAGCAAAGGCACCTGATAAACAGGAAAATATTGTATTGCTCAGTAAAGGGATTAAGTGTCCATTGATGTGCCATGTCGAGTATACTGTATACCAGAAATGGGAACCTGTGGCCATTCAGATGTGCAGGGTGGTGCGCTCTACACTAAAGAACACCCCCCCCCCCACACACACACGCGAAATAACCCCCAACTCAAAAAGCTGATGGGAGGAGGAATTTTACAGCCTCTACAGAGCCACAGGTTAGCCATCCCTGGTTTTTTCCTGCCTTTCCTCCAAGTTGCTCACGGTACGTAAATTGTTCCCTTCACTCAATATATATTAACCTATCTGCAAAATGGGAAGAGTGGTCAACCTCACACAGCACGGAAAAGTTTATGAAGTTATTTTGGAATATTTGCAAATGAAGGATAAGGGAGGAGGTTTTTCTGTGCCTAATGTAAACAACTTCAAGCTGCGAAATGGACCATTAACGCATCATCATCTTCTATCCAAAACTGGGTGTGTTCTTAGATACTTAATTTTGTACCAAGAAAGCTAAGCTCTACAACCTAAACAAATTATGCCATGTTACATAATTTTGATAGTCATTGAGAGGTTCAAGATACTGAATTCCTGATCCTCTCTGCTGGAAATACTGGTCACTCCTTTCCTGTTCTGCTGCTTGCTTTCAGCAGGTGTTGTTCCCAATTCTGTGTTGCCACATAAGGGGATTAAACATAAGAAGAACCCTACTGGATCAGGCCAGCAGCCCATCTAGTCTAGCTTCCTGTTCTCGCAGCAGCCTCTAGAAAATCCTCAAGCAGAACCTGAGCACCAGAATGCTCGCCCCTCCTGCAGTTTCCAGCAACTGGTATTCAGAATAATAACTGTCTCCATCAACACCTTCTCATACCCCAAGATTTACCAGTTGGAGCCAGCTGTAAAACAAGAGCTGCAAAACTGTAGTTTGGAGAGATCAGCTAATGGCACGCCATCAGCCGTATGCTTCAATTTCCATATGCAGTTGGGATTCTGAAACCCTGGTCAATCTATTGCAGATCACCCAGTGATTCACCATGTATCCCATCTTAACCTTCTGCCAATATCAGCTTTTAGGGAAAGGATTTCCCTTAAAAATAAATAAAAGATAAATGAAAGCAGGAAATTCCTTATCCAACCTCACCATTCCTTATCCAGTCTCACTGATGCCCTCTAATTCGAGCCAGAACAAAGTTTGGAAGGATCTGTTCTAAGGCTCATCAGTCTTGGGGATGATGGCTTTTGAAATTGAGTTCATATACTCGGCTCCCCCAGGTTCCAGATTCACAAATAATAATTACTGGTGACTTTGAGATTGTGTGCAGTGAATTTATTGCTCAGCTGTTATACTTCGTATGTGTCAGGAAATTGAGGTTTCATCTTCAGGCTCATGCATAAAGAAATCCAGGAAAGGCAAAAAAAAACTCTACTCTGAACAAACTTGAGCATTCTGCAAGAACATTAGTTGCATTTAGCAATCTAGTATGTATTGACATAGGCTGTTCCACAATCTCCTGCAAACATTTTATCGCTGAAAACTTAACTGTGGCCCTGTTTTAAAAGGAAACAACATCCCACCCCCCACTTCCACAAAAGGAAACCCCAAGAAGCCTGCTTTATTTTTCATTACTTACAAGGAACAATATTACAGAAGCTGAGAACAGACCTTGATTGTAATCAGTTCATTTAAAT
Source organism: Podarcis raffonei (assembly GCF_027172205.1). Taxonomy (NCBI): domain Eukaryota; kingdom Metazoa; phylum Chordata; class Lepidosauria; order Squamata; family Lacertidae; genus Podarcis; species Podarcis raffonei. The sequence goes on along the minus strand of NC_070616.1, from coordinate 8,171,446 downwards.
CGACCTAACAGAGGAGAATTCCTGGTATATTGGCTCCCGCATTAAGGGATGGGGACAGGAAGTACGATGTAGACATTCCGCCACAAGCAAGAAACTTGGCATTTTGCTAGCCCTGATCAGGTTCCTCCCAAGCACTTGACTAAACAAAGGAGGGGTGATTTTTTCCTTGTCTCTCTCTTGTTGTTACACAGGTATTAAATAAAGATGAACATAGAGAATTGGGAGGGAGGTGGAGCTCATGTAGTTGCACAGAATCAGAGGCTTGGGGGATGAGGAGTTACACAAGCCACTTGCAGTCTTAGACATGAACAGCTGGTAGAGGCATTCTGCTGTACAGTGGTACCTCAGGTTAAGTACTTAATTCGTTCTGGAGGTCTTTACTTAACCTGAAACTGTTCTTAACCTGAAGCACCACTTTAACTAATGGGGCCTCCTGCTGCTGCCATGCCACCGGAGCACGATTTCTGTTCTCAATCCTGAAGCAAAGTTCTTAACCTGAAGCACTATTTCTGGGTTAGCAGAGTCTGTAACCTGAAGTGTATGTAACCTGAAGCGTCTGTAACCCAAGGTACCACTGTATTAGTCCAGTCAGGATGCACCCAGGTAGCTTGGAGCAGGGGGAGGAAGCAAGCAGGTAAGAGCTTGCAGCACCTCCGTGGCATTGCTTTCCTGTGCTGAGACCCAGTGTTCTAATGTAAGGAAAATGAGCAGGGATATGATGCGTACATTTGTGGAAGGCTTTCCTCGCAAAGACTGGCTCCGCCTCTCAGCCATCCTTGTTGTTCTGTGCGGGTGGCAAGGGGACATTTCCCCTTCCAGCCTCGCATCTGCTCTGTTTTTCACCTGCCTCCTTGCATGGGTAGCATTTGAATTTTCTCAAAACAAGTCGCCTACATTTCAGGAGCTGTGGACTGCTTGATTTCTGAAGCATCGTGGACAATTACCTCTCTGGTGATAGCTCGCTATGGAATTCCAACCTGGAAAGTTCATTACCGCCCGGAAACCCGATGCCTTTGCAGTGGTGGCGCATAGCCTTCAAGTTCTCTCCCTCCCAACCTTTTTTGGGTGTCCGCATGATGCTTGAATCTAAATGATGGTTGTGGTGCTGCTGGGTGGCTTTGCCGACACCTCCTTGAGCTTCTGCCTGTCTGACAGTTCACTCGCTAGCTTCTTGCTAGCTTCTTCTCCAGTTTTCCCTTGTCCCGCTTTTGTTCTCTCCGACCCCGTTCTTTGTGACATCAGCTCCGCTGCTGCCGCCTCGTTGGTCATCCTCTGCAACGTTTCTAATCCAGCTGGCCACAAGCTGTTTGTGGTGAGGAAATCGCCGTTGCTCCTGAGGGGGCGCTTGCTCGGCTGCCTTTTCTTCATATAGGAGAGTTTGTTTGCCATTGCAACAGTGGCCACAAGTAGACATACACAAATGAAGATAAGCACCCCAATGATGATGAGGCAAATCAGTATTAGCCTTTTGCTGTTCTCTTCGCAGAGTTCAGCTTTCATTTGATCCTGACTAGGAGTTGCAAGTTCTTGATCTGGACCAGTAACGGTGTAGGGAGATGGGGGCACTTCTGGTGCAAGAGTCGAGGGCATTTGCGGGGCAGTTGAAGTCTCTGATGAGGATTGAGAGGTGGATGTCCAACTAAAGGTAGTTGGCTGCGTTGTGGATGTCGATTCAAAGGGGCTTATCTGTGTTGTATAAGTAGACGTCTCCCCCAAAGGCAATGTTGTAAGAGCCCCACTGGTGTGTGTTGGGGTTTGAGTTGTAGGGACGGTGGGAGTTTCTGTTGTCATCAAAAGAGTTGTGGTAGTGTCCGCTCTTACTTGTATGTGAAATAGCAAGATGGCCCACCAAAGGAAACCCAAATCCATGTGAGAGTTGCCCATCAGTTTCATGTTCATGGGGACGTTTGCTGCCTGCAAGAATAATAAAGTGACAGGGGTGAGTTTGTTTTGCACCCACAGGAACACTTGTTTCAGTTGTCAGAGAGGCTTCTCCTAAAGGAGAACTTAAATATTATATTGTTTGAATTGTGTTGTGTTGTGGCATGGTTTGCTTATTCGTTTTTAATTACCACATCCCTAGGTTTTAAAGCAGATAAACACCACACTATAAAAGCATAATAAAAATCAACAAGCCCCGTGTAGCTTGTTATTATGGATTAAAGCTTAATCTGACTTTGGGTCTAAGGTATAATGGCTTTCATCTTATAAACTAAACACAGATTGAAGGTTGATTGCTCATAATTCATGTTCTTTCTTCTCAAGCCTCATAGATATTAAGAAAAATATAGTTTCTCTTTTGGTTATTTATAGCATCTTCTGTTCTGTTAAAATTGGAAGGGATAAATGTCATGGCTGTTTTCCCATCTGTGCTGAAACTTAAACTGCTTCTGCGAAAGATTCTTCCACAAGCCATCAGTGCCTTGCAGAAAAGTAATAGAGGAGGTTTTTAGTTATACAGTACAACCAAAATGTATCATTTTTTCATGAAAAAGCCCTTCAGAAGGTAGACTCTTTGAGAAGTTTTTTTAGTGCCTTTGCTATATCTCTGGTAACCTTCAGATACACCAGTGCTTTCCAGCAAAACAAAAGGACAACGCCCTCATGTTCCTGTGATCATGAACAAAGAGCCTCAGGCAATCTGTACATATAAAGAAGAGCACAAAAGCAACTCTAAGGCACTTCATTTTGAGACCTACATTACTCATCGAATATAACATGTTCCTTCGGCAGTCAGTGAAGGGGCATCCTATTGTTTTGATGCCTGCATGGTGCTTCCTTTGTATGAAATGCTTTGGAGAGAGGGGGCTGTGTGCATCCTGTAGATCTGTAGGTGCCCAATTCAAAAATTGGACATCCACCATGGAATTGGGTTTCCCATGAGTCCATAAAGCCAGTTCACATGTAAAAAAGGACACATCATATAACAATAGATTGCAGATCTAACCCACATTGGGAGAGTTTTCCTTCCATGCACCTTGTGCTAACTTTGCATGTTGCAGGAAGAGAATTTTAGTGAGAGATCCCATTGAAAACTACAACCCTCCTCCACCTGAAGTGGTAAGGTAAAGGTAAAGGGACCCCTGACCATTAGGTCCAATTGTGGCCGCCTCTGGGGTTGTGGCGCTCATCTTGCTTTATTGGCCAAGGGAGCTGGCATACAGCTTCCAGGTCATGTCGCCAGCATGACTAAGCCGCTTCTGGCGAACCAGAGCAGCACACGGAAACGCCGTTTACCTTCCCGCTGGAGCGGTACCTATTTATCTACTTGCAGTTTGACGTGCTTTCGAACTGCTAGGTTGGCAGGAGCAGGGACCGAGCAACGGGAGCTCACTCCTTCGCGGGGATTCAAACCACTGACCTTCTGATCGGCAAGTCCTAAGCTCTGTGGTTGAACCCATAGCGCCACCCGCGTCCCCTATACCTGAAGTGGTACCGTCCTGCAAATATCAACAACTTTTGGGGGGAATTGTAAAAAAAAAAAAAAGCGCAACAACTTTGGTCGGCTCTCACACATGTTCACTTCATCAAATCTGGCCCTCTTTGAAAAAAGTTTGGGCACCCCTGATCTAGCCCAAGCATTGTTTACCTTGCCTGGCAGTGGCCCTCCAAGGGTTCAGGTGGAGGTTTTTCCTAGCCCTGCTTCCCAAATTCCTTCTACTGGACATACTAACCCTGGGACCTTGTGCACACAGAGTCCATGGTGTCCTGCTGAACTACAGCATCTCCTATGTATGAGCATCAAATGATGAAGCTGTCTTCTACCAACTCCAGTCTGTGTTCATCTCTAGCCCTCTGTTGTTTGCTTGACCAGCTCTTTCTGCACTCTCTGGCTGTGTGTTGAACCAGACACAAGCTAGGAGCCAATGACCCATGTAGTCTAATATCCTGTTCCCACAGTGGCTGACCAGATGCCTGGGGGAAACCTGCAAGCAGGACACAAGCACAGGAACACTCTCTCCTCCTTTGGTTTCCGGAAACTGGCATTTAGAGGCGTTACTGCCTCAATCTTTGTTATTCCCTCCCACAAAGGGAGCTTAAAAATTTACAATATATGTACATCCACCCCTTTTCTTTCTTGTGCAAAACTTGGGTTTTTGTTTTTTACGCCCAGAGTACACATGACGCCGGTGGTACTTGAGGCTTCCTTCCCTGCCCCCAACCTTTCAGATATTCTTGTTGTTTTTAGATTGTCCTGCCTGGATGGTGCCAGTCATACCAAACTGAAAGCATCCTCGGATGCCCACCATTGCCACACCGCGACGACTACAATGCTGCCTTATGTGCCTCCACTGCCGGCACAAAGCACTCACTGTTAATTGTAGTAGCTGATGGTTGGTGTTAAGGATTTCACTTAAACAGACAAGAGCAAAGGAACTGACCATTAAGGGCTCTTTCTCCACCTAAGCTCACTCTGGCAAAGTGGCTGTTTTGTTAGAAAACAGTGTGTTGGGCTTTCCCTAAGCACCTTGACAGGTTTCTAATTGTCTTTCTCTCCTACAAGAATGCCTTCCCTCCTCTGTTACATAAATAACATTTGCAGTTCAGTTAGCACCAGGCCCTCACTTTCTTCAGTAAGTTTCCTGCTTTGCTGCCTAAGGCTCATTGGAACAAGTTAGTTTTACTTCTTGGTACTGGAAACCTCAATCTGGGACCTGCTGTGAGGAAAGATAGAAACAGAACCAAGTATAAAAGGTAGACATACACTTACCTGGAGGAGAGGTCAGCGAAGGGTTTGACTTGGGAGGTCTGTGATTCGCTAGCTAATCGCACCTCAATATTTGTCTGCCTTACAGTGGCAAACTCTAGATTCTGGAGTCTAGAAGGTGGGGATGTTTTTATGCATTGAAAGTGAATGTGCCTCTGAAACATGGTGTTTAGTTCTCCATTTAGAGAACTAAACCACAGAGATGACACATTTCCTTTCTGGTGTAAGTACCCTGTGACGTGTTAAGAGGGATGGAGGGAGAACCACCACCTTGCCTAAATTAGACCTCCAGATTGACGGATAAAGCATTTGCTTTAAGGCAAGCCTGTTTCTCCAAGCAGCTGAGTACACTGCCACGGTCATCTTTTTCCCTTTTCTTTTTATGTAAATCGATTTGGTGGGGAAGTTGATTTATTGCAGGCTCCTAGAGCCTGTATGTTGAGTCAACTCTTGAGTATGGAGGCAAAGATTTGCTGTACAGTTGATTGAGATCTGTCTGACATTCAGATTTCCATGTAAATTATCGGTGTGTGTTTCTTTCCAGGGCTGCTTTCACATTTATTTTAATTGCCTGTAGGGTAATTACTTTTTTTAGCTGGCTAAATCTGGTGGGAGGTTTGGCCAAGCAACACCTGGAGGGCCACAATTTCCTCATTATATTTTGTAAAACTACAGAGAGTTCATCCTTTGGGCTAAGCGCTTCATTCTAGCCGTTTGTACACAGGACAGTTGAACAAATAATGGTGGTGATCTTCCACTACTCCAGGATTAGTGTACCTGTTACGCCTCCCTAAGGCATTAGATTCATTGAGTAATATCTGCAGCATATACATCTATCGCGCTCGGCATTTTAAGATGTTCTCTGCTGGAATGACTTTTCCTCCTGAAACAACAGCAAAGCTTTTAATTAAGTGTACGACTGCTTTACATGGGCTTGTTTGGTGTCCTGAAAACATCTAAATGCCTCCGCTCCTGTCCCTTCATCTCCTGCTATTCATTTGAGTGCTCTTAGACACATCCAATTAAGCAGCAGGATGCCACATTTCAGCTCTTGGCAAATGAAACATCTGAATTATAATCCCATCAAATGGCGGGCTTGTAATGGAAATGCCAGTACTTGCTTAATTAGGGCAGCACTGCTCTAATAAATGACCTCGTTTTCGTCTTTCAGCGCGGGCGTAATTTGAAAGTTTAGGGAAAGCAAATAAATCGGGGTTTGATGAAGAATCCTTGCTGAGATATGGTTGCTGGTTTGTTTTTATAGAGGAAAAGTTTAAGAGTGCCTTTAAGTGGGAAGGCCAATTTCGAAGTAATTGATGTGCTATTACTCCCTTTTGCGGCTTTTCCAGTTGAGAGGTTTGGAAATTTATGTCACTGTGCTTTTTGAAGGGAATGTTTTTGGAGTTGGAGGAGGTCCTATGGGGAATTCCAGATGTTTGTGCACCATAGGTTTCTCATAGTGATGGTGTTCAAGGACCAAAAAGCGACTCACATTTCTGAGCAAGGGTGGGAGACCTGTGGTCCTCCAGATGTTGTTGGCTTTCAACTCTGATCAGCCCCAGACGGCATGGCCTGGTGGTCAGGGATGATGGGAATTGTAATCCAGCAAAATCCAGTGGCAGATGAGGAGACTTTTTCAGACTGAGGGCCACCATGCCTTATGGGCAGCCTTCTGGTTGCCGGTGATGATGGAGCAGAGGGGAAAGTGAGTGGAGCAGTAGATGTGATTGTTACCATCATACAGTAGGCTACATTCCAGCCACTCAAGAGCCAGAGGTTTCTTCACCCTCACAACTATCATAGTTCAAGGACACATTCCAGCCAGGCTAAAGCACCCAAGGGGCCTCAGAGCAGGACCAGTGAGGGGTGTGGCCTTGGGAGAGTCCCAAGGGCCAGATAGAGAAACCTTGAGGGCCACACTTGTATCGTGGACTTGAGGTTCTCCATCCCTGATGAAAAGCATAGATGTGTGTATCTCCTGCAACAAGGTGCATGCAATGTGGTTTGGTTTAATCAGACTGCAGTTTCCTACAAGGAGCTGCACGCAATCCATGTGAAATGTCTGTTTCCAAACACCAGTGATTCACGTTCATATATTAAAGCCTTCCCCAACCTGGTGTCCTCCAGGTGTCATTGGGCCACAATGCTCATCAGCCCACAAACAACATGGCCCAATTGTCAGGGATGATGGGAGTTGTTGTCTACAACATCTGGAGGGCACAACTCCTGCTCCACAGGACGACATCTCCAGATCTCATATAGTCACATTTCTTCTCCTTCCCAGCCGCTAGTCGAAGGACACCCCCCCCCCCCGAAAAAAATAATTCAGATATGTGGTGAAATAATCATGGCCCTCCTGGGCCATCCACATCTCCCCAGATTTGCCTTTAGTATAGCACCAGCTCTGTCTATAATAATGGCATTTATTGTGGCCTCTTCCTCAAGAGGAGATGAAAATTTCAGTGTTATTTCTTCCGTTCTTAAAAATTCCTTGTCTCTAACATGACAGATGAGCAAAGACTAAATTCTAATCACTTCTGTTTGTCCCTTGCCAACAAAGTCCACCCTGGAGCTAATTCTTCTGTGTTCCTATTTTCCATTAGGGGAAAGGGGTAATCTCTCTCTCACACTCTTTTTTTTCTTTAATGCAGTTGTTGAAGACGCAAGCCAAGCTGCACCCTAACATTTTCCCCCTCTCAGCTATTTATTTTTCCTTTCTAGGTTCAAGACCGGCCAGATAAACGGTGATCTGCTGATATACCACGTCTTGCTAACTTTGAAGCCATACTACGCTAAGCCATATGAGATTGTGGTGGACCTCACTCACGCCGGCCCCAGCAATCGGTTCAAAACGGACTTCCTCTCCAAGTGGTTTGTTGTTTTCCCGGGACTCGCTTACGAAAACGTCACCGCTGTTTTCATCTATAACTGCAACTCGTGGGTGAGGGAGTACACGAAATACCATGAGAGGCTTCTGACGGGCCTCAAAGGCAGCAAGAGACTCATCTTCATTGACTCGCCTGGGAAGCTGGCAGAACACATAGAGCATGAGCAGCAGAAGCTCCCGGCGGCCACTTTGGCCTTGGAAGAAGACCTGAAGGTTTTCCACAATGCGCTCAAGCTGGCCCACAAAGACACCAAAGTTTCTATTAAAGTGAGTCTCATGCAACGCTGTGGTCTTTGCCCTTAGGGAATTGTGCCATATATACATTTAGGGCAGTGTGGATTCTCCATTTAAAACGAGCAAGTGCAGAGCATTGCATGGCCCTCCAGATGTTGTGGGACAACCACTTCCATCATCCCTGACCACTGGTTGTGCTGGCTGGGGCTGATGGGAGTTGGGGTTTACTAAGCTTAGCTGCACAGTTGTATGCAGTTGTAAACAAATTCTGCTTTATTGAAAGCTTTATTCATACACAGCCATGCACAAGACTGCTTGCCTTGCTGTGACCAAGATTTCCTGATCAATAACAGATTTTATCTCTGTCTCTCACCATCTCTCCCAAAGTGACTGACCGCTTGCTAGAAGTCAACCAGGAGAAATGTTAGCTTGCTAGTTCACCATTTTCTGTTCCAAAGTAACCAGTTCATACAGCTTTCTCCTGCTAAATAGCTTGACTCCTTGAGAAGAACCCGATTTCGGAGTGGTTGGGATTCTTGTAACTAATTAATACACATACCCCCATAGAGATCGGTTGCCATCCTTTTTGGAAATGGCACATAAAGAATAAATTGATCTTACTGTTAACTAATGAAATCCCTTACTCTTTTTAAAAGGAGGTAACATAACTGGGGTTTTTTTTTGAGGGGGGAGTGCGTTGACCATGTTTTCCTTGTACAAACTAAATACCTTCCCATAGGTTGGTTCTACAGCTGTCCAAGTAACTTCAGCGGAGCGCACAAGGGTCCTGGGACAGACGGTGTTTTTGAATGACATTTACTATGCCTCTGAAATAGAAGAAATCTGCCTTGTGGATGAAAACCAGTTCACCTTAACCATCGCCAACCAAGGCACGCCTCTCACTTTCATGCACCAGGAGTGTGATGCCATCGTCCAGTCCATCATTCACATACGGACGCGGTGGGAGCTATCGCAGCCCGACTCCATACCACAGCATACAAAAATCCGCCCAAAGGATGTGCCTGGGACACTGCTGAATATCGCGTTGCTCAATCTAGGGAGCTCAGACCCAAGCTTACGGTATGGATCTCTTAATTTCAACTGGAACTTTGTAACAGGCACCAGTTTCTTTAAGGGTGTTATTGGCCTTTTCTCCTTACACCCTGCTTTGAAGCATACCGGCTACAATTTAGCCGGTGTGTTGTATATGCAGCCAGGGTTCTCCCCTTGTGTATTGTGGATCACCTTTACATTCAGAGCTCTTTGCTTGCCTTGGTTAGTGTTGAAGCCCAATTGTCTCAGTTGCGGCCGTTATGTAAAAGTAACCTTTTGAGGTTACTGAAACTTAATTCTATACAGTACAGATGTTTAGGATTCATATATACACTTATATCATTTTTCAAGCCATTGAGGTGTCAACCGATTGACTTGTGAAGTATTTTAATAGACTAAGAAGAAGTTCTTGATTCATTGGTTGGCGTGTTTTAAACATTTCTTAATTGCAAGTACTTCTGAAAACTGTGTGTGGCAAACGCCATCTTGGAAGAGGCATTCCCCATGCTCTCTCGTTCATTCACAGGGCGGGAAGGCCTCTTTTAAGGGGATGCCCAAGGCAACCCATACACTATCTAGAAAGAAAATGTGCTCTCTTCTTTAATTGTGTTCTCTGGAGGTCCCTAGGCAGACTAATCTTCAATGGATTAGAAAGATATTCTCTGGTAACCAAACAGGGTTAACAGGAAAGGACACCATGTGGAAAACAGCTTGATCTGGGGTTTACTTAACTTTTTTATCAACACACCCCCTCCCCCTAAAAAATACCCCAGCAGCCTCAGAACCAGTCTGGATTTAAAGTGGCTGAACCAGTGCATGAAGGGATACTCACTCATGATGGAAACACTAGAGTTGATCCTGGAAGCCATGAATAAAGGCAACTTCATGTTGTCGACATAGCTGACCTTTCCTTTGCCTGTCGCATATTTACCAAGCTCTTGGTGAAAGTGATGGTGTGTCTCCACCCACAGCAGTATGGACAGTCTCATTTTTCCCTAACTTAGACATCGTTGCAATCAAATCCCCAACTTCCTTCAAGGAAGAAAGGATGTGGAACAAACATCCTTATAGCTTTATAATCAGGGTTCCACGAGCTTATCTTGATGCAGCGGATTCCACATCTGGGGTCTGGACATTGTATCACCAAGGACAGAGCATTCCTATCAAGGGAATGACAACCAAAGCTAGTGAACATTCCTACCATCCTGTCACAAGTTGGCCCATTGTAGGCGGGAGATAGTGACAAAGCCTTCAGTGACAAAGCACACCAGTTTTGTTTGTTTTAATATCACATTTAATATCACATTTTTAAATTTCTGTAACCTGCCCTGGAATCTTGTGGCGAAGAGCAGATAAGAAATTGAAACCGTAATCCTGTTTTCTGTAGGGTTTTGGTGTATGAGGGAGCTCACGTTCCCGGTCCAAGAAGGACTGAACTCTCTGCACATCAACTGGTGTGTGTTTGTTCAGTCCTGCTGCCTGTACGGATTGGCTGTGTGCACTACTTCTCTAAGGGGGGAACTGTGCATGCAAGTGAACCAAGCAGGATTGAACCTCCAACCATCGGGTGATGTCACTTGACAGCCAGCGAGTGGGAAATGGCCTTGTGGGCCAAGTTGGAACCCCCAGTAGGCCAATATTGGCTCACAGACCAGAGGTCCCCCCACCCCGCCTGCTACCCCTCTTTTAGGGACAGGTTAGTTCAGGCATAGGCAACCTCGGCCCTCCAGATGTTTTGGGCCTACAACTCCCATGAGCCCTAGCTAACAGGACCAGTGGTCAGGGATGATGGGAATTGTAGTCCCAAAACATCTGGAGGGCCGAGCTTGCCTATGCCTGGGTTAGTTTTTGATTTGATTTCTTATGAGTTAGGGTCAGTGAACTGCTTCCATAGTCTGGACTCTCTCTAGGGCTAGAGGAGAAGTACTTCCCCATACGGCATCATTTCCTGCTGGCCCTGTCTGGTGATCAGAGGAGGTCCGAACAGTCCAATACTTTTCTGCCTTAGAATATCTAAGAAAGGAATTACGGGAAGTTTAGATCTCCCTTTTTCTCGTATGCCAGTTTTTGTAGAGTTAATTAGTTGATTCACCAACAGATGCACATATAACTGATCAACAAATATTTATTTTAATTGAGTTCTCCCCCCCAAACACACACACAGAGAGAGAGAGAGAGAGAGAGAGAGAGAGAGAGATATTTCCTTGGGATTTAAATTTGGGGTTTTTGCAATGATTAATCCTACATGGTAGCTGGAGCCGGTGCTACAGTCCAGAGAGCAACCCTGGTTTCAAGTGTTATGAAATTGTGTTTTTTAGTAAAGCCTTTTAGTCCCCATTGATGAAAGATTCTTTTTTTTAACTGTTTCCCTTATTCTTTGTTGCAGGTCTGCGGCCTATAATCTTCTCTGTGCCTTAACCTGTACCTTTAATTTAAAGATTGAAGGCCAGTTACTGGAAACTTCAGGTCTGTGTATCCCTGCCAACAACACCCTTTTTATTGTCTCTATTAGTAAGACTCTGGCAGCTAATGAGCCCCACCTCACCTTAGAGTTTTTGGAGGAATGCATTTCCGGATTTAGCAAATCTAGTAAGTAGATACACTTGCCTTCTGCTCTTGTTCTGACAATGGAAAGGTGTTGGTTTTGGGTAGCACTGTTACCAAAGTCATAAATGGAAGTGTTTCCTGGTTAGTGTTTTTCCGATCAAGTTCCTCCTTTGCACAACCCATAGCAAGTCCATTGGTGCCCATTTCCAAATGTAACAGACTTATCTCTGTCCTAATCTGGTGCCAGGCACTGATATGATACAGACTGCAGTCCGTGAGTGCCAAGGACGACGCCAAGCCGAGTTTATTTTATTTGAGTAATCAACCATGTCTTCCTGGTTTCTTGCTTACAGGGAAAATGCACCCCCCCCCCCCGGAAGATTGAACCAATTTTGTAAAATAAACTTTGCTGTCCCATATTAAAGTGTGTTTTTAAAAACGGCTCTGTCTTTACGCTAGCGGTCTGCTGCCTCTTCTGAAATTAAGCAGAGGGCTATGAATTGTAGCTGACAATTAGCCCTATTCAGAGTAGACCCATTGAAATGAATGGAGAGAGCTAACTTAATGCCATTCATTTCAATGGTCTACCCTGAATAGAATTGGATCCAACCCAATGTTACCAGGACACATGTTGCAGGATTCAAGTGAGCCTCTCTTAACTTGCCAAAATAAGATGTTTACTTATCAAGGGCATAGATTATGACATCAAAGGGATACAGTGTTAGGCTGCAAGCTTTCATGCTGGTTGGATGTTCCTGAGCCCATGGATGTTGGCCTTGCTTGTGTATGAATGGCCATGTGTAGATCGAAGTCTATTGTCTCCAGCCCCGCCACCCTCTTTTGAAGGGCTGCCTCTGAGTGCATTATATTGTTGTTGTTGTTTGTTTACATTTTTCTGTCACTTTATACAGCAGAAAAAGCCTCAAAGTGACTTAACAAGATAAAATACACCAATTAAGAGTAATTTAAAACAATGAACAATGCAAAATACGTAGAACAGGCATCCAATAATATATCAATAGGGCAAGTCCTACCCACCCCACTAATAAATGAAGACCACCGTAGGAGGCAACTTAATTACAAGAGGCCTGAGTAAACAAAAAGGTCTGGTACTTAAAAGACTTGGCAATGATGACTCTAGGCAAAAATCCCTAGAGAGAGCATTTCATGGGATGGGGGGGGGGAGACTAAATAGACGCGTTCTCATGTGGTTTCCCTTCACATGAAATGTAATATATGTTCAGGCCTTCTGGTCCCAGTCCATACATTGTGGTATGTATGCCCCTGTTTTTCCAGAGAGTTAATCCATACTTCCAAGGGGTCTGTTTGCCCCAGCAGAATTGCCAGCTTTCTTCAGTGCCACATCTCAAACTGCTATTGAAAACCCCCTCCATTTTAAAGTTAGTTTGCCATGCAGCATGGGAAGATGCACTTCAAGAAACACCCATCCTAAGTCACCTTTGGCAGCATGCAGAAGAACTACGTGCTCTCCTTTGGATCCCAGATGTCGTTCCTTCTTTCTAGTAATCTTCATTGGACAGTGTTCTAGGATAATAACCTTGAAAACTTTTGCACAGAATTCTGCCTATTCTAAGGGGGAAACGCCCTCTCTCAGACCTCCACACGTACTACAATATGTATGTATATATGTATTTATTTTATTTCAGGTATTGAACTGAAACACCTCTGTCTGGAATACATGACCCCCTGGTTGTTGAATCTGGTCCGCTTCTGTAAACACAATGACGATGCCAAACGCCAGCGAGTCACTGCTATTCTCGATAAGCTCATCACAATGACCATAAATGAGAAGCAGATGTACCCTTCCATTCAAGCCAAGATATGGGGGAGCTTGGGCCAGGTATTGTCTTTTTTATGTTGCAGATCTTATCTGTTTATGGGAGAAACAATGTCCTTGACAGTCGGTTAAGTATTAATTACTAGAAGGTTTGCTTCTAGTCTTGCTAGAGTCACAAATAAAGATAAATTTACGTCTACCTTAAGTGTTTGCAATTCATGTTAAATATCCAACTCTTGTTATCTTTGAACCATCTCTGCAACATCTGTTGTTGTTTTTTGCTGGACCTTGGAAGGAAGGGGGCTCAAAATGTCATATTCAGAACCTTCCAAAAAAGTAAGCAGCCAGTTTGAAACTGTTGAGGGAGATCTGTTGAATCGGTTGATTTTTTACGGTTTCCGTGTTTGATTCTGGCTTAGGTATGCAAATGTGGCTGGTCTTGAGAAAGCCATTTATTTTAATAGTGTGATAAATTGTAATATTACTTCCGTTTGGCCAGCAGGACTAGTAGAATGGGTTTAGGCTCCACCTTCTGGTCAAGGAGGGAACAAACTCTTTGGAAGTAGGCTACTCCCATGATCCTCTCGTTTGCTTCTTGCCTGTCCCAAACTGGGAGGGGTGGCTAACACCCCAGAGGACAGGATCACACTTCAAAACGACCTTGACAGATTAGAGAACTGGGCCAAAATAGATGAATTTTAACAGGGAGAAATGTAAAGTATTGCACTTGGGCAAAAAAAATGGTGACACCTGGCTTGAGAGCACTACGTGTGAAAAGGATCTAGGAGTCTTGGTTGGCCACAAACTTGACATGAGCCAACAGTGTGACGCGGCAGCTAAAAAAGGCAATGCAATTCTGGGCTGCATCAATAGGAGTATAGCATCTAGATCAAGGGAAGTAATAGTGCCACTGTATTCTGCTCTGGTCAGACCTCACCTGGAGTACTGTGTCCAGTTCTGGGCACCACAGTTCAAGAAGGACACTGACAAACTGGAACGTGTCCAGAGGAGGGCAACCAAAATGGTCAAAGGCCTGGAAACGATGCCTTATGAGGAACGGCTAAGGGAGCTGGGCGTGTTTAGCCTGGAGAAGAGGAGGTTAAGGGGTGATATGATAGCCATGTTCAAATATATAAAAGGATGTCACATAGAGGAGGGAGAAAGGTTGTTTTCTGCTGCTCCAGAGAAGCGGACACGGAGCAATGGATCCAAACTACAAGAAAGAAGATTCCACCTAAACATTAGGAAGAACTTCCTGACAGTAAGAGCTGTTCGACAGTGGAATTTGCTGCCAAGGAGTGTGGTGGAGTCTCCTTCTTTGGAGGTCTTTAAGCAGAGGCTTGACAACCATATGTCAGGAGTGCTCTGATGGTGTTTCCTGCTTGGCAGGGGGTTGGACTCGATGGCCCTTGTGGTCTCTTCCAACTCTATGATTCTATGATTCTATGATTCATCAAATTCAGTGGATTGCTTAAGTTCCCTTAATATTTCTCCTCAGGCTAGTCCTTTGCTCTGTTTCTTCCCTCTTAGCTCAGCTCTCCTTGTTCCTAACAATTTGCTGCTGTTGGTGTTCCCTTGTGTCACTGGATTGCTTCAGGTCCCCCCCCCTTTTTTTTAAAATTTATATCCCACTCTTTGTCCCAAAGGATCCCATGGTGGCAATATGCTAAGCATTCCCAACTTGGGGGTAGGAAAAGCTATGAGATCACCTGTTGGTTGGTTTGACAAAATTTGTATCTTACCATTAAAAGTCTTTCATTTCCAGGTCTCCTGATAAGTAGTAAATGCAAAAGTGCCATTTAAAAATAAATAAATGGATTATTAAAATGAAGCAAACTAACTAACACAGCACACGCAAAGAGCAACAGCTTGCTTGCACAGGTAGATAGTCAAAGAAGACTGCTCTAAGTAAAAACGCCAGCCTGAGACTTTTTTAAAAAAGTATGGGAAGTGCCCTTACCTGGAGTCTAATTGATAGCTGCAAAGGCACCCAGCAGCCTTCTCCAGGGAGAGCAATTGAAATGCAAGAACCCATCACGAGAAAAGGGCTCTCTCCAGTCGAAGATTGCGGTGGATGGATGGCAAATAGTTTGTGGAGAGCCTCCTGTGAGGTTCGGCTGAAGTTCTTATGTTAACGGATGCAAATGATTTATTGTCTTTTACAACAGATTACTGACCTGCTTGACGTAGTGCTGGACAGTTTCATCAAAACCAGTGCCACAGGGGGATTGGGATCCATCAAAGCGGAGGTTATGGCAGACACAGCTGTAGCTCTGGCATCTGGAAACGTGAAATTGGTTTCCAGTAAAGTAAGTTCTTCTCCTCCTTAACCAGTTTAAACCTAGTGAACTGTTTTGACACTGTCTCTCCACATCTGAAAAGAAACGGTATGGTCGTGTGAAGTCATCACTCCCTGCCCTCCATCCTTCCTTATATTTATCTTCAGGGGAAAGCTGCAAACCATAAGGGAGGCAATTCCTAAAGAAGGAAAGGGTTAGCTCCCTTCTCTGTCCTGCTTTGTTGGGGCAGCAGGCAGAGCGCAAGATAATTCCTACAGAGGCAGCACAACACTGTTGGCTGTGTGGTATTCAGTTCATGTTGGTGGATATGGCACTAAAACATTAAAATATAAGATGAGACCTGCTAGTTCAAACCAGAGATCTATTTAGTCCTACCTGTTGTCAGCCAGATGTTCTGGGAAGCGCACAAGCATGACTCTGAAGGCAACAATCCTTCCTAGCTGTTTCATGTAGGTTTTGTTATAGTTGTGAATTGACACTAATTTCAGTGGTGAGTCCACTTGTAGAAGCTTAAGATGCTATTTATTTATTTATTTATTTATTTATTTATTTATTTAAATCTACATGTTCTGTGCTGCTTGTCATCCCAAATAAATTTCAAAGCAGTTTACAAAGACAAAATAATGATTAAAAGCATGTCAATTAAAAAACCATAAAGTGTCACAAATACCAACAATAGTGTAGAGCATTCAGATTCTCTTTTTCCTTTTGAGTAATGCTGGGTACAGCAACGGTTGGTTGGCCCTAACATTGGTCATAAAGCCACCTGTCATCCATCAGAACAGTTTTTAAAGTATTTTTTCATGAGGTGAAGAAAGGCTTTTCCATAGCCCTGAACAAACCTTGGTGCCATTTAGAGCAGGTATTTTGTGGGGTGAGAAATCAGAGCAAAGCAGATAGCCTGCCTGAAGCATTTGGGCAAGGGGGCGGAAAAGCCGGAACAACTCTTGATTTGGCCACTGTACATGTCAGTTGAGGAAGGAAAATGTGGGGTTGCAGGGAAGAACTAGTCCTGCAGCTATAAAGTCTGCATCTCTTCCTCGTTGCAGGTACACCTGTACATGCCTTAGCAGGTTAAGCCCAAAGGCTTCCTGGAAGAGGTGTGTTTCAAGGAGGAACTTGAAA
Source organism: Podarcis raffonei (assembly GCF_027172205.1). Lineage (NCBI taxonomy): Eukaryota > Metazoa > Chordata > Lepidosauria > Squamata > Lacertidae > Podarcis > Podarcis raffonei. The sequence continues at coordinate 8,154,794 of NC_070616.1, read as the reverse complement.
ATAATCCTATGTAGGATTAACAGTGGAAAAGAAACCTAAATGTCAGGATACGCACCAACAGCTGTTGACAAGCACAATGTCTCTTTCTTTGGGAGTCTCAGACTCTGTTCCCCTGTCCCTTTCCCCTCTTGACGGTTCTCTCAAGCGTCCCTCGGGAACACCTTGTCCCTCAGGCGAACTGTGATGCTACCTTTTGTTGTTGTTCTGAACGTAGAACGCTCCTTACTAAAAGTGACTGGTTGCTCCCTTTCAGGTAATTGGAAGGATGTGCAAAATAATCGACAAGACCTGTCTGTCTCCAACTCCTACATTAGAGCAGCACCTGATGTGGGATGATATTGCCATTCTAGCCCGTTACATGCTGATGCTGTCCTTTAACAATTCACTCGATGTGGCTGCACACCTCCCCTACCTCTTCCATGTAGTTACTTTGTTGGTGGCCACCGGTCCTCTTTCCCTTAGAGCTTCCACCCATGGCCTGGTCATCAACATCATTCATTCTCTGTGCACTTGTTCACAACTCCACTTTAGTGGTAAGTCCTTTACGAGATGGTTTTATTGACTGAGTTGATCTCTCCTTTACACTTGTACTTTGTTTCCTAGCAGCTGACCTTGGGGCAGATTTAAAGGGTCAGCAGGGTCTAGTATAAATTTTGGGTACGTCAAATGTCTGTATCAGTGATGAGCAGCTACCTGCTTCCTCTTTCCATCCCGTCTTTGTTGTCCCTACATTTCTCTCTCTGCTACTTGCAGGAATTGTGAATGTCTCCCTCCTAAACACAGTGCTTTCTTCTCCTGCTGCTCAGCTGTGCGTGAGCCTGCCTGCCTGCACATACCAATCAGGACCGGGATTTTCTAGGAGCCATCAAAGTAGGGACAGTCCTGACAGCAAGGAAGGGGAAAGGCTTTGAGAGGCCTTATCTGGGTCGCAAGATACCTGTTGAGGAACAAAGATCTAGGCTAGTGCACACAAATTATTTGAAGAATCAGGTGCGATTATACAATATATCCAGTGAGTGTGACACTCACTGCATTAAACTGAACATAGGAAGGCAACTCAGTAGTGATGGGTTGATTTTAGAGTTGTCTCATCAGCTACTGAGCCATTAAGGTGCTTGAACACGTTCCTAATAATTGTTGGAGAAGTGAGTTAGATACCACAGACATTCCCTTGCTTAAAAATCTAATACAAGTAAGTGATGTTGCATAAGCCCTTTGAATTATAGCCAGTATGGTAGATCAAACTTTGATGTACAGTGTTGTGAAACTGTTTAAGGTAAGCAAAAACCAAACAAAACCCTGCACTCTCTATTTTAAATACATTATATATCAAGAGAGCTAATGGAACCTGTGCTCCATATTTGCTGACCCTGCTATGTATGACCTCTAGCTCTTCCCCTGTAGCCCTCCTTTATATTCTCCTCTCTCATTTTCCATGTAGTCACACTATACAAAGCTGCAATTTAGACTTGGGGGCTATATATTTTGTGTTTTAATAGAGTGAGGTTTTAGTGTTGCATTTAAAATCACACTGTGAGGTCTAAGGAATGCTAAGATCAGTTTGCTCCCGCTGAAGGCTCTACAAGCATCGTAAGGTAGAACAAAATTGACTGCCTGTCATGACCGTAAATTAGGGATGCATGTAGTGTTGCCATCGGGTTTAAAAATAAATTGTAGGGCAACCTTTTGCTTTTGTGGTTAAAGAAGAATACACTGTAGAGATCAATAGCTGGAGTGAAATGTGGAGCATTTAGGCAATTCTCAATCTCCCATGGTGGGTAAAGCGGTCTCCACATAAGAGGCAGTGCCACTTTGTGATGAAACAGAATTCCTCTGCCCAGGGTAAGATGCTTTCCTGCTCTGTTTACTCTTACCTTTGCTGATCTGAAGTCACCCAAAGTTTTCCACTTTGAGCTCCTACCTTCCCTCCTCTTCTCAAGCATCCAGTGTGAATTTATTTATTTATTTGGCTCTCTGATTCCATTACAAGCGCATACCTGCCTTAAAGCAGGTCAGACTATTTCAGCCCTGTGTTTAATAACTCGCCTGGTGGCCAGAGGTGAGAAGGAATTATGTGTAGGCACACAAGTGGGCTGCCTGGAATCTGGCTGCCTGGTTTCTGTATTGGTTGAAGAGCAGTCCCTCAACTTCCCTCTGCCAGCACACATGATAGGATGCTTTTTTTTTTTTACTAGTTTACTAAGAGGCTAGTATTCAAGGGTTTCTGTACTAGACACTTTGGGAGGGGAGAGAGTCCTCTCCTGTGGCCAGCATGAAAATGCAGAATGCTAGCTTCTTATCCAGGCGAGTAAAAAATGTTATTTGCAGGCTAGTAACTTTTGCCTACTTATTTACAAGGCTGGGCTGTTTGTCCCATCTAACCCCAGTATTGTCTGCTCCAACCCTCCCCAGTCTGGTGTTCTCCAGGGTAGTTGGAACTACAACTTGGGCAGGTGGGTTGTGCATTTGGAATCTTACTGGTTGTTGACATCGCCCAGAGCTGGGCAAGTAAAATGAGGAGAACCATCAGAGGCATGACCATTATGGAAGGACATTGTTAATGGTTTTACTTTACTTCAGGCCGGGTCCTAAAATAGGCACTTACCATAATATGTACGTTGTAGTGGTATGTCTGTGTGTATGTTTGCGATTTAATCTAAACAGATGGAATGAGATTTGAAGTACCTGTTTTTACTTCCTTCAACAGAGGAGACCAAACAAGTGTTGAGACTGAGCTTAACAGAGTTCTCACTCCCCAAGTTCTACTTGCTGTTTGGCATAAGCAAGGTGAAGTCGGCAGCTGTCATTGCATTCCGATCCAGTTACCGGGACCGGTCGTTCTCTCCCGGCTCCTATGAGAGGGAGACGTTTGCACTGACTTCTCTGGAAACGGTGACAGAAGCTCTGCTGGAGATTATGGAGGTATGATATGTGCAAGGCACACCATGAATGTGCCATCATCTGTGGGTTGAATTCAGGGTTGTAGTTGGTACTCAGTTAAAACTTTGGTTGCTTGTTTCGGGACAGGACACATTTTAATCAGTGATGCCAAGAGCATGGGCTTGTATTTTGAGGGAGCAAGAAAGAAAATGTTTCAAATGACCTTGCTGACAGTGAATGGCAGCTCTTGGCTTAGTCAACACATGTAGCAGACTCAGGTGGTAGTGGATTGTACCACTCCCATAAGCTTTGACATAGGCTATGCTGGCTAAGGTTATGGAAGTTGGTGACCGCCAACATTTGAAGGCCACAGGTTCCACTTCCCTGCCTTGTACCTTAGTACCTCACAAAGGACACCTTTGTGGATATCACCAAAAGGTGTCTGTTAACTTGGCAGTTAAAGACAGCAGGCAATGTATCCATAGGGAGAAAGCTGTTGTTTACTAATTACTGGAATGGGATCATAGAATAGTAGAGTTGGAAGAGACCATGTGGGTCATCTAGTCCAACCCCCTGCAATGCAGGAATCTTTTGCCCAAGGTGGGACTCGAACCCAAAACCCTGAGATTAAGAGTCGAGCTCTACCAACAGCTAATTATACGTCTTATATATAAGGCAATTATACGTATGTAATGTTGCATTTATTTTTGCTTTATTTTAAAAAATAAAAAACAAGCATCAGAAAGAGAAAGCGAACACACGCCTGAAATTTAATATTGCTTTTACCTTAACGTTATTTGCTCAGACACTGTTGCTTTTGCCTTTCTCCTCCGTAGGCATGTATGAGAGATATTCCGACCTGCAAGTGGCTTGACCAGTGGACGGAACTAGCTCAGAAGTAGGTCATTTTGCCCCCCAACCCCTGTGTTTGGTGGTACCCCTGTGTCACATTTGCTATTCCTTCAGCCATCTCCCACCCCCATCCGATTTCACTGTTGGCCTTCTTCTAGTCGGTGGCCTGCTTGATAGCTGCTTTCCCTCCTCCACAGGTTTGCATTCCAATATAATCCGTCCCTCCAGCCAAGAGCCCTGGTTGTCTTTGGCTGCATTAGCAAACGGGTGTCACACGGACAGATAAAGCAGATCATCCGGATTCTTAGCAAGGTATGTACCCTCTTTTCCTGTCCGCTGTTGCTTTTCTTTTCATGTAGCTCTTATTTCCAGGCTAAGGCACTTCAGCCCATTAAAACGCATACCATCTGGGATGCAAGCAAGCATTCAACTCCTCCTGTGAAACATTTCGGTGCTGTGCAGTACGCTACAGTCACAGAAGGCTTGAAGTCTTCTTTCTTTCCAAAAATTTTTTATTCATTTTATAACACAAATAAACAACACAAACAGAAAAACAAACAATACAAACAAATTCTTGTCTTGTCCTTATTTTTTCTAAACATCGTTAGGTAGGCTCCCCCAAATCCCCTCTATCTGATTTTCATTTTACCTCATCTTTAGCAGTTACATATATCATAATTTCTAACCATTATTTTTTTATCACACTTACTTTAACCATAAAAATCTTCACATTTTATTACTTACAGATAATACTATTTTAAAATACACTATCTTCTACTTCTAACCCTACAGCCTATATCCACTTCCAAAGCTATTCTAAGATTTAAATATTAACATAATTTTTCAAATATTCCTTAAACTTCTTCCAATCTTCTTCCACCGTCTCTTCTCTCTGGTCTCGGAGTCTCCCAGTCAGTTCAGCAAGTTCCATATAGTCCATCGTCTTCATCTGCCATTCTTCGATAGTTGGTAAATCTTGTTTCTTCCAATTCTTCGTTAGTAATATTCTCACAACTGTTGTGCCATATAGAAAAGAAGGCTTGAAGGCTTGTGGCCTTTTTGTGGCACTGTCTGAGGAGTTGTGGTGGTTCAAGGCACCCCGAAATATTTAGGGGTGCTTGTCTGCCTCCTCACACTTGGATGTGCTTCTCCTGGGCCTGGCACTGCTATATAGAATGCTTGGGCTTGTGGCATCTGCCGCGTTTTGTGGCAGTGGGCATTTTCCCCGTCACATTGTACTTTAGCTGTCAATAAGTTCACCATTCTGGTTGCCCAGGATTACACTCTGCTTAGCTCACAACCCAACTCTGAAAAACAACCCTAGATCCAACCCTATTGATGACACTTTTGAAACAAGCCCATAAATGAGAAACTGACAATCTGTGGAGGGGGAAGCAGGGCTTTCAGGCTACGTGAGGAACACTCCTCTCAGCCGCTTCAGTTTTCTCCTGGAGGCCTTAAAGGATACATCTCACAGGTTGGATCTGTCACTTTGTGAATGGAGGCAGAATGTGAAAGTAGTGATCCAGCTGCTATATATTGCATAGTCCAGCAGGAGGCCAGTCTGCTATACTATTGCTTTACAGCTTGTGTTGTAATGATAGGCACCCTTACCTCAGAGTAAGACCCATTGAAGGCAGTGTAGATATGCTTAGGATTCTGCTGCTTGTCCATTGTTAACATATTAGATCTTGTAATGCAAAAGTGGGCCTAAAAAGATTGATGAGGGCATTCTCAGGATACTGCCAAAGAGAACAGCTAGCTGTGAATTACAAGAAAACTGAAGTCATGGTGTTTTCAAGAAACTATAGGGCCCATAGATAGTATATGGATAATCAGTTGATTGAACAAGTTAAAGTCTTTAAGTACTTTGGCCTTATTTTTCAGTCAACAGGGTCATCAGAAATATGCAAAGAAAAGTAGTCTCAGAGTGCCAAAAGTCTGACATTCTTTTTCCATACAATAGGTGGCAAACACATACCAGCACTTGAAGTGTTTCAAGCTAAACCTCTAGCACAGTTACTCTTTGAGGCTCAGATTTGGACTGGATCTACAGAAGCTGTTCATTCTAAGTTCCTAAGGCAATTTTTTCCTGTTCCGTCCTGTGTTCCAAATGCTTCATTGCGCTTGGAGGCTAATCTCCCTTCTGTTGAATTACAGATTTGGTGCAGGACATTTAATTATTGGCTTCGCTTAAATTTAAACCCCACTGGTCTACTACCCTTAGTATCACAAGATTGTCATGAGAGCACTTGGACTAAAATTGTCAACCAAAAGCTTTACTTTTCTGGTTTATCACAACATTTATCAAAGCAAATAATTTAATTAGACAGTGCCTATATATCGAGTGACAGAAAAATTTGGCCACAATAAGGAAATTTTGTCCATGGTATAATTATTTTGCACCTAGTCATTTTGACACATTGGCACCCTATTTGCAAAATTTAACAATTCCAAAATACAGACATGCTTTCACTTTCACAATATTGAATATAATGCCTTCAGCTGTACTTGTGAGTCGATTTCAAAAAAATCCACTGGGAAAATGGTTGTGTCCCTGTGGAGATGGCAGTATTGAGTCAGTGGCTCATGTGCTTCTGGCTTGCACTCTTTATAAAGAGTTGAGGAGTGAGGTTATTACTCCATGCCGGGTCGCTCAACCATTGCTACCATGTCCTTTCTTTTAGCAGATCAAGATGATCCAGTGACAGCAAAAACTGCAAAAATAAAATAAAATAAAATAAAACAGCAGGGGCAATTCGAATAAGATCTATTATTTGATTATTGATTTAAACCTCCAGAACGTATTTTGTATAGTTAAGTTTTTACCTCTATCTTCAGTACATGGATTTTTAAAAAATTGCTATGGCTTGTGGCTGATGCAAATAAAGATTCTTCTTCTGATCTTGTAATGGGCTTACTTGTATATCCAGCTGGTTTTCTGCTTAAATCTTTCAACTGGGAGGTACTTTTGTTGCTTCTTTGTTCCCAGAAGGGGAAGTGCCGTAGCTCACTGGCAGAGCACTTGCCTTGCATGCAGAAGGCCTAAGGTTCAATCCCCAGCATCTCTTGGGAGAGGCTGCTGTCTGAAATCCTGATGAGTTACTGCCTGTCAGTGTAGACAGTACCAGGCTAGATGGAGCAATGGTCTAAGGCATCTTCCTGTGTTCCATATTTAGGCTAGAGCTGCATGCTACTGGTACAGCAGAGAGAGGCTGTGGTTGGTCCTGAATGGGACTGTAGAACAAATGAGTCCAAAGGGAAGTGTTGTCATCAGAGGACTCAATCTTCTGCACAAATAGGGGGAAATTGTGGCATAAAGAATAGAAAGAGCAGAGGGGAACAGCTAGACTTTTCGCTCAGCTGTGAAAGGGATCAATAAAGGGAAAAGATGGGAGCAATTTGTAGACTAACAGCTTGATGCTAGAATGAAAATAAACATGAAAGCATTTCTGAGGGGGTGAAACCATAGTGACACGGGGGTGAGAGAGGTTCACTTTAACACATGCATTTGTGATTGACAGAAGCGGGAGGTGGTTGGAGAGTAAGAACGCAAAAGGAGAGACTGAGCTTCAGCCTGGTATTTCAGTGTTGTTGTTTTTTACTATATTTACATAGCTGCCCAACAAAGCATATTCTGCAATATGAAATAATAATAAAAACTAAAAGCGCAGATTCTAAAGCTAAGAGGATGACTCCATGAAACAGACATTATTGAAAATGCCTGGGGGAGCAAAAAGGTCTTCAGATGAACTTCTGCAGGAAGACCGATCCATATAACTAGGGTTCCACCCCTGAATAGTTCCTCCTCTCCCTAGTGACAACCCACCTTGTGTTATTGGGCAGGGGCAATGCAAATCAGCTTTTAAAATCTGGAGCAAAGAGAAGGGGAGCCATGCCTTGCAATCACAAGCCAATCCTCTTTTTCCTTTCTTGGTTACAGGGTCTCGAGAGCTGCTTGAAAGGCCCCGATAACTACAATAGCCAGGTTCTAATAGAAGCCACGGTCATAGCACTGACCAAGCTGCAGCCACTTCTCAATAAGGTAAGCTGCCTCGGGGCTCAACAGCCTCTTCTGCATTGCTGTTTGCAGCAAATACAAGGTGGTTCGAATGAGGAGGCTCCAGTAGCTCAAGCGCAGGTCTTCAACCCGTCTTTCTTCTCTGAACATCTTCTTTGCTGAAGAGGAATTTTTAAATGTTGCTGCTGTACATAATTGGCAGAGGGAACTTAGTATGGCCTGGCTTAAGACACTGTGGCCTGATGTCATGAGGACCATTCCTTGGGTTTGCACATTCTCTCCCTCACACATTCTACTTCTTCACCTTACTTCTTGGTTCTCAGCAAACCATGTTTTCTGTTCTGTTTGAGAGGCAAACTATGGTTTGCTCTAATGGTAGTTTACTTGACTTGGTCATAATCAGGAAGTTAGGGAAGGAATCAGAGCACCCACAGGCTGGGGGGTGTGTGTAGAGGGGGTGTTTGAGTCTGAGGTGTGGCACCAACAGCTAAATGCTGGTGATTTTGAGTTGGTTGTTTAGCAAGTAAGTGCCTAGCATGTTTTCAGTCTCTGCCAGCCCAAGCCCAGGATACTGAAGCACAGTTTGAAGTGGAATTTAGGATTCCATCTTTTCTCAGAGCTGGTAATTGTAGCTTCCTTGTTTCGATGAAATGGGAAACTGTGGTTACTTAGAGACTTCCTGAAGAGAGTAGCTGTATGTGTGGTCAAAAGGCTGTTTGGCCACATAGAATTGTAGCATTGGAAAGGTCCAACTCTCTGCAATGCAAGAATCTCAGCTAAAGCATCCATGACAGATGGCCATCCAACTTCTGCTTATAAACTTCAAATGAAGGGGGATCCACCAGCTGAGAGAGCCCATTCCACTGTCCAACAGCCTTTGCCATCATTAAGTTCTTCCTAAGGCTTAGTCAGAATCTCCTTTCTTGTGATTTGAGTCCATTGATTTGGGCCCCAACCTCTGGCACAGCAGAAAACAAGCTAGCTCCATCTTGCATCTTTACATATTGTGGCTTACTGAGCCGCAGCATATTATCCAAACCAAGCCAACAGGTACACAAATGTGATTCTCCCCAATTTGCATATATTATACCAGTTATAGGCCCCCTTCGGCTTCTAGGGTTGTTTACATTGCAAAATGAATCCAGTGTACGTGATGAATGCAGCGTGTGACTTTCTGCTTTGGCTGTTCATCACAGAAACAAGTTTTGCATTTCAACCTGGTGGCTTTTCCCTTCCCCTGTCCAGGACTCGCCTATGCACAAGGCCCTCTTCTGGGTGGCCATGGCTGTTCTGCAGCTGGACGAAGTCAGTCTGTATTCAGCAGGCACAGCTCTCCTCGAGCAGAATCTCCATACCCTGGACAACCTTCGAGTATTCAATGACAAAGTAAGTCAGCCACTTGTCAGGAAACATCAACACACACACACACACACACACACACACACACACACACACACACCTGAATACTCTTTAGTTGTGCCGGCAATTGGAGGTGAAACTTGCTTGAAAAACGGTGCGTCTTTCCTTTTGAGTGATAACTTGAGTGTTGAGAATGGAAGCAATTCCCCCACCCTACTTCAGGTTATTTAAAACAGTAATGGAGAAAATAATAATAAAAATGACAACAACAACAACAACAACAACAACAACAACAACAACAACAACAACAACAACAAATAATAATAATAATAATAATAATAATAATAATAATAATAATAATAATAATAGAAGATGATGTGTATGGGAATTGTCCAGTTGTGCTGCAGGCTTCATTAAAACACTGGAGCCAGAGGAACTGCAGGTTGTCTGGGAAGCCTACAAAGTACCGTATTTTTCGCTCTATAAGACACACTTTTTCCCTCCTTAAAAAGTAAGGGGAAATGTGTGTGCGTCTTACGGAGCAAATGCAGGCTGCGCAGCTATCCCAGAAGCCAGAACAGCAAGAGGGATCGCTGCTTTTGCTGTGCAGCGATCCCTCTTGCTGTTTTGACTTCGCTTCGCTGGAGAGTCGCTGCGCAGAGAGGGAGAGCTTCTAGAGCGAAAAATACGGTAAGCTCCTTTCCCGTGGATGTTCTTTTGTACCACAAGAGTCCACCGTGGTTCCTATCTCGGGTTTTGGTGGCGTGACTTTATTAGATAAAAGAGTTGGCTAATTTGGCAGGTAGTCTTGGGAATGGTTCTCAAGAGTCCTGGCTGCCGTGGATTCAGGAGCTCCTGAGAACCCCACCCTTATTATAATCATTTTTGTGCAAATATATAAAATAATACCAGGCGAAACAAAATAGAAAACCATAGCAATATAATTTCTAATGAATGAGCCCTGCCAAATACGTAATAATTTTAGCAGACTTATAGTTTTGTTTTATATTCCTGGCTCTTTATAGTATTAGACATTCATGAGCATGGTGGACCAGCATCTCTGTCCCCCGTCCCCCCCCCCCGATGATTGTGATGGTCTGTACTTTGGCTTCCCAACAGAGCCCTGAAGAAGTTTTCATGGAGATCAGGAGGCCTCTGGAGTGGCACTGCAAGCAGATGGACCATTTTGTGGGACTCAATTTCAACTCCAATTTCAACTTTGCCTTGGTGGGGCATCTGCTGAAAGGTAGGCAGGTAGCCCAAGTGGGCCTACTTCCTTTGTCTCAGACCATGTCAGTTGAAGGTATGTGACCCACTGTTTACAGACACCCACTGAAACATTTCCCCATCAGGTAAATATTCCCATCAGGTTTTATAGAGGCAGTTTCATTGGTCAGGCTGCCAGGTAATTGACATTTAAAGCACACCATTCAGCCCACCACAAAAATCCTGGAACTGTACCCTTCACAGAGTGACACTTCCAAGCGCCGTTAAGGAACTAGAGTTCATAGGATTCTTTCAAGGGAAGTGCTTTGAATGTGCTTTAAATACATAGTATGCACACAGCCTCTGATTGTTTGGCAGACTCAGAGGGGGGCATGATCAGATTGGCAGCTGGCTTCAGATTAGCTGCAGCCCCCAACACAGCCAGTATTTTGACTGCTTGTGCTGTAGACGACAGATTGTGTGTGTTGTCTTTCTGCTGACATTCTGTGAAGGAGGAAGCATTTATTGATATGTTTTCTGCTTGCTTTTCCGCATCTTATTTATGATGTGAATCTCACATACCTGTAAAGCTTTGTTCTCTGTTAATACATAAAAGGAAACTCTTAGTCTCCTGTTCCCTAGGATTCTCAAGGGGCCGCCTTTATTCACTGCCATTAGAGCGGCAGTGAAGAATACAGAACACCTCCGAATCAACGGAATGGAGGGCAAGGGGAGGGAGGGCTGGGAAGGACAAGTCAGTTGGCAGCACTTGGAGGGAGAGAAGGAGCTGAGGAGAGAGACCTGTGGGGAGGAGGAAGTGGAGGAGAAAGCAAATGGACCAGACCTCAGAGAGCAGGAGAAGAGTGAACACAAGCAGCAGAGCCAGTAGGCTGAAAGACTGTTTTTATGATGCAAACTGAGAGGTATTCCATAATGTTTCTAGATACAGATAATCCTTGTTTTGCACATGTTCAAAGCCAAATGTGCGGGCCATTTTTGGGCCGGGAAGAGCGCAGGGCTCCGTTGTACGCTCTGCCAAATCAGGGGTTGCCTGTATCCATTGCTGAAAACCATAGGAGGGGAGAGTGCTCTTGTGCTCAGGTCCTGTTTGCATCTCCTTGGCTACTGTGAGAACAGGTTGCTGGACTAGATGGGCCATTGGCCTGGTTCAGCAGTCTCTTCTTATGTTCATATTCAGCTAGGAACATAGGAAGCTGCCTTGTACCATTGGTCCACCTGGCTCAGCATTGTCAACAGACACACTTGGCACAAGTCAAGTGGTAGATTTGGGTTGGGCTGTGTGTGCGCATTGGGAGTGGGGTGTGGGTGGGTGCATCTTTTCCTCGTTTAAATGTGTGTGCTTATACAATAAATAAATCTTCATATTCATTAGACTCCAGAGTGATTACCCGTTTGCCTTTCCTCAGCTGTGGTTGAGAACCGTGTGCATTACTTTAGGATGCAGAGGAGTAGATGAGCTGAACCCTTTTGGGCTCCAGGAAGCAGTTCCTGGAATGCTCTCCTATGGGAAATTATCTGTGCAGGTAGAGAAACAGCACAACAGGAGTAGGCTGGATTAGAACTCTTCTTCTTGAGATGCTAGTTTTCTACTTGCGGGGAGTGGTTACGGGGTTGGGAATGGCATCTTCCACCTGGCAGGTTGAGGTGATCTAGTCTGTACCATAGGTTCCCCCCCACCACCCCATGTGCAGACAGAGCCCAACAGAACCCTAGTCAGCCATTCTTGTAATTGGGAAATTCCACAACATGTGATCGAGGGGCAGCAGAGAGGAGCTCACTAGCTCTGCTCTCCTCTGTTCTTGTCTCCCTCTGTGATCTGAAGGGCAACTGCCTGGAGAGGTGAGCCTGCTTCTGCTTTTGAAAGTTCTGGGCGGTGTAGACCCCTGAATTTCCAGGAGTGCAGGAGGCTTCCTGCTTCAAACAGTTGCCCTTCAACATGTGGAGGGCAACAGGAAGAGAGGCCGTGTGCTTGTCCATCCCCCGCCAAACATACACACACACACACACACACACACACACACACACACGAATTTTCCTTATTAGAACATCTGAATTTGGTTAGTGAGATGGGCAGCTACTCCTGACCAACTCACAGTTGTCATTGCATCCTTAATCAGATTATAACTTCATTGAATTTCAGTCCCTGTGAATGATGCCTATCTCTGTCCTCACTAAAGAACCCAAAATACATTGTGTGACACCCCCCCCATCCATAAAATACTTTGCAACCGTCTTCCTGCTCCTGTAGATAACTGACTGCTTAATGCATTTTTTACCCGTTTAGGCTATCGGCATCCCTCTCCAACCATCGTGGCAAGGACAGTCAGAATTCTACACACGCTCCTTGCTCTGGTGAACAAACATAGGAACTGTGACAAGTTTGAGGTGAATACCCAGAGTGTGGCTTACCTTGCAGGTAAAAAACCCCAACTCTATTAGGCTTGTATCCAATCCAATTCTAGCATCCAGTCTGACCCTTCTTCTCTTTGCTATTAACAAAATGTAAACCACAAAGGAGAGAGCTGGTGTGGTGCAGTGATTGTAGCGCTAGATTACGGCAGCATCCTCCCCCAGCCATGAAGTTCACTGGGTGATTGGGGATCCCTTAGTCTGTCTTAGTCTAACCTATCTGGGAGGGTTGTTGTGAGGATAAAGATATGGCTCAAACTGCATAACCACCGTGACCCCTCTGGCCAGCCACAGCCATTTCCCCATCTAGCCGATCACCTATAGCCCTGGCAGAACAACACTCAAGTACTGATGTTAGTGTGTGCTGAAGTTACCTGGTGGCTTCCGTGCTGCTGAAGACCTTCACGGTGGCAAGACACACTGTTTTCACTTGTCTTGGCACTCTTGCCTCTGGTCCCATCCATTTGGTGGAGGGCCGAGGGCCCAAGAAACAGGAGAGCCTCAAGTTCCAGTTTTGCCCCAGGAAGAGTGGCTGATTCAGCACCCTCAGAATGGTTGATGATTTGGGGCAAAGGGAAGGCACCCTCCCCAAAGGTTACATGGGAAAGGGCTGCCCCCACCCCAGCCAACTCCAGAATCTGACTCCAAGGAGTATGTCTGTGCCTTAAAACAGGAGAGAAATTCACAGGCATGAGGAATCTGTGGCTTCCCAGATGTTGCTGCCCAGTGCCTACCATCCCTGACCAACAGCATCTGGAAGCCGCTGTGTGGGGAAGCTCTGGCCCACCAGCTGTGCCAAACTCCCGGCTCCCATCAGCACCAGCTTGCATGTCCAGTGGGAGTTGTAGCTCAGCAAAGAAAGATAAAGATGGATGGGGAGAGAAATGTGTGTACTGTTTTGAGCTCCTTGGAAGAACATACAATAAAGGAAGAACTATGTTGTGTGTGTCGTTTTCCCTTTCCCACCCTTGAAGAGCTGGCTTTTTAAAGGCTAAGCCTCTCCCAGCTCAATAGGATGGTTTCTGGAGCGTTTTCATCAGTACGAGTGAATCCTCATTTTATATTGCAAATTTATTTCTTTGCTTCTTTTAAGCCAATCACTGAAGCTTTTTTCAATGTGTTTGATTTCGGAATTTATATCCCGTTCTTTGTCCCTAGACCTCAGTTAAAAAGTTTTTAAAATGTTGTATTAAATTTATATTCTGTGGAGCTCAATGCAGCATACATGGAGCTTCCCCAGCAGCCTCCCATCCAGGCACTGACCATACCCAGCCCTGCTTAGCTTCAGCAAGGAGGCTGCATCATGTGCCTATGGACTGTGCCCTGAGGCCCCCTGTGGAATTTGGGAACCTGTAAAAATGATGCCAAGCAAGCGCATTGGAGTGCATTGTGCTTATTTTCTGCAACTGATTCTGTTTCTGCCTGTCGTGGAGAATAGACAAGTGTCGTGCAAGGCACCAAAGTCCCATTTTGACACCACTGGGACTCTGCTGAACCTGAACCCCTTCTTCCGAGCACTTGCCAATGTGTTTTTGTAGCCTTCCTTTGGGGTCCTAAGGGCTGGATTCCCGCCTGCCCCACCTTGAGGGAAGCTTGGAATTCTGAATTCTTTATGCAATAGCAGCTTCTGGACCTGCACTGAGTAATAAGAGAGCAGCTACATCCTGCCTTGCTTTACATATCATGATGGTGCTGTTAGGCTTTGGGAGATTCTGCAGCCAAGTATATACTTTGGACATCTGTTTCCTTCCTTTTATCATTTAAGCTTTACTCACTGTGTCCGAGGAGGTTCGAAGTCGGTGCAGCCTAAAGCATAGGAAGTCTCTCCTCCTGACAGACGTTTCGATGGAAAATGTTCCAATGGAGACATATCACATACATCACAGCGATGGCAGCTTCAGGTCAGGGGTCCTCCTAAATTTTTCATAGGATGGTGCATTTTAATTTGGGATCAAGGAGGTTGTGTGGGGAAGGACGTAGCTCGCATGCTTTGCTTTCAAAGGCGAAGGAAACCTGCTTGAAGCCCTGCAGAGAAACTGCTGCCAGCCAGTGTAGACAGTATTGAGCTTCCTGTGTTCACAGCACAATTTAAAACGGACAGCGACCTGCGGTCCTCCAGCTCCCCTTGACCCCAGCCCAGTGATCAGGCATGATGGGAGTTGTGGTTCAGCAGCATCTGGAGGGTCGCAGGTTGCCCGTCCCTGATTTCAAGCCATAGGTTCAAAATCTGCAAAAGGCAAAGCGGACAGGAAGGTAAGCGTGTGTGTTGCTTTAAGTTGAAGGCACACGATAGAGAAACGGCAGGAGGAAGGGAGGACCATGTGGGAGTTGGTCCCAGCCAGATTAATTGACGGTGCCTCATTGCCTCCCCTCTTGCTTAGAGGCAGGCAGCTGGAACGGCCGCTGAGTCGCAGCTCTTACCAGTTTGGGGCCAAAACTTGAATTTCAGGGACAGGGGGAGCTGTGAACTGCGTGCATGGCAGAGAGTGTTGCAAGAGAGTCACGGGCTGGCTGCTTTTGAAGGGGGGGTGTTGATGTCGGTCTTACTCTGCTCTTTTAACAATAAGCGGTGTGTTGTTTTCTGAACATTTGGTTTGTCATCTCTTTCAGGACACTAAGGGAAAACCAGCCATGGTCTTCTCCCAAGGGCTCAGACAGACATCTCGCTGCCAGTTACCCAACGGTGGGGCAGATCAGCCCACGCACAAGGAAGTCTATGAGTTTGGATATGGGGCAGCCTTCTCAAGCCAACACTAAAAAGCTACTAGGTTAGTGGGAAGTTTCACTCCTCTCTTTGTCACTAGGTTAGAGGCATGTGTTTGGAAGGCAGACCTGCAGACCTGCGCCTAAGAGACCCTGGGCTGATCACCTTTTTATTTTTTTCTCTTAGCTGGGGGAGAGTGGGGGATTTTGATGATTTTGGTCTGCCACTTTTGTGGCAAGCTTTACATTCAGCTTCCTGTTCTGCTACTCAAGAAAATGTTTACCCTTTAACAGCTCTATTAAAGTAAGCCATCTCTACTTACTTGCCAGCATACCTTGGATGTACGACTATTTTTTTCAGCCACAAATACCAAAGCATTATTGTTCAGGCAGGATACAGAGTGGATGTGAGTGCATGCCGATTTACTGTTTTCATTTCCTGATCTGTTTCCCACGCCCCGCTCTTTGATTTTGATTTTTTAATATATATATATATAGGTACAAGAAAGAGTTTTGACCATTTGATGCCTGACACAAAAGCGCCTAAAAGACAAGAAATGGAATCTGGAATCACCACACCTCCCAAAATGAGAAGGGTAGCAGAAAATTATGAAATGGGTAAGGAACAAAGCTATTAGACCCAGCTACTAGTTAACATGTCCTGGCAATATGAAGGATTGCAAATATAGCAGGGGAGTAGGGAACCCAGCTGATCTTAGGGCATTGATTATTTGCCTGGGGCCACATGACAATCATGGTTGAGACGGGAACTGAAGCCTGGTCTCCCAGGTACAATATCGGCTTTCTCTCAAGTGAGACACACTTGTTCTCATACTAGTGATTTCCATCTGTTCTGATGGCACAAGAAATAGATCTGTCCGTTCTTGCTTTCCTCATTAAATACGTTGCTCTCTTCCTACAGAAACTCAAAGGATATCGCCGCAGCAGCACCCTCATCTCCGGAAAGTATCAGTGTCAGAGTCCAATGTCCTCCTGGATGAAGAAGTCCTCACAGATCCCAAAATCCAAGCCCTTTTGCTGACCATCCTGGTATATGCACTTTTAATCTCAGTTGCTTGCGTTGTGTTTCCTCCAGCATGTTTTAGAAGCACAGTAGTCAAGGCAAGTAGCTCACCAGGACTTAGATGTTGACCTTTTTCTTTCTTTCTGTCCCCTCCCCCTCTCTTTTTTGGCAGGCAACACTAGTAAAATATACGGCAGATGAGTTTGACCAGAGAATCCTGTATGAGTATTTAGCAGAAGCCAGTGTGGTGTTCCCAAAGGTCTTTCCTGTTGTGTAAGTGTTCACATCTTCTCACAACATGTCTGCTTCCCGCTCGAAGGTTTTTAATGATGAAGTGATATACAAATTCTGCTAAAAGAAAGGAAATTTAGCAAGGAAACTTAGGAACTAGTCTACCAATAGAGGCTGGTCCATTGGGTTAAACAAGGCACTGCCCTACCAATTTCGCTCTGTCCTCAGCCAGCCTCCATTTGCTTACCTTCTCATTTATAACCAGTCCAGGGCTGGTCTTCCTTAGGTCTCAGTGCTCAGCAAGGAAGAGGATTGGGACAAAACTATAATTAGTTGGATGTGCTTGTCATTGGCTCTGGCTTTACCTACTGTTGGCCTCCAAACTTTCGCTCTACGTGTCCCGATAGACACCTGCCCCCACTTTTTGCTGATATCTCTTTCTCCCAGCTAAGTGGAGTGACGAAAATACAGTGAGGATAAGCAGTAGATCACTCCTTACAGAGTTTCCATTCAAGGTTGATATTTGTTCAGAGGATTGGCTCCACTTGCCAGTGCATCTCTGGGAATGAATTCCCCAAGCCTAGAACCATACAGATGTGCAGCTTGCTGTGTATGCTGTTTAAGAGCAGGCTCATAGTTGGACAGCTATTACAGTCAAAATGAACTGGAGCCAGCTGTCGTCAGCTGTTAGGAAGTGCATGTTTATCTTGAGTTTAGCTACCATGCCTGTGCACCCAAAGAATCTCAAAAATTGTAGTTTGGAAAGGTGCTGATAATGCTCTGTTAGAGATCCCTAGCCAGCCTTATAGAAATACAGTTCCCTTGCAAAAGGGAACAACTGTTGATACCTGTCTGTCTGTAATGCACATGTGCCCTCCATTGCAAGCCACATGTTGTTAGGATAGATTTGTTGTCTAAAATAGGCTGTACGGTCCACCTTGCTCATTGTGATGAAAACTTAACAACTGATGAACTGACATGGTGTGTTTTATTGCCTAGGCACAATTTATTGGACTTCAAGATAAATACCCTGTTGTCGCAGTGTCAGGATCCCAATTTATTGAATCCAATTCATGGCATTGTGCAGAGCGTTGTTTACCATGAAGAATCTCCGCCACAGTACCAAACTTCTTATCTACAAAGTAGGTATCTTGCAGCTCCTTTGAAAAAAAGGTCTCAGATGCTCAGGTATAGAATAAAGGTTAACATTTAAACCCCGCAAGGGTGGCTGTTTTAAATTCTATATACTTTGCTTTTCTCCAAAAGACAAATTGGATTGCCTTTCAACAGAAAACTGTTAACAAAATGGCTTACCATTTTAAAATGACAAAGTGTTGCTTCTGTGGGCGTGTGTCCCATCAAACCCCGCTCCCCCAAGTGCATCTGTTCCCTCCCTCCGGAGACAAAAGCCTGGAATCTGGTCTGTTTCATTACTAGTTGCCAGGGAACCAGAAGAGAAGCTTGACCGCACAAGCTGTATTGTATATTCCATCTTTTACGCCAGAAAAGGTCCTGCTCCTGGTAGATGCCATCCTTTCTTCCCTGAAGGAAGGCACCAAGAGCAGAGTTTCACCAGTGGATCATCTTGGGGCCTTGGTGTTTCATTCAGGAGAATGTCCTTCCTGGGAGTAGCAGTGCTCAAAGCTCCTTCCCTAACCACTCTCGGCTGTATTTGCCTTTGCTTTAGCAGACCCTTAGGTGTCACTTGGTAGCTCTCAATCAGAGATGAGAAACCTGTGGCTCTCTAGATCTTCTTGGATTCAAAGTCCCATCTCAGCCAGCACAGCCAGTGGTCAGCTATGATTAGAGGTATAATTCAAGAATATCTGGAGGTTCCCCATCCCTAAGAACATAAGACGGAGCCTGCTGGATTAAGCCAGTGGCCCATCCAGTCCAATATCTGGTTTTCACAGTGGCCAGCCAGATGCCTGTGGGAAACCAGGAAGCAGGACTTGAGCGTAACAGTGCTCTTTCCACTTGTGAGTCCCAGCAACTAGTATTTAGAGACGTATTGCCTCCAGCAGTAGAGGCAGAACCATTGTGACTAGGAGCCATTGGTAGCCTTATCTTCTAAGGACTGAGCAGATTGAACAAATAATAGTGGGTCCAATGGTCAAGAAGGCGGTCTCTGCATGTGCTGTAGAGGGAAGTGAGGGGCGGATGGGGGTTGTCAACCTGGTAAGGTAACCCATCTAGGAGAAGGAAAACTCTGGTCTTAAACACCCGCTGCCTTGTATGATGTCTTTGGGAGAAGAAAAGTCTAAGGAGTAAACCCTACACAGATCTGGAGTCCCTAAAATGGTTGGATGGCACCTTGCATACCTCCTTCCGGCAGCTCCTGCAGTCAGGCTGCTGCCAAACATATTGCTCTGCCTTCCTTTGGACCACATCAGCGAGGCCAAGAGAGGGGTCTTGTCATTTAGGCAGCTCAGGACCTCCATACACTCTGTCCAGGCTTGCACCCCGGAGAGGTCACTTCGGTGCTGCTAATGCAGTGGTTTGACTTCACCCCAGGAAGCGCACTCCATTCTCTCTCTCTCTTGACAGACGAATGCCAAAAACAACAACTTTTAAAGCTATCCAATCTGGTAGCCATCACTCCTCATTTTTTGTTCATCATTTCTTAAGAGGGTCAGAAAGACCACCTTAGATTCTTTAGGAAGATTTCTGAAACTTCCCTTTGATACATCTTCTTCTCCTCCCGTTTTCCCTTGAGAGACAGGAAAATGTGTTTAAATGGCTTTTATGCCGCACTGTTGCATTTTATTATTTTAATGGAAGCAGCCCCGAGCAACGGATTATTTTATTGTGTACTACATCAGATGCTAATATGCGAGTGATAGGATAATATTATCAAAACAATGGGCTGTATCCAATGTACTCCATACTCAGAGTAGACCCTTTGGAATTAACGGACCTGATAGTGGCAATAAATGGGTCAACAGTGGGGCAATTAAAATGTTAAATGTTGTACTACACTGATTTGGGCTCATGTGTATGATTTGGGCTCTCTTGGTTTTTCCACACTGAATTACTTGGCAGCGAAATGTGTGAATGGATACACTTGCAAAGCAAGTGCATTTCAGGGGAAATGAAAGTGTGTGCAATAGGAAACAGAAAATATAATAAGATACTCTACCAATAAATCTAGTACGTAATAGTCTCTTTTGTAGCCTAAAAGCAATGTGTTCTGTCATATAACAGAAAAATGGTAACATATTTCCTAGCCATTGCTTGACTGACAGTTACTACTGGAGGAAACAAAATGCCACCCACATTAGATACAAAAGTTTGGGAGAAGGTTGAAAGATGTATCAGTTCAGCGAAATACAGTACAGGAGAATGTTAAACCACAACTATAATTGGGAAATTTGTAAAAATGTTTTGTTTTTCTATTTATCTGCATTTTTGTTTCTACGGTTAAAAAAAAAAAAGTTGAATATTTTGTCGTTACTTCTGCTTTGCGTTTGTCCTTGTATCTACTATTACAGTTTTTTGAGAATTTAAAAAGTGGTGTTGTTTTTTCTATATAAAAAAGATTCTTTGTGGTTTCTTCGAATGGCCCATTGAACAGTTATCACAGGCTGCTGATGTTGTCAAGTGATGTTTATGCATTTGCAGACATTTGCTTTTGATGAGCAAAGTATGAGGAAGTTCTTGTGAATGTACTTCTTTGCATCTTACCCCATCTTCCTTACTAAGGTGCTCCATTCATGTTTTGCTTTTGCTTTTTTTGCTGGTTGCAGGTTTTGGATTTAATGGCTTGTGGAGGTTTGCGGGACCATTTTCTAAGGTGAGCAGTTGGGGCCTCTTTCAGCTGAAACCTTACATGGCATTTGTAGTAATGCTTGGGTGAACAATTGTTGTTGGTTAATTGATTTAATTACTCCCCCCCCCCCTAGGCTAAATCGGCTAAATAGTTGATCATGATTTAGTAGCAGCTTTTTAAAAAAGTCTTGTCTCTGGATGGCCTCCCAACACTTTGAGAGTAGACCCTCATCTCCTGGGCAGCAGACAGGGCCAGTCAAGAGGATTCTTTCCAGGAGAGGAGCCGTTGTGCCCTCATGGACTGGCCCTTTCTGCTGGCAGTGCCACTAGACTTTTTGATGAGATCCCTCAGCCTCATAACTTCAAAACATTAGGGTTTGTTTTGTGCAGCTTCCCCATTGGCCTCCCTGCCCCATCCAGCTGGGGGCACAAGGAGGAGAAACAGCACTCCACCAGTCTCTCCCTTCTGAATGTGTAGGACCTGTTCATTGGTGGGAACCACACATCCTAGTAACAGTGGGGCAGCAGGAAGCTTATTCAGACACACACACTAGATTGTAAGCCAAAGACTTTTTCCCCCCAGTGAGAACCAGCAGGTAGAGATGGAGCTGATCTGTTTCTCATTTTTTCCAGCAAACACAAATCCCAGACTATGCTGAGCTCATAGTAAAGTTCCTTGATGCCTTGATCGACACCTACTTACCTGGGATTGATGAGGAAACCAGCGAGGAATCCCTGCTGACGCCAACTTCTCCTTACCCTCCTGCCGTGCAGAGTCAGCTTAGTATTACGGCAAACCTAAACCTCTCCAATTCCATGACCTCACTTGCAACTTCCCAGCATTCCCCAGGTCAGTTCGCCATGCTTTTCCATTGCTTACGTCAAGGGGGAAGGATTTGTTAAAACACCTTTGAGGGCACTGCTCCCTTTTTTGGGTGTCGGGCTCTTTCACTGGGGCAGCTTATCATCACCCCTTGTTGAGCCTCAAGGCTCTGTTCTTCGTTAGACTTATTCTCAGAGACGTTTCTTTCACTGAATTTGTGGGGGGCAGAGGTGGGGTGAATTTCCACTCCCCTGTTCCTGAAGTTGGCACAAAATAATAATAATAATAATAATAATAATAATAATAATAATAATAATAATAATAATTTTTATTTATATCCCGCCCTCCCCAGCCGAAGCCGGGCTCAGGGCGGCTAACAACAATCGAATAATCAAACAATCAAATAATCCAACATTCTAAAAATATTTCATTATAAAAATTAATTAAAATCAAGTTGATGGCAACCATTAAGCAAAATTCTGTGCAGGTTGCCAGAGGAGGGAGTCAGGCTGCGCCCTGACCAAAGGCTTGGTGGAACAACTCTGTCTTGCAGGCCCTGCAGAAAAATGTCAGGTCCCGCAGGGCCCTAGTCTCTTGTGACAGAGCGTTCCATGTTCTACAAGATACATGCAATGAAGTAGTCCAGCTTCATGGACAACAATATGGGATCAGACCTTATCTCGGCCCAGTGGCTTCCTAACTGCTTTGGATAAAGCATACTCAGACTTGGTTTGTCCCCAAATGGCAGCGTTGATACTAATGTACAAGTGCAGAATTTGTTCTTGGGGGCAGAATGAAATGTCCCGAGAAGCTTAAAAATAAACACCCTTTGGGTTCAGTTGCTAGGGTACATAGGAAGCTTCCCTAAACTGTATCGGACTATTGGTCCATCTAACTTAGCATTGTCTCCACACTGACTGGCAGTGGCTCGTCAAGGTTTTCAGACAGCAGGTATATATCCAGCCCCACCACCAGATGCCACTGAGAATTGAACCAGGGACCTGTTGCATGCAAAGCGGGTGCTCTGCTGCTGAGCTAGAGCCCTTCCCCACGTTATCCAGAGGCAAACATGCATTTGCCAAAATCTGCACTCTTGCTTTCATTCATAGCTCTTTGGTGAGTGAATCTCTCTGCAGCTGTGAGTTTGCTACATTGACTTGTTAGGTCTGTGCCTAAAAGCATCTTGGGCGTATAAGTAAAAGGATATTGTTAAGTAAAAAACAAACAAACCCCAAACACACAAATCGCAATTGGATCAGGCTAAAGGTTTAATCTAGTCCAGCATCTTGTTTCCCGTAGCGACCAGCCAGATGCCTCTGGGAAACTAACAAGCAGGATATCATGGGAATACCCCTCCCCCACCCTTTTCTTGGCTCCCTAGTATCTGATACACAGAGAGACATTGTTCCTTATAGTCATCAAGGCCAGCCTAGCTGCTGTTCTCCATGAATTTGCCTAATTTCCCTTTAAAGCTATGTAAGCTTTTGACCATCCTCACTATACCTTGTGGCAATGCCCCAGCCTTTGAAAGTCCTTGCCACTGCTATAAAGCTATAAAACTAGGTCTGGAGGGGTGGGGTAGGGGCTCATTATTTCCTCTGAGAAGCTTTCTGGGGCTGATGGGAGTTGTATTTCAACAGCCTCTGGTGAGCCAAAGATTCCCCGCCCTGGGTGTAAAGCAATGCTGATGGGTGGGATGTGACAGTAAGGGGAACCTTTGAAAGGTACCAGAGTCAGACTGTTGCATTAGTAATGGAAGTAGTAAGTACAAGCTCCCATTACGTCCCGTAATATGCAATGTAGCTGTGTGAGGTTGCCTCCGCTCCATAGAGGCCTAGATACATATCCATTCCTAAGCAATGTATATTGGTTTGCTAATACACATTGCAGAAACGGATTTGTGAAAGTCCCTGGCTCATTTTAAGATGTATTTCCATCTATCGTATCCTGCAAAGCTGCCCGTCCTTCTGTATTTGAGAAGGCTCCAGACCCTAAGAGCTTGGTCAGGAAGATTTTTTGCCTCCCTAGGCTAAAGAACAGGGGAAGCAGCCCTTTACAAAGCCAGATCCTTGGTCCATCTAGCTCAGTGTTGCTGATCTATGACTGCAATAAGTAAGGCTAATGGCCAGGGATGATGGGAGCTGTAGTTCAGCAACAGCCAAAGGTTCCTCCACACCTTCTGTGGACAAATCTAGTATTTTTACAGTATTACAAGTGTCTGAAAAGCAAATGTTTGAAAACTCTCTATGTGGCTGGGACAGGGGGGGAAAGAGAAATGGGAATTCATTTTTTGTACTCCTGACAAGCTATTTAACTGCAAGTGAGGTGCTAGGGGCTGTGGCTAACATGATATCCTACACATCTCTAGGTTAGAGCCCCCACGTCTATCCCCCCCCAGATATTCATATGGAGGGCTCCAGAAATGCTTTCTGACTTGGACCAGTGCTACCGAAAGGGAGCGTCTTTCAACCCTAACCCTTTCCTGGCTTTTGTAGCTATGCCTTAGCTTCTTATATCCAAACACGGTTTTTTTCTTAAATGGAGAAGTGTTTTATTGTCTTGTGCTAAGAGTCACGTCCTTAGCAATGAGCAAAGAGTAACCACATAATCCTGTTCTTGCTGCTGTTTTCACGGTCTCCCACCTGAAACTAGGAGGAGGAACGTGTACCGCAAGCTAGCGTGGAATTGTTAAGAAACAGACCTCTCTGGCTCTAGGTCATTGTGTGCCCTGTGGGTCATAGAACTGTTGAAAAGCAGCTCTTGCCATCCAAAGGGGGGGGGGCAAAAACTTTTTCAGCATGGGGCAGGGGGGGCTCCTGTGTTCAGTTCCTAAGACCCATGTGCTAATTAAGGCTTCCCATCCATGAATGCTTCTTCGGCTGTGTTCCTGACCTGTAGGGCAGCCACCCTCCAGTTCTGATTTTGCACAGCAGGTTGTGACATTGGCTATATCTGCGCTACACGTATAAAGCAGTCTCCTACCACTTTAAACAGTCATGGATTTCCCCCAAAGAGCCCTGGGAACTGTAGTCTGTTAAGGGTGAAGAGAGTTGTGAGGAAAACCCTGTTCCCTCACTTAGCTACAATTTCCAGTGTTCCCTAGAAGAGAGAAAGACTGTTAAATGACTGAGAATTGCAACTCTACTGTCGGGGATGGTGAGAGACTTAGTTCAACAATATTTCAAATGTTTGTTTTTTTAAAAAACTTTGGTTTTGGGGGGGTGTTTTTTTCTCCTTGATTGCCACCCTGGGCTCTTTTGGGAGGAAGGGTGGGATAAAATCAACATATAAATAAATTTATTTGATGGTGAAATAAAAAATTACATAAGGCTTTATTTTAAAAGATATTTAAGGATGGAGTGAAAATCAATTCATTAATTAATCTGGAGAGATGCAGGTTTCCCTTCCCTGTCCATAATCACTGTCCTGTAAATGTTTTCTGTCTGTCTTCCAATCATGAATGTTGATCGCTCATCTTTTCTCTTTCATTCTGTGTCTGTGAAGCTTCTCTGCCTTGCTCTAAATCTGCAGTTTTCATGCAACTTCCTCATCCAGGTACTCTCTCTAATTTTCATTCTACTTGCACGAGCTACTGCTTTGATCTGTGCCAGAGCTGGGGCTCATGACAGGAAGAGGAGTTTTATTTTTATTTTGCAAACAGAGATCCCAAAACCTAGGACAGAATAGGGGCAGGGAGCGCGCGACTGTAGTGCTTCTGCTGCTGGGCATTTTGGGAGGCTGGGTGTTCCAGGGCACAGAGCAGTGAATTTGGACCTGCGTCAACCCTAGGATTCTTGGCTGGGTTGGAAAATGGAAATATTAATAATCTCGCTTTGCACACTAATGGTGCTGTAGAGACGACAGTTATGTGCCCAACCACGTTTTGTAAGGGCATAAGAAAAGCGCCCTGCTGTATCCAGCACATTTTCCCCTGTATTGGCATGGCTAAATGTCTCCCAGCAAACCCATCAGGAGGGTATGAAGGGAAAAAACCCTCTCCCATTGTTTTTTGCCCCCCCCCATGTTGTTTTTACCTGCCATAGATAATAATGGCCAGTGATAAACCTCCGCAAATTTGCCTTCTCCCTTTTTATGTCTGCCAGCCACCATTGCCACATTTTGTAACTTTGCACTCAAAGAATTGTCCTTTTAGCAGCAAAATGGGTGGAGCCGTCAGGTGAGAATCTCCTCTGCAACGGCCCCAACCATATAGAAAAGTACTTAGAGTTTCCCCTTTAGCCCAAACCCGTTAAGCATTCCTCACACGTTTAATCTACGAAGCTGCATTTTACTGACATTGTTACTGAGACACGCAATTTGTTTCCTTCAGAAGTGGCAAGATAGCTTTGTAAAAAACACACCACACACACCAAAGTCGACAGTAAACGCGAAGCAGCACTCCTAGTGGTTGTATATCGCAGCACATCTGTCTCTCGTGCTTCTATGCCTGGAAGAAGGAACACTGAAGAGTAATAGGAAACTAGTTCCTTTTGACACTTCCCATTGTGTAGGTGTTTCCACATTGTGTGATTTTTCTGTGTTGCTGAGAAACAGAAAAATGAAATAACCCACAGAAACTGTGAGCTTAACAAAACCAAGTCTAATTAGACATGTCTGCTGTTGTATATTTTGAAGTCTAAATTGGTTGGACATGTATCACACGGCACATTTTTGTCACGAATGAGTTACAAGGTCAATTCAGGGTTTCTTAGTTGTTTCGCTAAACCACCCGTTAGCAAAAACCCTCAAGTTTGTGCAAAAAGGCTGATTCACAGAATACAAAAGGGCCAGCATGTTTTGATTAAATAAATAAATATCTTGAGATTCAAGGTAGTTAAATTCCGTTTAGTATTTTTACTTGCATTCTCCCTCCATAGGGCTGAGGGAGACAACATAGGTGGTCCCTCCCATTTTATTCTCACAACCGTCCTGTGAGGTAGGCTGGAGAGAGAGAGAGAGAGGGAGGGAGGGAGGGAGGGAGGGAGGGAGGGAGAGACACTGGCCCAATATCACCTAATGAGCTTTGTGGCAAATGGGCAGATTCAAACTCAGTGCTTCCTAGTCTAAGCTCAGCATTCTGACCACTGTACAACACTGGCTGCCTTATTGGTGAAATGACACTCTCAAGATCCTCTCTCTTCTTCTCCTTCTGCCCTGTGCATTTCAGTGTTCCCCAGCTCACACCTTGCAAAACTTGCTGTACTGCCAGGGTGGGGGAAGACTTGTGCCTTGTTTTCCTAGCAGCAGCTCCCATCCATGTGCAAATGAAGATTGCGCCTGAGTCTCTTTTGCAAGAGTTCAGGGGACACTGGGGCGCATGCTCAGTTCACTCAAGAGGCTTACTATACTGGAAAGGAAACACGGGCACCTCTTGAATTATGCTGTTCCATGTAGCAGTCTAGTTTTGAGTTTTGCCTTCTCTCTTGGTCTTCCTCGTTGCCTCTCTGCAGGCTTCATTTGCATGCAGAACAGTGGCTAAATAACACAATTGCTGCAGAAAGAAATGATATGGCGTGCACATGTTCATTTTGATGCTGCAGGAATACCAAAGAGGCCAAAGCACCAGGTAACTGGCTGAGACATTGTTGGTTGGGCTGTTCATTCAGGCTAGATGTGCGGCAACTCCATGCTGCGACTTGAGTGCAGCAGCTCCTCCACTCTCCTTTCACCTGTCTCTCTCTCTCTCCCTCTCTCTCTGAACCGTAGATGCAACACTGATTGACTCAAGGTTGCTTTTACTCAGCATGGTGAGAACCAACCTTGTAAACCAGGGAAGCCCACCTTCTGCTCCAATCACCTGACCAGAATTCTTTATGCAAATCAAGTATATTAGCATACCTATTTCTGCTAGTCGTAGGCGGGCTGAGGTGGAGCTGTGCAGGGCACAGAAGCTCCGCCCCCCTGCTTACCCACAAGGCCCAAACCCCAAGGATTTCTTAAAAGTGTGGGCCACACACTTCCAATGCAAGTTTTGCAGCCACAAAAGGATGTAAGCAGGCAAGCATCTGCACAGAAATTTATTCCATTGAGGGCTGCATCTGCAAAAAGAGTTCCTGGTGGGGGAGTAGTTTGGACCAAAGGTCCCCTCTTGTCCATCACCCTTTTTAAAAAAATCACTGGCTAGCTAGGTACCCTTGAGAGGCCCAGAACTGGGGCACAGGAAGTAACAGCCTTCCCCTACATTTCCCTTCTCCCCTCCCCATTCCAGACTGCCTCTGAACATGGAAGTTGCCAGTAGTAATGGTAAATGATACCCTTTGGCGAGTCTGGTCATCTCCCCCAAATCCTTCTCCTTTCAAAAGCCATCCAAGCCAGCGGCTTTCCTCCACATCTTTGAATGACGCACCATGTGACATTGCACATTCTTCTGCCTGTCCCACATCTACCGCCAATCAAATTTCACATTTGTTTCTTTAAAACTTTTTTTTAAAAAAATCAAACCCTTCAGCTGAAAAAGCCTGCCAGAGTGACTTGCACAGGCTTAGTAGCAAACAAGGCAATCCCTGCCTGCAGGCTTAGTCTGAGAGACATAGCACACAAGAAAGAAGGGGGGAAAGGATGGCTTGGGAAGATCAGTAGGAGCAGCAAACAGGCACCAGTTACACTTTCCCCACCCTGTGCATAAGTTTTCTACATGGCTGCCAGGCCCCTTCCCTTTAGTTGTGTGCCCCCACCGCTTCTATATTAAGGATCCCTCGGGGCTCCAGCCTTTCCCTAAAGGGAAGGTGATCCACTCCCTTGATCTTCTCAGTTTCTCTTCGTCTTCTTCCTCCTGGACTCCTGCCCCTCTACCTGTGATATTTCTATTGCCCTTTTGAATTGTGCCTCTTTTTCTGCCATCCCACTTCTTCATTCATAATTCCATTCGTTTTGTTTTTTTAAAACCACTCAAATAATGGGTTTGGAATAAAGGATGCAAACTCAGCAGCTTGTTGGCACAGTGAGCACATCTGCCTGGTTGTCAGCATTGTGCATCATTCTGTTAACACAAAACACAGCTTTCCTAGGTGGAGGAGATACAAGGGAAAGCTGGGTGCCAAGCGCTCACATTTTGCCTAATGTGGCTAACCTACATTTAGCTAGGGCTTGCTGTCAGCCTCCTCGGCGGCACGAGTCTCAGGAAGGCATTGCACACGGGAGCCACACAGACCTTTTTACCCCATGGCTCCCTCAGGGTGACTTCAAAAACATTCCTTTTTCATTTCACCTGAGTCTCAACCGCATGTAGTGGCACATCCAGAATTTATGAATAACAAATCCATGCTGCCAGTTTGTGGTGTTTTTCTGGTCTGGTGCTGAAGCTGCAGCGGGCGTGTCAGGCTGGGAGGCAAGGCGGGTCAGGAGTTGCAGGACCACAGACAGTTCCAAGTGAGCAACTTGATGGACAAAGGGTGGGAGCAGAGTGAGCCTTTTTAAGCCTCTGCAACCCACCCACCCCTTTCCCAGGCTCCACCCACCTCTCCCAGGCCCCACCCCCTTCTGGATCACTTTCGATTCTTAAAGGGCCAACCCCCTGGCCTGCAGACCAACACTCCCCCTCTGTTCCACAGCCTCCCACCTGGTGTGCTCCTTGTGCCACTTGGCCAGTGAGATGCTGTGGGAGGCATTGGGTTCCCCAAGAGAAGTAAAGGGCCTGACTCTAGCCGTACCAGTCCTCAGGGTATGGGAGCTTCTTCCGGGGGCTCCTGCCTGAGAATCTTAGGCTCAGGGGGGAGTCTCCCCATCTTTAGCAGCAGCCTCCAGCTCCTTAGGTGTAGACTTCACAGCCTCTGACTGACTCTTGCCTGCTGCTGGACTTGGGGGGTTGTACACCTATAGATGTTGCTACCTGTGGAGACTACAACATCGCGGGACCGCCTCAGCTCCCTGCAGGACTTTTGTAACTGCTTATAAAAATGTGTAAACCCCATCCCTGCCCAGGTGTTACTGTCTGCTGTGTGCCCCTACCTTACCGACCAACCATGTTTCTGCCTTGTTCAGTTTTCTGTTCTACCTCATGCAAGTGACCATATGCCCACCTATACGTACCTCCTTGCCTCTCAGTGTGAGAAGGGTTTTGAGAATGTTTGGAATAACTTTCAGTCTAGGGTGGCAAGCAGGAAGTGGGGCATGCCTCATTTATTTGGGGGGGGGAGTTGGGGGTTCCCCATGTAAAATCCATGAGCTCCGACACCACACACACACACGTACATCCCCGATATTAGTCAAATGATGCCCCCACCTTCCAACAACCATTGTTAAGAGAACCTTCACAAGAGACAAAAGGTTGGGCCTCTTCTGACCCCTACTAATTCAAACCCAAAGGAAAAGGTTTTGTGCTCCTCAACTGTGCAAATGGCATCAACCTCTTGGCAGCAGATTTCCAAATTTGCCAACCATTCTGAACCCATTGACCCACTTGCAATTCTGAGAGTGCCATGGCCCCTGCCCTGTCTGGCTGCTTCTCCCCCACCTGACAGACAAACAGAGAAAAGGCACACACACACCCCAAAACATTGTTTTCCCAAGGAGTCTGGGTGAAGGTTGGCTCAAGTAGAATTAAAAGAGATCCTCTTGAATTTGCATGAATTTACCCTGCGGCCCCATGTAATTGAATTATAAAGCATACAGTAGCAGACTGAACAGCAAAAACCACAGATCCAGTGCTTGCCAGCAGCACAGGAGCATTAATCTAAAGCAAAGATGCTCAGAGACCTCTATGATTTTTATGCTGGATGGTGACAGGAACACCAGCAAATCACAAACCACGTCTATGAACTCAGGTGATCTATAAGGATCAGTGCCTCAGATCCAGCTTTTTGTGGCATAGCGTTGCTGTATCTGTGATCTTTATGCCTCAGTCAATGGAGATAGATGTGTTCTGTGATTTGATGGTGGTTGTAGGCGAAACCAGTAACAAAACGTGCCTTTTCAGGAGGATGCTTTGTGAGCATTTGCGTGTGTGTGCATATTCCCTCTGACTCGTGTGGCACCCCACTTTCTCCCTGCCGGCCGCTCCATTTCCCTTACAAATCATTCTCCTTTCGAGCTCTGGCTCAAAAAGCACACCAAGCTGGAAGAGGACATGGGAGGGAATCTCTTCCTCTTTTGCCTTGATAATTCCCCCCCCCCCCAAGTGTCAACATGAGCCTTGAAAAATGAATAGAACTGAAAGAGTAAGTAGGAAAGTGTGGCTCTTTCAACTTTCTCCTTGAGCTCCAGGTGCTTTTTTTTGCCAGGCTGGGGTGGAGGGTAACTACCCCAACTACTTCATGATGAAGGAAGCAGTGAGCGAAATGGACCGAGAGGGTTTGCAGGCGCCAGAAGCAGCCCTACAGGGTGGCATCATGCCAAGCAGACAACCCCAGAGTTAGGCAGTCAACAGCAGCACAACGTTGAGCTGGAGAAAGCTTCAGCCTAAGGAAGCCGCATGGGCCCATTCTTGCCCCTCCTCCTTTATGTGCAGCTCTTTGAACAGGCTCCAAAGTGACTGGAAGCAACGCTGTGTG
Source organism: Podarcis raffonei (assembly GCF_027172205.1). Classification (NCBI taxonomy): domain Eukaryota; kingdom Metazoa; phylum Chordata; class Lepidosauria; order Squamata; family Lacertidae; genus Podarcis; species Podarcis raffonei. Next base: position 8,124,009 of record NC_070616.1, on the reverse strand, counting down.
GCTGGGAACTAGTTCTCATACCCAAATAACGGCAGTGAGAAGTGGACTGGGGAAAAATAGTTAGCAGAACATGCGAAAGCTCTGTGGAAAGAAGTGCCTTCAAGCCAGTCTTGTTGTTTTCCTGTCCTGAGAAATATTCTGTTTGTGCATGAGGGAGCACCCACCGAGGCAGAAATTGGAGTGCTTTCTGCATGGTGAGTTTGAATTGAGGTGATGTCAGGCACCCATGGCACATCCTGCCCTCCTCCCTCACTGTTTGCCAGTGGAAAATGCAGACAGTTGCACATCCAGCAACCTCATGGATGCCAGGGAAACTGTGACCCTCCAGAATTCATTGGGTGGGCTCTCTTCAGCCTCAACTTGCATGATAAATGGTTGGGGTGATGGGAGCCAAAAGTCCATCGACATCTGATGGAACACAGTCTCCCCATCCATGCACTCAATGAAGGAGGATTTGCAGAAGAGAAAAAGGGGTGTGTGGGGGTGTGTATGTGTGTGTGTTTCTATTCCCTTCTACACTTACAAGATGCTGCTGTAGAGCTTGGCACTAGCATGGTCAGTGCTAGTGCCCAAGATCCAGGAATTCAGAGTGGTGGTACTTCTCAAGTACCAATGGGGGGGTTGGCCTACCTTGGAGGGGTGCTATGAGGCTGAAGGTATATTGCCCAGCAGAGGCTCTAGGGGACATTTTTAGCAACAAGGCTTCAAGAATGAAGAAATCTAGTCATTTGGACTGCATGTGTCTATCTTCATTGCCTATCTTCCCTCCCTCCATATCCTGCCTTTGTTTAATGTGATCTGTTACTGGGAGGGTTCTTTGCGAGGCCTCCATAATAGATCAAGGAAAGGCATAAAAATGTATATACATTGCTCTGCTTCCCCTGGACGTGCTGAACCATCTGAATGGTGGGTAGCATTCCTGGCAACTGTGAAATGAACTAAGCTTAGGGAATAATAGACCTTAAAGGCAGGAGCCTAAAGACTCTCCAGTGGTTCATTTTGAGCTCTAAAATTGTACCCTTGCGCTATCAGAACAATACAAAAGGCATGAGAGGGTGGGCTAAGTCACACCCTACGAGGAGAAGTAACCACCACGACCTCTTCTGTTACTAGCAAATCTGAGGGTGTGCTTGCAGGGCCTTGCATCATTCTTGATGCAAATATGGCAAGGGTCATGTGGTTGCAAGTCTAGCTCAAACAAAAACACAATGAAAATCTGCCTTGCTTATACATGAAGGTATTTGGGCATCGAAGCCTTGGGCCATGATTAGCTGAGGGATGGCTGATGTCACAGGGGAGACAGGCTAAGATTCTCTGGCAGAGCTGACCAGACCCTAAGCATTGCTGACCCTTAGCCCCGCTGGCTGGGAGAGATGGGAGTTGCCAGCCCTCAGTATCTGGAGCTGTTGGGGGGCGGCTCTCCCAGAGCAAGAAAGAGTTACACAGCAGGCCAAGTGGCTTGAGCAGCTGGGAGGAGGCTGGAGCAGCCTGAGAAAAAAAGAAAGGCCAAGAGCTGCAGATGTGATTATTAGACCATGGCCCTGCAGGTTACTTCGGTTCTTTCTAAATAAACAGTCAGGAACATCTTGTAACCGAGGCAAAAGTGCCACTTTTGCTTTAGTGAAGTTGATTGCTCCCTAAATGGCAATGCGTTCCCCAGCAACCCAGCAGTCGCCACCTGGGGGCCGGATGTGCATTGAAAAAACTATTGGAACTGTCCTGGAATCCCATTAAGCCCTATCTCTGCTTCTCGCTTCACCAGCAGCTTTCCGCTTCCTTCCCAGCTCCCATGGCATAACCTTGGCACAAAAGAGAATGCCTCCTGCCTCTCTCTCTTCCCCCCGCCACCCATTTTGGATGCTTCTTTGATCTTAACTGCAGGCGGAGCTCCTCCTTGCATGATAATAACAGGGTGGGGAACCTGTATGGCCCTCCAGAGGTTGCTGGGCTCCCATCAGCCCGGACCACTGGCCACGTTGGGAGTCCTGCTGGAGGGCCACGGGCTGGACCTTCCCCGACCCCGAGTTGGCCATTTCAGATGGAGTCGTCCGGCGGAAGCTTCCACATTACCTTTCCCGCTCATGGCACTTCCTTTTTTAATTATCTTTCTTTTACTCCCACCACCACCTTAGGAATCGATAAGGAGAACGTGGAGCTCTCCCCGACCACGGCACACTCCAGCAGTGGGAGGACGCGCCACGGCTCCGCCAGCCAGGTGCAGAAGCAGCGCAGCACTGGCAGCTTCAAGCGCCACAGCATCAAAAAGATTGTCTGAAGCCTTCTCCTTTCCCCTTTCTTTTTCCTTCCTTCCATCCTTGGTTTTCTAACGTGGCGTAAGTACTTCCTGCCCCACCTCCACAAGTGGTCGGGTCGCACTTAATTTCAAACCCTCCTGCCCACTCGCCCCGTCAGCCATGGTGCCAGACGATCAACTCTCGAAACATTTTGTCTGAATTTATTTTGGATTTTCATTTCTGTTTTTTGCCACCTTAAAAAAAACAAAACAGCAGCAGCAGCAGCAGCAGCAACAACTCTTCTGTTCTTTTTCTTGTTTTTAAGCTGGTAATAGCCAAACTGTGATGAACAGAACCACTTTTAAGAATCTGAAGAAAGCAGGGAAATGACTGTAGGTTGTGTCGAAAGGCTGAAATCATGTCTCTCGCATTTCAGACACGTTTTTGTTGGGGGGAGCTTGCTTATTTGTTTATGGCTTGTTTTGTATCTTAAGGGGGGGGAGTGTTAATATTCAATCCTGTTTGCACATTAGAGGTTTTGATGGCCAGTGGACACAGTCAGTATCCCGGTTTCCATCCCACATCCCTGTAGCTGTGGACATCCTTTTCCTGAGCTTAAATGGCCTCTGAGCACAAAAACAGTGCAATGAGTTTAACCAAGGGGTGAGAGTTTTTGGTGTATCTTTAATGATCTAGGCATTTCAGAGTGCAGAGTGTCTCTCTTGATACTCCCGAAAATAGTCTTCTGGGGGCACATGAACCAGACTGGAAGAAGCTGGCTGTATTTGTCAAGTTTTCCTTTGGTGAATTTAGACTGCTTTCTTATATATATATATATTTAAAAATAGATCAGCAGCACTTCCATCTTGGGAGAGAGAGAGAGAGAGAGAGAGAGAGAGAGAGAGAGAGAATGAATGAATGAATGAATGCATCTGTGGGGAGGGGCACTTCTTTGTTGTAGAGTTGGAAGGGACCACAAGCATCATCCATTCCAACTCCTTGCAGTGCAGGAATATTTTGCCCAACGTGGGGCTCGAACCTACGACCCTGAGATTAAGAGTCTCATACTCTACTGACTGAGCTATCCTAGCTATTTCAATGTTCCGTCCCACTCCACAGCATGGCTAGGGTGAATGTCGTGATTGTGTGGGTCTTTCCTGCTCATTTGCCCTACCCAGCTGGGGTCCTGTGTGGACTTGATTCATTCCACAGCAGCTCCTGTGTGGAAGCTCCACTGCAGCCATTTGTGCTTGTGTCATCTTGGGCTGCCGCTCCCACAAAGATTGTTATGGCTGCTTCTCATGTGATAACTCTCCACCACCTTCCTTGCACCACATTGACATAACTCATTGATGTTCCCAGTTCAGGAAAGGTGCCGCTTACAATTCCCAAGCTCCCTAGACTTTTATTTGGCTCATACCCCCTTTTCCAAAATATCCACATTGTTCCTACTCAAAGTTTTACTTACTTTTAAAGGAGCAACTGCTGCTCTCAAACCCAGAGTGGCCCAAATATCCTTTTCTGATAGTGTGGATGTTTTGGGTTGTATCCATCTTTATCCGTACTTAGAGCAGACCTATTGAAATTAATGGGCGAGGCTAACAGATTTTAATTCCATTGGGTCTGCTCTTGAGTAGAATGTAGTTGGATTCAAGGCATACACTCAAACTTTGCCCTGAGGGTTTATTTTAAAAAAGCTTTAATTGGCCAGTAATCCTTGCCAACAGAAGCATGTTTCAACTTTAGGAACCACAGATTGAAACAGCTTTCAGCCACCATGAAAGGCCTTGTCAAAATGCTATAGCGGCAATAGATGTCTCTTCTGAAAAACCCGTGTGGAATAAGGGCTAGGTTGTTGGGCTAGGATCAGAGAGATGGGGATTGAAATCCCCACTCATCCATGAAACTCGCTGGTGACCCTTGACCCCCCCTCTCTCCCTCTCTCTCTCATAGCCTAACCATACTTCATAGGCAGTATTGTGAGGCTATATTAATAGGGGGAAAACATTTATGCTGATTGGACTGGAGAATGGATGGGCCAAAGTCAAGCACTGAACTTTGTGGCCGAGTTGGGGTTTTGAATCTGGGTCTCTCTGGTTCTTGTCTGACACTCAGCCACTAGACTGCTGTGACTCTGTGTTGAGATTACCAGAGTCCCCAGCAGCAACATGGATGATGAACGTGCTGCTTTGACTGCTTTGACTGGCTGCCCAAAAGTGTGCAGCTTGCCTAGATTTTGGGAGCACAAATTCTCAACTTCTAAAAAAGCATGTCAGTCAGAAATGAAATGAAATGAAATGTATGTATTGCTGACATAATCGGTTATTCAGTGGCTTCAAAGGGAATAATATACATACAATTGAAACTGTACAGTGAAATTTTAATGCTGACTTTGGGTAAATCAAATTCCACAGCATTAGACAGAGGGTGCAAATGAATGGTCCATTAGCAAGCTATTAACATTCATTTAAAATGTCATGGGTTTTATGTGTATAAAACAACTGCTTTTGGTGTATTGATTCAGAGAGGAACTATTTTATTTTGTTCCACTCCTGGAACACAGTCTTAAGGTGCCAACAACAGTCTGCCAAATCAAGAAAGGTTTTTTTATTTTTATTTTTCAAGGTAGAGAAAGGAAACGCTCTTGATCATGTTGGAATTTCAGCTGAAATAGATTTGAATCAAGTGGGAAGGGTTAAAGTAGGATCAATGAAACTGTCGCAGGTTAGAATCCTTAAGGTTTCTTCCCATTATGTGATCAGAGGAAAGACTGCCTATTATACCAGGTCACACCTGCATTGGGAGCTTTCCTGTTCTCACTGCAGTGTGCTGGAGTGTCAGATCATAAGTCTGAGAGAAAAATAGCACGACGTAGTCCTCAAGAGTCCTGTGCTGTGCTAACATCTCTCACTGGGCCATGTGTAGACGTTGCACCCCCAAGCCAAGGTCAGGAGATGTGCAGCTTGTGGTGCCAGAGGACTGGACAAGATGGGTGAACCCTTTGGCTTCCCAAAGGGAGCCCTGCGCAGAAGCCCCTTTAATCCTTTCCCCCCTCTGATGTATTCCTTTGCCTCCATCGCATACCTTGAGGGCTCACCCAAAGCTTGAGCCAGTAGGACCTCTCATGGCAGATGTGACAGAAACAGGGAGTGGCGGAGTGTAAGCTCTGAATAGGCACAGCTAATTCTCTGCCCAGAGGATCACAGCCCGCCAGCCCATTCACAGCGATGGTCAGAATTCCAAGCACAACCACCAGGTTTCCTTATGATAATGCCCCTGTTTTAGGCGTGTGGCAGCTGGGGTTTGCACAGGCAGTCACTGTGAACAGCCGAGAGAACTCTTGAGGGCAGGGGGATACAGGGGAGGAGGAGGAGAAGCATTAACAGCAGTTTAGTAGGTCTGGATGTAGCCTCTAGGCTGCGTCATCAAATCATGGGTTTGGCAAAACAGGCCAGCGAACCCAAAGTGGGGTTGGCAAGGGAAGTAATTTCCTTTCTCTCTCTCTCTCTCTCTCTCTCTCTCTCTCTTCTCCCACCAGCCTGCCAAACATCAGAATCTCCAGACAATCTGACTTTCCTGGTTTCTAAAATTAGGCTGTATTATGTAAGCACTCAGTTTTAGAACTTCCTTCAGCTATATAACTTTCAAGAGGTACAAATCAAGAGAGTTGGAGTGAGGTCACTCTAGCCCCGCACCCCACCATTTTTAGTCTCAGTTTTGACACTGCTTTTTCTTGCTGCCAACATGCATCTTCCCTGGAGGAGGGAGGCTAGTGGGATATTTTCAGATGGGTGTTCGGCACCCTTCTCAAAGTTAGCCTTTAAAAAGGGGGGTAGGGATTGTTCAAATTCTAGAGAAACCGGTGAATTATGTACTCAAGGAATTGAACTAGAGCCCACATTGTCAGGTGCATAAAGTGTCCTCTTCACAGCACATATATTTACATTATATGTGCCAGTTGATGCACCAGTGAAGTCAGCTTTAGTCCATGAAAGCTGATGTATGTTAAAAGCCTGTAAGAAGCTACATGCACAATTCAAGGTTATTTGGATGTAGTAATCGGCATGGGTCAGTTGGCCAAAGACCACGGGGACCTAGTACTGTACACAGTGATAGTAAGTGAATCTGTTGCGTTCTTCGGCCATCCAAACTATGCATATTTCGAAAGAAATCAGACTCTGCACCACTACAGGGCAGCAGAAACTCATCTGGGCAGACTTCCTAGAATCAAAAAGATAGAAAAGGTTACTTTACAAGATGTGCTTTAGCAGAGCTGATTTCTGGACTGAGGTGTCTTAACGGGATAAGGGAGCAGCAATTCAGAGATGCTTTTTTCCAATGCAGGGAAGGTGGGCGCAGAGGGTGGCATGCATGGCTTTGTCCCCGAACAAAACCCATTTAGTGGCTGATTTGCTCAGTGCCTTAAGTGTTTCTCTCATCTACTTGGTGAAAAATGTCCTCTCCTTAGCCACTGCAGCTGATTTGCCCTTCCACCAACTGTTGCTGTCTTCACTCTTTATTTTTCGGATATCGGCTACACAACCCAGCGAACAATTCCGTGCTGTTGCTTTAAAAGGACACCTTCTCACGCTTAGGTCCTGGGCCATTGGGGGCCATCTCATGTTCTCCAGCCCAAGGCGTCTGTGTATCTGAAAGCAGCAGAATACACTTCCCTGCTCTGGAGGAGGCTGTGCATCTTGCTGAGCTGCTTGTGGGTTGGTGGCATCCATGTGCCTTTAAAACAAAGTAGATCCATGAATAAATTCTTGCGTTAGCATGTTTAGACAAGAGAGGGACCTCTGGGAGTGTTTTCCTTTGCTTTTTTTTTTTTGTGGAACACAGGAAAGAGGTTCTCAACCAGAGGTGTCCTATCAGGCTTTGGCAGAGGGCTAGCAATTTGTTGTGTTTAAATTTGAACCTTCTCCTAGAGGATTTCAATATATCATGTCGAGAACTAAGTAACTTTGACCTGCAGCGTAAGGTTGCTGCAGGCTGTGCAGCAGGGGCTATTCACCTGTGGCCCCGCAGATGTTGCTGGGCTTAGCGCTCCTACTGTCCCTGACCATTGGCCATGCTGGCTGGGGCTGAAGGAGTACAGTGGCGTCTGCAGGGTCAACCTTTCCCCACTCTCACACTAAATAAAAGGAAACCAGTTTGACACTCCTTGTTTTCAAGCACGGGCTCCATGTGCACTATTAAGTACTGTAAAGTTGTTTTGCATTGTTCTCTTTTTGTATTTTTTTAAATCTTTCCCCCAATTTTGAAGTTTAAGCCTGATGCATTTTCCTTGCACATAAAGAAGAATCCCTGTTAAATTCGCCAGTCTGTTACGCTTCCATTTGCATGCACTTGTTTTCAATAACCAAGAAACATTTCAAAGTCAACGTTTTACGGGACTGAGCACTGAAGATTGTGGCTGGTGCTCTTTTCCTGAGGGGTTTGTGGGGTTTTAGGGCTTCTTCTCCCCCTTCCTCCTGCTTTGTTTCTAGGTTTAATTTCCCCCACGATGTATTAAAGCACGTCTTAATGTTATGCAAGAGACTCTTATCCACAGAAGTCACTTTTTTTGCATTGGCCACACACCTTTTTTTTAATGCAGTATATTCACCCTGTAAATAGTTTTGTGTAAAATTTGACAGAAAAAAGTATATTTACTACACTGTAAATACATGTGACAATATATTGTATTATTTTGCTTTTTTGTAAAGCAGTTAGTTGCTGTACATGTATAACATAATGACAATTGAATATCTTTTAGTGTTTAGTAACTGTTAACGTGCTTCTTTCCTCCCTGCTGTTGCGTTCTGTCATTGAAAGGAAGTGATGCTGTGTACTATAAACCTAACGCCATGTATTATAGAACTTGCTACTTCCCGTTGGGGCCTCAACCTTGAAGACTGGTTCCCTCTCCTCCTCTGTCTACAATCCTGTTAATATTTGTAAGTGCTTGTGCAAGGCGTTGGGCGTGAGCCCCGCAGACTTGCACACTTATGGGTGGGTAATTGGAGGTATATATATAAATATATAAATATATATTAAAATTAAAATAAACCTGTAGAGATCATGGTTTCAAGCAATTGTTGTTTACCCCCCACTTTCCCTCATGTATGTACTTCCCTTTTTTTGAAGTAAAAAATGTAAATTCAACCTGCTTTTGACTTGTTGGAGTAATTATTTGCTTGTGCGTCTTTCATCACTTGATTTGGGTCGTGGCTCAGTCCTGAATCTAATCTGTAAAGGCTTCATCTGGGGTGTGTGAAATACTAATGGCAGAGCAGCCATTTCCCAAAAGCAATTGATCACATCTTAGAATAAGAGGCTATCTGTATACCAGAATGCTACAAAGCTGTAGAAAAAGTACATAATATGGGTTGGGTGTGTCGTTGAAAATCTACTCAATATGATCCAGAGTAGATTCCAATGTATAGTTAGCAGAGTAAAAACTTTAAACATGTTGCAGGATTCCCAAAAATAGACCAGAGGCAATATTTCATCCAGCAGAACTTTACTACTACTGAAGGCAAATGAGCATAATGGTCACAAATCCAATACATTCAGAATTGGCACTGTCCATAAATAATCCAGTTGCAGCAGACTTAACCTTACACTTACAATAACTTATAATAAATCTAAAACCTTAGCACTATGCTTACTTTGTACAGAAAACCACACAGAGGTGAAAGAGTTAAAAAAAGAGAGAAAGTGAAATTCAGGCTCATTCTGGCCCTACTTTTATAGTCAGCATGACCTTGATTGAAAGAGATAAGAGAACCAGTTCAAACCAGCTGTACTTAGCTTCTCTGAAAGTATAACCCAAACAATCATGAACCTTCTGCTTGTTTCTCACACAGATAAGCTTCCAGAACCCTCCCGAATTAAGTAGAATAGGAAAAATCTACACATCAGATCAATACTTTCTGTACTAAGAAATGCAAATTGACAGGATGCACAGTCCAGGTTTCAACGATTCTTAGTTTTTCTTTCTGCTCTTCAAAGTTTCTAACCCTTATGAGCAGCAAAGACAGCTTTGAAAGGTGGATGGGTTAGTGTATGGGATAATCTCAGAAGCCAGAGGAAGTAGGCGGGAATAAAATGTCAAAGGGTTATGGGCTTCTTCCCCTCCCCTTTGGATTAGCAAAACCGAAATGAATCATTCAAAGCAGTGAATGTTTCAGAGTAAATTATGTACAGTACTCTGGTTGGAGACTTCATGTGCTTTTGCTTACATGGCACAGAACATGGCCAATCGTTTTTTTTTAAATAACCACTCCCCAAAGACACATGCTAATAGGGGCTTCCAAAAGAGGCTTCTATGTGGCCTTGAGCTGAGTGCCTTACACGAATGCCTTCTGCTTCACACTTTTATACAGAGGTACCTCGGGTTACATACGCTTCAGGTTACATACGCTTCAGGTTACAGACTCCGCTAACCCAGAAATAGTGCTTCAGGTTAAGAACTTTGCTTCAGGATGAGAACAGAAATCGTGCTCTGGCAGTGCAGCAGCAGCGGGAGGCCCCATTAGCTAAAGTGCTTCAGGTTAAGAACAGTTTCAGGTTAAGTACGGACCTCCAGAACGAATTAAGTACTTAACCCGAGGTACCACTGTAGTACCTTTCATGAAACTGAAATGCTGGTGGTCAAGTGCTCTTAACACTTAGTTCCTGCCCACCATTGCCAAGTGTTCTTGATTGGCAATGGATCTCCAAAGCCTCAGATGAAAGCTACCTAGCTTTTTTTCTAATGTGGAGGAACCAGGAACTGAGCTTGGGACCTTGTGCATCCACAGTATGAAATTCCAGGTAGCAGAAAATTTCTCCCATGGTTCCCTCTCTCCTCCCCTCCCAGTTCTGCCATTGGTTTATGAGGGGGGAAATTGCATTTGAAAATTATCAGAGGGGTGGATTGAGTTATGGGTGAGGTGCAGGTGGCTACAAGGTGTCCTTTTATTCTACAAATCCATCTCAGTACAGTGGTACCTCAGGTTACATACGCTTCAGGTTACAGACTCTGCTAACCCAGAAATATTACCTCGGGTTAAGAACTTTGCTTCAGGATAAGAACAGAAATTGTGCAGCTGCAGCGCAGCAGCAGCAGGAGGCCCTATTAGCTAAAGTGGTGCTCCAGGTTAAGAACAGTTTCAGGTTAAGAACAGACCTCCAGAATGAATAAAGTTCTTAACCTGAGGCAATGCTGCAGCCTTCTTGGGTGCTCAGGCTTCAGTTAGAGTCCAGGAAAAGACGTCCCAAGACAACGCATGTGAAACTGACGGACAGCAGAGCCAGAGCACAGTCTGGGGATGCAGTGCCTCAGAATTCCACCAGGGGGCTGGAACCTCTCTCTGATTAACTACCAAGACAGCTAACAAGAAGGGGGTGGAGCCAGCACTTTCGAAGGGAAAATAAAAGGAGCCATTTCTGAGAGAATGTTCAGATAGGGTTTAGTTTGAGAGGGGAGAGAGTTGGTTCTGGGTTGAAACAGCCACTCTGAGAAACATACCCAAAGCTAGAGAAAGGAGTCTCTGAGCTTAGTGTGAAGGACGGTGTGTGGTATTAGGCCAGGAGTTAACTGGGAGGCTGAGCCAGAAGAAGTAGAAGCTAAAAGGATACAGTCTACTTAGGTCTCGTTCTAGTCAGGAGGGGAGAGATTCTTCTAGAAAGAGAAGACTCCCAAATCAGTTAAGAGGGGTGTGGTGATCCCCTGGGTCTGTTACTTGGAGTACCTCAGGAGTGGGATTGTCAAAAGGTTGGGTAACTGACAGAAAGTACCACCTTGTTTAAGAACCAAAGTATTAAGCTGCAACACCTGTGCAACAACTGAGTTAAGGAATTGAGGTGAAATAACTGGAAATAAGCTGAGCATTTACCATCTAGTCTAGAAACCTATAACATCTACCTGAAGCGAAGTAACTGAACATAAGCAGCTGAAGTTCAAAAGAAGCTGCGCTTGATTAGAAGCCCATAACATCTGTTAGATTCAGTATAAATACTATTAGGTGAACGGTTTCCTGGAAATAACATTATATCCTGATGTATCCTTTGTTTTATCCACGTCGTTCTGTTAAACAAATATTTCTTACTTGTTCCAACTTCTGCATTAGTCTCCCAAGTACCAAAGTTTTCCCTCACACAAAATCCAGAAAGATAACCTGTGGTGGTTATTATAGAGTGTGTATGCAGTTTGGATCTGCTGCAATTGGTATATAAGCGGTGGGATCCGCTATAGAAGCTTTTTCAAATCGGAGGAGCTGCATACCTCAGGAAAGTTTACTGGCGGGGGGGGGGGGGAGCAACACACGTCCCTCAGCCACCTTGCAATAAAGTTCAGAACGCCATGCCCTACCAATTCTGAAGTGCCCTGAGGTTGAAGGAGGAAAATGGAAAATGCCTTTTGTGGGATAAAGTGTTTGAGAACCTGCTGGACAGAGTTTGGCACAGCTCTAATTCTGAGCGAGGTAGAAATTTGGGAGCCGGACTGTGCAAGTTAAACACAAGCAGTCCTGGAGCTCCCTCTGCTGACTACCAGATATCATTACCAGCAGGTGAGGGTGCCATTCCCTCACAGAGAGAAGCATTCACCACCCCACGAAGCCCATCGCCCAGCCCTTCCGGGCAATAATAATAATAATAATAATAATAATAATTTATTATTTATACCCCGCCCATCTGGCTGGGCTTCCCCAGCCTCTCTGGGCGGCTTCCAAAAAAATATTAAAATACTGTAATACATCAAACATTAAAAGCTTCCTTAGATTTTATAAGCCAGGATGGCCATGGATCAAGGAGACTGGAAAGTGTCCATAGGTTTCGCAGCTTAAATGTTTAGTTCAATGGTTCAATCTTGATACATATCAGATACAGTGCAGGGTTAGCAAAATAATTGCAACCCCAGGGCTGGGGGCAGGGAGAGACACAATACTGTATACATGCATACAGATTTTGTCTTTTTAACTAGGAGAATAACAAAGCCCACAGTCAAAAACAGCCTAAAAATGCAGACAACTTTGACTCACCACTCCTTTAACAAATTTTGATGCCCTCAGGGATGACCTATTTTTTTCCTGTAGTCTTAAGGTTGCAGTCTTCAATTAAAATTTAAACATGAAATTAATCTAAGTTCCCCAAGTGTAAAGAAAGCACCTGAGAGATAAATCAGGATTTGTATCCCCATAAAAATTGCAGTCCTGAACAATGGTTGTAAACCTTCCCCCCCCCCACCTGGACCACTTGAAAATTGCTGATGGCCATGCTGGACCACTTAGCAATTTTTCTGCCTGCTGTAGCAATTGTGCTAGATGCTGTATTGTAATTCCTTCTTTTATTTCATTATATTGCAATCTGAATTCCATATTCAAACTGTGAGACAATAGAATGCAATATAAGAAATCTATCTTGTCCTTACCAACCAGATGCCCCAGTGGGAAATTTGCAAGCAAGACCTGAGAGCAAGCCTTCTACATTTATTTATTTGAACAAATCATATACTGCTTATAATGAATTACCCACTGCCTTGCAGGACATCTTCAGGAGAAGAAAAGGCTAAGGAGTAAACCCTACACGAATCCGGAGCAGAGTCCCTAAGACGGTTGGATGGCACCTTATATACCTCCTTCCTGCAACTCCTGCAGCCAATCTGGTGCCAAATATCTTGCTCAGTGGTTAGAACATCTACTTTGCATGCAGAAGGTCCCAGGTTCAATCCCTGGCAACTCCAAGTAGGGTTGGGCAATGCTTTTATTCTAGAAAAAAAAGGTGCCTATGCTCACCATGAAGTTGCTCCAGTAAGTGCCATACCTTCTACCAGTGCTTTTCTTCTTGGGGAAAAATTGTGTCTGTACTGCGTACCCTTGAGTACCCCAGGGGGAAAAAGCACTGGGGTTGGGAAAGACTCCTGCCTGGAATCCTGGAGAGCCATTGCTCCCAGTCTGTGCAGACAATACTGAACTAGATGGACCAATAGAATGACTCACTGTAAGTCCACTTTTGCAATACCTCAAGGACCGCCTCTCTCCATATGAACCTATCCAGACTCTGGGATCATCTTCTGAGACCCTTCTTGTGTGCACCCTCCACGATAGATTTGGAGGCTGGCAACACAATAATTGGCAATTTAAGTGGTGACTCACTGTTTGTGGAATGCTCTCCCCCAGGAGTTTGGCTGGAGTCTTCATTATGCATCTTTAGGCACCAGGCGAAAACCTTCTTTAACTAGGCCTTTGGCTGATTGACATCTAAGGGCCTTTTAAAGTGTGTTGTGGAAGGTGGATTATTGAGTTGTCTTTGTTTTCGTTTTTATTATGTATTTTGTGTTTTTTATATTGTGATTTTCGTGTTGTGTACCACCCTGAGAGCTACAAGTATAGGGTGGTATACAAATGTAAATAATAATAATAATTAATAGGTCTCCCATTAATCCCACCCAGCATGGCCAGTGGTCAGGGATGCTGGGAATTCCTACCCAACAATGCTCAAAGGGCCACAGATTCCCCAGCCCTACCAGGAAGCATTCTTATGCAAAACAGGGCCACACTTTATAGATGTTCAGTGGGTGTAGGTAGGTTCAGCTGGTTTGTCAGGCAGTGAATCCCATGCCCTGCGGGATAAGCTTCTCTGGCTGTGCAAGAGAGTTACCTCCTGCCTTTTCTGCTGTGGCCTGTTTCAGCAGGCAAGATTGCTGGTTTTGTCTTCCAAAAGGCCTGAGATGGAAGGTTGCTGACTTAAAAAAAATAAAAAATAAATCAAGGGTGTGTGCCAGTGTTATGGAAAGAAGGCAGGAGAGCACATGATATAAGAACACTCATTTTGAAATATTAAGTACAATTTGTGGCACAGACAGGAGCATTGGCTGTGATGGTTTAGGTCAGGGGTCAGCAAACTTTTCAGCAGGGGGCCGGTCCACTGTCCCTCAGACCTTGTGGGGGGCCAGACTATAATTTTTTTTGGGGGGGGGAGTGAAATAATTCCTATGCCCCACAAATAACCCAGAGATGCATTTTAAATAAAAGCACACATTCTACTCATGTAAAAACACGCTGATTCCCAGACTGTTCGCAGGCCGGATTTAGAAGGCAATTGGGCTGGATCTAGCCCCCAGGCCTTAGTTTGCCTACCCATGGTTTAGGTCACATTTTTAGTGATCTGAGACAGGTTGAGCCAATTCCAAATTTGTGGACTTATTAAGAGAGGTCAGAGTTCCTCCCCCCCCCCAAAAAATAATAATTTACAGTAGGCTTTCTTCTGATGTCAGAGTCACAAAATCACCAATTATGCAAAATGGGAGATCAAGCCCTGTGTTGCTTTGGGTACAATCCTATAGGGAACCTCCTATTGAATGTTCTGGTGGGAATCATAAGTGAGATACCCACGCAGTAGAATTTGCTCCCAGTATCAGCTGCCATGTAGAAGTAGACAAATGTTAAGATAGTTTACTGTTGTAGAAGATAAGGCTCAACAAAACAATTATGGATGTAGATATGTACAGCTTGTAGGCTTTTGCAGACCCAGATATAAACAGATACCCACAAGTACAAAGTATCTCTGCTGCTCTAAATAAATTCAGCAATTCAAGACACAACACTGGACTAACAGACAGACTGCAGACTAACAGACTATTTTGCTGACGTGCATTAATCACTGATACAGTTGGGGTACTGGGCTGTTACCATAGCAACCGTCTTGGATGACCTTGCACCTGTGATTAGCTAATTCATGGGATGATTTATGCTCATGAAGGAAATTAACCCTTTCTCATGTCCAGTTACTCCAGCATGCTCTACCAAGGGAGGTTCCACCTGTATTCCAGTTGACTGACTACTGCTTCGAAGGGTGCGATCAACTTGTATGCACTGTGTGGTGATCGTGTCAAGAGAGTGGTTTTTATTAATTATTTTATATTTTACTGATTTGGTCATAAGAATAGAATGCTTTATTGTGTTGCATATGGTTGAATTTTTATATGCCTTTTATTATTATATTGTAGGTTGCCTAGAGATGACCAGTATTAGATGATCAAGGTAAGATAGAGCCATAATTTGGTAGCTACATTTAGTCAACCAACCAACCACTTGATTGTTCTGTCCAGAGACCATGACAGGTTGCATGTAATCTCAATAGTGCCACTACACAATGCAGAGCTTTTGGTGTCTCTGAAAAACAACCATACCCAAATCTCCACCCTTTGTTGGCCCACCCACATGTCTCCCTGATACTTTTTAGAATTCTTCTTTGTTATATTCTGTTGCTCATTCTGCCTGCTCACTGAGAAGAGCCAATGCCTATTGGAAAGCCTTAGTCGTGCATATGGGTAAAAAAAGCAGAGGATTAGTTGGGAACATTTGCGGCCCTCCAGAGGTTGTTGGACGCCAACATGGACTCAGGGATGTGGGGAGTTATAGTCCTGCAACATCCCTCATCCCTGATTTAAGACCAAAGGAAAATCAACAGGGTTAAAATAAGGAGAGACTATATCTCAGAGGTGGGGTGCATGCCTTGCAGGCAAGAAGATCCCACATTCATTCCCTAGTGTCTCCAGTTAAAAGAATCAGACAGTACATATTGGAGAAAGCCTCATGTCTTCCTGAGACCGTAGAGGGACCAGTTTGTATGCCTAATTCATTTACTCTATGATTGCCTATCTTCTGATGATTTAAATGCAACGAAAGTGTGTGTTCTTTTGGTTAAAGATAAACTAAGGGAGGAACATAATTGCCCAGCCATGTCAGTAGTTCAAAGCTTGCCCCAGAAGCGGCAGTGTGCACATTGGCAGGCTCCATGGTGCCTTAATCTTCATGCACATTCATTGACCCTAGGGATTATGCACCCACTCTCCAGAGCAGAGCAGAGGCCCTCCATAGGTTTCTGAAATACTGCTGATTGACGATGCTGCCTGGGACTGATACAGTCCAACAATGTCTGGAGGACCACAGGTTCTCCATTGCTGCTTCACGGGCCCTGTGAACGGGAGCTGGTCCCTGACAAAGGACAATGGGGAAGGATACAACCCCAGTGAAAAAGCACAGACTTTGCATGCAGAAAGTTCCAGATCCAATGCCTAGCATCTCTAGTTTAAGAAAACCAGGAAGCAGATGATAGAATAATCCCTGTCTGAAACCCTGGAGAGCCACTGCCAGTCAGAGTAGACAATACTGAACCAGGTGGATGATAGGCAGTGCTTCCTGTGTTCTTATTCCTCTCACACACACTATGGAGAGAGTATCCCTGGGAATGTGCAGAGTGCATTTCTCCCACTGAGTCCCTGCAGCTGACTCTTCTCCCATCCTCTCCCACCTACACACACCTGGAATAAGCTCTTGGTTGGAGCATCAACTACCACACCCAACCATTTCATTAGGAAATAACGTATTTTTTGCTCTGTAAGACTCACTTTTCCCCTCCTAAAAAGTAAGGGGAAATGTGTGTGCATCTTATGGAGCAAATACAGGCTGCGCAGCTATCCCAGAAGCCAGAACAGCAAGAGGAATTGCTGCTTTCACTGCGCAGCGATCCCTCTTGCTGTTCTGGCTTATGAGATTCAGAATATTTTGTTTCTTGTTTTCCTCCTCCAAAAACTAGGTGCATCTTGTGGTCTGGTGCGTCTTATAGAGCGAAAAATATGGGTGAGTTGACAAGTCCTGCTCAAGCGCTGAAAGGAAACCTACCCTAACCCAGATCCTAGTGGCTTCTGCTGAACAAACCCACCTCATAAAAAGAGTGGGGTTGGTGGAACTTGAATTTGTGTGCATATTTCCCTGGCACATAGGGCAACAGCTGGGCACAGCAGGAGTTTCATTCTCAGACAAATAATCCATCTGACCTGCTTTTTGCTCTCTTTTCTCACTCTTAGAAACAACACTCTGGCTTCGATTCAGCTATAGCAGTGGGTTTGGGGTAACCTGGTGCATCCCTTCAAAGCATTTAAATGACGAAATCAGCAGCCATGCACCCTGGGCTTTTGAAGATTGGTAGTGCCAGGTGAGCAATCTTTCCCAGCAATGGGCAATCCACAAGAATGAATGAATGAATCTTTATTTGCGTCAGCCATCGGCCATAGCAATAAAACAACAATACGATATACAAAGAGTTGGGGACTGGTGCTCTGCATGATCGTGATCCCCCTAATATTCTTAAGAATCCTTTGGAGTGTACGGGCATTCTTTGGCGAACATGCAAACCAGGTGGAAAGGGTTCGGGGCAGGGGGAATTTGGAAACCAGAGGGACAGACACTCTGTGGAAGAAGCTTATTTATTTGCATCCCACCTAAAGCCTTGATTTAGCATTTTTGCAGCCTGATCCCAAGCACATTTACTGGGACATGAACCCCAGATTTCAAGGGAGTTATTTGCAAGCTGAGTATGCCTAGGATTGCAGCATTAGCTCTCACAAACGCTCTGTAAAATAGGATAGACTGGCAGTGTTTTGCCCCAAAACCTCCAACAGCCCTGCAAAGACGACTAGCTGTGACTTCATAGCTGACAACGGATACTTTTAAGAGAACCTTGAATACAGTAATCATAATTAAGTACAAGGCTGACAAAAATATATTTTCAATCTCTATCAGTGCTGGAACATTCACCAATCAATAACATTAATAAATTGACAACCTTAAAAATGTCTGCCCAATTAACTGGGCAGATTGATTTTAAAACGATAATTAATACAAATGTCCATCTCCATCACGATGCCTCTTGCATCCTCTAATAACACAGAAAGGACTGCTACTCTGAGCTTTTATATTCTACTGATGCAAATGGTTGCATGTTTAATGGATGACTATCACTCCATCAAAATTCTCATGCATCGTTACTTAGAAGCAAGCCCGTCTTCGGGGCTTGATCCCAAGCAAGAGTGCCTGATGGTGCGATCTATGCACGTTTACTTAGGCGGTAGGCCTTTTAGGGAAAGTGGGACTTCCTTCAGAGTAAATGCGCACACAGCGCTACTCTGCAAGGTCTCTTTAAGCGACTGACAGCCTCAACGAGGGTCAAAACACACCCTGTCAGAACTAACCCCGCCTCTTATTTCCTTGCATGGGGGGGGGCGGTGGAGAGAGAGAGAGAGAGAGAAAGCATGCTGCGGCTGCGCATGCGCACAATTTGCCCCTTCCCCACGCTCCCTGTTCTCGTTCTCTCTTGCCCTCTGACTCACGAGCCCAGTCTGGGGAAGGAGGGGGCGTGGCTTCCCCCTCGCCGTCTCGCGCGAGCTGCGGCCGAGAAGGGGGTAAGCGGGAGGGGCGGGGCGAGCGGGACGTTGAGCGAGCGGTGGGCGGGGCGAGCGGAACGTTGTGTATATCGGTCGAATGTCTCAGCGTTCCGAAAGGCCCGGTCGGGCAGCACGTGGGGGGACGACCGAGGAGCCCGCGGCGGGTGGAGGGGCCGGGCGCGGCGGCAGCGCACGGGGGCTTGGCACCGGCACCGGGGGTGGGACGGCCAGGAGGAGACGGAGGAGGGCGAGCATCACCGGGCGGATCGTGAGTAGCGGCTTTAACTGGAGGGTTAAGGCGCCAGTCCTCATGGGGGAGGGCTGCTTTATGATCAAACACACGCTTTGTTTTTTGTGGGAGGACAGAGCGGCAGTTCGGGGCCTCCGCTGGATTACACGAACGGTTGCTCCTTCCCAAGTAGAGATTTTTAAAATTGCATTTGTTGGGTCTTTTTTGCCGTTTTCTCTCCCTCCCTCCCGCAACAACTTCCCGACTCGCCCCTGCAGCTGTGCCCCTTTAAGGGTCTTCTGGTCTGCGGCAGTTAGCAGGTGAGAGAGCGCTCAGCTCCGCCGGCCGGCGGCATTTTGCACCGAGAAGCACCAGGAGCAGGCCTCGTTAACCTCTCCTCCTTCGCCTTGCTCCGCGTTGGCGTTTCGCCCACCCAGCCCGTGGCACGTGGTTCGGCCCTTCCTCGTTATGGGCCGCTCTCCACCCCACACGCACTCTCCCACCCACCCTAGATTCGTAAAGCGGCGGCTTCATAGGGGATCCCTTCGCTCGAGCCAAGGCTAGAGATTAACCCTTGTTAAAGCGCGGCTCTTCCGCTGTGCTCGCGCCGACTTTGCCTTGTGCATTAAACAAAAAGAAAGCGTTTTATAGTGTCCTTCGAAAATTCAGAAAAGTTTTGCACCCGTGATTTTGTTGAACGTGGAGCCACTCCTCCTTGGCCCCAGTGCACTGTCATTAGCCTGCCCTTGGGAGCTTCTCTTTGCTGTGTGGCACTGAAATGTGTATCTTCCTTTTCATGTCTCTGTACTAGCATTTCTGCCCCACCTTTGGGGGGGGGATAAGGAGACAAGCTGTTCCTTAATTCTCCCCTCTTCTCTCTGGGTCTTCCATTCCCCCTTATGAATTTTGAACAGCTAAGCACTATGGAGCTATGTCACCTTAAGTAGGAAACCTGGGACCTCTGGTAAGATTCTCCCTCGTTGTTGCAGGTGGTGGTGTGGCTTCTCTGAGCCCTTGGCTTGTGGAAAGTGTTCATGGCTTGGAGGAACAGGTGCTAGGCCTCCCTGAAGACTCACAGGTCTGTGTCACCTCTCTTCTCATCCCGTGAAGATGCCACTGGACTGAGCCTGTGTGATTTGCTCTGGTTGCTGCTTTTAAACTCATATGCTGGGAAAACATTAGATGTAGACTCTTGTGCACACACACAATGGACATGTAGATAACATGCACACCATCCTGCAAAGCTTCCTGCAAAGAATCCTGGGAACTGTAGTTTCACCCCTCACAGTTCCTAGTACTCCTAACAAACTGCAGTTCCCGGGATTGTTTGGGTAAAACCGTGTGGTTTAAATATACAGTGTGGATATTTCCCTTGTGTTAAGTTCTGGTACAACAGCATGCTGAGCAAAATCTACTTTTCTGGGTAGCTTTGTCAAGTTGCCTTTTTCTCCACTATATCTGTAGCCGAGGCCTACCTCACAGGGTTGTTGAGTTGCTCTGTGCTTGTAAGGGAAATGTTGTGTTAAACCTAGCATTATTGAGTGGCAGGTGGTGTTTGGTGAAGCAAGAGGCTGCTGTTGGCTGCTAACAAGAGGTTTGCATTGTAGGACTTTCACACAATGGGTGAGAGTTTGGATGGCTGTTGAGTTAGGTTAAGATACTTGTTCAGGTGTGAAACTCATTAGCAACCCCCTGCCAAAAAACAACCAAACCCTCTTATGCTGCAAGGAGTAATATGAGTGTCTTACTGAAACAGTGAGGTCCTCTCTGACCTTTACCCCTCCACCCCAAATACAAGACACAGAGCTGGCTTGGGTGTGTTCTGTGAGTGTTTGGCATTTGTTTCGGCTACGTGGACTGTGATAATTCCTCTAGAGTAATTGCCACACCTTGTGTCTGCCTTTTCAATTACTTCATGTGCCTTTGCTTTTACACACATACACAGGCAAACTCTTTGACAATTACTGGGAAATAATTTGATTACAAAAACTTCTTTTGTGTGTGTGGAAAATTTCTGGTGTAACGCAACTACATGCTCATGGCCCTGATGTTACTCCAATGGGAGATGGGGCTCTGGCTCAGTGGGTGGAGCATCTGCTTTGTGTGCAGAAGGTCTCTGGCTCAGACCCCAAAGGCATCTCTAGCTACAGGCAGGAGAAGCTCCCTTCCTGAATTCCTGGAGTGCTGCTGCCAGTCAGTGTACACTATACTGAGCTATATGGGCCCAATGGTCTGACTCAGGAGAAGGCCGCTTTCCGTTTTTCCTAAGCAGGTGAATCACCAATCAGACTGCTGTGCTTTTTTGGTACTTTTTAATTTATTGCATTTACATTCCGTCTCTTTCCTCAAGGAGCTCAAGGTGGCCTACATGGTTTCCCCCCTCCTCATTTAATCCCCACACAACCCTGTGAGGCAGGTTAGGCTGAGAGGTAGTGACTGGCCCCCAGGATCACCCAGTGAGCTTAATGGAGATTTGAACCCAGATCCCCCAGGTTCTGCTCTGACACTGTTAAGTCAGTGCTTCCCAAACTCGGGGTCTCTAGCTGTTTTTGAACTACAATTCCCATCATCTCTGACCACTGGTCCTGCTAGCTAAGGACAATGGGAGTTGTAGTCCAAAAACAGCTGGAGACCCAAGTTTGGGAAACACTGCTCTAACCACTAGACTGCAGTTCAATTTGCATTGTGATCCACAAATATGACACCGGCAGAATTGAGAAGAGGGTGCCTTGTGCCCGAGGGCATCTTTTAGGATTTATTGATCTCTCTGTAGTGGTGACCCTGGCCTTTGCCCTTTGACTGTGCCCTCTATCACCTTCCTGAGTGTGGCAGATGAGGCGGGAGAAGGAAAAGAAGTTTCAATGGGACAAGTTCTCCAGCTTCCCTTGTTTGCTTTCGTCCTGTCTGAGGGGAGCAAGTTCCTGGTGCCCGGATCCCCAAGCAAGGCCTATGTAGCAGGCTAGTGAGCTCGCTTGCCTTCTGAGAGGAATTGCCCTACTGGTGCTTCCTGGCGTAAGTGGCTGCTGGAGGTCACCCTCCCTGCACTGCTCTCTCCCTCCCTCCCTGGAGGGGGGCTAGTGTTGAATGGTAACTTGAGAAATGTCACTCACTCTTTCCTCCTCCAGTCCCTCCTCCGCTGGAGTCGGTCTTCTCCCATTGGCTGCTGGTGATGCCTTCCTCTTGCAAGCGGGGGAATGATTAAGCAAACTTGGAGGGTTTTTTGGGGGGAATGGAAGGAGCCCAAAAGCCTCGCTTTTCTGCTGAAGCAGAGACCTCAGTCCCCCAACGCTTAGGTGGATTCCTGAAGGAACAGCTGTTTTATCTGGAAGCCTTAAAAAAAATCATTTTCGAGTGGCTGCCATTGATATGTGGTAGAGCTAGCCATGTGGTCACAGTGAAAGCAAGCATCCTGGCACCGTTTGGATGGAGGCAGAGGGTGTCATTCTGGAATATTGTGTGTCCTGGGACGGCAACTCCCAAGAGGCAGTGTTGTGTAGTGGTTAGAGTGCTGGACTTGGACCTGGGAGACAAGGGTTTGCTTTCTGTCATGGAGCTCACTGGGCAGTCTGGGGACAGTTGCTTTCTCTCTTCCTCGGCCTAACCTACGTTGTTGTGAGGATAAAATGGAAAGAGGGAGAAGGGTCGGCACCACTTTTGAGTTTATAGGAGAAAAGGTGGGTTATAAATATAATAATAAGTTAATAATAATAAGCTGAGCTGCTGCTTTTACTGTTGTTGCTCCCCATCATATTATTGCTGCGGGGGCACATAGTCTGGTACAGTGGTATCTTGGGTTACAAGCACCTCAAGTTACAAATACTTCAGGTTACGGACTCCGCTCACCTGGAAGTAGTACCTCGGGTTAAGAACTTTACCTCAGAATGAGAACAGAAATCGTGCGCTGGTGGCACGGCGGTAGCGGGAGGCCCCATTAGCTAAAGTGGTACCTCAGCTTAAGAATGGAGCTCCGGAACAAATTAAGTTCGTAACCAGAGGTACCACTGTATTTGTTTGTTTGTTTGTTTGTTTGTTTATAGTAAAATAAAATGTCATTTATAACTCTCATTTCAGGATACAAATACTTCTAGTGCGTATAAAGCTACAATAATAATCATGATGATCATGTTGAAATATTGCAGTTAATCAGTATCTGTCCCTATTGGGTAGTTGGCGGTAGATGATCTTTGGAGGGGTAGGAACAGTCCACTTTGAACAGGAGCGCAGGTACAGCCATGGACGGCTCTCTTTTCCCTTCCCCCAAAATGGCCTAACCATTGTTTGCAAAGCAACTGGGCATTGCGGACTCCTGTGGCAATGAGTTCCGTAGGCTAATTGTGGGTCGCGTGACGAAATGTCACTGAGTAATGCCATTCCCAGATGTAGGGCAGAGGTCTTTCAGTATTGGTCCCATAACCTGGCATTCAGATGTATGCTCAATAGGAGTTGGAGAAATTTCCCCCCCTCTTGGTTGTTGCTGAACTGTAACTCCTGTCAGCGCCAGCAAGCATGGCCAATGGCCAGGGGTGGTGGGAGTCGTAGTTCAGCAAAATCTGGAGGGCCACAGGTTCCCCACACCTGCTGTATAAATCGATAGCCATCCTGCTATCCCCCAGTAGTGTTACCCTCTGTGAATACCTTTAATCCCCATTTGGTGCCATCTGAGTTGGTGGCTGCGCCTGCATCTTGTGGGAAGAGGTTCTGCAGTTTCACTGTGCTGTGAAAAAGTGCTTCCTCATTGTCCATCCCAAATCTCTTACCGGGTGGCCCCTAGAGGGTTCTAGTATTAGGAGACAGGGAGGAATAACTTTCAGCCCTATTATGGGGGGCTACATTAGTGCTGTAGCACATGCTGAGTGTTCTGGGTAATGAAATATGAATGCATTTCGGCAGGTTTTAGGGATTTGTCCTTTAGCAGATTCCTAGACTGTCTTAAAAGTTGCCCAATGCTGCCTTAAGCGTTGCAGCCTTAAATGCTGCTCAGATACCATTCCCTGAGGCAGTGGTGTCTTAACAGGCTGTGTTGTCTTTGGCCTGCTTTGCTGTTTATTCATTACCCAAAGCGACTTATAGTGATCCAAACATTAAAACTGAGTATAAAAAAACCCAGAACAAACCTAAAAACGCATCCATACACTTAGAAAAAGGCAAGTCGTAACACATCCCACTCCAGAGGCCACAGATACCTAAAAATTCTCCCAAGTTAAGGGCCAGAAACCTGGGTGAAAAGAAATATTTTTGCCTGGTGCCTAAACCTAAAAAATGGGTAATGATGGCACCAGGGGTGCCTCACCTAAGACAGCATCTCGTAAGTGGGGAGCCACCACTGAAAAGGCCTTGTGCTGCCCCTCAATACTTGCTAGGAGGAAGTCATTTTTAAAAAACAAAGCATGTTTTTGTTTTTTTTTTTTAATCCAGCTGCTGAAATTAGAAACCCTACCAAAAGAAAGCTAAATATAAAAATACTGCACAGTTCGTAGACCAGGAGTAGGAAACCTATACTAGACTCCAACTTCCATCATACCTTGCTGGCTGGGGTTGATAGAAGCTGGAGTCCATCAACAACTGGAGGGAAGCAGGTCCCCCCCCCCCCAATTCTTCGATAATGGCTGGACGATTTTGTATTTTGGCAAGTCAGCACTGGGAAGGAGTTCCACACTTGACAGGCAATGATTCCAGTGTTGACTTGGTGCGTACTTAAAGAAGGTACACTTCCTCAGTGTTGTGTGACTATAGCAACACACAGAGAAAGCAGAGGTGGCCTTTGATTAAAGCGCGTCTCACCTGAGAGGTCATAACTGGCACACAGGAATTACATTTTTTTAAAGACTATTGTCCTGCCCTTTCTCCTTGACACTTGAAATGGGGCACATGGCTCCCGCCCTCCCCATTTGTCTTTCCAATACACTGAGAAAGAGGCTGGGTGCGTACATTTAAAGCCCGTGACTTACCCTCACACCAAATGATTCTGGGAACCGTAGTTTGTTAAGGGTGCTGGGAACTGTAGTACCACCTCTCACAAAGCTACAGTTCCCAGCACCCAGTTCTTTGAGGGGGCGAGTCATGTGCTTTAAATCTGTGGTGTGCATGCAGCCGTAGGGAGTTGCCCAAAGGCCAGTTGGTGGGTATCATGGCTTGTTCTCCACATTCCTGTCCTAACCCTTGGACTAGTGCAGACCTCAGACACTAAAACTGAAGTCGCCTCCTGTGCTTTCAGCTCACAAGGTGTTTGGTGATACAAAGCGTTTGGTCAATTCCCCACCTGGAGAGGGTTAGGGTTAGGGTTATGCTCTGCTTCAAAGTCCATAGGTGGGAGAGCCCTGCAAGGATTTTTCTTCTCTTTTTTTCGTGATGCAGACAATAATTGCAGCTTGCTGAACAGAATCATAAAATCAGAGTTGGAAGAGACCTCCCAGGGTCATCTAGTCCAACCTCCTGCAATGCAGGAATCTTTCTGCTCAACGTGGGGCTCAAACCTGCAACCTTAAGACCAAGAGTCTTTTGCTCTACTGACTGAGCTATATTGTTGCTTTTAATGTCTGCATCCCTCTCTGCCTTAAACGCTCATTGTTCCCATTTTAAAGATTGTTCTTTATTAAATTGTTATACCACCCTTCACCCGAAGATTGCAACATAAAAGTACAAAATGAAGACGTAAAATGCATAATAAATGAAAACAAACCAATAACCGCCTTCCCACTGACACATTTAAAAGACCATAGAATGGGAATTAGCCAAATAAAAGGCACTGAGGACAAAATATAGCCATTTGGTTGCAGGGCAGGCAGCTTAAGTGCTCTGGGACCCAACCTGCAGTATTCCTTTAACGCAATATTGGGCTGCGGCCATGGCTTCCCTTAGTGAATCTGGGAACTGTAGTTTGTGAAGGGTGCTGAGGGTTTCTAGGGAGAGCCCTGTTCCCTTCACAGAGCTACAATTCCCAGAGTTCCCTGGAAGGAGGCATTGATTGTTAAACCATCCTCTGAAGCCCTCAATTGTTCCCGAGCCTCTGAAGTCAGAATCCCTGCTGCCCCAAAGCAGTTGGCTGTGGCTCAAGTCTTGCGGCAGCCCTATGTGATGTCAGAGCAGCCGGACTAATCAAAGCTGTGAAGTTTAGGCCTTCTATTGGCTCAGAGGAACCTGTAACAGCACCTGTTGCCCATCACACTTGATTAGTTCGTGATCTCTCTCTCTCTCTCAACACTTTGCATTCAGTGACCTTGGTTCACCCAGAAGCCAAGACTTCTAACTGCCCCAGGGATAGGTTCTGTGTAGCTCAGAAGCCTGTAGAGTCTTGCATCCAAAATAAATTGATCCCATAAGAGTTCCCCTTTAGGTGATTTTTGTTGCCTTGACTCTCTCTCCCCCCTCCCCCCTTGCAAATCTGCAACTTGACTAGTGGTAGCAAAGGGAAAGCGTGCCCCTCCCTCCTCATAAACATAAAAAAACCCGGAGTGAAAGAACTTCAAAGCTGAGAGGGGTGTGTCTGATAGAGCAGCTCTGCCTGGTCTGGAATTGCTTTAATGATGCGCTTGCTCTCCGTAGGAAGAGGGGAAAGTTTTTACTTTGCTGTCTGTGTTTGAACTAAGTCCTTGGCTGAGTTGTTACGTGCGTAACGTTGCGTTTAAATTTTTGTGTTGTTTTTGAAAGATAAATCCTGTACTAAGTTAATTGAGTGAGCAGCGAATCTGGATTCTCTGCAGTGCAGTAAATGGGCAGACTTCTCGTAGATCTCTCACTTGACGCCTTCTGCTGGTTGATAACAAGGAGCTTTTGTGGGGTGTGGAACCCCAGTCTCTGACTCAAGGGTGTGTTTGCAATAAGTTTGAGGGTGTGACACAAAAGGCCCTGGGTGCCATAAACATTATATCTACCCTACCTGACTTGCTGGGGTCTTATCTCTGCCACCTGAAGTTTCCCCCAGGACGTCCTCAGGCTTGTAAATGTTTTTTTTTTAAAAAAAAACAATGAGGCCTAGAAGCTTGCTCAAAGGGAGTGTTGGTAAAATTTACTTTTTGTGGCTTCTATATATAATTTTTCTCTTCCTTTCTCTCTGCACTCCAGTGAAATTGTGTCATTTTCTCACTGGCGCATGCTCTAGGTTATCAAAATGAATTATTTATTTGGATTGTTACGTGTGGCAGTATTGAATTAAGTTTTACTTGGAGTAGATCCATTGAAATTAATAGACCTAACATGTTCATTATTTTCAGTGGTTCTACTCTTGAGTAAAACCCATTCTGTTTTGACATGAATCAGCATTTTGGCTGCATATGCAATATAATTTTAAAGCGCATTTGAATCATATTATCTCCCACAAAGAAGCAATCCCATGAACTGTAATTTCCCTCTCACAGGACTACAATTTCCAGCAGCCCTGGAAAAAAAGTGCAGTTCCCAGGATGCTTTGGGAGAAATAATGTGCTCCAAATGTAGTTCACAAGTTTACTATTGGGGAATGCCTGTCGCTGCCCAGTAATTTGTAGAAACAACAACAACAAATAATTATTTAAAAAGGGATAGTGCAATTAGTGAGTTTGGACCTGCCATGCCAAAAATTAGGGGAAGTCACATCAAAGTCACAGTTGGGTTTGCCATCTGGATTCAAATTGGCAGCTGGTATCCAAACATAGACAACGACTGCTGCCCCTGGTTCAGGAACCCCTGTGCCAGGTTTGGTGAAGACATCTTGAGAGGCGGCCTATAGAAAACAGAAAGACGAACCAGTTTCCAAAATGAGCCACATTGGAAGCACTGATGTGGGGAGAAGTGGCATACAAAACGAAATCATAAATTAAAATTTCTGTTTATCACCCCACTCCCCCCCCCGGCTGCAAAAACTGTATTATCCTAGTAGGAGCACCTATTATATAGAGCCTAGGAAGTGAGACAATTTGGTTTTATAGACCAGGGCTGCCCACTCTGATTGTCTGCCACTCTTGACTGAAGGCAGCTGATCTTTTTAATTGGAGAGTGAAGGGGATTGAACCCGGGATCTTGTGCCTGCAGCCAGGTGCTATTCCAATGTGTTCAGTCTTCCCAGTTTATTTTCCTTTCTTGTTTCCAAAAAATAGAGGGGGCAAGTTGGTTTTCCCCTCCCAATTTTCCTATTCCCTTCCCCACCAAGCCTTCACACCTTTAGAACCATCCATCCTTGAAGAATGCATGGGGTATGAAGTGATACTGATATTGGCAGGAGGGGAATTAAACACATTTCAACACTTTTCAGCCTGATGGGTTTATGCCTTTCCTGCATTTGAATTTCTAAACAGGTTGATCAAAGGGTTATCTACCTGGAACTACTGAAGAAATAGTTATTTATTAACCTTGTGTTAGTGAAGAAAGTGCCAGTCCGTTGTCTTGGCAGGTGTTCTGTGCTGCTCACAAGCTTGCATACTTATCAGCACAAACAAACAGAGGGTGGTGGTAGAGGTGATCTTTTGTTGGCTGCCTTAAAGCTAAACAGGAGTCATTGGGTACGAGACAGTCTGTGATGTGTGGTGGAACACGTTTTCTAAACAAATGATCCAGATTCGTTGCCCCTGTTGCAATACTTCTGATTCTCTCTTCCATTCTCTAATTTTAGAAATGCAGGCTTTTAGAAAATTAGTGGCGAAACAAAACAAGTGCAGTACTAATCAAACTGGGCAATTAGAATGGAAAATAGCCATAGCCAAATTTGACAGGAAAGTGTTTTTACCATTTTTTCCCCTCTAGGAAGAACCCGCTTCTCCAGTGCCTCAGGCTTGCTAAAATTAGGCCTGCCAAAATGGTCTACGTTGCTTTCCATTTCCCCCCCTTAAGCTCTATATTAAGACAAGTGGGTAGCATTGAGTTGCCATGTCTTAAAATATTTACAAGTCCTCCAATAAAAGGAACTTGAATCGGAATATAACATTTAGACCTCACTGACAGCGCAATCCTGTGGCTGTTTATTTTGAAGACACTGCGGCTTATTTATGTGCCAATTATTCCCAGATAAGCATGTGTAGGACTGAGGTTTAAGTGCACTCTGCATGGAAGGCTTCCTAATGGAATCCGTTGATTCATCTACCTCTGGCTAATTGGCAAAACATTTTGAGATTCAGATAGCACCAAGTGTGAAATGCCGTAAGTCTGCTGTTAGTTTTGCTTACGAAATATAAGTTGGATCTTGGTTCATTCTTAAGAGTCGGCAAAAAAACTTCCCAATTCTAAATTTCCCAGGAAGTCCACATCCCTAGGGGTAGTCTGTTCCTCAAATGCAACAAACTCCTTATGCGGCATCTGTTTTATGTCAACTCTGTGCGAGTGCTAACTTACGTGGGCTTTGTGGGTCCCAGCACAGCGGGGTTCCTGTTTTCCATGATGGTCTGAATCCTAGGATGTAAAAGGGAAGATGGCATGACCACTGTGAAGAACTCTGCCACAAAGTATGTCCCACCTATTGGGAGATTCAGGACAGGTAAAAGGAAGTACTTCTTAGCACCGTGTGTGGTTGGCGCATTTTGCACTTGGCTCTTGGCCATTTGTGACCAGGTGAAGATGCCTGGGTCACAGGATGGTGCCTGACACCTCCACCTCTGGAGGTGCATGCCTGGGAATCAATGGATCTTGACTGTTTTCCACACACTAATACCCTCTCCTGTAGAATTCTATATGTCCCCTTTTATCTGCACAATCAGAATGAATTTCAGGAACCAAACTGCTTTTTTTGTGCAGGAGCAGCGAACAACCTTTTAGTTCATTGTTGTCACTTGTCTTCACTTGCCCCCACCTCACAGTTGTGAAGAATATTCTTACATTATGAGTGGTCTGTGTCACTTTTAAGAAAAATAGTATAAGAAAAAACATACATGCAGACTGTCCCTGGATAAAGTGACCTTTCTTCTTTAATTTCTCAATGTTCTTAACGCAGCTCAAGGTTGTCATCTTGAACTAGCCAGATGTTTAGCTGAAAATCTATCACAGTCAGTCCGTCATTTGAATAATAAGACTTTTGAGCCATCTTGCCCCAAAATGGCGTTCCTTTTTGGGCAACTGCAGCCTTGGTTTAAGGAGCCATTTGGCTCCCAGCTTGTATATCTGAGTTTCTAAAACTGGAATTTTCAGAATTTGCTCCCATGGGATGTAGTGATGGAGACCAACGGATGGCTTCAAAGGGGGGTTAGGCAAATGTATGGAGGATTGCACTGATGCACTCGCTGTGTGCTACTCCACTGTTGGAAGCAGAAGATAGTACACTGGCGCAATCCTCTGGGTACCAGTTGCTCACAGTCACAAGTGGGGTGTGTGCTGTTGCACTCGGATCCTGGTTGTGGGCTTCCCTTTGGAGCATATGGTTGGGCCACTTTGAGAAGAGTGGACTGGATGGATCTTTGATCCAGCAGGGCTCTTGATATGTTTTTTTGAAATGGGGGACCTGTTGCAGGACTCCCATCTTGCACCAGCCTTGACTGTTGGCCATGTTGACAGGGGCCGATGGGAGTTCAGCAACATCTAGAAGGCCACAAGGTTCCCCCCACTCCTTGTTGCAATGCTTTGCCCAAAAAGAGACCGAACATGGCTGATACCCATCTGCAGGCCCAGACGGGGCGGCGGCATATGGGCCACTTGGCCCGGGCCTCTGATTCCAAAGGGGGCCTCGGTCAGCATATTCACAATTGCAGGGGATGTAGTGGGGTGAACGCAGAGGCGCCAAGGTGGCGGTGGTGGGCAGATTCCCTGGGGCCATGGCTGGCAGCGCGAGAGAAAAGTTATCCCCAGGGTAAAAAGGGGGGGCCACATTTACCTGGCCTGGGCCTCTGCCTGGCTGTGCAAGGCCCTGCCCACCTGGAATCTTATTATCCCATTTCCCGTAGGGAGACTTCCTTCTGGACAAGTGAAAACACGATCCTCTGCTTGGCTCCTCTCCCCCTAATGCACAGGAAGGGCATGTAAATCATTGACTGTGCCTAGACTAGCAAATATTTCTAGAATTTTTGCAAATTGCCATTTTTGTCTTGTCAGATGCCACATGGCCAGCTTGAATTTGCCCTTGCTCCATTTGTGCAAGGACAGAGAACTGTCTGCCGTCTGGAGTGCCTCTCCCCACTTGCCCCACCAGCAAGAATGTGATTTATTTTTTTACTTGCTTATAAAAAGCAATGGGTATGTTGGGCTTGGTGAGCAGCTTTGGTGGGGTGGCTATAAGAAGTGAGCGGTCTCAGGAACCAACTGGACAGATAAGTGATGGGAACACAGGAAGCTGCCTTCTACTGAGTCCTTGGTCCATCTGTTGTTGACACTGACTGGCAGCAGCTTTCCAGGATTTCAGGCAAGGGGCTGTTCCCAGCCCTACCTGAAGATGCCTGTGATTGAACCTAAGACCTTTTGCATGCAAAGCAGAGGCTCCTCCACTGAGCCAGATCCCTTCCCACACATTGCCCAAGGCTTTTGATGTGCTCACGCTCTTACGTTTTTACTAGTCTTCTGGTAGTGATTGCGTTTGGCTTTCTGTAGCGCTCTTATATTTTCAGTAAGTTTTTTTATATTCTTTGTTTCCATGTTTGTCTTGCTGTAAGGTTTGTTGGGGCGCAGTTTCATGGAAAAGCAGTATTAAGAGTCTATTCCTTCTGTCTTTAGACAGCTTTGCTTAGTTGCCTGGTGCAGTTTTCTTACTCACCTTTGGCGACTGGGTGCTCACAGTCTTCCTATGAAATCCTTGGCGTTGTGGGAAGGATTCTTCTAAGTCATGGCAAGGGCTTGGCTTGGTTGCTGTAGCCTTGCCTATTTCCGGTGTAGCGTGGGATGTATTTTGAGACAAATCTGGCAGTGTGTACCAAAAACAACTGAGACCATGAGGATGGTGAGTGGTGGTGACTTCCTAAGCAGGGCTGCAGGGGAAAGGTCAACCAGACATCTACGCTTATTTTATGCCCCAGATGGAGAAGCTTGAGGTGGAGGCGTGGTAGACTGTTGCTGGGTTCTGAAGCTCCATCTCCCTTTGATACAGCTTATTCAACTTTGCAGCTCATGGTTGAAGTTGTTAGCCCAGCAGCATCTGAACACAGCCACAAGTTCTCCATTATCAGATGGAACTTTGGTCTGAGCCAGCTGGGTCCTTATTATGTACGTCTTCTAATTTTTCTTTTTCTTTTTTTTGAATTATTTTTTATTAATTTCCAATAAAAAAGAATTTTTAGTCATACATTTTCAATACAATCACAAATACATATTTTTGACTTCCATCAGTTCATCCGTGAATCCTCCGTGTTCTCATCTTTATACTGCAAGTTCAAAATTTGTCATTGTCTTTTATCTTAAAATCTACCTACTCCCCCTCTTCCCTTTTTTACAATGTTTCTATACATATTTCTTCACAAAGCTTCCTGTAAACCCACAAACGTTATTTGTTCATCACATATGCTTTTCATATAATCCACAAATTTACTCCAGTCCTCGGTGAACTTGTGATCTCGTTGGTTTTGGACTTTCCCTGTTAATTTATCTAGTTCTGCATAGTCTGTTAATTTCAACGTCTCCTAATTTTTCCACCCATCCCCTAGCTCTAGTTTCTTTCAAATACATGAATGAAGTCAATTGTGAGCATTGGGGTTTCATGGTTCATTTAGCTGCTCGAGATGCATTAAGGACTTAAATCAGTTGTCTTGAGCTTGTCCTTCTGGATTGGTGAAGAAAGCTGCCTTAAAAAAAATAAAATGCTCTGACTCACTTCAACTTCATCAAAGCTGTCGACAGCTCAGGGAACCCTGCATTGTGTTCTGTGTTCAGATGGCTGGTCCCAGATCAACAGAGGCTCATGCCTTGCCAGAAACACTTTTGGGCTTCATCTCTAGTGAAAATAAAAGTGTTAAATTGTCATCACCATCCTTTTTTTTTATTGCCTTCTAAGCAACCTTCTCAAGGCGATTTACACCTAAGATTATTGAAATAGTTAAAATTACAAAACCAGATATATTTTAAGCAAGACTGAAACCCTAACAAGTACCGTAGATGCTCGTGGCAAAGCCCCCTTTATCCACCCGAGAAAGCTTGTCAGAACAGAAATGTCTTCCGTTGTTTCCGGAATAAAGTTGGCACTTGATTTGTTTGCTTTGTGTGTGCCTCCTCTCACAGTCTTGTGAGCGCAGATAGGATCACCGAAAAATCTAAACTTCCTTGTTCTGGTTGCCTCTGCTAATCACCCCAAGTCTTCCACTGATATAACAATCTTTCCCAAACTCTGGGTTCTTGAGATATTTGAAGATGGAGATATGGTAGCCATCTTCAAATATCTCAAGGGCTGTCACATGGAAGAGGGAACAAGCTTGTTTTCTCCTCCTCTGGAGGGTAGGACTCGAACCAATGACTTCAGATTACAAGGAGATTCAGACTAATAATCGGGAAGAACTTTGACAGTAAGGGCTGTTCAGCAGTGGAACGGTCTCCCTCTGGAGGTTGTGGACTCTCCTTCCTTGGAGGTTTTTAAGCAGAGCTTGGATGACCATATGTCATGGATGCTATAGTTGAGATTCCCACATTGCAGAGGGTTTGAGTCGAAGACCTTCGGGGTCCCTTCCAACTTGACCATTCTATAATTCTAGCACGTGAACAACATGAGAGCCCTGCTGGATCAGGTCCACCTAGTCCAGCAGTTGACTTGCCACAGTGACCAGCCAATTGTCTCTAGACAACCTGCAGGCAGGGCATGAATATGGCAGCCCTCTCCTGAACACGGCTTTCCAGCAGGTGACAATCAGAAATGTCCTTGGTGTGAATATGGAAGTTCTATCTCACCGCTGTGGCTAATAAATCCACCGGTGGCTCTCCACCTCCTCTACCGAGTCATACCATTGGCGCATCAAGCCCAGTATTGTCTACACACTGAGATCTTCTGCTGACTGATTTAAGAGATACCATTGCCTTTACTTTCCAAGGTGTAGAAGGATGAGCATGTTGAACTTTTTTTTTCTACCAGCCCAATTTCTGTGGAGGTTTCTGTTTAAATTGCAGTAAATGCAACAGTCTCGTGGTACCCTTTTAAAGGCAAACGGGTTTACCGCAGCCTCGGCTGCCGTGTTTGCTGTCCTCCATTGCTGTCTTGGGTGCTTCTCCTTGTTTGCTTTAATGCCAGAGTGCTTTTATTTGTATAATTCGGGGCAAAGTACACCTGACTCTCGGTTTAGTCCCCAAATAATGCTGTTGTTGGGCACGGCCTGCGGCTCACACAGTCAGTAGTAGGGCACAAGTTCAGTGGCAAGCGTTTGGTTTTTTTAAATTTAAAAAACCCAAATAATTCTCTAGCTTTCCTCCATTTTACAACCCTGTGCCATGGGTGCAGTGGCAGCATCCTAATATCCTGGGCAGCAGGTGAGCCTTTCTCTCACCTGCTTCACCCCTAATAGTGACTCTCCCACCTGGAAACCATGTTTTTCTGCCACAATTTGTCTCTCCCCCCCCTCCAGCCATCTACTAATATGTGCTAAGACCTATTTTATGTGAGAGGAGCTCAAAAGGTGGTCAGGGAAGTTTTTAATGTGTGACATTTTAGTGTATTTTTGGTCTTTGTGGACGCCGCCCAGAGTGGCTGGGGAAACCCAGCCAGATGGGCGGGGTACAAATAATAAATTATTATTATTATTAAAGGTGTTATTTTGTTTTAGTTGCCATTTTGCTGAGCAGTTGTAATTCTGGATTTGAGTTCCTGTTTCGCGTGCCTCCTTGTGATAATTTTTTAATGAAAATACGTGGTTCGTAAACATTTAAATAGAAGTAAAATCCGTGCCTCTGAACTTTTGAGGGCAAGGGCTCCATTTGTAACACAATCCCCACTTCAGAAGCGGAGCCCAACTAATTTCTCCCTTTCCTCCCTTTTGCTTCTCCTCTTAATGTTGTCAAAGCGGCTGAAGTTAGCTGTGCTTCGTGCTGGTTTGATTGAATGCAGGTGATTCTCCAGCTGCCCAAGTAGAAACCCTAGAGAAAGACTGGTTCTGTTCTCTGACCTTGCAAGTTATTTGTAGCTACCTTGTTCCAAAATATGGATTCACCTGAGAAATAGGAAGTCCGTTTCCCCCAAAAAACATAACAAAAGCTAGTGTACCAAGTTAGCTTTATCTCTTCTGGAATCTCCAGCTTCTGTGTGGGCTTATAA
Organism: Podarcis raffonei; assembly: GCF_027172205.1. NCBI lineage: Eukaryota > Metazoa > Chordata > Lepidosauria > Squamata > Lacertidae > Podarcis > Podarcis raffonei. The sequence goes on along the minus strand of NC_070616.1, from coordinate 8,089,243 downwards.
GGCAGCTCGTATGCCCTTTGGCTATTTTTAGCGTGGAAAAAATTTCCCGGCCCCTGTGACTTCAGTTTTTAATGCAACCGGGTCCTATCCGGCATGTCTCTTCACCCTGGTGGCTGCATTCCCTGACACTGTGTCGCACATCCTTCTAATTCCACTGCATTACACAATTATATCGTTATGCGATTAGGGGGAGAAGGCTGTGAAATTTTAAAGGTGCTTCCTATTGAGAATCTTCTCTACGCCCACTATGTTGACCTCTTGCTTCCTTCCGGGCTTTTTCTTTTTCTTTTTTTTTGCTCCTCTGGCTCTCGGTTCGACCTACCATCTCATTACTGAAGACTAGAAACTTGGTGTTTTATGCAATTAAATGCAGAGTGCAAATAGCCTTAATCCAAGGAGACGAAAGAATACTGTACAAACTTGTTAACATTGCACTATTGTCTTGGCACTTTGTGGTACAAATGCAGTCTTCTGGCATCCCTCTCTCATCTCCCATTCCAAAGCCCATGAGCGATCAGGGCTCAACAAAGACTAGTTTCTTGGATATTTTCACCTCCCAGTTCCAGAAAATACGTAAGCCCCTTTCTCTCAAACTACTGCAAAGTTCCTTGGAAACTTAACGGTGGTGTGGATAATCATTTTTGTCTGTGGACTGTGTGAATGAGAGCCAGACAGTGTATGCAAAATTCATGATACTGATCTCCTTAGTTTAGGGGTTGCCAAAGGCTCATGGACAAATTAGGGTTTTGGAGCAAGTGTTGTGGGTACTTGCTCCCTCTGGTCACATCTTTCACCTTTTCCCCAGATCAGTCCTCCCCACTGACAGAGGGAAGGATTGCACACAAACATACAAATTTTGCATTTCTGCACGTTCTGTGTGACAGTCAGAATGAATAGAATTTCTGAGCCCTGATAAGCCTGTAGAGCTGAAAGAGAAGGAGGGAAAGAGCATTGCTTGCCCAAGTTCCTCCCCTTTTGTGTAATTTTTATGGGAGAAAAAAGTAACCACCAAAGGAGCAGCGAGTTTAGAGGGGAGGCGGAGCTCAGAAGCTTTTGGAGCCCTCAAGGACACTGTTGTGGCTGCAGAACGCGACGCTGGTGCCTCCTGTCTCCTAGTGTTTGGGTTTTAATTTAAAAGCACTTTGATGGGTCTGACCTGAATCCGGAGAAGGTTTCAACCCTTTCACCCCAGGAGATAATGCACCAGCAAATGCACATTTCCAAGTGCAGAATCCTTGAGTCTACTGACGAAACTGGAATCCCATCCCAGGCTTGGGAACGATGCCAGCATGTGCAACACAGCAGCTTGCCATGTATGTGTGTGCTGAAGTGAACATCAGCCAACTTCTTCCCTTCTCAGATCTTAGGCAGAGCTGCCTTGTCCGCCCCTTAGAAACCCTGCGCCACTAGTTCATTTCGGCCCTTATATGGATCCGCTTACTGCAGGATTTGTCCGTTCTGGAGGGGAGCTGTGCTTATTGATTCTGCAGCACGTAAAGGAGGAATTTGGGGGAGAGAAAAAAACCAACTTCCAAAGAGAGCTGGTGCTATTGTGCCCACCATTTAGTAGATGTGAGGAGCCAGGTGTTCAATGTCTAGCGGACACATTTTTTTTCCAGGGAGAAGCTGCAAGCATCACAGGAAGGGTATATTTCTAGAAGGGTGTGTCTGAATCTGACCCAGTGTGCAATTTCGGCTCATTGCCTCAGGTGGGCATGGGGAACAAGTGGCCTTCCAGATATTTCTGAACTACAACTCCCATCATCCCTAGCCATGCTCGCTGGCACTGATGGTTCAGCAACATCTGGAGAGCCACGAGTTCCAAACCCAGACCTAAGGGAATTGCCTACTGGAGGAGGGAGTAGGGGACTGCCCCAAGTTCTCGTTGAGGTGGTAAATCTGTATCTAGAAGAAGCATTTCCACCCTTGCTTTCTACATGCAGGGATATATATATTTGCTGCCTTAGAGAGGAATATTATATACATATATATTTGCTGCCTTAGAGAGGAGTATTTCTACACACTCCTTGACCACTGTGATTTAAACTTGGACACAGGTTTTCCTTCTCCCGGTGCTATATTTAGTTCATTCACCTGGGTAGGGGAGAATCTGTTGTTGTACTTCAGCTCCCATCAGCCCCAGGCACTAAGGTCTGTGATCAGGGATGATGGGAACTGTAGTCCAACCACATCGAAGGCCCAGAGGTAGAATCCTAAATTGTAGAGTTGGAAGGGATCCCGAGGGTCAGCTATTCCAACCCTCTGCAATGCAGGATGCTGTTAATGCACTCTTGAGTATCATTGCATGCCAATTATACCCGACACTTGGAATTTTAAATTCCCTTGTAAGCAAGGGTGTCTGGAAGGTAGGGAGAGAAGCAGCACAATAGGGGAAGAGCAGAGGCTGGTGCAGGGCAACATAGCTACTTCTTGGGGAATCGCAGCACCTTTTGCATGCATATAGAATCCCTCCCCACTGCCCCATGCCAAGTTTCTAGTCCTGTTGTGGGTGATTTCTAGTGAAGTTTTCAGAAAGTTGGCTGAATAGTGAACTGGGGAGGTCTCGTGAGTGTCTCCTTGCCCACCTCCCTTAATTAGAAACAGAGCATATGCAGTGTAAGTTTTCGTAAGAGCAGGGTTGATGAATCTGTGGTCCTCCACAGTTTGTTGGACTCCGTCAGCCCCGGCCAGCATGGGAGTTGTAGTTCTAGCAGCATTTGGAGAGCAAGTGGTTCCCCACCCCTGTCCTAAATGTCTTGGCACTCTTCTAATTTTTGAACAGCTGCTGCCTCTTCTGTCCTCTTGCAGTCCTGAATGCAAATCTACGCTTTGCAGAATCAAATGTTATTGGTGCCGCATCTTTTATTATTAGAGATCTGTTTCATGCTGCTGGCCATCGTGATTAATGGAACCTCCATGTTCAGTGGCAGAATATCTCCTAAACTTAGAAGATGGGGGGGGGGACGACAGCAATGGGAGAGGGCTGTTGTCTATCTTCTTCACTTCTTGTGTGCTTCCTGGAGGCATGAGATAGCTCAGTTGGTAGAGCACGAGGCTCTCTTAATCTCAGGGTCGTGGGTTCAAGCCCCACTTAGGGCAAATCATTCCTGCATTGCAGGGGGTTGGACTAGATGACCCTCGTGGTCCCTTCCAGCTCTACAATGCTATGATTTTGTTATATCTGGCTGACCTGTGGGAGAGAACTGATGATGAACTAGAAGGACGTCTGCCTGATCCTGCTGGGCTCCTTTCATGTTCATGCGCTGTGATGCGCTCCCAAGCCTTCAGCCGCAGGTGGTTTATAAACTTAAAGCTGCTTTAGCTCTTCTTCTTTTGGTTGCTCAGTTTTATTCCCAGCATCTCCAAAGAGGGATGGGTAAGTGGGTTGCTTTGCTCTTGGACGCTTCGTCATACATAAGGGGAGAGCCTGCCTTTGGCTTCTGAGAACCTGAGTCCTGACAAAATTGCTGGAAAAAGCCCAACTTTGGTGGATGATTCACAAATGAGAGGCTCTTGTGTCTTGGGAATCACCAGTCCTCATGGCTCAATAATAAAAATAAAAATAATAAAAATAAAAATAATGACACTGGAATGTTACAAGCAATTTTTAATTTATTTTTTAAAGCCCAGATTGTTCCTCCAGCAGCTCAGATCAGGGCTTCGCACCTGCTTTGTCTCAATGCAGCCTTCATCCCTCGCCCTCCTAACATGCTTCAAATGTATCTCACTCAGCTTACCTTCTGCTTTCTTACTTCTGGAAAGTGTCCTGGGTTCCCCTTGGAGAGCCCTCAAGATGCCATCATCATTAAATGGCAGTAGAAGAAATCCCTGCAGATTTTCCTCTGCATGAGAGAGAGAGAGAATCTTTTTAGAAAACTCCATAAGCACCTTGTCATCATAGCCTCGTTCCCCGTGAAGTGGGGCAAACCTGTGTCTGTGCTGTACCCCTCCAGACTTTTGGGTTGGGGAGGGCTCTTCCATAGAGCAACAAAGACCTCGTCTCTGCATGCAGAAAAAGAGCGGGTCAGGCTCTTTCCCCACATGCAGGCTTTTTGCATGCAGGGAGTGTATTTAGTTTGTATGGAAGATCGTTCTGACACGTAAGCCTCCCCGCTCCAAGTCTGAGGGGTACAGCCGGGACACAGGCTTGCCCCACTTCTCTGAGAACTAGACCTTGGAGCTGATATTCCTGGTTCTACACTTCCAACCTTGGGAGGACGAGTCTGTGCCCTTGGAGACACCCAAACTCTGCTGGCTGCCAATGTAAACTGTGAGAGTGTTCTGCAGCAAGCAGCTCTCTGAATGGGCAGCTGTTTACCCCTGACATTCCAGCCACAAGGCCCGCAGATTCTCCTCTGTTAAGGAAAGGAATGCCAGCCTTGTCTTTTTATAACTCGAGGGGAGCTCTTGCTCAAGTAACAGGTTGGGCAGAATACAATGTGAACCTCAATTTTTGTCACTTATCTTGACTGTGGAATATTCCTGTTAGGGGTAGACCCACTGAAATTCATGGGCATGAGAAAATTGGGTCCATTAATTCCATTGGGTCTCCTCTGAGTAGGACTTAGGCCTGATTCTCGTGAAGGCAGGGATTTCCAAATTTATTTTAGATGGCAGCTGATGCACAACAGATAGACCACGTCCCCTTTTCAGCCTTCCTTGTGCCGTACAGTTTGTTGTACAACATTCAGTGCAACAAAAAGCACTGTGTGTGTGTGTGTTGTTCTGTTCTGTTGTGGATCTATGACGAACATCTCTGATGCATGTTGCTGTATTTGAGATCCTTATCTGCAACTATAAACATTTTTGCTCCTGTAAACCAAAAGAGAATAATCATCATGTGATCTTTATGGTCTTGAGGTCAAAATGAAGATCAGGGGCTACTGGGCAGAGCATGGCGGGGGCACTTGAGAAGGAAGATTATGGAAAGGTGACCAGCACAGTATATCAAACCAGGTGTTTGCAGCACAGATTTTCTTCTGGTGGGTGATTTCCTCTGCTTGCATATGTTGATGGTGCATATTTCATGGTCAAAGGTGGGGATGCATGTTGTCTTTGATTTGAAAGTAGTAGTCCAAGCATTCAGCAGGGCTCAGTTATGTGGGGAGGCAGAGGGTTCCTTAATACAGCGGTGCCCTCCAGAAGCCGTTGGACTACAACGGGTGGGGAGAGGGCTCTTGCACTTGGGTTTGTGCTTGTGGGCTCCCCCTTGGGGCATCTGGTTGGCCACTGTGACAATAGGATACTGGACCATTGGCCTAACCCAGCAGACTCTTCCTATATTATGTAGGCCAGTATGTTGGCTGTTTCTGCTTTAATACCCAACATTCCCCACTTTTAGGCAAAATATGCCTCCTAGATCCTTCAAAGCCTAGCAGCTAAACTGACTGGGCCACTCTGACCCACTGCAACCCATTTTTATTTCCATTGTTATTTTGTAGGCCTCTATCATGTTGCTTACTACTTGTTAGGATTTTTTTTTTTTAAGTATTGATCATGTGGCTTATTTTGTATGCGAGGAGCTGCCTTTGAACTCTTTCTAGGGAAGAATCTTAAATGCTTAGAATATTCACAGCCAAGTCTTCATAGAAGGTTCTGCATAGTTGTAAATCAAAACACGCTCCCTTCCCAATTCCTAAAAAACCTGCTTTGCGCCCCCAGAGGTACCTCTGAAATGTTAGCAGACATCGCCCCCCTTCCAAGAGTGTTTTCGTAGCCCTTGAGGACTAGAAACTTAATTTTTTAAAAAAACCTGAGCTATTCAAGATGGAGAAACTAGACTTCTGAGCTTCTGCAGCTTGGATGCCTGATTGCAGGCTAGTCTTGAGTGTTTCTGAGCACTGTTGGTATGATCCTGGCTACACAGCCTCTCATAGTGGCAAGGCCACAAGGTTTTGGTGGCGTTTTGGTGAATGCTGGACAAGCTCAGCCGCTCAGTTGTTAATGTTGCCAAAGCTAATCCTTTGCCAACTTGGCACTCCCTGGATGTTGTCCTTCCCATCATCTCCAGCCAGAGTGGCCAATAGTCAGCGATGGCGGTCAAGGAACACTGGAGCATGCCAGCTGGCTTAGATGTTCTCAGAACAGTGCGAGGAAAACTGAAGCCTTTAACGTGACGCTCTGTGTTTTTGTTTCTTTTTGTCTCTAGGTGTAATCGCTGAGGATCTGCAAAATGGCGCTCCGCTTCCGCACCTTGCTGCCCTTTGCCATCCCTGGAGTGCTGGCGCTCATCGGGTGGTGGTGGTTTTCTTCACGCAAAAAGGAGCGTGCGAGCAATCACGACAGGCGAGACTTGGCCAACATAGAAGAACACAGGATAGGCTCCCTCAAGAAAGAGCCTTCCGCTAGAGAAGGGGTGCCATTGAACAGCCAGCCGCCCCTGCCCCCAGAAGCCAAGCAGCCTGCTGAACCAGCCTTTACTGTCGAGTCTTCGGCAAGCCTGCAGGCCCCTTTGGAAAGCAGCGCTCAGCGCTGGGACCCCCCAAGAGACCGGCCTGTCACGGCAAAAACAACCACTGAATCCAACAGGGTTCAGGACGACAGTGAAAAACTGGAAGTGACGGGGTGCCGAGATGTACCTAGATCCCCCGCACAGGAGCCTTCCCTTCCGGGCGCTCAGATAGCTGACGGTACCTGTGCTGGTGAAGCTTCTATCGAGAGGCCACTGGCAGCCACTCGAGTGGCAGACCGGGTGCCATCGCCAGTCTCGACGGCAGCAGCTCTGCTAGAGAAGTCTTCTAGTTTAGAGAAGTCTGGGGATAGCGGTTTGGAGGAGGTGGTCCAGGATGATGCACCAGAGAAGCCTTTGAAAGAAGGCCTCTGTTCTGTAGCAGCCACCTCCTCAGATGCGGGTTCTTTGGCTGCCCCATGCTCCCAAGTGGCAGATGATGCTGTTTCTCAATCCTCTGTGGATGCCGCTGGAAAGGAAGAGATTGGTGGTGGCTGCGCCGGTGCGGCAGCCACAGAGATGGAAGCGGAGGCTAAATGCGTCAAACCTGCTAGCGCAGAATTGGCCCAGAAAGAAGAGACGTCCAGTTCGAACGCTGGTAGTACGTTGAAGCGCCATGGATTTGGAGATGTTGGCTGTAAGGGGAGTTTGGAGAAAGCGAGGGTGGGAGGCATCAGCTTAGACAAAGAAGAAGTCGAGAAGATTGAGCAGGTTGCCATACATATAATTTCCAACGTCATCCAGGCAGCCACCGAGGAAGTGCTTTCTGGGTCGGTCAGCGACATGTCGGATAGGATCTCTCAGATGGCCAGCCGGGTTGAGAAGATCTCCATGGCAGCTGCCGGCCAAGCAGAGTGCAGCAAGGGCCACGGCTGTGTCGCTGAGAAGGCAGCGGCCGTAGAGGTGACTCCCCTGCTGGAAGAGAACGTCAACCGCCACGCCATGTACTCAAGCCACTTGACGCACGGCCTCTTGGGAAATCCAAGCCACGGCCTCTCCAGGGACTCCAGAAGCGCTGAGCAGCCTGCCGGCGACCCAGCCGCAAACCATGAGGATGAGTTGGAAGATGCTCAGACGATGACAGAAGATTCCGGCTGCAGCGCCTGCACCTCGGAAGACGGGGTGAGTGCAGAGGACCTCTTGAAAAGCACCTCCTCTCCCGCTTTGGGGCAGCGCCTGGATTTGCTGAACATGCCCGCGCTCAAAGACTCGGAACACAAGCTGGCGTCCAGCAAAAAGCCTCCCTCCTCCCCTACGCTAGCGGAGAACAAAGTGCCGTACAGCAACGGAGTGCTGAAGGAAGACTGCCCCCATCGGAGGCACGACCAGCCGTGGTCGGCAGAAGCAGATGCAGACAACTCGGGGGGTAAGGATTCCTGTGTCCCGGTTTTCTTGCATGTGTCCTGTTTCTTGTTTTTTTCACCAAATTTATTTGCAGCATTAACTGCCCATCATCAAAAGATTCCAGGGTTGTGTAAATAAAATGGAGTCCTGCTTCCTTGGAGAGCTATGAGCATCTTACACTGGGCTGCTCTGGGTGTAAAAGTAAGGGTTTGCTTTCTCTCCTTCAAAATACATAAACGCTAGAATTTTGGGGTCACTCTAGAAATGTATTGGCAGCAGATTCGGGGCACACCCAAAAGTCCTGCTTTTCTCAGCTTGTCATGAATGTGTCAGGTTTGCTATTGTGAGATGTAGAGGCAGCTTAAATGGCTTTAAAATGGAGTTTGGCTCTTTCAGTTGTTATTGTTAATTTAAGTGGAACCAGTGTTGTCGGAGGAGCTGTCATGGTGCTTTCCTGATGTATGTATGCATGTTGACTCTATATCCCTTCTGAAGGAGCCCAGGACGGCAGACATGTCCACAATTTAAAAACAGAGTGAAAGCATTCTAAAACTGTTAAAACAAATTTTTTTTTTCCTTCCAGTAGCACCTTAAAGACCAACTAAGTTAGTTCTAAGAACTAAGTTCTTAGTTCTAAGAACTAAGAGCTAACTTAGTTGGTCTTTAAGGTGCTACTGGAAGGAAAATTTTTTTTTGTTTTGACTATGGCAGACCAACACGGCTACCTTTCTGTAACTAAAACTGTTAAAACACTCTTAAGCTTCTCTGGGGAGGGCACTTCGCAACCAGGATGCTACCACCAAAAAGGCCCACCCCTCATTAGTCGCCTGCATGCCTCAGGTTGGTATGGGGATCTGGAGAAAGGCCTTTGAAGATGATATTGAAGTCTGGGCAGGTATAGCTGGAGGGATATGATCCTTCAAGTAACCTGGCCCTGAGCTGTTCAGGGCTTTGAAACGTTAATACCAGCACTTTGAATTGGACCTGGAAATGGGCAGAAAGCCAGCACGGATGGTGTAGCCATGCATGTTTTCATGATTTTTTTTCCCAGTAGCATATTTTTTAATTTTCTGTGTGATTTGTTTTGTACTTGTAAACTGCATAGAAGCTCCATTTGGCTTTTAAGCGGTATGTAAATTAATTGTTTTTATTATTGTTGTTGATGATGAGGATGATAACGTATTGTTAGGTGTTCCATCTCCCCTCACCTGCAAGATCTTTTGTAGAGGTCTGGACCCAGATATATTCTTAAAAGGTCCCCTTTTGCTGAATGGTGTTTATTTATATTTATAGACAGAACTGGCAGCTCAGGAGGCCCCGCAGAACTTGTTCACTCTGCTGTAAAGTATGTGTGTATGTTAGATTTACTAGAATTATCAAGGTGGGTTAGCGTGAACAGTCCTTAAACTCAAGATGACTTTAGAGGAGTTTTTTTTGAGAACCAACGCAAACCTCTCACAATATTGCCTTTCTCTTAGACACAAGGGGCAGCTAGCCTGCAGCCTTCTTCTATCTATTGTTGGCCACCGAACTCCCATCAGCCCCAGCTGATGGGATTTGTAGTCCACAAGCATCAGGAAGGCAGTAGGGTCGCATTATCTAAATGTGTGTAGAACTTCAGCCTTGGTTTCTAGTGTTTAATGCTGTATTGATGGCTGTGTTTGTTGAAGGCAATGAACACCCTGGCTCAGGCTGTTTTGGGATGGGGGTCTTCCCCTCCATGACTCTATGCCAAATCATTCCTCACCTGAGTTTCTTTCAGTAGCAAAGTGGAAAATTTGTAAGGGCCCTATGGGTTCTTGAACATTCACTTTCAGGAGCATGCATGTGGGAAGACGCAGGCTATACATAAGCTATACATTTAAAGCACATTCCACCCCCTGCAAAGAATCCTGGGAGCTGTAGCTTACCTCTCGCAGAGGGTTGTATCCAGTGCTAGCCCCACTCAAGAGTAGACCCATTGAAATTAATGGACATGGCTAACCTAGGCCCATAAATTTCATTGGGTTTATTCTGAGTAGGCCTTGTCTGCATACAACACAAGGAGACAATTCACATAGTGTGTGTGTGTGTGTGTGTGTGTGTGTGTGTGTGTGTGTGTGTGTGTTGTAGAGGGGAGAGCTGCTTTAAATGTATGGTGTGCCATGAATGGAAAGACCCCCTTTCCCTTAGCCTGCTTTGTAGAATAAGGAGGATCCTGTTTCAGAACTCCTGCTAGGTGTGTAGTTTCACCCCGGCTCTTAATACTTCCTCATATTTCAAACTTATTTATTTATGTATAAGATTCTGTAACGTGCCTCAGAGCTGCGGAACTTATCTCTCTTTGTAGGTTCGGATGTAAATAGCATGGATTCAGTGGACATTGGCTGTGCCCTCAGAAATAAGGACAGCTGCCAGAATTCAAAGACCGGAGCAGATTCTAATAAGACAGAGCTTGTTATCTGGGAGATAGAGGTACCAAAGGTAATGCCCCACATTTCTGGTGGAATCTGGCCTAACCAAAGTTTTGCTTCATACCTGAAAGTGTGTTGCCTATATTTACACATGGCTGTATCAATGCAGAATCATTCAGACGTAATGGAAACATATAAGACATGCCAAGCAGGAATTGTTGAATATATCTTCATATTAATCCTGTCTCCCTGAGGACTTGTGGATGAGCACGCGTGTTTAGACATGGAGGCGTCTGTGCAAGCAACTGGGATTTTGGGGGAGCTTTCAGGGCCCATAAGAGAGCAGGTTGGAGGAGAAATCCTGGAGACAGTTTTGCTCAAGGCGTTTAAAAAGAGAAGTAGATGGGTGGTAGTGAGGGGCTTCTTTGGGTGTCTCACTGCAGCCTGAAGAAGCTCATCCTGGAGGGGAGTGGCCTGGCTAGTGTAGAAGCTTGGAAGAGTAGCTGACTTGTTGTAAGAAGATGGTGCATGGAGCTAAGCATAAAGAGCATAAACACCAAAAGCAACTTGAGAGAGCAAATGCTTGTCAAAATAATAAAAAAGAGGATGAAAACGTAACCCCTCTTGGCACAGAGCCCCCAGCAAGTCATTTCTCCTGACTTCAGAACTCAGAAGGGATCTGATCTGATCTAGCTCAGCGTTGTTGACATGGACTTGGCAGCAGCTCTCCCAGCTGTCCCTGGAGATGCTGGAGAATGGACCTGGGACCAGAAAAGCTGATGCTCTGTCTGCTATGACTCTTCCTCAAACTCTTTTGAGATGGAGCTTCAGCCTGACAGGTGGTGCTCTCCAACGTCTGCTTGGAGACCTCCAGTGAGGGAGACCCCAAACAGGGCCCACTTCAAGAAGGTTTTCACAATGTTCAGCCAGGACCCACTGACTTCAGCTTCATTCTGTGTGCAGAACGTTCCTTCATGCTGTTTTTGTTCCCTGCAGCATTTAGTCGGACGGCTGATTGGGAAGCAGGGGAGGTACGTGAGCTTCTTGAAACAAACGTCCGGTGCCAAAATCTACATTTCCACACTACCTTACACCCAGGACTTCCAGATCTGCCATATAGAAGGTGAGTGGGTGGGATGGCAGATGGCTGAGCGAGTGGTTTGGCTGGGTCTCTAGCGGGGCGTCTAACCAAGAGGTTGTGTCTAGGGAGCTGCCTTTCCATGGGTCCCCTGTTGGAGGAAGTATGCCTCTGCACACCAGTTGCAGGTGGAATCCCGGGTGCGGAGAGGGCTGCTGCGCTCAGGTTCTGCTTGTGGGGCTTCCCTTGAGGACAGCTAGGAACATAGAAAGCTGCCTTTTGGGCCATCGGTCCACCTAGCTCAACATTGTCTACACTGACTAGCAATTGCTCTTTAGGATTACAGACAAGGATATCCTCCCAGGTGTCATGGCCTGGTTGGATGCAGAGGAATGGTGGGAGGAACCAGCTGGGGAACTCCCAAGGGAAGAAGGTTCAGGACTCAGGCAGTGGTGGTGGGACAACAATGAGTGGTCAGAGGGAGAAGACTGGGAGGAGGAGGTGTCGGAAGCTAATGAGGTACCAAGGCTCAGTGAGTGAGGAGAGTTGGTGACAGAGAGAAGTCAAGAGGCAGAAGCTGAAGCTGGTGAGTGGGATGAGGGAGGCCAAGAGGCAGAGATGAGTCAGGCTGCTGAAGAGTCACAGGTGTCTCCCTGTCCTGCTGCCACAAGCTCCCTTCCCACGTGGTCTCCCAGAACCAGAAGAGGCATGAAGCGGGAGGAGGAAAGACAAGCACGCAGGGGCAGTCTTGGGTCGTTGGAAAAAACCCTGGAGAGGAGGAGGAGGAGACATAGTCAGCTGTGGGGAGGCAGGGACCTTTAGTCTCATTGACTGGTCCAGGGGGGTAAGACCTACCAGGGATGAGTTCCTGTGTTCATTAGGCCTGACACTCCACCAGGTCTGTGCAGACCCTTTTCTTGCTAATAAGCAGTTAACTCCAGTGTCATAGAGCTCTACCACTGATCTATGGCCCTTCCCCACCTGGTGGGCAATTGTGAGAACAGAATGCTGAGCTAGATGGGCCTTTGGCCCAATGCACCAGGACTCCTCTTACACCCTTACATGTCACATGGTTGGTCCACCTAGCCTGGCAGAAGCTGTTCTGCTGTTATCTGTGCAGCCTTGAACAAGTCACTCTTGTTGTGGCGAGCATAGTTAATCACCCTGCCTCACAGAGATGCAGACAAGTTTGATCTCCTGCTTTGTCTCTGGAAACCTCCTAAGCATCTGCCTCTTTTTCTCTCCTTCACCCCCACCCGCCCCCCAAAAGGCTCTCAGCAAAACGTCGACAAAGCCCTGAGCCTGATTGGCAAGAAGTTCAAGGACCTGAGCCTCACCAATATCTATGCTCCACCACCTCCCCCGCTGCCAGTGCATTCTCTCCCCATGACCTCCTGGGTAAGCGCAGGGTCTGTGGGATATCTTTGGGGCATAATAATAATAATAATAATAATAATAATAATAATAATAATTTATTTGTATCCCGCCCTCCCTGGCCGAGGCCGGGCTCAGAGCAGCTAACATCATAAAAACAACACTATGCATAAAAACCGACATCAGTTAATTAAAATACATCTTAAAATTAATTCAGACAAGTTAAAATCGGGGCAGGTGGCAATTATCAGGGTGGAATTGAGAGTGGTTAATACTGGCTGGGGCCAACTGTTTCCACTGATCATACAAAGACCTGTGAGCGGGTTGGGGGCCTCCTTTGGGCTTGTTTTATACAAAGGAAAGTAAGTCAAACTGCATCCTGCTCAAAGGCCTGGCGGAACAGCTCCGTCTTGCAGGCCCTGTGGAAAGATAGATGGCAAATCCCTTAAAGAGCTGCATGAGACACCAGCTGTTGAAGGCGTCAGACTCACTGGTTGGTGGGCTGCAGCATCATGCGGGTCCCTTTTCGGCAGGTCTCTGTAGTTAAGACTCCTGGGCAGTGGCGTGCAGTGAATCTTTTTTGTAGTGGAACAATTAGGGCCAGAGGTGCCAGCTTGTGAGGGCGATGTCATGTGCACAAGCATTGCGCCTCCCTAAGCTGGGCAAAAGGTTCCCAGGTTTTGGGAAGGAGGCGCCAGACTTCTAACACTTCAGTGCTCTGATTTACCAGGAACATTTAGGGGACTAGCCTGGTGCCCCTTGTCCACTGACAAGGGTTCTCAAAATGTGTAATGTGTTCCCTCATATATAACAGGCTTTGTGTAGGTGTGGGTAGATCTGTACAGTTGCGTGGGGTTTTTTAAGGCACTTTAAAAATTTTATGTTTGGTTTGCAGTTGAAGGGCAGGAAAGGAAGATATTTGCCCCCTAGGGCAGGAATGGGGGACCCTCTCCCTGGTCACACACACAAACACACAGAAATTCTGAGGATGGAGGGGCTATCATGAGGGCCCCCTTTGCCGATCTCAGCACCTGAGAGAGCCTGTAGGAACGGGGGCGGTCTTTCTGATATTGGGGGCCTGAGTCATTTAGGGATTTAAACACTAACGTGAACACATTGAATTGGGTTTGGGAATGAATGGGCAACCAGCGCCGCTGTTTTAAAATGGGGTTTTACGTGAGACCTAAGTGGGAAAGCCAGCCATTAACATGGCGGCTGCATTGTGGAGCAACTGATGTTCCCTAGCCATCTTCAGGGGCGGTGCTCGTTGCAATAATCCAAGATGTTACCTGAGTGGAAAAACATGTTCTCTCTCTCTGACAGCTCATGCTTCCAGATGGGGTAACGGTGGAAGTGATCGTGGTCAACCAAATCAATGCGGGACACTTGTTTGTGCAGCAGCACACGCACCCCACTTACCATGTCCTCCGTAGTCTAGACCAACAGATGTACCTGTGCTATTCCCAGCCAGGTATTCCCACCATGCCGACACCGGTGGAGGGTGAGTGCTTCTCCTTTCGATGTCTCTGGGACGCCTTTGGTAGAATCTGCCTGACTTCCACCATCGCTGGCTCTTAGCACAAGCTGCTTGCATTGGATGTGGAAAGGGATCCCGCAAACACAGCTTTTCCCATGTAGATTCCCAGGCCTTTGATCAGCACAACATTGCTCTCCCCTTTGTCTTGCAGAATTTAAAAAAGCACCCAAGTTTGTTTTATTATTACTTATTTATATTCATTTTCCATATTACATCTATACAAATCATACCTTAGTCTTACACTTAGCGACTTACCTTCCATTTATCTTATTTCATATTCTTAGTTTGCTACATCTCCTTTTATTTTCTCCCCCGTTTATTGTTTTCCTTGTCTTTGTCTTGTCTGCTGCTGCCCATAGGCTTATCCCACTTGCCAGTTAACCTTAAGACCACTCTTCTTTAAATATTCTTCAAAATGCTCCCACTTGCCTCTTGTTTTCTTTCCATCTTAATTCCTCATTTTGGCTGTTAAGCTTGCTAACTAAAGCAACACAAGTTTAGTTCCTCCAGGCTGCTGCCGGTGTTGCATATACCGAACAAACAATTAACAGTCCTTAGGCTGGGAAATGCCTAAAATGTTCCTTGCCACAGCCCAGCTTGCTAAATCTCTCTATTCTAATCTCTCTGTCCTGACTCAGTTCTATTAGTTGAGCTGCTCTGATGTCAGAGGAGCAGGGTGCCAAGGGAGCAAACAGAAGTCTCTTTCTTTCTTTCTTTCTTTCTAAACTGAAATTACAGCCATAAGAAGCTGCTTTATATATTTCATTTAATTTTCCTTTTATTTGGTATACATTTTTCTATATTGCTATACACAAGGAGGTTTTCACCAACAAAATATACAACACACACATAATAATCTGATCCAATTCAGAAAGTTATCTTATAGAATCAGACCTGTGGTCTATTTAGCTCTATGTTGATAAGCAGCAGTTCTCCAGGATTTCAGGCAGAAGTCTCTTCCAGCCCTACATGGGAGATGCTAGGGATTGACTCTGGGACGTTCTGCATGCAAAGCACATGTTCTACACTGATGTTTCCCAAACTTGGGTCTCCAGATGTTTTTGGACTACAGTTCCCATCATGCCTGACCATTGGTCCCACTAGCTAGGGATGATGGGAGTTGTTGTCCAAGTTTGGGAAAACTTGCTCTACACCCTGAGCTAAGGCCCTTCCCAGAGTTCTAGAAGCCATTTCAGGTGAACTGAGCAGCATTTTGGATCACAAACAAGTCAGTCAGTTCTCTATAATATAGTCACCAGCCACTCAGAGATAAACCTGCCACTTATGGCCTATGATGGAATGAAGAATTGATAGTTGTTTTATTATTAAAGTGCCAGTGCTGTCAGAAGTGTATTCAGGCTGTCTCTTCAGGTGATGCAAACGTAGGAGAAAGTCAAACCAATGGCTAAGGTGCCAAGTTAATTTCAGTCTTCACTTTAGATTCTACCTTTAGCACCGAATAGCATGAGAGTCATTCTCCCAGTTTTCAGTTTGCTCCTAAAAGAGAGTAACAGCAACCTTATCTTTGAGTGCTTAAACTGTAAAGGTTCAAAGTGGGTGAGTGATTGCTGGGGAACATGATGAGGCTTTTGCACTGAACAGGAAGTTGGAAACTCTCAAAGACTTTTTGCATGAAAAAGAGAAATAATGACACTTAGATGCCATTATTGAAGATAATGCTTGTTTATAGAGAGTGGTGTTTTTGGGTGTTATATTGGAGTGGTTGAAGTGAATATTGTTTATATATAGTGGACAAATGAAGAATTGGAAGTTCTTTAGTTTCTGAACTCTTACTTTTCTTTCTCTCCCTTTTAATACATTTTCTATATCCTGTTTTGTTATTTCTTTCTCCTCCCCCCCCCCCTGTTCATATCTTATTTAGATTAATGTCTTAAGGTAAAGGTAAAGGGACCCCTGACCATTAGGTCCAGTCGTGGCCAACTCTGGGGTTGTGGCGCTCATCTCGCTTTATTGGCCAAGGGAGCGGGCGTACAGCTTCCGGGTCATGTCATTAATGTCTTAGTTTGGATTAAAAAAAAGATATCTGATATTAAGCCTTGTAGTTCTTTTTATAAACCCTAATATAGTTTATTCTCTATAAAAAAAGAAAAGCTGGTGTGTGATCTCACATTTGATCCTTTCTTTCCAACTCTTGTGCTTTGCAGTTGGTGTTGTCTGTGCTGCTCCAGGCATGGAAGGGGCCTGGTGGCGAGCGCAAGTAATTGGCTACTTCAAAGACACCACTGAAGTGGAGATCAGATACGTGGACTATGGTGGATACGAGAGAGTCAAGATTGACACACTCAGGCAGATCAGGTGAGCGGCCCAAGAACTGCCCTCAGAAATGGCAGATAGCGGGTGCCTGTCCCTTCCCATCATTAAAGAGAGGGAAAAGTTGTCCTGTAAAAATGGGGGTGAAGGTGTGATACACAGAGAAGGCGGCCCTTAGCTTTTCAACCTGTTCAGCACTCAAGTCCTCAAGCCACACACTTCTGTTGCTGCCCCTAACAAGCTGTGATAGTTTATTGGTTGAGTTCTTGTTTTCTGGCAATCTCTCACCTTGCTTTTTTTTTTTTTTAAGGTCTGACTTTGTAACACTACCTTTCCAAGGAGCAGAGGTCCTCTTGGACAACGTAGTGCCCCTTCCAGGTAATGTCAGTCATTGGTGGCAGATTTTTCCTTTTACCTTTAGGACTTGTATTTGTGCCTGTGTAAGTGGCACGGTTCGTGTCTAGGGGTGTGAGATGAGGCGGAGGGTTTTTGGGGAGGACCCACCATTCAAACTGCGTAAGAACTCTTTAACAGCAAAACAGCAGAGCCTACTCAGGCTCTACTTCCAGCTCATGTTGCATTCTTGCAGAGAGGGGGCTGTTTACGGAGGTTAAAGCCAGTAGGATTAGGCTGTCCCTTCAAAGTTAATCAGAGTCATGCCTTAGTAGTGTCTGTAATTGGGGACCCTCTTCAGTGAAACCATGGGAGAATATTCCCAAGTTCTCCCTGGCCCCTCTTGCATGACCTGAACTCTTCCTGTGAAAGGCCAGGGACTGGATAGTGGCTGTTTTCAAACATAACTTGGTCTCTTCCATCATGCTGGGTTACTGCATGTACAGCTGCAGTAGCAGACCAGTTTTGCAAAAACAAAGGGGTGGGTGGAATGGCGCAGTCAAAGGTAGACTGCACCTTTTGCTGGGGGAGCACTACTCCTTCCATTTTGTGGAGAATTACCATATCTAAATATTTATACACTGCTGTTTCATTGTGGTTTTTTCCATGCACCAACATGGTTTATGGAGGTTGTACAATAGAAGCCACGTAAAAAAAGTTGAAGTTGCAAATTGTCCACTAACTGTTACAGAAAGTTGTTTTCTTAATGGCCTGCATAACTTTGCTGGCATAGAAGTTTTCAGTTTTCATTTAAAAGTTACACCAGATTGTGTTCTGCTGTTTGTGGGGCTGTGTGTGTGAGCACAAAGGCAAGAGGTAGGCAGATCAAACTTGGCAATTCCCTGATGGGTTTGTGTGAAAACCAAAGTTCTTTGAAATCACATTAAGACAGGCCCACCAACCAAAATAGCGTCTCAGGCAGGCAGGTGTAATGTTAAGAATCAAGGAACAGGATGCCTCTTGACCATACAGTCAAGCCAGTAATTTTTTTATTTCCTTCTTATTACCAAAATTTAGATACTATATGTCCCGCATGTTAAGGTCTCTGAAGGAAGAATTAAAGTACATGTTAATGATAGGAGTCCAGTGATGGAAGTGGGGGTGATATTGTTTGGGGGAGGGGTTGTCCTCCTTCACCCCAAAGTGGCACCTCCCATGCCGTGCTTTCATATTACATCACTGATGTGCTAGCTTTCTCCATGCAAGCAGGATCTCTTGTGTGTGTTGGAGCAGCTTTCAGATATACAGGAAAATGGTGCTACCTTAAGAGTAACACTCCTTCCTTCCTTTCCTTCTTTCCTGAAAGATGACGATCACTTTTCATCTGAGGCGGACACAGCTGTTAGTGAAATGACCAGAGGTACACCTTTGCTTGCACAGGTATGTGTCATGGCTGTGAGCTTTTATTGTTTAGTGCTGCCTTTTGTTGTGAGAAGCTTGACACAAGGCTCTAGTCCTACCTGGGAGCCATCCCCTTGGAATTTAGTGGGGCTTACTTCTGAGTAGCACTAAAAATCATGGCAGCAAGGATTGTTTCTTAAAACAAGGTTAGACACTTTTCAGCTTAGTTAGGCTAAGTACTTACGCAGCTGCAATGCCTTACTCTCCTCATCTTTGCCAAGAAAACCAGAACAACTTGGCTCTGCCCATGTGACCTTATCGGTCCTACTTGTATGACCTCCTCGGCTACAGCCACCCCACCAGGGGCTGCCAGCCACTGCTGCTCATGCTCCATTCGGAGCCACAGAATAGTGTTTGAAGACAAAAAGCACACTTGACGTGTAATACATTCGCCATTCCGAGCCAGGCAGATTTGTATACTGGGCCAGGTAATTGCAGATTTTGGTGACATTGCTAGTGTAAAACTGGAAATATCACTTCCGCTGTCTTTAGGCATGTTGCAACGTACCGGAATATGTCTGGAGGATAATTGTGCACTCTGCTGCTACTTCTGCTCTCTTGCTAGGCATTAATAGACATCTCTGATTCCAGGTGACAAATTATGACAGTGCAACGGGCTTGCCCTTAATACAGCTGTGGAGCATGATGGGAGAAGAGGTATTTATGCTACTAAATAGAGCACCGGGACAGGATCTTTGATGTATAAATGGGCCCAGGAATTAAAACTACTCCAGCATAGCCAACATGGTGCCCTCCCGATGTTTCTCATCAGCCCCAGTCAGCGTAACCTGTGATTGGGGATGGTGGAGATTTCAGCTGAGCAACGTATTGAGGGCACCATGTTGGGTATCCCTACTCAAATCCAATGCATTGCCATTTCATAGGCTAGGCGCAGGCATCCCCAAACTCGGCCCTCCACTGGTCCTGTTAGGTAGGGATGATGGAAGTTGTAGGCCAAAAACATCTGGAGGGCCAAGTTTGGGGGTGCCTGGGCTAGGGGATCAGAATAAAGGATGGATATTTCAGTAAACCTGCATGTGAACACGCCTTGTATTCAGAATGCTATGGCTAGCAGGCCAGCGCTAACCATGCCATGAAATGGGCCCATTGATGTTAATGGAGAGGATTAACTTCGAGTTGTTAAATTTCACTGGGTGTACTCTGAGTTGGCTACAACCCTATGTTTTTCAGTTTCTTTGTTAACTTGTGGGGCTGGGGGGGGGAAACGAACCTGTAGGTCCCTCCAGATGTTGCTGGACTCAACTCCCATCGTCCCAGACCACTGGCCATGCAGGCCTGGGGCTGATGGGAGTTGGAGTCCAGCAATGCCTGGCAGGCCTCGCAGGCTGCTTATCTCTGCCTTAGCACAGTACAGCAGAACTTCTAACACCTTTCATTTTCTCCTTTTCCAGTTGGTGTCTATAAACCGAACCTTGGTGGAAAGAGGGTTTGCGCAGTGGATCGAAAGCTACTAGGAGAGTTCTTGGCTGTCTTCTTGACTAATCTTTCCTCTCCCCATCCCTACCTTATCCCTTCCCCACACTCTTTTTTTGGCACTGTTTCGGAATTGGGTTTGGCAATCTTTCCTCCTCCCTGCCCCAGCATATGTCACTTCCGCTTTAAGTCTGTTTTGATGTATTCATCCGACGGACACAGTTTATTTATCATACCTCATTTTGCAGAAAAGCAAGGAGTTGAACCATAAGCCATAAAAATACTGCAGCTTTAAAACGCAGCTCTTTATTCTGCCCCCCTCTACCCCACCCTGATCTGGGTCCAAAAGCGAAATTTAAACAAAACTTTAATGAAGGGGGGAAAGAAATGTCTGGGGAGGGTTGTATAACACTTGTCCTCAGAGGATTTAAGATGTGTGTTAAACACAACCCAGTTTTCTAAACTGGCTGCCTTAACATGAAGGCGACTATGTGGAAGTAAAATTGTTTTCAGACCTAGCCCCCTCACAGACACAAAAAGAGGAAAAAAACCCTGTGGTGATTGATCTGAATTTTGGGCGCATGACATCCAAACAGCAAAAGCAAGTCTTCTTCAGCTGTGCTTTGGGAGGCTGAAGGACTGAATGAACAGATAGCGCTCATTAACAGTATATTGTTGACTTTTAAAATTACAGCTGTTTTCGCAAGAGATGGAAAACACTGCTTTGTAGGCCTCCTTAAAAATCATGTGATTAAGTGAACCACTACAGCTGCAGCTGTCTTAAATCCCTAGATCATGTTTAACAACAACAAAATTGATTGCCAAGCCTGATTGTAATTCATAACTGTTTTTCTAGATGTGCAAAAACCTATGTAAATATATATAAAAAATCATTGTAATATTTTGTACAAGAGAAAAAAAAATACTGGAGAACTAAAAAGGGAACTTCAAAGAAAATCAGTTTTTTTTCCTTTTTTGCCACACCAAAATGTCCTCTGTAGGTAGAAAACGGTTTGGGGCGTGTTGTTGTTGGCAGCTAAGCATTAGAAGGTCTGAGGAGGATCCTTCACAGGCTCTTGTGTACAGGATGGCTTTTCTCTAGCTTGCTGTATGGTAGGAACAGTAATCAATGGACTCTGCTACTTTTTGCTGTACAGATCTGACGTAAAGGGGGGGGGAAGTTAACATTTGGAATTAATATTGCAGTGGTGTGTCTCAATTTATTTCTTTTGCTCCTTTTTAGATTGGTTTCAAATGTGGATTTAAAAAAAAATCAAGTAATTTAAGCTAATTTAATACTATTAAAATATAAATGAATCTAAACATGGCCATTGAGTTGGGAGTTATTACTGGTGGGGGAAGATGCTTGGGACTACTTTTTGTATTTAGACCACCAACTACAGTTTTTCAGATTTGCCTTCTCATATAAAATATCCGGCACAATTCCTGTTCCTAAGATATTGTAGGACACCTTGTATGTGAAAACAAGTTGATAACTTTCAACAATTAAATGCCTCCAAATGCAAGGAACTTGTATTGAATTGTTTTGGTAAGACGCTTGCCTATCTCTTCAAAGACTTGAGTCTGTATTCAAATGGTCACATTAGAAGCTGATTTTGGGCAGCTTCAGAGCTCCTCTAGGATGGGAGTAGGGAACATGTAGTCCTTCAGATGTTGCTCATCATCTAACCATTGGCCATGCTTGAGTTCAGCGACATTTGAAGGACTACAAGTTCCCCATCCCTGCTGTAGAAAGCTGTGTGTAATTATCTAGAAAAATGAGTGTTGGGTGTAGCTGCCTTTTGCAGGATCCAATCCATGTGGGCTTTAGGATTTGCTTTCTTTCTTAATAAAAGTTTAAGTGTGTCCAAGGGAAGCTTAGCTGCTAAATTTGCTTAAATTTGTTCAGAAGATCTAGAATACATTACCACCGTCACCCCTTGAATTATAACATACTTTTTTGTTGTTGTTAAGCACCTGGGAAATAGTTCTAATATGCCTTCTTTTCCACACTTCCTTCTGCTCTGGATACAAATGGTATGAAAATGGGGATGCAAAAACAAAACAGTCCTGGGCTTTTTTCTTAGAATCATTAAATTTCAAGCCTTCATGAATGCAAAAGTACTCCGGCAGGCAAATGGACAAGTAACATTTTCGACTGGTTGTGGGTGCGTCTTCAATGCCTCAGTATATTAAAACTGGGATAAAAATATACAAAATAAAGAGCATGGAAACTCCCATAAAACTACACGGATTCAAAAATCTTCGATGCCGCTCTCTTCCCACCTGTTACCAGCAATGTGTTTTAAAGCCTGTTTGCAATTTTGATACAAGGTCAAGCATCAAAACTTCAGCTGTACAGAGTTCCTTGATCATTGAGAGAGCACTGTTGACAAGCGTTCGGATTTCTGCTTATAAAATCTTGTTGCTAAAAACATGCTTCGTGTCAGCTGGTCTGTTGCGATTTCTTCACAATGTCTGGTTGTTGCAGTGGGCGGATGTTATAAGAACTACTGGCCCAACTCATGTTGCCTGGAGCCTACAGTATTACGGTTCGCCTTTTCAGAGTGGAATAATGGGATGTTCATAAACCTCACAATACATGACTGACGGATTGTGTTTATCCTGCTAGAGGCCACACAGGCCTGGTCAGTCAGATACACATCACCCAGACCACACTGTGACAAGGAGAGAGAGTGGTTGCATTGATGCGCCGGATGCAGGGAAGCAAATTACCCTGTCTAGTAGACAGGTGGTGATATTGCTAGATTCCAGCACCCATCATCCCTTACTGCTGGGCATTGGATTCTAGTAACATTGGGAGAGCTACAGATTGACCAATCTTGTTGTAAAGTCTCTTCCTTTCTAACAGGGATGGGGAAACACGATAGACTTCAGTTGCTATCAGCCTTAGGTAGCTCAGCCAACTGGCAGGGCTGATGGGTATTGAAGTCCAACAACAACTTGAAGACCACACAGGTTACCCCTCCCAGCTTTGAAGGTGTGAAATTAGCAATATACTTGGCGGTTAAGAAGTGCATTGCAGCCATGGTTACAAGGCATGCAGAATGTGGTACCCAGAGAGGGATATGTGAATGCATGTTCATCTCACTAAAGTAGCTTCCTGCTTCTCCATCTTGCTTGGTGTTAGCAACTTGCTGGCACCAGTTCTGCAGTGTCTTCCCTATCACTTTGCTTCCCTGATTCTAGAGTTGCCAGGCACCGAACTTTTTTTGCACTTTAAAAATGAGAACAGATCACCCATGTTTTCTAGTGTCTCCACCCCACCCAAATGGCTGCAGGCCTAAAATGATAATTCTTAGGAATCAGACCCCTGTGCACACTAATCTGGGAGTAAGCTCAGCTGAACATGAGTGGTATTTCTGCATCTAGAACATGCAAGAATCTGGCCAGATTAAGATTGGTTGAAGCCTTGGAGATTACTAAATTGAGCTGGAGGAACAGAAAATTGGCATTGTAAATTACTTATAAGTAATTTACCCTTAATGGGAAATAAGGGTAAAGAATATGTTATTTATAATATGATAGAAAATAGAGAAAGATGGAAAGGATTTGCTGAAACAAGTACTAGAAGTGGGATACGAAAAGGGAGGTGTGAGGAAGTCGAGGAAATAATGGAATGAAGGACAGAGTATGGAAAAGGAGGGATGTTTTTAAATTGTTTTTGTTTTGCTTTCTTTATGTGTCTAGTTTAATGGGTTTAGGTTGGGTTTGTATTGTTTATATATTGTATTGTTTTTGCTTTTCTTCTGTTTTATTTTCTTTTTTCTTTTCTCTTTTTTGTCTTTTTCTCTTTTTCTTCTACTTTTTTGTAACTTTTAAAAGTAATATTATCTTAAAAAAAAAAAAAGAAAATTGGCATTGTATCCAACTCTGGCCCCAGCAGCACTATACATTTAAAGCAGTATCATACCACTTGAAACAGTCATGGCTTCCTGCAAAGAATCCTGGGAACTTGTTAAGGGTGCTGAGATTTGTTAGGAGGCCCCTATTCACCTCAAAAGAGCTTACAGTTCCCAAAGTTTTTCAGGAAGAGGGATTTATTGTTAAACTACTCAAGACCTGAAATTCTGAGAGGCAAATAAGGGACTTTTAGCAATTCTGCACCCTTAAGAAACTATACTTCCTAGGATTCTTTGGGGGAAGAAGTCATGACACTTCAAAGTAGTATAAATGTGTGGTTCAGATGAGGGTCTTAAGTTCTATGCAGAATGGACCCATTGAAATTGATAGGCCTGAGTTGGTCGTGTCCATTAATTTAAATGAGTCTACACTCTGGGTAGGGATGCGGGTGGCGTTGTGGGTAAAACCTCAGCGCCTAGGACTTGCCGATCGTCAGGTCGGCGGTTCGAATCCCCGCGGCGGGGTGCGCTCTCGTTGCTCGGTCCCAGCGCCTGCCAACCTAGCAGTTAAAAAGCACCCTCGGGTGCAAGTAGATAAATAGGGACCGCTTACTAGCGGGAAGGTAAATGGCGTTTCCGTGTGCGGCTCTGGCTCGCCAGAGCAGCGATGTCACGCTGGCCACGTGACCCGGAAGTGTCTTCGGA
Organism: Podarcis raffonei; assembly: GCF_027172205.1. Classification (NCBI taxonomy): domain Eukaryota; kingdom Metazoa; phylum Chordata; class Lepidosauria; order Squamata; family Lacertidae; genus Podarcis; species Podarcis raffonei. The sequence goes on along the minus strand of NC_070616.1, from coordinate 8,065,002 downwards.
CAGTGCTGGCCCCCAGTCTCTTAAGCGAGATGGGCGCACAACCCCAGAGTCGGACATGACTGGCCCGTACGGGCAGGGGTACCTTTACCTTTACACTCTGGGTAGGGCTAACAGCTACATCCCATGGTCCTTTGCAGTGCAAAGATTCTGGTTAAAGGAACCAACATTGGATGCCTATGATATGAGGACGTGTCTCCACAACATCCATGTAAGGTAGGTTAGGATGAGAGCCAGTGACTGGCCTAAGGTGGGAAGCGAGGAAAAGTGAGCTGCGTGAGTTTAAAATGTGAAACTGCACAGGCTCAGAATATTTGCTTCATCTTAAGGTTGGCAAGAATGATGTTTGTTTGTGTTTTCCTGCCAGTTGTGAAATGCCAGCCTCCATCGGCCCTGTATGTATGTATGTGTGTGTGGGGGGGGGGAGGAACACTTGTCCCCCACCCCCAAAAGCGCACTCTCAGCAGCTCTCAATCAAAAGTCCAGCCATTTTGAACTCTGCGCTTTATGGTTTTATGCTGCATTTGGAGGTTTATTTTGTGGCCTCATAGCGCCGAGGTGTTGCCTTCAAATCCAGCCCTTCTGATGCCACTTGATTTACTAAAATGCTTATTCTGATGTATGGAAATCAGGGAATTGAAGTTCCCGTTAGCAAGGACCCTAGAAATATGGCTTCCAAACTTCTTAGCAAGGGAATAACAGGCTTCTGGTTCCAAAAAGGAAAAAAAACCAACTCCTGGACCTAGAAACTCCTGAAAAAAGGAGGCCTGACTTGTCCAGTGTTCAGTACTGGCCCAATCCATGCTGTTCTTTAAAAAAACCTATCTCACCACTTTTAACAGCCAAGGTTTCCCCCAAATGATCCTAAGAACTGGATTTTTTAAAGGGTGCTGAGAGATGCAGGGTAACCCCTATTTTCACTCACAGAGTGGTTTGACAATAAATCCCTCTTCCCAGTGAAATCTGGGAATTGCAGCATGTGTGTGTGTGACAGCACTCACTGGTACAGAGTACCAGCACACCTTTCTTGTTTTGCTGCCTGTGGCAGCCATTTTGTACTCGGCACTTGAGTACTGGCGCCTCCTTTTTATATATATACCCAAAAACGCATTGCTCTTGACAACACTCAGCGCTCTTAGCAGACTACAGGTTCCCAGAATCCTTTGTGGAAAGGCATGGCAAAAGTGCATTGAACGTAAAGGGTGCAAATATGGCCAGCGTTTCCGTTCGACACCCTATATAGAGAGAGGGAACAAATCAAGTTTACATTTGCCTAAAGCCCTAAATAATACCCTGACCCAGGCAGCATACGCTACCTTCCACAACTTAAGTTTGGATTTTCGCCCCCTCATGGGCCTGAGCTTGCCTGTAGCTGCCTAGTTTCTGGTTCCTCCTTCCACCTCCATCCTTCCAGTTACCAATGACGCTCTGGCTCTCAGCCATCCTCCATTCCCAGCCCAAGCTGAGGAGATGATCGGCCCATCAGCCTTCAAACAGCCATCTTTTCCTGCTCTACTTTAGAGGCCAGCCAAGGCAGCAGGTAAGCAAGGCCGAGAGGGGGGAACAAGATGGTTGTGTTCAAGCTGGAAGGATCAAACTACTGGAGAGTTTCAGGCCAGAGAGGAGCCAGAGGAGAGTGTGGGATGAGGCCATTTTGGCTGAGTTGTCATGTAGCTCCTGCTACAGAGCAAACCTCCACAGGGTTAGGCCCTTCTATACCCAGAAGGGTTGCTGTGTCCTGCAGGAGAGTTTCTCCTTCAACAATTTCAGAAGCCATCATTATAAGAATTCGAAGGTCTCAGATATAGAATAAAGGTCCATAATGTACAAGGCAAACACACATGCATAAGTAAGTAAGTAAGTAAGTAAGTAAGTAAGTAAGTAAGTAAGTAAGTATATAAGCCATGGGTTTGAAATAGTGCAGGAGAGCATTCCTGAAGCCATTTTGGACTCTCCCAAATTTACCTCAAATATTTCTCTGCAAGGAGGAAGGAAATGGGAAAAGCTTTCCGATGGCCTTTGGAGGGTAGGGGGTTACACCTCCCTTTTTGAATGCAGTTTGGCAAGTATCTGTTAAGCTGAGCAAACTATCAATATGTGAGAGAGATTCAGGAACTAAAGGCTCAAAGGAATAGCCAGGCTACCCAGAAAATGCAATCAAGTAGGGCATTATCAGGTATCCTGGCAGACAGGAGAGAAGCAACACTCTCAATTTTCTGCTGGAGATATTTTGGGGGGTGGTTTTGGGCTACAAGGTGGACAGTATTCAAAGTCTTTATAGGGTCTTGAGCACCATTGTTCTGGGTCTCTCCTACCTCCTTGCAAGGATGGGGGGGGGACTCTGTTGCAACAGAAAAAAAGATCTGCCTTGCTTCCTATGGATCTTGCCTCCATTCACTCATATCTGATCATGGACTTAGGGGACTCAGTCCCTTGGGGAGTTGGGCATCAAAAGCCAACCCCCATATTTTTTCTGTAACACCTACTCTGCAGTAACATCAGCGTGGCTGCCGCCATTTTATGTAACAGCATTCCTATCAAGATATGACCCATGCCAACTTTCTGCACTTTCCGTTAACAATTGAATACGTTTTTGTGTGTGACAATCTTTCCCAGTGGGATGAATGGGCCTCTGCCATGGGTGGCTAGTTATATGTACTGTGTGGTTTTTAAAATACATTTGCTATTGTTTCCTGTAGTGTTTTTAACTTTCTTTTAGCTGCTTTTATTATGTTTCGTACATTGCCTTGAAATATATATGTGGAAGGCAATTAATAGAGGGGAGGGGCAGGCATCTGCCATGGGTCCATTGATAATAGCTCCTTGGATCTGTTCTTCTCCACCCATTGCACCTTGCAGACAAAAGATGAAATCTCATTCGTTTACCAAATCTCTCCAGAAATCTGAATGTAAGGCTGTTTCCCTTTAACTAGGATGCATGGTAATTCCCTGCAGTTGCAGCTAACTCCAGCTGCTTTCTATCAGAGTCCCTACCAGCAGCCTCTGTGGAATTGGGGCCCTGATTCTGCACCCAAGTAAGTAAGAAACACAGGGTACTCTAGGGCTCATTTGCAGCCCTTGTGGGGTTTGGGGGAGCGTGGTTGTTTGATGGAAAAAGCATTAGCCAAGTGAGGGAGTGGAGGAAGCAAAAAACAAGACGTTTGAAGTTCCTGTGAAAGGGTGCACAGTTCTGACTCCCATTGATATGGCTCAGCTGGATACCTGTCAGTAGATGGCGATGCAGCACAAGCTACCAAATACTAGTCCCATGCGTTTTAGTCTGAGATAACTGAGAGTAGCAGTGGGCTGCTATTTCACCCTGTGGCTGTTTCTCCACCTTTCCCCACTCCAAGGTGCTTCGTTAGACTCCTGAGAAAGTTTGCTGCTTAAACCTGTAACACTTCTAATTTGAAAACAGCATGGCAAGCAATACTAGAGAATTATGAAACATGCTTTTTTTGTATTAGCTGATCAAAATAAAAGGGGTTCTAGATATTTTTAAGTTTATTTATTTAAAAACATTTTTAAACCACTTACCATTATTATTTTAACCTCTAAGTAGTATGCAAAAATACAACAGCACCAAAACAATAAAAAAAATTCCTTCCAGTAGCACTTAGAGACCAACTAAGTTTGTTATTGGTATGAGCTTTCATGTGCATGCACACTTCTTCAGATACCAAAACAATAAGACAGCATTATTAAAAAAGGGAATTCAGTAACAAGAAGATCCAACTTTACGGTTCAGGGAAAGCCTGACTTTAGTATGATGTATGATGTGCAAGACATTTGAAGCAGCTAACAGTTGCTGCTTCATGTGTGGAAGTAACAGGGCATTCCACAGTTTGTGGGCAAAGGCAGAAAACACCTGTTTTCAGGTTATAATCTACAGGGTGATAATCTATAGGGTGTGGTGTCACAAGTAAAATTTCCCCAGATGATCTAAGTGATTTTATAGGTCTATATAGGGGCAGGTGGTCTTTTGGGTAACTTGGTACCAAGGTCTTCAGGTGTTATATATGAGTAACAAGACCATGCAAATGGTCTGTTAGCTGACTGATAGGCAGTGTTATTTGTACTTGCACCATCCTCTCCATTCTGTTCCTTATTTGGGACCCAAATTCTTATTCTTTCCCGCATCTATGGCTATAGCTTCCACTTTTCTAATGATGATCATTTACATGTCTATTCGTTTTATGCACTGTTTTGGGAGTCATACAATACTTTTTAAAGTGTTGGCCTAGCTGAAGGTGATTTGTTCTTGGCTTCAGGTAGCAAAATGTTTTGGGCAGGCACTGTCTTCTGTCTAGGGTTGCGCATCTATCTATATTTGCAACTTCACAGACAAGATCGAATGAAACTACAGTGGTACCTTGGTTTAAGAACAGCTTAGTTTATGAACAACTTGGATTAAGAACGCTGCAAACCCAGAAGTAGGTGTTTTGGTTTGTGAACTTTGCCTTGGAAGCAGAACATGTTTTGCTTCCTGTTGAGTGTGTTCCATTTGTAAATTGAGTCCCCCACTGCTATGGGAAAGCATGCCTTGGTTTAAGAACAGACTTCCAGAACGTATTAAGTTCATAAACCAAGGTACCACTGTGTGCTGTTAATTCCCTTTTTTTAAAGCATCACTTGTGTTTATTCTTTTTATATAGTAGCCACAGGCAAATGTACCTTTTAGCTCCTCTCCCCTGCCCAATGATCTAAGTTTCCTTTGGGGATGAGCTGTAGTATCTGCTTTGCATGCAGAAGGTCCCAGGTTCAATCGCGGCTTCTCCAGATAGGGCTGGCAGAGACCTCTTGTCTACAACCCTAGAGAGCTGCTGCCAGTCAGTGCAGATTACACTAACATAGATGGATCAAAGGCACATGTGCCTGTGCTTAAAGAAAATAAAAACGGGAATTGTTCAAAACGGTCTGGCTTTCTCCCAGACTACTATATCAGATAGCAGTCTGGTTTGAATGTAATGCTAACCTGTAGTTTTAACTTTGCAAGAATCAGCTTGTTCAAACTTCTGGCTCACGTGCTTTTTTGCCTGCTGCCCCAGTTCTGCTGCGGCCATGAGGAGATTAGGAGTATCCACTTCCTGGTTTAAAATAACCGGAATTTCTCATTGCATTTGTACTGGGAACGTGGACTACTTTTAAACAATGATTTGTTGAAACAAGACAGGATCACAGTGAATGCTTTGCTCCTCACTTGTTTCAGTTGCGTGTAAGACTGCTCAAGAAATCTGGTATATATAAAGCTTGACGTGCATTTTTTCTTACACAGTTGAAAAATATATATAGATTCATTCTAGGAGTTTGTTTTACAAAATAAAAAGATTCAGGAAAGTATTTTCTGTTGCAATAAAGGAAGAGAGTGCAATTTGTATATATAACCTGTATTGCAACTTATTTTTATAATAGGCAATTTGCTTTTGTCCAATTCTAGTGCTATTCAGAGAGTAATGGACATGAATAACCTCATTCTAGCCATTTTAGTAGGTCTCCTCTGAGGAAAAGTCAGTTGGATATAATTCTCTATGGGGCAAAGTGTCAAAGTTTTGTTTGCTACTAAACTAAAGGCCAGTTTCCTTAAAAGGAAACAAGATGGGTTCAGATACTTTGCTTTACTTCAGAAATTTTTAACGCTGTTTCTGATTCATTTTTTCCTGAGACCTGTGTGTATAGGGTGGTATACAAATTTAATAAATAATAATAATTTTAGAGACCTTTGTATTACTCCCCCCTGAAATGAGTGTACAGTGGTACCTTGGTTTACGAACAGCTTAGTTTATGAACAACTTGGATTAAGAACGCTGCAAACCCAGAAGTAGGTGTTTTGGTTTGTGAGCTTTGCCTTGGAATAAGAACACGTTTCGCTTCCTGTTGAGTGTGTTCCATTTGTAAATTGAGTCCCCCACTGCTATGGGAAAGCACACCTTGGTTTAAGAATGCTTTGGTTTAAGAATGGACTTCCAGAACGGATTAAGTTCATAAACCAAGGTACCACTGTACATTTTACTCTTGTGCAGTAGGCTGGTTTCTACACACACACTTCTGTCTTCCATCCAGGCAAGCAAGAGGCATTATCAGACCTCCAAGGACACATTCCAGCCTGGCAAAAAGACTCAAGGAGGATGCAAAGCAAGGCTGGTGAGGGGTGTGTTCTGGGGGAGAGTCGTAGGGGCTGTATAGAAAGACTTGGATTTGGATCCAGGCCTGAGATTCCCCATCCCTGTGATGGAGATGAATGAGATTGAATTTCCATTCACTTCAAGCAGACTTACACTGGTACACTTGGCAAGGAATCCCCCGCCCACCATATTTATTAATAATCTTGGAGCAGATATTAATTTTGCCTCCCCCCCCCGCCCATGTTAGATGCTGAAATATCTTTAATGCTATCGTTGAACTCATGCTTGCAGAAAAAACAACCACTCACCTACATTTTGGTTCTCTTGAAGTGCCATAAGAATAATAGTAATGATAAATTAAATGGTATCTTTATTTTCTTTCCCTGTTCCCTCCCAGCCTATTTATATCTTAGATATAGGCCAGGGTCTGCAAGCATTTGCATCAGTCTTTTGACACTGACAAAAACGCCACTTGAAAGGAAGCTATTGAGGCTCTAAAGGCATAATGCATCACAAAAAACTTTTTCTCCCCTTTGGGATATGACATGTACAGGTTAGTTTGATTTATATCTGTCAGCTAAGGAAGGAAGGAATCTAAAAGTTAGCATCACTTAAGAAGGAAAGGACAAAGGAAGAAGCAGAAGCATGTAGAGATTTCTGAGCTCAAGCTTGGCTTGTATCACCAGGATAACAGTTTGCAAACATGAAGATTGACCCTGTGTTTGGTAATTCAGTGTTGCTTTAAATTCCTGGGCAAAACCGGCTCTAACATTGGGCAGAGTGAAGCAACTGCCTCAGGCAGCAAATGTTGGAGAGCAAGGAGTGGCTGTGAGGTTTTGGAGGAGAGTGTGCTCCAACATTTGTAACCTGAGGCGGTTGCCTCACTCTGCCCAATGCTAGGGCTGGCCTTGCCCTTTTGTAGCCTGCCCTACACTCTCAAAGCTAGCTTGCTGCCCCTATGGTAAAAAGGTAAAGGTACCCCTGCCCGTACGGGCCAGTCTTGACAGACTCTAGGGTTGTGCGCTCATCTCACTCTAGAGGCCGGGAGCCAGCGCTGTCCGCAGACACTTCCGGGTCACGTGGCCAGCGTGACGAAGCTGCTCTGGCGAACCGGCACCAGAGCAGCACACGGAAACGCCGTTTACCTTCCCGCTATAAAGCGGTACCTATTTATCTACTTGCACTTAAGAGTGCTTTTGAACTGCTAGGTGGGCAGGAGCTGGGACTGAAAGACGGGAGCTCACCCTGCCGCGGGGATTCGAACCGCCGACCTGACGATCGGCAAGTCCTAGGTGCTGAGGTTTTACCCACAGTGCTACCTGCGTCCCTGCCCCTATGGTAGTCAGTGTCAAAATTAGATGCAGTTGCCGCTCTGCTTGGCTTCTGAACAAGGAATTTGGAGGGGATGGAATCAGGTCCTTTGCTTCAGGCATCAAAATGCCTTGGGCCACCCGTGTTTGGAGCAGAGAGGGGTGGGGGAGAACACTGGCCACACCTGAACTATACATTTAAAGCATTATGGTACCATTTTTAAAAGCCATTGCTTCCCCAAATCCTGGGAGCTATAGTTTGTTAAGGGTCCAAGAGTCCCCTGACTCCCCCCCCCTTCTCATAGAGCTACAATTTCCAGAGTAATTAAACAATCAATCTGCCTTCTCAGGGAAATCCAGGAATTATACCTCTGTGAGGGGAATAGGGGTTGCCTGGCAACTCATAGTGCCCTTTATATACAGTTCCCAGGATTCTTTGGGGAGTGTGCAATGACTGTTTAAAGTTGTATGGCACTCCTTTAAATGTATGTTGCTGACGTGGCAACTGTTCCCTTGTCTCTGTTTTATGTCTGCCCATCAATTAAAAGGGCCCCCCCCCAGCTGATTGTGTCTTGCTTTTAATCAATTAATTAACCAAGTTAAAGCAAACATTTCAGCAGCTCAGTAGCAGGGATGCTTGGAAGCCCTTTAATGAAGACAACAGTTCCTTATGGTTAAGCAGGAGAAGCAAATATTTGTTTCTGCTCAGAAGAGCATCATAAATGGAGGTTGGGCCACAGCCACTTAGGCTGGCAAGATTATCAGGTTTCAAGGTTTTCCTTCGAGGTCAGTTCTAGTTCAGCCATCTTTGCATAAGGAAACACTTGTCAACTAAGTTTTCAGGTGTGAGGATGAGGAATAATAGACTACGACATGTGCCAAGGCCCTCCATCACATGGTTCTTCAATTCTAATGTAGACTTTGTATCCAAAGAACCATATCCATTTCAAAGGATGACTTTGTTTCAGTTAACATATCCCTAGTTAGTTCCGCCATCCCTATTTTTATCACACCCCGTCCTCCAATTGTGGTGGTCCCTTTTTTCTCACTGTAGTACTAATAATGCCATTACAGACCTCTCCAGTTGTCCTGTTTTATTGTGCATGTGCTCATGATAGTATTGGGGCAATTACATGCAATCCCGGTTTCAATACTGTTGGCGGTGGACATACTACTTTGTGCGTGTCTTGTGGCTTTCTGCTGAAATCCTGTAACTTTTTGCACACAAGTGTTTGTATTTTTGTTCACTTTTTGTTGCACTATAGAGAACATAAGGAGAGTCCTGCTCATAGCTGTCAACTTTTCCCTGTTTTTAAGGGACATTACCTTATTCCGAATAGGATTCCTTGCAAGAAAAGGGGAAAGTTGACAGCTATGGGCCTGTGGATCAGGCCAGCAGCCCATCTAGTCCAGCATCCTGTTCTCACAGTGGCCAACCATGTGCCCCTAGGGGAAGCCCACAACCCTGAGCCCAAGAGTGTTCTCCCCACCTGTGGCTTCCAGCAACTGGTTTTCAGAATTATTACTGCCTCTGACCATGGAGACAAAACATAATCATCAGTAGCTGCCTCCACCATGAATTGTCCAGTTCTCTCTTAAAGCTATCCAGGTTGGTGGCCATCGCTGCCTCCTGTGGGAGCCCGTTCCGTAGTTTAACCATGCCCTGCGCAAAGGACTGCATTTTACCTGTGCAAGAGTGCCCCTCCAGATGGCAATACAGTGGTACCTCGGGTGAAGAACTTAATTTGTTCTGGAGGTCTGTTCTTAACCTGAAACTGTTCTTAACCTGAAGCACCACTTTAGCTAATGGGGCCTCCCGCTGCCGCCGCCACTGCGCGATTTCTGTTCTCATCCTGAAGCAAAGTTCTTAACCCGAGGTACTATTTCTGGGTTAGCGGAGTCTGTAACCTGAAGCGTATGTAACCCGAGGTACCACTGTACTGCAATAAGCATTGCGGAACAACTAACAAAGCGGATGTGTGGACAGTCCAGTATAAATGCACCACGAATGCAGTATTATTCCGACAGTATTTACATGTTGCAGCATGCACCTGACAAAACCCACCAGTTTGGAGTGGTTTTACATCTTCATTTTACGTAGAGAAGCATCTATTTCCCCCCATTTGCCTGTCACCTGTGCAATAATAGCCAGGGACGTGTGCTTATTGCTGCATCCTTTACCCAGGCCTCCAGACAAGCACCTCTCCTTTCTCTCCCCCCCACTCCCCCGCCCCGTGTGTCTGAAGGATGCTCTATCTCTTTGTAATTACTGTTCTATCATTGTCTTGGCGTGGAAACATCTGGTCTCCCCAGCAATCCTCCACTTTTCTCCCATAGCCACTATTTCTTTTGAGGCTTTTCATGGATCATAATGACCTTCTCTTTTCCATAATGCCTCATGTGTCTCTCCTTGTGCACAGCTGTTTCTTCCACCTTTCCATCTCTTGCCATCGCCCTCGATATTTTCCCCATCAGCACCGTCCTCGTATTCACAATTTTTGCTCATCTGCTTATCAAATCGAGGCTGCCTCTCCTGTCGCTGGTCAGCGCAAGCCTGCCAGCGTCCCTCGCATCCTCCAAAATGAATCTTTCTCATTTCATCTCACGTCTTGAGGCCTTTGTTCTTCTGAATTAACATTTTAAAAAGTTAATCTTCACAACCTTTGTGTCTTTGTTATGTTGGACTTTCAATTCTCTTGTACTACCTCCTTTTTCCTTTGCGGTATCTTGAAGAAAATTTGAGGAAAAGGGAATAATTTCCTTCTCATTTACTTAGGGTTTTTTAAAAATAAAAAAATAATAATTATCTGAGTTGTTTATTTTATTATTTATATCCTGCTTTATATTTATATTCTGTTTAATTAAAAGTAATTAATTAAAAGTATATATATTTATATTCTGTTTAATTAAAAGTACATCAAACAAAAATAATTTAAAAACAGTGCACTCATGCCCACAATAAAAATGGCAGCAGTTAAGCCATCCAAAAGTCAGAGTTTCATAAGAACAACCCCTTTCTCTCCCCAAGAAACAGCAAAATTAAAATTGCAACCAGCAGATCTTGTGTCGAAAGGCAGCTGGGACATAAATGTATAGACTTACTGTCTAAAGAGCAGAAAAGAAGGAACTTCTCAGAAAGTTTGCTTGAGGGATTCCTTGAGGACTTTTCAGCCTCTTGATTTCATCAGCAAGCAAATGTTTACTAAAGCTTAGTCAAAGAGCCTAGTGAACGTAGTGGCAGATGGAGAAGACTGTCTTGGCCTTGGCCTGCATTGGATGAAACCTCGCCCCAATCTGGCCTGCACTGTGAAGGAAAAGGGTTTGGGGGCAGGGCCCCCCAAGGTGTTTTGTGACCCTCCAGATGTTGTTTGACTCCAGTTCCCATCAGTCCCAGCCAGCAGGGCCGTTGGTTAGGGATGGTGGGAGTTTTAGCTCTAACATCTTCTGGAGGACCACAGGTTCCCTACCCCTGCTTTAGGCCCTCATCACAATACATCAAAAATTTGGGGAGACAGTTTAAAGATGAAGAGCCCCAAGAAAGGAGACCCCTGCAGGGGCCGTGAAGTTGCCCATCAACAGTTGGCAGCATCTGAGCAGCAGACTGAGAAGACACACCTGGTCACCACAGTGGTGAGAGATGTATTTCTATGCAGATTTTGCTCATATGCAAATCTTATGTAAACCTATGTCTTCTCTCTTTTGGTGATGATATTGCACATAGTTCCTACCCCCCCCCCCAGCCCTGCACCATTTTATCCTTCACAACAGCTCTGAGAGGTAGTTCAGTCTGAGAGGGGGTGGTTGGTGGCTGGGGTCTCTGCAAACACATGCATGGAATGGCAACGTTTTTTAATAAGTCATGATTTTGTACCACAGTTGCATGTCTCTTCTGCATTGGTCTCTACAGCCGCAGCAGGTTCTGTAACCTTCCAATGGTTTGACTTCACCCCCAAAGGCGCACTCCTCCATTGTCTCCTGAGACATACGCCAACAACAATTGTAAAGAGTTTAGACTGTATTTGTATATCTGTATACACAGGTGGGACTGCAAAATCATAGATTACAGATCATAGGAACATAAGGAAACTACCTGAGTCAGATCCTTGGTGTATCTAGGTTAGCATTGTCTACACTGGCTGGCAGCAGCTCTCCAGGGTTTTGGGCAGGGAGTCTCCCCTAGCCCTACCTGGATATGCAATTGGGGATTGAACCAGGAGACTTAGGTATGCAAAGCAGATGCTCTACCTACTGAGCTACAGCCTCTTCTCTAAAATCTGTTAATCCTGAAAATCCCCGTTGCCGGTTCCCCCTGCCCTTTGCCACTGTGACAAAAATACAAATTCTATACAGTACTGTATTTCCGAATGTTTGTGTTTACCTAAAACAGTCTCCTTTCCTGGCCTACCTCAATAGGCCTGTTCTTGGAATGACTTTGCAGAAGTTTTGACACCTGGCGTGGATGATAGAGAAATGATTATTTATATGTTGCTGCGTTGAGGTGGGGAGCAGGAGGCGAGGGGGGGGGATGCTTTGGGTGGGAACAGAGAAGAGGATTAATGAATCATGCAATAATTTTTCAGACGCAGGCTGGGGGGGTGGGGGGGAGAACACAATCCCTACATACATCATGTTTTCACCCCCTTATCGGGGGTATCACATTTATGAAGAAATAGCTTTGGTGTTTTGTTTTGTTTTTTGCACGCGCGTACCCTTTTTATAAGGGGAGCATATTTATATATAAATAGGGCTGTAAAAATCGTAGATTAAGAAATCTATTCATCCAAAAAAGAGTTATGTGGCTGTCACGCTGCATAATGGCTGCCTGTTTCAGGGAGAAAAATGTCTCTTTACGGAGACACACTGAGTACCACATGGCTGCAAGTTGGCCAAGGTTTTCTAACCAATGGTGAGTTGGCTTGCCTGGAAGCATCTTGTGGAAATGCGTAAAAGGCAGGGCATAGCAACAGGGTGGGAAAATAGATGCAGGGCGATGGGGATGCAGACCTCCCTGCACCTCTCTTGGAATGAGAATAATGCTGTAGCACTAGAGAGTTATGGACATCTTTAAAGCAGCCAGATTTCAACCTGGAGTTCCTGTCTAATATGCAGGGACACCCACTGAGAGGGGGAGATAATTTCCCCACCCCAGGTTTCAGACTATGTAAGACATATACATGAGATGCAGAAGGGTCATAGTGCGGTGGCAGAACACCCCCCTTTGCATGCAGAAGGTATCATGTTTTCCAGGTAGGTCTGCTTGAAACCCTGGAGAGATGTTGCCAGTTAGCATGGGCTAGATGGAAAAAATGCTCCGACTTTGCATATGGAAGCTTCCTATGTTCTGTGTGACCGATTATTATGCAGTATAAAAAGTAATTAGTTGCGTATCGTTTGCAAACGGAAAACTTCAAAAACAGTGGATACCAATTGTCTTTGCTGGACTGCTTTCTGTTCTGGACATGGAGCAAATAAGTCAACGCCAGCCAATTTCTATTCCTTTTTCTGTTTCTGTTGGAATTCCCTGACATCCCAAATAGTACCCAAGGCCAGTCAAGTTATTTTGGCACCTGGAACAGAAAATCCCACGCAGGTGTCTCTTCAGTAAAAATGCAACAGTAATCAATTAATTGAAGAAACATTTGCTGCTTTTTAAAATGATGCCTGAAATCAGTTGCCTGAAGTAGCCACCTCAACCCACCTAGGGAATTGTCCTGCACTTTAAAGGTAAAGGGACCCCTGACCATTAGGTCCAGTCGTGGCCGACTCTGGGGTTGCGGCGCTCATCTCACTTTATTGGCCGAGGGAGCTGGCGTACAGCTTCCGGTTCACGTGGCCAGCATGACTAAGCCACTTCTGGCGAACCAGAGCAGCGCACAGAAATGCCATTTACCTTCCCGCTGGAGCAGTACCTATTTATCTACTTGCACTTTGATGTGCTTTTGAACTGCTAGGTTGGCAGAAGCAGGGACCGAGCAACGGGAGCTCACCCCGTCACGGGGATTTGAACCGCCAACCTTTTGATCAGCAAGTCCTAGGCTCTGTGGTTTAACCCTCAGCGCCACCCGCGTCCCTCCGTCCTGCACTTTACCTCTCCCTAAATGGTTGGACCAGCTAGACCTGAGGTCCTAACTGACCAACAGGCAGAAGATGATTGCACCTGATTGAATGAGTTATTCACTATACTAAGCAGGTAACATTTTGTTATCTGGTCCTTGACGTTTTCAGAACCGTATCTCCCAAATTTCACTCCTGTCCTGTTTTTATCCTTCATTCCATGTGATTTCCTTCTCCAAGCCTTTTCCCATCTCCCAACGATGCATCAGAAACCGCAGAATTTTCATCTCCCCGGTACTTGTATTTTAATAAGCAAAAGCCACATCAGCCCAGCCAATTTTGCAATTCAGCACATTATTGCAATTTGAACGACAGAGGTATAAAAATGATTGGCAGTCTGGCATTCCACTAAATCTTGGGCCACCTGCTTCCTGTTGCATTGTAACATATTTTTCCTTAAAAATGAGAAATGTGTGTATATATTTACCTTTATCACTTTGCTGGGAGCAGCTATTTCATCATCACCTTTGACTTGCAGATTCCACAAACTCAAAATGGCAAGTCCTTGTCGCTCCTGATGGACACTTCGTCTTCTTCTTTTTTGCTTCCTACTGAAAAGAAGTCATTAACTGTTTCAGAATACATAATGTGCTGGTGGTTGCTTGGCTTAAACTCCAGCCAAATAACCCTGCATTTTACTAGTCTTGCAAATTCTCTTTTTGGGAGAGCAACTCCCCCCTCCCCCGTTGATAAAATAAATAAGACAGCCCCTTAAGGTTGTATCCAGCAAAGTTCTGCTCATAGTAAAACCACAGAAATGAATGAGCCTAAGATAGTCTTGTTGCTTTAAATTAAATTAAATTTATTTAAAAGGCTTTTTTAATATACTGCTGTTTCATGAAACAGCAACATTAAAAAAGCATTTTTTAAAAATACAGAATAATAATCAAAATGACTGGCTAATCAAGAACATTTTATGCAACTGCACAGGCCTGTCTTCAAGAGACACTGGAAAGCCAAAATCCAGGGTGCCTACCAAATCTCTGCTGAAAGAGTGTTCCATTGCACAAGACCAGCAACTGCAGATATCTGGCTTCTGGTTGAGGCCAGTTGGGCCTCTATAACACAGGGGACAACTAAGAGCACTCCTCCAGATGATCTCAGTGATCAAGCTGGGACAAAAGGGCTCAGGTGGTCCTTCAGGTTTCCTGTTGTTCAGGACTTTGTGTATTAACACATAAACTACCCCATAGCAGGTAGGCAGCTAGTGCAAAGCCATTGCCAGTCACTGTCAACAATAATGATGCAGAGGTGTATTGTTCCAGAGTCCTGGGGTTTTTAGACTTCTTACTATTTCTACAGCAGGGTCCCAGCAGGGAGCCTGCCTCCTGCCTCCTAGAGCCACCCAATCTGCATGAAAGGGGATCATTTCAGCCACAGAAAAGGAGTCTTCCCACCCTCTGTGCTGATTGGAGCCCATCGGAGTGAAAGTAGGTGAGTTGGATACTGAGGATGGGCTCCTAGAATCACTCTGGAGGAGGCATGAGGGTAGAACACCAAGAAGGAGTTGTTCTCCCTGCTTCAGAGCTAAACATTTAGGGACACTGAAAGCACAAGGTACTTCCATTCCAAGATGACGGGGTGTAATTTCTGTTATGTACGATGGGACTTCAAAGAAAACGCAACTGAAGTCACTGCAGAATAAGATATTGGAACTCTCCAAATACAGTGGTACCTCGGCTTAAGTACTTAATTCATTCCGGAGGATCGTACTTAACCTTTAACTGTTCTTAACCTGAAGCACCACTTTAGCTAATGGGGCCTCCTGCTGCTGCGCCGCCGGAGCTCGATTTCTGTTCCCATCCTGAAGCAAAGTTCTTAACCTGAAGCACTATTTCTGGGTTAGCAGAGTCTGTAACCTGAAGCGTCTGTAACCCGAGGTACCACTGTAATCTGCTTGTTTGCACAGAAGACAGAAGATATAGTTGAAAGGTAACACACAGAGATCTGCGTTGATCACTACAATGCACCACTAATTATACAATAATCTTATAAAATAATTATAATCTTAGAAGTGGGCATGGTTGTGAGAGTGTGTGGCTGGACTTTCATGAATGGAACCTGCGTTTCTGAATTTGCCACACTACTGGCTTGATGACGCCAGTGGTGTCCCGATAACATCATGAGCACAGATCATGAATGCACAATATAAAGCACATGCCTGTTTCCTTCTGAACCACGAAGCTAACAAGCTGCAGAACCAACTGGGAGTGGAAAGTTAGTGGAAATCCTCATGCATTGTCTCTCTGGTTGCCTCCTGGCGTAATCCAAGCCCTTTGGCCTCCCTCCACCTGCGGAAGGGATTAGAAGCTTCCTAACATCCTCAGAAAAGCTTAAGTGTTCCTGTTTTAGCCTGGGAACAGTTCTTGATGAGGAGCTGCCTGACGGCAGTTGTGCCAGATTTAAGTACTGATGGAGTTTACTGCCTTATTTCTTCTGCAAGTCTGGTCATTTGGGGTTTGCTCTCTTCTTCTTCTTTCTTTCAGTCTTTCATACCTGGTGCTGGCAGGATGTGGAGGCAGAACTTTTGACTATTTTTCAGGCAGAGCCAGAAATGCTTTTAGTCTGTTATAAATGACAGAGTTGAAAGGGAGTTGCCAAACTCTTCTTTTAGAAGTTAGAATTGCGACAATATTATAGCGTAGAATTTAGTTTTGTTCCCACTCCCAGAAACATGAATTGAACACAATAACCTGTTCCTATGGTGGCAAAGCATTTTAGTGCAGTTATTTTTGCAAAGCAATTTTCTATTACATACTTTTTTTGGTTTGTAATCTTCACTAATATATATATATTTTATTGCATATTTTACCTTAGTGTACACATTTAGTACCCTATACTTGACTTACGTGGCTGGAGAACTGCATTACAACATTTTGATAATTTCAAAATTCAATTGATGGCTGTGTTTTAGTTCTTGGAAAGGGTGAATAAGGTAGGTTTGCCTCTAAAGGTGAACTGGATTGAATTTCTTCCCATCCCTAGCTCTTTTGGGTGACTGGATGGGTATGTGCTGTAGAGCAGTATTCCAATGCTCCAGCCATCTGCCATTTTCATTTCTCCAGAATGCCTCTGGACTGGTGCGACCACTGTCAATTGTTTCTTGCTGTCCAGCATCCTTTTTGCCCTCCACTCCCCCAGGCTGTGGGTTCACCAGCTCTGATCCCAAAGTTCACATTTAATGGTACCACTATTGCAAATATTAATATTGCACATTGAAGCAAATGGATGGATAAAAGCAGACTCCTTTTGGACTCCAGCCCTGTAAGTATTGTTCAAAATTTTACTTGCAGAACTTCCTTCTAAGCAGAACATCAACGACAGTGATACATCCAAAATAGTTGCTTACAATATATTGTGCATGTCCAGCATAGGCTCAGCTTCTTACAAAATATGCAATAATTCCAATAGACCAAAAATCAGAGGTCTGTCTCTCCACTAGCCTGCAATACAGCCTAAGGCTGTTCCACTTCTTGAGAGCCATTATCTCATCCTTTTGTTCTCTGTGGCATCCAGAGAAAGACTTTCAGGCAACTCCCTTTATGATGGTGATTTGTAGCTGAATACTTTAATCATGTGGTATAAGGTTAAACACTCACATGTTAGAGAAAAGAACATTCTCAGTTAATCATTAACTTAGTTAAAGCTCAGAGAGCTCTTAATATGCTGCCATGAAGAATCCCCAGTGTTAGCAATACACACCCAGGCATTGTCCATTTCAGTGTCAATTGAACAATTATACTTAAGAACCACTGTATGTATTCTTAAATCCAGTTCAGTGGACACCAGTGTGTGGCCTGGTCTCTTGTGTAAAAAGAATGGAGATTAGTTTTCTGTTCTGCTGCTGTTCCCCTTCTGTCAAAAACCATGTTATTCGTCCTACTCTCCACTGTCATAAAGTTATGGAACTTACGTTATTTATGTTATTAATAATGTCAATTACATTATTCCATCCCATTCATTTCAGTGCAAAGGAGACAATGCAAATGGGGGGAACATAATCAATTGCTTTTCGTTTGCAGACTAAAAGTAATAACAACAGTGAATGCCGATTGTATTCACCGGATTGATGAATAAGCAAACACCAGCAATTTGCCCTCCATTTTTGTCTGAATTTTCTGACATCCCTAGTTATAAAAATCTCTTCCGTTAGATTTCTCAAACAGATTAAACCTAAAGTGGGACATCAGCTTTGTCTGTTTACCCTGATGAGAGGAAGAGAGGAGAGACGCAGAAATTCTACTGATGCCAAGTCAAGCCTGGACTTCAGCAGGCCTGAAATATGTCCTTCCTACAGGTGGGAAAAATACATTTTCACCAGACACATTGGCTTTAAAGCCCCAAAACAGATGAGAAGTGAAAGCACCCAACAAAGGCTCACTATAACACAAGTCTTCTTTAATACAATATCCTTCGTTCTGAGAGTGAGAGGAAAGGAGATGAAGAGAATCAAATGGCTTGGCTGGAAAAGGCTTGACTTTTGAGAAAAGAGTTATAGTCTCAAGTTCATAGCCTCACATCCTGATTCCAGTTCAGTAGCAACGAATGTGGGCAAATAGGTCAATTCTGGTCTCTCATTCTTCCACTCTTAGTTCCATTCTCCACATATCCGTATAATGTCATAAGAATTTAGCAGCATTTCAGTGCCGGTTTCTCCTAATACCATATAGAAATCTTTGGATGCAATTTTGCCAAAATACAATTTTTTTGCAAAGTAGGTTTCCCCTACCGTAATTCATTTTGTATGGTATTTTCACTGACATATGTTTTTATATTCACACTTTACACTTAGCGTATGCGTATTTGTTGTTGTATGTGTTACTTGGCTGAAGAACTGCAGCTCAAAAGTGTGAATTGTTTCAGTTCACTTCAAATTAGTTCAAATTAGGTAGTCAAAATAGACAGTTGGATTTCTCCCACATCCCTAGCAATCAGTGGGTGGTCAGGGTTCTTGTGTAAACAGAATTGAGGGAGGTTCAGTCATATTACCTCAGAAAACTCTGTGGTGATCCTGGGACTGCCATTAATGGAATCTCTCCCCAGTTGAACCTAAAATATTCCAGTCAATTTAACTGGATGAGAGGCACAGAAATAAAAGCTTCTTCTTGCTTAGAGCACCAGTACAAAAGAGGCCCTTTGTGTCAAATCCCACAAGCCCTTTCTTTCTTTGGGTGGTTCTTCATCATTCTGTCCCTCACGCCCACTTGGAAATTCTGGAAGAATCCCTGATGAAGACTTCCATCGACCCACATCCATAGAAACCCGCTTTGCAGCACTGTCATCGTGAGGCGGCTCAAGTCTGGGATACGACACTAAGCACTTCTGTGAACCGGTGGAATGGGCAAACAAATTAAGCCTAAAATAATTACCCAGATATGAGAGAAAAAGTGAGAGACGTAAAGGTCATTTTTTACCTGGAGCACCAATAAAAATTAAAATCATCTCACCTACACTCTAATCTCACTGCTAAAGTAATATCATTCTCTCCTGCTCCACCACCACTTTATATGTGAATGAGGGATGGACTGAGGATTGAATTTCCTCACTTGTGGAGGCCAAATGAGATGTGGAATTATTTATGCCATTTAGGAACTGCTCCCTACAAAACATCCCAACGCGGTTTGACAATTAAAACAACATATGCAGAAAGTACAGATACAGACTAGTCACTAGGGTATAACTCCTCACTTTGAAGGCTTGTTGGAAAGGGGAGAGTCCCCCCCCTCAGCAGGTGCCACAAACACAGTAATGTTGGCAACTTTCTGATATCTAGTGGATGGGAGTTCCAAAGGTAAGGCCTGATTTCTACATTGTATGGATTTGACCTGGTGAGAAGGTATCAGAATGCAATGAACAATAAAAAGATTTCTGGTGTATCAAGGCCCATCTAGTCTAGCTTCTGTTCTCACAATGGGCCACCGGATGTCTCCGGAAAGCCCTTAAGCACAACACAAATGTAGCAGCTCATGATCCCGGCAACTGGGATTCATAGGTATGCTGTCTCTGACACTGGAGGTAGTAGTACATTGGCATCATGACCAGTAGCCCCTAATCCTCCAGGAATTTATCTTAATTCTCTTTTTCAAGCTGTCCAAGCTAGTTGCCATCACCACATCTTGGGATAGCAGTTCCACTATGTGCTATGAGAAGGACATCCTCTTGTTGGTTCCCAATCTACCATTCAGCTTGAATGCCTCTGAGTTCATATTAGGAAGGAGAAAAACTTCTCTCTCTCTCTCTCCGCTTTCTACACACCCTGCGTAATTTTTATACACCTCTTATTGTAATGATGGCAACTTTCTGATATCTAGTGGATGGGAGTTCCAAAGGTAAGGCCTGATTTCTACACTGTATGGATTTGATCTCCTGGTGAGAAGGTATCAGAATGCAACGAACAATAAGAAGATTCCTGGTGGATCAAGGCGAAGGCCCATCTAGTCTAGCTAGTCTCCTCTTGCTCGCCTTTTCTCTAAACTAAAGGTTGATGCCTAAAGAGCTGGAGCTCCATCCTTTAAATTCAGCCAGCCAAAGGCTAAAGCCTGGGTACTCAGCAGTCCCAGACTCTGTTATCCATCTTTAAAATGGGAAGAGTAAAACCGCATCAGTTAAGAGGGGGAAGAATGTTCCTTGGTGCTTTACATGCAGGCTCAATCCCTGTTATGTCCAGGTGTAACTGGGCGTGTCCTCACCCTGAAACCTTGGAGAACTGCTGCCAGTCATTGTAGGCAGTACTAAGCTAGATGGGTCAATGGTCTGACTCAATATATGAAGTTGTTTCTAAGAGGTAATGCATGAGTTGCTGGAATGGCAGCAACCCATTGCAGATGGGGCACACAGGGCCAACAAGAGAGCAGAGAAAGCCAGTACAAATTACCAGCTCCCAGCAGTCCGGAAAGGACGCCGGCGCCCGACTGTCTTCCATATGTTTTTGTCTTTCTCGGTGGTATCATTATTGCTCAATTGTTTTCATGTTCAACGCACACACAATTCTGAATAACAGCTTGCGAACCAGTGCTATGAACTGAGCATTTCCAGTATTTCAGACTCCAAACGAACACTCACTTCTGTGCTTTGACGGGATGATGGTGCAGTCTCATCTTATTATGCTAATGCGACAGTGGAACAGTCTCCCTCGGGAGGTTGTGGACTCCCTTTCCTTGGAGATTTTAAGCAGAGGTTGGATGGTCACCCATCATAGATACTTTAGCTGAGATTCCTGAGTTGCAGGGGGTTGGACTAGATGACCCTCGGGGTCCCTTTCCAACCACAATTTTATGATTCTTTGTGAAATCACATGTGCATGTTTTCTTAAGTGAACACCATGCGGATACAACAAAGTTGTGTGATACACATTGTGATGTGTTACACGTACAAGTTTGACATGTAAAGTGTACGGATAGTTCAGCAACGATCGTGTGGGTGCCTATATTATTGATATTAGTCATTAGGGTTTTAACATTCTTAATATTCTCAACAGGTATGAATATTTTATTCACATAAAAGGTATTTTAAAATTCACATAAAAGGCATTTTAGTAACATAAAAACAAGATCATGCATTTATTTTATATACAGTGTAAATATTTTTAGCTGGTCCACCCTTGCTGGGGGGGGGTCCAATTCCCACCCCCCCAGGCCCAAACCTACTCTCAGTGACTCTGGATGCACAGGGCCAGGTAGAACGGAGGAATAAATGCCGCGCAAGTCCTGTCACTGCAGGCTTTAGCGAGGAGGCGCAGAGGCAACTTCCAATCTGCCTTTATGGTTTGTATGCAGCATAAATTCAACATGGTAATAAAAAGGAGTCTAAATCTTTACTGAATAATTCATTTTCATGCATAAGGAAGGAATAATGGCTTACATTATATCCCATCTCTCACTTAGTAAGTTCTTGAGATTGATTGGCTGCTGTGTCTCCAGAGTCCCGCCGGTCGTCAGTTCAGAGCTGCTGCCTGCCTGCTCTCGCACTCAGCTGCAGTTTGCACCTGACAAATGTTCAGTGAGTGCTGTTATTAAGGGGAAGTGCAGCCAGGAGCTGCGTGGAAAATAGAAGGGGGGTATTTTTGTTTTATTAAATGCCATGATTATTTTTGGGAGCAATTGGTCATGCTGATGTAGGTAATGGAGACTCCAGAGTTGGATGCAACACGACTCCATTTGTGGCAGGGGAGAAAACCAAAAACCTTTATCCAGGGTGGGGTGGGGACTGGGTAGCAGAAGAATTAGAGGGTGCATTTGGCCTATCCTGGTGTTTTCCTCCAGAAAAGTTTTAGAACTGGTGCACCTGTTTCTAGCTTCATCGCAATCCTCTCCTTACCTGAGTTCTGCAAGGGCAATGCATTACCTTTCCCGCCCCGACCTGGCCACAGTGATCCATGCAACGGTCACCTCCAGGCTTGACTACTGTAATTTGCTCTACGCGGGGCTGCCCTTGAAGCTGTCCCAGAAACTCCAGCGGGTGCAGAATGCTGCAGCGAGGTTCCTCACAGGGTCTCTGCCATGGGAGCATGTTCACCCAGTGCTTTTCCAGCTGCACTGGCTCCCGGTGGAGTACAGGGTCAGATTTAAGGTGCTGCTTTTGACCTTTAAAGCCCTTCACGGCCTAGGACCCTCGTACCTACGGGACCGCCTCTCCCGGTATGTCCCACGGAGAGCCTCAAGGTCCATAAATAGCAACAACCTAGTGGTCCTGGGCCCTAAGGAAGTTAGATTAGCTTCAACCAGAGCCAGGGCCTTTTCAACACTGGCTCCGGCCTGGTGGAACGCTCTGCCTCATGAGACCAGGGCCCTGCAGGATCTGATTTCTTTCCGCAGGGTCTGTAAGACAGAGTTGTTCCACCTGGCCTTTGGCTTGGAGCTAATATGATTCCCTCCCCCTCTTTCTTTTTCCTTTTTCCTTTCTCCTCCTGTGATGAGGCTGCATTTTAATATTTTAATGTTTCAATATTCTAATTGTTGTATTTTAATCTTGTTTTTTAAGTTGTATTCATTCAACTTGTTTTTATTATTGCTTGTTAGCTGCCCTGAGGCTGGCCTTGGCTGGGGAGGGCGGGGTATAAATAAAAATTATTATTAAAGAGGAGGAGGAATGTGACAGGCAGTCCAACCCCCTGGGCTAGATGGAAGTAGGCAGGTAGGCAGGTGGGGGCTGGCCGAGGACAGACTGAAGCTGGTGGGACAAAGCCCCGTTCACCATAGTGGACCAGCTTCCTCTTCACCCATCCATGATTTTGTTTATTTTATTGTTAGTTTGTATATTGCCCTTCATCTGAAGCTCTCAGAGCGGTTCACAGCATAAAAATACAAGAGGAAAACACTAAATACGTAATAAAACAAGAACAAAAACAAACAAACCATCAACCCACCCCAAAAACACATTTAAAAGGCCATAGAATATCAATCAGCCAAAGGTTGAAGAGGAACATTTCTGCCTGGTGCCTAAAGGTGTATAATGAAGGTACCAGGCGAACCTTCCTGGGGAGAACGTTCCACAAATAGGGAGCCACCACAGAAAAGACCCATTCTTGTGTTGCCACCCTCCAGACCTCTTGTGGAGGAGGCACACAAAGGAGGGCCTCAGAAGATGATCTCAGGGTCTGGGTAGGTTCATATGGAAAGAGGCGGTCCTTGAGATATTGTGGTCCAGAGCTGTTTAAGGCTTTCTAGGGCAAAACCAGCACTTTCAATTAGGCCCAGAAACTAATTGGCAGCCAGTGCAGTCAGGCCAATGTGATATGATCAAACCATCTGGCCCCAGTGAGCAACCTGGCCACCAAATTCTGCAGCAGCTGAAGTTGCATGGTATATCATGTCATATCATGATACATGACATGGCAGTGTTGACTTCAGTGGCATTAGCTAACTGATTGTTGGCTTGGGTTGTTGTCTATAGGACAATATTGTGTGTTACAGAAAGCACAAAGACACATTTTTAAAATGATGCATTCTGTAGTTTAACTATGAGCTGCGTGAAGGACTATCTTTTATCAGTCCTGAATCTTCAGCTTCATTGGATGCCTATGAGTCACAGTGTTATGAGAGACGGAGCAAAGCTTTTCTTTTTCCGTTTTCTCCATGCACAATTTTATAAATTTTTATCCTTACAGGAAAGTTGCTCTATCCCCTTGATGGTTTTGGTTGCCCTTTCCCGAACTTTTTCCAACTCTACAATATCCTTTTTGAGGTGAGGCAGCCAGAACTGTTAAATTGTTCTTAGCACATGACTAAAAATTTAAATACATGCTGCAAATATACCATGTGACTCAGCACTAAGAAATCAAGGTTATATCCTCTGGAAAGCAGTTGAGCTGTTGGCAGCTTTCAAAGGTAGCCCAGTGGGAATACTATAGCTTGACCTCCTTATTAAAACACACACCTGGATTTCTGCATTAGTAACAGGAATCTATTAAAGTTCTCTTTAATTGAGAGAATCCATTTCATGGTAGATGGCTGTTGGGTTTTTTTAAGATCTGTTTAGTGCTGCTGTATTCTTGTCACACATTCTTTTTAATGTGCTTCTGAATTGCATTTTAATTTGGTTTTATCCTTGGCTTTGTGACCCCGCCCCCTTTTTTGCAAGCTGTTTCAGCTAGATGGAAAGGAAGGATAACAAAATAATTTTAAATAAATCTTACTTTCAACTGTTGCTCAGAGAAGCAACATTTTATAAGGCTAATGGTCTTAGGCCTGGTCTACCTCTGCAGGAGAATGAGGTGATAGAACAAACTAGTTCAGACTGCTGGTGAGAGATGCTAATTCTGAATGCTCCTTCAGTCTCTGGACTTAGAACTGGGCCAAATAGCTCTTGCTAACTTGCTGGCTGGGGCTGATGTGAGTTATTTTCATTTATTTTATTTATTAGTCACTCCCCCTCCCCTGCCACCACCAAATGAACTCAAAGCACCTTATAAACACTAAAACAGATATAAAAACAACCTGAAATACAATAAGACGCCTAAAAGAGAAAATTTAAATCCATCACACGCCTCTAAAAATATGGTGAGAGTTAAGCTCCAAAAACGTTTTTGCCTGGCACCTAAAAACAGACAGTGATGGGATGGCAGCAGGCCTTCCTCCCTGGGGAGAACATTGCACAAATGGGGAGCCACCACTGAGAAGCCCAATTCTCATGTCACCATGCTTCATACTATGAAGAAAAGTTGTAGCGTTTGGCAGTTTTTATTTTAAGGACAAGGAAGAAGTGACGTAATAGAAGTTTATAAAATTAGGCACACCACGGAGAAAGTGGATGGAGAAAAGTTTTTCTCTGTCTCTCACAACGCTAGAACTGATGGACATCCACTGAAGATTCAGGACAGTTTTGTTTTTTGAGATTCTTAACAGTTACAAATTGCCGAAGAATTGATGCTTTTGAATTATGGTGCTGGAGGAGACTCTTGAGAGTCCCATGGACTGCAAGAAGATCAAACCTCTCCATTCTTAAGGAAATCAGCCCTGAGTGCTCACTGGAAGGACAGATCCTGAAGCTGAGGCTCCAAGACTTTGGCCACCTCATGATAGGCAAAGACTCCCTGGAAAAGACCCTGATGTTGGGAAAGATGGAGGGCACAAGGAGAAGGGGACGACAGAGGACGAGATGGTGGGACAGTGTTCTTGAAGCTACAAACATGAGTTTGACCAAACTGCGGGAGGCAGTGGAAGACAGGAGTGCCTGGCGTGCTCTGGTCCATGGGGTCACGAAGAGTTGGACACGACTAAATGACTAAACAACAACAACAAAAACAGTTACAAAAGGGATTCAGCAGCATGCTCCTATTAGCAACTACTGGCAGCCATTGACTTGTTTCCTTAAGAAATGTATATCTGCCTTTTCTTAGAAAGGTGTTCTGCAGCTCTATTTTTAATTGACTGTTGTGGTTATGTTTGCTGTTTTTTAAAATAGCTGTAAGCTGCCTTAAGTGTGTACAGTATTGTGTAGGAAGACATTCTGGAATAAATAAGCACAAACATCCAAGATAAATTGCAGAAATGAAAAGTGTTAGGTTGACACCTAAATATCCAGCCCCTCTTACCTTTCTGCAGGCACTCTAGCAATGGATTTGCAGCAGGGGGCTTAGACTGAAATGACTTTCCAGGTCTAATTCTGACTCACTGGTTCTGTGTGAATCAGGCTTTTCAGGCCCAATCCACTGTGTCCTCTGTCTGGCCAACACCTGCCTAGGGTCGGCGAATCTGTCAATTTCAGTTTATAATTTCTCCTAGATTAGGTTTAGCTCTCCACATTTCCACATCAGCTTGCACTTTTGGTTTGTTTGCTTAAAGGCCTTGTGCAAATTCACCAGCATTTCAAGCTTAATTTCTTCTAAATTTTGTATGCACTTTTGCCTAATGTACATATTTTTTTGCAAGGCCATTTTCCTTAGTAGAATTCATTTACACATAAGAAGAAGAAGAAGAAGAGTTTGGATTTGATATCCCGCCTTTCACTCCCCTTCAGGAGTCTCAAAGCGGCTAACATTCTCCTTTCCCTTCCTCCCCCACAACAAACACTCTGTGAGGTGAGTGGGGCTGAGAGACTTCAAAGAAGTGTGACTGGCCCAAGGTCACCCAGCAGCTGCATGTGGAGGAGCGGGGAAGCGAACCCGGTTCCCCAGATTACGAGACTACCGCTCTTAACCACTACACCACACTGACTCACATGTTGCTTTGACGAATATTCAAACTTCACCGCTTAGTATATGCATTTTTGCACGCATGATTTGGCTGGACAACCATGCTGCAAAATTCAGAGAAGCACAAGTTTCAAAAGATGGCTGCTTTTCAAGTCCCCTTGAGTCCCATCAGGGAAAAAGGTTGGGTATAAATAAATTAATAATAATAATCAGTTCACATATTTTTTTCTGGAAAGTGTGGGTATGGTGGGTTTGCCTTTAAATGCGAACTGAATTGAGTTTGTCCCACATCAGTCCTCACCCCTCTTCATCTTTGCTTCTACCATCCTGAGTCAAACTACATATTCAGAAGGAGCTGTGTAGTGCAGGACCATATCACTTCAGGAAAGTTGCAAGTTGAAATGCTCCTCTGTGTGTAAGTAGGTAAATTAAACAAATCCCTGGAGATATTTCCTTGACAGGCTAGTTTTTAACAGACGGGGGGTTTTCAATCCAGCTCTATCCAGAATTGGCCTGAATATGCCCAGGGGAGGCTGCTTCCCTCGGATTCCTTTCCTGTATTAATACCGCTCCTTTCATTGCTTCCAATCCATTATGATGATAAAACTAAGCTGGAACACCCCCAAAATAAAGACGGATGGTGTTTGCACTCCCAGACTGGGCGATGTGCATGGCATTGAGAATCTGTGGCTTCCTTCGTGATGCATTTGTTTTCTCTCCACAGACAGGTTTTCTTTTTAAAAAACGTGCTGGGTAAAATGGATAGTGTGGATATAACCTGGCATGGATTCCTTGACGAAGCTCCATCTCAATTATCCCCTTTGTGATGGAGTTTAAAAATAGATAGCAGTGAGTTTTACTTTTCCTGCTAAGCCCATATTAGGAAAAGTAGAAATTTGCTTGCCCTACCATTTTGTCAAAACCATTCCATCTCTCCTATCTCAATAGTACTTTATAGATGACCTGTGCTTGTCCTGTACCAGCCTGGATGAGGCTAGCATTGGTGCTGGATCAAGTTGAGGACAATGACCTTAATAGTAGCAAATAGCAGCGTCTAAGCATTAGGTTATAGCTTACAGCAGGCAGGCAGTAGGTTACTATTACCAGGGAGTCATGGGTAGAGTTTTCAGGACCTTGGAGAGATCCCAAGAAGCACAGATGTTGCTCCAATATCAGCTGGACCTCACCACCTAGCATAACTCCTGGTTTCTGGTTCCTCAGCCCCCAACAGCTGCCCATGGGTATGCTCTGAGAGAAATGCTCAGGCTGAGGGCAATAGGTTAGATATGACAGGTAACCCAGAAGACTGGGCACACAGACGGGAGGACCATGTGTCGTCCTCCAGCTAAGAGGTGCCTAGACTGAAGAATGTCAGCATGTTTGCAATCCTTGATACCTCTTGGTAGCATATGATTAGCCATTTGGCATCAGCTGACTTCATGGAACAGGGGGATCAGATCATGGGTCGCTTTAACAGTGTCCCATCTAAAGCAGCCTATAATTTTCTTCCCTTGCTGGAGTAAGCGGCTGAGAAAAACCACAAAGAAGTTGATGGATCTAGGCCCAGGAAGATGGGTGGCCTTTCTGAGTCGTGAGTTTGGTTTCTCTTTCACCTTTTCCTCCTTGCTTCTGCTGCAACCCATAAGAGCTGATATTGTGAACTAAAGGATCCAGTTTAAGCTCGAGGTGAGACAAAAGCCTACTCTGCAACATCCCTGACCGGCAGCCCATCCTTGAGCCATAGCACTCTGGGTTTAAGCCTTGCCAACATATGGCAGGACCACATCTTATTATATAGGTTTACTTTCCTGGCCTTGGGGGCAGAGCCTCCCTCTAAGGCACAGCTCCCTGTGCCTTGGTCAGTCTCATGGGGTGGAGTCCTGAGTCAGATTCATGCACCTCAAGGTCATGCTCATGCACCTCCGAGAGGCTGGGTTGTGGCAATTTGGCCAAGCCAATAATGTTGACTATGAGAGCCAGTGTGGTGTAGTGGTTAAGAGCAGTGGACTCGTAATCTGATGAACCGGGTTCGATTCCCCGCTCCTCCACATGCAGCTGCTGGGTGACCTTGGGCTGGTCGCACTTCTCTGAAGTCTCTCAGCCTCACTCACCTCACAGAGTGTTTGTTGTGGGGGAAGAAGGGAAAGGAGATTGTTAGCTGCTTTGAGACTCCTTAGGGTAGTGATAAAAGCAGGATATCAAATCCAAACTCTTCTTCTTCTTCCTTGCTTTGGTAAGAAGGCCACCCAATCAATTTAAATTGCACCCATTAATCAGTGACTCACAGCATAAATAACCGAACAGTTGGGGTGAAGCCACTGACAAAACACTATTTTAGAATTTTGAGCTTGGGCACTGTTAAGACGCTGATTATTTCCCCCAGGTTGAAAATGATGTCTCATTACTTGCTTGGCTCTCCCGCCTTGCATTGTAAGATCCTCAGGGCAGGCTCTTCAGCTGGAGGTGCTTTGCATTCAGGGAAGGACTCCTCCCGCTGAATGCTATGCAAATGACAACTCATAATTGCCGGTGTTTATTGACTGACCTTGGAGAGTTGAGTGGTTTTGTTTACTTTCCTTTTGTTAATTAAATGCTTCCATGCAGGTTTTTATGTTGTTTGCTGATCTCCAATGCTTTCCTGCTACCGGGCTATGTGTTCTCCCGCCAACAAAATCTGCAGAGGGGGAATCGCTGGTAATGGCTATGATGTTGGGACCCCCGGTGTCGTCATCACAAGAATTGCTTCCATGCAGAGGGAAAGGGGTTCTGTGCCCGGACACTGAGCCACATCAGCAATAGATAACCCACACCCCATACAGGGTTCCATCTACAACCCACAGGAATCAGCAATTTTGTGGCGAGCTACTGACGCGGGTGGCACTGTGGGTTAAACCACAGAGCCTAGGACTTGCCGATCAGAAGGTTGGCGGTTTGAGTCCCTGCGACGGGGTGAGCTCCTGCTTCTCTGTCCCTGCTCCTGCCAACCTAGCAGTTCGAAAGCACGTCAAAGTGCAAGTAGATAAATAGGTAGTGCTCCAGCGGGAAGGTAAACGGCATTTCCGTGCGCTGCTCTGGTTCACCAGAAGCGGCTTAGTCATGCTGGCCACAGGACCCGGAAGCTGTACACCGGCTCCCTCGGCCAATAAAGCGAGATGAGCCCCGCAACCCCAGAGTTGGTCACGACTGGACCTAATGGTCAGGGGTCCCCTTTACCTTTACCTTTACCTTACTGATCCTAGTGTGATGTTAGTTGTAAAAGAACAAGGGGCAATGAGTGGCACAATGCATGAAGGTTAGAGCTTGTTGCTAGCGTGTTTTGCCCTTCCTAACATGGTGTGCTGGCTCTCTGTTAATTCTACATGGTGTCAGCAGTGGGATCTGAACCCCTACCTCCATATGCAACTAGAAGCCCATGGATCTGTGTGGTGCTGCCTTATGTGGTGAGCCACCAGGGCCACAGGTCAAAGTGCTTCTTAAGTGCTAAAGAGTTTCTGAGCTTTAGGGTGACTCTGCCCACCTAAGCCTGCCATTGGCCTCTCCCTAAAGGAAGGTAAAAACTTCCTGTTCAGACTTTGTGTTGCATCCAGCTAAGGTTTACTTGGAGTAGACCACTGAAACCAATGGACCTAAGTTAGCTACGTCCATTGATTTTAACTACTCCAAATATGACTAATGTCGGTGGCAACCCTTTGTCTGGATAACAACAGTATTCATAGTAGCCCAGTTCAGGGCATAATGATCCCATTTCAGCATGTATATCCAGTGGTGTCTTATTGAACCAAGAGCAAACATTGTGCTCACATGCTCCATCTTCCCATCTTCCTTTGCTTTTCTTTCACACTGTAAAGGAAAACTTCTAGGGCTTGTTGAACCCGTTTCCTGTTACATCCAAAGCACGGCTTGCTGTCAGAGGTTAGGCAACGTGTACCCTGTATGCTAGCTGTGTCTGCACGGTGATCTGCTAGAACCACTGTACTGTCCAGTGGATGGTCTGAGGATCTGCTTTGGGTGAAACAAGTGGGCACTGCACATAGCATTGCAGCATGGAGTGTTGCTCTTCAGGAAACCCCCCTTGCAGTGGGTTGGACTAGATGACCCTTGGGTTCCTTTCAACTCTAAGAGTCCATGATTCCCTACCCTCAGTTTTCCAAATCACCAACCCTCATTGGTCTGTTTTGGGAACTTCCACCCTTCCTCGGGTTTCATATATAATTCCCCCCTCCCACCGCATACCTTGGGGCACCTCTGAGCCTCCTATTCCTTCTTGGATACTGCTGTTTTGGCTGCACAAGTTTTCTATGCACCCATAGAATTACAATCACCATGGGTATATACAATCATCTTGCAACTTACGTGTGTTTAGCTTATGCGATTTCAACTTTACGTGGTTGAAATTGCACAAATTAAATGCACAGGAGGCTGAGAGCTTAAAAGCTCTTTTTGCGCAGGGTTTTCCCAGCATGGAAAGAGCTTTTAAGCTCGCTGCCTTGCTTACCGGGCTCTGGGAGGCTCTCACAAGATCTTGGGTGGCCTCGTGAGATCTTGCAAGAGCCTCCCAGAGCCACAGTAAGCAAGGCGGAGAGCTTAAAAGCTCCCTGCCTTGCTTGTGGGGAAGACCAATTTGGCATGCTGGGTCTGGAAAGGAAGATCGCTTGCATGGGGGCCATTCCAAGGGGTGGTTTGACTACATGGTTTTTTTTGTATACGCGCCATCTACAGAATGTAATCCACGCGTAAGATGTGGATCGACTGCATTGCATTGATAACAGCAAGCAAGGGAGGGTGAGATAACAAAAGTTAGTCAATAAGGGGTTTCCATGGACTCCCCTGCCAAAATGGAGGGGGAAAGCTCTTCCTTTTAACACCACCTTGCAAGGTGTATTGAAGTGCCAGCTGACATCAGGTGATTTGACAGTCAAATCTGGTAGGTAAGGAGGTAAAGGATCCCTGGACGGTTAAGTCCGGTCAAAGGCTTTCAGGCCGAGGGAGCCAGCATTTGTCCACAGACAGCTTTCCAGGTCATGTGGCCAGCATGACTAAACTGCTTCTGGCGCAATGGAACACCGTGACGGAAACCAGAGTGCACAGAAATGCCGTTTACCTTCCTGCCGCAGCGGTACCTATTTATCTACTTGCACTGGTGTATTTTCAAACTGCTAGGTTGGCTGGAGCTCGGACAGAGCAACGAGAGCTCACTCTGTCGCAGGGATTCGAACTGCCAACCTTCCGATCGGCAAGCCCAAGACCGGTTTAGACCACAGCGCCACCCACGTCCCTGTTGTCAAATTTGGTGCACAAAGCTCATCCTGCAGAGCCAAAAAGGTCCCCCATCTCTGAGTTAGAGAGATATATTCTAGTTTGCAGGGTATTGATCCAAATCTCCCTAAGTGGAGATGCCAGTGTGATTATTTTGATCAGAAAAAAAAGCTATGGCACAGTGCATTAATGGAGAATAGGTCTATGCATTGGCTACTAGTCGCAATGGCTGTATGGAACCTGGCAATTCTGACACTATATTCCTCTGAGTACCAGTTGTTGGGAAACGCAGTT
This sequence comes from Podarcis raffonei, assembly GCF_027172205.1. Lineage (NCBI taxonomy): Eukaryota > Metazoa > Chordata > Lepidosauria > Squamata > Lacertidae > Podarcis > Podarcis raffonei. Next base: position 8,033,278 of record NC_070616.1, on the reverse strand, counting down.
TCGTTGCTGCTCTGCTACTGATCTTCTCATGGTTTTTGATTGGCTAGTACTGAAGAAAGAGAAAGTTGGACTAGAGAAGCCTTTGGCCTTATCTAGCAGGACTTTTCTTATTCAGGCATTGAATAAGAGGTTCAAATGAATCAGGAATTGAGGTTTTCCCAACAGTCCACACCCAGAAGAGTTTTACCTGCTGGGGTTTGGCCTGCTTTGCAGTTGTGAAAGGGATAGGCACCCTATAGTTTGAAGATGGCACGACTGCATGGCAGCATCACAGAACCGTAGAGGTAGAAGGGACCTTGAGGGCTATCTAGTCCAAACCCCTGCAATGCAGGAATCGCAACTGAAAAATCCCTGACAGGTGGCCATTCCTCCAAAGGGCAGCCTTTTAAATTTCCCCCCTCCCCAAGCTGACCCCAATTCACAGACCCATCTATGAGTGATAAAGGGCTGTGAGAAATTTCATCGTTCTGAACATGCAATGCTGTCTGGTTTGGTTGTGTAGCTTTCCAGCATGGGATGGGGAGGAGAGAGAAAGCAATCCCTTAAAACTCTCCAGAAGAGCAGCTTACCTCCTGCGTGCAAGAGGCAGTCGCTCACACAAGGCAGACCTCGCAGCCTGAATAAGGAACTAAGGTTGCTGTTGCTATTTTGATTATGTTTTTTGTTGTTTTACATTTTGATTTTATTCCATGAACCGCCCTGCGAGACTTCCGGGGTATCGAGCGGTATATAAATTCAACGAATGAATGATAATATAAAATAAATAAATAAAGTTTCTATGCCTCTGCATCCTGTAAGAAGCTTTGGGCTTCCCCACATCTCCAGTCCTCTTCAAGATGCTGCAGGCTTCTTCCCTGGGCTAAAGCATGGTTTCTGCAGAACCAGCAGCTTCAGCACATGAATCCCCCAGGCTTTACCTGGGAATAAGGAACTGAGAACAAAGACTGAGCCATCAGCCTCCTTCTCATCACTGAGTGTGAATCTGGCCCAACCTCCTCCCCTTTTTAAAACCTTTAGCCACAGGTGAGGCACATTCAGAGAGCATGGGAAAGGCTGCCGAAGGGTCCATAAAGCCAGGAGGGTTTGTGCAACCACAAGCCATTTATTTTAAATGCCAGCACTATGTAACTCAAGATGAAATGTGCCCAGTAAATGCATTCGTAACTAGATTAAAAAACACACACCATAATTTAATTTTAACTGCATCATTAGGAAAATGGAGATTAGATAAGCAATGGGAACTCTGCTGAGGGGGAAAAAACACCCTCAATGTTGTTTGCCCACCACAGCCCTGCTTGCTGTGCTTCATTCATTGGGGATTCCAGGCTCTGTAGAGACCAAGCTTTGGCACGGGGCCTCGCAGCACCCAAAGAGGCATAATCCAGTTTCACGCCTTAAGAATGCCAAGGATTTCTGCCAACCTCCCTGCTCCCCGCCACTTTTGCAGCCTTGATCTGAAGTGCACACCCCACTTCCTCACTGCCTTCCCCCCCCCATGAGAGCTGAACAGCAGCTTGGTATGCATTTGCTATCTTAAAATGGGGCAGATTAGCGGCTTCCTTGCACACTATCCTTTAATTAGTACCTTGTGAGAGTGTGGGGAGGGGGGTGGAGTGCAACCAAGCAGTGCTCTGGCTTTGGGGTTTGGCGGGTCTTTCAGGAAGAAGGCGTCAATGGGGACTCCTCCATTGATGCCGAGTCGACTCTCTCAATGCCGTCATCTGCAATTTGGCAACTGTATCTTACCCTTCAAAGAGCGGCAATTCCCAGCAGCCAGGGCTTCTTCCCCCAGCAGGAACTCAGGGGAACTCAGTCCCGGCACCTCTCAGATGGGTACCATTGCCATTCTAAGAGAACAAGCCAGTTCCAGCACCTCTTTTTCTAGAAAAATAGCACTGCTGGCAGCCTTAACAAATGAGTTCCTAGGATTTTTGGTGTGTGTGTGTTTTAAATGTGTGGTGTCTTCTCAGCCTCGTTGGTTTATGCCCAACATTTTCAGGTAGGGCCATTACTGTAAAGACTCCTGCCTGAAACTCTGGAGAGCCACTGCCAGTCAGTGTAGACAGTATTGAACTCTATGGACCAATGGTCCAACTCAGTTTTCCTTTCCGCCTGTTTGCTTGCCAGACAAAGCCAAGGAGCAGACAGGCAGTGGCATCTTACTGCCCACCACACATTGTTTGTTTGCTCATTCGTTTTTGGCCATATCAAAAGGTAGGTGAATAGGGAGGTTGTCCAGCTCCTGCTGGATGAAGGACTTGATCTTAGATCTCATTTTCTACTATAGTCTTTACTGCCTAGTAGAAAAGTAAAGCAAGGATTATCAGCACCATCAGTGCAGGGCATGACTGGGAGAGCTAAGATGTTGGTCCAACAGTTGATGTGCCCCCTGGGCTTGTTATAAAAGACAGGGGTGGGCATGGCTGCAAACTAGTGGCAAGCTGGATGCAGCTTGGGTTTGCACCTGCAGATGGGAACACTGACTTCAGCTGGGTCTGGGCTGTCTATTCATGTTGGTGCTGGCATCTTTGTGTCCGAGACAGTGGAGGAGGTGACAGATAGGTAACTTCAGGTTAACAGTTACATAACTGTAGACTCTGGACTTAATGGTCTCACATGAACACTCCCCCATCTTTAGTAATAATAATAGTAATAATAATAATAATAATAATAATAATAATAATAATAATAATAATAAATAATAATAATATATTATTTATACCCTGCCCATCTGGCTGGGTTTCCCCGGCCACTCTGGGCGGCTTCCAGCAAAATATTAAAATACAATAATTCATCAAATGTTAAAAGCTTCCCTAAACAGCGCTGCCTTCAGATGTCTTCTAAAAGTCAGATAGTTGTTTATTTATTATTTTCTCATTTAGATGGTCATTTGCATTCATGGATGTCTGCAGGAGTTTTTCCAGGGGTTCCAGGAGCAAAATCAAAGTCTGAAATGGAGAGCAGGTTTGGTTTCTCACAAAAACTGAGGCTGAATGCACATGGCTTCCCCCAAAGAATCCTGGGAGCTGTAGTTTATCCCTCACAGAGCCGCAGCTTCCAGCATCATTAACAAACTACAGTTTCCATGATTCTTTGGGGGGAAGACATGTGCTTTAAATGCACACCATGGATGGCAGCCTGAGAAGAGTAGTACAGGTATATTTTGCCTCCCATCTCAGAGTCTACAAAAGCTATAAGTTTATATTCTCTTTTTAAATGAAAGCTGGGGATCTGATCTGGAGGTTATGGTTCACTGCGCCCTCCCAGTGGACGCCTATTCCACTAGACCTGCTAATTTTGGGAGGGACCCTCTGCTCATTCTGCTGCGTGGGGCTCTGTTCATCTGTTGGGATGACCTGAGACCTCCGTTTGTCTCAGCCAGAGGTGTAGTGCTCCAGGGTCACGAGGGGCCAAACACCCATCACTAGTTCTGCAGCAGGGTCCCCTTCTCCAGAGTCCTAAAGCCTCCCGATCAGCATGAAAGGGGAGCTTTTTAGCCACTGAGAATAAGCCCCCTCACGCTTTCTGTTGGTTGGAGCCAATAAGAGTGAAAGGGGGTGAGTCAGGCGCTGAGGATTGGCTTCTGGGATCACTCTGGAAAAGGTACTTGGGTTGAACACCGCAGAGGTTCTTTTGTATGCTCCAAGCTAAGCATTTAGGGACACTGAAAAAACAAGGTTTTCACTTCCAATAGAATGGTGTGTAAGTATGTACAGTGGAACTTCAAGAAAAGCACAATTAAGTTGCTCCCAAAAAGAGAGAGGAGATATTGGAGCACTCCCAATCATTTGTACACCTGTATGGAAAACAGAAGATTTAGCTAAAAGGAGATCTGCATTGTTTCTCTCATTATAATTATTGTATAATTATAAGATTATTGTAACATGAGTTTGACCAAAATGCGGGAGCCAGTGGAAGACAGGAGTGCCTGGCGTGCTCTGGTCCATGGGTCATGAAGAGTCAGACACGACTAAACGACTAAACAACAACAAGAAGATTCTTGTATAACCTTAGAAGATTGTAGAATGTTAGAAGAGAGCGGGCCTGTGAGGGGGGCATGGCTGTAACTATCATGAAGGAACACTGCACATCTGAATTTGCCCCTACACTACTGGTCTCGACATGGTTAAAATTCCGGGCAGCAGAAAATTACAATTTGGAGATCTAGTTTTGGGAATAGTCAGACTCTGGAGTAAACTGGACAGTTCAATCAGAATGATGGAGGCATTCCCTCTTAAGTTTGATTGTGACAGAGACAACATTAGTCCTTGCTGCATCTTGTGAAAAGGAAAAAGGAAAGGAAAAAAAGGACACAGAACTTTTATGAAGATTTATTTCTTTCATATTGTTTTATGAAATTAAATAGAAAAAACATCAGTCTCAAGAAAGGGAAGATGTGTAGCAGTAATTTAGATGTAAACACAATTAAACCACTGGGCACCAGCATATTTTTCCCCATCTAGGCAAGAGTTCAGACAGAAGTCACCACAAGTTTTAAAAGACAAATCTACTCTAAGATGTGAACTAAAAAAAGGAAAGTTCTTCTTTTGGAAAATAACTGTTGCATATGAAATAATGGAGAGAAAACCAAACCATAATCAAATACAGGTACAGTGAAAAAGAGGTATGGATGGTAGCTAGATAAAGGTAAAGGTAAAGGGACCCCTGACCATTAGGTCGAGTCGCGGACGACTCTGGGGTTGCGGCGCTCATCTCGCTTTATTGGCCGAGGGAGCCGGCATACAGCTTCCGGGTCATGTGGCCAGCATGACTAAGCCACTTCTGGCGAACCAGAGCAGCGCACCGAAACACCATTTACCTTCCTGCCGGAGCGGTACCTATTTATCTACTTGCACTTTGAGGTGCTTTCAGACTGCTAGGTTGGCAGGAGCAGGGACCAAGCAGCAGGAGCTCACCCTATCGTGGGGATTCAAACCACCGACCTTCTGATCAGCAAGCCCTAGGCTCTGTGGTTTAACCCACAGCGCCACCCGCGTCCCACAAGTAGCTAGATAATTGCATTTAATACAAGTGCAGATGACAAGTATCTTCTTAAAGGAGGGAAAGGCAGCCATGTTGGCTCATAAGGACAATTCCAAAATCTGTTTCAGTGACATACCATTAGTAGCCCACAAAAATATTATGAAACAGTATGTACACTTTCAACTTCCCCAGAACTCTTCAGGCAGATCCATACCATACATTTAAAGCACATTCAATGAACATTTAAAGCCCCTGTTTTCCCCAAAGCATGTGGGGAATTGTCATTTCCCCATCACAGAGCCATTATTCCCAGAAGCCCTTATAAACTACGGTTCCCGGTATGTAGAAGCCAATCAGTTGTTATTTTTGGATAGCCTTGCTTTGCTTCCAGACTGATAGGCACTCAGCCACTTGAGCTTGCTATTAGAGGGAATTAATGATTATTAAAAAAAATCCAATTCATTTTGTAGTGGACAGCAGGTGGAACTGTGGAAAGGACACAACTCAGATTTGGAATCCAAACCTTCACGGTGAATCTGCCAAGACTTGAGCTTGCTAAATTGAAACTGGCCTGCAATTGATGCATGTTCTGTTGTTCACAAGACCATGATGCACTCGTCAACCTGGGGTCAGTGCCCAAGGTGATCTTATGGTGATGGGTAGGAAGGAAAACGAGGTGCATATCCACCGCAGGCCTTGAAATTCCTGTGCTCACCGGTGGTTATCCTTGAACTTTCTTCTTAATCAATGAAACTTTGACAAAGAAAAGAGACAACCAATTTTGAAAGTTTTTTCCTGATTATAAATCGAAATGGACGGAGTCTCCTGGATGCATTTTTCCTGGCCAGGGCCATTTTGGCGTCATACATCATTAAAGCTCCATCGCTCTGGTGATGTATTAGCGCCATACATCCTCGGAACAATGCTATCCTGATGATACATCACTCTTTTCCACATAATGTCAGCCTCTCTCTATCGTAACATCAACCAACAAGAACACACTGAGGACAGGCAATACGTTTTAATTTATGATTTCTTTTTTGCATCCATCCTCCCCCCGACCCCTTTCCCCAATTGACTTTTGGAAACTTCTGCTTATTTCCAAATGGGGTGATAAATTTTCCCCTCCTTTGGTTTTACAGGAGCTCAAGATCCTTGAAAGGCTCCAGGTAATACCTTCTCCATGCATTTGTCCGGATTGTGACTGACTCAGATCCTAGGGAGACCTCCTCTGAGGAAGAGGCCTGGGAACCCATGGATAAGAACGCAAGATTTAAGAATCTGCTGGATCAGACCAAAGGCCTTTTTAGTCCAGCAACCTGTTCCCAACAGTGGCCAACCAGATGTCTCTTCGAAAGCCTATAAGCAAGGCATGAGAACAGTAGCCCTCTCTCACTTTTGCTCCCCAGTGACATGTATTCTGGGGGCATGCTATCTCTGATCCTGACATAGTGATTGTTCAGCCCTGAACAGGTATGGAGTCCTCAGAGAATGAACCAGACACCCCACAGGTTGAGGATCTTGAAGAGAAGGCAGGACCCCCTGAGTCCAAGGCTGAAGATCCCCTTGAGGAGTCCTCTAGGTTGAGAGTTGATGGAGAACCCCTGTAACTGTCAGAGGAGGCAGCGCCCACCCCTAGCCAGTCCTCAAGAGCACTGATGGCAAAAGCTTCAGGACCAGGCCAAGAGCAGTGACACAGTATGTGTCAAGAACCCCAGAGTTGCTGGTTTACTTGTAAGCATTCTTTAAGACGCCACTGCCAGCAGCTGTAGCTAGAGCATGGTTTAGGAGGCCAGAGTATATAAGGCCTCCGTCTTCAGCCTTCCAGTTGTTGGAAACTAACACAGGTCTCCTGCTAGTTCCTGTTTTGCTGTGATGGACCCGAACTCCTGAGATAGACCACAGACTGCCATCTGACTTTGCCTCTGGATCACATTTGGCTCTAGACCTGCTTCTTTGTGCTTGACTTGTTTGGCTTGCGTTGTATCTGCAACCCTGTCCTCGTTGGTGAGTCTGTTGAGGAAGGTGTCTGTCTTCCGTAACTGGGGCCCTAAGCCCCTGAGAACATCCCCTGACGTGGTCATTGATATGGTGTGATGCAGGATTGGTTTCTAATACAGTGGTACCTTGGGTTACATAGGCTTCAGGTTACATACGCTTCAGGCTACAGACTCCGCTAACCCAGAAATAGTGCTTCAGGTTAAAAACTTTGTTTCAGGATGAGAACAGAAACCATGCTCTGGCGGTGCAGCAGCAGCAGGAGGCCCCATTAGCTTAAGTGGTGCTTCAGGTTAAGAACAGTTTCAGGTTAAGAACGGACCTCCGGAATGAATTAAGTACTTAACCCAAGGTACCACTGTATAGCCCTACAGAGGTGCAGGTGTTTTTGCCTTTTGCTGTTTGACTACTGCATCTTCCGCCTTGTACCCATTTGTAGAAAGTGGAAGGTCCTAGTGGTCGAGGGGATGGCTTGCATACAGCAGCTACCCACAAAGACCTTTACATGATAAAAAGAAAGGCCTTGAGAAGTAGGATCTCAGTACTACAGACATGTAATTAGGACTCTAGCCACTGTTCTGCAATATTTCTCCTTCTCCTTCGTAGTTCTTATGAAAGAAGGCATGTGCATCTTACGACAAATTTTGTTTCTTCTTGGGGTGAACCAGGTGTCAAGATGATTGTACCTTACATAAGCACTTCCGCGTACGTGTGTGTATGTGTATACAAACACACACAGCACTATTATATAACATACATGGCAGGGCTCTCCTTTCTTTATTAGATTGCCTAGCATTTCTTCATAATGCCTTTCCTTTTAATACCTTCTATCATAAGACATCGCCGCAAATAACAGACCCCGATTGCCTGCATCAATGCCCCTGTTGCTGCCAGCCTAGCTTTGTGTCCCTGGCGTCAGGATTAGAAGAAACAGGGCAGTCAGAGGTATCTCTCTCTCTCTCTCTCCCTCTCTCTTTGTGGTGTGTGTGTGTGTGTGTGTATGTAAGTCTCAATCAGCAAAGGAGTTAAGCCAGCAATATATTATTTCAGCACGAAAGAACAGGGGAGAGAGGGTGCTATTTCAGAGTATGTTCAATAGAGGGCAGCAGTCTCTACCTGCACACACTGGATTGTTTAATAATGGGTTGCATTCTGCCCTGGCTAATGTTACAGCTCTTTGATGAAATCAGTTCAGGGTTTTTCTTTATGAGATTAAACTCAACTTTAAGATTGCTTTGAGGAGCATCTATCACCATTTAATAGTTATATTTTTGTTTATCTCCTCAGGCTTATTATTATTATTTTTTTGTTATTAAATTATATACTATATAACTGTTTTTAAAAACTTGTGTAAAAAAAAACCCCAACCTCAGCTAATTTTAGTGACACATCATATGGCCTTTTATTTATTTAGGAAATTGGTACTCTAGTCCTTTTCTCCATATGGAGAACTCTCATCAAGGCAGCTTACAAAGTAAATTAAAATAATCGAAATGGAATAACACGATTAACAATAGGATCAACAGTGGTACCGGAATTAAAGCAATAAGCCACCGTGAGCGGACAAGGTCCAGAAAGGTAGCTTATAAATATTTTAAATAGATGAAAACAAATCCAGCAAATCAAGATTAACATAGCTTGCCAAGGAGGCCCAAGCTCAGTGGAAGACTTGGCCTCTCCCAGGTTAAACGGAGCTCGGGTAATAGGCTTGGGAAAAGGTTCTCCCTGAGGCCTTACTGAACTGCTGCCAATCAGGGTAGACAATACTGGGCTGGATGGGAAGGTCACGTTCAGATAATCGTATCTTGGCTTAACAAGATACGAATGAGCATTGCAGCTTGTATGCTGCCAGCCCCTTCACTCCTTCCTTCATGGGAGCAAACCAACACACTGGGAAGTCTTCCGTTAACTACAAAGTCCTTTATGGCTCAGGACCCCAGCTCCTGTGGCGCATGACACGGGCCTAGAGTTTTCCTGCACGTTTTCCTCTACTGGGGAAAATACCGTCATTTCCTCAGGCACTGGCTGCTCTTCTTGCATGTTCACATGCACCTCCAAATCCCCCTGGCGGAGCGTAGGGCAACGCAGCCTGGGGCGCAGTGGCAGGAAATGCCCCCAAGTGCCTGACCCAGGGTGGAGCTGCCACGTCCGATGCACCACAGCTGAGGAGAGTGTGCGGAGTGTGTCTCTCCGCCTGTGGGTCATGCTTGACCCTGGGGGTGCAGCTCCCTTGGCCGGTGTGCCACAGCCGAGAATGGGCAGCAGCGTTGCTTGATCTGCTGACCTTGGAGTTTCTTGTTATGGGGAATGTTATTGTGGGTGTCTTAGCATTACTGCCTTTATAATGTGTTGAGTTTCAGTGTATTCTAATTGTAACCAGACCCTGGGATTGTACTCAGCAGTGAGGAGGGGCCCACAAGCGTTTTAAATAAGTAATAAACAAGTTGAGTAATAGGGAAGCATTGGCAATATAGTCTTTCACAGCTGGACTTTTAAGTTTAGTCATACTGTACCTGGAAGTACCAATTAGCTCATGTCTCTTAAGGCAGTTTCTTTTTCTTTTTCTTTTACCTAAAATGCCTCTCCATGTTGTAACAAGCAAGGATTTTAAGCCAATTTCAAAAACATGGACGGTTTTATTGGCTCACACAGAAAGACGAGGAAAAGGCCTGTTCTCATCGCCATCAGGCTCATTTATATCTCAGCTTATTAATAAGCTGAGATAGGATCACACAACCATGGCCAAAGTCTGTCTAAAGGAGCCTCGTAGATTCTGGTTAATATTTAGGTAGGCACCTTGCTAATGCAGGCTGTGTATGTACCATGCATGTAAAGCACATGACTCTTGCCCGCCCCGAATCCTGGGAAATGTAGTTTGTTAAGGAATTATAGCTCTCTGAGGAGTAAACTACACTTCCCAGAATTCTTTAGGGGAAAGCCATGTGCTTTAAATGTAGGGTTGCTTACACAGCCTCAGACTGCTGAACGCTTGCATGCAGAAAGCCCCAGGTTCAATCCCTAGCATCTCTGCTTCGGATCTTGCAGAAGCAACTGTCCTGTGTTGTGGAACGCAAGGTGTTACACCCATCCTGGCATTGACCGGTCCCAGCCCTGCTTAGCTAGCAAGGTGGTTGCCTCATGTGCTGTCAGAGGTCAGAAGGAACTACATTAGTCTCGGCCACTGTACCAAATCGGACTGCATACCCTCCAAGTGCCCCTAGTTCCCTCACCAGCTCCACTGCCGAGCTGGGGGAGGAAGAGGAGCTGGCGCTTGTTGTGAGTTGCGGGCAGTGGCAGCTGCGAGAGACCATCCTGTTGCCTCTCCATGGCCATTTATGCCAGCCTCCTCCCTTGAGCAGCTTGTGGCGGCTGCTGGAGTGCAATTGAGGAGGAGAGGCTGCTGCCACTGAGGCCCAGCTTCGTGTGACACGCCAGTTCTGAGGTGCAGACAGGGCAGGGCTGCCCTTGGCTGGAAGAAAGGGGGAGTGGAGCGGAACACAAGGAGTCTTGATTTTTTGTACTTTTAAATAATGCTTTGTGCATCTGCGTCTAATCTTGCCCCTTTCTAAAAATTTATTTGTTGGTGTGCGTTTTTCTTTTTGTAAATCCGCAGAAGAAAAAAGTAAAATAAAACCGTGATTAGGGGGTTTTCTCAAGACAGTGGAGGGTTTGTGTGCTGTGTCCTATTGTTTTCAGTGGTGATGGTGCTCACCCTTCTATTGATAAGTGTTCTGCAGGAGTAGGGAACAGAAAATAGGGGACTGAGAAAGGTCAGCAGGGGGCAAGAGTGAATAATGGCCCTATTTGCATCTGAGGAATGTTGGAGGGTATGGGACTTCAATTTTACTTATTTACATAACTCGTATTTCACAGGGCTGGGCTTATCCCATTGTTTCCACAGGAACATGGACATTACTAAGCAACAATATTCAGCTTCTTGGAAATCTCAAGTTTCACATTTTATTTGAAAGAAAGCAAGTCTCTAGGCCTTATAGATGTGAAGTGGCCTGAAAGTGAAATAGGAATGTTTGTTTAAATCTCAGAAGCCAGAAGGGTGGCTGAAGATTTCCAGGTGTTCAGGAACAAGGATTCCCACAACCTAACAAAACCAGGATAGATCATGCCAGATAGAATCAGAGTAGAATAATTTATGCAAAAGAAGAGGATGCTGATGCAGATTTGGACAGCTTATAAAAATAGTATAAATCAGGTACAGAGCAAAGATGGATTTTAGCTGTTTGTTTACTTGAATTTGTTGTTTTGGGGGCTGATGTTTTGTGAGAGTTGCTTTCTGTGTGTGGCAATTTTATTGTGGATATGTTTTTACATAATGTATTTTTCATGCTGTATGCTGCTTTGAATTTACTTTCGATTTTCAAAAAAGGCAAGATAAGATAAATAAAGTTGTACATAATGGATGCAGAATTTAGCACATGCTTTGGTAAAGTGCGAACAATTCCAGGCTACTTATTGCAACCTGTAGGAGCACAGTTTTCTGTGACTAGTAGATAAACTAGCCTGGGACTAAGCTAAGCACAGATCTTGGGGCATATTCTACTTCCATTGCTCCCACTCCCTTCACTTTCTGTTCTCAACCTCCCACCCCACATCCTGTTGCAAAGGAGGGGGTTAGGAGCACTACTGAATATCTGCCCCTACTGCAACATGCTTCCTGGGGGTGATTGTCTTCTGGTGAACAGAGACCCCACCCACAATGCAATAGCCTCCCACCCCAAGTGCCAGGCCGTTGGTGAAAGGGGTGCCATATTTCGCTTTGATGTGGTGACGGGTGAAAGCCAAAGGGAGGGAAAACACAGCTGCATCACCATGGTGATTTATATTTGTGTTCAATTTACATCCTGCCCATCAATTTAATTGACTTTGACTGAGCATTAGGAAAAATGTATTGATGGTAAAAGCAGTTTACTCCGGTGGAACTGATTGCCTAGAGGGGTAACTGGCTCCCTTATGGGGGGTCTTAAATTAGAGCAGGGATGGGGAAACTCAAGCCTTGTGGCTGAATATGGCCCTCCAGACATCTCTATCAGGCCCTTGAAACTCTTTCCCAGGCTACACCCCTGCTTCATATCTTCCTTGAGTGTTTTTACTGATAATGTTCTCTGATAATGCCTTTAATGAATGATAGAGAGTGCTGCTAGAAACTAGCCTACTGTACAGAGGTGAAATTTGCATTTGTGGCTCCACCCACTTCTGCCTCTGGCTCTGCCTACTGCCGCCATGTGACCCTGTGGCTGAAAAAGGCTCCCCAACCCTGAGGTAAAGGCTGCACATCTGTCTGTGAGAGTCTCCACCTCTGAGGAGCAGGTTGGATGAGATGACCTTTAGATTACCTTACAACCCCCTGCAATGCAGGAATCTCAGCTAAAGCATCCATGACTGATGGCTATCCAACCTCTGCTTATAAACCTCCATGGAAGGAGAGTCCACAACCTTGGAAGGGAGACAATTCCACTGTCCAACAGCTCTTACTGTCAGAAAGTTATTTCTGATGTTTAGTCAGAATCTTCTTTCTTGTAACTTGAAGCCATTGCCTCAAGTCCTACCTTCCAGAGCAGGAGAAAACAAGCTTGCTCCGTCTTCCATGTGACACCCCTTCAGATATCTGAAGGTAGCTACCCCATCTCCTCTCAGTCTCCTGTTTCCCAGGCTAAACATACCCAACTCCCGCAACTGTTCCTCATCAGGCTTGGCTTCCTGAGCCTTGATCATCTTGGTTGCCCTCCTCTGCACATGTTCCAGGTTGTCCACGTCCTTCTTAAATTGTGGTGCCCAGAATTAGACACAGTATTCCAAGTTGGTCTGACTAAGGCAGAATAGAGTGGTACTGTTACTTCCCTTGATCAGAAACTAGACTTCTGTTGATGCAGCCTAGAATAGCACCAGCTTTTTATGCTGCTGCATCACACAGTTGACTCATGGTAAGCTTGTGGTCCGCTAAGACCTCTAGATCCTTTTCACAAGTACTACTAGAAAGCCAGGTGTCCTGCATCTTAGATTTGTGCATCTGGTTCTTCCTGCCTATGTGGAGAATCTTACATTCCTCCCTATTGAAATTAATTCTGTTAGCTTGGGACTGTTCTCCTATCCATTAAGGTCATCTTGAATCCTGATTCTGTCTTCTGCAGAACGAAAACTGTTTCTTAAGAAGTCCTTTTAAAGGGCAAAAGAAAAAAGAAGAAAAATGCGAGAGATCTAGTGTGTGTGTAGTAAATAGGAAAAAAGTAGTAGTTGGTCTCCATTGATTCTAGAATAAAAAGTTGTGTGTACTCATCCTAAAGGTCCATCCGGGGTGCAGTCAAGGCATCACTTGGGGGCTGAGGTCCATGGCCCCACTTAGCAGAATGAGCTGGAGGTGGCACATATTGCTTTACTAAGACCGCATCTGGCCCTGCCTTGATTCCTAGGGTTCCTAGGAGACTATTAACTGTGAAATTGTGTGCATGTTTGCATATATTCAAAGCAGTGCCTTTATTTTGAGATATTTAAGATCAAACCAAATAAAGCAATGAAAGGGTATCTTCCCCCAAATGAAAACGTTTAGTTATTGGCTTTTTTTCCATGTCGTGCCTCTTTCTCCTGCAGGAGGCTTCTTCCAAAGACGTTGAAGTGTTTACTTGGCTCATACTTGGTATGAATGAATATTTCTGCAAAATGTAGGCCACAGTGCCTCAAGCGACAGGATGTGCCACAGGGTGGGTACTTTGCATTCATATTCAACAGCTCTTCCATTTCTTGTTTGCTTCCTTATGTAATCATTCTAATACGATAAATATGTATAGAATCCCATAAAGCCTCCCACTGGAGAGAAACAAACGTGGCAGAGGCGAGTGGGCAAAAGGAGAGCGCGCCTGAGAAAAAGGTCGGAGCAACGGGAGGCTGCGCATGTGCCCAAACGGATGCGCAGTGAATCATCACCCCCAAGGTTTTTAAATTTTTTTAGTGTTCAGTTAGACACAAAATGTAGAGTCGGGGTGCGTGCGGATTTGTGCAGTTGGAAAGCTGATAATATTCATTTTGAATAATGGGGAAATTAGACATGTTAGAAGTATGTGTTTATTAAGCACTTGAATGACAGGCCATGTCAGGAACAGCATGCACGCAAATTATAGAAGGGTTGGAATGCATTCAATTTCCATACTTAAAACGAACTGTCCAAACCATATTAAAGGACCTAATTCTTTTAGCTGGAGTCGTGTCTTCCACACCTTCATCTTTAGGCAGTTTAATGCCTAGTTGCATCCTTGTAAATATTTTTGTACCTGTTCGTTATTGAACTAAGGCAGATTAAAATATGAAATGTTGCCGGGTGGTAGATAAGGCTCCTGTGGAGTACCCCTGATGCAGGCTGTAAACAAGGAGCAAAGCACGCTTTTGTGTTCATTCGCCTATTTCTTTTTCTGTGTCTGACAGGGCCTTCGTGCAGTTGGCAAATCTGTTTAAAAAACCCTGATTACCCCACCAGGGTTCAGTGTGTGCAGTTGAACCAGTGTTCTGCACAGGGCTGAGCGGCAGTCAGTCTTTGCGATTGATTGGACATTGTTTTGGCTGGAAATAACACTGGTGGTACCTTTACAGTTAGCGCTTGTTGGCAGGGCAGAGGTCTCGGCAAGGCTTAAAAGTCTGCTTTGGAATATAGTCTGATTTAAATGGGAAAAGAAAAGAAAGAAAAAAGGGCATTGAATGTTCAAAACATTATAAGATGAGCTCTTATAATAATATGGGAATGTTAACAATACAAGCAGTCAAATCTCTCCCAGGATGAGGGGAAAAGGAGACAAAAGACGTCAAAGGATCATGAAGGACTCTATAAATGCCTGTTTCTGGGACAGTCGACTGGGTCTCTTAAAAGAGATAGCTAAGCCAAACTTTGCGATGTTCTTATAGCCAACGTGGTGCCCTTCAGCTGTTGTGGGCCCCAACTTCCATTGGCCACAGCCAATGGAGCACAAACATCTGAAAGGCACTAGGTTGCCTACAACCAATACGAAGCCGGATGTGGAATATTCAGGACAGACAAAAGCAAGTAATTATTCATGCAGTGCCTGGTTAAACTAAAGAATTCATTCCCACAGGATGTAGCAATTGGTGGCCAACTTGGATAAGTTTGAAAAAGGAGTAGACAAATTCATGGAGATAAGGCAATCAATGGCTGCCCGCCTCAGTGGCTATGTCCTACCTGCACTTTTGGAGGCTATATGTCTCTGAATACCAGTTGATCAGATTCACAAGTGGGGCTATTGGATCTATTGCAGGCTTCCCAAAGTCATCTGGTTGGACACTGTGAAGAAAGGATGCTGGAGATGGGCTTTTGGCCTGATCCACCAGGGCTTATCTTATGATCTTTAGATTGGCCACTGCTGTGACTCTGTAAGGCTGGTTTTTATGCTCATAGATGTTTGCCCTCCAGCAAAATAATTTAGTTATTTATTATATTTATATCCCACCTTTCCCCCCCAAGGAGCTCAAGGAGGCATGCATGAAAGACAGATCAAACATTATAGTTCAAAATGATGCTTGATAACAGTCGCCACCGTGACCTGAAATATTGATGCTTCGGTTGGATAATTACATATCTTCTGTTCTGTGGTCTCAACACTGAATAGACCCACTGAAATTAATGGGCATGAGTAACATTGGTCGATTAATTTCAATGGGTCTAATCTGAGCATGACTAATGTTGGGTATAACCTATAGCATTATCCTGCATTGTGTTGTCCTTATTTTTGGGGGGTGGTGGGGGTGAGAAATGTACTTGCCTTTGAGTCCAGCTTGGCTGCTTATACGTCCTTACTAGGGCTGCAGCTGGATTTTAGCTGATCAATCATGAGGTGTGTGTTGTTGTTTTTTAAAAAATCATTGTTATTAAATAAAAATACTGCCCCATATAATAAATTATAGCAGAAGAAAGAAGAGGAAAAAGGACATAATCGTATCATTTGTATTCTAACATATTATAAATATATACTTTCCCATAAATCTATTTATCTTACATTCCTAAGAAACATCTTAAATTATCTATATGTATAATAAAGGGAAATAGTAGTACCACTCCTATTCTGCCTTAGTCAGACCCTGCCTGGAGTACTGTGTCCAGTTCTGGGCTTCACAGTTTAAGAAGTATACTGTACAGCCAAACTGGAATTCCTGCAGATGAAGATGGCCAAGATGATCAAGAAGATGGAGCAAGCTTGTTTTCTGCTGCTCTAGCAGGTAGTACCCAAACCAATGCATTCAAGTTACAAGAAAGGAGAGTCCAACCAAAGATTAGAATGAACTTTCTGATGGTAAGAGCTGTTCAGCAGTGGAACAGACTGTCTTGCAAGGAGGTGGGTTCTTCTTCATTGGGGGCTTTTAAACGGAGTTCAGATGGCCATCTGTCAGGCCTTCTTTAGCTGTGATTCCATTTCCTACATTGCAGCAGGTTGGACTAGATGCCTCTTGGCATCCCTTCCAAACCTATGATTCTATGATTATGTGAAATACAAACACAGAGGGTTTAAAGGTTGAACCATATTAGTTTTATTCTGTTTCTCAAATCATCTACCCATTAAATTTCTGCATAGGTACTAACAATAGTTTTGAACAAGAAGCGTATTTCCTTTTTCTTTTTAGAATATGTGTGCTTTTAGACTGGGCTTTTAGAGATGGCTGATTGCCTTTCCTAATGTAGTTTTTTTTTCTGGCTTTCTGACTGCCCATTAATTGTTCCTTTTCATGTTATTTGTAATGCTTTTGTGTCTGTTTTAATTACCAACTGTTAGCCCCACTGAATTTTTGTTTTCTAAAGAAAGGCAGGCTATACAGTTTAAATAATAGTCATAATAATTTTTAAGCATGGTGTGAAAACACTTTTGATCCCCCCCCCCCGTATCTCCACCCTATTCATTAAACACCGGAAAGATCTTCTGTTTGGTGCTCATTGCCTTGTGGCCCAATCTTAAACATATATTCAGCAGGCCTTCACCTTCCTCCTTAGTTAGTTTTGCATATGATTCATAGTTGAGAAAGGGTATCTTGCCATGCCATGACCACCTTTGGATGCCATGGCTAGCTTAGGGTTTAACCATGGTTTCAGGCTGAGCACCAAGGCTAACCCCCACCCTCCCACATCATACGTATGCAATGCTCTCAAGAAAAAGAATTATGAATCAAGGACAAATTACTGAGTGCTATTCATTTTGATTGTAAACTGCTTTCAGGAGTCTTTGTTGGAAAGTTGATTGACTGGACCAGATTACCGTGGCCTAGTTAATTTCACTCCTAAAGTCAACTTTAAAAAGATTGCTTTTATGGCAAGGAAGTGAAGAGGGGGAGAGGGAGTTTGCATGAGGGAATATGTAAACCTGTCCTTCCGTATACCTTTTTTGAAAACACCAAACCTTTTTTTTTCTTTTTTAAATGGTCAACAACTTTCTTAGGCGCTGGGAGGGGACGGTAGCCTATGCATTGTGGGCACTATCCAACAGGCACATCTGCTGGCTATCATGCTGAGGGCAGGCAGGTATTCCCATCCAGCCCAGCATCCTGTTCTCACAGTAGCCAACCAGATGCGTATGGGGAAGCAGGATCTGAACGCTATTGTGCTTTCCCCTCCTGCAGTTTCCAGCAAGCTGGTACTCAGAAGCATACTGGAGGTAGAACATATCCATCAGGGTTAGTAGCCACTGATAGCCTTATCCTCCATGAATTTGTCTAATCCTCTTTTAAAGTCATCAAGTGTCCATTGTAGGATAGCTCAATTGGTAGGGCATGAGGCTCTTAATCTCAGGCTCATGGGTTCAAGCCCCACGTTGGACAAGAAGTTCTTGCATTGCAGGAGTTTGGACTAGATGACAACCTTCATGGTGCCTTTCAACTCTAAGGTTCTACAATGCAGCAAGAGGACATACACATATGAATTTTTTTAAAAAATGTTTTATTTTGTTCTTAAGGGGAGGGGTCAGGGCTGCCTGGGAGTGGGGTCCCAGCCAACAAATTGGCTGGGGCAGGTTCCACGGGGGGGATGCAATGGAACAACCGATCTCAGTGATCACTGGTAGGAGGAGGAATTACGCTAAGACCAGATCATGTCATTACCCAGCAGGCAGATTTAGTCATTGTTTGAGGACTATCCCTGCCTCCGGGTCTGGTTTTAACCGGACGGATACTGGAATCAGCAAGGGATACCCACATGACCTGAAGGTGCTGCTGTGCATTGCCAGGTCAATGATTCATAAGATCACTGCCATCCATGACTTGATCATGGATGGAGGACTTGACCTGGCATGTGTAACAGAGACTTGGTTGGATGAAGCAGATGGGCCTGTCCTTGCCGCTGCTTGTCCACCAGGTTTCTCTTACGCACAGCAACCCAGGCCTTGTGGGCAGGGAGGGGAGGGGTTGCAGTGATTTTTAGGAAGTCATTAGTTTGTACCAGGCGTCCTATTGGGAAGACCCAGTTATCTGAGTGCATGTTCTGGAAGTTGGGCAATAGGGGCAGTACAGGATTCCTTTTGGTTTACCGACCTCCCCGCTGCACCAAGGATTCCCTGCCCGAGCTGCTTCAGGTTGTGGCAGATGTTCTCCTGGGGAAACCTAGTTTGGTTGTCCTAGGGATTTTTAACATCCATGCCGACACGACCTTACAAGGGGTCACTTGGGACTTCGTGGAAAGCATGGCCTCCATGGGGCTGTCCCTGAATAAGTCTGGCCCAACTCATAACCGCAGACATGCCTTGGACCTGGTGTTCACCTCTATGGATGTTGGTGATCTGACACTAAGTAAAAGTGAAACTGACCTGGAGGCACAGGTCAACTCTGTGTCCAGGGCAGCTGTTTATCAGTTCCATCTGGTACGCAGGCTGAGACCCTACCTGCCCGCGGACTGTCTCGCCAGAGTGGTGCATGTTCTAGTTATCTCCCGCTTGGACTACTGCAATGCGCTCTATGTAGGGCTACCTTTGAAGGTGACCCGGAAACTACAACTAATCCAGAATGCGGCAGCTAGACTGGTGACTGGGAGTAGCCGCCGAGACCACATAACACTGGTCTTGAAAGACCTACACTGGCTCCCAGTACGTTTCTGAGCACAATTCAAAGTGTTGGTGCTGACCTTTAAAGCCCTAAACGGCCTCAGTCCAGTATACCTGAAGAAGCATCTCCACCCCCATCGTTCTGCCCGGACACTGAGGTCCAGTGCCGAGGGCCTTCTGGCGGTTCCCTCATTGCGAGAAGCCAAGTTACAGGGAATCAAGCAGAGGGCCTTCTCGGTAGTGGCACCCACCCTGTGGAACGCCCTCCCATCAGATGTCAAAGAGAAAAATAACTACCAGACTTTTAGAAGACATCTGAAGGCAGCCCTGTTTACGGGAGCTTTTAATGTTTAATAGACTATTGTATTTTAATATTCTGTTGGAAGCCGCCCAATTGCTATTTTAATAGCAATAACAGCACTAGATATCCCTTGCTGTCCTTCCTCTGGCAGGTGGAGAACCACTTTATTCCAACAGGCTTTTGAGAACTGGCTGTTTTTAATAGTTCTGTGCTGTTTTTACAATATATTTGTTTTTATATTGTTTTAATTGTATTATAGTTTAATTACTTGTAAACATTGTTTATTTTTTTTTAAAATATGCTTTCAGCTTTTCATATTTTGTCCATGTTGTTTTGATTCTGGTAAGCAGCCTTGAGTCTGGGGGAAATGTGAGATATAAAGAAATATAATGACACCATGTGGGAGCAGGAAGCAAACAGAGAATACTGGAGAGAAGTTGAAGAGGCGTAAATCCAAAGATGGATGTGAGATGCGCTAGAATCATCATCATCATCATCATCATCATCATCATCCCCATATTTATGAAGGCTGGAGGTGTCCAAAATCTTTGCATGGGAGTCTTCCATAAACTGGGAGGATTGTGACACATTTTAAAAAATCCTCTCTTGACCTTGAAATGGCACCACATTGTAAGACATTATAAACAGCTCCTCCTTTTCCTGCCTTTGCTCATTTGGAGCGAATTGTCCCTATCCTACCAAGTAGTAGCAGTGTTCTTATTATTTTTGAGGAAGGTGGGGAAATACAATTAGATTTTTTTTTTAAAAGAGAAGGCAAAAATAAGAATTCTGATTAAAAGCACAGTCTCTTTCAAGTTTCCTTCATTTGCAGAATCACCTGCAAGCAAAATTGCCCCTGCGGAGAATAAAGTGAGGAGTCCCACCGAGTGGCATATGGGATCAGGCCTTTTGGGGGACATTTTTTACGGTTGTGATCCGCTACCAACCACTCCAGCCAATGTGATTATATTTAAACCAGGAACCGGAGAGAAGTTGATCGGCATAATGCAATTTGTGGGATTACTTTCTGTCTGTTCCAGGGGCACAAGGGAAGAAGATATGAATAAGGAGAGGTGGAAGATGATGAACGGGATGGAGACCCCCTCCCCAAGGCCTTTATTCAGTGTGCCTTCTGAATGTCTTTTCCAGAATGGGTCGCTGCCAGTCATGTAAGCCAAAGCACAGATTTCATGCAGGTATTTTTATTTTCTTATACCCTACTGTTCCTCCCGTTTTGAGCTACCAGCTCCCATTTGTTGCCAAGGAGCAAACGATATGTTACGGTGCAGTCACGTTCAACAACAAATCCCCAAGGGCCCCCACTTTCTTCCCTACCAAAATAGCCTTGGGGAGGTTATGACTTGCTTTGCAGAAAGAGAGGAGATGGAAGGGGTTCTTAGCCCTGTCCCTGCAATCAGTTTCCCCTCCCCAAAACTCTTCCCCCGGCTGCTTCTGTCAAGGTGCATGTTTATAAGAGAAACACAGCCCCCAAACACACACAGTACCAGCGAAAAGTGAAATTCAGCTGAAGGGTTAAGCACGTTCTGCCTTTCCCTGTGTTCCTTCTCCCCTTCAAAAGCAAACCTTCCCATGGGCACCTTGTAAGGAAGGCTAGAGCCACTGGTGCTATCCTATAATAATCAGATTGTCCCATATTCCCTCTTTAAAAGAAGCAGATTGCTGCTCCAGCCAAATTTTGAGTACCACCCTCACCCTAAGCTGCATTAGAATAAAAATGAAAACATCAGTAGACATCATCGCAGATCTCCCACTAAATGCACTTGTTTACAAGTAGGCAAAATAAATGCAACATTATCAATGTACAAGAGGGCAGGACCCACCCACCCCACAACGATCTAAAATTCAGCACAGGGGAAACCTGGGCTCAGTGGGATCTGCTCTGCATGCAGAAGGTCCCAAGTTCAATCCCTGGCATCTTCTGGCAGGGCTAGGAAAGCTCCTTGTCCAAAATTCTGATAAGCTCCTGGCGAGAAGTTAAGATAATGCTGAGCGATAGGGGCCAATGTTCTGACTTGGTTTAAGGCTGCTTCCTATGTTTTAAGAGGAAGGGCCATAGCCCTATGGTAGAACATCTGCTTTGCATGCAGAAGGTCTAAACTTCAGTCCCCAATGGGGGAGTGCTTAATCATTCCAATTTATTTAACTATGCCTGGCATAGCCTCTGAGCAAACATGCATAGGATTGGGCTCTACATCTTGTACTGGAATCTCAGGATAATCCTTTGCAATAAGGAAAGGCTGCAGCTCAGGGGTGGAGCAGCTGCTTTGCATGCAGGTCCTGGGTTCAAACCTCAATAGCATCTCCAGTGGAGCTGGGAGAGATGTCTGAAACCCTGGAGCGCTGCTGCCTGCCAGTGTGTGGATGACACTGAGCTAGGTGGACTAGGGATCCGATCCAGTATATAAGGAAGGTTTTGTATGCTCGTCAACGGTGTAGCCAGCCCCCACTGGGGACTCAAGCCTGGGGGGGGGGCAGGCAAAAATAACCTGTAAGGATGTGGAGTACATGCTGCACATGTGTGTGGCAACACGATGCCACTATTGTGGCGAGATCAAACGCAGGGGAAGCTTCCCCTCCATCTTGCACTGCGACACAAAGGCGTTGCAAATTTTCTTGCCCTTCCTCCTCACCTTACCCTTACTCAGGACGCTTCAAGTACTTGGGTCACGTAAATTGTAGTAATTTCTAATGTGGCTATTGTGGTGGCTATTTTTTGTATGCATGTGTGCCAATACAGCTCCTTTCCAATGGTGCAAGGGACCCTAGGCACGCCTGTGGCGTCTGTGGGCCTTTTTTCGTTTGCCCTCTATTTGGGAGGTCCGCAGAGGGTGCATTTGGCAACGTGAGAACAGGCCTTTTCAGGGGTCGCTCTCTGCCTGTGCTCTCCCTTGCGAGGCTCTCCTGGCACCTTCATTACATAACTTTAGGAGCCAGGCAAAAACATTTCTTTTCTGCCAGGCCCTTAATCATCTGTGACTTCCTTGACTGGGTGGGACATTTTTTAAAAACAGGACCGTCTTTCAGGCTTTTCCCTCTATGGCTGTTTCAATGAATGGGTTTGTTTGTTTATACAGTGGTACTCGGGTTACATACGCTTCAGGTTACACATTCCGCTAACCCAGAAATAGTGCTTCAGGTTAAGAACTTTGCTTCAAGATAAGAACAGAAATCGGGCTCCTGCGGCGCGGCAGCAGCAGGAGGCCCCATTAGCTAAAGTGGTGCTTCAGGTTAAGAACAGTTTCAGGTTAAGAACAGACCTCCGGAACAAATAAAGTACTTAACCCGAGGTACCACTGTATATTGAGTTACTTTGGTAAAGAAGCAACCAATACGTTAATAATAATAATAATTTGTATACTGCCTTTCATCTGAAGATCCCAGGGCACTTCAGAACAGAACAACAACAATAATAATTACGTGTGTGTTGTGCTGGAGAAGCCCTCCTGCTCATTTTTGCTGACAAGGGACCCTGGGCCGATGCCCCAAGTCCTGCCCTGACAGCACCCGCGTTTTCTCCCTTAGGATCTAAAAAGCACGGCTAACCTGCTCCCACCACGGGAGAGACCCGGGGAGGGGACTGCAAGGTTGTGGGGCTGTCCGGCTCGCCATTCCGTGAGAGAGAGCGAGAGCGCTGTTTTGCCAGGCGCAGGCGGCGCATGTCAGATCAGCCCCAAAGGATCCAGGTCACGGTCAAGCCAGGCTGCCGGGCGGAATCCGGCTGCCTGCGTCCGCCCGGCTCCTTGCGCTTGGAGCGCCAGCGGTGGGCGGGTGTCGGGGCCAAGAGAAGCGGGAGCCGGGGAAGGGGGCGGGGCCTCGGCGGGGCTCGTGACGTCTCCCGAATCGGTTACTGTACGTTCTGAGAACTCCGCCCCACGTGCGTCCCCGGGAGGGGGAGGAGGCGGAGGGGGAGGAGGGGTGGATGGGAGGGAGCAAGGCTGGCTGGCTGGCTGGCTCTGGAAGGGGAGGATGGCCGTGCGCGGAAGGGAGCGAGAGAGGAGAGGGGGGAGGAGGGAGAGAAAGCAAGGAGCTTGAGCTGAGCTAAGCTAAGCTGATCCCACGTGTGAAAGGATCTGGCTGGTTCCCCGGCTTCTCTCTCTCTCTCTCTCCCTCTCCTCCCCTCCAGCCAGTAATATTCGCCGGTAGCAGGAAAAGAAAAGAAAAAGAGGAGAGAGGGGGGGGAAGGGGGGGAGAAAAGAGAGAGGGAGAGAGAGAGAGAGAGAGGGAGAAAGAGGGAAAAGAAAGATAAAAGGAAGAGAAGTGATCAGAGAAAGGGGGCAAAAAGGGGGGGTGGAGAAAGAAAGAGCCAGGGGGGAGGGTGGGGGGTTTCTACAGGGTGGGGGCTATTTTCTCTCTTTCCCCCTCTCTTTCTCTTTCTCTCTCTCCACGGGGTTGAGCCTTCTTCTCGTTTGCAGCCATGGAGGCGGAAGGGAGCCAAGCGATATCTGGGAGCCCCAATGACTCTCAGCACGACCCCGGGTGAGTTGGATCGTCCGCGCGCCCCCTCCCCTCCGCGTGTGTCCTCCTCCTCTCGCATTGCCACTTTAGACTGCTCTCCTGCCCTCCCCCGCCACCTTTTTAACAAAACTGGGTTAATGGGGTGGGTGGGGGGTTGAGAGCGCGCGCGTGAGAAGCCCCCAATGGCTGATCCGGTGCCGGCTCTTTCTGGCTCGCTTTCCCCCCTCTTTCTGAGTTACTCACCTTGGGTGGGTTGCACTGATCTGCCCCCCTCCTCTTCCCCGCTCGTTCCCGGCTTCACCCCTTCTTTTGCTTCTCCACCTCCTTTTCTTCTTCTCTCTTCCCCCCACCCCCCTTGGCCAGACCAGGCTCCCGCTTCCCTCGGCGCCCCCCCCAGCCACCCACCCCCCTTTCCACCTCTGCCTTCCTTTTCGCTTTTGTAAGTTACACGTCAAAATGGCCGATCTGACATCTGTGCTTAACTCTGTTATGTTTTCTTCTTCCAGTAAAATGTTTATTGGCGGCCTGAGTTGGCAAACATCACCAGGTAAGACGGGGGTGAGGGTGCGTGTGCCGTGTGGGGAGAGGTGGGGGGCGCCCCCATCTCCCACTCCCCCCCATCCCTCCAGCCCTGTCTCCTTTGATAGGTCTTTGTTGTTATCCCAGGTCAGTTTCATCGGGTTCTTGCCCCCCTCCTTCCCCTCCAGAACCCCCCCTCCTTTCCAACACTCTCACACAGTCACAGACAGACACACGTTTTTTGTTTTTGTTTTCCCCTTCCACAAGGTTAAGGAGATGCGATATTTTATTTGCTCCAAATAACAGATCCATTTCTCGAGTCCTCTATTCGACCTTAAATTTGCGTGCGCGCACTTTTAAGGGATGGCAGGCTGGGGGGCAAGGGAGGGGGCAGAGCAAAAGAAGCTTCCTTGTGCCACCAAAGAATCCTTTCCCATCTTCTGTGAAAGAAAATAATAGGTCATTCTCTCCCCTCCCCAGTGGCTGGTTTTAAATAATGTATTATTATTTTTATGTTTACGTTTGCTTCTGTGTTTTTTTCCCCTTCCCCCATCTCCTCCTCTCTCTCACTCTCTCTTTCTCCCATCCCACAGACAACCTTAGAGATTATTTTAGTAAATTTGGAGACATTAGAGAATGTATGGTCATGCGAGACCCGACTACGAAGCGCTCCAGGTAAGTCATCTTTCAAATCAAAGTTTTCTTCCTATGGATACTCCTCTCTTTCTCTCTCTGTCTCTATGTGTATTTTATGGAAGCCTGAATATTCTGTCTATGAAGCAAGTGTCAATATATTTAAGAATATATATATACACACACAGTATATATGATTCCTTGGAAGTTTATATATCTTTTTTTTTTAAAACTTCTGGACTACTCCTAGTTCTGACTTATAGTTCTGAGTCTTGTTTGTAAATGCTGATGGACACTGCTTAATTTTTGCTGGTGGGAACTTGTTAAATTATATCCCACTTTATCTCTTGGAGAAACTTGCTTCTGCTGTTAGGTGTTTTGTTTTTTAAAAAATAGTCTCTTTGGCTTATTTACCCTCTTTTTAATAAAGAGGTCACATCCCATCACTTCTGCATAAAGTAAAGCGGAAAGGTCTCTTTATGGGGAGGGGGAGGAATGATTAAAAGAACGGTATATAAAGTCTTCCCCTTCCCTTCCTCGGAACCAAAGTGTATATTTTAAATGAGAGGGTGGTAGCTTCTTGAAAGAGGGCAAGAGAGGATGAAACTCTGTCCATATTTTTTTTATATATTTTTGCCGCTTCTTTTCCAGTGCTGAGTTCACGCTGTGTCCCATTTCCCTCTCCACCTTCTCTTGTTCTTTGTCTCATTTCAGAGGCTTTGGTTTCGTTACATTTGCTGATCCGGCAAGCGTAGATAAAGTATTAGCTCAACCCCACCACGAATTAGATTCCAAGACGGTATGTTATATGATGTGATGGAATTGGTGTTTGTGTGTGTGCGGCGTTTTAATGTCTCCTTTATTTCCTGCAATATTATGACTGTGACAGGCTTATTTAAAGAGACAGTGCCCCTTTTTTGTTGTTGTCGAGTCTGCCGGAGGTTTCTCGTTCAGTTTTTTTTACTCTCTAAAAGAAGCACCAGTCTGTTACTAAGCCTGGAAGTTCTTTCTGGCTTTATGAAATCTCCTAAAATGTTAAATAACTTGCTAGCCACTTCAGTTTTAAACCAGTTTGTTGTGCTTAGTTGTTTTCTGCTAATTGCTACTCAGCTTAAAAGAACTGCATTCTGGTACAACAACAAAATAAGCTTTCTGTTATGTCAGAAAAATGTTAGTTTTGCTCAGTGTTGGTTTTTTTTTAAAAAAAAGTTTTGTTATTATTCTTACCACAAAACTTCAAAATCCTCTTCTTAATGCCCTTCCAGATATTTGAAAGTTATGCTCCCCCTTTTTTTTAACCTAAGAAGGTGTGTTCTGTGGATCTGCAACTAATAAGTTTCAATGGGATCGTAGTCATTGTTTAGTTCTTGTTGATGTTATTCAAAGTCCGTCCATTGTACCGGACTTAAAAAGGCTTGAAGAGTTAAATGCTAGTTTTATTTAAGAGCGTAAGAGTTTCCTGCCATCACCACCTTTCCCAGTACAAGTCCTAACTCATCTGTCGTACCAGAAAAAAGGGAAGTTTGTGCCCTGTTATCTTCATTAGTAATCTTTGAGCAAAATTATAATTAAAGGACACTGGGAAAGGTCACCTCTGCTACAGCAGTTCTCTGTATAGAGTGGGGGCCTCCCCCTTTTTCTTTTGAGGAGGGAGACATCTGATGCAGTTGTCTGATGTACACCCATGACATTTATAAAATTAATGTGAATGTTTTTCTTCAACATTAATAGCGCACAGTCCATTTTGTAAAAGGTGTGTGTGTCTATGTGTCTGGTTCTTTGACGCAACATATGTACTAATGTTACCAAGATCTGTTTTGTAATGGATTCCTTTTAAAACAAAACAAAAAAAGATTTGGAATCAAACTGGGGTTTTTTCCTTCCAATTTCTAGTAATGTGCTTGCATGAAAGCAGGTGGAAATATTTTCGAGCTGTTAATAACTTTTATGTACAAATTCTGCTGGGCTTGCCTGAGCATGTAAGCTGTGCTCAAGTATTTCATAATTTTGGGGATTATTTATTTATTTGGTGGGGTGGTAGCATTTCATGAGATTCGGCTACGCTCCTGGGAAATTGTCTCCTTATGTTTATACAAATTTATTTATTTAGGTGTAAAAATCCAGGCAGGGAAAAAACCTTTTGTAAACGTGGGTTGTACAAGGAATGTACACTGCTTTGGTCATCCTTCCACCTATTGACCATTAATCCCGAGAGTGTATTAATTACCGTTGTCGTTTATACAGTGCCATTAACTATGTGGCATTTTACAGAGGAACGAGAGAGAGAGAGAGAGAGAGAGAGATCTTTGTCCCCAAGGAGCTTACAGTCTAAAACTCACAGTGGGAAATATGGAGGGGAAGGAGAGAAGAGGCTAGCAAAAGATAGGAGAAATTGCTTTTTACATGTATGTAAAAGGCCTGGCAGCCCCAGCCACTTTCTCATAGGGTGGTGTTGGGATGGGGAATCGTATTAAGCAGTTGGTTGCGGTGCATCCACATCACTTAGTTTGTGATGTAAGCAAGGCCAAAACTGCATTTATTTGACTATGATGTCGCCCAAGCACACTCGGATTGGCATGGGGTTACCTGCCCCGAAATCTGTGTTTCTCCAGAGTTAAAAAGAGAGAAAGCTAAGATGGGGTTTCGCTTTATAGCTGCTGACTTCTTAGACCTCTGATAGTATCTTGTCCTGCATAGCATTTGACTCTGTTTCAACGTTCAGCACAGGAAGCAGCTCGGTTGGGTATTGACATGGAAGGCGCCGCTCTTGTTTACAGTTACGTTAAAAGCTTGGTTTAGGTAATGGCCATTCATATCAGAAATAGTACTATTATTATTAGTCATTTCCTAGAGGACTTGTAGATACAGTAAGTAGCATTGTATCTATCTAACTAACTAATTTTTATTTTTAGTAGCCTTTTTTTCTGTCGGCTGTTCTTTTAAATAGTTGACAGGGATACGCAACAGGTATGGATTTGCCGTGTGGGTCATGCTTTAAATCTCCTGGTTGCTTTAGGCTGACATTTCCCCCATTTTGGAGCAGTCAAAAGAGTCACTGTACGAAAGACACCCAACCTTTTGAGTTTAACCTACTCTTTAGAGCTTGATGACTTACATCAACTCTCCCAAACATTATAGTTATATAATAATGGTAGGCCTGTTCTCTGCCCCCCACCCTCCGTCCCCAGACTTTTAGATCACTCAATGGGAAATCTGCACCTGTTGTATTTCTCTGGTAGAAAAGTATCTAGCCAGTGCTGAATATATATGTGTATATATATGTAGACAATGTTAATCTCTATGAAAGGGTTAGCTTTGTAGATTAAGGATTTTATGAGTTTTCTCTTCATGCTTCACGAACTGTTACAGTGGTGTATAGTCACTCATTTCTCAGGTATATGGTTTTTCTTTTCTTGCTTTTTAATTATTATTTTTTTAAAGTTTTTATCGTAAGTGGAGTGTGGTGTGATGACACATGCCAGCTAAGGGACACAAGTTGAATGAAAGCAGGTTGAAAATATCCCTGTTTTATGCAGGCTGTGAATAGGTATTCTTAACCTGCTGAAAGTGACTCTGAGCCAAGGTTTCTCTTAAAGACTCGCCCCTGGTTTGCAAGCAGAACTTAGGCTTTAAAGTGATACGAGTAGCCTGCAGTGAGTAAATCAGCTGACAAAGCTGGGGAGTAAGTTGTGAAAATTATTTTCAGGCCTGCAGTCTTGTAGCCACTTTTGGGGTATGTGTGTGTGAGCCCTGTTGACCTCAGTAGGAAATAGGATTGTGCTTTGTGCATCCTATTAACTTGGTTAATGGAACCTGTACCCCATATCTGCAACATGCTTATTCATGTCTAAGGTTAATTCTTTCATAGGCAGTTTATTAAGAAGCTGTGTCAGTCGGAATCTCTTCTCTGCCCTGTTCTGTCCTCCACCCAAGTTTGCTATGCAGAGGTTCATAAAGGTGTACATGACATTTTTTTAATTAAATCAAGTGATTCAGAAATACTGTATTTTGAGCAGTGTCTAGAACCAAAGGAGATTCGAGACCAATAACATTACCCTGTACAAATTTACTTGAGCGGGGGAGTTAATTCACTGTGGAACTTGCTTCCTAGTGAGTGAGTTTAAGACCGCAGCTTTAGGAATCTGTTTTATTACCTTTTTTTGAGATACCCGTTGACAAGTCACCGTTTTTATTATTTACGTGGCAGCTATAAATCTGTGGTTTTAGCACCTTGGAAGACAGGAGTCCATTGTCAGTTAAAGATATAGCCTTAAAAAATTCTATGGTTTGGTTCAGAGTTTTATTACCTGATTTATTATTTTATTCTCATTTTTTTAGAAGGGTGGGATTGGATGTTATTGAATTAAATTAGCTTTAAAAAATCAAATCTGCCTTAAACAGATACTGATTTTCATATAGTTAGCCTTGGATGTTCAAGACTGTATGTTAGTTGTGGTTGTGGCTTTTTCTTAAAGGAAGTTTTTTCACAGTTAGCGTCCTTTCAGGGTGACCTGCTAAAAGTGAAATTGGGGATATGCAGTTTGGGGTGGAAAAAGCTTTCCTTTCAGGCATTCCAGCTGATTTTTTTTTTAAGCTGGCAGTTGCTGTTTTTGTTCTTTCTTTTAAATAGTTTTCTTAAACTGCAGAGGCTTTAAGAATCCAAAAGAAAACAAACACAAACGGCACGAAGATTGTGTGCATTGAAAGTCAGAATGGTTTGCATTCCCCTCCCAATTGCTCATATTTTTAAATGCATGCAATCTGCAGAATATGCAAATTGAGTCTAGCATCCAGGATTTGATGGTCAAATTAGCAACAGGGAACTCCTTCCTCTACTTAGCTCAAAATCTTTTTTTTAAACAGTACTGTATTTTGTTGATAGCTCATAGAACACATTGTTGGTTCACTTTCTGTGTGTTCTTCCCCCCCCATACGATCATCCCCCCTTATACCTCTGCACCCCGTTAGTAACCCTGCAAAACTCAATGTACCTGAGAAATGAAGGCTTAATCATTCAGTACCGTATCTTTTTGTTTTTGTTTTTTGCCTCTCTGAAGAATCTGCGCAAATTATGTTGCTTTTCATTTTTCTTTTCTCTCCTCCCTGCTCCCTCACAGATTGACCCTAAAGTTGCATTTCCTCGACGAGCTCAACCTAAGGTAAGAAAGATCAGTAATGGGGGGATTCAAGTCATCCTGAGAATCTCACATTGCTGAGCAATGTAGAGTTCAAAGTAGAGAGGAATGGACCATGTTGAGGGGTTGGGCGGGGAGAAGCTAGCAGAATTTGCAACAAAGACTTTTAAGGCTGGAATACCTGGTGTCTGAAGGTTCTCTGAAAACTACCTGGTTTGTGTGAAGGAAGGCCCGTCTCTTGCAGATCCATCTCCTTGTGTCATTGTGTGTTTGGTACAAGTAGCCTTTCATGTCTACCTTGGATCTTAATAATAAAATGACAACGATGTTGAGCGCCTGTGGTATATTGACAAAGTAAAGGGCTCGTCTGTTTCTCTGTCTGCTTTTTGGTGCCTCTATGTGGGGCAGTTCCCTCCTGTTTCGTTTTGCTTCTTCCCAACGTGCCCCCCCCCCTTTTTCCTAGTGCATAACTTTGAGAAGTGCTAGTTCACTCACAAGCTTTTGAGCCAGGGAGTCTCTGGCTGGTATTGGAAGGCCTGAGCTCCTCTGAGCATTGCCTGCGGAAGAAGCGTTGGAACAAAGAGCCTTAAGTTTGATTGGATAAGTGACCTGTTCTCCACCCCCCACCCCCCACTTTATTCAGGGCCGCCTTGTTGTAATGCATTTGGTTGCTTGCAAGGACATGTCAGTCACGTTCAAAAGAGCTTTTGTCCGAAGGCTACCTCCAAAACAAAACTCAGAACCAAGACTGCTCTTGGGGCCAGCTTTTCAGGGTTGGCTCTGTTAGTTCGCAAGGTGGTGGCAGTGGTGCTGCATTCATCCTCTTAATGTGGAGGAAATACTTTCGGCATAGGCGATGTTTTTCTTTCTTTTAAAAAAATGCAAGCTGAAATAGTCCTTCTCAACCAGTACTGGAACATGTAGCGTCAACGGCACGTCCCCTGGAGTGTTCCTGCAGTTGGGTCCCGTTAGTTCTTTCTCCTTGGACAGAAACTCATGGCTGGAATCCCTCTGGTCTGTGTTCTTGGAAGAGGGGGAAAGGTGGACTCAAATCTGTCTGTAAGAGAAAGACGGTATGTCTTGTGCCCATTCTGGTTAGGGAGGGGTTAATGAAATAGTTGCACAGCGCAGGCATGAAGTGGTTAGCACAGTAAGTACAGTGTAAGTTAGTAAGTACGGGGTAGGTTTGGTCTGCCCAAGGTGGAACACACAGCATTACTTTCTTAGAATTTATGAGTACAACTATGAAATTGGTATGTTTGCTACAGTTTGCTGGGCTAGTAGGAAGCCCAGGTTTCTACAGAGTTCTCTTTGACTCTGCTTCTCCGCTGCCCCCCTCTTTTGACTCGGAGGAATCTCAGTTGCCGAACCTTTTTAATTCACGTGGTTTCCACAGCTAATTTATACTGAATTCTCTTGGAACTGATTCTCTCCCTGCCTCGGCACCATTCTGCCCATTTGTTAAGAGGAAGGATGTCTTGAGTGTGATACTGCAGGCACAAGCCAGCAAGGGAATA
Organism: Podarcis raffonei; assembly: GCF_027172205.1. NCBI lineage: Eukaryota > Metazoa > Chordata > Lepidosauria > Squamata > Lacertidae > Podarcis > Podarcis raffonei. The sequence goes on along the minus strand of NC_070616.1, from coordinate 8,001,684 downwards.
TGTGTCAGAATTGGACCGGGAGAAGCTGTTCAAATGGAACACTTGTTCGTGGCATGCAACTCCTGGCGAGGGAAGGAACTTAAGTCTTGTGCAACAGTGGTGTAAAATATAAAAGGGTGTCTAGAGAAGAACAGCGTGCAGCTCTTTAGAAATAGCAATAGTGGACTACCACCCGATGATGTTGGATTTTAAAACTGTCGGATGACGTTTTGGTGGTAATAGCAGGGAAGGAACCCAAAAGCTGTGGGAGTCCTCTTTCCAGATCTAAATATGTATGTTCCTGAGATAGTGAGATGCAAATATATATATATATATATAAAACCTTTTTGCAAGGGGTTCCTGGAATATGTAGCTGCTTAACAAAATATTGACCCAGACTATTTGATGTATTCAACTTTTAAGTCACATATGAAAATAGATTTGCACCACCCTTCTAAAGCACAGTGGGACGTGGGTGGCACTGTGGGTTAAACCACAGAGCCTAGGGCTTGCCGATCAGAAGGTCAGCAGTTCGAATCCCCGCGACGGGGTGAGCTCCCGTTGCTTGGTCCCTGCTCCTGCCAGCCTAGCAGTTCGAAAGCATGTCAAAGTGCAAGTAGATAAATAGGTACCGCTCTGGCGGGAAGGTAAACAGCCTTTCCGTGCGCTGCTCTGGTTCGCCAGAAGTGGCTTAGTCATGCTAGCCACATGACCCGGAAGCTGTACGCCGGCTCCCTTGGCCAATAAAGCGAGATGAGCGCTGCCACCCCAGAGTCGGCCACGACTGGACCTAATGGTGGTCTAAAGCACAGTAATGAAACTGCTTGGTGGGCCTCCCTAAGGAGGGAATTCTGCAGGTGCAGCTCAATAGCTGAGAAGGCCCTACTCTCTGCTTCCACAGAACAAACTGCCCTGGGTGTGTGCAGAGCTCTTCTGTGGGCTGATAAGGCAGAAGCATAAATAATTTTGTAAACCGCTTCTGCTTATTGGCCTCCCTTCTGCCGGGCAGCTTAAGCAGTGTCTCAGTTTCAGGTACCAAACAATATCTTCCCAACCCCACTCCCCCAGGAAGAGACAGAGGAATATGTTTTTATGCACCTTTTTGCAAGAGTTTGAGGCTCAGCAGCTTGGGACATCCCCACCCACCTTTGTTTGGGCTAACCATGGTCTGAGCTTGCAGTGGGAAAACCATAGCACAGAGTGGCTTGTCTGCTTTAGTGTTCTTGGGCATATATGCTTCTGTCTTCATGGTGCAAATGGCCTCTGGAGTGGAGCCGTGGCCAAACCTGGCGTTTGTTAATTCAGATGTTGTGCCAATCTAAGATGCTTCAAACCTGCTTCAAACTATGGTTTGTCAGTTCAGGCAGAATGCCCAAACCATTGTTAAGCACCCATAATTGTGGTTTGGCATGAACTAAGCTAACGAGTTTGCCCAGATGGAATTATCTGCAAGGCTGATGCGGTACATAAGTTTTTTTTTTAAAGAGAGTCATCTCTGCATTCTATAGCATTGGCTAGAAAAGTTGATGGGCAAAACTTATAAGGATAAATTCTGTCTTTTTTCTGTCTTAATTTTCATGTAAAATCCCAACTGCATATTGGAAATGGTTTCTTCACATACAGGTCCTGAACGTTTCACATTGTAGAGTTTTTGCTCTAGGCTGCACTACAACATCATTTATAAGGTTGTATTCAGGGGGGACTCATTGAAATCAAACTATTATATTCAGTGTTAGCTGTACTCTGAGTAGACCCATTGAAATGAATGAACATAGCTAGCTTAGGCCTATTGATTGAACTTGATTGCATCTGAACCAAGTTCGTCAAGATTACTCTGAATGCGACTTACTCTGATGCTAAAGTGCATAGATCCCCCCCCCCCCGTTCTTGCACATTGTTTTCAGTCCACATTGGATTTCACAGGTTTGAGCATGGTTACAGGAAATGGACTGGCATATATGCATGTCCGATGTGGTAGGAAAAAAGAGTTGAGAAGTGCAAGTGTGTCAATTGCATGCTCTTGCACAATGTGCATAGATATAAGTGTGATAACTCAGTTAACACTTTCTGATACAGAACGAAAGTGAAGTAGATTCCTTAAAAGCATGGTGAATATTTTGTACGACCGCCCAGGTTCTCTGAACAGGATTCAAAATTGCCTGAACAGCAATATGTCATACAAATGCCGCCATATTTTCCAAATTTAGGAGGCTGTACGATTGTATTTCAGGGGCACAGTCCAGCCAAAGTTAAGCACTTTTTAAGTTCCTGATTTTTAATGAAGAGAATTAAGAACCCATTTCATGTTTGTGCCCTACGGATTTCATTGGAAAAGTGCTTAACTTATGATTGGATCTTGTCCAAAAGGTGCCTTTCTCAAAGCTCTGGAATACTCTATTTATACACAAAGCAAGGCACTGCTGTCATCTTCTTTCCTTTTATAAAAGTATCTGGATCATTTGTTTTTTACTCATTGCCTTCATTTGCTGAGGTTCACCAAAATTATCTCGACTTTTCAGGATACCTTGCGATAGCTATTAAAACTTCTTTCCTTGCAGTGACTTCTCTGTAGCTTGGTACAAACTTCTTTTTTTAAGGCTCAAATCGGAAGGTCTGGAGTTTTAGTAACACGAGAATTTCTCGTAAAGGCACGCAACCTAAATCCCCCTTATTTAGAGGTTGGTGTTTCTTCACCCACCCTTCCTTAGTGAGTGTCTCAAAGGTGCAGTGAAAATATTAAAACATATGCTGGCTTCTGTGTTGAGCATGTGGTTCCCCCAGGTGGAAAGCTTGTATTTTTGCCTCGCACCTGCTTTTTTGGATGTTCCTCCCTATTAATCCATTCTAATTTGTTGAGGTTTGGTGTTTTTTAAAAAGGGGCTTGCAATGGGCAGGATGTGTAAAATGATATCAAAGGCGGGCAAAAATCTTCCAAGCCGGAATGGACTTGCAACGTCCGTGCTGTTGCGATCCTCCCTGTGTGGGTTTTTCTTAGCTTCCTTTCTCCCACGAGGCTTCTAAACTGAAAAGTTAATTTTTCACAGTTAAATGGCCAGTGTTTGCCTTTAAATGCAGACGTTCAGCTGAGCTAGTTGACAGTTCTTTCTGCAGAAATGAGTTACTCATGAAATACCTCTTCCGGTGTAAGCAAAGGACTTTAGGACTTGCAGCCGTAGCATCTATCCCCGCTTTGAGCACGGTGGTGATCTTTAACTCCAAGGTTGTTGGCTGTTTTGTGTATGTGTTGATTTGCAATAAAACTTAACTTCCTCTGATGAAGTGGAGCAGGGTCAACGACCGTAGCAAGGTAGCCATCCTTTAAAGTGCCCCGCAACTAAGGATGCCAGAGAATTCAGTCAGAAATTGTTGGGAGTGGAAGTTGCCGCATTTTCATCCAAGGTCAGGAACAGAAATCACACAAGCGAATAAGAGCGGTATTTGCTTTTCACTCCAAAAAACACTATGTTATTTTCTGTCGTCGTTTTTGATACTTCTTTTCCATTTAAATGCATTGAAATTAATTACATAATTATGTTATTTTCATCTGTAGTGGATAGCGTGATAGACATAGGTTTTTGCTGAAGCTGAACTGCAGTGGAACAGAAACCGTGCTGATTGTGATTGTTTAATAAAGGATAATAAATTTCTATACTGCCCTTTAGCCGAAGATCACAGGATGGTTTACAATATAAAGTGATGAATCCAGCAAAGCACGGAAATTGCTGCCTCCTTACATCCCTGCCTAAGATTCTTGGTTGTCTTTTCCGCAAATTGCAATAAAGCTCTTGTTGATACAAAACATACAGTGGAGGGATGCTTCTGTCCCCAAATCTCCCATTCTTGTCTAGGCTTCTTCCCCCCCCTTTTTTTTAACTATCTGAGAAGGCAGCTGTTAGAATTTTTCTGGCCTTTGCTTTGTTCATCTGCAGGAATGCTTGCTTCTTCCTGAAGTGCGAAATCATTCTTTTTGTGCATTTAGTCCCTAACTTGTAGCTGTGAACTGTTTCATGTTTAGTGCAGCCTTGCAAATTAGCCCACAGAAGTTCCTAGCAAGCCTGCAACATGTTCCAAAGCATAGGTGCCAGGGTTTTCATGGGGGCTTTGTGATCTGATCATATAACTTTGATTTTGTATCATCTTCCTTTGTTACCTGTTTTGTTTCTTGGCTCGATTCAAAGTGCTGGAAGGAAGGTGGGGACTCTCGGAGGTTTTATAGCAGAGGTTGGATGGCCATCTGTCATGGATGCGTTAATTGAGATTCCAGCATTGCAGGGGGGTTGGCTAGATGACCCAGGGAGTCCCTTCCAACTCTGTGCTTCTTTAAATTCCTGCATTGCCTAGGATCAGATACCTTAAGAGCTGTTTTCTGCAATATGTACCTACCAGAACCTTAAGTCTGTTTTCAGTGGTACTGATCTGTGTCCCTTTCCTATTAGGAAAACTTGAGAGAATGGGTTTTCCAGCCCTGTTGACTGTGTTTGGACAATCATAGATTAGCTTAATAGCTGGAGACATGACTGAGCCTTGCACACAACCACTTTGTCCCCTTTGTGTGTGTAAGTGAAGAAGCTAGCGAGCCTCATTAAATAAACTCTGTTTTCCCATTATGTTCAGACCAGGAAACTATGGTTAACAGCTTCCAAATGAACCCACCTGTGAAGCCATGTTTTAAAGTTGGCTTAATATCCTGGTGTGTTTGAATGCCATTGACCATAGTTTCCCAGTCCAGACCCACGTGAATGGCCATTAGCAATGGAGGTTAAACATCAACGCTGCATAGTGGTTAGGGTGTTGGATGAGGACTAGGAAGGCCTTGGTTTAAAACCCCACTTGGCCATGAAACTCAATGAGTGACCTTGGGGTCAGTTGATGTTCCTCACCTTACTTAAAGGGTTGTTAAGAGGATAAAATGGAGGAGGCAGGGTGAGAGGAAGCCCGCCTTGAGCTCCTTGGAGGAGAGGCAGGATATAAATTTAATCAGCTGTGTTCCTGGGTTCTGTGTGCATGGCTTAGGAAATAGGAGGCCAAAGCAAAGTGTCAAAAAGATCCCTGCATTGTTAGGGGTTCTTGATTACCTCTTTGCTTCACCTTGGGCCAAGTGACTAACGTCAATGAATCTTCGTCTTTGGTGTGTACAGGTGTGTGGAGTTCAGAATTCGACTGAGAGTGAATTGGTTTAGTGAAGAAGAGCAAGCAGCATAAAGGCAAGGGAATTTGCCTTTTTTGAAAGCGTCAGATTACTGATTCAGAATAGCAACTGTGAATCACTAACCTATGCTATCCTTGATCATTTGGAACGATGAAGTAGCCTCATTTTGAGTCATATTGAGTCATGTCCATGTAGCCCAATCCGTCTAACTGGAGATGCCAGGAATTGACCTTGGGACCATGTACTGAGCTATGAGCCTTTCCAGGAGGTCTTGTAAGCTAGCTCTCTTAACGGCTGCAGAAATACATTTCGCGGCTTTCGTTGGCCCATTGCAGATTTAACAGTGATGAAATGGTCAAGCGATTGGTAGTGGGAGCTTTGCAGCTGTTCATCCTGTGCCATCAGCATCTGGATTCCCCTGTGCCAGTGCAAAGCGATTCAAAGGGGGAAAGATGCAGGTTATAATGACTTGAAAGCCCTTGTGGATCTCTTTTCCTTAAGGTAACCTTAGCCCGGGTCTCCACAGTTGCTTGCTTACAGCAGGTCACATCATTTGTAATCCTAAACTACTTTTGTTGTCTGAGACGACTTATAACGGTGCGCTTCAATAAACTCTGGTTCTCATGGCTTATTGGCAGATGGGTGGGGAATACCTGCAGTATTAGCTTTCACCTGCAGTTACTTGCATGATGCAGAAAGAAAGAGAGAAAGAGAGAAAGAAAGAAAGAAAGAAAGAAAGAAAGAAAGAAAGAAAGAAAGAAAGAAAGACTCTTAATGCCTTCTAAATTTTGTACCAAAGCATTTCTTTGTCTTGCGGAACATTGAGAGCTTTAACGAGTTCTAGTGATAAAATGCATGTGTGAGAGAACACAGACCAAATCCGTTGTGTTTGTATTTCTTCATTTGGACAGGAGTTTCACACTCTGAGCCAACAGAGGAAATGCATCTCTAATTCGGTGAATGTTGCCAGTCTCGGAAGATGTTGTTTTTCTAAATGGTTATAGAGTCTTGGACCTCTTCCTCTTTGAGAGAGGAGAAAGGCTGCTGCCTCATCTCTCTCTCTGTTGTCTGTCTTTTAAAACCAAGATTAACTTTTACCGATGATCTTTCATGATAGCTATTGAGGAATTCCAACAGCAGTTATCTTCATAATCAACTTAGTTTCTCTGCCCATTTTGGCTGCTGTGCAACAGTCTCTGCACTTGGTAGAGTTGAGCCTTCTTGGTGGTGATCCCCTCGTCATGAAACACCCTCCAGAGATACATTTGCCCAGAGCCAACACTTTGACACTGGGTTACTTGAAAAAGGCAGGGTGGATTTTTAAAACTAAATACATACAGTGTTAAGGCTTCCTAGGGACAGTGTTGATTTGTTATGGTGGAAGAGTCTTAGGCATCTTTGCAAGTTTGGGTAAGGGAGAAGGAGGACATGTAAATAAACTTAAGGATGGTTATACATATTAAGTCTGAATCTGTGTTTCCTTTATTATGTTAGTGTTTAAAGCTCTAAATGGTTTGAGCTCTTAATATTTGAAAGAACACCTTTCCTATCAGTGTTAAGATCAGCATCGGGGGCCTTTATAGTTCCACTACCCTCAGATGTTCAGGGTGTTGGTGGTGGCCCAAGTGACGGCATTCTCCGCAGCAGATCCTAGCTTGTGGAATTCCCTCCTTACAGAGGTGTGTCTGGCACCTATGCTATACAGCTTTTGGAGTATGCTGAAGAAGCATCTCAGGGCGGTGGGTTCATTCCCCACGTTGGGCAAAAGATTCCTGCATTGCAGGGGGTTGGACTAGATGACCCTTGTGGTCCCTTCCAACTTGACCATTCTTCAATTCTCTGTGTGTTTTGGGGACCCACTGTGATTTGTTTTTAAAGGCTGAATTTTAAATTGTTGTAACCTGCCGTAGACCCGCTGGCGAACAGTAACTTGAAAAACACTAATTAATTAATTAATAATGGCCCAATTTGGGATAGGCACAGATGATTTGTGTTTTGTTATTCTCTTCTCCTCCGTTCCCCTTTGTTACAGGACAGGGTTATATTTCACCCCCTCTCTAATAGGTAGGGGAGGATATCAAATGTATATTAAGAGGGCTGGGTGAAGATTGGCCTTTGGCCCTGCTGGCCTTTGGCTGTTGTGATGTAGGGCAGGAAGGGGTCCTTTCAGTGCTTCTCTCTGCTTGCCCAACTTTTGGAGCATCTCTGCCTACTGAGCAGCCGTTTTCAGCCTAGGGGTTGGTCTGCTAATGACTGATCTAAAACCATCAAATTCATTTATTTGTCACTGCCACTGACAGCCCAGTTAATGATAATAGATTCTTTTTTTAGCCGGTCGCCTTGTCTGATTCCTTCTCTCTCTCTCTCTCTCTCTCTCTCTCTCTCTCTCTCTCTCTCTCTCCCTGTTCCCGCCCCCTGATATGCTGAGAATCGGCATTACTGAGAAAACGCAGGTCTTATTTTTAGCAAGAGATGCTGGAAATAGCATAACTCACACAGCATGTGCCTTAGATATAGCTTATGTGGATGGGAGTGGAATTGAGCGTCGTGTGTTTCTAGGTGCCATCTCAAATCCTGGCATTCTGCTGGTACTTCCAGGGGCAGATGTGTGAAAGTGCAAGATAGGTGGTAGCTGTGGGAGGAGCACCCTGAAAAGGGTCCATGTGCCAGCTTCCAGCCTGGCTGTGTGTGGCTGTGTGCGCCAGATGCTGCCCCAAACATGCCTTGGCAAGTGCTCAAAGTTGCAGTGAAGATGGTGTGCTAGATGCTGAATTCAGCACATGGCAGAAGGGGTGGGGAACCTTTGGCCCTCCAGATGTTGCTGAGCTCTAACTCCCATCATCCCTGGCCATTGACCACTCTTGCTAGGGCTGATGGGAGTTGTAGATCAGCATCATCTGGAGTGCCAAAGGTTCCCCGCGCCTGATGTATTTATTTATTTATTTTCTATACTGCTTTATATTTTTAATAAAAATCTCAAAGCGGTTTACAGCATATTAAATCAATCAAGCAATAAAACAATAGCTGGGCGATGTTCCTCCGGCCCCGTAAGTTGCCTCTTCAGTAGGGCTGGGTGAGTGTGGGCCTTACCGCCTAGGGCAGGTGGAAAGGGCCTTGTGGGGAGTGGCCGTCATGCCTCACAGCCGGGCGATATTCCTCTGGCCTCAGTGATGTACACCATTAGCTGACTGTGATTTAAGAACATCAAGGGAAAGGTGTGGCTTACAAAATCCAATAGCTTCATCCTGTAATTCCTCCATCTTTGTCAAACTGGCTCCTTCCAGCCTTCTAAAAACACATGCAGGAAGTCAGCTGGGTTCCATCTGTAGCCTGAACACTCCATGTTGGTTCCATGCTTTTGGGCTTCTTGGCCAGAAGGCCTTTTCACTCCTTTCGCTGCTGCTTATTCACTCGTCTTCTCCCTCCAAGGCTGACGATGTTGCTCCCTACCGCCAGCCATGCAAAATACATGAACTGAGCACCATGACCTCTTCACATCAAAGCAACAGCAGACAACTCGCACGCACATGCACACAGCCTCTGGGTGCACAGTGACTACTCAAAAGTACTTGCAGGAGGGTTTTTTTTTAACAGTGATTGTGCATGCACAGTGTGAGTTGTGTGTGGTTTGTGTGAGCTTTCTGCTCTTGCTTTGACCTGAATAGGCCATGGTGTTGAGTTCAAATACTTCAGTTGCAATTGACTGCCCATCTGTTGGGTTGCCCTTGACTCCTCACTTTTACCTTTCCATTCTTGAGCACCACACAATAGTGCTTGGTGCCCGTTGGGATTGGTGGGGCAGAGGAAAGGGAAACTTAAGTTGTTTTAAATTGTTTTTAATACAGTACTGTGTTTTGATGCTGTAACCCGTCCTTGGACCTCAGGGCAGTGTTTGAAATTAGCCAGGCGCAAGGTGCATTTTGCACCTGATTATTGGCCATTTGTGACCAAGTGAAGATTCCTAGCCACCAGAAGGGTGCCTGATATCTCTGCCATCTGGAGGTACATGCCTGGGAATCCTTGGATCTGGACTGTTTTCATACACTGATACCACAGCCTAGGCAGAATTCTATCAGTTATAATTTATCTGCATAATTGGAATGAATTTCAGGAACCAAAATGCTTTTTCTGTGCAGCCTGAGCAGGAGTGGTGAACAACGTTACAGTGGATTGTTGTAGCTTGTCTTTGCTTACCCCTCCCCACCCCACTGCCCTGTTCACAGTTGCGAAGAATATTCTTACATTATGAATGGTCTGTGTCCATTAAGAAAAAGAGGTAGGAATAGGCCAATATATATGTGGGCTGTCCATGGATAAAGTGACCTTTCTTCTTTTAAGTTTTCAAAGTTCTTAACCTAGCTCTAGGTTTCCACTTGAACTAGCCAGATGTTTAACTGAGAACCAATCACAGTTAGTCCATCATTTGAAAAATAAGACTTGAGAGCCATCTTGCCCCAAAATGGCAACTAGAAATTCCGTTTTGGCGGCTGTAACCTTGGTTTAAGGAGCCATTTGGCGCCTAGCTTATATATCCGAGTTTCTAACGCTGCCTCAGGGAGAAGGGCGGGTAGTTAAATAAATAGTAACTAATGATAGGTGGGGCTGAAGAATTACAGGAGCCAGAGACAACTCATTATGGCTTTGTCCCCATTCTTCTCCTGTGCAAAAGACAATATAGACATGAAAGTAGTACATGATTACATGGGAGTAAGTCCTTTTGAACTCACTTGGTTCTAAGAAGACCTACTTTGACTTGGTTCTAAGAAGACCTACATAGGATTGCTTTGCATAGATTCTCCACTATCTGCCTCTCTTGACACACACGATGAATGAAAGCAGGACATGGTGACGCCGATGCCGAGCCAGGAATTAGAGAGCAGAGAATGAGTTTAGTATAGCCAGGTGGGTTGAGGAGAGGAAGGCTGTGCTCAAGTTTTGGACGTGGCCCAAGTTGCCCATAGCAAAAAGCCTTCCTTGTTGCCATGTTTATCTTAAAAGGACTGATCACGCATGGTTGTAGAGCAAGTAGTAGCTGGACTTGAGCAGCACGGCTGTCTATCACTAAAGCCAGCAATGTTCATTTGAAATTGAAATTGCCCTCAAGCAAGTTCTGCAGTAAATATGGTTGGGCTGAACTTGTGTGTTGGGGGAAAAACATGCCTGCTTCACTGTACTTCTAAATTTTATTTAAGTTTAAGCTGTCCTCTTTGGATCCACCCCACACATGTTTTCAACACGTCAATTATGGTTCTGGCAGCTCGTTGGGTTCTCTATGAGGTTTTTTACGTGAGAAACCTTAAAAATCTTGTTCCAGAAATGGATCTGGAAGGGAAAGCCATTAGCGATCTAATTCTGCTCTCTTCTCTTTTTCTGGAAGCCCTACCTAAAAATTATAAGGTTTCCTCACAGGAGAAATTGGGTTTTAGACAGGGCAGGTTTCACACAGTATGTTTTGCACCTTGCTGCTGGACCGTGTTATGATTCATCTGCATCTAAAGGTGAATCATCAGTGCGGCATGTTTCTCAGTCTTGAATCTGTGGTATTTAAAGTAGATTTGCTAACCAATGCTTTGAAGATCCTATAGGCTGCCCTGTGGATGTAGGTTTCTCTTCTCTCCTACCACCCTCCATAAGTAAGCAGACCAGATGGCATTTAAAGTGAAGTGTGTGTCCACTAAAAGTAAACTAAGGTTGTTCAGAAAGGTATAAATCCTTGGCCTTAATGCATTTCCCTTAATTCCTGATTTGGACTCATGGTGGAATGTCAACCCACCTCTTCCCTAATGAGAACAATGTCCTATACCTGTGATGATTGACGGCACGGCAAATCCACAAGGCAACCCCTTCTTCTCTTCTGCCCACACACAAACACAACACATTTCTTTTTCTTTTTTTAAGCCTTCTTAAAAGTGCAGTTTCTGTTTGGAATTCTCTCTGCCCTTGGGCAAGGATGACAGTAAATGCTGCTAGTTGAGCTGTCTTTCCGCCTTCATGATGCCCAAATAGTGTGCTGTTTTTCTTGACTTAGGGAGGTCATTATAAAATGAGTTTGCAAACCTTTGCTGTCAATCCAGTTCGTCCCTATTCTTTGGTAAAGTGAGCATCTTGGTTGTAGTCCTGTGATACAGCAGGAGCTGTGTGTGTTGGGTGCCTTCTGACGCAGCATTGCACCCTTTCCCCCCTTCTAGGTGATGCCAAATGCTTTTCTACTGGTCATCATGAGGACTGGTGCCATGGCATGGCAGTGGCATTATGGATTCTGTTCACTGTGGACTTGCTCTGCTTTATTTGTTAGATGATTAGGTTTTTAAAAATATTGTCGAATAGGTCACTGGTCACATGAGGTTGCATAGGAGAGGACTAGGAAGGGAAACCTAGGAATATAGGAAGCTGTCTTGGTTTATCGAGCTCAGTGTTGTCTGTTCTCACAGCGGTCTGCTCAGATACAAAGGACTTTGCCTGTTGTCCATCAATCAAAACATCGGAAAGAGGGTCAGGTGGGGAGCACCTGGCCTCTGATTATCTTAATTGACAGATGGGGTCATCCTGTTGGAGCTGGTGGTCCTTTGAGTGGCTGCAAGCTATAGAGGTCTTTCAAGGTTAAAACATTTAGAATTGTGCATGAAAATGCATAAGAAGTCCGCAAAACTGTTTTCAAACTAGTGAGATATCTTGCGACCAACAGATTCTGGTCAGTAATGTGGCTGTCATATGCCGACCATATGCACAGCCACGCGCCGTGTCTGGAGTTTCTCTGTGTCTTTCTAGCCTTCCTCTTTGCAACCAGTGACCTTGAACTGCCTTGCAGTGTCCTTGATGTTTCTCTCCTTGTATTCTTCAAGAGTTCCCTGCATCTCTTATCTAGTTGCTGCTAGAAACCGTCATGGTGCTTTGCCAAGCGAAGGAGTGGGAAGCTCTGGCTACTTCAGGCTGGCCTTATTCTTTCATGAGACTGAACAACTTCTGGGAAAGGTAACTTTGAGAATGTTCCCTTTTCTTAGAACAGATGCATCCTTGGCTTTGCAGAACATAACAGCCTACATCCTTTGGACTCCTAGTTCGCACTTCTTTTCAAAAGGTAATCCTAGCTGGTACAAGTTGCGATAAAACATTGCTTTCAGAATTTTTTTTAAATTAAAAGAGCACGTCGCGGTTTGTTTATTTTTAAAATCCTGCTTTTCAGGCTCCCTCTATAAATCCCAGTGATAAAGACAGTCCCAGCCTTCAGGCTTACAATCTAAAAGACACAACACAAAAGGAAAAGGGATGAAGAGGGATGAAGGGCAAAAGCAAGAAAATTTAGGCGTCATTTCTTGCCTACAAAGTTAGTATTATTTTGATTTATTTCCCACCCTTCGCCCTGAGGTCCCAGAGCAGGCCACAACAATTAAAAATATCCAGCTGGAATGAAGAGATTAGAGCCAAAAACGGCAGGTCTTTCAGTATAGCTGAATCCAACATTTTCATCCTTCGGAATCCAAAAGATTTCTGTCCATTCATCCAAATGTATTCAGCGTGAAAGGGCACTCATATGTGGCTGACTAGATGTTGGGGAGACATGTTGCTTGCCTGTAAAAGTTGGGATCTCAGAGGCAAACAGCACATGAATTTGTGTAATAAGACAACTTAAAAAGAAAAGCAACCACTGAAGGCTTTGATCTGAGTGCCATGGGGAGGGGCTGATTCTTTTGGTTACTTTCCTGCTCAAAAACTCCCCCAAGCCGCTTCTCTCTCCTCACCTGCCCAATCGAGACGTTCTACATTGATATTTACCTTTGTAAAGCTCTGTTGCTTCTTGACTTCAATTGGAGCTTCCGAGTCTGCTTTTCATGCAAAATGAAACCACCAGGCTTTATTGTACAAATTTGCATCTGCTGTGTGCGTTGACCTTCAGGTTTTGACCCTGAGTTTAGTATTTAACAGGAGAAAGAGGGGCATGCATTCTGAAATATTGGATGGACTACTTAATGAGTGTCACCCGCCAGCATTGGGCTGCAGGTAGCAAAAACGCTATAAGCAGACAATTCAAGTAGTGCAAAATGGCAGCTCCTAATAAAGTTGAGTTTAAGAGGCCACTGGCGTACTTTGGTGATTGGAAGGCTGCGTACAAGGAGGTGATGCCTGAAGAATGAAATGAGCTGTGACTTCGTCTTGAACTGAAAGAGCTCAGCTAATACCCAGTTCTTGACGCACAGCATGGTATACCTGCTTCGCCACTGGACTTGCAACAGACTTCAAATCCATGCTCACCTGCAAAGTTCACTGGACGGCTTTCAGCCAGGTACTAACTCTCATTCTCTCAGCATAACCCACCTCTCAATGCTGCAGGGAGGGGAGAGAACCGTGTGTGCCAGCCAGAACTATTTGGAGAAATACAAAGAAATAACACGAGTTGTGAATGCCAGGGCTCAGCCCCCGTCATCTAACTTGGCATGCCTCTGAGCATGCGCAGGGTGCTCTGCTTGTTTGCTCATTACTGAGAACCGCGGACACATCGTGTGATGGAGGAGATATAATCTCCAGGGCACCGCCTGCCATTTCACAGTTCATTTCTCTTTTGAGCAAATCTTGGCACCTGATTTTTACAGGAGGGCTACTTTGGGGAGGGCCCACCACAGACACTATTCCTACCTGGGTAACTGGGTAACTTGAAGGGTCCACCTGGTGGTCCTCAGAGCTGGATTTGGCCCTGTGCTTGATGGCTTAAAAGATGCTGGGTGCCAGTTCCTTTTCTCTTACTGGACAGCTGCTTCATGTTTTCTTAATAACCTCTAATTTAGGTTAATGCATATCACTGGAATCCGCGTCTCTTTTGAAAATTAGGCTCTGCACCCCATGTTGGGAGCTTGCATGCAATAGCAAGCTCCTTTAACACAGGAGAGATCAAAGGAACTTTTGCTCTTTCATAATGTTCTTAAAACTGTTTGGCAGGTGCAGCTCTCCTCTTGTTGTGGGTGACTTCTTTTTAGATTTGCTTCTATGGAACCTAACCAAAAAAGAAAAAGAAAAAAAGAGAGGTAGAAGCAGATAACATCACACCACCTGCTTGTTTTTACCTTTTGGCTCTACCTGAGTAGGAATAATTGGAAACGGAGGCAGTTAAATGCCCTTGAAGTGAGCACAGGCTGAGTGCAGGCAGGCGGAAAAGGTAAAACTCCTTAATCCAGCCATGAGAGAATATAAAATTCTGTGTGTTCCTGTTTGCTGCCTGTTGAATCTCAAACTATGTCTGGCTTCTTCCCCACGTTGAGACTCATATTGCTGTTAAAACACAAAAAGCAGAGTCTGTGGGCTCCTTAAAGACTAGCAAATTATTTACAGCATAATAGGCTATTGTGGGCTGGTCTTGTTATGGGGAGGCTTTTTTTGACCCATAAAAGTGTCATGGTGAGGCCTCCATGTAAAATACAGGGCTGTAACTTGGTGGTAGAGATTATGCTTTGTATGCAGAAGGTCCCAGGTTCATTGCACCGTATTGCAAGCTAGAAGATCTCTAGTAGTAATGCTCCAAGACCTTAGATAGTCACTGCCAATCAGAGCAGACATTACTGGGGCCCGATGTACCACTTACCTGACTAGGTATAAGTCTGTGTTCATATTCACCTATTCCTGGACTGTACTATTTCCAGGCTGTTGGAGGGGTTGCATGTCTGAAGACTTATTGGTAGTTTTTTGTTTTGTTAAAAGCGCCTCCTTGCGTGTGGAAAACTTCATTTTCCTAATGTGCTATTTTTCTACCTGAAAGCATCCTTCCAAAACCAAAAGTAGCTATCAGCTACTTTTATTCCCAAGTGGTTTTGTCCATCAACGTTTTGACCATATGATGAATCATTTGTCCAGACTAGGTCTGCATGCAGACAGTCCCTGGTATCTCCTGCTAAAATTAATTCGGGTGGCAGAGCTGGGGAATACCCCGGCCTGTGACCCTGGGGAACAGGCGCTAGAGTGGAAAAATAAATCTTCAAACGTCTCAAACCCAAGAGTGATCTTCAGCCTAAGCATGCATTTCTCAGTTTCCTCTGATGTATTTATGTGATGGTAGTAGTGCTGTTCTTGCAACCCGTCTTGAACAATAGAGGGTCCCGATTGAAGACCAGCTTTCCCCAATTCGGTGCCTTCCAGAAGTTGCTGAACTCCAACTTCCGTCACCCTTTACTCCTGACCATTCAACCTGAGGATGGTGGGTGTTGCATGTGCAGATAACACCTGTAGGGCTACAGCTTCACCATCCCTGTTCTACACACATTGGTTGGGCTTCTTTTTGCAGGTTTGGCCGAAAGTCTCCCCCCACTTTCTTTTCTCCTTTCTCCTTCATTGGAGCTTTCCTGATCTAGATCAGTCTGTTAGGAGCAGGGAGATGGGCGTTGCTCATTCATGTTCCCTCCTGCATAATAATTCCAATGCTAAAATTAGTGCTGGTCTCCCTGGGCCATAATTCTTTCCTGAGATTATGGAGAATTGCGTGACCCAGTGATTTATAGTTTTTCTGGGTCTGGATTCCCCCCACTCTTTTCTTCTTTTATATAACCTTGAGTCCTCAGGTCACAGTCCTTAACCTTTCTTCTCCTTCTTTGTATCTTTCTCCTTCTTTCTTTCATGGTCTTCCCATTCTTTGCCCTTGTTCCTTCCCCATCCAGTCGCTCTTGTATGGGGGTGAACACTTTAGCCATCTTCCGTATTTTTGCCTGTTTAAGCCTCTGTCACTGCGGGCAGATGGCTTCCTTGGGAGCTCTTCTGAAGGTTTTGTAATTGAGTCTTTTACCAGGGCGACAGGATATTATTAACCTTCGCTAAAGCAATTTATTTCATACTCCTTTGTGGGGCTAAGCTTTCTCTCTTTCTACCCCCCTCCCTCCATTTCTTTTTCCCAAGAAAATATGTACGTGGAAAAAAGGTTTTACAAAAGGGAATAACCAAGCCTGAAGCATTAAACTCTCTCTCTGTGTGTGTATTTTTAAATTTGCACGGAGGAAAAAAGGTGTCTGCTGCCTGTTTTTAAAACAACTCTCGTTGGTCCCTTAAAAATGTTTTTAATGTGTGTTTGCATGCTTGAGGGGAAGAAAAAAGCAGCCCTTTCGACTATAAGTAGCTCGTAAAAGGGGGGTCCCATTTCATTTGATGTTTTAATATCCCTTGCTACTTAAAGCAATACAGCATCTTGTTTTCATCTCCTCAATTGCTCCTAAATCTAACTTGGGAAGGACGGGGGAGAGAGGGGAGGGAAGTCTTAGTGTGGTCCATTGGATGGAACTGAGGGAGACACGACTGACCTTGTTTCAATTCCCAGCCCAGTTTGGACTTGCTGGGTGGCCCCGGGCTGGTGGTTCTCTTGTCATTCTTCGTTTCCCTGTCTGCAACACTCCAGTAGGTATTGCGAACTGACTTGAGAGCTTGCAGGGAAGCGCATTTTCATGTAAAAGTGCTGAAGAGATCCCTAATAATGAATTAAACTTCCCTGAAATTTTGCGGCGGCTGTTCTTTGGGGAAGAGGGGTAGGCAGGGAGCTAGCTCTTCTTTAGTGTTGCCCTCCTCTCATTCAGGGATGCTGTTGCAGGGTGGGAGAAGAAGTGGTTCCCCCCCCCCATGTTTTGGGCTATCCCTAAGGAGCAGCAATGTCGCCACTTGCTTGTTCTACACACTGAATGCCATAAATAGACCTGCCTACTAGCTCTATATGCCAAAGGCACCGGTTCTAATGTGCAGATGTGCGTGTGTGATTGGCCTTTGTCGATAACGCTGCTGTAGTTGTGAATACTACGCACCTGCCTTATTTATTTTGTTTCATTTATGAATCGCTTCCTACGAATAATCTCAAAATCATTTCACGATACTGTAAAAAACATATGCAAAACAACTTGAGTCCGCAGGAACAATTAAAGCCAGTGCATATTTGGTAATGACGACAAAAAAGAAAAGAAGTTTAAAAATTAAATAACCATACATAGGAAAATAACTGCGTGTATGAATCAATTTCAAATAAATTCAGATACTGATTTGGATAAAATGCTTGACTTAGAAGGCTTGCTGAAAGGAGGAGAGGCTTCAACAGACAATAAGGTACCTGCCTGAAAGGTAACAGGAAGGAATTCCAAAGGGTTGGGACCACCACTCTGTTGGCCCTGTTCCAACTTCATGTGGAACAGATCTCCTGATAAGATGGTATCTGCAGGTTGCCCTCTCCCACAGTGATCAGTTGGGTGTATAACGGACATGGGTGTAGCCAGGATTTTTTGGGGGGAGGGGAGGACTTTTTGGGGAGGAGCAGAACCAACATGATTGGTCAGTTAGTTAAATATTTCTATTGTTTTACTTGATCTAAGGGGAGGCAGCTGCCCCCCTGCTCCCCTTTGGCTACGCCCATGATAATGGATGAGGCGAACTTTTATCAGGCCATTGGTCCATCAGACCCATCAGTCTACTCTGATTGGCAGCAGCTCTCTGGCAGAGAGGGGGATTCCCCAGCCTCATTAATTGGAAACAACTGACTTCAGAAAAGAAAAGAAAAGAAAAGCAGCAGTTCTGGGTGAGCAGAGAAGTGGCAAGGGGAGCAAGGAATATGCTGTGCACAAATGCTAATATCCAGTGACTGAAAGCTGGGGGAGCCAATGGGATAGACGGAAGTGGGTTTGGGGGGCGGGGAAGCTTCGGGTAATTCCTGACTGGAGATGCCTGGGGTTGTACTTGGGATCTTCCGGGTGAGACACTATGGGGCTCTGTGCCAAGCTATGGACCTTGTGTGTTCTCCTCCCCCTCAGAACTGTAACCACAACTAATGTGCAGTTTAACCTTGAATATATCCAAACTTGTGAACCACTTGTTTATAAATGGGGCTGAAATGGGCATGTGTATTTGGACCACCTGGATACTCAGAATTGGTCCTTTATCTCTCTCCTCTCTGCCCCTACCCCAAGTGGTTGGATGAGATTCCAACCCTTGGATGAGATTCCAACCTCTGCAAAAGAAAATTCATGCACTGTCATGGACCAGATCATGCATGTTAAATAAATTTAGGCAGATATGTACTAATTGGGTCGTTTGAGCATGTAGCTGCTCGATCAAGGAAGGAAATTTCCCTGGTTATTTTCTCCCTTTGGAAATGTGTGTATGTGTATACACTATTTAAAGATTTTATTATTGTTTCTGTTATTATTTATTAAATTTGTATACCGCCCTTCATCCGAAGATCGCAGGGTGCTTCACAATGTAAAAATACAAAATGAGAACACAAAATACATAACAAAGCAAAAACAAAACAAACTTCGTACAAACACATTTAAAAGGCCTTATTTATTTTTTTTAGAATGCATTTGCTTTATTTTAATTCATGACATTTGACAAATTTGTGGAAAACTAGACATTTTAACACACAAGGCATTTGCAATCAGTTCTTTACAGTACTGAGTAATCAATATTTAAGCAGTCTTTATTATCATTCCTTAACAACACATCAACATTACATTTGTCAAGTGCTCAGTTTTAAAACTTCATGTCTATTTTACTCGTCTGTTACCCACCCACACCTTGCTTAGTGAAACATCAGTTTTTGCGCTCAAACTCTTCCAGGTTAAGAGATTTGCTCAAGAAATCAAAACTTCAGAAGAAGAGAATCTAAGTTCTCTTTATTTCCTTCTGTTGTAAAAATAATGAGAGGAGAGCTCAGATCTATTGGCTGTCCCGCTGACAAGAGACCATTTCCAAATGCAGATGCATTTTTTACAGTCTGAACTGTGCTCGGTTTGTTATTTGTTGTGTCACTCTTCCCTTGCGCTAAAGATGCAAGTGGTGTGTGGGGCAATTTGCTCATTCTGGCAGGACTAGAAGTATTTAGAGGAATTTGTGGAGAACATCCCCGCGATCGGCTGCCTAGAATGTTTCTGAAATGAAGGTGGCCGTGGGGAGAGTGGACTCTCTCACACACATTAAGTCTCTCTCCTAACTTCCTTTGGGGTTTGATCCATCACTATTCCTTTCTCAAGGAGTTTCAGTTTTGATTTAGATTCTTGCACAATTTTTTCTACAGCCTCTGTCTTTCGCTCTTCCAGCTGGCGACCGTTGTTCCTTTTCGCTTTGCTTCCAGTTTGTATCTGGATTGCTATCCGGTGAGCTTCCTTAAAAATCTCCACAAATTTCTCCTCAGAAACGGGGCTCCGTGTTAGTTCATCCGCAAGTGGTGATGGAGGAATTGTGTCTTTCGCTGCTTCAAGAGCTGTCGCAATGCATTTTTCTTTATGGCCCATGGGCCCGACAAAAACTTCATCCTCATTTTCACTTAAAGGAGACAGCGAAAGTTCAAAGTCAAATTTTTCATCAGACAGGTGGCGGAAATCATTATTCACACACTCATTGGGTTTGGCTTCTGTCATTTTACATTCTGAATGCAAGGTTGTTTTCCCTTTGTCATCCATGATACGACTGGCTGAAGCGACACTCTTAAGAGGAATGAGTCCGCCATTTAAAAGGCCTTATAATGTTAATCAGCCAAAGGCTTGGTTATAGAGAAACGTTTTTGCCTGGTGCCTAAATATACAGTATGCAATGAGTGCGCCAGGTGAGTCTCTCTGGGAAGAATATTCTGGGGAGCCCCTGCAGGAAAGGTCTGTTCTCATGTTGTCACGCTCTGGACCTCTTGTGGAGGAGGCACATGAAGAAGAACCTCAGAGGATGATAACAGGATCTGGGTTTATATGGGGACCATGATATTGTAGTCCTGAGCCATTTTAAGACTTTATAGGTCAAAACCTGCATTTTGAATTTGGCCTGGAAACTGATTGGCAGCCAGTGCGGTCGGACCAGGACCGATGTAATATGCTTTCAACCTGTCTTGTCTCCGAATTTAAAAATACACAAGTTAAAAAGCAGTTTAAAATAATTTAAAACAATTTTAACAGCACTACTAACAGCAACAGAACCCCCCCCCCAAGTTGCCTAAACAATACCCCAAACCAAGAGTCTGTTTTAGAATTGCTTACATGTTGTAATGTTTCTTACATTCTCGAAAGCCCTTGTTTGATGCATTAGCTGTTCCCATACCTGCTCTCCTGGCCTTTCAGCAATAACACAGTGTTATAGCTGCGAGATGAAAACTGAAAATGGCTTCTTTTTAAAATGTACCTTAATGTGTTAGTGTTGCAAGATGAAATACTTCTAAATTAAGGGACATTATGGAGCACCGTGTGCCATATCTTTGGCTCTGTAGGTGGTCTGGAGTACAAAATGTTTGTTGCTCTAACTCAGTGACATTTTCTATCCTGTCCATTCCTGGTGAATTTACAGTGTGGTTTTCTACTCCAGCCTAATCTTTCAGCAGACTGTTTGAATATATATATATATTTATTTATGTGTACTCTGCAGTTCCCAGCACAATTTAGACTCCAGCACTTATTGCAGAGGTTGCCATTCTGAGAATCTTTTTGCTTAATGGACATTATCCTTCGTTGTTCTTCATTGTTTTTTTTCCTTTATGCAAGTTGGTAGTTCTCATGGTTCTTGAGAGGAGAGTGGAACGTATGGAAGTTGTCTGAGGTTTCATTAAACCCAAGAACACAGAAGAAGAATAGGATTGTGCTGTTTGTACCATTGAGTTAAATGGGACTTACTCCCATATAATTGTGTACAGGATGGCAGCCTTAATCAGGATTGGACCTTTGTTGTCTCCCCCTCCTACCACTGTGCTATTTCCTGTGCTGTTTCCCATTTCGATCTAACCTGCATACCCCATATTTGCTTGTTGTTCACCACTGTTCAGTGTTAATCCCTGAAACTTGAAAGCAGAATTAATTATCCAAAAGAGATACATTCAAGTGTAATTACAGTTTATAATTCTGGGTACAGAATTTGGAGATTCAAAGTGCAAAAATAAAGCTCTCACATACTGTAGGATTTTAGTATAGTTTATACTCGCACACGCACACTCACTCTCTCTCTGCTAATTTAATATCTTATGCTAGGAATTATTTTGCACATGCAAGAGGTAGTGCAATACCAGTGCAATTAGCCTGATGTTTACTGCTGGTGTGATTCAGTACCTCTTAAGTTCCTTTGCAACATTGCCCTCCCTAAACCGAATCATTGGGAAACTGCATGGAAAGGTTGCTTGCCTTTGAGGAAATACAGCAGGAAATACAGCAATCTTCGCCAGTGTTGCCCATTTAAAGTTGGAGCCGTAGTGTGTGAACTGTGTCCTGAGCTTCCTTGGAAGCTTATCAGGAGTTCTTTGAGAAGGATCACTAGTGATGGGTAAGCACCTTTCAAGGCACCCTGTCCAACATTATTGATCATGAGCAGCTACAGTGCTGTCTTTCGCCTACCATTCCTTTGGCCTACCAGCAGCTCTGCCTCCAGAATCCTCTGCAGTCTGCCCTGGGTTCATTGACTAGATACTGTCATGCAAAACATACCCTCCAACATTTATTTAAGATATTTGCAGCCTGATTTTCTGCCTGATAAGAAGACTTCAAGGCAGATAACTTCACTTTTTGTCAATACAGTATATAGGAAATGTAGCATTATTTTTAAAGGCAGTGGTGCCTTATTAATGCTCTGCAGAGACAGTGGTGGAAAGCGCCTATTGCCCAAGCGTTAGAGCAGGGGTCAGCAAACTTTTTCAGCAGGGGGCCGGTACACTGTCCCTCAGACCTTGTGGGGGGCTGGACTATATTTTGGGGGGAAAATAAGAATGAAATTCAATGCCCCACAGATAACCCAGAGATGCATTTTAAATAAAAGCACACATTCTGCTCATGTAAAAACACGCTGATTCCCCGGACCGTCCGCAGGCTGGATTTGGACGGCGATTGGGCCGGATCCGGCCCCCGGGCCTTAGTTTGCCTACCCATGCCTTAGAGCTTCTCCTGGTGTGGTGGTTCTGGGGTGACCCTAGGAGAGAATACAAAGACCAAGGAGACCATATGTTGTCTCTGGGATTCAAAGTATCTCCCCGCCCAGGCAGCTGGACAGTCTGTAACATCTGGCCTGATGAAGATCTGGTGGGACGATGCAGGAAAATATCCACTCCCCCAACTTAGATGAGGGATGTGGAACCTATGGCATTCCAGATGTTGTTGAACTCCCATCAGCCCAAGCCAGCATGGCCAGCGGTTTGGGGTGGTGGGAGTTGGGAGTCCAACACCAGGAAGGCTCCAGGCTCCCCATCCCTGCTCCAGATGCTGCTGGTGGTTGTGTGGCTGTTTCAGTGTTCACATATGGAAAAAAAGGACATTCTAGTAATACCCCACAAGGATTATCGCCCATGCACTTCCTCGGCTGATAACATATTGTTAAAGTCTCTGTACTTTAGTGTAACAGTTTACTTTGCAATAGCACAGTGGTTCTCAAAGGGTGTGGTGTGCCACACTGGTGTGGCAGGAGAGGATGGGAAGTGTGACGGGGGAGATTCAAGGACGATCAGTATTATATTTTGGGAATGATTCATGTTCTTATGTAGCTGCATTATTTGATAATTTCTGGATGTCCCATGATCATATTATAAAGTAGTTGTGTTCTATGTTATAAACCAAGCAGTGCTAGGAGATCCCCCCCCCATGTATTTCTTATCAATAAAATAAAAATAAAAATCGGTGTGGTGCAAGCAGATTTTTGTTCTGAAAATGTGGCCCAGTGAAAAAGGTTTGAGAACCACTGCAATAGCCATTCCTGCTTTGTTTTTTTAACTCCCTCCCTCCCTCCCGCCCTGTGTGTGTGTTAGTGAATATTTATTAGAAAAATGCAGTTGTCTTCCAATCTGTTTTCAACACTTCAAAATGAAATGCATGTGAAAAGGCAGGCTGTGTGCCACATTGTATCTTAATGTTAATGTGTGAGCATTCACATTAATTGCAGGATGTATCTTTCTGCTAACAGAGATTTAACTTCTGTACATGTGGCTATGGTTTTTTTTAATAAAAAAACATTTACTGCATTTATGTCCCACCTTTTTCCTCCAAGGAGACTGACCTGGTTCTCCCCCTCCTCATTTAATCCCCAGAACAACCCTGTAAAATACTTTAGGCTGAGAGGCAGTGATTGGCCCAAGGTCACCTCGTGAGCTTCATAGCAGAGTGGGGATTTTCAAATATACTTGGGGCATATTTTAACCCTGGGCTAAAATATACCCCAAGATAATCTTCAAAAGGGAGGGGGAACAAAGTAATAAAACAACAAAAGTTTCCTCTCCCTTTAATTTTTTTCACTCCTCAAACTACTCTTGTCTTCCCAGAAATATTGCAAAAGGTGGTCACTGAAAATGAGAAACCTGTTGAATAGAAAGGGACCCTTATTTGCCTTCACATAGCTTTCCGTCACCATAGAGATGAAAAAACGCTCAAAATTGCAGTCTCCTCCTGCCTCCCCCCTCCCACTGATTGCTACCAATGGGATGTGGCTACAGGTAGCAGCTGTACTGAAACTGGTTGGGGCCCTTTGGCACTTGTGGGATTGCTGGGAGATAGATGCAGCCAGTTGCTTTGCTGAAAAGGCTCCCAGAGTGTCAATTAAAGCAGGATAGTGCCTGCCTGTGGGCTTATAGTCTTTACAACAAGGCACACAAAGTGAAAGGGGGCAGCAGTGCGGGAAAGGGGGGGAAAGCGAAGTCAGACTTTATCAGGTAATAACAACTGGGCCTAGCGTCATCATGGCAAAACCAATGTCAAATAACTTATCTAGGTTCTCGGGATGTCAGACTTGTGGCCCTTTCTCCGTGCAGGGATGGTCGTGTTGGGTGAATGGAAAACAGAAGCAGCAAAACTGCTCCATGTCAGGGTTTGGCAAGTGTGTGTCTGGGAGTTCATGCTGTGATTTAGGTGCTGAGCCAGGGATGGGGGACCTGCAGCCCTCCAGATGTTGGATTGCAATTCCTGTCACCATGTCAAGTGTTGTTTGGAGTTTGTAGTCCGGCAACATCTGAAGGGCCACAGGTTCCCGCCAACCTTCTTTTAAACTGTGGTTTGGCATGGTGTCTGAATGGAGCTATAACTTCTCTAGCTTCCTGGTGCATTGTGAGGGGAGGGGGGGAGAGCCTAATTGGTTTTTAAAATAAGTGGGTTAGACTTTTGTGTGTGCGCAAGTAACCCCTCTGGAAGCAAAGGGATTAGCAAACTATAAATATAAAGTGTGTGCTAAAATTCCTGTGATAGTTTCGAAGAGGCAGCCACACAGAATGAAAGCGATTTTTCTCTTTCATGGCGCTGGCAGATTGTTATGTTTGGGTTGTATCCAACCGAGTTTTGCTCAGAAATGACCCGCTGAAATTAATGAACGCAAGTTAGTCCTGTCTTTTATTTTTAATAGGTCTGTTCTGGGTAGGGCTACCACTGGATACAACCCATTACAGCCACTTCTTTAGTTAGAACTGTTTCTGTCCCACCTCCTCAGCAGAGTAATCCTGAACACCTTTCCCATGCCATTTTCAGTTCAGTGTGGCCTAACTTCCTAGTAAGTGTGATTAGGATTTTGGTCTAGGAAGAATGAATCACTTCTGACACATGGCCACTTGGCACCTCTGCCCGCCCTCCATTTAAAGCCAGTGCTGGATGGATATCTTCTGTTGGTCCTCTGGCACCTCCCCACCAGACTTAACTATGGGCAGCAGAGAGTGGTGGTGGGGCTGAAAGGAGGGGTAGCTCCAGCCCCATAATGCTTCTCAAAGCCATAGAGTGACACTACATAGGTAAAACATATTAAATTCTCCAAGCAATTTTGCACCAGACTGTTGGCCACTTGTGACCAAGTGAAGATGCCCTGGTGCCCGGATGATGCCTGATGTCTCTACCATCCGGAGATGCGTGCCTGGGGATCCTTTGATCTCATCCTATAGAATTCTATTGGCTATATTTTATCTGCACAATCAGAATGAATTTCTGGAACCAAAAAGTTGTATTGAAAAAATTTGACTTTTGAGCCATCTGCCCCCAAAATGGCAACTAGGTATTCTGTTTTTGCAACGGTAACCCTGGTTTAAGGAGCACATTTGGTGCCTGGCTTATATACCTGAGTTTCTAACACTGTACATAGGAACCAGAGGCATTGTGGGGGATTTCAGATGGTGGCAGGTTCAGCTACCCAGTCTGGGGTCAGTACTCTTAGTGCGGGAACCTAACTTTAAATTTGTTTTTTAAAAATTAAAAAATTAAAGAGGTGCTAGTGTCACCTAGACTCTGTGGGTCCAGGAGATACCCAATGTTCAAGCCTCGTTTAGCCTCCCCTTCCGTGTCTTTGACATGCCTATCTACCTGGCAGACCTTTTGTACCAGTGACTGAGATAATGTATATTGGTGGCTTTACAGCTCTTGGGAGTGTGCTAGGTCAGTGCTAGACTGTGTTTTCAGCTGGGCAGTTTTGTCCTTCGTCCTAGGTCTGCCTTTATAGTGCTCTGGCAGAATATAGCAGCCCTTTTTTTTAACATGAATTTTGCTGAGACAGGTTAACAATTATGCAAAGCCTTTTCATGGTAGAAATTAAGGAAATACATTAAACCAAAGATGAGTAAATAATGATGGTTTGCTGTATTTATATTGTGGTGTCCCGTTGCTTTCATCAATAAAATTTTATTCATTCGTTCAACAAATCAAGATGAGTAAATAGTGACAGACGTGGTGGAAAGTGCCTTTTCCCATGAGGAAAATATGGGGTACTCGCCCCCTCACACTCCTGTAAGGTTAGGCTCTGGCATTGTGTGGCACAAACTGGATCAAACTGATCCTATGTTGGTGGCAGAGTGAAATTCTTTAACTCTTGTAGTTCTGGAAGGTGGTGTTTTTCTTTCCTCCCCATGCCTTAGAAACAGGCTCTGTCTCTGTGTACTTTCGCCCTTGTCTTTTTTCCTTGAGTGTCACTAATAAGGCCTGCTGGCCTAAATCAGTGTTTCTGGGAACCATCGATTTGCTAATTGCTGATAATCAAGTCTTTGCTGCCCGCCTCACACTGAGAGGGCTCTTGTTTTCTGCCGTTCTGCTAAGAATTAGGGGAGAATTTGCCAGTTTTGTAGTCTCCAAAGGAGTGTGTGTATGTATGGGGGGGGAGGAGAGAGAGATTTTCTTCCCTTTTAAAGCTCTCTAATTTCTTTGAGGTAAGCGTCTGCTACATTTTTTGGCCTCCATCAACAAGGGGCTATTATACTGCTGACCTTTCCCGCCAAAATGAAAGGCAAGACTTGAAAGCTGAGATGCAAGGGGAGAGGGAGGGAAAGAGTTGAGGTGGCTTTAAATTCCTTAGAGTCTATTTCAGGTTTGTACCACTTATGGACTAGCCAGGCAATATATTCCCATTTTTTTAAATTTGGAAGGACCTCCTCTGCTTAATATTGGGGTTCAGTCTAGCAATGATTTGAGTCCCTTTTGTGTTTGCTGCTCAGGTGCTTCAGCTATATGTTGCTGCATGTGTGCTCCCAGTGGTCATTCTTCCTCTGGCCACTGCGGTCGAGACAGGACCCGAATGTCTGTCTCCAGGCACTGCAATCGTCTGCAAGGAATTCCCATATGGTGGGGTTAATGCTGATAGCCTTCATGCCCAGGTTTTTGTTGAACACCGATATCGGGCCATTCATGAATTGCCTTGCTTACGGTTGTTCTGCTGTATTTTACTGTATTTCTTTTTCTACATTGCATTGTTTGATGTGTTTTATCTGATTTTTATCCTGCCCTGGGATTTATTTTTATTTTTATGAAGGGCTGAATAAAAATATTTTAAATTAAAAACAACTGTGCGTATTTTCAGGTGCTTTGTCCAAGGCATTGAGGCAAGCTGGGCAGCTTCCTAGGTGCCAGAATTTCAGAGCTGCTTAGCTCAGTTATGTAATTGCCTCGGCAAGACAGAGATACTGGCCAAGTTCTCGCATAATTCAAAGCCAGGGGGTCACCAACCTTTGGAAGCCGGTGGTCACGTTTGGAATTTCGGGGGGGTGCTGTGGGTGCCATTCACAAAATGGCTGCTGTGGGAGTATGGCAGAACACAAAATGGCTGCTGTGGGGGCAGGTATGAGAGGCCAATCCCACGCAGAGAAAACTGTCTCTCAGGCATTGTGGATTTTTACATTGTGAAATTACTGAGGCTTTGACAGGAGCCTTGGGATGTTTACTGGTGGGCAAACTTGGTGCCCATAGGTGCGGCACTGGCAATTCTTGTGCTAAGCACTGTGTGTGTGAACAGAGCCCCGGGTTGATGCAGTTCCTCCTCCCTTCTGGTTCTTTTCAAAACCAGCCACCTTAAAACCATGGGCTATGAAGCTGGCTAACGTAACTACAACTGAAGCTTGCTTCAGACCACAGTCTCTGTTTGTACAATGTGACAACTAAACACTAGCAAAGTCCTTCTCCCAGCTGTGCAGAGCAAGTGAGGAACACACGAACCCGGAGGTTTCCTTGCTTGTGCAAGTAGGGATAAGCCATGGTTATTATTATGTGCAAACCACAGTTCTGCAGTTCTGCAGGAAGAGCACCGTGAACTGGGTTGCCTGACAATAAAGCATTTTAAAATGTGCATCAGTTCTTTTTAATTTGTGGTAGGGGATTATAATGTTGGTATCAGGTGGGCCAAGATAGGTAAATAGGTAAGCTTTTGGGATAAGCTTAAAAATGTTAGGAGATGCTGGAGGTTGGGCAGGAGGAGTGGGGTTGCTTTTTACCAGGAGCCTGCGCTGTGTTTGAGCTTGGCTGCTGGTCACACTGCCTCTTTAAAACAAAGCAGGAGGAACAGATGATGGCTGGGCAGCTTAGGTTACATAATCTCTTTCAGGTTTAGCACTGGGGCTTCCTGAACCAATGGAGGCGTAGACATTTTATCCTATCGGATGCCAGCATTTTCCCATCTAGCTCATAACACTTCTGACCTTGCATTTTTTTAAAAAACAACCCACAAAACTTTTCTTGCTGAGCTCTATTGATGTGCCGAGTTAAGGGGTAGCTAGTGTCTTGTTTGTTTGTTGTTTGTGTGTGCGTGTAATAGTCTCCATCTCAAAATCTTCACTTAGCATGTGTCGACTATGATAACTTCAGCAATGGTGTTTTTCTCTGTTGCTGTCTGTGCATTTCATTGATAAGAGAGAGAAGGGCTTTGTGTGTCTTTCTAAATTTGTGATTCCCGCCTCCCCCCTCCTGAATGATTCCTGCTATTCCTCACGTGCGTATGGCTGTGTTGGAAGCAGAGATTCTGCTTGAGGGGGGTGGGGGAAGACCTGTTGCCAAAAAACATCCTTTTGGATTTCAAATCCTGTTTTTGAAACAGTAGCTGTGGAGGAGTACTGGAGACAGGGAAACTTGTTCCTCTGATCCTTGCTATTGCTCTTAACATTTTTCGTTGGTGTAGCAGAAATAGACTATCCTGGGTGTCCACCGCCCCCACTTGGCTTTCAGAGCAGAGAATTGAGAGCCAGCTTTTGAGTCCTGTGAAATTTGGAGAAGGGAGTACTTCCTGAGCCTTGCAGCCTCTGGAAATCCTCAGATTTTGTGTTTCTTGAGAATCTCTTGTATTTTCACACAGATTTCATATGTGTGCAGGAGTGGAGAAAATCTGCACGGTTTAAGAGGCAAAGGAGAGAGGGCGGCAGCTTAATTAGCACAAAGGGAAAAAAGCCCTTCCTGAACTCGAGTCTCATGACTAGTTTTACATTTTTAGTTCCATGATGCAGTAAACATAAATTTGCATATGCTCGTATTGCATTCATGACCATGGCACTTGTAACACTAATACTACAGTGTTTTTAGGAGGGGGTCCGTTCATATGCTTAAAACTTGAGGAGAAGATAGCCTTCCATTTTTGAGAGTTATTTTTTTCAGTCATTATTTTAGGCTCTTTGCAAGTTCCAAGTTTCCATTCATATTTTTAAGTGCTGTGTTTATTCCTGTGTCTGGAGAACATGGGTCTGGAAATGTAACATTTAAAAAAAAGTCTGTGCTTGAACTGCGAGGGTGGGGACAGAGGAGAATGGTTGGGAGGGAAACTCTGCCCCCTCCTAATTCTAGCCCCATAGCCTTCTAAAAGCTGTCACTCAGGGAGCCATCACAAAAGTTAAGGCAGCCAGGCCTCCTCTCAGCTCCCATGTAATTTGAGCACTGAGAAGAGCCTATGACTTGGACCAAAGGGCATTGGAACTGGTGTGCAGACTTGCAACACATGTGTTGTCCACATGTCTGTTAGCCAAGAGCCACTTCATGTGTGTTGCTTATCTTCTGCATGTCTGTGGCATGGAAGAAACACTGGACTGATAGTTTACACAGTCACCCGTGAGATCCATGTGTGTCTCTATTTTGCCACAATTGCCTGTACTTGGAAGGCACTGCCGTTTGATTTTATATGCAAGGAAGCAGCAGGAAATCCAGAAAGAGATGCCAGCACCATGTGGCCAAGTAGTTCTCTGCAGATCTGACTCTTATTCTGTGCCAGCTTGTAACCTGCTGCTCTAGTAGCTTTGCTTCTGCGCAGTCTTTATCTCTGATCTCAGTACAGTTTGCTTCTCTTAAAAATTAAGAAGACATAACTGGATCAAAGGAGTAAGTTGCAAAGAAAGAGCTTTCCATCTAATGCATAATATTTCCCCCCTCTTTAAGTTGCAGTTTTAGATACGACTTGATACCTCTGCTCTCAAACTCTTCCTCGTCCAAACTACAGCCAGAGTGTGAGCTGGAAGCACTGGGGACCTTCCTTGTTGGCTCTCTGTGCTCATTCAGCGCACCTGATCCTTCCAAGCCACTCTGCACCTGGTGCACATCCTGGGCTGATCATCCTGTTCACCTGCGTACATGGGAATTGTTTACAGGCAGCATAATCCATGTGGGAGAAGGGCCAGGGCTGGCGTGCACTGCCTTGTGCAGCATCACACTTTTCGCTCTAGGTGTGCATGTGTGTGTTGAACCTGGAACCCACGTCTCTGATTTTGCACAGTGCTCCCATGTGGACGTGCCCTTCTGTTCTTCTTTCGAGGCCATATTATGAATGCAACGCTGCACATACAGGAAAGAAGCTTGCTTACCTGTGGGGCATTCCTCATAAAACCTATATCTCATTTAGATAGTGTTCCCGTCTCTGTGCATACTGTGTTAGCATACTAGGGACTGTGGCTAGGGGCTGTGGCTGTGCTGCTGTGCCCATATTTTGCTGTGTGCATGGGTTCATGGAGGAGGAGAAGTCGATTATCCATGGTGGCTAAATGGAATCTGTCTTCAGAGCAACAATGGCAGACGACTACTTTCTTAATGCTGTGCTAGTGGGCTTTTCATAAGCAAGATGCTGGGGAAAGGCTGTAGCTCAGTGGTAGAGCATCTGTCTTGCACGCTGAAGGTCCCAGGTTCAATCTCTGCCATCTCCAGGTATATCTGGGAAATATTCCCTGCCTGAAACCCTGGAGAGCTGCTGCCAGCCAGCATAGACAATACTCAGCTGGATGGATCAATGGTCTGACTCAATAACACAGCAAGTTGTCTTCTACCATGTAGATGGACTTTTTGGTCTTTCCTAGCAGTGCTCTTATGCTTGAATTGGGCCTGTGTGATACTGGGCCATCGCCTTTTGCTATCCGCACCTGAATCTGGAGAAAATAATAAACGTAAATATAAGTAGAGATGAATGGGTGGTCTGAGGGTGTATTTGGAAAACCCACTCTTCCTACTGGAATCCTGAAAGTCCACAGAACGCCCTGTTGACTGCTAAATATTATGTTGAGCATTTTATTCTGCCTTGGGAAGGTTGCTGAGCTGTAAATAGGACTGTGAGCCCCAAATGATTTGTTTTGGAAGCTCTGTGAGATCATGGTGGTTGGGTATGAGCCCTTCCTCTTTGACAGCTCCTTGGCTTGAATGAGATCAAAGCAAACTTTCCTGTACTTCCTCTTTTCATGCCCCTCTGAGTCCTACTAAAGGGTTGCCACAAATAGGGTTGACCCCTTACAAAGTGCTGAAAGGAAGGAATACATAATCTTGAGAGGGCTATTGTGTTTATGTCCTGCTTGTGAGCTTCCCAGAATCATCTGGTTGACCACTGTGAGAACAGGATGCTGGACTAGATGGGCCTTTGGACAGGTTCAGCAGCCAGGCTCTTGCGTTCTCTGAGGACTGTAGTCTGTAACGTAGGACACGCAGCCACTCTAGTGACAAAAAGAAATGCATCCCAGATTTAGAACGTGTGTGTGCTATCTCGGTGCAGCTGGTGACATTATACGACAGAGGTGGGGCAACATTTGGCTCTCCAGATGTTGGTGAACTACAACTCCCATGAATGGGAACTCCAGCATGCATGGCCAATGGCAAGGGATGATGGGAGTTGTAGTTCAGTAACATGTGGAGAGCAGAACTTTCCCCATATTTGTCATAGGGGAAAGCTATGGAAATAGACCATTGATGGGTGGTTTTGACGTATTTAAAAAGGGATCAATTCTCAGGCAGAGAGACTGGAACTGAATTCAGGTTCTCCTTTGGCTAATCCCATCCTAGCAGGTTATTGGTGTGTCTGCCAGTCCTGAAAGCCAGCAAGAATTATTTTTTTACTTACTTATTTTGTATACATGATCTCTCCCTCCAGAGGAGGCAACCTAATTCATTGTGATGTTATTATTGGGGGGGGGGTAACTCAGTGAAATGAGTGACCTAAAGTTAACTGAGAAGCCTAGCGCATTCACTGGGTCCAGGTATCGCAAGATCAAGGCTAATTGTAGCTAGATACTGGCACACACCAAAAGCTAGCAACTGCAGTTGTCTACAGTATACCCCAACCCCTGTGGTACACCGCTTTTTCTGGCCAAGATACCGTTTTTGCATTGATCTTACCACACTGAATCAGCTGTGAGGTGTGAGGTTAGCTGGGTGATAAGGACCCACCCTCCTTGTATATTGGAAGGTCTCCTAGCACTAATGAAGCCTGAGCAATAAATAACCTGGAGGAGATTAGCAGCCGCCTCTTGTAGCAAATTATATTTGATTTATTGCACATTTAATTAAACCGCTTGCACCTGTATATATAAACACAGGACCTTTTAAAGTAGTAAAGAATACCCTCCTCTCTGCAGCACAACAGCTTCTAATTCCTTAATAGGGTTTTAATGAAATAAGTACGGCACACAGCCTTTAGCATATTCAGGAGGGGGAGAAAGACGTATGGCTTCTCTGTAAACATAATGCCACTCTGAGTCGATGCATGCCATAACAAAGTCCGATTTAATATCTTGCTGCTAGTTATGCCCTCTCTGGAGCATCGTGTAATGGCAGCTTCAATAAAACAGCTTGCTTATCTTGTTGTGTTTGTGGCTGTCCCATCTGTGCAGTGTGAAGACTTCAAGGCAGGGCAGCTATGAAAGCTCGAATTGGAAGGGCTCTGGAGTTCCAGTAAATACAAAAGGGGCTCGGGCATCCTGAGTAGGAGTTACCCTAGAAAAGAGTCTTGGTCTCTCTAGACCAAGAGGAATGAAGAGGAAGCTTTTTCAAACCTAATTGCACACTGGGGTGGGCGAGAAAGAGATATTGCCCTTGAAGGGGGAAATGCAAAATCTTTTAACTTGGCAGGACAATTTTTCAAAATGGGGATGGGGGTGGGTTTCAGTCAGTGTTTGAAAAATGGGTAGGGATGAAGCAGATACACATCTGTGTGTGAGAGAGAATCATGTGCAGAGGACTAAGATGGATAAGGGGTAAGTTAAGAATGCAATCATAAAGACATAATTCTGGATTGATTTAGAATAGATATATGATACTCCACAGTCAGGTTAAGTGTTTTGCAAGGAGGCAGCAATGGTAAGGCAAGAACAGGGGCAAGTGCTGTGGGATGTTCCTGAATTAGGTCTCTTTGCCATGTGGAAATGGGTGGTTGTTGTAGTGACAACTGCACTTAACGGGACCTTTAAATGGTGGAAGGCAAGTTTTTCAGAATCCTTGTTCAGGCATAGGTCTTTAGAACTTTTCTTTACAAAAGGGGGGGGGGGAGAGAAATTGATGTTTCATTTCAAGGCCAACACATATTTAGTTGAAGTTTCTTTGATGGTGGTGGAAATGGCCAGTAAAATAAATATTCTGAATGCTGGACATTTCATAGAAGTTGGCAGAAGATGGCTTGATATGCGGTGCTTTTCTTCCCAGCTAATCAGGATGCAGAGTGAACGCCTTTTCCTCCTTGTAATGGGGGTGGTGGAGGAAGATGGCTCTGTGATAACTTCGCTGCTATTACTATATTATTTGTTGAAGCAGAAGGAAAGGTTCACATAGCTGACTAACAAATTTTCCACAAGCTTCCCCCCACCCCCAGCTGTTGCTTTGGCTTGCAACAAAGGGGAATCTCTTTGGCCGGCTGCAATATGTCCTCGAATAGTTCTCCTATTTCTGCTGTGGGGCATTTCTGCGGGTGCATGATGTGGCCTGTCCATTTTTCTGCACCCCAACTTTCCCTTGACATAACCCGTCCTCCTCCAGGAACCTTTTCCATCTGAGGGTGGGTGGCAACAGAGGAGAAGGTTTCTTCCCTAGTTGGATAGTGTGTGGTGCTGATAATTCAAAGGTTGAAGGTTTGAGCCCCATAAGGGACAGCTCCATAAAAGAGCTGCTGCCAGTCAGTGTAGACAATACTGAGCTAGATGGACCTGTACTCAGACTTGATACAGGGTTGCTTCCTATGTTCCTACCTTGCTGCCTTTTGGGACACATGGTTTTTCATTTCCCCAGGCTTTTTAAGAGCTGTCTTAATCATTGTTTTATGACTGTGGTGTTCTTATTCCCTCTTTTCTTGTAGTAGCATGGGTTTTATTGATGGATTGCTGTGTGTTTTTATAAGCCATCCTGGAAATGCTGTTGAAGGGGTGCTGTAGAAATCTGGCAAACAAATACATAAATTTCAGACTCGGAACTACTTTTGGGTAGGGTTTTCCCCCTAAAAAAATAAAAAAGATGTGGTTTTATCTGAGCTGAGGACATTTAAAGGTTTGGGCATCACTGACACAAATCAAATATCTGTTTAACCTTTTTTCCCTTCTTCTTCTATTCTTAACACTGGGCAAGAGTCCAGCTGCTGACTTTTGTCGTAAATCTCAGCTATGTGTTTGCTTTGGTACAGCGTTTCATTTAGTCACAGTTAGGGCTTCCGGTTTTGGGGCTTTAGCAGTTTTTGGCAGAAGCCTCCCGGGAAGCCATGTGTTTTGGGAGACAGCAAGAATTATCGACATGTTTTGCCATTGGAGGATTGGACGGGGCTCTTTGTGTGCAGCGCAGCCTGTGCTTGCTCGATGACCCTTGCATCGTAAATGGATTATGACATGGGAACTGGCACTGGGCCCCAGAATGTGAGTCTGGTTTCCTGAGCTGAACTCTGTGGAGGAGCACCTTGCAATTTGGGCTCTGGGGGAAAATCTTTCCAAATATCCAAATGCGTGTGTGCGCATGCACGCAGGAGAGTATTGATTTCTGCACCACTTTGAGGGTGGTGCACTTGTAGGATTGTTTTTCTTGCTTGGCTTAAATTGGGTTCTCCTGTCTCAGAAAGCACCACGCTTTCTCTGTGCAGTGCAAAGTCCATGCCTTTAGCATGTTCAGAATTAAGCCACTCATGTGATCTTGGCCATTGCAAGAGGGTCATGACTGACCCTAGTAGATTTTCACATCATGGACGAGGAGAGTTGCCAGAGAGGAGTGGCTGTTTGCCAAGGCCAAGGCAGGCAGAGCCACTATTGATCCATCAACAAGGGAGCAGGGCAACTCTATCAAACCTCCTCCTTTTGAGGAGATTCCCACTGCCATCGTGCCAGCTGTCTGAGGAAAGAACTATGTGTTGCCCGAGGGTTTGCTTTCGTAGACTATCAGACAAAGCTCTATATGTTGCAAGATAAGAGTAAGAACAGACGCCTGAGGTTGCTTTTCCTTTCCTCCCTCACACACCCTTTTCCTTGTGTGCCATGCCTCTGTTTAGAGCGGGGCAGTCAACCTTTTTATACCTACCGCCCACTAATGCATCTTTCTTGATGGTAAAATTTCCTTAATGCCCACCAGTGCTCGATGGAAGGAGGATTCAGCTTGTGCCATGGAACCCCCTGCCGCCCACCTAGAATCCTGAAATGCCCACTAGTGGGTGGTAGGGACCAGGTTGACAACCCCTGGTTTAGATTGTAAGCCTAAGAAGAGGGAAAGTCTTACTATTCAACTTGGGAGAATGGTCTCGAAGCCTTCTTTTTTTGACTAAAGGATGGGGAACAAATACTTTAGCAAACCTTCCGAATACAGAGTTGTGTTTGCTGAAGCCCATTTGAAAACGATTCTTTTGCATCTTGCATAAAGAAGCTTGCATTCTGAAAGTCTGTGTTTTGAAAGGCAAGGAAGGGAACAGCGCCAGTGAAGCACTTCAAACAGGAGGTCAGGGGGTCACATCTGCCCAGCATCCGGGGAGCGTAATTTTCACGACTGATCTCCCCCTGCGCCAGACTGTCTTCCAAAGCGGAAGTGTCAAAAGTAGAGAAGAAAATATTGCATGGATATAAACGTGATCTACCTGGGATATGACTCAGGCAGTGTGGTGACTTTTCTCCAGAGAAGAGAGATGTTGGAGGTTGTCTAAGGACAACCAGTTCTCCATCTCTGAAGCAAGCAACCGGCCCAGTAATTGGGCACAAATAAGGATCCACTCCCCCTGTGGGATAAACCACAGAGCCTAGGGCTTGCTGATCAGAAGGTTGGTGGTTCAAATCCCCGCAACGGGGTGAGCTCCCGTTGCTCGGTCCCAGCTCCTGCCAACCTAGACGTTCGAAAGCATGCTAGTGCAAGTAGATAAATAGGTACTGCACCAGCGGGAAGGTAAATGGTGTTTCTGTGTGCTGCTCTGGTTTGCCAGTCATGCTGGCCACATGACCCGGAAGCTGTACGCTGGCTCCCTCGGCCAATAAAGCAAGATGAGCGCCGCAACCCCAGAGTCGTCCGTGACTAGACCTAATGGTCAGGGGTCCCTTTACCTTTACCTTTAAGGATCCACCCAGACCTGGTGTGAAGTTTTGAAGCACAAGAGAGAAGATGAATGCATTTCTGGGGAATTTCTCAGTATGTCTGCATGGCTTTTGCAGCTTCATAACTTCATAGTTCTTGAAGGGGGAATTTGTGCAGTAGAAAGCTAAACAGGCATATAACCCCCATCAATAAAAAAAATCCAAGAACGGCTTTTAGAGTGGATGAGAGTACTCTTAATGACTCTGTTTACAGAGGGAGGATAAAAGATTTGGCCAAGTAGAGCTGGCCAGGATCCCCAATAGGAGCACCTGCGCCTGGCTTCATTGGGTGGCATTTGGGTTGTGTGCCCAGAGCATAATAGACTAGACCTGTTGACTGTGCTGTGAACCCATGGGAAAGAGAGAGGCTCTGAGAGAGTGACGTTGAGCAATGCAGGTACAATTTGTGAGCAAGAGGATGAGTGGGCTCAGTCGTGAATGAATAGAAAAGCTAGGCTTGGCACGCAAAGAAGCAGGGGACCTGTAGTTGAATGGTCTTATTTTGGTGAGAGTACTCACCAGTACAGAATATTGTCATCTCTCTCTCTCCTGCCTCCCTGCCTGTAGCAGCCATTTTGTGTTGATAATCACAACACTTTTACCAATAGATAAGCACCTGTACCTCTTTTTTTTTTTTTACCCCCGAAAGCACTGAGGAGAACACAGGCTTTTGCATGCAGAAGGCCCCGGGTTCAATTAAAGGATCTTCTTGAGCATCAGGTGGTGGTGAGATCTCTGCCTAAGATCTTGTTCAAGCTTGGTCAAAGCAAAGGTCTCCAGTGTGGAATACAACGCTCTAGTTTCTGCCCTCATTTATTTTTGCTGTTTATTTATTGCATTCTATATCTTGCCTTTATTCCATGGTGGAACTCAAGGAAGCACACATTGGGGTTCTTAAGAACAGAAGGCAAACCTGCTGGATCAGGCCAGCAGCCCATCTAGTCCAGCATCCTGTTCTTACAATGGCTGACTGGATGCCTGTGGGAAGCCTGAATGCGCTGCCTGAGCGTAGCAGCCGCTTGGCCCACCAGCAATTCACTGGCAACTGGTATTCAGTAGCAGGCAGTCTCTCAGCCAGGCATTGACTGGGCCCAGTCCTGCTTTGCTTTATCAAGGTGACTCCATAATGTCATCTTTCCTTTCTATCTACGACACGACTGTCCTGTAATTCATTCAAGGGAACTCAGGGAAGTGTTTGAAGGGTGTTCTCCACCCCCCCCCATTTTGTTCTCGCACAAGTGTTGTGGACTAGATTCAGAGACTGTGACTGGCCGAAGGCCACTCTCTGAACTCGGATTTGAGCCTGGGCTGCCTTAGCTAGCCATTGCATCACCATGGCTTTTAATTTCAAGGTGGGTGATTGGTTATTTTGCTTCCATAGTTGGCTCTGAACCCATATAGGTGAATTTTCACCTCTTAAGAATTTTAGGACAGTTTTAATTTCTTCTAATCTCCCAATTTGCCCCCGCCTCCCACTCTTTGTCCTGATCAAAGTTGTCTGCTGACTGAATGCATTGGTTTATTTCACTTTTTATCCCTTTGCATTTTCATCAAAGTTAATTTGTTTCCTTCAGTCTGGTAATAAATTGGAGAAGTTAATAGTGCATGGCTGAGAAGAACTTCCATTTAAAACTAAGGTAGGGGAAGGATTTGGGATGTGGTGCTGGATATTGCCTGTGTTTTTCCTTTATAATTCTGTAGATCTAGCCCCCACCCCCTGGCCCCCAGTAAGTGCCTTAAATTTATTTCCTAAGTTTTAAGATCCTGCTCTGCTTTTGATATTAACTGTGCCAGACATACTCTTGCCATCCAATTTTCTTGATTAATGATACAAGTTACAGTCTATTTAAATCTGCATATGAACAAAAAGTAATCCTGTGCAAGTTTACACGGAAGTCAGTCTCAAGGCCTTCAGTGGCATTTGCTCCCAGTGTGCATAGGACTGCAGCCTGTAGTTCCCAAGCACCAACTAGTTAAGAGTTTTCTTGCCCCAGTGAGATTTTTATGCAACAGTCCCTCATTTTTCTGGCCAGAATGTTTGTTTTTTATGCTGTTTTTTATGTTACGGATGTGTTTTTATAAGCTTCCCTGAGCAGTGCTTAGCCTTACATGTTGCCATGGGCATGTGTGGCAATGCGCATGGATGCTTTGGAATGATGGGAAATGTAGTTCCCCCGGGTCCTGTCCACTCTGTTGGATGCTGCTATATGTGCTCTTGGCAACATTCTGGGTTCCAGACTCGGAGTCTACTGCGCAGGGTGAACTCTGGGACCGTGGCCAGCTGCCTCTCAGTGAGCCTGGAATAGTGTGGGCTGTTGGTGACGCTTTCATGGGGCACACATTGCTGATATGGATCCATTTCAAGTTGGCCTGGACTCAAGCTGGCCTAGATCCACTCCAGCATATATCTGGGGAGAGAGGGCTCCAAGACACCTGGTGCTTGACGACCCCATCCATATTTGTGGATTCTGCTTCCTTCCCTATTAAGAAGAGACGATGGGCAGAAACTCCTTTCACGCATAGTCAGCCAGGCTGCCCCTTTTGCCAACAATGCAGAAGTTCCAATGTGCTGGGGAAGACTAGGCAAAGGAATGGAGGCCAAAGATTCAGAGGGAGGAAAAATAGAGAGAGGCCCATAAAACAGAAAGACTGCATGAGTCTTCAAAGCTCCCGAGTTCATAAATCGCATAAATTGCAGAACTTTTGAGATTACACACAAGAATTTTGTTGGAATCCAGAATGGATTATTAGCGGCCATAATATTTTCCTCACTGTGCCACATGTTCTGCTGGGAGAAAATAAGCCAAGTGGCTTTTTATTCCCCCATACTGATGTATTAACTTGAAGTTTTAAAAAATGGTGGGTGGGTGTTTGCTAGCAGTGCTACGGAAAAGCCATATTGACATTTTGGTTGGTTTGCAGAAGGATGCAGTGAACAAAAGAACTTGCAAGAGATATTTTGTAGAAAACTTTGCTGTGGGTTTCAGAACACTCTTCATTTGCCAAAGCAGGGATCATACAAAAAAAGTGTGACCCTTCCTGCAGACGACAACAACAACGATAATAATAATAATACTTTTATTATTTACATGCAGCCCATCTGACTGGGTTGCCCCAGCCACTCTGGGCGGCTCCCAACAAAATGCTAAAAACACAATAAAACACCAAACATTAAAAACTTTCCTATAGTGTACAGGGCTGCCTTTAGATGTCTTCTAAAAGTCAAATAGTTGTTTATTTCCTTGAAATATGAAAGTAGCCCCTGCTCACAAGTGCCAATGAATGGTGTGTATCAAGGTTTTCTCCATCACTGACCTGGGCAATGCAGAAAATTAAATGGCAGGAATGCATATGCCTCTTGATCTTGGTGCGCGCACAAGTTGCTTCTAATTTTCCTTTATTTTTGAGGGCTGCCACAGGCCTCTGTGGGAGAGGCCCCATCTACGCATGTGGCGCTAAACTCTTGATTGTTGTGAAGCCTGCGTCTTTTCTTTTATCCTCCCGGAAGAGCCCGCTCACCTGGAGGCTCTTTCAGGTTCCTCTAAACAAACAGCCACACTGGCGGAGTTAATAAATTAATCTTCAGGGAGAGATCCTGCTTGGCAACGGAGCCAGGCTTCTCATGGTCCCACCGGAGGGCTTGGCAAATGGGAAAGACTCGAGCTTTCTTAGAGAGACTTTCTGCAGTCTAATTGAAGCTGTGTTGGCTGTGGGGAAATAATTAAGCAGTGTGTGTTTGACACACGATAAGTATAAAAGTCTCTCTCTCCCCCCCCCATCCCCTCCCCGCAGATAGCAGAGTGCCTGTTAATATTTGTGCAGGTTAGTGTGACTGCAGTTGTTAGGCACTACAGAAAATGGCCTGAGTATTGTGGCAAAGTGCGTGGCAGAGAGGGCGACTGTAAGGGACACTGCAAGACCAAATGTTCTTCTGGGATAGCTCAGTCGGCATGGGTTTAACCCCATGTTGGACGAAAGATTCCTGCATAGCAGGTGGGTTTACTAGATAACCTGTGTGTGGTCCCTTCCAACTTTACAATTCCATAATTCTTGAGTCTCATGGACCAGTCACTTTAATTGCCGCCATGATTGAGCATAGAGATGCTGCCACTCATCCTTCCTGATTCCTCTACCTTTTCAAGCCAGGGTGTACAGCTGTGACAGGCAGAACCTGTCACAGGATAGAACCCAGGATAGAACCTGTTGGGTCACAGGTTGACATATAGTTTGGCAAATCAGACATATGTGATCAGGACAGAATTGGGCAGGCAATGATTTTGTTTGACATAGTTAGTACCTCGCCCTTAAGTTCCAAAGAACACCCAGGGAAACTGGCAATTAGTTCGAACAATCAAAATAACCGCTGTGTATTTATAAAAATATCTAGCCATCTCTAGGGAGGTCACAGGTTCCCCAAACTAGTTCAGTGCATGTATCTTGGGTTACCCAAATGAGACTCAAAAAACTCCATTGATCTGCCCTAGATGAGCATATTAAGGCTTCATAAAACAGCAAAATTCCCTTTAGATCAGCACTCTCTCCTCCCCAGTGCTGATGTAACTCCTGGGACACCCCCCTGGAAAAATGAAATCTACCTGTGCATCAGCTTTCTTTTGTTGCTTCAAGTAGCTATTCCAGATTTCAGTCTATTGAGGTAACCTTTTGCTCTAGGGTAGCAGCTGATTCCCCCACTTCTTCCTTCTTTGCTGCGCACACTTTCTATATTCAGTGCTAGGTACTGAAGAGTAAACATTTCTTGCTTTCCCCCTGCCTCCCAGTATTGTAGCACTTTTAAAAGAGAGTGAAAATAAATTTTAATTGGTACAAGCTGCCTGCCAGCTAATATTTCCCCAGTTTCTGATCGGGTTCCAAAGTGGTTGTAAACAATTTGATTCCTGCCCGTGTTTTACAGTGCTGGCAGTTAACCTCACAGGGGCTTTACTCTATTAATATATGTTTAAATGAAGATCACCAAGATAAAAGTCAACTGGGTTTGTCTGCTCCAGAATTTAAACCAGGAACTTAATCATTGGACGGCTCTTGGTGGTTGCCTGTGGCAGAAATCTTTATTCTTGGGAGGGCTGGCCATGTGGCCGTGCCTTTTTACTTGTACAAACTAACTCCTCCATATATAGTCAGGCTCCACAGTAAGGTTGGCTCCACCTAGCAAGGGTTGTAGGTCAGTGATTGAGCAAATGCCATGTCCCAGGTTTAGTTCCCAGAATTTCCAGGGAAAGGAATCTTTTGTAGCCGGGCTGAGGTCACATCCACAGCAAAAAATTAAAAGCATTATTGTACCACATTAAGTCATGGAGAATCTTGGGAACTGTGCTGACTCCACAAAGCTACAATACTCAGCACCCTTAACAAACTGCGGCTCCCAGGATTCTCCATGACTGTTAAAGTGGCATAAGAGTGCTTCAAATGCATGGTGTAAATGCAACCTGAGTGAGAGCTGTTCCCAAGAGCTACTCCCTGTTGGTGAAGGCAACACTTGAGCTGGATGAGTCATAGTTCAGCGGTAGAGCACATAGTTTGCATAGATAAAAAGTCCCTGTTTCAGTTCTTGAGTGTCCTAGATTACACAGGGTTTGGAGAACGATTGGCAGCCAGGCAAGGATTGTCAACTTGCAGTCCGAAAACATCTGGAGGGAAGCAACTCTCATCATCCCAAGCCAGCATGGCCAGTGATTGGGGTGATACTTATTTACTCATTTACTCACTATTTTTCTTTCACTTATTTACCCCCCCCCCATTCTTCCAGGGTGGTGTGCATGAGGTTTCCAGGCCCTCACCAGGAAGGTAGAGCACCTTCTTTTCATGCAGAAGGTCCCAGGTTCTGTCCCCAGCAAGTATTTCTTGGTAGGGCTGGGAGAGAACCCAGCCTCAAACCCTGGAGAGCCACCGCTAGTCAGTGCAGACAATACTGAGCTAGATGGACCAGTGGTCTTAGTATAAGGCAGAGCTACCTATGTGAGCTTTCCAGGCATTGATCAGAGCCAAATTGGCCTCATGTGCCTGGGAGTTGTAGACCAACAGCTTCTGGAGAGCACTGTGTTGGCTACTGTGGTTGGCAATATTGGGCTTAATGCACCTGTGAATGGGCTCAGTGTAAGGCAGCTACACATGTTTTAGAATAAGAGAATTGCAGAGTTGGAAGGGATCCCGAGGGTCACCTAGTACAACCCCCTGCAATGCAGGAATCTCAACACATAACTTTCTAGTACCAAAGACTTCACAGTTATAGAGCAAGTGGCGCTCAAGCACATCACGAAGTGCAAGTATTTACACACTGCAGATATGTTGCATAAAAACCCCAAAAGAGAAATGCAGTGTTAATGTGTGCAGTCTCTCTCTCTCTCTTTCTTGCTGGTACAAGTGTTCCTGTGCTTTTTACCGTACTTTGATTTGAAATTTGGTGGGGCTGCTAAGAGTCAGATTAAATTTCCTCAAGAGGTCTTGACACAGGCTGCTAGATGGCCATCCCTAGCCTAGGGCAACAATTAGCAGGGAGTGGCAACTACAGATGGGAGGTGCCATTTTAACTTTTTGTTGTTATTATTTGCTGAGGATTCCTAATTTGAGCTTGTTTGGTACAGAGCAATCTTAGATATGGTAGCCGGTTTCTTGTCAATACCCATTTCCAGTGTAAGTCAACACAGTTACTGCAAGCTGAGTGACAGAGTACCTATTTTACCAATGCCCAGTCACTGGCATCTCCAGTTAAAAGGATGCCATTTGCTGGGAGGGTTGAGTTGTCAGTAACCTGAGGGTACCGCAGACCCTTTCCGGGCAGCACGAAATGTGTTGTCAGACCACATGTCGCTCACAGGCTGTTGGGTGTGCAACCCTGCTCTCTAAGAGCAATGCACATATCAGTGGAGCCTTGCTGGATCTGACCAAAGGCCCACGTACCCCAACGTCCTGTTCACACAGTGGGCAGCTGGATGCCTATGGGAAGCCTGAAAGCAGAACCTGAGTTGCAGCAGCAACTCTCCTATCCTGCAGTTCCTAGCAACTGGTATTCAGAACCATACTGCTTTTGACAGCAAAGGTATTGTCTTCGACATGATGCATTGACAGGTATGATGGTGGCATAACCATGGATAGCCTTATCCACCATGAATTGGTCCAATACTCTTTTAAAGCCATTCAGGCTGGTGGCTGTTCCTGCCTCTTGTTGGAGTGAATTCTATAACCGAGGTATTCACTGTACTTTCTTTTGTCTGCCCTGACTTTTCTAAATGTTCCAGGGTTATGAAACGGGGAGCTGGTCAGCATGCTCAGGAAAAGTACATGCTACACAGCCCTTCTGGGGCTGTGTGAACCAGAAAAGGTCTGATTTGGGACATTGCACATTTAAAGGCACTGGCCAATCCACATCTCATGTTGTCAGAGACCAGTGGTGCTCACATGCACGCACACAC
Source organism: Podarcis raffonei (assembly GCF_027172205.1). NCBI lineage: Eukaryota > Metazoa > Chordata > Lepidosauria > Squamata > Lacertidae > Podarcis > Podarcis raffonei. Next base: position 7,958,201 of record NC_070616.1, on the reverse strand, counting down.
GTCAGATTGCTAGAGTGCTAAGTTAATGTATGAGTAGGCCAGTTGCATGTGGGAACTTGATTTCAGTGTGAACAGGCACACGTGGAAAACTTAATGCAGGTATCCCACGTCCAGTATAAGTCAGGCTTGATGTTGTTGAATGACGCTGTCCATCTAAAATGCCACTTGCAGAGTTCACTAACCATTCACCCATAATAGTCTGCTTCCTGCAAAAACTACGACAGAGTTTTGCAGGATGGTGACAGGATTGCATTAACCTCTTGCCAAGAGCAAATCACAACAGTTGGGAATGAGGCACAGTATAACCATAAATATTTTATTGACATGTTCCAAGCATATTGGGTACAAATTGCGCGATGCGAGCATCTGTTTGGGTGCAAAGCTTTCCTTGGTTGCTCCTCGCACTTGCCTGCACGCTGGTTCATCAACTTGGACAAAAGTCAGCATTTAGTGGTTGGTGGAAGGAACAAAACAGGCTTGTCCCGCACGGCTGAAAGTCCCCTGCAAAGAGTAGCTGCAAAAGCAGGCAGGGGTTGGTGGGTGTTGAAGGCCCCACTTGTAATTGATGTGGATGGAGTATGCCTCAGAATCCTTCAGTGACTGAAGACCTGACATAGAAAACCACCCCCCAAAGTAGAATGTTTTTAAATGCCAGTAGTGTACATGTGAAGCCGATCCTTTATACTGATTTTTGCTCCATCTAGCTCAGCATTAGGTACGTGACCTAGCAGCATCTCTTGAGGATTTCAGATAGTAGTCTTACTTGGTTCTACCTAGAGCTGCTGCTGATTGAACCTGGGACCGCTACATGTGCATTGCTAAGTTACAGCCCTTCCCCCGAGTCCTACCAATTGGCAGTTCGTGGTTGAGACCTCATAGGTGATTTGCATTGTTCAGTCTCTTCTTCATCACCACAAGTTATCTTCTGCCTGGTCCTGTTAATGTTTGCGTGGAAGCAGCTCTCAACTGAGATCAACAGAGCTTCTTCGAATCATAGAATTGTAGAGTTGGAAGGGACCCTGAGGGTTTCTTAACACGAGGTCCCCCACACATTTTGAAACCATACCAGACCGTGCTTAGCTTTGCAAATGTGCTAGTTGTTTTATTGCTGTACTAACCAGGTTCCAGTAGAGAGGCACCAGTCTGGAAGACGGCAAGTAAGTAGTACTACCATCCGTGCTGAAAGGATTGTGAATGCCTTCCTCTGATTTGGAGAGGACCTGCAGAGTGCCTTTCCATTGCTGCTAATTGCAACCAGCCCCCACACATCTGAGGTTAGGTTAACTTTCAGGGCAGAGGGTGTGATTTCAAGATAGACAGGAGCCCCAGGGCCTCTCACTTCAGAAATTAAATGCTGTCACACTTCAAAGAGGTGCAACCCGAACTGAACAGAAGCGGTTGTCTGCCAGTACCTACACATTTCCAGATGTTTTTGGTCTCCATTTGGCAGGTCAGCTAAGGGCTGAAGAGCTTCAAACCACCACAGATCCATGTTAAGTGCAGGCAGGACAGTCCTTGGTTTGCATGGAAATGTAAAAAGAGCTTCACTGGATTCAACCCAAGCCCTGTGTGTTCTTGCGTCCTGTTCTCCATACTGGCCAACTAGAAGCCTCTGCAATGCCCACAAGCAGGGCATATGGGCAATCACTATTCCTGTTTTCTCCCAGCAGCTGGTTTTCAGAGTCCTGCTGCCTCTCAGCTCTCATGACTAATAGCCGCTGATAAGCCTTGTCACCCATGAGTTGGTCTATTCCCCTTTTAAAACCATCAAAGGCTTGGAGGGTGGTGACAAGGGACAGTGGAGCATTTTCAGTTGTGGAATGCTTTCCTAAGTGAGGTCTGCCTGCTGCCTTCATTGACATCTTTTCAGCTCCGTGTGAGTACTTTTCTTTCTCTCCCAGGCTTTTGATACACTGATGTTGTTTTGCTGCTTCTATGGTTCAAAAGCTCCCAGTGGCTGTTCATGGGAGTCGCTTTGTTCTGTTTGTATGGGTTTTCAATGCGTTGTAAGTCACATAGAGACCTTCAGGTTACAAGGGACTAACGAGTCCAATAAATGCTACAACTACTAGGGCTTTGCCTCTTGGCTGCCTCTGTGACTCCGACCTCGGGTGATGCGTTCAAGCATGGCAACGAAGCTGCTTCGCCACAGCGTAACACCTGGTCTAGTTAAAATTCAGGTAGTGATGTTTTGCGAGATGTAAATTTTCCTAATGTTTACTGAATTGTCACAGGAGGAAGATGAGGAATCTGGATCAATTTGTCTCCCACACTTCATTTACTGGCACGCCAGGCATTGAAAGTACCTGTGTCAGCATTGTGTGCTCGTGTAATACATATTCAGGCGACATCTGGAGTTCCCTGACAATATGTCTTCCGTGCATTTTTGTTATTTATTTGTTTATTGCCTATCCCTCGTCATCTTCGGAAGCCATGGTGATGTTTGTTGTTGTTGTTTCAGACAAGCTTTCGTCTCTTGGCTCATTTGGTTATGGAAATGTCCATAAACGGAGATGCTAATTTACTGCATCGTTGCAATCATGCTACCAATCATGGAAATTGGCTTCTGCCATGGTAACCTGCAAACGGAGAGATCCTTCCCACCAAGATTGCTGAGAATATGAGCTTTCGCATTTAGAGATCAAGTTTCTAGCCTTCATGGTAGTGGAGATAAGCAGAAAATGAGAACGCTTTTAGTGACGTGTGCCAAAAGCTCTATTCTCTCCTCCAAAAAAACACCACCACCCCCTCTCAGAGATGAGAGAACATGGTGTGTGGGGGGGAGCAGATTCCGTGGGTCTTGGAATTGCTCAGCATCTAGATAAATAACATGTATCAGGAAGCAATAATGGCATGTGAGTCTCTACTTGCAGTTCCCCCTACTTGTAGCATCAGAGGTAGCGTGCTTCTGATTGCCAGTTGCTGGGGAACAGCTGTGGGAGAGATGGTTGCGCTGTTTGTACTCTTCCCATAGGAATCTGGCTGGCCACGGTGGAAAGAGGCATTCTTGAGATAGTCACATCCACACCACACATTTAAAGTGTGTTGCCTTTCCCAAAAAATTCTGGGAACTGCCATTTGTTAAGGGTGCTGGGAATTGTAGCTCTGCAAGGGGTAAACGGCCGTGACCTTCACTAAGCCTTGGGTCTGTTCCAAGCAGGGCTCTTACATCATTCTCTCCTCAACCTTCCATGTATGAATAGGTTTTATTCCAGAAGAAGGGGGAAGAAGACCCAAACAATAGTTTCTTGGGACTTAGTTCTAAAGTTGAAGTGGTTTCCAGCTTTCAACTTCCGGTGCGTGTTTTCATCATTACAATGCCAGAGAATAGAGGGCTGCCATTTTGTGCCCATTGAGAATCATTGCCGGTGGCCACATGCAGTGATACTCTGGTCTCTTTCTATCTTTGTGTGGCAGCATAAAGATTTAAAGTCCCCCACCCTTCCTGAGCATGCAGCATGTGATTCGGGATGAATTTGGCCAAGGCGTCTAAATGTCCCTATCGCATTTAGTTAGAGTATTTTGAAGTTGTGCTAACTCCATCATTGTGCCTGGATATACATAGGATTCAGTCAGATCAAATCAGAACAATCCTGCCTATATGCAGCTATTCAGAACAGCGTGGCTTAAGCTTTGGAGAAAGCGAGGAGCGTTTGCTTTCTGTTCGGCAAAATGAAACTTCCTAAATCGTGTCAGAATTCAGCCCTCATGAGTCTAGAGTTTCAGCTGATGCTGTACTCTTTGGTCCATTTATGCCCTAATGTTGGGTATGCTCTGGGTAACCTGTTCCCAGACTGCAACTCTCACAGTTCTTACAGTTTTTAATCTACCAACAAAAGTGATTTGTGTGCTTTTGGCCAATTTTCTATTTGGAGGGGTGTGGGGAGGGGGCTCAAATTGAAAGATCAAAAGCAACTCCGGGCTCTTGTAATCTCCTGATGCTCAAGTGCCTCTTCTTAAATATTAGTTATGGAAATATCCCTTTCATTAGTTGAGAGAATAGCAATCCTGCGGGAGCCATGTGTCTGATCTCTGATCCTAGGCTGGACAAAAGGAAGGGAGGTTTTGTTTTCCCTTCTTAGATGTGGCAAAACCTGCTTTCATCCTGAGCCTGAGCTCACTGGTCTCTGATCTGCACCCTTTGCAAAGGCTGGAGAGAAAGTGTGAATAGCAAGTGTGGAGGGTATGCTGCGAAAGGTAAGGAAGTGGCAAGAGGACCAAGGCAATACAATCTCTGCAGTCTAAATTTTGGCTAAAAGCCCTTTAGGGAAAGGGGAATGCTGTCCTGCTCTGTGGCATGGCAAGGCTCAACAAGGATGTAGGGCAAGGCGAGGTGCAGCCTAGACACTGGGAAACAAAGAACTGTGCAGTTGCACTAGCAAGGACTGAGCCAAGCCCTTATAAAGCAATAGCACCAGGTGCAGCCTGGTTGTTAGCACCACCTGTTCTGCAAGATGCTGCTGGACTTAAAGGAGCCCAGCGTTCTCTAGTATTCTCCTACTGCGACAGAGAAGTGAGGATCAGGTCTCTTCAGGATCTTTTGCAGTGGAGTCCTTGGAGTCAGCAGTGCTACATCCTCAGGCCAGGGGTGTATGTCCTTCCATGTCAGGTTCAGAGCCCTCATTTCCATCACCTGACGAAGAGGAGTTTGACTCCTGCCCCCCCTCCATTTCCTGCTTCCAGTTGCCCAAAAATCAGAGTTTGTTTCCAAGGCTATGGCAGACTTCCTTGATTTAAAACTGTTGCTTTGAAAACGCACAGAGCCGTCTTTATACTCTTATCAACAGCTTTTTAAAACATGATAGCTAAATGGAACTTAAATGTACAGTAGCTGGAGATAAGCAGGGAGGGCTGTTGCCTCCAGGCCCTCCTTGCGGACTTCCTGGTGGCATTTGATTGGCTGTTGTGGGAAGCAGGAATTTGGACTAAATGAACCCTTATTCAGCAGGGCTCTTACATTCTCACTGCTTTGTAGTGGAAGAAAAAGTGTGAATCAGGCTACCACTTTATTTTAAGGATAAACTGAGATCAGGTTACAAGTATGGGAGCAAAAGGCTCATTCTTTCTTGCCTCCGAGAGTCCTCCTCATGGTTAGCATACAAAAGAGTCTGCTAGTCTTCCCCTTTGCACATGTTTTAACCATCTGGCCTTGATGCACCCTGTGTGTTAAGGTAGTCATCCAATGAAAGAAACATTAGAATCCTATACATGTGTACTTGGAGGTAATTTCCACTGTGTCCAACTTGCTTCCTGGAAAGTGAGTTTAGGAATGGAGTTGGTTGACTTACATTGCAATCCCATACATGTCTATTCAGAAGCAAGTCCCTTTCAGTTCTGTTGGGATTACTCCCAGGTACGTTGTATAGGATTGCAGACTCAAATTTAGTTCAGATGTTAATAATTTACAGTGAATATATTCATATGCATAAATGTGTATATGAGAAAAAAATAGTTTTAAACCTTTTTTTATGTGGCCACAACAGACATTTGCAGAAGAGGAAAGTGGTGCTGCAAAGTAATCTATACATTTTAATAGATTAATCAAACAGATCTAAACATTGTTGCCCCAACATGTAATATAATGTATACTATATAAGAACATGTTGAAGCTTTATTATGTAGCTGCTGGGCTTTTTGTTGGTGACTACTGAATTTTATCATGTTGTTTTTATTGCAAATTGAATTGTGTGTTTTGGTGCTTTGTTACTGATAACATTGTATACAGTATTTCCTATTAATGTAAGCCACATGGGAAGATTATAGTCTTGAAAGACTGTGTAGGAATATTGCAAATACATAAAATATACTAATATTTATTTCTAGCATACTGTTGGTTGTTTTTTCCTTCTTCCTTATCCATGTTGATTTTGAGGAATAAAAAGGCTGCTTGCATGAGCGGCTAGAATTTTCTGGTGTGTTCCAGGTGAAATCTCTTCTAATGCACTTTCGAAGGTGGGGGCTGCTCCAGTGTGCTGTTTGTCACTTGGCTACATGCCAGGTTAATGAGCCTCAAAGTACATCCTCCAGACTTTGATTCTCTCTCTCTCTCTCCCTGCCCAGTCTCTGATCCAAGCTTTCTTTTTCTCTCTTGCACCCAGAAGAGACTAGCTGCACACGTAGCCTTGACCAGGCTGTCGTCATTAGGGCGATACCTGCTCATCATCTTTGAGCTAACTCTAATGAAGTGTGACAGGAGTTCAAATGCTGGCTGTTGGTAGGAGCTGTTTTGTTGTTTTTTTTAGTTTGTCACATGCACACTGTGTGTGTGTGTGTGTGTGTGTGTGTGTATTCATCTAGGTAAGGATTAGATTGATGCTCGACCTAGTTAACGAATGTCTTCAATTTTTCCAAAAAACAAACCAGCCTACATGGGGAGTGTTTTTAGGTGGCTTTTACAAAGCTAAAGATGGTTCACCAGGCTGAATTTCATTTTTTGGGTGTGGGTGTGTGATGGGTTGTTTAAAGAAACTAGTTTGTTTTTTGCTCCCTGCTCCCCACCACAAATCCCACTCCTGTCTGCACCCGCAGAAAGAGAACCCTGTAGTGTTCTCTTGAAACTCTGCTCTCCGGTTTCCAAAATTTCAAACAGCTTGGCATGCAATGGACTTTCCAAGCTAGAGATGTCTGCGTCTGAAATTGCCTCCACCCCCCCTCCTGCTGCCGGTTGTTATCTAGCCATGACGCGGCCTCCTAGTTTTCCAGGCCATCAGGCTTTGACAGCGCAAAGATCCCTTTCTCATCAGCGCGGATTGCATACAAAGCTGCCTCCCCACCACCAAACTGCTTGGTTTTTTTATGGGAAAGGGTGAAGCAGAACGTGTTTAACTGGTCCCCTGATCAAAGGAAATCTAAAAACGCCAGTCGAATGCTACCCTGTGCCCCACCCTGCTCTCCCTACCTTTTTTAAAAATTGGGATGCCAGCTGGGACTTATTAACTTAAATCCAGATTTCTCATCTTGTTGACCAGCTGCCTCTGGGGGCCCGGCATGTCGAGAAGCTGTCAGGTTTGTCAGTAAGAGACTTAGCTATAACTTACGCCTCATCTAATATTACTCATTCTGTGTGGGTGTGCTGGCTGGAACGTTCCAGTTTCCCCATCCAGTTTCCCCATCCCTCCCCCTCTAAAATTTTTCCTTTTTGAACTCTTTTGGAGCACTCTGTGGAAATGCCTAGCCTGGCAGTGTTTTGGGGGACAGGTTGGTAAACACTGGAGGGACATAAACAGAAAAGGGCTTGGGAGGAAAGAGGTGGTTTGCCCTCCACATGTTTGCATGAGCTTGACACGGGATATTTGGGGTCACGTGACTGTTTTGAGTTGTTGCTCCCTCGCTTCCCCAAGGGTGAGATGTTACATGGGCCCTGCTACTCACTTTGGATCCCTGGAGGCCCCCCCTCTTCAGGCCAAACATGCAGCAATAAATGGGTCTGTCCACCAGCCCCTCCCCCCGAAGACTCTCCACCAATTGAAGACATTTGGATGCTCAAGATTTCCAGTTCAGGAGGACAGGTGATGAACACCGGACTCTGCAAAGTAGGGCATGTGGCAAAGAAAGAAACGGTGAAAAGAGGCAGAAGTTTCTGCTGCATGGCTAGCAGAGCTGAGATGCTGTTGACAGGTTCCAAACAACGTTTATCAGATATGGGACACGTTCCCGAATCTCCCCAGATTTGCACAACCACAAGCACTTTTGAATAGCTGGGGTGGCAAGGGTGGGGGAATATGCATTTACAGGCAAAGTGTATTTCAGGCAGGGCTTTTTTTCCAGCTGGAACTTGCTGGAGCTCAGCTCCGGCACCCCTCAGATGGGTACCATTGCCATTATAAGAGAACAAGGGAGGATAAAAATATATCTCAAATAAAATTTAAATAAATGAATGGAAAAAGCAAGTGGACCAAGGTTGCTCAATGACTAAGAAGTGCTGCCTAGATTCAGTTCCCATCCAGTCTTTAACTGTGAAGGGGGTGTGCTGGGAGTGGAGAGCAGTCTCAAGAGCGGTCTTGGTTTCCCTGTCATCCGAGTCCTGGGCAAGACTAACAGATGGTGATGCATGGAAAAGCTTTAAATCCCTGGCTGCCCCACCCTCTTCTCCCTGGCCTGTGGCACAAGTTTTGGGAGGGGAGTAATTTGTTCACCATGCCCACTGCAAAGACAAGCCCGGGGTGGTTCTGTTGCTCCTCCCCAGCTAGAGCATCATTATTTGCCTGTCATCTAATACTGTTTTCTCCTCCCACCTTCTGTTCCCTAACAAGGGTGCCTCAAGCTCGGGGAGTATAATGTAATATGCAGGTCATTAAAAGCAGCTCAGCCAGTTGAAATGCAGCTTAATTATGCACGTGAGGCTCTTTCTCTGTAGTTCAACCACTTTGCTGTGTGTTTGAAATAATAAACGACTCATCCCTTTACTCCCCCAGAAGAGAATGGGCTCCATTGTGGCTGTGAAAATGGCATGCAGTGTGTAAATACTCTTGCTTCCAGGCCTTGTGACACTTTTGTCTTCACACACTGAAATATCCGAGTCTGGCCCATCATGATGCAAGGCCCTTAACGGGTGGTTCAGTGTGTTAAAGATTCTCTGAGAATGGGTTGAGGCAAGGCCATCGTTCGCCTTCGGCATGGCTGCTTTATCGGAACAATATTTTTCTCGGCACTGAAAATCCTTCATAGCTCTCTTGTAACATCAGGAAAAGATAAGGTTTCCAATAATTTCCCAGCCTGTTTGTTATTAACCCTCCTGCACTTGGAGAAAGCACTTTACTAATCTGGTATTGGGGTCAGGTAGGCGCCAATTAAGTTGCAGTTTAATACATGCGCATTCACATAGCAGTGTCCAACAAATTCATGTAAAAATATCATGAAATGGTATTAAGGATTATTGTTTTGTAGAATACTGTTAAATTTCTAAGGAGGTTTTACGGGCCCCGAACCTTTACTCATGCGTTTTCCCTCCAACTCAAAAGATTGTGGACGACAATGGCAATAATCCAAATGAATGGTTAATTCCTCATCTCGACTGCTGCAAAAACATAAAGTCACTATTCCCTATAAGGAAATACACAATATTTATGTTTTTGTTTTGTTTTTGTTTACAGAACTAAAGTGTGTTTTGTTCCCTAGTAAAATCATTTTGAAAATGGAGTATTGCAGTTAACACTGAAACATAGTTGGCATTTTTTGGGGAGGGGGGGTAGAAAGAAATTGTGTGTGTGTGTGTGTGTGTGTGTGTGTGTGTGTGTGTGTGTGATAGACTCATTTAACCTTTGAAGGCCTCCTGGCTCTATGGCCCTTGGAGACGGGCGCCGCATGGAAAATGTTCTAAAAATAGTGCTCATTTGTTGTTGAATAATAACTTCAGAGGGTTGGATGCGAAGAGTTTCCAGTTCCTTGTAGGCAGCAAACTCCGCAGGAAGCTCACACTGTAAATAAAATGCTCACAGCTGACTGTTCCTGTGTAGTATCCTGTCATTTGGTACAATGATTAATGCATGGGATTGATCCGGTAGAGTTAAATCTCCACCCCACCCTGGTAGTAAATGTTTCAGGACTGCAATATATATGTATGAAAAGGAAGCGTCAATACAGCGCAAGTGGAAGTATCTGCTTTCTTGGTGTGATGCCAGTGCCAAAGGGATATTAACTTTGGCGTCACCTGCTTACTTAACAAGACCTGGCTGCCATAAAAGCAGATGAGGTGGTACACACGGGCCTAGGGAATACCACTGTAGGTAAGGGCTCCTTTCTATTAAAAAAAACTTCCCTTCACATAAAATTCTGGCATGTCAAGGAGAAGGGCACTTGTCTCTTATCCTTGCTGACATAATTTTCTATACGAGGAAACGTGGCTTTTGTAGAGGTTGTTTGTTTGCATTGCCTCCTGTAAGTCCCCACCTGCACTGTGCGAGTGGACTAGCTCCAGACACAAACTGTAGAGCTGCACCTGACATGTGGGAAAGCTGGGTCTACATGCCGGCAACCAGTGTTTAGTCCCATGATTTTGGCTTAGGGGTGCTGTTTGGTGACTTGGGAGTCTATTTATGTGTGTGTGTATTTGTCCTATCCCATCCTCTTGTCTCAGTCAAGATGTACCTATTGCAGGAACTACCTGCATTTAGGTGGCAGAGAGAGAGAGAGAGAGAGAAGTAAAATACACAGCCTGTCAGGACCCCTGAATCTAGCAGTGATCCAGTGATGGAGTTAGAGGCTGCTGGGGCACCAGATAGGAAGCTGTGTCACAATCAGGGCTCAGAATGGACTAGTGAAGATAGGGAGGCCTGAGCTTGTTGGACAGGAGCCTCCCCCTTCCGCCCAAGGAACCATCCAGACCACTGATCCTATTAGCTAGGAATTGTAGTCCCAAACATCTGGAGGGCCAGAGTTTGTCTATGCCTGATCCAGACCACCAGGGCCTCCAGTCCAGTTTACTTCTTCATTTCCCCCTCTCTTTACCCCCACTTTTGACGATTCAGTCCAGCAATATATACCACGAGTGGAGAACAGGAATGACACTCCAGATGCCCAGACAGACAAGATGAGCCTGCGTTTATTTCTGCATTTTGATCCTGCCTTTTGGCTTTTATAATAGAGCCCCCAAGGTGGTTTGCGACTATAATAGAACAGCCAGATATTTGTAGGGTTGGGAAAGGTTCAGAAAAGGGCATCTAAAACAATCAAGGGGAAGGAGCAACTTCCCTGTGAGAAAAGGCTACATAGAGCAATTGCTGCTTTTCAGCTTAGAGAAAAGGCGAGTAAGAAGAGAAACGATAAAATTATGCATTCCTGGTGAGGGGAAAGTGAAGGAATGCCCCTCCACTTAAACTGGGGATGGGGAACATCTGTGGCCCTTGGGAGACCAATGACTTCCAAGTCCCGTCAGCCCCAGCCAGCATGGCCTGTGGTCGGGGACATGCACATGTGTAAATCTCACAAATAACTTTAAAAGAAAATGGAATGGTATATAAAAGGTGAATTGAACAGGAATGAATGCAAAGGACTGAATGCTTCACAGCACCCTCTTACTTATTTATTATAAATTAATTAGGTACTTTTCAGCTAAAACAGTTCTCAAGGAAAACAGCCTCACAGCGATGAAAATGTGCTATTATAAGTGTTTACATGGATTAATATTAAGGTTAGTTAATAACGTTATTTCTGAGGTGAAAGCAGTTTGGTCCTGTAGAAAGTAAAAAAACAACGACCAACAACCTGGAGTTGTCCGGTCGCTAGCAGTTAACCAAGCTAAGCATATTATTGATGTATGTTTGGAGCTTAACTGCTTTTTCTTTGGTCTTTTTTATTTCTGGTTTCATTACTCATTTTCCCTTCAATTTCCATCCATCTCTGAGGCTAGAAGTTCTTTTTATTCCTCATCACTTTGACCCAAATGAGGTGTATTATGAGGGTAGTCAGGCGCAATTGCTTCTAAAGCGTTGATGTCTTGTAGAGAGGACTTGGGAGACTCACATGATTGGGAGAAGAGGATCTTTACATTTGGGGGAGTTGAAGTGTGAGAGAAATGTAGGATGTTATTGGCAGCTGAATAAGCCAACAGCAGCTGGAGTTGGCAGTGCCTGTCAGTGGGGACTGTAAAGTGGGTTCGACTGTCTGGCTTGCTGTTAGGTACCCCTAGATGGCTTTCTTTGCTGGGCAGCAGTGTATCTTGTAGAGCAGTGGTTCCCAATTAGCTAAGCACTGCAGACCTCCTGCTTTTCAAAAGCCAAACCATAGAAGCGCCCCCCCCCCCGCTTTTAAAAATCTTGATATCTCTGTGGTAGTTTTAGTTATGTGAATGGTACCACCCTACCCGCCAGCATCTCCCAGTGTAAAACCGAGATGCATGTCTTCCAGGCTATACTCCTGTGCAAGTCACATGACCCATGCGAGAACACGACACCCAAAAATACATGCTTAGAGGCACCATGATCTCGAACGAGACGTGCATCCGGCTGCAGTCTCGGGTGTTTTGCTCTTGCACAAAAGGGGATGTCCCAAAGAGTTGATGGGTGTAGGCCACAGACCCCTGGGTGAGTTATGTGGACCCCCTCAGGTCCACAGGCCACGGTCGGGAACCACTGTTGTAAAAGTTTCTGCCCTTCTTATTGCTAGACTAGTGCATGCTCTTGAGCAGAGCAGCATCATTGGCAAAACTATTACAGCAGTGTTGGGAAATATACAAAGTGCAGTCAACAAGCTCTGAACGCCTTCTGGAAGAGAACCACCTTTGCTTAGTGCTTAAAAGGCAGCAAGGAGGGAATGAGACTCATCAGCCCTCTTGGTCCAAGTCATGAGAAGGTCCCAACCAAGTATAATTGCCCACCAATCCTCAGATGGTGAGAATGCACGTTGGAGGACTGTTCAGAAGATGGTAACGTTCAGTGTGGAAGAAGGCAGTCCTAGGATAATTGAGCCTCATATTTCACCATTCAAAGCGGGAGGGAGCTGCTGCTGCGTGTTCCTTACTCCATCGGTATTTTATCGATTTGTTTTTATATACAGATTTATATTCTCCCTTTCTGGTGCCTGCACGCTACTCAGGGCAGCAAACAACAAGTAAACCAACCAGAAAGAACAATACAATAAAGGTAAAATGGCAAGACTGAGGGCTTGTGGTTGAGCGGTTCAGGCGTTAAGTCAGTTGCCTGCTCTGGACAGGATGGCATTCTGCTGAAGAATCAGGTACATAGACTGGGCAAACTTCTTGATCTATTATTGCCGCTTGAGGCTCAAGTTTGCCTCAGTGGCAAAAAATGCCTGCCTCTGCTGAGACAACTGCAGTGACTGCCTCAGTAGGCTGCCAGGCCACACTTAAGGTTTTGTTGTTGGTATACCAAACTCCTAATGTGGAATTTGAAACTTTCCCAGCTGCTGCACACTGGGTCAACATCTTCATTAAACTATCCACTGCTACACCAAGGTCTTGTTCCTGGTCAGCCACTGCCGGTTCAGGCTCCTGCTAGTGTACATGTGAAATTAGGACTTTTGGCCTCCGTGTGCATTACCTTACACTTGCTTATAGTGAAATGCTTTTAAAAAACCCCCACTATCTAATAATACAAAGGCCTGCCTAAACAGGAAGCTTCTTGCTATATGGTAAAACGTCATGTAGTATGTTGGTTAACTGAGCCTCTTGGTGCCTAGAGTTCCACAGTTTAGGTGCAGCCGCAAAGAAGGCATTTCCTCTAGTCATCTGAGTCTGCACCATAGATCAGGACATAGAGAAGGGAGCTCTCCATCAGCTCTTCAGGCTTAAGCAGGCTGTTGTGGAAGGAGGGCGTTCCTGGACCTAAGCCAATCATGAGTTTAAAGTTAACGCGTAATAAGCAAATTGGTAACTAATGCAACCCTTGCAGGACAGGTGTAATGTGATCTTGTGTAAACAAGTGCCAGCCAGCATCCCTGTTGCTGCCTTCTGGACCAGTTGCAGTTTGTGAAGACTCTTCAAAGGTTCAAATCCATGCGGAGATGAAATCTGCAGTCCCTTTGCTGTGGGCATATGTTTCAGGTGTGCTGATTCTTCAAGTCTGCTCTGCAAAACAAATTAAGCCAGAAATTCAAGCAACTGTGGGCTGTTTCAAGCCCTGCTGGCTTCAGTAGGACGTCAACCTACGTCCAATTACTTTGTTGTAAATGCTTTGTGGATTGATTGTCTTGCTGTTTTGGTGGGTTTGAGCGGACTTGCATTGGTTCACCCTCTGTCTGGCTTCGTGTACATTCCCGGGCTTGCTTTCATCCAGAGAGTGTTGAATGAAGCACTAGAGATCTGTTATGCAAAAGCAGGCTTTGCAACAAGCATTCATTTCTGTGTTGTTGTTGCTGCCTGTGGAAGAGTTCTAATCAGGTTTTCCCTCGGAAGTGGCTGTCTATGCAAGTCTGTAACGCTCTTCGCTAGCATATGATACTGTAGTAGCATGACATTTCAGATTTATTACGGTTTTTTTGGTGTCTCTTTAAAGCCAGTCAGAATCTGGAATTACAAGAACGCTTTCTTCTCCTTAGCTGCATTGAAACCTCTTCGAGCTGGCATAAATCAAAAATATATTAAAAGGGCCAGCAAAACAGAATAAGGAACTTTTGAAAGGCTCGTGGGCTATAATTTAATGCTTGGCAGAGAAGATGAATTGGCTGTACTTATTTCTCTCTCCTTTTTGGCTGTATTTATAGTTGGAGAATACAGTGTGTTTAGCCTTGGTTTGAAGTTAAATCTGCATTTAGGTATGTTGAAGTTCAGTAATTCAGGGGCTGATTGGGAAATACCCCAGTCCTCTTTCAGATGAATGGCCATTCCTTTATATTGCATAAAAGAGTCATAGGGGTGTGTGTGTGTGTGTGTGTGTGTGTGAGAGAGAGAGAGCTGCTTTCTGGTTGTTTTCTGTGGGAATGCACTTCCATGTCTGTTAAGGAGGGCCTCAAAAGTGGACACTCAGTTGATTGACCTCAACTGGGATGAAATTGAAAGCTGCCTTCGATGGCATAGATGTTGTTAAGTTCCCATCAATCCCAGGCAAGATGGCAAATGATCGGAGTTAATGGAAATTGTCCTACTATATCATCAAGAGGACAGCAGGTTGTCCTCATGTTGTCCTGCTGCGTTGCGAAGCCCTGAACAACTTAGACTCGTGGTACCTTAGGAACCCCCTGAACTCAATATCCCAGCTTGACCCAGATCACCTGCAGCAGTTTCATTGGTCACTCTCCGAGTTGGTGAGGCTCATTTGACACTGATACAAAACTGAGCCTTCGTTGTCATGCTCTTCCAGTAGAGATTCAGCAGGTGTACTAACTTTCAAACATTAGCTGTAAACTTATCTTTGCTGCCAAGCTTGTGCATGCACTTAAGAGAACGTGGGTGGCACTGTGGTCTAAACCACAGAGCCTAGGGCTTGCTGATCAGAAGGTTGGTGGTTCAAATCCCCGCGTCGGGGTGAGCTCCTGTTGTTCGGTCCCAGCTCCTGCCCACCTAGCAGTTCGAAAGCACGTCAAGTGCAAGTAGATAAATAGGTACCACTCTGGGAAGGTAAACAGCGTTTCCGTGCGCTGCTGTGGTTCATGAGAAGCGGCTTAGTCATGCTGGCCACATGACCTGGAAGCTGTCTGCGGACAAACGCCGGCTCCCTCGGCCTATAGAGCGAGATGAGCGTGCAGTCCCAGAGTCGTCTGCGACTGTACCTAACGGTCAGGGGTACCTTTACTTTTACCTTTTAAGAAAACATCTTCTTCAATAGCTAGCTGATGGTCCGTGACTTTAGATTTTTGCATTTTTAAAAAATTGTATAGCTATAATTGTAAATGCTTTGGGATATATATATATATTTAAAATGAAATTGTGGTTTGCATGTATAGTACACATAGCCACATCCTCCATGACATCTATCTATCAGTGGCTACTATTTATTATTGGAGTGTACTGCCTCCAGTATTGGAATCAATATGCTCCTGAATACCAGTTGCTGGAAGTCACAAGTAAGGAGGATGCTGTTGTGCTCAGGTCCTGTTTTTCAGCTTCCCAGAAGCTGGTTGGCCACTGCAAGAAAGATCCTCTCACCCCTTATGGGACCCTACCTAACTGATCACTGTGCTCTGCAAGTGAGGGCTTCTTGCAGATCCCATCTTATCAGGAGGTTTGCTCTCTGTCGTCTTTTCCAAGTCTGCTGGAGATCTCTCTCTTCTAGCAAGCCTTTTAAGTGGAGTTCTCTCCCATTCTGCATTGCAATTGTATTCAGATCTTTTTAATTGTTTTACCTCTTGTGTGTTTGCCACACTGGGCTCCTTTGGGAGGAATATGAATCTAATTAACAGCCAGAAGAAGAAAACAGGGTTGCTCTTAGCTTGCACCTTGCTGCAGTTGACCATTCTCTCCTAAAACGTCTCTTTTTCTGTAGGTGGGTGGGCTGAGGAGTTGCTGGGTGCTCAAGAGCAGAGAAGGCAGGTCTCCCTTTTCCAGCCCGAGTAGGGGGTGGGGAGGGGTTGTTAACTCAGGTTGTGTCCCACCACTTGAAAAGACTGGAGCACTGTACTTCCCAGGGCTGTCAATGTGGCTTTTCTTATGAATACTCTCCAACTTGCACAAAAGAACACATTGTGAATCTGGGCTCTGGTTCCATCTCCCCCCCCCTCTCTCTGCTCCAGCTATTTCCCTAGGTACAATAGTTTTCATAATGTTCCGAGTTGTTACGTCCCTGCTGTGAATGGCGCGACTCGAAGCTACATGTAAACAGCTTTGTTGGCTACTTCTGGCTTCCCTTGCTTATATTGTACACCTTTTAAAAATGTGCTATCTCCCCCCTCCCCCCCAATTCTTTCTCTCTCTCTTTTTCTTTCTCTCTCTTTGGATAATGGCAAAAATCCCTCCTTATGGGAAACGCTGTTGATAATACAAAAAGCTCTTTGAAAAGAGCTTTATCAGAGTACAAAGTACTTGGAATTGAAAACCCCTAGAGGGTTGCTTTTCTTTCTTTGCCCCCCCCTTGATTCACCCCCCCCCCCAAAATCATTCAAAAACTTGCAGTGGCTCAGGATCCGGGCAGCACCCTGCCCTATTTTCAGCTGATTTGCATGTTAGAGAGAAAGGAGTAATTGGTGTTTAACCAGAACAAAAGAGGATCTGTTTGCTAAAAAGAAAAAGGAATTCTTGAAGTAGACCCTAATGCATATACTGCCTTTGTCTCTGCTCTCATTAGGCATTGAATAGGATGCCCTAGTAATTAGAATGAGGAAGGCATTGCTTTGGTTTGAATGCTTCCCACCCCCCAGTCCCGCTCGCCCAAGCTAATTGGTTTGAAAATTATATTTGATGTGGTTCTCTGAGAGATGTTGGCACAACACCTCATTGGACACGGACATCTTGCACCTCCCCATTTAGCCAGGAGAAAATGGGCAGCTCCTTTCTCCCACCCACTACCACCACCTCCACTTTCTTGGTCTCGTTTCCTAACCCTGTTTGTTTTCCCAGCTGAATGCACATGGCAACTGTCAGACGCACTGGAAACTGCCGCCGCTTCTCACCACTGTTAAAGGTGCTTTTAAAAGAGAGAGAGAGAGAATAGTGAACCCAGCCCTAGCCGTTTTTCCTCCAGCCTGTAATCTTTCTAAGAACTTCATGCTTGAGCTGCATTTTGTGTGCATGTTTTGTTTTAGGGGTCAGAACCACACTGGCAGAGGCTGCACAAGGAACACCTAAAGCCCGATGAGTGTATAATGCTTTACTGCAGGCATGCACAACTCAAAGCACTGAGAGGGGACAATTTTTATAATATTATTATTCGAAAGGGCTGTGTATTGCCGTGTTAACACACTCTCTCTCTCTCTCGGCACAGCTTTCCCTCCCTCTTTTCATTAACTCTGTCTCTCTCTTTCTGCACCTTGTGGTTTGTACTCTCTTCTGTACCACCACAGGCCTCTGTTTTGAGACCCTGTGCTAATCCTTCCTCCTCCCCCCACTTTCCTTCCTTGCACTTCATAGCGCCTGCTCTGCAGCCAGGGGGGGATCTGGGCTCAATGGTAGGGAGCACCTCCTTTGCATGCAGAAGGCCTGTGGTTCAAACACCAGCATCTCTAAGTAGGGCTGCCTGAGACCTTGAATTGCTGCTGCCAGCCAGTGTAGACAGTACTGAGCTGGATGGACCTCATGGTGTGACTCTCACTGCAAAGAGGTTTCCTACGTTCTCATGTTCTTCGGTGGTAGAGCACCTTCTTTGCATGCTGAAGGTCCCAGGCTTAATCTCTGACATCTCCAGTTATAAAAGGATAACGGATAACAGGAAATAGATTTTTTTTTGGCCTGAGAACCCTGGAGTGTCCCTGTCAGAGTAGACAATGCAGAGTTAGATGGACAAGTCATCTGCCCTGAAATATAGCAGTTCCCTGTTTTTGTTTTCCTAACAGCTGTTTTCCCGCACAGCCGCAAATCTTTATGCACCTCATCTTTGTTACCATCTTTCCTCCCACCCCATAGATCTTTCTGCACCCCCTATCTGTTTCCCCTCTTTTCTTGCCCCTTTGTATTTCTTTCCCCCTGACCTCCCTTTATTTCTGTCTGTGGTGCCTCTGTGCGATCTATCACTCTGGCTGTGCCTTCTCCTAATAATCTCCATGGGGCTGAAGAATGGAATTGAGATATAAAATTGAATTCAATCATTCAATCCTTTTTGAGGCAGAGGCTCTGCAGGATTACGTGTGCTTACAAGTGGCTGGGCCCAGGACAGTAACTCAGGCAGAGACATAAGCAAGAGACTCTTCTCAAGTCAGATAGTTCTAATTGCTGTTACTTTAAAAACAAAACCTTTCTGGGTGGAGTGTGCTTACATTTATATATATATATATATATATATATATATATATATATATATATATATATAAATATATATATATATATATATATAAAATGGTATTCAGGAATGGGGGAGGGGGAACTATGCCTCAGCTATTAGAGGTCTGTACAAAAAATGAAGCATTAAGCTCATTTTTAAAATTGCCTCGGTGATGTCAATGAGCTGCTAAAGTCCTTTTTGAAGTGCAATCCCACTAGCTGGAACCTGTAACTGCACAATTATGAGTTGATATATGTGTGTGTGTGCGTAAAGCGGATGAATTATTCCAACTTAAATGTTGATCATTAAATTTACAGGATTAGGCTAAGAACTTAATAAAGTGTTGCTGTGTGATCCAATTATTTCTGAAGATTTCCCCGTCTGCCCGTGTGTCCCCCCCTTTTTTTCCTTCCAAGATTTTGTTTTAATTAAGAACTAGCTTAAAGGCCAGCTATGCTATAATAGGGCAGGAGGGAAGGAGAAAGAGAGAGGCTTTGCCTTGACCCCCTCGCACCACCATGGAGCACACCTGAGCACTGCACCCCCCTCCCCAAGGGAAGAACCTGGTCTAACCCCAGCCCTTGCATTGCCTGCCCCAATGGCTAATGTGCAAGAACTGAAGGTCATGTTTGAGCCACAGTGCCATTTGCACTCCTTTATGGCAATAATAGGGGGATTCAGTGTGGTTCCAGGAACCTTTATAATTGCAAGCCGCATTGGAGCTGTCCACTCCCTGCGCCGCTGCTTGTGCCGTTGCGGGGAGGTATCCTAAATGCCGCAGCCACATGGGCCTTACCTACTAAGGTGGACAGCTGATGAATGGCTTGCCCCATGCCTTCCCACCCATTGCTGGGACCTCTAGGACTCTCCTTTGTGGGCTCACACCTCCAGCCAAGCTGCAGGTTTCAATTCCTTTAAAGTGGGATACAGCAGACAGGCACCCAGAGGCCCAAACACATGTTTTAAAAAACGTAAGGAGAGCCCAGGTGTGTCACGCCAATGGCCCATCTAGTCCAGCTTCCTGTTCTCACAGTCGCTGACCAGATGCTTATGGGAAGCCAGCAAGCAGGACCTGAGCATCAGAGCACCCTGCCCTCCTGCTGGAGATTTTCTTCGTCTCTCCTTCCTCTCTTGGACATCCAATGAAGGTTGACTGCTGGACATCCAATGAAGGTTGACAAATAAAAGGAAGTACCTCTTCACACGGTGCATAGATAAAACAATGAAATCCACTCCCACACCAGGGTGGGGTGGGGTGGGGGCAGCGACGACCCTCAATCTGGATGACTTCAAAAGAGAGTTGGACAAATTCATGGCTGCCAATGGCTACCCACCATGATGGGTGCTGTGCTCTTCCTCTTCAGAGAGTAATGCTTCTGAATACCAGTTGCAGGAAACTGCAGGAGAGGAGAGGGCCCTTGTGCTCGGATCCTGCATACGAGTTTCCTACAGGCATCTGGTTGACCACAATGAGAACAGGATGCTGGACTAGATGGGTCCAGCAGGCTCTTCTTAGGTTCTTATGGGAGCACAGCCACAACTCCCTGGAACCGGCTCCTGTGTTGATAGTACTTGAATTATGGGATGAGCACAATACAGAAGCTAACATAGTTGTGTGCGCCAAGAGTTCGTGTAAAATGCAGGTCCCTTTCTGCAAGTGGCAGGGCACATGGCATGAGTCTTGTTTTGAATGTTTGTTAGAATGAACAATTGTACACAATCTGCCCCCGCTCCAGATTCCCTTTTCCTCCAGAGCCTTGCTTATTTAGAAGCTATCCAGGTTTGGTCCTGAAATTGTAAATTAACCATATGGAACTGCTTAGCTTCTAAGCAGTACACCTATTCTGATGATAGCTGTTAAGACTGTAATCCTCCTCCAAACCTGTTGTTAATGACCAGTTTGTTGTTCACTGGGGGCCTCTAGTTGCTCTAAAGCTGGCTGTTAGTTGCTTCAGAGCTACTTGGCTTGCTCTCTCTCCCATGTAAGGATACTGCTGTGACCTGTGCTTTAACGGTCTAATTGTTTTAAATGCCTTTTTATGCCTTCTCTCTCTGTTGCCTTTTCTTTTCATATGCATTGCAAACATCTCAGTTTTCCTGGTGTGTTGATGACTCGTTTCCCCCGCCCCCCATTCTTGTTTCCCCCCTTTATTTCTGTAATTTTAAGCTGATTTAAACTGTTTTTAATATTGTGTAATGTCGTGTTTTGGTATCAACGCTGCATTTTGGTTGTAATAACCTGTCCCGAGACCTTAGGCTGAAGGGCAGTTAATGAATTGTAAAAAGAACAATCCACCTTAAGCCTAAATATATGTAATGAAAGCAACAGGTAAGACTCCCTGGGGAGAGCATTCTACAAGCAGGGAGCCACCACAGAAAAGGCCTGTTCTCGTGTTGCTACCCTCCAGACTTCACATGGAGGAGGCACACGAAGGAGGGCCTCAGATGATAATCACAGGGTGTTCATATGGATAGAGAGGGTCCTTGAGATATTGTGGTCCTGAACCGTTTAAGGCTTTATAGGTAAAAACCACCACTTTGAATTGGGCCTGGAAATTAACTGGCATCCAGCACAGTCAGGCCAGGATTGGTGTAATATGCTCAAACCGTCTTGTTCCGGTGAGCGACCTGGCCACTGAATTTTGCACCAGCTGATGTTTCTGTTGTGGTAATCTAACTTGGAGGTTAGCAGAAGATCCCAATTTAAAGGAAGACCAGAAATCGTCATCTTACTGGGGAAGTGAAATTATAATCTAGATCATTTTGTAGTTCTGTTGGAGGGTGTTTCATAGTGCCCGATCTCATGGTATATACAAAATAAAAAGGATACCAAACTGCATAAGGGATTTCCTGGTTTTGATTTAGCTTGGACATTATTAGACAATTTTACATTCACCTCCTATACGCTCACTCCGTGGGGAAAAACGCAAGAGCCTGCTGCATCCGGTCACTGGCCAATCTCATCCAGCATCATGTACTCGCAGTGGCCCTCCAGTTGACTGGGGGAAACCTTCAAGCAAGACCTGAGCAAAATAGCCCTCTCCCCTCCTGTGGTTTCCAGCAACTGGTATTCAAAAGCGTTGCTACCTCTGTAGAGGAAGAACATAGCCTCCATCATGGCAAGTGATGAAAGGAGGAGAGGACAGAACAGTATCTGAAATAGGTAGATAGATACCTTGACTGTCTGTATGCCGGATCTCCCCTTTATCTGGAGAGGGACTGCGCAACTTGGCACAAGACTGAGAGCCACCCCAAATATCTCCTCACATTCAACCCAACATAAATATTGGGCTATTAACTCCTGTCTCTGGGATGTCCCTGGGAAGACATGGCATCCAAACTCTCTACACTGACTGTGAAATGGTAATAGCTAGCTTCATGGATCCCAGAGGCCATATTTTACCCATCTTGGTATTTCTTTTTAAATGAAAGTGTAAGAAATTAGAGAAAATGTATTCATAGCCCTTGCAGGGGATGGGGGGAGAAGAGGGAGGGGGGATCGTGACCTCGAGGTTAAACGCTTTACCTCCAGATCATAAACTAATTGGGGAATATTAAAGTTAGAAGCAGCACTTAGCTTCTGTTCTAATTTATTTCTCATTTACCTCCCTACATCTTTTTCTTTCTTTTTTGTGTCTTCTGAATGCAAATGTAGCAGCAGCCTGGTTTATGGCTAACACTTAAAAATAACAGTGCAGTAATTAATGGCGAATTGCTGCGGAGATCCTACTGAAGTGCCAACCATCTCCACGATAATTTCAAATAAGCTCATCGTGGTCAACGCTATTATGTTAAATACCATTGAGAGCAATAACTGAGTGAGATTAGGCCATTGCTTCAAGGTGCAGAGGTACTTGTGAGCAGGCAGCAACTGCATTGTGTTAAGAATTGCCAATACGCAGTGCCATGTTGGAAGCAGCTCAGACCTTAGCCATCATTATATGGGCTTTGTGCTAAATGGAGACTCATTTATTTATATAGAGCCTTTGTACCCTGCTTTTCAGTCCAAACGGCTCCCAGAGTGGCTTACGTATGCAGTCAATTAAAACATGGCAGTCCCTGCCTACAGGCTTACAATTTAAAATACACAACGCACAAGGCAAAGGTACAGGGAGGGAAGAGGAAAAGCAGCAGCAGCCGCCAACACAGGCACCAGTTCTTACATAGTGTTTCTTATAATGATCTATGGAAACAGTGCAGTGGTAGGGAGTGCCTTTTGGAGCTAGTCTTTCAGCAAAGTTGTTGGAATGAGGCTCTTGGAAAAGACCAGCAAGAGATCTTGGAGAGAGAGAAAATAAGGGGCTATAAAAAGCTTTAAAAATACCTAGCAGAAAAGGTTAACGGGTTTCCCCTGCTTCTCCTGCCCCCCCCCCATCTCCATCTTGCTGCTCTAGTTTATAATAAACAGCAGGACAAGGTAGGGTTTTTACTTGGCTGGGCTTCCGATCCTATTGATCTTCCACAACTGTTTAAACCTCGCCTGCAGCCGCTGGGAGGTTCTATCAGGAAAGCATGAGGAGCGGAAAGTAGATTCAGACAGCCTGTGGCTCCGGAAGAAAGGGGTCCTCTTTAAATATTTATTGCCCACGTCTCTAAACTTAATTGGTTGACACAGCAAGCAAGCGGCTTTTATTCTTTGGCGAGGGAGGACGTCCCACTGCAACACCGCCCTCTGTTTCAGGATGAAGTGAGGGCCCTCTTTGGCAAAGGCTGAAAGAGCAGTGGGGATCCGCTTCCTTTGGACACAGCTGCCACCACTGTGGGAGGTTGAGAGGTTCCTGGTTTCTTCTCCCTCTATTTATTTTTTTTAAAAAAATCCTCTGGGTGATTGTGGATGACTCCTGTGAATGACATCTGTCCCCTTAGCATTTCTCCCTGGTCACCTTGTGTTCAATAAAAAACATAATTGATGTTGTGTCGGATTCTGTGCTTCCACTCTACTAATGGTTTCGAAACGAGGTGTTATGGAACCGGGTCCTAGCAAGGTAACATTCCTTGTTTGTGGCAGAAACCTGAGCGTGAGATGCGATCAGTTCCCAGGTCATGGTTTTGATGCCCACAATACAGCCACCTTGTTGAAGCAAAGGAAGTCTGGCTCAGGTCAGTGCCTGAAGGGAGTGGTGGTGGCGGCACCTCAGCCCAAGGCGGGGCATACGCATGTCCCCTGGCTGCTCTGCAGCTGCGCACAGTGGTGGTGGCAGCGCCACATGGAGGTGCTGGTTAAGGAGCGCCATACTTTCCTTGTCCCAGGCACTAGCAATCTATGCTATGCCACTGCCTGTAGATGCCATTTTATCAGGAGGTCCATTCTGCACAATATAGCAATTGGCCTTTAGTGTCTTGGGACTGGTTCATTGGAATTCCCTCCCTGTGAATATTAGACCGGCTGTCTCTGCTGCCTTTCCATTGCCTACTGAAGACCTTTGTTTTCCTACAAGGCTTTTAAGTGGAAATCTTTCCCCGTCTGCATCTATACTGGAATTGTTTTAAAGACATTTTTATTGTTTTATCACTTGTTGGTTGCTGCTCTGGGCTCCTTTGGGAGGAAGGGCGGGATATAAATTTAATATCGAGGGAACAGGGACAATAGCAATTTGTGAATACTTTTGTTGCCGCTGCTTTTGTTAGGAGTTTTATTGAAATAATTGCTTTAACGTTCTTGCATTGTCATGTTGTTTTTGTGTTGTAAAGCACCCTGTGGCCTATTGAGAAAGGACAGTATAGAAATGTCTTAATAAAACAACAGACAAACAAATAAAAAACCACAGTGCATGCAATAGGTACAAGATACCAAAGCTACTAGTATTTAAGAAATGCTTAATCCAATGACCAATCAACCCAAAAATGTTATTTCAGAAAATGAGTGTTAGGCAGTATTTCATTATGGCAGAAGCAGTAATTTTTGCTAGATGTTGAAAGGTGCAACCACAACAAAAGCACTCTCACAAAGGGGAAAGATACCTGCACTTGTTTTTAAAATCACTGCTTATCAAAGGTCTACCACAAAATTAAATTAACCATGGTCTCCTGTAGCAATTCATATAATGAATACCAGGACTTAATACTGCAAGGTTAAACTTAATTTAGAATAATTTTTATTTATTGTTACTGCTTGTTGAATTTTATAAATTAACTTTCTTAATTTCTCTTAGCAGTCTTAATGTTTGCATCTTTAATATGTTTAATTTCTCTATTTTTTAAATAAACCTTTCTAGTTGCATAATGAAATTTGCACAATACTTCCCCCGCCCCCCAAAATGCAAGAAGGTATGTTGTCGGATATTCTCAAAAGTTCAAATGCATGTGAGATAATAACAGTTGCCAACGGTAATTGCAATAGGCGATCGCACAATCTTCTAAATTCCCCACCTTTAAAGGAAAATAAACCCTCGGACTCAGTTGAATCCTAGATGAACAGAATATAATTCTGCTGCAGTAATTGCACACCAGAGAGTCCCCTTTTGAATGCAGGGAATACACAGAATGATAATTTCAGATGCCCAATTTCAGCTGGTTGAAGGCGGGGCTGGTAGCTTAGGTCTGTGTACAGCTCTTACCTAGCAGTTGAAGGCAGCTGACTTTAATATGCCAATAGGTAAACAAAGAATGGCAGGCTAAGATGGCTGCTCCAAGCAAGACCTGCTTGCTTCTCAAGAGCCTTTTTG
The DNA here is from genome assembly GCF_027172205.1 of Podarcis raffonei. Taxonomy (NCBI): domain Eukaryota; kingdom Metazoa; phylum Chordata; class Lepidosauria; order Squamata; family Lacertidae; genus Podarcis; species Podarcis raffonei. Next base: position 7,933,234 of record NC_070616.1, on the reverse strand, counting down.
TTGTAAAAGATGGAGAATGTTTGAAACCACTGAAGAATCTTTATCGTGAGGCTGATGTCTTGGAAGAACCTCCTTAGAACAAAGAGAAGATCGCAAAGGCCACTTTGGTCAGGAACTAAACACATGGTTGACCAGTTGTTTGTTATTCACAACGTCATTTAAACAAGCACTTTGAAGCAGGCCTTCAGCCTGTAACAGCTGTTTCTTAAATTCCAATGCTGTGGTCACTTTTCTCTTGTTTTAGTGTTGTATCTGTATGTTGTGCATCCTTTCCTGAAATTGGATGTTGACAAAGCTGCTGGATTTGAGCTAATCGGTGTCTTCATTTGGGTCAGTAACAAACCAAGATGTGCTAGAACGTCTGAGAATTAGCTCTCACTGAGAAAATAATGCAGAGTTCGCGTATGGCGAGAGGTCAGGAGAAGAAGACGACGTCTTCAGCAGATTGGTGGAACTCCATAACTTTAACAAACAAATCTGAAAATGGCAAACCTTTGCCAAAAGTCTTTACAAATAGGTGAATTATGTGAGCATAGAACATTAGCCTTAGTTAACAACTACCACCCTCCAAGCAGACATAGTGAGACACTAATTTTTTGTTACAGTTGCCAATTGTAATGGGGCTTTCTGTTTGTATGATTATTTTTGTACGTAATTGATTTTTAATATTGAAATGCTGCTGCTGCTGCTACAAGCAAACCAAGATGAAGGAAGTTGAAGATTTGGGTTTCCCCATCTCTGAGGTGGAGAGAAGCTTCAATTTTCCACCAGCCTGCCTGGTAGCATATCAGAATATCTACCAGATCTTCATTTACTACATGCTTTGGATCCATAAGTTCCCAGGTTCAATCCCTGACACCTCCCCAGTTTAAAAGGATTTGCTAACACATAATGGGAAATACCTCTTTTCTTAACCCTGGAGAGCTCAAGGCCCATAAGGGATCTGAAACTTTAAAGTAGATCTCAATGTTAAAACAGTAGGAGTAGCTCTCCACCTTCAGAACAGGTGGGCTGTCTTGCCTCAGGAGTGGTTAGGTAACCTTGCTTAGAGGTTTCTGTGAGGGACTAGGCATGCATTTGACTGGGGTTCCTTCAGTAGACAGTGTTCTGCTTGAGAGCAGCAGTGAGGAAACCCCTGACCCACTCAGCTAATTATGCCAGGGATGTAGTTTCCTCCAAATCACACCCACCTGTCCCACACCTGATGTGGTGTCAGGTGTGGCGAGAGTAAAGATGTGGCTGCAAAGGAACAATCAGGAATCTACCCCCTCAGGCCAAAGGTCCATCTCGTCTAGCATCCTATTCTCACAATGGCCAACGAGATGCCTATGGATAGTGTTGGAAACTCAGACATATAAGCTAGGTCAGGGGTCGGCAAACTAAGGCCCGTGGGCCGGATCCGGCCCGATTGCCCTCTGGATCCGGCCTGCAAACGGTTCTGCAATAGCTGATTGGATCGGCGCGTTTGCCACTTTTTTTATAAAAAAAATTTGGGTGCCATTTTTTGCAATTTCCCCCCTCACCCCGGCACCGTCTTCTCCCTCCCTCTTCCTGACTTCTTCCCACCCTGTGGAGGAAGGGGGCTGGGCTTTGATTGGAAGCCTTGCCGCCCACCTGCCGGCCTCTCCCCATGGCTGCGCTGTGGGCTGGTGCTTGGTGCGCCTGCTGGCCCGGCGCCCGGGAAAGCTAGCCCAAAAAGGAGAGGCAGGCAGAGGCAGAGCGGCAGAGGAGGTAGGCAAGGAAAGGGGAGGGGCTGGGGGAGAGAGGGGGAGAAAGAGAAGCCCCCTCCGCCATGTGCCTGTGCGCACGCAGTCCGGCCCGCCACTAGGTCTGGGGAACAGTGAACCGGCCCTCTCCCAAAAAAGTTTGCTGACCCCTGTCCTAGGTTATGGTCGCCACAATGGCATGTTTGTGAATTCTATGATTCTATTATCTCTGCCACATTGCCCGACCGTAGCTAAATCTTACAACAATTCACTTGTCCCAGTATGCAAGAAGGAGAAACACACACAGAGTAGAAATGGAAATGATGTTAACTATGGGCTAAGGCAGAAGTTTTTGAACTGTGTCTTGTTAGCTCCATTGGGGTGGCCTGTGGAAAGGTTGCAGCACAGCCCAATATATCTGTCCTTTGCCCTGCACTTACTTTCCTTGATGTGATGATGATGGACCGCGTGCGAGTCAGCTGGCTCGATGGAGATGTCAGTTGCCAACCTGGTGCCCAGAAAACTGCGCAGCCGCAGTTGGACCCATGCCAGTAGCAAAACACACCCAGTGCCCGGGGAATTTCGATCACGGTTGGGAAGCCCACAAGCAGGACTTGAGCACAACAGCACTCTCTCCACTTGTGATTCCCAAAAACCGGCATCAGTGAAGGTGTCTGGAAGAATGTTGGTTCTCGCGAGAAGTTTCAAAGGAAGTGGAGGCTCGCCAGTGGCTCCAGTCCCAGTCTCAGCACTGTCAGAGTGGGCTTTGAAATTGTCTCCTGATGTCATAATGATGTCCGGTGATTGACAGTTGGGTGGCCTCTCCTGCCTGTTGAAAATGGCCGGCAGATGGTAGGCCAGGTCTTGATCTGAGTCCACCCCTGTGTCAGAGCAAAAGGCCAAACTGGATGGATGTGTGAGGTCTTTTCTGACACTATTTCCTTTACTACCTCTGCTGTTTTTAAACTCTCCAGATCTGAGTGGGTCTTTAAAAGGCTGAGTCATCTTTACTAACACTTGTTCTGTGTCCCAGATAAAGCACCATTGAGTGCTGCTTTTTAGTTAGCTGAAGTTATTTTTCAAAGGCACACCTCCGTATTGTGGAAACCACAAGTAACCGGGCATGTTGGTGGTTTGCTTTTGTATTTTTTGCTTTTTGCGAACACCTGTTTTTATTTTTGTTTGTGGACTCCTGTTCACTTAAAAGGATGGTGGTTTAGGCAAATTGGCTAGTTGGTTTTTTGTTTAAAATGAAAATGAATGAAATTGATTTCAACTTCTCAGAGGCCGGTGGGATAGGATAGATAATAAATGGCCCATGTATTATGGCTTTTAAAAAAATCAAGATGTTCTAGTTTGGGCCTGACTCCCTGCTGTCCTTCCTTTAACTTTGAAAGTAAGTGAGTGTGCCCTCCTGTAAAACTCCTCCTTGTAATATGGACCGTTAAGGAAGAGGCATTAAAAATAAAATCAGGCTGTGCCAAAGGAAGGAGAAGAGCTTGTCAGATTAAATTTGGACTCTGCAGTGATGGCAGCAGATGTGTTTGAGTTGTACAAAAGGGTCATTATTAATGCTGCCACCTTCCGAGGACAGACGTTTGCAAAAAAAAAAAAAGCTCTGTTCACTTTTATTGTGTTTTTGAACATGGGTTTGAAAAATGCAGGGTTGAGAGCGTTAAGGAGGGTTTCAGGGCTGGCTGACAACCGTGGAAGATGCAGTGTTGATTTGAGAGCTATGCTAGTGAATCTGTGATGCCCAGGTGGCCTGATGAAATAGAGTCTGTCGGGGGAGGTTTCAGAATAGAGCTCTATGGTGGTGCATCTGGTTTGCATGCAGAAGGTCCCAGGCTCAATCCTTGGCATTTCCAGGATGGGCTAGGAAAGATTCTCTGCCTGAAAACCTGGAGTGCTGCTGCCAGGCAGTGTAGACAGTTTTGAGCTAGATACTTGCATTCTGACTTGGTGTAAGGCAGCTTCCTATGTTCCTATGATAGCCTCAACTTCTGTTTGTTTACGCCTAAAGATGAGTGCTACTCAAATGGTATAGTGATCAGGAGACCTGTGTTAGAACTGACGCTGTCAAAATGGGCAAAATGGCAATTTGGTCTAAGAGCCTCTGCTTATACGATAGGATAAAAGGCAACGTCTCCTTTCCAGCTTCCTTGGAGATAAGAAATTAAGAAGAGTTTGCTGGATCTGACCAGTTGCCCATGTAGTACCGCATCCTGTTCTTGCAGTAGGCAACCTGATGCCTGCGGAAAACCTGCAAGCAGAGCCCAAGCGCCAGAACACTCACTCCAGTTATATTTTCCAGCAACTGGTATTCCGGAACATACTGCCTCCAAAAGTTTGGTTCAGTGAGAAAAAGATGAATGAGCTAAGATTTACTTCTAAGGATGCTCCTGATGAAGGTATTTCTCCGAAATGTGTTGGGCTGTTTGTGGCACTCCTGAGAACTCTCTCTTGGTTTTGCTAGTAGCCATTGATAGCCTTGCCCTTCATGATTTTGTCCAAAACCTCTTTTTAAGATATCCAACTTGGTGGCCATCCAGGCCTCCTGTTGGAGGGACTTCCAAAATAAACTTGCGCACTGCCTGAATAAGTTTTCATCTGTCCTGGATCTTCCAGCATTCAGCTTTGTTAGATGTGCATGAGTTCTAGTGTTATGAGAGAAAAACTCTCCTCTACCTTCTTTCTGCATGCCATGCGTAATTTTATATCATGACAAACTGTTAACCCCACTACTCCAAGCCTTCTATAGAAATAGGTTTCTGCTTCTTTCCTCTTCCCTTCTTTGTCTGTGGCTTGCAAAGCAGAGAAGGCCTCCCTGCTGCTTCCTTTCCTTCAGAGCCACTTGCAATGCACCTGGGCTTAATCCTCCACAGGTGGTGAGGGTGGAAAGGCAAGCAGCTTCACAGGGCCTGCAGCCTCGCCTCACAATTCTTTGAAAAATAAAGGAGTTAGAGAACCTTATCCACAACCGCTTGTTCCAGAGGGCCTCTTGAAACGGTGAGTGAAAGGTGGTGGAGCATCTTCTAATGTGGCTTCTTGGCCACTTTTTTCACGACAGGTCCCGGTCCATAATAGACTCGGTAGGCCTAGGTCGCAGCTTCGTGGTGGAGCACCTATTCTGTATAAAGAAACTCCCAGGTTCCTGGTATCTCCAGGTACTGCTGGAAAAGACATTTGTCTGAAACCCTGGAGACAGTCTCCGCAATTAGTCTAGACCAAGGTTTCCAAAACTTCTTCAGTTCAGTACTCTTTGGGTTGCATCAAACGTTAGTCATACTCAGAGTAGACCCACTGAAGTTAATAAACATGACGAAGTTAGGTCCATTGATTTCAGTGAGTCTGAACTTCTTTGGGTGCAACCTCTCATCTTTCATGGTCCATGTAATAGCTCTGGGTTGTTATTCTTCCTGTTTTACAGATGAAGAACAGAGCATGAGTCTAGGTTGCCCAGTGCCTCTTACAATATATTCCTGTATGTGTTTACACAGAAGTAAGTCCCACTGTGCTCCTAAGTGTGCATAGGATTGCAGCCTTAGTCATTTTTTAATTTTTATTTTTAGATTAAAAAGACTGAAAGAGGATTTGAACATGCATATCACAAGTCTAGACTTTGGCTAAGTTTGATGTGAAGCGAATAACAAACTTTGGCTTCATGTTAGGATTTGTTTGGAGCGAGACAAACCACAATCCCCAGTTGGGATGTAAAGGCAAACGGGGCTCTGTGGGTTGTTGCTCCTGAGGGTAAGACGGATGCATTCAAGTAGGAGCCTTCTGTGCATGCACGGTAAACCGTTAATTGTGGTTTACTGTGACAAGCAGCCGCCGCCTTTTATACTTTGACATGATGAATGAATAGACCGTCTGCATCCGGTGTTCTGCCTTGGTTGGTGCAAAGGCTCGTGTGCCAGCAGATGTGCAGTGCTGTGCAACAGAGGAACCCAGTGCTACAGTTGCACTAGTGGAAATTCATTGTGCAGCAGGTTGCACAAAGTTGACAACATTCCACTAGCGCAAACCATTTTGCCGGCGGAGTAAGCAGACCGCTAAGGGATTTTCACATTGGATACAAACGCTTAACTTGAATTATTTTACTCCTCACATTGGAGGCTGGGTCTTCCGTGTCAAATTTTAGACATTTTGGACTTTGGGAGCCTGACAATTCACTAAACTGAAATGTGTACTCATTCCACTGTAAAATACCCTCCCCTGTATTTAACACCTTCATCTCCTTGCTTGCTACTCTGAGAGCACCTTTCTTTCCTCTTTGGATGTTAAAATGCCTAGTCATGTGGAAATGAAATATATTCCTGCATGCTGCCCTCCCCCTCCTCCCTAAGCTCTGTTTAATTTTTAAATACTCCCCTTTATTGCTGCAGCATAAAGGAGAAATTTTTAGACTATGGAGAGAAGTGAATGTGACATTCTGTTCCGTATTAAAAGTTAATTTAGGGCAGGATTGAAAGTCAGGACATGGTCCTGTCTCTGTTGCTTCCCCTTCTTGTAATATAATTGACCCCTTCTGCGTGATTGGCAGTTCTACCATGGAGGGCTAAGTACATCGGGGCACCTGCAGCAAGAACAGGAGACGCCGTTCATTACGGGCATGAACTTTATCTGCTTGGGAGAGTGCGCCCAGAAATCTTGTCCTGATTGGGGCTTGTCTTCGTTTGTCCTCCGTGTTGCACTTTGGCACACCTGTGCAACCGTCTCTTGCACTGCTTGGCATTTTGGCCTTGCTTTGCACAAAAAACAAAGCCAACACACCACCTTCTTCTTCATTCTCTTCTCTCTGTACTCTTAAGACAAGCGCTGCTGCATCAGACAAATGGTCCGCACATCCCTCTTCCAGGAAGGCTCTTGTCCCTCAGCACCTTGTTTTCAGAGATACACTGTCTGTGAACATGGAGGCTCTGTTTAGCCAAAATGGATGAAGCCTGAGAATTCTTCTTCTTCCTGAAGAATTCCCTTTTACAGCCTTCTGTAGGTAACTAAGGTGCGTGTGCGTACCCCATCCACTTGGATTTAAGGAAAGGGCCATGCACATATTTGCATGCAGAAGGTCTTAGGTTCAATCAAGAGCATCTCCAGGTAGGTATTGGGCAGACCCTGCTGGAAAACCTGGAGAGATGCTGCCAGTCAGTGTAAACAGTATTGGTCTCACTCAGCATAAGCCAGCTCCCTGTGAAAACGAGGAGCTTAGCACAGAGTTTGCCAGTGTGGTAGCTGAGGGTACACATGACCATTGCTTTAGCTGAGATTACTCCATTTCAGAGGGTTGGACACAGGGTCTCTCCCCTCTAAAGAAGATTTAGGTTTGAAAGAAGCATTGTATTATAACCAGTAGGGGAAATTTGTTTTGTGTACAGTGGCAGTGGGGTGTGTGTGTGTTCCCCATGACCTCTGATTTGCAAATGTGCCCATGACTCTACAGAGTTTCCCTCCTCTTCTTGCTGGCTGCTAATAAAAGTTTTTTTATAGTTTTGACCCTGCCTTCCAGAAAAGGTGTTAACTCCTCTGCTGGCCACGAACACCCCAATTGCCAGCTGCCTCTCCCCTTCAGAAAAGGCATATTATGGGTCATCCTGGCAGATGTAAGAAGAGTCCTGCTGGATTAGGCCAGGGGCATATCCTGTCCTCAAAGTGGCCAACCAGATGCCTGCAAGGAGCCCGCAAGCAGGACTTGAGCACAACAGGACTCTCCCCTCCTGCCATTTCTGCCAGCTGGTATTCAGAAGCATTACTGCCTCTTCAGTCTTTGATGTTTCAAAGTAGTTATGCTGAAATGATGGTTCCTTGGAGAGTGTTACCAGGTTCTGTATTGTTTCGTTCAGTATGACTGTAAATCCATTTTGTACCGTATGATACAAGATGAAGCCATTCCTGTACTTGCAAGGCCAAAATACATTATTTTTAGGAACTTGCTGAAACACATTATTGGTTTGGAGAGGTTTATATTACCTCAGCAGTAAACCTTGTATGGTATTCTTTTTTAAAAAAAAAAAACCAACAAACCCCACATACCTTTGATGGCGCTTTTTTGCAGACAGCCAACTCCTCTGTTTTTTCAGCAAAGGATTATGCATGTTAAACCCTACATAAATATACCAGCAGGTTACTACTTGTTGGAAGTGCAATATCTGGCATCAACTAGTTTTTAATCTAAGGGTTAATTCTGTTAACTATGAAGACAGCTACCCAAGAGTGGGCTGATCTTTGCCAAGGTAGTGCATCCTCTGATTGGCTATGTAGTTCTGAGGGAGTTGTCCTCTGTATGTTTAGTTGTATGTCTCCCTGCTTTGTTCAAGGCCTGAACTAAAAGACATAACTTTTCTGTTCCTTTCTTGTCAGATTAGACACTCTTTTTTGTTCAGTCTGCTTAGTGAAGTGTTATCAGGTATTTTCTCTCCGGACTCCAGCTGCATTACTTAAGTGACTTCGCTAACATTGCTGCCAGTGGTAAGATGCTTTGTTTTGTTTTAAATTTATTCTCGGAAGTAACTACAACTGCACCTGCTTCAGGGCACGTCGTGGTTTTCCTTCAACGAACTTTGCAGATAAATACGACACAGTTTACCAGCCCACGCACTTGCCTTGCCAGCATGTCCTGGAGGAATAATTATCCCGCGAGTGACTAAGGGTGTGAAGGTAGATGCATAATTCAAAGGGTAGCCGCTGTAGAGTCTTCACAACCAATGTGAGCACAGCTTTGCAACCTGGGTTACAAGCAGGTGCACCCCCTCATTCTGCAGTGAAGCGCTTAGAAATCCCCTTTTGCCAAAGGGATGTGTCAGTCCTCAAGTCTTGTTTCTGCAGGAACAGAGGAAGTGGTCTCATGCTGAGTCAGACCATTGGTTCATCTTAGTGTTGACTACACTGACAGACAGCAGCTTTGCAGGATTTCAGGCGGGGCTCTCTCCCAGTACTTCCTGGCAATGCCAGGAATTGAACCCCAGACACCCTGCATGTAAAGCAGACGCTCCACCACGGAGAGAGCAACCTTCCTATTGCCACTCAGCCTTCTTTAATTTTAAAGCCGCACGTTTGCACTTGCATCTTATTTATTTATTAGAGCACCTGCACTTTACCTTCTAGCAGGAATGCACTACTCGGTGTGGCTGTGCAATTTGATAAAAGTTGCAGTTTCATAAAAATGGAACAAAGCAATTACAAAAGGAAAGGGGTCAGCAGTTTAAAAAATCCCATATAAATGAATACATGTATGCTGTAACTCAGAAGAAAAAAGACATTTACAGCCATTTTAATATTTGCGTAATTGCTCTGGAGATCGTAGCAGAGTGGAGGAAGAGAAGCAACCTGGTCATGCCAGGGGGGTGGCCGAGAAGCACCCACCACTCCCTGAAACTCCAAAAAGCCTCTGCCAGTTAGTGTGGAATAATGTTCTGGTTGTGTATATGGCTTAAGCCATGTGTAGTCATTCCCCCTGCCCCACTGAATAGTTTTGTTTTTTTCCTGCTTGCTTGAGACTGCAAAACTAGGGTGGTGTGAATGGGTTATCCAGGATCTGGTGGGCTGCACCTGGCTTGGGGTATTACAGGTTGCCAAGGGTTCAACCTGGGGCCTTCTGCATGCATAGCATGTGCCCCGCCATTTAGCTACAGCCCTGCATTTTTACATTGCTGTTCCACCATTGCATTTTTATGAAGAGATGTGGGGTAGGGGTGAAGGCAAGCCAGTTTTCTTGGGGAGTGGGGGGGGAGAGAAAAAAAATCAGGCATAATTTTTGCCATAACTGTGGAAACGTGGCGAGATCAAACACAGCAGGTGGCGAAGGAACTCAATCTGGGCAAAGCAGCGGTGCTTTCAGCGCAATCAAAGTTAAGTGCAGAAATTTAATTAAATGGAAGCAAAGCTGGCTGAAACTTTCTAGAAGCAGAAGTGCATTGTCAGATTCGACAATTATTTCAAGGAGCACAATCTGCAGATGGTGTCTAATTGATAAATTAAGGTTCTTGGGCTCTAATCTGCCGCTGTATGTGTTAAGGCTTGTGTGTTGTTTTCTTCGAAATCTTTATCCTTTAAGTCGGCATCTGTCTTGGGGGAAACAGTTTTGGATCAAAACCTGGTGCCCTGATCCACATTTGCAGCTCTGCATGAGCAGGGGGCTGGGGGACGTGCATCAGGCCAGGGCATAGCAACATACTTGGCTATTTCCGTGGAGAGGGAACCCATGAGGACCTCCAGTGTGTAGCCTTTCTCAAGCTTAGCTGCACATCCAAGGTTCTGCTCCATGTCCTCTTGACGTCTGAATTTTGGCAGACAGAAATGAGAAGCGGAGGGCATTTGTGGTCTCCAATTCTCTCCCTAGGGAGGCCCACTGGGCTTCTTAATTGCTCAGTTTTCACCGTATGGTGAAAGCCCCCTTTTCTTTTTTTTAGGAAGGCCTTTGGAGAATTTGGCAAGCTGACTGTCTGGTATTACTGCTACACTTTCTTCACTGCTTGGCTTATTTGGGTTACATTGATGTGTTGGCTTTAAAGAAGGTGCATTGTTTTGTCGGATACCGTGCTTTGTTTCAGTTTCTGTTAGCTGCCTTGGCTTTCTTCAGCATCAAAGACAGGATATAAATATGCTGTTATTATTAGTGGCTTTAAGCTGTAGCGGCACTTGCGTAAATGATAATAACAATGAAAATAAGAATAATACTTCTGGCATTGGTGTTAGCAATTGTGCATTGAGTGCTTAAGGGTCCATTGCTGTTTTGACACTTGTGCACCCAATTCTGCATATGGATGTGTTTGGCCCTGCAGAGCCAGCATCTTCCATGCAACCTACCGCATTTTTTGCTCTATAAGACTTACTTTTTCCCTCCTAAAAAGTAAGGGGAAATGTGTGTGCGTCTTATGGAGCGAGTGCAGGCTGCGCCGGTATCCCAGAAGCCAGAACAGCAAGAGGGATTGCTGCTTTCACTGCGCAGCGATCCCTCTTGCTGTTCAGGCTTCTGGGATTCAGAATATTTTTTTTCTTGTTTTCCTCCTCCAAAAACTAGGTGCGTCTTGTGGTCTGGTGCGTCTTATACGTGAAAAATATGGTACTTGAAAAGTGATCAGAACATTTAAAAAGAAAAACGCCCCAGTGAATCTCAGGTATTGTTTTATGTGTTCGTTTGGGATTCTCCTCTCACCAATGGGCAATCTAGATCTACCATTCAAATACTATAGGAACAGTCTGCAAGCTCCGCCCCCCCCGCCCCCGCATACCTGCCATACATTCAAAGCACATTGCCTCCCCCTGACCCAAAGAATTCTGGGAACTTAGTCTGCCCCTCACACAGCTACAAGCCCCAGCACCCTTAACAAACCACAGATCCAGGGTGTTCTTTAAATGTATGGTGTGTACAAGACACTTAAAACCACATCTTCTTAAGGGCAAAAGCAGATAGGCTATTGGCTTGATCCAACAGGTTATCTAGTTCAGCATTGGCTACCCATCACGCACTTGCTGGGAACCCGTTAGCAGGATCCAAGCACAGGAGCGTTCTCCCCTATGTGGTTTCCAGCATCTGGCCTTCAGAAGCATTACAGTGGTACCTCAGGTTAAGAACTTAATTCATTCTGGAGGTCCGTTCTTAACCTGAAACTGTTCTTAACCTGAGGTACCACTTTAGCCAATGGGGCCTCCCGCTGCCGCCGCAGCACAATTTCTGTTCTCATCCTGAAGCAAAGTTCTTAACCTGAGGTACTATACTTAACCTGAGGTACTATACTATACTCCAACCAAGGAGACACAGAGCATGGCCTCCATGGATAACCTTATCTTCCATGAATTTTTGTCTTTTAAAGCCATCCAGGTCGGTGGCCATCACTGCCTCCTTGTCTTACTCCTCCTGTCCCATAGCTCCCCATCCACCCCACACATCTGGAATGCTTGTAATGTCTAGCTCTGTTTATGACACTCAAGAAATACTTAAAAAACAACAACTGACAGACACAGCTCAGTTCAGTAAAAATGAGTAATGCATATTTTTATACTTTTACAAGTGTCCATAAGGCCAGAAGAAGAGGGTGTGTCTATGGGGGAGCGGGGGAGAGAGGGAGATTATGCAGAGCGGGGGAATTAGACGCTCTGTGTGGGAGAGTGAGGAAGTCCTGGGAACAGAGGCAAGCAAAAAGTCCCAGACATCATAATCAGGCCACAAGGGCAGTGGGCAGAGTGGACGGGAGTAAAGGAGGGAGAAATTAAGCTCCATGGGAGGTCAAGTAAAAAGAGAGGAGTGGAGAGAACAAGGAATTGCGCCCGTTAACCATGTTCCTGAATTATTGTGCTGGAGAAGCAATCATCACACTTCATTCATCCAATACCGGCTCCTCCCACCCTGTCACCAGCTATTACAGCATTGCTCACCCCCACTTTCTCCATGATGTGTAACAAACTTTATGAATGATATATAGAGGCGACTGCGGGGATGAAAGCATTGAGCAGCACTTCAGACAAGTTTGTTCTGGCAGGATGCCGTTAATCCCTAAAACCACCTATTTATTATGGTGGCTAACAAAACAGAAATATCAAACTATTGCAGGAAGCTGTTTTGGCTTCTGATAAAATGGCGCCCATCATAGAGCTCTGAGGCGCTCAGTTGTTCCCAAGACCTGTCAAAGTTGGTCCGTGGGGTAGGGATTCTAGAACCGAGGGCATGGGAACCTCTGGCCCTTCGGATGTTGCTGCACTCCAGCTCCCATCAGCTGCAGCCATCCTGGCCCTATGGTCAGGGATGATGGGAGCTGCGGCCAAGCATCACCTGCAGGGCTAGAGGAACCATTCTCCTAAAGGCAGTATGCAATTGCAAATATTTGCAGTTACAGGAAGTGGAGAGTGGGAGGCTGTTGGCTTCATTCCCAGTTTCTGGGCATCCCAGAGGCATCTGGTTGGCCGCTGTGAGAAACAGGACCCTGGGCTAGATGGGCCATATATCTTGTGATCCATTGTTGTCCAACAGCAGGTCTCTAACAGGGTTCATGCTCCACCATGCTGGCTGAGATCATTTTCGCTGGAGATGCCAGGGATTGAGCCTTCTGCCTGTAGAGCATGTGACCTTCCGCAGAGCTAAATCATATGAGCATATGTGTATCATGGTGCCTTAATATATATATATTATTCAACTGCACCATTGGGGCAATTGGGTAGGCATTCAGGGCCCAGCAGAATGAGCAGGAAGGCCCTCAGAGGACTGACATACCACATTTTGATCTCGGTGAGGCATTGCGTTTCATGCCGTCTAATGCGGGGGCTTCCATTAAGTCTAAAATTACCTAAGTGCAACACTACTCCTGCTGGACCCGATCATTGGTCCTTAGGCTCAGGTTGGTCTCCTCTTGGCTAGCACCTGTCTCCAGAGTCTTCGCCAGGGATACTTCCCGAGATCTTCATAACCTTGCTGGGGATGGAGCCAGGGACCATTGATGTATAGAAAGGTGTCCTTCCTTCCTCTCTCTCCAACCTAAAACTGCAAATGGATATCTGTCTGAGATAATGTTCATATGGAGTGTGAGATGGGTGGGGATGAAGACCCTGCTGGAGGCGATGCCACTTAACTTTTTTATTATTTACCATTGCTAACAATAGCCTTTGTGTTTTTATATTTTTAGTTCAAACGTACAACAGTGTCCTCCTCCTTATCTTTCTCATTCCCCCACCCACCCACCCACCCTCCATTTTTCTTCGTTCCCTCCCTCAGGTCTAAATATATCCAACCAGTCAATCAAGTCTGGCAGGCATCAGTGCTATAGCTGTCAGCTTGAGTTAGCTCTGGCTGAGCTAAACTCCTGGCTTGTTTTCTGAGCCTGGAAATGTATTCGAACAGTGGGATGGAAAATGAGACTTGCAAATAAACTACATTCTAGTCATGGGTCCTTCTATATCTATACAGAAAGAGTGACACAGCTTTTTTTTTTAAGCTGTGCCTCAACCCCTTCCTGTGTTTTCCCTTAGAAATAATAAAATACCCACTGAAGTCTATGACTGCTTGCTTAGTGAACACAGATGTGCTTGGATTTTCATTAATCTGGCTTTTCTTTCTGCTTCTGCCACCCTGCATTGGCATAAACACAGTAGAAAAAAGTGGAAAATTAAATAATGCCATGTTGAAGACCTTGCAACGGAGGTGGAGGATTAAAAATGATTCTGCTTAGATCTTGCATTCTCTTAGGTTTTATTATCCCTATGCAAGGAGAAACAAGAGGGAATGCATTATTATTTGTTTTTGTTGTTGTTACTACGGCCTGTTCCCATGTAGGAACAACTCCCCCCCCCCCTTTCAACGCTGGCTGTGTGATGGCATAGCTATTTCTGGTGCAACCTGTCAGGGTAGAAGAGACTGGCTTTCCGGCTAGAGTAACAGCAAGAACAGATGGGGTGGACGACAAGATTTCTGTGGTGGCGTTTTGGGTTCCAAAGCTTCCTTAGTGGGGGATTTTACAATGTTTCTTTAAATTTGTTTTACTGTTTTGCAATGGGCATGGTGTTGCACTTTCCGTAACAGCCAGCCTGAACCGCATGAGAGCAGCAGGAAACTTTTTAGTGGGGAGGAACGGTTTCACCCAGCGCTGAAATGGAGCAGCCCCTGGGAAGTGCATCTCTTGTTTTCTGTTTACCGCAGAGCCTGGCTGATAATATCTGGGGATGTGCCTGGCACCGCCGTGGGAATTCAGTGTCGCAGGAAGCTGCCTGTTTTGAGGCTCTGTGAATAATGGCACTCAAGGGCGATGGATGCTATAGGTGCCACTTGGCACGATTCGAGAATTTGAGTTGTCTTTTTTTACCCAGTTCTGGTGTTAAGGGGGGGGGGAGAGCTGTGACTGGTGGAAATGCAATAGCTGGGGTGGGGGGAGAATTGCTTTGTTGGGAGCTGGAGGAATATCGAACCATAGAGTTGGAAGAGACATAAATATCATCTAGTCCAACCCTCCAATGCAGGATAGTCGGGAGTCCCTGAATTTTTGACAGTGAGAGTTGGCGGGAGACTTGCTTCGACCTTTACCTCTCCCCCCACCCAAGCTGTTTTAGACAGAAGAGAGTTGGTTGACTTAAATGTTGCTGCTGTGGTCCAGGGTGTTGCCCCATGTGCTCATTCCCTCTTTGCTTGTTTTTATTTTTTCCTCTTTTTTAAAAAAATGGCTGTACCTGCTACATTGAGAGAGATCTGGGCACTCAACTTTTTTTGAGAAGCAGATTAACGTGTTGGCTCCTTGTTATGAAGGCTACATTTCTTCCAGTACAAACAACTCCCCGTTTCTGCTCAATCTACTTGCACATGACAGCGCACACGCGCAGTGCTGGGAAGCCGGAAGTGACGAGTGGCAAGCCAGAAAACCCTCCCCAGAGCCCAAAGAGGATGTCCCCTTTGGGCTCCGGGGAGGGTTTCCTTGCCAGCCACAAGGACTCTCCAGGGTGCTCCCTACTTACTTGCATTTCACTTATGAATGCGGGACCCCAGAACATAATCCCTGTGTAAGTGGAGAGTCGCCACATAGCTCTCAATTCCGGTTGGCGGATATCATAAATAGGAGAGTGCTCTTGCTCTCATATCCTGCTTCCAGGGTTGCTTCCATTCTGATGCAGAGGGTACAAATCATGGAGTGAAGACTTGAAGCCAGGGTAGTCTTTCTTTTCTTCTCGGAGGTGGAGAGGTGAGGGTGGTGGCATCTCTCCTGTCTTAGCTAATTCTTGGGATAAAACCAAGTGCTCACTCTTCTCTGTCTGTCAATGAACTTAATTACCAGCCCCCAATTAAATAATGTCTGCCATAATATGCTAATACCATACTGAACTCATGTTAATGTATAGGATCCACTTTCAAATCCCAAAACATAACAGGGTGACTCTGTCTCCTCACCAACCTTGTTTGGGCAGAGTTTGTAAGTTTTATTATCCTTAGTGTGGCCCAGATTTTCAGCAACCATTGAGAAGTTATTGGTACAGTACTTCCTTCTTTTTACAGTTATAGCTAATACATATTCTTGAGGCTGCTAGAAGAGAGATAACAATTTCTTGGTCTTCCTTTAAAATTATGCTTCTTATATGACCAAAAAAGGATCTCTCACAGACCTAATGGAAATTTCTCTATCTATCCACCCATTTTTATCTATTATGTGTGTGATTATATGTTTGCACATATATGAGACAGAAAATGTCCAAAATCCATTGACTATTGACGCTCACATGTGAATGTCTGAAAAATCAGACGTTGTCACCTAAATGTCACAGTCAAAACATTCGCTGGTATATGTCTGAAAAGTGAGGAAATAGATATATCTAATTTCAGAATCCATCTGGGATCGTCAGCGTTCACATGGGAACGTCAACATTCATCAGATTTTGGGCATTCACTGTAACATTAAGAGGGGGGAAAATCACATACATAACCATGGAGTGTCTGTTTTGCTCAAAAGTTCACCAACAAGGTGTCATTTTAAAACGTGAGAAGTATTGACATCGAAGAGGAGTCTGGAGTTTGCATATGTTGCTCATGGACCATGAAATTCAGTTTCTAAAGTCTGAAAAGCTTTGCGAGCCCTAAGCCAGGGCCAGAAAGCCTCTTTATGACATCAGAAAAATGAAAGCTTCCATGATACTGCCAGTATTCTAATAACCCAAATCTTTTAATATTCCATGCTGCGTCCACACTGGGAGTACTTAGTAGACTTCTGGTTGTTCCATCTTGAAAAGTATATTGTTAAGCATTTCTGCCACTGTCTTGATATATAAACCCTATATTTTGTGGTTGTATTTGTTCATTTGACGTTTCAAAAGGGTATTATCATCACCATCAACAACATCATCCCACCCTAGGACCTTAGAGTGAAGAGCAGGTTAATGATGGTGATGGTGAAGATGATGATGAAAGGCAGTTTTAAAGTCTTTAGTGAATAAATATATATAAAAAATAAAAAGCTAGAAGTAGTTCTGGAAAGAAATTGGATCGCCTTGAAGCTATTCCCATTTTCTTGGGAGTAAACCTAATTGAACTCAGCGGGATTACTTCTGAGCAGAGGATTGCAGTGTGAATGGGGAACAGGAGAAAGGTTTATTAAAGCTATGCGTGGTGTAGAGAGAGAAGCTCTCCCCACCTTCCATCTGTCTAATGATGCCAGAGCTCATCCGGATGAAGATTCGGGGCAGACGAGAGAAGCTGTTTATTGACACAGTGAACAGGGCTGGATTAACCATTATTCTAAAATGGCTGTAGCCCGAGGCCCTAAGCTCTCCAGCTCAGCCAGAAATTCCTTGGGTGAACTTAAGCCAGTCACACTCTCTTAGCTTTACTTACTGTTGGGAGGATAAGGGGGAAGCAGAATGAGTCCACCTTGAGTCATTTGGAGGATTGACATTCAGCCAAAGCCAGGAAAACAAGAAAGAAGTTGGGTGATTTTGCATTTTGTTTGACTTCATGATTCTTCTTCTTGCAATATATGATACATGGGATTTAGGCCATTCCCGCCTGTTGGCTTTCAGACCTCACACCTTTAATCTAGGCCTAAAAGTGTGTGGTTTAATTGACTGGAATTTGCTGTTAAATTATGCAGGGTCAAACCCACAACACACATTTAAAATCTTTTACATGAACGGTGAGGGTGTGGCCACAGTGCTGGCAGGGGCTGGCGGGAGTTGTAGTCCCAGACATTTGGAGGGCACCAGGTTGTCGGAGGTGGGCTTAGATTGCATTAAAATTGGGCAAATTCATGGAGGAGGAGAGAGATCTGTCGGTGGGTAGCAGCTGTGGTAGCTAAATGGAGTCTCTCTCTCTCTCTCTGAAAGTCAGTTTTATTTTCATTTATACCTCACATTTTTCTTCCCAAGGAGCTCAAGGCTGAAGTGGTTCTCCTCATTTCATCCCCACATCAACGCTGTGAGGTATGTTAGGCTGAGAGGGAGAGTGCCTGGCCCAAGGTCACCCAGGGAGCTTCATCCCAGAATAGGGATGTGAACCCTGGTCTCCCAGGGCCTAGTCCAACACTCTTACCTACTACATCTTAGTGGTTTACAGTAGCTGAGGCAGGGGGCATTGCCAGTGTGGTGTAGTGGTTAAGAGCGGTAGACTCGTAATCTGGTGAACTGAGTTCGCGTCTCTGCTCCTCCACATGCAGCTGCTGGGTGACCTTGGGCTAGTCACACTTCTCTGAAGTCTCTCAGCCTCACTCACCTCACAGAGTGTTTGTTGTGGGGGAGGAAGGGAAAGGGGAATGTTAGCCGCTTTGAGACTCCTTAGGATAGTGATAAAGCGGGATATCAAATCCAAACTCTTCTCTTCTTCTTCTTCTGCTATATCCTTAGGAAAACAGGAAGTTGCCTTATACTGAATCAGACCATTGGTCCATCTAGCTTAATACTGTCTATACTGACTGGCAGCTGCCCTCTAAGGTTTCAGGGCAGGGGACTGGAGATACAACTGAGGACTGAACTGGGTACGTTCTGCAAGCAAAGCAGATACACTTAGTTGAGCCATAGTCCTTCCTCTTAGTCTTGAAGCACTGAGTGGGTGAACATTTGGGAAGCTGGCTGCTGGACTAGATAGGACTTTTTTGTGATCCAGCAGGGATCTTACCAGAGCAGCCGAGCCAACAGAACTGAGAGAACTGAGAGAGGCTGTGGCAGTTCTTCAATCTCAGGCCTACCCTTGCCTATGCAGAAAAAATGTGCAAGAAACATTTTGGGGGAAGTGGCTGATAATTATTCTTTCTTTCCTCTGTTCCATTATCCCCTCTTGCTGCTGCTGTCCTTGGGTTTATCTTCTGGGAGAGTTCTTATTAGAAGCTCTCTCCCGTTAACTGGGGAAGAATGAAAACAAATGCATGTTGGCTCTTTATTCTCTGAAAATCAAAGTGCCAAGATTCTTTTGAACTGCTCAGATGAAAGGCGCTATGGAAATGCAAAATACCATTTAGTATGTTTATCAGCAGCCATAGGGGGGCGTTCATGCTGAAGGTTGGGCTTCATGCTTTCATAAGTATCTGCAATTCGGATATAGGATTAGACAAATCCATGGAGGCTATCAATGGCAACTAGTCATGATGGCTATGCTTTGCCTACATAGCTGCAAGGCAGTAATGCTTCTGAATATCCGTTGCTGGAAACGGTAGGAGACGTGAGTGCTGTTGCACTTGGGTCCTGCATGCAAACTTCCCATTTGAGGCATCCAGTTGGCTACTGTGACAACAGGATGCTGGACCAGATGGGCCATTGGCCTGATCCAGACAGACTCTTCTTATGTTCTTATAGTGTCCTGAATTGACCTGACCAGTCCCAGTGCAAATACTGAGTCCATGCAAGTCTGTTATTTAAATTGTGTGGGTGCCAGGGCTCTGACAAGTTTGTGGCAGAGGGAAGGGGGCCAGAGACTGACCCAGCGATTTAAGGGGTTTGGTGCCACCCATGCGGCAGGAGCCGGGGGGAGGGGAGAGGAAGGGTTGGAGCATTAGGATGGAGGTGGGGGCTCAGGACATGTTGGAAGTGGAGGAAGATGCTGTTCAGGTGAGGGGCAGTCTAGTCAAATCCACGCCATCCCCACTGTCTCCTGGAGCCAGGAGGGGCTTGAAGAGGAAAGATCAGCAACAACTTCATGCAGGAGAAGTCTCAGGTTATGTGAGCACACTCTGGCATATGAGGGTACATAAGCCTAGGAGCAGGGCATGGTCCCACTGCTGCTTCCATCACTCCATAGGGCATGAACCTGGAAAAGTTAAGGTCAGCTAAGTGGGCGCTAAAGGCCTGTGTCTGTCCAGAGCAGCTTAGGAGCTGCTGTAAGTGCATGCATTTGTCAATAAAGAATTTACCACCAGCCAGTTGCCTTCCTTGGCTAGGTGGGTGCAGGATAACAGAAAGCCTAGATGAGCGTGAACACTTTCCCCTAAATCATGCAAGGCAGAATTTGCAAGGGATGCTGCCTTCCATCATCTAGGTTTTAAGCTATGGCTAGTACAAGACATGGCTTGGTGTGATGTTTGTCTTAACCCATTGCCTTGGCCCAAAGGTGGAGAACCTCTGGCACTACAGATGTTGATGGACTCCCAACTCCCATCAACCCAGGCAGCATAAAAGGGCTGAAACACAGCAATGATTTCTGCACAACCACACATTCGCCCCGGCCCCGGCATTGAGAGAATGATGACTCCTCTAAGTCCATCTGCTGAGTTCAGGGTAGAAGTGTAATTTGAACCAGGCGCAAGGGTCAATGCAGCTCAGCCTTTAACTGCTCTGCAGCACTGTGCTCTCTGTTGCAGTTGGAGTGGAGAAAACTGGTATGTAGTTTTTAACAATTGCCAAAGCAGACAAAAGACCAAATGTTACCTTGTGTACACAGCTGCCGCAGTATCTCTTTATATACATATTCTCTTAAACAAAATGTTGCCTTGGGAGGTTCCTCCTCCTTACATCTATTAATATGTTTTCATCTTCTCTTAATGAGCAGTATGGCTCTTAATTTTATTTTAGCTTTTTTAGGGCAATATTTGGCATGGTTTCTTAAGTTTGTCGAATACCCCATTTGAGCAGCGACATACTGAGCACCAAAACATTAACTATGGAACACTGAGGGCTTGCAACTTGACTAAAAAACAAAATAAAACCTGTCTGAGATGTGTTTTTCCCACCCTCTTAGCAAACATGCAAGATGCAGACCACTTTACTGAATATTATTAAGCAATCTGAGAGCTTTAAAAAATTTTTTTATCAAGGGAATCTTTCAACAAATATTTTCAGCAAATAAATAAACACCATGTTGTATTTGTATGCATCCTTGAGCATTTTAATGCTCTAAATTGGCCTTTGACAACCTGCTACATTCCAGTTGTTTTGGATGACAGCTAGAGTTCAGAAACATCTAGAGGGCACCAGGTTGGAGAATACTGTCCTAAATAAATAAAAGTCAGGCACAATATTAAATACCTTTTCTTTAAAGGGTATGGGTTTGCCGTTTGATTGTTTGTTTTTTAAATGCTAGAATCACATCTTGGGATTTTTTTCCAGATTTTTTTAGTCTTACCTTTTTCTCCCTCCTCCCCCTTTCCCCTGTACAGATGAGCCCTGAAAAGCGTCTTTATTCAGTTTGACTGTTGCTATTATGTGGCTAGGCATTCAATAATAGTTGTGATTTATGATATGTGTGTGGCCTTTGTTGTTCTTTCTTCTGCCATCTATCAGAGAGGGAGAAGCCTGGCTTGATAATTCTTGGCAAATAGCTTTTTCAGTTTAGAATGTCAGCTGTCACGCTGTCGGGAGAGGTTATTTCTCGTGTGTGTGTGTGTGTGTGTGTGTGTATATATATATATATATATATATATATATATATATATATATGGCAGCGATCCTGTTTTTTTACTGTGGCTGGTTGATAAGGAGTACTTGCTGCGCTTCCTGGAAAAGTGTGTTGTACGGTAACCCCGCTTGGAGGATGTGCTTTTAAAGCTCGACTGGAATTGTGCTTCCAGTGGTGTAATATCACTCTATTCAGGTAGGATAGAGCCCTTCTTCACGAAGGCCACATCGGCACTACACATTTAAATACCTCTTCTACCACTTGTAAGAGTCATGCTGTCCCTGCCCCAGCAAAGGATCCTGGGAAGTGTATTTTGTTAAGGGTGCTGAGAGATGTTAGAGAACCCTTCAAAGAACTTAACAACAACTTGTTGCTGGTAACCCCAGCCACTCTGGGCAGTTTCTAACATAAAGAGACAAAACAAAACATCAAACATTAGCAGGGCTTCCTTCAGATGTCTACGGAAAGTTGTATAATTGTTTAACTCTTTGACATCTGATCAGAGGGCATTCCACAGGGTGGGTACCATTACCAAGAAGGCCCTCTCCCTGGTTCCCTGTAACTTCACTTCTCATAATGATGGAAGCTCCAGAAGGCCCTTGGAACTTGGACCTCACTATCCAGGTTGAATGACGTGGGCTGAAATGCACCTATACAAATACTGAAATACTTATGGATGAATGCAGTTAATATTGTATGCAAACATTTTTAAAATAAAATATTTAATGAAATGCTCCTTCAGTTATACAATTTCCCAGGATTCCTTGGATGGGGGAGAGAATCCATGACATAATAGGCTGGAACTCTTCTATTCTGCTATCTACTGACCTGTGTTCAGAGAATGTGTGATGCAATCCCCCCTACATCCAGTCTGAAGTGGGACAGTCCAGGACAGGTTTTCCACTGGATCAGCTCCTAAGGCAAAACCTTACGGTTTCCTGCTGTTTTTCTTTTCCAGCCAACCCTGCTCCCTGCTTAGGTATCTCCCCCCCCCCAGTCCACGTTTTCTCTTGGTTTGAAAAAAGCAGAACAAATCTCCCAAACATTGCCCTGCTGTTTTGCAAAGTATGTGCTTATTAGATAAACTTTGGGTACAATAAAAAGCTGCTTTCATATTTTTTTTGGAAGCTTGAGAGCCTAATTGAAGACAGACCATTAGTCCCAAATGAGACTAAGAGTATTGGCAGGAGAGGAGAGCAATTATGCTAAAGGTTGGTGTGGCCTGTCCCTCCCTTCTGCTTCTCCCCTCCTTATTAGCTATTTGTGGTAACGTATCAAAAACTCATTTGGATGTGGCATGCATTTCTGACATGCACTTGTGCTCTGCATGCTAAACGATTAGTTCTGCTGCAGACGGAGAAGGCACCATCCTTCGGTTATTCCCCTGGGTCTGTATAAGGCCACATCTGCACTATCCATTTAAAGCACTGTGATACCACTTCAAACAGTCACAGCTTCCCCCCCCCCAAAGAATCCTGGAAACTGTAGTTTAATTAAGGGTGCTGAGAGTTGTAAAGATACCCCCTGTTTCCCTCACAGAGCTACAATTCCCAGAGCAAGCTAACAATCAATCCCTCTTCCCAGGGAACTCTTGAGAACTGTATTTCCATGAGGGGAATAGAGGGGGTCTCCTAACAACTTTCAGCACCCTTAATGAAACTGTAGTTCCCTGGATTCTTTGGGGGAAGCAACAACTGTTACAATGGCGTAAGAGCTTTAAATATGGGCTCTGCAAATATGGACTCTTGTTTCCTGACGCTGCCTCTCTCTGAACCACTTCATCTTCCAGCTTTCTTTTCTTGATCTCTCTCATTGCTCAGCCACTACCCTTGTTGGCCAGCTGCCTTTTCCAGGGCCTTCCCTCCTCTTTCCCATTAGTTATTAGGATCTGAGCAACTCAGCCACAGCCTGTGGCAGCTTCCTACGTTCCATTTTGAGAACTGGACCATATCGGCACCATGTATTTAAAGCACTTTGATCCTACTTCAACCATCATGGCTTCCCCCAAGGAGTCCTGGGATCTGTAGTTTGTTAAGGGTGCTGAGAATTGTTAGGAGACCCCCTCCCCAGCTATGATTCCCAGAGTTTCCGAGGAAGAGGGACTGACATGTCAAATCAACATGTCCCAAACTTTTGTATGGCTTTGAGTATGTGGATGAATTGAGTTTTGTGGCCTTGTAGATACATAGGTAATTGTTCCATCTAGCTCAGTATTTCCTGCACTGGCTGGCAGCAACTCTCCAACTTTCCATACAGGGGACAATCTCAACCCTAGTTGGAGATTCTGAGAATTGAGGCCTGGAGCTTCTCCGTGCAAAGTTAGAGACGCTTTATCAGTGAGCTATGGCCCTTCCCTTAGGAACATAGGTAGCTGCTGCCTTGTACCAAGTCAAGACCACTGGTGTATCTAGTTCTGTATTGACACTGGCTAGCAGAGGCTCTCCAACATTTCAGGTAAGCATCTTTCCTATGTCCTTTGTACCTGGAGATTTTGGGGATTGACCTCGGGACCTTCTGCATGCAAAGGCAGGTGTTCTACCGCTGAGCTCCCGCTCTCCCCAGCTGTGACTGTGCTACTGACATCCTTAAAGTACGCTGTGATTTCAGGCGAAAGACTGAAGTGACACCACTCAGCAGCTCCTGGAGCGCTGCAGGTTTAATAGCTCTGGGTACGGGAGAGTGGTGACGAGACCCGGCAGTGCGACAGCAATTGACTTTTAATCCACTCCTCCGTACCAGCTTTCCTTTCCGATTCCTCTCGGGTTCAGCAGGATGCCAGCACGTGTTAGATTAGACAGAGACATGGTGCAGAAGCCTCTTCTGTTGCCATGTGACTTGGAAGCTTTCGAATGCCGACTTGAGGCGGGCAGGTAAGCAGGCCCACAATCTTCTGAGAGGCTGCATTCCCTGAGAAGGTCCACTTGGTTTGCGAGGAGGGCAAATAGGTTGTATAGCCTTTGAATGGGGAGAGAGCCTTTTTTTTTGCTATAAAGTGCAAGGCTGGGAAGATTACGCTGTTGTGGTGTAGTGGTTAAGAGTGCCGGCTCCACCATGAAGCTCAGTGAGTGTCCTTGGGCTCTTGGAGAAGAGCCACGTAGAATAATATAGTTGTAGAGTTGGAAGAGACACCAATGGTCATCTAGTCCAACTCCCCGCAATGGGATGCGGGTGGCGCTGTGGTCTAAACCACTGAGCCTCTTGGGCTTGCCGATCAAAAGGTCGGCGGTTCGAATCCACATGATGGAGTGAGCTCCCGTTGCTCTGTCCCAGCTCCTGCCAACCTAGCAGTTTGAAAGCATACCAGTGCAAGTAGATAAATAGGTACAGCTATGGCAGGAAGGTAAATGGTGTTTCTGTGCACTCTGGCTTCTGTCCCATTGTACCAGAAGTGGTTAAGTCATGCTGGCCTCATGACCTGGAAAGCTGTCTGTGGACAAACGCCAGCTCCCTCGGCCTGAAAGCGAGATCAGCGCCGCAACCCCATAGTTGCCTTGATTGGACTTAACCACCCAGGACTCCTTTACCTTTTTACCTATTGCAAGAATCTAAACTAAAGCATCCATGCTGCCTTGAACTTTTTGGTGGAAAGGTGGGCCTGAAATGTGATAGAAGAGAAATCAATCAATCGATCAATCAATTAATTTCAGTCCAAGGGCTTCGTTACCTCTTGAGCCACCTTCCAGGGGCAGCAGGTCAGCAGTAAGGAGGGCCAGAAGTGAAAGTGAGCAGAGCAAGAAATGTACCCCTAACTTTGTACAACAGACTACATTCCAAACATGGCCAGAGGTTTGGAAGCAAGGCCGCTGCAGTAGTTTGTTTATTAAATTTATATCCTGTCCTTCGTTCAATAGGGGCACATCGTGGCAAACACATCTATAAAAATAAAACATATTTAGGACATATTTGGAAACTTTTTTTAAAAAAAATCTAAAACAAATTCAAAGCTAGATATAACCAAACCATACGTCTGAATGGGTCTGTTGAAACAGAAAACATTTTCAGCCGGTAATGGTACCTAATGTTCCAGTGTTCCAAAGTGCAGGTGCTGCTACATTAAAGGAACAACCTGTACCGAATGGACATTGCACGGCACTTGTAGAAGGGCACAATCAGCAGACTGAAGTGACTAAATTGGCCTGTATGGAGTAAGGTGATCCCTCAAGTAAATTGGTTGACGCTGCCAAGGTGCTGGAGTCCCTGCAACAGATGAAGGATGTTCTTGTGTGCTGGCCTTTGGCCTATCAGGTGCTCGAGGAAAACCAAACCAACGTAGCATGATTCCCCTGTAGTGGCCTTTCCTCTTCCCTATCAGCCACAGTGGGGCTGGTCAGTTCTGCTGCATCCTTGTGCCACCTGTGATTGGGTTGTTCAGGCAGACCTGCATTGCCCACCTGAAGGGGAAGCCGCAGTCTGTGTCTCTATGGGTGACTCATTGCTATGGACCTTACTTCTTCCAGACAGGAATTATGCCCAGGGCTGTTATGATTCACACACAAATCCAGAAGGGGGAGGGGCTTGCCTGGGCAAATATTTCCCTTATAAAACCTAATAATAAAACTTCTAAGGTGCAAGGCTGTTGCAGGGTTCCAATTTTAATTTGGAATTACAGTGGTACCTCGGGTTACATACGCTTCGGGTTACATACGCTTCAGGTTACATATGCTTCAGGTTACAGACTCCGCTAACCCAGAAATAATACCTCGGGTTAAGAACTTTGCTTCAGGATGAGAACAGAAATCGTGCTCCGGCAGCGCGGCAGCAGCAGGAGGCCCCATTAGCTAAAGTGGTGCTTCAGGTTAAGAACAGTTTCAGGTTAAGAATGGACCTCCAGAACGAATTAAGTACTTAGCCCGAGGTACCACTGTAGTGTGTATTTTTCACATGGGGAAAATCCAGACCCCAGTATGTGAAGCTTGTTTGGAGCTTCATATCTGTCAGATGTTGCTAATTTTCTTTCATCCCCAAGATGGGGATGAATTTTACATCCAAATAAATGAATCCAGGATCCTATCAACAAAGGGAGCCAGTGTGGTACCCTCTAGGAGTTGTTGGGCTCCAGTTCCCATGAACTCTAGCCAGTATGGTCAGTTGGTAGGGATGATGGGATTTGGAGTCCAACAACATCTGAAGAGCACCACCTGGGCTTCCCTAACCTATGATAATAAATACAGGAGTGATTATTTTCACCAACCAGCTTCAAACTGCTTTATGATCTTTTGTGGTCAGTCCCCAGCATTTCAAGGCTAATGAGCTGGTTCAGAAGTAGTTTAGCTAAACAAACCATAGCTTATTGTTATGCCAAAACTGTCCTGTTGTGCATTAGAACATCCATTCAGCGGTATTTTATTTAGCTGAAATCCAGCTTTTGCTGTGCAGAATATTAATGATCAGTGTGAGATTTATTTTTTACGTTTTCAAATTTGACAAATATCATTCCAGTGCTGACATTTTTTAATGCCGCAACAATGAAACTGGATTCTACCAATGAGCTCAAAGAAATAATAAAGATTCCTTGGTTTGTGACAGTCTCTTTAAACCTTAAAAAAGGGTGGGAGGAATCATCTAATACGAGCATATAAACAGAAGACTTGGACCTTTCTTTTTTTACTGTGTGCTGTTACCAAGTACTTCAGTTTACAATGCTAACAACTTTTAAAATCAATTCTTCCTGGAGATAACTGATTTATTAGATGACTACTCTTCTGCAGGCAAAGTAATCGCAATTAACAAACAAAGCGGTGTGCAGCAGCTATCGTACTGAGCAATAAATCTTCCAGCATTGGGAGACTCCTTTAATAGGCTTTGAAAGGAAAGCTGAGCGTGCAAGCTGATGTGTGCCTCAAAGAGAGAGCTGTTCAAATGTAATGGGGAAACTTGGTCTCGCATGCCCTCCACTCTGTTCTTACTTTCTTTCGTTCCTGGGAAGAGGAGATCTGTTGCACACAGCGTTTCCACTGGTATAACTGTTGTGCTGGATCACAGAGGCCTTTTGTGCAAGCGGACAAGAGAACATTGGATTCAGTCTTGTGGTTTGTTTAGGGGCAGCCAGTCTGGTGCCATAGCTCAGTGGTAGAGCATTTGCTTTGCGTGCAGAAGGTCCCAGGTTCAATCCCCAGCAGCTCCAGGTAGGACTGGGAGAAACCTCCGCCTGGAATCCTGGAGAGCCTCTGCCGGCCAGTGTAGGCAATACTGCACTAGATGGACCAGTGGTTTGATTCAGTACAAGGCAGGTTCTATGTTCCTAGCTATTGGCCACTGTATGCTTTTGAAGTTCATGTTTCTGCAGTCCGTCAGTAGGTGAACCCAAGCCATGCGCCCCTTGAGAAGTAGTGTTTTTTTAAATAAAAAGATGTGTCCATTTACAAATTATTTTCTCAGTTTACTTTTCATTTAGTCTTTTGATGGTGCAGGACAGGTGTTGAATTTATTATCTGTATGTTGGGTTAATTCATTTGTGGCAGGGGTGGTGGTGTATTATATTCTTCACGCTGCTTTTTACCTCCAGTGTAGGCTGTTTCAAGTTGGAGGACGGGGGTCTCTTGGTTCCCTTGTTGAACAACCCCATAGGTTTTGCTTCCAAGTTCCTTGCTCCCCCCTGGCTTTGTCTGTGCTCCAATAAAATCTTGCTCCAAAGGACCTGTTAGCATGGTTTTCAGCAATGGGGATTATTCCTTGCTGGGTTTTGAAAAAATGATCCGAATGGAACTGACGTTGGTATCTGTGCGCCATCTGTGACATTACACATTTACTTAGGTTTCTACAGGACTTGAGGACTGTTTTGATTGGTGGTGCTTTAACTGCCATCACTCCCCCCTCCCCACTTTCTTGCCACCCTCTTCTCTGGAAGCTGAACTTCCTTGCTGGGAGGATTTATAGGGATGTGTTTCTTAAGTGTGCAGGAAGAAAAATCTGCTACACGGAAACAGCAGTATATATTACTAATCTGATTCAAACGGTTCGAAACAGCATGTGGTACAGTCCTTTGGAGACTGCGCTGCATCGCAATGCAAGTGAGAAGTGGATCGAAAAATTGTAGAGTTGGGAAGGTACCCTGAGAATCATCTAGTCCAACCCCCTGCAGTGCAGGAACATACTTAATAAAAAGTGAAAAAATTCTACGACCTGAAGAGAAACCAGAGTATGAGCTGTGCAGGAATATGCAGCTGTCCCATGTGGGGATTGAACCTGCAACCTTGGTGTTATCAGCACCATTCTCTAACTTACTGCGCCTTTCCCTAACACTCCCTGTATGTAGAAGCCTCAAATCCTTTTCTGTGTTGCACTTAATTTATACATTCCTCAAACTTTTTTCTTAAAAAACGAACAAAAAAACCAACCAACCTTGGAGAAGATGCACACATTCAGTCTTCTCTTGCTTAGAAACATGTTCTGAAGTGGTACTGTCTTGGGAGACTATATCACATTATTTTCCTGAAAGCTTGAATCAGCTCATGGATTCTGTGTTAAAAGGAATCAGAATTAACTGTCTGGGAGTCATTATCACACGGGATGCTCAAAGGCACAGGAGCACCTGCTTCACTGCCAGACGGGGCTGTTGGCAGGGAGGCTACTCAGGAGGAAGGATCTACCCAGGAAAAGGGAGAAGACCCAGCTGCAAGCCATCATCCTGCTGCAGGCTATGACCTGGTAGAGATCGCTGTGATCTGCAAGGAAACTCTAATAACTGTATTGCAGCCCGCAGGTGCCCACCTCTCATTGGTGCTAAGAATGGCTTTCTTTGTGGTGGCCCCTAACTTGTGGACTAATCTCCCCTTGGTGATCAAGTGGGTGCCAATGGTTGGGCACTTTTGCTGGCAATGAAAAACAAAGTTATTCCCTCAATCTTTCCCAGACAGTTAATAGCTGCTCCTGGCCCCTCTGGCTACTATCTTTGATGCTGATAACTTCCACTGTTACCTTTTGTTCTGTGTTCTTGTTTTTGTTGCCATGTAAAGTGCTTTGGTATTTTATTTTTAAAAAACGAATATTGGAATACAGGTAATATTAATAAATAAGTATGCAAGCCCCGTCAGTCTCCTCTAGACTTTTGCTAGGGTGGAGGCTCCCTCCGGAGCTCATTAATTTACCTGCTTCAACTGCATTAGTTTCTTTGGCTCCAGCCTCCACGCTCAGGGCTATTGGTGGGCGTCAAGTTACTTGAAGAACCACCCCCCCCCCCAGGCGAACCTGCCCATTCTGGGTCCTAGCAGCTGTTCAGTGGTGATGCTAGGCTGTACTTTGTAAACCATAGTTTGCTTGTTTGGAGCACACACTTTGGTTTGGCGCCTGCACTACAGTTAGGACAAACCATGGCTTGGCAGTTGTGTCTAAACCAGCCTTTTTAGTAAGGTTGGGTTGTAGCCAACTAAGTTCTACTCTGAGTAGACGCATTTAAAAGAATGACCCTGTGCCAGCCATGCCCATTTATTTCCAGGTGTCTCTTCTGAGAATGACTGGTGTTAGATACAACCGGCATGCTCAGGTTATTGAGTATTTAAGCTATTATCTGATCTGCTTTCCCTATTCAGATCCTGGATATATTCCCCATTGTCTCTTGTTCAGGAGTGGAAATGAGCCTGGCTGCTGGCTGGACACGGATGGGAACTTGCAGCATGCCAGCTTGCCCAGCAGTGGTCTGGCTCAGATAGAGAACCTACATAGTAGTTGGAACCTCTGCTCCTTCCTGGCTGTCAGCTGGACCATGACAAAAGCAGGCATTTACACAGACTTTCTCCTCCTCTTGAGTAGTCCCATAAGATTAGTAGCCCAGTGCATCTAGCAAGTTACATTGCCAGCAGCGCCATAGTTCGTGTTTGGCTTTGCTGCAGTTCTGGGATCTGGCTGGGAGCCCAGGCAACTGTCATCAAATCCTCCAGAGTTGCAGCTTTTGAATGCTGGGGCCTGAAGGCTCTGCAGGAATGTTGGGTCCCTTGGGGTCATGGGCAGCGCTTGGGCTCAATAGGAAGGGAAGTGTCCCTACTTCTCTCCCTTCAGGGTCGGTTTCAAGGTCTTCTGGGTATGGCCAGAGCCTGAGAGATCGTCCCAGGCAGTGAAGAGATGCTCTGGCCAAGCCTGTTTATAAGAAATGGTGATAATAACAAAAGTGTGGAGGGAGAAAGCTTGCATCTCTGGGCCTTTTCTGAGTGCTTGTCGGGGTCTCTTCAGATGAAAAGCTCATCTTTGTGGAAAAAACCAATTGGAGTGTTGCGCAGACATTGGTTTCTCTCGGGCGATTAAGGGAAGACTTGCTCATCAGTGGCTGATTGCTGCAAGCATCTGTATTATGTAGATGAAATTAATCAAGGCTAAGGGTTAAAGTTTTTCCATTTGTTCAGGTTTTTTCTTCTTCTTTGAGAAATCATCTGGAGTAGTTTGGCAGGGAGGAAAATTGCTTTAAACGTTGTTATTTCTCTCCCCCCTCCCCCTTTCCTTCTGAAGTTTTCCAGTCTCAGTAGAACAAGGTCTAGATTCTTAGCAGCGGCGTTGATTGGACAAGGCCATTAGGAAGCTGGTCCTTGCCATTCTGATGATTAGAAGCAGCTGGGTGTTTTAACGTGTCCGGTTGCCACATTGTGCAGGTCGCCAGTGCTTCTGGTGGGGAGGGCTATGGATGTGGAAGTGGAAGAGAGGAATGCATTAGGAGCAGGATGAACATGGGAACTTATGCTGATCTTATAGCACGTCACACTATAATTATCCATCAACTCAGTATTGTCTACTCTGACTGGCAGCTCTTAAGCAGGGGTCTTTGGCATCTCTTAGTGCACTCGGCTGGGGAGAGGAACATAGGAAGGCAGATTATTGATCCATCTATCTCAGTACTGTCTACACTGACTAGCAGCAGCTCTCTAGGGCTGCAGAATATATATCTTTGCATTAGCCCTTGAACCAGAGCAGAATACAACAAAATACCTACATAAAAATTCACAAGTTGCAATTAAAATTCATCCATAAAATGTATGCATAACCCTAGAACAAACAGAACTTACAGAGCAGATAAGCATTACTGTTACAAAAAGGTGACGTCTAGAAATTGTGTCAGTGGTGCATTTTACACTCTCCATGGCACTTTATAGCAATGGAATTCAGGGTTTCATGCAGGATCCTTTTCAACCCCGCCTGGAGCAACTGGGGGTCAAACTTGGGACTTTCTACATGCAAAGCATAAGCTCTGCCACTGAGCTATTGCCAGCACCCTTCTCCTCAAGGAGCTGTGATGATGAATGGTTGGCAGTGGCAAAGTGGGCAAGACAAACATGACTTAGGAAAGTGGGGCCAATTTGGAAGGAGCAGCTTGACAGATGGCAGGAGTCTTGCTCTAGGCAGAGAGAGTGACATGGGCGAAGATGATGGAAATGGGAGTTTAGGAAAATAAACACACAGGGCCACCAGTAGAGAATCCTATCAGCTGCCTAGAGCAGAACATGGTACAAAGTAGGTACACAGGAGGGGATGCACTTGGGCACAAGGAGTTGAAGAGCTGGAACAGCAGGGGTGCGAGACCTTTTCTGGCTGGTGGGCCAGATTCTTATATTCCTGCCCCCCCTCTGGTGGGTCAGATTTGACAGGTGGGTGGGGCCACACACTAGTCACATGCTGTTGTAGGGACATTAGATGTCCCAATTGTTGGGACTTCAAAGCATAGAGTGGGGCTGTTTGAAAGCCCCTTTGCAAGAAAACTCACACTGCTTCTTCCAGCTACAAGAAGCTGAAATATGGAGATGGAGAGACAGAATATGTTTAAGGGGTCTGTGACAGTTCTTGGGGGGGAGGGAAATGCATGTTTACTAGAAGCCAAAAACATTTGTTGTCTTCTGAGACAGCAGTGTGTACATTTCAATACAATATTGATCACCAAGCTTTGACTTCTTGCCTTAGTGTGCAGGCTGAGAAGCTTCAAGAGCACCTTGCTTAGAGTCGGTTCCTAGCCTCTGTACATGTTTCAGCAGACTGACACTAAATAAAAATAAAACCGTTTTAAAGGTAGCAGTCATTGTTGCTTTCCACGGCACAGAGCATTTTGATCTCATTGGGGTCTACTGAACATCTGGAGAACTGGAAAGAAGAATGATTGGTTGCAAGCAAGCAGCAGCCAGTTCCCATTATTTTCAACTAGCACATTTAGATTATTAAAAAATGTTCTAAATGTTTTTGGATTGTTTTAAATTACTTTTAAATGTTTAAAACATGTTTTTAAATTTTTATTTCAAATAGTATTGTTTTAATGTTATGATGGTTGCCTGAATGGGGTCCTTTGGGAGGAAGGGATACAGGTTTAACAAATGGGTACAAGTGGATTTTATTTTTAAAAAATAATGGCTACTGTTAAGAATGTTATGAATATTGCCAGCAAGTTGAAGAAATTCCAGACGTTGGAAATCCTTGTCTTTTGTATTCTGCTATGAGAGCACCGGTAATTCATTTACAAGTTCACTTTTCCCATTAGGGAAGTTGTGTTTTAATCAGATGTAACGTTGTATTCTGAATGCAGAGCACAGTGGAGTATGTAATGTAACTCTGCATATACAGATGGTGATTTCTGCTCCCTTCCTCTCTCATCACTTATAAATATATTTAGAAGACACAAGCACCCATGAAGGATGAAATGTCAAAAGTTGAGATTAAATGTATGAGGCAGAATACTTCTCACTAATATTTCTCTCTCTCTCAAATATATGATCTGCATGAAGGGAAGGCATGGGGGGTGTGTGGAATTAGCTTTAGGTCTAATTAGTTTCCTCTGAAGTTTAAATTAATTTTGGCAATTTGTGATGCAGATTAAAACACTTTACACCTTTTTAGTTCTCCAGACAAGCCCTGTCAAACTGAAGTGCTGGGGAAGTGAAAGCTCAGCAAATGTCATGGATAGTGGAATTGAGATACCAGAAGCTCCCCAACTTTTTTCAGTCTTAAGTCCTTCCGTATCGGAAATGTCCTGAACTCCCCCTCACCCTTTTTGGCAGGCAAAATCAGAGTCTAGTTTGAAACTAAGTCTAAGCCAGAATCAAGGTAAGGATGGTTCAGTTCTGCAAAGTGTAGTGAGTGAGAGAAACTTCTTTTTCCAATCTCCTCCCCTGGCTCCTGAAATTAAAGGTGGATTATTTGTTTTGGCCAGCTCAAACAAAGGCAGCAAAATTTTCTCGCTCATATTTGGCTAAATAGAAATTTCAGTGAACTTTCGAGGTAGCAATACTGTACTCATCATCTTCAACCAGCACATGACGTTTTTACTTCAGTGGTTCTGAATAAACCTTGTAAACCTCTTTGTCTTTTGCGACAGGAAGGCAGTACCAATATGATATTATTTCAAAGGATTATTGAAAGATCTTTTTAACCTAATATTTCAAACTGTCAGTGGTCACCAGTGCCTTTTTTGTCTCCTTGAAGCCCAAGTCATGATTCTCACTTTGAAGTGACTATAGCTGATGAAGATTGCAGTGACTGAGGCACTGAGGTCAGAGAACAGCAGAGAAGAGATCTCAATGCCGCTGAATAAGGGCACTGATCTATTCTGACCCTGCACACAGAAAGCTAGCTCCCCCCCCGTACATGCTTCTTTTCTACATTTGGGGGGGGGAGGGAATGGGTTATTGATTGTTTTAGAGTTCCCCCTTCATTCTGAAGGAGTTCAGGCCTGGAACCAGGTTGTCTTCTGTCAATGGGACTGCCGCTCTAGGCTCGGCCTCGCTTCTCACTCTCAAGGAGGTTGTAATGTATATGGTTTGATTGATTTGTGCCGCGGCTGCAATGTTAACATGAGCAGGATCCTGTCCTCAGATGTGGGCTTGGACTCCGGGCCTATTCCAGCTGTCTGATCCCATTGTTCTCCGCATAGCGGGTTGCTAGGGGCAACCTGGAACACTGACTCCGAAATTCTGTCAGTAAGTTCCCAACTGCCAGGCGAGATGAGAGAGTTGAGCTCGGAAGCTGATGGCTGGGAGGAGTAATGTGAGTTAGCAGTGGAGATCAGGCCGTAGTTCAATGGTAGAGCGTGTGCTCTTCATGCAGAAGGTCTCGGGTTCACCCTCTGGTATTTCCAGGTAGGGTTGGGAAAGACTTGTGCCAAAAGCTTGGGAGACCAGCTGCCAGTTGGTACACACATAGCCCAGGGATGGGGGAACTTGCAGCCCTCCATGCGATCTTTGGACTCCCATCTCCCAGCGTGGCCAGGGGATGATGGGAGTTGTAGTCCAGGGCCACAGGTTCACCACCAACAGCCAATGATTTGCCTCTTGTGGCCAGAGTTGGGCCTTCTGTGCAGCAGGGCAATGCCAGCTGCTTCCTGTGATATGTTAATGGTGCATGCACATTCACCCGAGAGATCGCAGCCACAGAGATAAGAAGAGTTGTTCCGTTGCCTGGAGAGTTCACTTCCTGGTTCGCATGGAGAAGGCGTTTTCAATGGAGCCCAGTGATGGAAGTGCACAGCTATATTGTGCCCCAAACAATTTTTTCACCCGGGGAAACCGCCCCTGTGGCCACCCCACCCCTATGCTATGTCACTGGCACAGGCTGCCTGTTTTTAGAGGACTTCCAGGGTGTGTGGGTGTCCTCTTTTACAGGTGACTCTTTGATTTGGAGGTGTCTCCTCTTTGAAGGGCTGGCCAGCCCGAGTCCGGTTTAAATACAAGGGACCTTAATAAGGGAGCAGTGGCCTTGGAGTTCCCTGTCAACAGTTAGCCCCTCATTACATGACTATTTCCTGCTATGATGAAAATGTGTTGTTTAAATTACAGTGATTAATTCTAAACGTGCATCTATACTTCTAAGCATATGCAAATTTTGTGCAAAATCTGACTCTCTTATTTTTATTTTTATTTTGCATAAGCAGCCACCCGAATAAGTACGTATCTGAATGATTAAGGCTGGAATGCAAGGAAGCTGTTTCATGTGTTGACTTTATTTATAAATGAAAAAAATCACCACACTCTAGCTTGCCTTCCTGCCACCCTCCCCTCAGTTGGTGACACCTCCTTATCTCCGATTCAGAACAAAGTCAAAAGGTTGAAACGTTCAGGGAGGGCTTGGGTTTGTGGCATCACTCGGTGGCATGGTGTTGTGTGGTGGCCGTGGTTTGCACTCGGGGAAGAGGAGGAGGGCGCTGACATCTGCTTAAGCCTGTCATGGTGGAAAGAATTGCTAAGGCAACAAATGACTTTTATTCCCTCATGGAGGGGAACATGTATAACGAAGCAATTGAACTGTCTTTTCAGGAAAACATAGATTGCCACAGTGAGACTTAATTTTGTGCTTTCCGTTTTTTTGCGCCAAAGAGCTGCTTTCTGAAACAATTTCCTGCCTCGCAATGCATCTCCAAGCATTAAAATGTTGTTGCTGTGCGTTTCCTTGTCATTACTAATATTTCTTTGACCAAAGTCACTGAGGCAAAGTGATGTCCCCCCAGCTTCCCCCCTTCCTTCTCAGTTTCCGAAAGGAAGTCACTTTCCTTCCTCCCCTTCTTTCGTTTTTTGAGATGTTGCATATCAAATTGATAATTGCATATGTGTACACACACACACACACACACACACACACACACTCAAAATAATTGCCTCTCCCCCTCCTTTCCCCTGTTCTCCCCCCTCCTCTGTGACACTAAATGCTTGGCCCCATATTAAATCAAACACTGGCGTGCAAAAGGCCCCCTGACAGGCCTGCAAATGCTTTAGTTACAAGGCTGCTTCAGCCAGTTCTTATTTGTAAATGACAATTTTCTACAGCAAAATATATGCTTGGACTTCAATTGTAGAGCCGTGGATTGCAGCCAGGAGAGGAATAATTGAATTTTAATGCTGCTCGGTTTTAGGGTGATTTTATTTAAAATAGAGTGAATTAAGTCACTGAAAGATAGTTAGGCTTGCAGTTTGGGGAAAGGGGGTGAACATTTGAAATTGGACTGGTGTTTAATTTGTTCCATGCTCTGCCTAGGGTTCTTTGGGGAGGCACGGGTTGTGTATGGCAATACTGAAAATCTAAGAAGGCTTTTGATCATGGCTACATCCCAACATGCAATTGTGTCCCTCGTTGTCCAGTGGCGCCTCTTGGCATTCCCAATTCAGTATTATTATTTTTCAGATATTAGGGGTAGATGCAGTGTTAGGACTGTGAGAATGTTCTGGGGCTTGATGCTTGCTGGAATTCTTTCCCATCAATCTCAGGTGCACAGAGGCTGGCTCCGGCACTGGTTTTTGAAAGGTTCTCTGCACATGCACAGAGGCACCAACTATGTTCACACATAGTACTAGAGCAAGCTTTGGTGCTCCATGGAACTGCTGCATTGGGCTCACATGCTCCACCTTCCCCTCTCTTCCATGCAGCTCAGAGGAAAACTTCAGGTGGGGTGTGGGGAATGAATCCTTGCTTCCAATAAGCTCTGATAATAATATCAATGCACACCCCTTCTTTCCAGCCAGGGGGTCTTTGGTCCCATGGCTGCTGATGCACTTGTGCAGCTGGTGGATTTTCTGCTTCCTGTCCCCCCCTCCAACTCCCTTCCTCCAACCTCTGGTGTCCTTCAAGCTCTGTGGATGGAGGAGGGCACTTAGTCATTAAAGGGAAAGTGGTCTCTTGCATCTCCCTCTGTGTGGGTGCCTGTGCTTTGGTGGGGGGAAATCAGCCTCCTTTTCTCTCCTCTCATGCCAAAAGATCTCATGCCACAGCCTCCAGCTCCTCCTTCCACCACCAGGTCAGGATAGTATATTGTGGTACTGACTGCTGAAACTTTTGTTCTTTGTGAAATGTTTGCATCCTGGCTTCTTGTCTTTACTAGTATGTGCCTAGAGCTTACAACTTCCTTTTAATAAGCCATTGTCTTCCATGCCATCTTGGTATGTCAGCAGCTTTTTGATAAATACATGCTCTTTCCTTTCCCTAGCTCTGTCTGGGATTTTCTTTCTCTCTTTTTGGCTGCTGCACTGGAGGGGAATATGATTATGGGGACTCCCAAGAATATATAGAGGGGCCATATGGAGTTTCACTGAAGCTGTTAGCTCAGTAACTAGGGCTGTCATCTGATTTTTAAAAATCGTCTTTTAATCAATTTAAATCTGCATAAATTTGCATTAAGCTGTCTCAAGTAGGAAGGAAATAATGTTTTTAGATTGTGCATATATATTCCATAGTACGTGCCATCCTAAGAGAGGCATTCCTTCCTCGGTGAGATGGAATGAGGAATGCCTCTTCTAAGATGGTGCCTGCCATTCACAGCTTTAATTAGTATTAGTTAAATTAATAAACTTTTTTTAAAGTTGTCACCCAATTTTATTAGGGATGCCTTTTTAGTCTGTTTTGTTTGATTAATTAATTAATTCTAACCAATTAATCAGTTAAAGGTTGCAACCCTGTTCTTTCTTCCTCTTATTGAACACTATCAGTTTGCTCTGCAAGGTCAGAATTTGCCTGGAATCTTAACTGTCTGCCATTTCTTACATGGCTTTTTGGTGTACTCAGGTGTGTGTCCATCATTGGAAAATAAAGTTGCCAAGTATGACAGGTACATTTTCAGCAATTTTCACTTTACAGTATACATAAGAAGGGCCCAATTTGTAGCAAAATCAAGCTAATAAATATCCCCATGCATGGTTGCTTGTGGAAAGTAAAGGCTGGCTCCAGACAGGCAGGAAAAAATCTGTAAAAAGTCTTATGCCCCCGCCATTGAGACCATTGAAAAGCTCCTAGTGGGAACTATATAATAATACATGCTTCCTTCCTTCTTATTTTCCTGGGCTGGTAAACTTTGTAGACTTAATTGCAAGTTTGGTTTAATTGGAATTTGTTGAAAACTGCATGCATGTCTTCTCTGTATAATGTTATGTGCATTTTGAACTGGAGTATCAGAGTTGTGCCTTGGAGTAGATGTGGAGCCAGAATGCCAGGCCAAGTCATCCAGCAAAGGCTTTTATTACCCAGACAAGTTCTAGCCTAAACAGGAAGTCTTTAGAATCCTTGCTGTTGAGGAGAGCCAATGGACACTTGGAGTGTTAGGAGTCAAACCTGTTCTTGGGGATTTGTCAGTGCCCAGTGTCCATATTATAGCCTTGGAGGCTCATCACACCACAGAGCCATGGGTTCTAGGCCTTGCCGTTGCTGAGATTGGGCATGCCTGCCGATTGGACATAGAGAGTGGGGCTTCAGATCTTTGCGTACCCAGATCACAGCTGCCCTCTTGGTTTTCTTCCAGTCTGTTTCCTGTGCTGACAGGAGAACCAAACTACAAATTGCCATTCTTTTTAGATCTAAATCAGATTACATTTCTAATATTATGATAAAAGCAAAATGCATGGGTAGGTTCAAGAAAAACAGAAGAAATCTTTGGACCTGTTGATGCAGGCAATAATCCTGGGACAGCAACCTTTTGGCCCATCACTGGGTTTTTGGAGCCAAGGACAAAGGGTAGTGTGGTTTCCTCCCAGAAAGTTGAAGGTGGTGAATCAGAACCAGCGTTGCTAGTGGTATGCACCTCACCCAGCTATTGCAAATAAGCTTACAAAAGTTTAGGAACAACAACAACAACAATCTGTGGTTCCCTGCTGGTAGGCCAGGCTGAGTAAAACATTGCCTTCTAGCATGCAGATTGGCATTGGAGAGTTTAAGTGAATCCTCCTTCCCCCATGATCCAGCTTTGTATTCCTTCCTCTGTGGCTAGTAGTATGGACAACCAAGTAGGCTGGTGGAGGAGGAATGGAGACATCTGTCCCTCCTCCACCATCACATGCAGTGCCTTACATTCATAGGTGATAGGTCAGAGCTCACCCAGATCTCCATGCTCTGGTTCCTTGCAAATTTGTCAGGGTGTGACTGTGGTATGACTTGTTGTCCCTCACCTGAAAGCTCTTGCGTTCAGGACCAAGGTGCTGGGGTTACCGCATGTGTGTGTTCTCCTTGTCCTGTAAACCCTTTTCTGACTCCTGAAGTGAAGAGCATCCTCAGCTCAGCTAGGGAAAGTTTGTGAGCTTCTGTCGCAGCTAATGTCTTCTAGCAGCACTGTTTGCAGCCAAGGCGTAATTTTCCCCTTGTTGCTTCTCCTCTTGAATGCCTCCCACTCTGAGCTGCCTAAGCCACACACAACACGATCTCACTAAAATTAGTTTTTAATTGATCCTCAGAGTAACAGAATGCTCCCGCGTGCAGCGCAAGTCACAACACATTTGCTGCTGTGGCCAAAAGGCACTCCAAGTTGTTTTGGACACCTGTTAAGATTTTTTAATGCAAATCTTTTGTGATCTCGGGTGAAGTCTTTATTGTTCTTTCCAACCTGCTCTATTCTTTCCCTCCTGCCTCGCCAAGCTTGGAAGCTCTTTGTGGTCTGTGCACAGTCATGCGTGTGGCTTCTGCAGAGCGGCATTTTGGAAACGGCGGAGGCTTCAAAGAGCCATGCAGCAGCCCCTGTCCTCATCCTGTGTGCCTTGAGGGCCCTCCCCTTGGTTCTCTTTTCACCACTGTCTGAACAACATGATGAGGAACTGTCTTTAGAAGTTTTTCCTCGCCTCACAAATATTCTTCGGAAAATAATTTACCTCAGTTTTAATCCATTTCCATCTCCTGTATGTAGTCCCTTCAGAATTCAAAAGGGTGAGAGAGTGTTGGGATTAGAGAGTTGTATCCAACTATATTCTACTTTGAATAGGCCCAAGTTAGTCATGTCCATTAATTTCAGTGGGTTTAAGCTGAGTAGGACCAACACTGGAGACAACTTGGAGAGTTTCCCCTCAAAATTTATGTTTTACCTTAGCTTAATGGACCTTATCCATTGTGTCAGTAGCTATACAGGCTCCCCTCCCCCCTCTACCCCAGTGTTAGAAACCGAGATATGAAAGCTAGGAGCTAAATGGCACCTTAAACCTAGGTTATGGACGCAACAACGGAATGCCTAGGTGCACTTTTTATAGCAATAATACAAAGCTGAAAGTGAATGAACTGCAGCTAAAATATGACGTTCATTTTTCACGTGCTCTGGTCCTTCCCCTTCTCAACTCCCTAGTATTCTTAAGAGGGTCTCTTCTCCAGTCTACAGAGAGTAGCTAGAAGTGGGGAGGCCAAAAAAGGTCCTCCTTTCCTTCCACTCTGCAGTTTTAATCTGAAATCTTAGGCGCAGTACTGCGCCCAGAGCTCGGAAACTGCTCGCGCTGATAAAATTCCCTGTCGCAAAATGTGCCTAGAACAATGGGAGTTCCGAACACTGTATATCCCTCTTGTGTTTTTCAAGAGCTGCTAAAAGTATGTCTGCCCACCCATGTCCATCTTACAGGCAGTGCTCTAGGTCCCCTCTGTTGGTTAGCATTTGTGCAGCACTTTGAATATACTGACTACTTTTGACAGGGCTTTCTGCCATTTTTGGATGTCCAAGTATAAAACATGTGCAACAGGGAGAATGATCCTAATTGCTAGGATCTCTCTCTTCCCCCTCTGCCCCGGGGCAATGTGGAATATTCATTATTGTACCTGTCAGTGCATTTTACGACCTCGTTTGCACTTCATTCTACTGCATGTATAATAGACCAGCCCATTGTCAGAACTAGTAAGGTGTAGCAGTCAGTGATACGGACTGAGTTCAAATTCTTGCTCAGCCAAGAAGCTCACTGGCCATCTGCTAATGCGCTTCATAGTTGTTGTAGTAATAAAAAAAAGTGGGCACTCATGCTGATAATTCCCAGGCTGTGCGCTGGAGCACACCAATGTGACATGAGAGGGTTTGAAGTGCATGCAGAAAAATTAAACCCTTGTTCCTGTATGGGGCAAACTGTAGTCAAGTCCAGATGTTTTGGGACTGCAGCTCCCATCACCCCTGACTATTGACAATCCTGTCCCAGCAACATCTGAAGGGCCCCAGGCCCCCATCCCTACCATATCAGATGCGCCTTTTTTGAGCAGGGAATCCTATGTAGCATTGCTCTTTTCATTCCTTCAGAGTCATACCTGTACTACAGCTGACATTTCTAAGAGATTCCTAGAAGGAGATGCTGGGAGACAGAGTGAATGGTTATATCCAGCATTCTTTAAAAAAATAAAAAGTAGGCCTGGCTGTTATTACTCTGGGAGTGGATTTGAGAAACTGTGAATCTGTAGTTTAATAATTGCCATGGGCTGCCTCTGGGACCTTTTAGGCCAAAATATGGGATTTAAATGTTTTAAATTCAAAAATATATTTTATCAAGAGAGGTGTTCCTTCAGGTTTTAATCCCGGGGGGGGGGGCGTTCCAGGTATTTAAAATTGATGAGGCACCCATCCTGAGCAACTTGGGGAGCAGTTGGTACGCAAGTGTTGATTTGTTTTTAAATTATGGAAATTGTTGGAGGAGGCCAGTGTGTTTGTGTGGTGGGGAGGGGAACTTCTTTTGAGGCAGCAGCCAGGCTGCAGAAACTGTTTGAAACTTGGCTGCAACTTATTTTTGGTTTTGGTTTTTATATGGAGGTGAGGTAGTGGGGGTGAGGGAGCTTTCTCAAAATGAAAATGCTTATTAAAAGAAAATACCCAGTGGGCACTGGGGTTGGTGGCTGCCTAAACCCAGCCATCAAAGCAGTCTTAACCAAACAGCAGTACTTCATATAATTGAATTGAACGTGCATTCCTTTTCATGGGGAAAGAGATTTACCCTTAACTGGATTAAAGGGATAGCATCTGAAAGCTATGTCTATGACATGCATTGTATTTTTGTTTTTCTTTAATAATCTGGGGTAATGCTGTTTTTTTCTTTTTCTTTTCTAATTTCTTACAGATGGTCACGAGAACAAAGAAAATATTTGTAGGTGGATTATCAGCTAATACAGTAGTGGAAGATGTAAAGCAATACTTCGAACAGTTTGGCAAGGTAAGTTCCAGCATGAGTCAACATAATTTACAATCTGAATTTATTTGTGAGAAACATGGTTTTTTCTAATGATGGTCAGTTTTGTGTTAGCAGTGACGCAAGTCAACAAGTGCTGCTTTCAGTATGTTGCCAAAGAGCCTCATGCTGTTGGAGAAGTGGTGATCTTTGCGTATTTCTGCAAGCCATCAAACTAGCATGCTGTTCAGCACTACAGTGATTCCACATCAGGCACGATGATGCACTCTTTTATCTTGCGTAATGTAAGATGCGGAGGATAGGTTTTTGGTTTTTTTCATAGTAAAGTGTGTGCGTGTAAAACACTGAGTGAATGAATGAATTCGTTTTAAACTGTTCAGTTTAAAATGAATTCATTTTAATCTGCTTTCATTTTGAACTGTTCAAAGAAGGGCTGTGGCGTGTCACTGCCATAGCACACATGTTGGAGAAGTTTTTGTGAGATGACTACAGAACTGCAGAGTTAGTTTCCTTTTTCTGTAGGGGTGTGTATCATGGGGGGAGCAGTAGACATCTAGTCTAATATATGGTCCCATGACAGTCAGTAGAGCTCTTTTTGTGAAAAGGCTATATTCCTTCCCCCAAAATGTGGCTGGTCTGGTTTCTTCTGCAGGCTTTAAACGAGTGGACCATAAGAGTTGACTGGGTAGCAGGTCACAACTGTGGGCAGGACGGCATGTATAGGATGCGCTGCCAAAGAAAAACTCTCACTCCTCTCTGCTCCCCTTTTCCATAACCTGTATTCCATATATTGATGTCACCATGGCATGCTTTTCTTTGTTCTTAAAAGTGGAGGCAATGATGTGGATTGGAGGCAGAGAAGTGGATAGCATGATGGCACTTGCATATGGGGAAGTTCTGAACTAAATAGTAGAGTAGAGAACTTGACACGGGGATGCTAGTTTTGGTGCCAGGCTTGTGAACCGGATAATTTATAGCTGTTCCCTGTATGGGACCAGTCCAGTGGTAGTCTATTCCTCAGACCTTCAAACTGGTACACAAGCAGGAGGATTCATGTGATGCAGTGCAATCTTGTGGCCCTCTGAGCCTGTCCAGCTTGGATAAATGTTGAGGGCATGGCCATGCACATAACTTACAGTTGCTTGTAATTGCAAATTATATTTATGTTATACTTGCCTTTATATTTAGACATACACACATACATCTTAGCAACCTGGTGTTGGATAAGCTGATCCTCAATCAAACATTTCTTACATTCTATTGATGTTATCCAACAGACCTCAGTTCAGCCGAAAGGTCCATGTAGGTTATGCTGTGATTCTTTATTTTCAGTCCTGCAACAGCAGCTGTTGATAGAAGGATATGGAAGTATCTGGAAGCCAGATCAATTTCAACATCTTTGATTAAACAAAAGGTCTGAGGGTGGAGATGGGGTCAATTCTTTTGCATGTCTGCAGCTCTCATTCATTTTAATCATAGGTGGCTTTGCCACATTTGCTGGAGATGGTGTATTTTGGGTGCTGACAGATCTGAGCCATGGGATGAAGTTCTCTTGT
Source organism: Podarcis raffonei (assembly GCF_027172205.1). Classification (NCBI taxonomy): domain Eukaryota; kingdom Metazoa; phylum Chordata; class Lepidosauria; order Squamata; family Lacertidae; genus Podarcis; species Podarcis raffonei. The sequence goes on along the minus strand of NC_070616.1, from coordinate 7,889,910 downwards.
GTAAGCCTTGTGAAGTATCAACTAGCATTCTTTTCCACAACTTATTTGGAGAAGTAGTGATAGAATGTGCTCCAAGTTAATGAGTGGTAAGGGGGTGCTATTATATTTTGCAGGCCAGCTCTTGATTCCCGTGGGGTCTGTTAAAGAGAAGGAAAGATTCACCACTATTTTTAATATTTATTTTGGGTGTGAGTATGTGAGCTTGGTGCTGTACAAATTACACCAAAGATGTCCCTGCCCCCAGAGGGCTTTTAGGCTGCACTTGTGCAGCTGCCATCCATCTCGGTGAAGTTTTACATGGGCAAGTTCCAGAAATTGTATCCTGTATTTTTAGGGTAGCCTTTGAATGCCTTGTTTTGTGTACACCTTCCTTTCATGGTGAGGGAACTTCTAAATAGTTATTTTGCCGGATTGATAGTTGTTTTGCAAAACCATTCATTTTATTTTTCAATGATAATCTTCGATTCCGGCAGGATGATGTTTACAGCCCGCTGAGCCCTTTATTAAAGGATTATGGCAGCGTTTGAATGTTTCTTCCCTAGTTATTGTCAAATCTGCCAAACTCCTCCATCTAGTTTTGAAGTTAATAACAGTTTTGCCGCATGCATGTTTCCCTGTTTCTCGCATGCACCCTTGAGGAATCATTTTTGTTTTGCCATCTGGTGGCTTCATGCTGAGTCTGAAAAATAGACAACCAGGCTGAGATCATCCAAGCGTTTTAGTGGGTTTTGGTGCCTCTTTGAGATTTCTCTCTGTTAGTCTCTTATAAGGCCCTTTTTCTTTTAAACCATGCCCCCCTTAAAACAACAACAAACAACACTTGTTTTATATTGCTATCCTAATAGCTGAATACATCCCATATCAGCAGACCTTTTGGAAAATACCAGTTTTCAATGCTTTGTTTATAATAAGAAGAAAGGCTGTCACCTGATTACTAATATCTCAGTCTATATATCTTACGAGTTTTTAATTTATCTGGGTTGATTTATTGTGGATCTTCTTTGCCTTTCATAGATGAACACATGTGTTGTAGCAGGCATCATATTAGAAGAGACATGCCTCCCATGAGAAAGGAGAATATATCTTTTCAGATGTGTTTGCCACCTGCCATTTTTAGAAGTAGTTTTGTAAAATGTTTTAAAATGGGTAGCATCTTTCCAATTGATAAAAATTGCTTTATACTGATTAGCCACACTGATTGGTCAGTTTCATGTAGCTGCCCCAATAAATCCTGAACACTGCTGTGTGTGAAATTCTCCCTCCCTGTGGAGCATCCAGAAGTTCACCATTTCACCTTTATTTTAGAACTTCCCCTGTATTATATGCAAAGATTGTCAATCACAGTATGTATAGAGAAAGGGCTACTCGGCTATTATCATCATCCCCTAAAGGATTCCCTCCCCCTCCCCCCCCACCCAAAAAAAAAAAAAGCAGCCAAATGAAGGGGAATGGAATGGAATATGAATACAAATGAAATTTGAATATAAGCAGGGTACACCTGCTGATTTACTGAAACCCTCTCAGAAGTTGAGGGTTGTTTAAATGCTAGCCCTACTCAGACGATATTGGACTTGACTAACAGGTCCATTAATTTCATTCAGTGTAGTGTGAGTAAAACTTAATTGGTCACAACCCTCAGTCCACAGCTCCATTAAGTATATGTAAGTCTTGCTGAAATGAGCTGGATTGTGACCTTCGAGTTGGGGCCTCTTCAGACATTCTTTTTTTATTGACTTGGAATGCCATATCTCAGGCCTAAGATCTTCGTCAGAATTATTATTATTAGCTTTTGCCAGTTTGGGAGAAAAATGAACATGAAACTGAAATGCAGCTCACCTTCCATGTTGATAAAGTAACTGGAGTAATTCTATGAACTTTAATAGGGTTGCTCATTTTATTTGAGAGCTGCAGTTTCAGATACAGCATGGGTATAGCCACAATTGTGCAAGGAATATATGGGAAGACCAGGGATAAAACTGAGAATCCCAGATTTTACTCTGACTTCTCCACTTTTACCTCTATACTTCAACTAGAATACACAGAAGCACTTAAAATTTGCATATATCCATATGTGTATGTGTGTGTAAGTAATATACTGCAATAAAAAAGTTGCCAGCCTCTCCAAACTTGATTAAAGCTTACACTTAAAACATCCTAAGACCTGAATGTTCTGCTTCTTTTAAAGCTGTAAGCTGCTGCTAATAAAAGGGATTGTTATTTTTCCTCACCCCACCCCTTTGTAGGTACCACTTGCTTTCCAGAAGTCCTGTGAAAGTAACCCAGTCCTTATTTTTGGAGACTTGCAATTTATACTTTATATGGTGAGCTGTGTAATTAGTTGGGAAGACTTATGCTTAGTCACTGGTTTATCCTAATCGGCTTTGGCTTTTCCCAACAACAAAGTGAGCTTATTTTGCTAAGCTGAAACAACTCTGCTCCCTTTGTTCCTGTCTTTTTATTGTCTCATTCCTTTCATTCTGTTTTACTGCCAAAAGTTTTGTTTCATTAGGCTTACGAGTCATTTCCAATCCAGTGGGCTGCTACAATCAGGCCTTTATATACCTCAGCTGCCCTGTTTCCCATGTCCTCCTGGGTTTGTGTCAAGATGCAGCCCTTCTTTGTGAAATGTTAACTATTTTTTAATTTTTTATTTTTGCTTCTAAGCTACTTTTTCACCTTACAAGTCCTTGGAAGTTGCTGATCTCAAGCATTGGGATGTTATACCAGAATATTTAGGTCATACATGCCATTTTGGGCAGAGAAAGGTTAAGCCACTGCACACTTGGAATGCTAAAAGTAGCTGGAGTTTCAGGGCCGTTTAATTGTTTGTTTGTTGCTCCGGTCATGCAGAATCTTATTGGAGAAGGGCTGTGTTCAGCTTTTGCAGCTGCAGTCTTCAGAATCGCAAGGTGTACGATATTATTTTTCACCATGTGTAAGCAAGATGGTGGGAATGTAAAAAGTGTGTTGTAGCTGCCTGAACTTTTCAGATCTGAGTGTCTGAGAAGTAGTGATGCATGCGTTAAGCCAACTTAGTACATCAATGCACTTTTCTGTTCTCTGTGTGTAATGGTAAAAGTAGTAATAAAATAAAATATAATAAAATACCTGTACTACATTATCTCTCTTAAAAGATCGAGGATGTTTTAATACTCAATAAAAGACTCCTTAAGCATTTGTTCTTATTCTTGGACTTCAGGCATTTCTCTTGAAAAGTAGCCAGGCAAGGCATGTTAAGTTTGCTATGTGCCTGCCTTAAAAGAGAAAAAAAACCCCTCAAGTGGACAAGGCTTTCAGTGTCTCTTCCCACCCCCCTCCTATCCCAAAGTGAGAGATTGAAGGTGGGATGAAATTTAGCACCCAGTTAAATTGTTAAAGTCTTGAGCAAAGGGTGCTTGGCCAGCAGTGCCTTAGTGTTTATTCATTATGACTTCATTCCTTCAATTGCATTTTGGTGATATACCCCCATTTTGTCATCACAGCACTGTTGGGCTGGGTGATTTGCCCAAAATGAGCTTCGTGATCAAGTAGTAGGGAATTTGAACAGAAGCCTCTTCAGTCACTTTGATATACTCTCTGCCACATAGGCTCCGTTTTTCTGTGCCCCTGGGCTGCTTGAAAAACTATTGCTTGTTTGCTAGTGTAGATCAGATCTACCTCAGTCCTCCTGGCCATAAATAGTTGAGTAGAATGTCCCTTTCAGAGGCAGATTTTTTTTCCTACTGGGTGCAAAGAAGCATGGGATAGCCTGTTCTTTTCAGCTGAGAGGCATGGCAGTGGTTGCTTCCTAATGAAGTCTCTACGGGTGAGGCGAATGCAGGAAGAGACTGTTGCTGTTAGGAGAAGTAGGTGTCTGATCACACCCGTAGATAAGGCAGGAAAGGATTGATTGATTGCACTTATATCTCACCTTTCCTCTAAGGAGCTCACACTCTTGTGTATAGTTTTCCCCTTGCCCATTTTTATCTTCACAACAGCCAGGTGAGATAAGTTAGGCTGAGAATGAGACACTGGCCCACATGGCTGAGTGGGGATTTGAACCCTGGTCTCTCTCAGATCCTAGTCCAACACACTAACCAGTGCATCATGCTGCCTCTCTAAACTTTGTCCCATTAGGTCCTTCCTGGGTGCTTTGAATCTTAAACAGAAAAGAAACAAAGGATTAAACTTGCTGTTTCTTTAGGTGTGCCTGAGCATAGCTTGGGTTTTATGTTGCAAGAATAGTAGAGTGAATGCCAAAGTGTGCTGTAATCTCCAAAGAAAATAAAAATGTACTCGCCTGTTGTTAATGTTTTTAATACATCACACATTTGAATAAAAAGCAGGGAGCCAGCAATGGCCTGTTTAACCCAGCAAATGCGCTTGTGTATTTTCAAATTGTATATATGTGCAATCCGCAAGAATCCCGGGTGTTGAGGAATGTCCCAAAAGAGTGATAGAAGTCACACTATTAGTTGCTTTTTTCAAGCCCTTCTCTTTTGACAGCTGTGGAAATATCACCCCATCCAGACAGGAGATCTCTGCCTCTTTTGGCATGGATACCTGGGTGTGAACAAGTTAATGATCCATTGGAGTATTAAACACTCCAAGGTTTATTTTTCCCTGAGGCCCCAAGGGCCTCTGAAGATGTCATGATAATAGGATTGTTAGCATGAGAAAAGGCAATATTCTCTCCATGGGTTCATTTCAGGGGGATTTGGCAGTGCAACCTCCTAACCTTGGCTTCAGCCTGATGCCAGTTGGTGAGAAGGGTTGTGATCCTCCTAGCAGTGAAGGGTTATTTATTCTAGCATGGGCAGGCAGATGGAATGGCACATTTCCTCTGCTACACATTGAAATGTAGATTTTTTTAGTAAGTAGGGTACACTGAAGCTTTTTTTTATTATTGTTCCTCTATTCAGAAATCTTTTTTTTAAAAAAAATTGACTACTTGTTAGCCAGTTACAATTTTCAGTGCTGCATTTCAAGACACTATATTTGTAAATTAGTTGCATTCAGAGTAATAGAAGGTCAGGTCTTGACTTAATCTGAATTTGTAATAATCAAGAGTACCCAAAAGATTTTAATATGCATTGGAGAAAATATGTTGGTGCATTTTTGCATGTCTGTTGCTAATCTTCCCTGTGCCTACAGAAGCCGGCTGGAGACAAAAACTTGCATCTCATTTTATTGTCCTACTTTGACTCTGGATGTATATTGTCCAGTTAACTTTGAAAAGAAACCCATTTTGAAACAAAATTATTCCAGTCTACTTTAGAAGGCAGTATTTACATATTACCTTTAAGGAATGGTTTATAACCATTTCTGCCATCACCTCCCAAATGCTTGTCCTTTGGTGGATCTTTTTAACCAGTATGAGAGGCATATTGGGATATGGGAACATAACCAGGGATGTGCCCAAGAGTGGCAGTAAGATCATGGTGGGCGAATCTAGTCTATTTCGAAGCTTAGACAGAATCAAGAGAGCTTCCTTACACGAGTAGGTCAGATGAGATGATGTGGCACTCCTTAATCCCTGAAAAAAAGCTTCATGGGTCTGAGCAACTAGGAGTCCTGTTCATTTTGGCTACAGGCTACCTTTGCCATGCTTAGCCCTGAAATTCACATGAGCCAGATGGGGCAAAAGTGACTTTGCATGGTGCTGCAAGATGTCCAGAGGCTGAGATTCCTCCTTGTCAACCAGAACTCCAGAGTTGAAGGCACTAAAATAAAATCTGATACATCCCGCTTTGAACTTTTTCAAGAAATAAGACTTTTTTTAAGGGCAGGAGGGGAAGGAAGACTCTTGTCAAATAATGCATTGTGTTGGATAATGACACAAAACATTGTTGTCACCGTACCAAAAAAATGTTAACATCCTGAGTAAAGTGCTTGTTACTGTTTTTTGGTTTTTTTTAAAGCAGACCATTTTTGGGTCTGAATACTCAGAAGAGCTGGGAAGCATTTAGAATATCCCTGAGAGATGAGTGTTCCTTGGCTGTAAGGAGAGGGGTGTGGATAAAAAGCACTGTACTGCGGGAAATGGGTATAATGACACTTTTTCCTACATGCAAGCAAATGGCCATAAATCGGTCACTTATGACCTGTTCAAGTGCCTTTCTATATACAGTCAATGCTATTGTCTAAGGCTAGAAGGCTTTTAGGCAATTGCAAACATTATCTCCTCTCTGGTAGACCTAGGATGTAGTGCATCAGCCACATGGCTCCATTTGGGGGACCAGCCAGTCTCTGGCAAATTTCATTCCCCTTTTGAGCATTTGTTGTACTTTTATGTCTCTGTCTCTTCAGTGGCTTTATGATAAGACTGTTAGGAAATGTGTCACAGCAGCACACACCACCCTCATGAGGGATTGTAAGAGAAAAGCCATGCCTAGCTAACTCTGAAGGCTCCAGTCTTGGTCACTGGGTTTCCTTCCCCAAATCTGTCAGAACAAGAAAGGCACCAACAGCCAAGAAAACCTAAGCTGCCAACATTGCTGCTGTGATGCAAGCCTTTCCTCTCTTTTATTTCTCCCTTCTGTCTTAGCGTGCCTAGGGATTTAACATTTCTCAGTGGGATGTGAGAGATGCACACAGCATATACACAGTACATACAGACCTGCAGAAAAACAGTGGGTTTGCCAAAGTTGCCACAAAATTTAGCTAAATAGAGGTGGCAGGGGGAGGAGAGAGGACTGTCGGCTAGCAGAGCAGATGCCCTGCCACTGAGCATGTGCAGAGAGGAACAGCAGCAACCTCCTCTTGCCTCTCTTTCTGGGCATTAGTGAGAGGTTGGAGAGAGAATGGCCAGTGTGAACAGTGGCAAGTACGGGGGCCCACATTTAAGGGGGATACACAAGCCCCCCATCCCAATTCTGGAACTCCACACTGCTATTACCTGTGCTAATAATCATGACAGAAATGCACGCATACCTATAATTTGCATGCTTTAAAAAAATCATGATTAATTGTATGCTGATAGGATCATTCATATGAAAAGGGAGACAAGGATAAAGTAGCTCAGGTAGAAAACTGATCAGGGTAATCTAAAGAGAAGGTGGATTAGCTTTCTCTTAATCTGAAACAAGTCTGCAATTCACACAGTCATGCTGGAGTGTCCCAGTCAGTGGATGTGGTCTTTCCTGAAGTTGCATTTGCGCTTAATAGCAGTTAACGGTGCTGGTAGATTCAAATTACTTTTGGACATGTCTCTTTTGGTTTTTGAAAGAGAGTTTTGTTCGGGAGGTGGAGTTTTGGCATATTTTATAGGCCTAAAATTCACATATCCTTTTCCTGGAAGTTGTGGATGTCTTAACATTTCTCTCCTAACTCCATGCTGAAAGAGAGGCAGGTGAGAAATGTTTGGGCTCGTATAGTGAGGTATAAGGGGACTGTGGCCCCCCTAGATGCTGCTGGACTATAACTCACAGTATTATCTGGACCCATTTCTGTCTGGTTTCAGGACTGGTCATGGCCCTGAAATGTCTCTCTGTTCCATCCAGGAGAAGTGCTGGAGGTGGTGATGAGCTGGATTAGGGCCAATAAATAGAAGCGAAATCCTGATAAGACAGGGATGTTACATGTCCTGAGTGCTCTTGACTAAGAATTGACTAAGAGCTTGGGAGATGGCAGTTCTGTGCAGGGTTGCAGTCCCCAGGAGGAGCAAGTCTGTAGTCTGGGCTACTCATGGATCCAACATTATTACTAGAGGCTCTGGTGTCTTTAGTAGCTAGGAGTGCCTATTTCCAGCTCTGGCCACTTTTGGGCAGAGATAGTTTGGCCACTATGCTCCATGCACTCTTAGCTCCCATATTGGATTATTTGCAAGGCACTCTCAGTGGGGCTGCACTTGAAAACAACTGAGAAGCATCGACTGATCAAAAAGGCAGCAGCCAGATTACTGGCTGGGATTTCATTTAGAACTCATATAACCCTCATTTTAAGAAGTTGCACTGGTATGTTGTGTGAAGAAATACTGCCTTTTGTCTTTTCTGCAGCTACTACTATCAGTCAGTTTGTATTCCTTAGGGTTCCCAGATGCATGTTTACTCTCAGGCAGGGAAAGGGCTGCTTTTCCTTAAACCCCCTCCCCTACAAGGTGCATTGCCTTGAAATAAAACAGTTTTGGAGTATGGTTACGGCATACTAGTATTTAGCTTTTTAGGGAAGCTAAATGTGCTCTTCATACAAAACAACATGACAGTTTTGTTGCTGTGTATTTTCCACCCAGATCTAGGACGTGGGGGCGGCCTGTTTGATGATGAACCAGGCTGTTTCAGAGTTCTAACTACACTGTGAAAATGGCTGGCTCCAATATCTCTGTATGCCATATACTGGAGTATATCTAAATGGAATTGTGTTGGCATCTTCAGATAAGTGATCGAAGATCGTAGAGGTTTAGCCTGAAAGTCGCTTACCTTGTGCTTATTTAAAGTATGGCTCATTGTCTTGTTTTCACAAGCTGAAGATTTGCAATAGGTTATTTTACAGTCTGCTTGATGCCTGAAAGAAATGTTCCACAGGTGAAACAATAAGAGAAGCGAAAAATCTATTCCCGCTAGCAGGGCTTTGATTTCAAAGCTGCACTAGCACAGTGAAGATCATGATTTTGTGTCAAACATGATGTTTATTTCAAAATAGACCTTGTAAGCCCCTTGATCTTGGGATGAGCTGAAGCTGATAGGGTTGTATTCTTTGCCAGAGGTGAACACTTAATTTTCTCAACAGCATGTAGTGGAATCAGCTTAAGGGTTAAGTGTTCTTTCCTTTTTTATTTTTCAAGGTACCCAACGTAAAGTAAAAAGGGACATGTGCCCTTTGCTATTGACTGTCTTGTTATTAATTGCTGATAAGATCACAGTGGGCATGATTCACCAGTGACTTCTTCTAGGGAGGCCACTGGAATTTTTTCTCAGGCAAAATGTGAAGCAAATTTGAGGGTCCTCATTGGGTGAAACATCTGCAGAAGTTCAGAAGGCACACTCCAAACGCTTGTGATATTTCATTGTAGTATTGGCTGTGTAATTAGTACACACAGAACAACATAAGCTACAGAAGCCAGGTTTTACCATCTATGTTATGACTAAAATCCACTTTAAAGAGTAGATTTAAGTAATTTGAAGCTTCCATCTCTGTCTGGATAGCATCTGAGAAATATTAATTCTTTCAGCTTCCCTAGATAAGCCTAGAGTTCTTGGGCTCAAGTGGGAGGAGGTATTGCCTCCCGACTGAACCCTATTGAATCTTATTTAAAAATAGGAAGGTTTTGAACAATTAGAAAGTACATACTGAATTTTCTTCATAAGCACACACTTTCCCCACTGTTCAGAGGGTCAACTACTTCCTTGTTTTCCAGAATGGACCCCCCAAAAAGGGCAGTGAAAACTTAAGTCCTCCACCCTCCACAACAGGTGCCTGTCGTCCATCTGAAGATAGCTGCCAACATCTGGTGCAATTGCCTCTCCAAAAGCTGTAACAAGGGGGCCTGCAGTTCAAATGCAGAGAGAGCATCGCCTCCTTAATGATAACAAGCTGTTGGCTTCCCCTCGGAGATGAATTCATCTCACAGATGTTTGCTTAGTTTTGGCAATCTTATCACTTGTAGCTTTGGTGATTATGCTCAACTGGAGACTATTACTATAAAAGAATAGTTTGAACTTACTCCATTTCTATGCTTTTTTGTTGTGTTGTTTGCTTCCAAAATATAATTTATATCAAAAACGGTAATGTTGATCCCATTAGCCAAGTACCCTTTAGGACATCTGCAGGCCAGTAGCTTCTCGACAGTAAGCGCTGGTGAATGTCTTTCATCCATGCTGACATTTTTAATGTTCCCTCTTCAGCAATTCTGTGGTTTCAACCCTTTGTTTAACACTACTTTCTAAGCAATTACTTCCAGCTCCTCCTGTGAATGATCCTTATGACCCATGGTTATATATGTGTATGTTTTTGCAACCTGTGAATCACAAAGGATGCTCTGGCATCATCCTTACAACAAGAAGGCTATTTGTGATGTTGGTAATGGTTATAAAGAACACACGCAGCTCTTTTAACATCAGAAGTTGCTTTGTTTTTTATATTGTTTGAAAACCGAGATAGCAATTTGGTGCCACCTAATAGGCCCTGTTCAGTAATCTTGCAACACTTCACTTTTGAATCTTGCTTTTCAGGGCTCCCCCTCTTACACCCCCCCCCCCATTTCAGTGCAGGCTTTTTGTTCAAGTGCCTGGGTTTTAACTCTAGTAAACAGGACCTATTTTTGGAAGCTTGTTTATGGCCTCTGGTGACTCAGATGCGGCTGAAGAATGTGTCACTGATGGCGAGGTCACCATACATGTAATTTCTTGGCCCATAAATAGATATTGATCCAAAGAGCTGGTGACACCATTTTTGCATTGTAATACATTAGGGAGGGAGAACTGCAGGCCACGGGCTTGTCCCCTGTCGCCCTTCATGTTTCTGCCTGGCCCCTCGCAAACCCCCCAAAGCCTCAATCAATTTGGTATAGTGCCATCCCTGCTGTCAGCTGCAGGAAGAGGTGTTTTATTTATTTATTTTTAAACACTTTATGTATTGCCCTTCAACCTACTAGATTTCAAGATGATTTACAAGGGTATTAGGGCATGACAATTCAACAGTGCACATCACAAACAATACTATCAGTGGATAAAATATATTAAAAAATATAACAATATCAGCCAGCCAAATCTCAATAAAAATGTGCTCTTTTTTTTGCCTGGGACCTAAAGATTAACAATGTAGGTGCCCCACAGATTTCCTTGGGGAGGACATTTATTAACTTGGGTGCCCTGGCTGAACTGTCCTCTCTGACGTTGAAACCTGTCTTATATTGGATGAGAGGCATACATGGAGAAAGGCTGTCAGTCATTATAAAGAAGAGCAAAATAGCATCTATATGTTTAGATGAAATACATTTGTGTGTGCTCAAGGCTTCGGTGCTTCACATTATCTCACTAATCCTTGCAACAATCTTGGAGGGAGGGCCTTTGCTATCGCAGTATTAAAAATGGTGGGCTTCGTCTGAGAGAGAGTGGTTTCTTGGAAGACAGTACAGCAAGTAATAATACTCCTGTGAGATTGGGGACTCAGGACCTCATCTTTTAACCACTACTACACTAAGGTAAGGCTTTCCTTCACGGAAATAATTATGATGTCATTTCGGGGGAGAACGTGAGTTTTTTCCTGAGTATAGTTTAATTGGGGAGGCTGGTACACCTCCTTTGAGCTTGCAGCATTATAATTATGGAGACGGGCTAAATGTTAATGCCCATCATAAAGAATGTGCTGCTCTGAATGTCTGTTACTGATAATTATTTCTGATGAATAAACCAAAAGGACAAGTATGTGCGAAGTTCATATTGCAGCTTTCAGGTTTTATTATATGCTTCTCCTGAAGGGGCAATCATTGTGGTGCACCAGCTGGTTGTTTCTGTGGCCCGACACTCCCAGGAGATAGTTGATGATAATGCAAACTTGAACTAGCAGAAGTGCCAATGTGTTTGTGGGTATATTTATAGATACATTGTTTATCAGGTGAAGCCACCCTCCGCAAGGGGAGGGGGACTTAGCAGCTCTGCACAGAGCCATGAGCTCGTGGAAGGCGACCAACATCCTTTGTGCTTTCCCATTAACACAGTGGGGTGTTGAGCTCCAGGTGTTGCCCTGCCTATTTCTGCTTAAAAGTGAGGAAAGCAGGGACAAGTGTGCATGCTGAAAACAGAAAGGACCTATTGACTACCAAGATCTGCTGGTGAGAAGACTTTTGCCTGCAGGGTTAAAATACATGTGCCATGTGGCATTTGGGAGGTTCTGTTTTTGTATGAGTCGTGCAAAGCCCCTTCTCTTAGGGTGGCGGGTCGTAGTTCCTTTGAACCCTCCCTGTTTCCTTTCACATGTGAACTCTCTTCCCCAGCACACACACCCAGGTCCATCATTGCCCCCAAAACACTAGTATTTTCAGTGTGAGTACTCATAAAACCTGCACCTGCCATCTTTGAAAAAGAATTCTCCCTCCTCTCACTGGAGGGAATGCCTCTTCTTAGACAAGGCCTTCTGTAACACCTGCTTGCTGGCAGCATTTTTTATTTATATACAGATATAATTCATAGAGTTAATTAGTAGAGTAAAATTCATTACAAATTTATCAGCCAAGCTCTCTTTAATCAGGTGACAGCCCTATTCAAAAACCGGGTTTTAGAGCATTCTGAGCCAGGATTATTTGTGCTCTGACATGACATCAGATAGAAGGGGTTGGAAGGGATTTACATTCAATAGTACTGAGCACAGCCCTATGGCATGGTCACTTAACCCTTTGTGGCATTGTATTTTCAGTGGGCCATGCTGGTTGTGGTCTGATAGCGCCACCCTACCTGCTGTGTGAAAATAACTTGTTGGTGGTGTTTTGGATCTATAATTTTGACAAAGGCATCATTACTTATGCCAAGCTTTAAGAGTTGCTTATGGATTCAGTTGTTTTCTATTCCAAATAGCCAAAAAAAATTCATCAGAGTATATGGGGGAAGGAAGGTTGACCGCTGGCATTTGTGAACCTCTCTGAGATCTACAGATGAAGGGCGGCATACAAATTTAGTAAATAAATAAAAATCTATGCAGCTATACAATTCCCTTACTACCCCAGAGCAAAAAACCTGGCTGCTGCTTGTTGCCAAGATTTTCCCAGATCAGGTCCTCTGATGCTTTTAGGGGAGACACATTGATGCAGTGTTTGGGAGAACAAGTCCCATAGATGTGATCATAGGTTTGTATAATTTATGTATTTATTTATGTTGGCAATTATGTACCCCACTTTTTATGCTAAGGGCATTCTCAGGATGGCATACAGCATATAAAAGTAGGGGAATTACAGTTCTGAAAAGAGCAGCAAGTTATGCACAGTACCTGTGAGAGAGCACAATAAAAAATACACCAGGAACAGGGAAATGAAAGGGGGGGCATTGTCTAGGGGGCTCTGGTTAAAGAACGTTCACCAAAATAAAATGCTCTTAAGAGCCTTCTTAAAAAGGGTAGATAAACCTGATTTTTGATGCTGTTACATAATTTAGGCAGCACAATAAAAAGCCCTCTTATCCCCATCTGCATCTTGGCTGGTGGTGGGGTGGGGTGTAAGGAGGAAAGAGACCAAGAAGGACCTAAAACTGAGTGAAGATGTTGAACAGGAAAGAGACTATTCCTGATAATTGGTTGTGGTGTTTTAGAGCGTTCAAACAAGTCACTTCTCTCACGCACACAAGGATATGTCAGCTGTTTGTCTGTCTACCTTTTAATTTGTGGGAAAGTGTGTTTTTTGTGTGTTCTTGCTCATCTCCACTTAAAACCAATGACAGCTAATTTTTGTCTGGCATAATCACGTGTATGTACTAAGTAGAACAGTATTAATGAAATAGTATCTTTACTTAATTTATGTATGGCTGGAACATGGATTATGCAATTTGAGCAGAAAATTGGATAGGTTTATATTGCTTTGCTTTGTTTTTGTGATAAAGAACTTCGCAGACAGAAAATTACTCCCTGTTAAATTTTTCAGGTTTTAACCAAAGATACGGTATGTCTTAGGAGATCCGGTATATATGTTCTTTCTTCTATTTGCATCTTATTATGGATTACTGCTGCGTGCACTTGGCAGACCCACTTTAACTCCAGGCTTAGATTTGCCCATTTATTTCTCTCTGCAGTTTAAGAAACCTTTTCCACGTAAGGCAAGTGATCTAATAATAGGCCATACTGTGGGAGTATTTGGCTGCCAGCAGTTCATAAAATCTGGATTCGTTTACTCCAATGGGTCTCCACTGGCCCCTCCTTGGCTCCCGAGGAGCTGATTGTGTCAGAGGAAGAAGAAAAAGGCAGCGAGAGATTAAATGCACCATGATTGTAGATGCAAAGTGAATCAACACAAACTAGGCAGTCACTTATTTTTATTATTTTGGTTTGGTTTCTGGCGCTCTGGAATTTGACCTTGTCTCTTAATGCTGTGAGTTCCTGACTATCAGTCACGCCTGAGACATTGTCAGGCTGAGCCGCTCCTTTCTGAGGAAGAGCGTTCCCACCACTCATGTGACCTTGTGACACTCATGCTGAAGGTTGAGCATTCCCCAGGATGCTGGTGGTCTTTCCACACAGGGAATTTCAAGGGGAGGGCGCTAAGGCTCACATTGATTCTTTTAAGTGCTCTTTCATTCATCTCTTTTTACCTTTCCTGTGGCTCAGCTATTATTAGGAGGCTCTTGTTTTTGTTTCCATTGGTTAAGTATAGTGAAACCATCCCTACTACCTTAATCTAAAATATATGAGTGGCAGAGAGAGGTGATATAATTGCTTTTGCTCTCATTAATGTTCTAAATTTTCTCTCGTGTTCATGTGTCCTTGTAATCTCCAAAGAGTAAAAATTAACCTTTGCATTTCTCCCTGAAATCTTAGAATTCTGCTGCCAAGAGAATAGTCTGTCACACCAGTAACAGTTCCAATGAAAATTTGTCTTCCTGCTGCTTTCTTTTTCTTTTTTCTAAATTATCCTAAGAGCAGCCTGTGTTTCTCAGCTGTGACACCTAAACTTCTCCTCGCTTTGACCCTGTGCATTTTCCCTGATTGCAGGAGAGGAATAGGGAATCTGCTCTCTTGAACACTGATCCTTCCTAATTAGTAAATGTGGTGGTTATTTGGCCGCAACAGCTGTCTTTGACATAAGGCTCCAGCAAGTTCCAGCTGTATTAGACTTCTTGCTTCAAGCAACTGCTGTTGAATGTGAGAGCTGCACAGAAGTAGTGCTGATCTGCTAGACTACCTGACCTCACCAGTGCATTGTTCTCATACCTGTAAAGCCATTCGTTTTAAAGATTAAGAGGCTCCCTAATTATGGTCCTGGACCCATTGCTGCAATGCAACATAAGTTCAGACGGCAGCAGTTGCAAAGCATTTCCAAGACTGTGTGACTACAGGCCGTATGTGGGGCTTTGTATCTGAAATCGTCCAGCTCTGGAGTAGTCTTACCATTTGATCCTGCTGAATGTATAAAATGGCTTCAAGTCTCAGGAGTGTACTGAGATTTACTTAACATCAAAAATGAGATTTGCTCTAGTAAGCATGAAGACTGCCTGTTAGCACATCTTGCTTTTGTTCTGTTTCCTTGTGACTTTTTGGCTTACCAGATAGTTTATTTTGTTATAACAATCAATCAATCAATCAATCAATCAATCAATCAATCAATAAATAAATAAAATAATTGTAACCTATATTTTGGCTTTTCTTGCACCATGCTGCTCATGTAGTTCCCAAGCCGCCTTTCCATCCTAGCACTGACCAGATCCAGACCTGCTTTTAGCTTCAGAAATGTTGCTGCATCATGTGCCTTTAGCCCCAGACTAGAAATATGGTTATGGAAAACAGATGTGTGTCGAATAAGCACTTTAAATGGTGTACCAGCTTTTAGTTTCATTGATAGGCAGCTCTCCATGCCTTTTTAATCAAGTGCGTTTAAATCTGCTCAAGGGATGGACAAATTTGTCAATTTATGCATTTCTGTGTGCACATATTATGCACAATTTTATAAGTAGTCCCCTCCCCTAATATTATAATGCATTTTTGTGAATTATTTTCACTGATATGCATATTTTTATATACACAATGCCTTTTTGTACTTTTTTGTTGTTGTTGTTGTTGTTGGAGAGCCGTAGCACAGAATTTGGAGAAGGGTGAATCTAGCAGACCATAGCTACATTTTGGTTCATGTATTTATTGGTTTGGGAAGCATGAATTTGTTTGGGAAGCAAACAGAACAAGTTTCTTCCCCATCTTTATTCTGCTGCATAAAGGTAAAGGGACCCCTGACCATTATTCTGCTGCACAGAGATTGGTAATTTCAAGCCACGTTTAGTACAGCAAAACCTGTTGCTTTAGCCTCCCACCCACCTACCCTGATGTGCTTATTTGACTTTCGATAGTTGAATTTGTGGGTTATCCCAGAACATGTGTACCTTTCTTCACTACAACATTTTATATCTGCTAAAACGATTACAGATTTTTTAAAAGACTCCCCTGTCAACTGTGGAGTGTTGTTGAGGGAAAGGCAGCTCTTAATTCTCTCTACTTCCCCTCGACTTTACTCCCTTCTGTGAGAAATGGCCTACTTAGTTGAGGTTCTTTTGATGCAGTTGGGTGAGGTCAGGTCAGGTCAAAACACTCGCAGTGCAAGAAATGCAGGAAACAGCTTTCTGCAGGATCTGAACTGTTTCCAGGCTGTTTTTTAAAAATGGTCTGTCTGTATATGTTAGTGTCTAAGTGGTGTGTGCGTGTGCGTGCATAAAATACATGTCCTGCTCTTCAAAAATATTTTCTCCCACAATGGCATATTTAAAAGTAAAATTAATAAAAACGCCACAACATTAAAGCTCCAAAATAAAGGCATATAGAAGCAGCAGAAAACAAATTTCAGAGGGAGTGAAACTATTGAAGGGTCGAACATTGAACCTGCCCTTTTGGGGTTTTGTGTCTATAACTCCTGTGTAGAAAAGGCTGAACCTGAAGTTACTACTTGTTCGTCTGATGTCTCCTGGATGGTGCTGCAGCTTAATGCCACTTCACTGCAATAGTCTTTTCTCATTATTAATACACATAGGGGTTTTAAAAGATACAGGAGGAAGTGAGAGACCCTGTTGTTTCTCCTCGACCTCTCAGAGACTTTTGTTATTATCCACTATGATGTTATTCTAGTTGGACTACCTGTATTATATATTGTCTGTATTAGGCATTTGTTTCAGAAGGTGGAACTGAGGCATCACAGCTGGTTCCTTGGCATGTGTGGATTTTAAGAGGGTATTATCTTGTCCTTCATTCTCTTTAACATCTGCATGAAACTACACAGTCTACTTGTGATGTGTCAGACATTTGCTGGAGGACTGTGGCATGCAGGGAGCTGTACGCTTGTTGGATCCTCTGCAAGATTTTGTAAGCAAAACTTTTGTTTAATCTTAAGGCCATTTTAACAAATTAACTTGCAGAGGATTTGAGCGCTTGCAAAAGAGTACCATTGTGATTGGTCCAGCAATTTTTTTTAAGATTTGCCAATGTTATCTTGGAAAGCACCAGCAATATGGGAATACTTCAGATGAAAGCAGAAACAAGCTTCAAGGTAGTATGTTTTAGGAGCTGTTCGGGCTTTAATTGAGAAGCTCTGGTCTTGTGCATGTCAACTGTGTGGCCAGCCACCTTGGCTACAGATGGGGTAGGTGTGGAGAACCTGTTGCTTCTTCATATGTTGCTGAAATTCAGTTCCCATCTTTCGTGGCCATTGACCATGCCTCCTGTTTAGGCTGCGTAACTAATGATAGTCTTGCCTGAGTGTTGCCATGTTCTCCAGTTCTGATCTCTTGTTTCTCAGTTCCTGGCTCCTGGTTCCCACTTGGCAGCTCCCTGTGGCTCAAAGCAGTACTGAGGAGGACTGACACAGTGGTGGTTGGCCATTGAAAGAAGGTAGAGTTGCCAATCTCTCTGCCCATTGTTGAGATACACAGAAGGGGGGCGGGTTCAAATAAGCTTGGGCATCCCAGTAAAGGTGGAATGGTCACTTTCTCCCTGTTGACTGCCTTTAATGAAACAGCAGTTCTCTGGTTAAAGCTCTCCACTCCTCTTGCACCACCTGTGCCAAGAGCCACTAACCTCTGTAGCAAACAGTCCCCTGTCCCCTCTGCCCCATCTTAGCAAAAAGATGGTGCTTGTGATAAAACACAATGGCAAGGTGTGTTTTATATCTCCCCTTGTCCCTTATCCACCACTGGTAGGATCACATGCGGTGACAAGGTCTTGTATTTCTTAGATGCAGCACAAGCCAGCCCCCCTCCCCCCCCGGCAGCGGAATTTTAATCACTTAGATGCAGAGCCTTGATAGACTGAATCAATTTAATTTCTGTTGCTTGGGACTGGAAAGAACGGGATGGTGGCACGAGAGAAGGTCAAGGCAACTTACTGAGTAAACAGTTTGGTTTATAAATGTGTCCAAGAGATTCTGTCCCACCCCCAGTCTCCCCCACTCCCACCCCTCTTTTGGTTTTTTTTTGTTCTTTTTTTTAAAAAAAGAAAATCTCATGCAGACAAAACAAACATGGCAATATCCCGAGGAACGCTGAAAGCCAGCGACATGGTTCTTTGCTGGAGGGAAAAGCTTATTAATCAAAGCACCAGCTCCGAAATGCTTGAAATGCCTTTTGAAGCAAAGGTCCTTCTCCCACTGGGGCCTATGGAGTCCTTTGATTTGCTCCCAAGGAGAGAGGCTCCTGTCCCTTTCTATAGGTGAGGGCTTTAAGGTGAACATTTTGAAAGGTTTCCACACTTTATAAATATCACTTGAAAAATACTCATTCAAGTGCCTCGGAAAGGGTTCGGCCCAGCCAAAATTCCTATTATCTAATTGTTTACTATTGTGCTGGATAGATTCTGCTTGGCAGAAAGCATTTATATTGCATTTAAGGTCCTTCTACAAAAAAAGAGAAAGGCTTTGTCCTCATAGCAACCTTGTGAGGAAAGTATCACATCCTCTTCCTAGTGAACAATCCAATGTACTGGACGTTCTTTCAGGATCTTTCAGGGCTGAGGAAGCTCAGTTTGATACTTCTGATTGGAAGAGGCCAAGGTTGGAAGAGGCCAATTACTTAGTTATTCAAACCCTGCATTCGGCAAATATAGTGGGGTTCAAACCTGGGCCTGGCAGAAATTTAGGACTGAGTGAAAATGGAGGAAGACGGGAGTTTTGCAAACACCTTGAAATGCTACAGAGAACCCCCCCTCCCTTTCATTTTTTAGAGGGCTCAAAAGGAGATGAAAGTGTGTGAAGTGGCTACACTGCCCTTGTCCCTAATACATTGCCAAGCTCTGGCAGTAGTCACAGTGCTGGAGGTAGTAGCACACTGATGGAACTGGGGACGGAGCAACCTATGGCTGCTGCAATGGAAGGCAGAACTCTTTGAGAAGTGGGTTGGTCAACCGTCTTAAAGAAGTAAGAAACAGAAGAAAAGACTCCCGGATGTATGGAGTAGGAGTGTATCATGGCTGTGTGTGTACATAAATGTATGTCCTTATCACTAACAGTGCCTGACTGTAGAGGTCAAAATAACTGTATTCATTGTATAGTTGGAAATACCTGAGGAAAGAGAGGGAAGGTAACTTGACCATAGCATGTCCCGCAGGTCATTGTCAAAGCTGGAATAGACTTGGCTTTGGAATCCAGCTTTCAATCTCATTCTGTCGTTGCATGGTTTTTTCCCCTCTGGAACTTGTAAATGTTCAGATAAATGGAATGAATTCTATGCAAATGATTTTTCTCCTTTTAAAAATGGTTATTTCACACCCAGTGTGTGTATTGATCGGCAGAGTCACGCTTTGAACTGTTGGTTTGAGGAGTCTTTACTGTGCAAAATTTATATGCAAGAAGCACTCTAGTAAGATCTCTTAATGTTGGAAGGCCTGGGGAGGCAGCCATATGGATAGCCAAGCCAACCCAGTCCCCTTGCCCTCTGGTCCAGTCCTTTTCACCTCCAGTCTCTTTCCTACAGAGGCATTTCCTCCGCCCCCCGCCAGGTTTGGGCAGGCTGGTGCAATGTTTCAGCTTCCAGATTGCTGTAATCGCCCTGATCTGATGAGCTTTTAGAAGCCTGCCTAATTCTGAAAGGCATGTATAATAGAGGAGCAATGTGAATTAATAAAGCAAACTTGGCCAGCTTTACGGCAAATTTGGTAGCCTGCCATAACCATCAGCCCCATATGTGCAGTTGTAAATAACTACTATGGTTGAATTTCTTTCAAGTTGCCCATAATGATCATAATTATACATAATGAAAGGAAGATTACCCTTCCATATAACCTTAGCCAGAAAGAAATATGGATCCTTTGCCGTTCATATCCAGGTGGATGTGCTGTGTTGCCTGAGAGCTAGCACGGAGCCCTGTCTTAGATCTCAGGCTTGCTAAACTACACCCTCTTTAATTGATGTGCACATGAACTAGTTAACTCTTGTGAGTGTTGGCTATCTAGAAAGGAAAACTATATTTTGTATGGGTAAGACGGGTTGGCTTTAAACAGGATCCAATCCTTATTTCATGTGATCATTGCCTTTGGCTGCACTCTCTTGCTTGGGAGTAAAAGAGCAAAGAGTCTTGTGACACCTTAAAGACCTAACAAATGATTGTGTAAGGTATCATAGGACTTTTTGTTGGTTTTGCTGTGGAAGCCTAACGTGATTACGTCTTTGAAATTTGAATGGAAGCATATCTGTCAATCCTGGACCTCTTTACACAAACAAAGGCATATGAGTGTTGTATAGCAATGATTTGTGAATCACTGCCTTAATTCCTTATTGTTCATGCATATATCATATGCTGATTCTTGTGTGCTCTATGCTTTTAATTTTGGTTTCTTGACAGTAATAATATTGATTGATTGATTGATTGATATATTACATGCAGTAGTGCACTCCTTCCCTTTTCCCATAAAGAGGGTCTCATTCAGTAAAGTCATCTGATGACATCTTAGAATTCTTTCCCTGCTTTCTAAGCATACCATAGCCATCCTCTTGATAATACTAAGTGGAGGATCCAGTAAGCAGTGAAGGGACCCCAGGCTGACACCATGTCAGGTACTCATTGAGGCCCCTGCAGTTGCACACTGCCCAGCCCCTGAACCTGTGACCCTCCAGATGCTTCTGAAGTATAACTCCCATTCATAGGAACAAGCACGAGGGGTATATTTCCCTGCTCACTAAAGCAAACAAAAATGAAGTTCCATTCAGGGGAAGACACCAGTTTCTCCTGCTCTCAGCTTGCTGTATTTCCAGTATGATGGAACAAGAATAAATGAATATTAGGTTTGGTTAAATAGAAGTAATTCCTAGTATGTATGTAGCTTCAGGTAGAGATGATGGACAGTGTCTACTTTGCCCAGTCCAAAATTAATTTTAAAAATAAAACACCTGATTAAGAATATGTCTGAAACACTAACCAGCTTTCTTTGGATTTAGAATAAGGAAAGTATCCCAGACCCCAGTTTCCCCCACTGTACTCATTGGAAGTACATCAAGGCCTATCCAAGGGAGATAGTGTAGAGGACACCATGTGAAATAGAAGGGAATGGAGTAAGCTTGGAGTCCTCTTAGCCCCTTAGCCCCAACATCTTTGGGTATCATAGCAGACCCTGAAGCTTCAGGGACGTCCAGAGCCATTTTATTCCTTTTATCAGGCCTATTTTGGAACCAGTTCACCCAAGCTCCCAAATGGGTGCAGTTCAACTACACCCAGCATTCAGTCCCTGCTCTGATTGAACAGTGGAGGAGTGTGGAGTGTGGTGAACCATTGTGGTGCCCTAGATCAGCATTTCTCAACCGGGGGCCATATGGCCCCCAGGATATTCCAGGGGGGCCACAGTTGAAAATTGCATAAATGGGGGCCCAAGGCACAAGACTAGGGGGCCACAGAGGGAAGTGAGAAGTGAAGAAAACAGAGAAGTGACTGAGAAAAGAAAACAGAAAATAGTGAAGAAAAGTAGAGTGAACAGAGAACTGACCGTGCTTCCCAGTGGATGGATCGCCACGCGAACTTAGCGGCAATGTCGCTTCCTCTTCCTTCTCCCTCCCACTTCCACACTCCACTGCTGCATGGACCAAGTTGTCTGCATCTTGTTTGTCAAGGGCAAGGTGTGTGGCTGCAGAGTGTTTGTGTGTTCTATTTACAAACAAAACATTTAAATAGCTAGCTTTTTACTGGTAGGAGGGGGGCACAGGGAGGAAACAAGGGCGGAAGGGGGCCACAATCAGAAAAAGGTTGAGAAACAATGCGGTGGATTAACAGTGAGGATGTGGGAAACCCTGATTCAGATCTCTGCTCAAGTCTCAGTGAGTCGCTTTTTCTTGTATCAGCATAATGTACTTCAGAGGAGGTTTGTGTTATATATATATATATATATATATATATATATATATATATATATATATATATGAAATTGCGTATATGAGGGGAAATCTCTCTCTCTCTCTCTCTCTCTCTCTCTCTCTCTCTCTCTCACACACACACACACACACACACACACTTACACTTCAAATTAGATAATGGCCCAGCAGAGAACTAAATTTGGCCAGACCCCTGCTCTATAAAGTACTTAGCATAACAGTAATTCCTGCCTTATTCTTCTATAATGGGCCTTGAGAGATTTTTCCTGCCAGTAGCAGTTGGCGCTGTGGGACAGAAAATTGAAGTGGCTGCTCTTGATGCAGGTCAGTTTCAGAACAAACCGGGCTATTTATAATGTTGGCTGAGTGCCATCGTGTTGTTTTTAATGAATGGCCAACACCGTAGACACTTGCATTTTGTATTCTCTGCTGCTTGTGTGAGGATGCTACGCCAAGAGTAATGAGACTCTCTTAATATACGCCCCACGTCAGTTTTTAACAAGAATGTGTTTTGCGGAGAATGTCTCCTTTGCCTCTGAGATTGGCATAGTGAGCTTGTAGGTTCTGTCTCCAATGTGGATTACCTTGGAGCAACTCTGGTAGGAGAGAACTCCTAGTTCCTGTCCAGCTGAAGGGCTGTGCTTGGCTTCTTGCTCATCTCTCCCCCTCCACTTCTTATGGCATGTGATGCAGAAATGCCCAGCGAGTGCGTGGGTGGCCTTCCTGCTCTGTTGCTGTCAGCTAGAACAAGGTGTAATATAAACACTTGTTTAATTGCCACATGTCTCTTTCAGGCGAGTCTTCCAATTTAGAGACAGAAGGTAACATCAGAGACCTGGTTTGTTTTGCTAGCAATTAAACAACAGCAGAAAGAAGGTGAAAAGGCAGGGGAAGCGAATGTTATGCAAAACAGGCATGCGATCAAATTAATGTATGCAAAAGTTTGTTTTTAATGAGAAGCTTCAGCTTGTCATTTGTTTTGCTGTGCGGCACTCACACGCTTGCTGAGGTCTTGCATCAGTGGTTGGGCTCGGAGGAACCTGCTTGAAGAACTGAATAATTTCTTTCCTGGATCAGGCCAGAGGTTGTTCCTTCCCAGCACTCTGTTTTTAACAGCGGTCAGTCAGTGGCTCTTGGGAAGCTCATAGGCTGGGCATGATGACTGTAGCCCACCCCTCTCTGGATCACCCTCAGAAATCGGTATCTGGAGACAAACTGCCTCTGAACATTGTAGGTCTATAGTTTTGTTCTCTTGGCTCAATAGTCCTCTTTGGCCTGGTCTACCTATGCAGAAGGAAGAGAGAAGCAGTAAAATCCTGAAGTGGCACAGCAGAATGCACCAATTCTGGCAGCAGGTTTTTTTGTGCAGTTTTGGGAGCGGTCAAATTTTTGAAGCTTTTGATTCTTGCCAGCTGTTACATACAGTTGTGTAGAGTCTTTGCCTTCCTCCCCATCACATTTGCCTTGACTCTTGAGTAAGCTCTGTAGAGACCTAGTGTTCTACTTGCCTGAGATCTAGATGGGGTTGTGCTACAGTTCAGTCTTTATGGATCTGGGTGAGGCAGCTCCAGCAAGCATTTGGCCGGGGGCAAAGGAGCTTGAATGATGCTGTGTGGGGGAAGAATGAATTGGTAACAAAGAAAGGGGATTGCCCTTCCCACACACCATTCTCCCCATCATAATTGCCTTGTTTGGAGGGTTGAAGGGGGTGTGTGCCTTGGGCAGCCATGAGAGCTGCAGGTTGCCCACATCTGTGCTAGGTGGTCCAATGGAAATTGGCCAGAGGTCCCCTAGCAGATGTCTACTTCCTGCCATCTCTCGCTATATATGTTATTCCAAGCCACCCCAATCCTCCTGCATTCCCTCTTTATGATTATTTGCTAACCTTGTATTGTTTATAACATTCTTGAAATTAGTTTCACCCTCTAAATTTGTATACTTTGGGGACTGCAAACTTTTCAGGGTCACTATCTTGGAAATAAAAAAGGGTTTTCAGCCGTTTTAAGGAAGTGATGAGGGAAGAATGTCTTTAGCCACTTTGAATCAAGAAGCGCTTGAAGGTTCCGTGCAGACGAACTGCAAGGTGTCTTTATTTGAGCAGATGAAACGAGAAGTGTACAGCTCAGGAACTGTGGTAATCAGAGGCTGTCCTAGCCTTTGTGTTAACTGCTGTGTTAACTTTTAAAAGCTGTTTGTGAGATTCCAAGTGAAGGGGTGAAAACAAACGAACTTTCCCTTTTAACATTCAGCAAAGAGTTTTGCCGAATCACCTTGTCGGAAGCTGCTTGAAAGAGGAAAGAGCCATCTGCACCAAGTTTCTGTCCTTTTGCTCCTCGGATGATGCCACGTGTCCAAAAGCAGCAGCTGTTGATATCGCCTAATGAGCCTTTAAGTCAGCTAGCTGCCTTGGCTTCTTTTGAGACACCCTCTTTTGTAGCAACCCAAGATGCTTCTGACTGAATGTACCCCAAAATGTCAGTTAAGGAGTAAGAGGAAAAGGAGCGAGAGAGAAAGAGAACCCCAGAGGGAGTATGTGGTACAGTGGGCTGGAAAAAACACTGTACATATGGTGGATCAGAAAGTGAGGGAAATTTTCTTTTGGTTCACTAACTCTGCTAGGTTGGGGGAATGATGACTTATCAGTGCACCAAATGTGTAAAGTTAAAAACTATTCTGAAAAGAAGTATTGCATGTAAGAAGAATCTGGATACAGTAATACCTCTGGTTGCAAACGCTTTGTGTTACGAGCTTCGCTAACCCGGAAGTTGCTGCTCCCAGTAGCGAACTTTGCCCTGGGATGTGAGCAGAAATTGTGTGCCAGAGGCACACGCAGCAGGAGGCCCATTCACAAAAGCGCGCCTCAGGATAAGAACGATTTCCGGTTACGAACGGACCTCTGGAACGATTTAAGTTCGTAACCGGAGGTACCACTGTACATCTCTTCCAGCATCCCACATGCCACAGTGAGCCACCAGATAGATGCCTCCAGTGTTAGAAGTTAGTCAGGCACCATGTGCATTTTGTGACCAGCTGCAACCGTGTGGAGATCTGTGGGTGCCAGGTTGGCAATTGAGATCTCTGTCTGGCAGGCCCCTCCAGCTTTCTTAAGCAGGTAAGCAGAAGAGCTTATTTACTACCTCTTCTCAGTCTGCTGCCTCTTCTCCCTCTGCCTACTCATCATTGTCCTACCATCAGTGCCCTGGCTCTGAACCCTCTTGCCTTGGGGAAGCGGCCCATGGGGGTCGTTTAACCGGCCCATGGACCCCCACCGCCTGCTCAGGGACCCCCGCTGCCCAGAAATAGTGTTTGCGCGTGTGTGCACGCACACACACTCGGGTCCACCGCTTCGTCTGCGGGACCATGAACCAGCCCAAACCACAAAAACTTTGCCGACCCCTGCTCTAGGAAGTCCACAAGCAGGGCATGAAAGCAATAGCTCATGCTTTTGCCTCCAGCAACCAGTGCTTGAAGACACACTTCCTCCAAATCAGGAGATTTCACATAGCTATCATAACAAATAGTTGTTGGTGGGCCTCTTTCCCTTCATGAATTTGCCTTAATCCCCTTCTAAGCCATCTAAACAAAAAGCCATTGTCATCAGCTCTTGTGGCGGTGAATGCCATGCATGATTTATGCATCATGTTGATCATTTGTTCTCTATGTTATTATTTTTATAATTATATACATCTGTGTGTTTAACGAGATGGCAGTTTAGAAATTCTAATAAACACCAAGAAGCACACTTTCTGATTTGTCCTGAATCTGCAGCAAATCAGTTTTGATACGTTATAAATTCTAGTGCTATGCGAGAGGGAGAAAAACACCCCTCTGCCCACTTTCCCCACAACACGCAGAATTTTATAAATGTCTGCCATGTCCCACCTTAGGTGCCTTCCCCCCCCCTTCTAAACTAAGGAGCCCTAAATGCTGTAGCCATTCCTCATATAGTAGATGATCCTGTCACTGTATTCTACTGTAATAGAATAATTAAATCATGCAGTACTGGCATTGCACATTTTGTGGAACATAAATAAATGAAAGCATGCTTCAAGGATGTCTTGCATGCGCAGTACCTTTAAACAAACAAACAAACAAAACAGCAAACCCTGCATAGGATGATGTAGCAGGATTTTTAGAAACCTGGCACTGGAGCTGCGTAAATAGGGTTTGTCCCTGCCTGCCCCTCCAGGCAACCTTGAAGCCTTCTGTTGGCACCTTCCCTCTTCTGATGTGTGGCAGAGTGGTAGAGATGGGTAGGTGAGGCTCACTGTTGTGGCTGCCGGTGGGATAACAGCCCCTTATCTTAGATCTTCTTTAACTTGGAGGCAGGAGGACTTAGTTTTGGATTGAGCTGAGGATGTGATTGAGAGAAACAGGTGTTTTTAAGAACATCTGTATAGCTTAGTAAACTATATTTTATCATAGGGGGCATTTAGAAAAGACAGTTTTGGGGAGGAGCCTGGAGGATTATTATTATTTTAATGGCAACAGAATCTAAAATGGATAGGAATTTGTAAAGAGGGTCATTCTACCCAGCACCAGATGGGGCTTATGTGGCCCTCCAGATGTTGTTGGGCTCCTGGTTCTCACCAGCTCCTGTCAGCATGCTAAATGATAGGGATGATGGGACTTGTAGATGGGCATCATCTGTAGGGCCACAGGTCCCTCGCCCCTGGGTTAATCCATCATTTGCTCCCAAATACTGTCAGCCACATACCTCTGGGCATTGACAAGCAAAACACAAAGGTGATGGAACCGTGATATGGAGGTTCCATTTAATTGTCTTGACTTTTACTTTTACAGCCATCTGAGAAAGTGTCACATTGCTTTCTGAGGACCAAGTTTGGGAAGATTTTTGGGTGCATGGTGTAATTTGTATGGCATTGCAGTGAATATAGGACAAAACAGTGATTATCAGGTTTTATGCTTAGCTACGCGCTACCTCCCACTCACATCCACCCCTTCTACCCAGTTGGTTACTTGTAGTATTCAGGATCCCCACAGGCTGCATGGTCAGGCTATGTTTGGTGCCTGTGGGTCAAGGACAATCATCTATTTGAAGGGCTGCCTGGTCCAAAACTGGTTTAAGGATGGAAAGGGAGGGGAGAGCAGAAGGGGGCGTTGAAGATGATAATAAGTACTTAACACCTGGGCAGGAGAGCAAGCAGGTACACAGGTCACAGTCTTCACTGTGATGGTTAGACATAGTCTCTGTTTATTAAAATTATAGTAAATGTTTCTATGTACAGTATATATCTATACATATACATTAGTACATATACATATACAAATTTTATGTGGATCCATGTCCCCTTTTTTCTGTGATACATTTCCTCTTTTAACCCTACCATTGTGTAAAAACATAACTATTCAGAGACGCTGCAAAAGTTGCCTGTGCGCATGAATACCTACATCAGAAAAAGCTTTGTTCCTTTGTTTCCTGCTGTATTAATGTTTATAGGGAGCTTAGATGTACAACAGGTGAGCCCTGCAAAGGCTGTATAGCTTTGTTCCACCCCAACCCACAGCATAAAAGTGTTTATGTAAGCGGATCAATTCCAGCTCTTTCCAGTCTACATGTCTACTAGTATTGTGTTTTAATTGCAAGGACTCACCTTCATTAAACCCTTGAAACACTCCATAGAGAAGGTTTCCACTTGACATGAAACCAGACAGCTTTATTTCACATAATGTATAGAGTGTGAGGGACTGATCGCTTTTCTACACACAGTTCTCAGAAAGGATGTAATTTTACATTACGGAAACAATAATGGGTGGGTGAGTTGTTGATCGCTGGAGTTTGGAAGTTGATGCTGCTTTTCCAACCCATTGATATATAAATGTAAGGGGTGAAATGCCCTAATTTTCAGTTTTCTGAGTCTTTTGTCATTTGCCATCACAACCTTCATGCTCCCTGAACACTTTAATTTTTGGAGGGGTATTCAATCAGTTACTCTTTTAAGTGGGCTTAATTGTGTAAAGATTATAATGCATAAGAGAGCCGCCTATAATTAGAATGGGGGTGGTGCTATTAGACAGTGTTTTTAGTGGAGAAAATTATAGTCTTCATAAGCAGTTTAGAGAGTGGAAGCTGCATATATTAAGATGCAACAAGTGTCATGTTATCCAAATGTAGGATTGACTAATGCTCAGTTCAATTATTGCTTCTGGGTGTTGCACCTTTATCCTTAGTAGCTTTGCTGTCAGGCTACTGATGCCCTTAAATAATGTGCAGAGATAGTGCAGGGGGTGGTGTACCTGCAATGCAAACTGCCTGGACAGGTCCACTTAAACACCCAGGGGCAGGTCTCTCTCTCTCTCTCTCTCTCTCTCTCTCTCTCTCTCTCTCTCTCTCTGTGTGTGTGTGTGTGTGTGTGTGTGTGAGAGAGAGAGAGAGAGAGAGAGAGAGAGAGAGAGAGAGACTCTTTAAAGTAACATGTACACTGATGGCATTGTATCAATCATAATTCTCTAGCAAGACTATTTTTTAATGAGTAAATGAAGAAGATGTACCTTCACAATCTACTCCTACTTCTCCTTGGAAGACAACATTAGTCTTTCTCATAAAACTTTGAGAGCATGTCATGACTTGTGTAGCAGGTGCTTGTCTATCTGGATTTCAGAAATGGAATAAAAGGTGAGGTCTCTGTGGTGCTTCTCCTCTCACCTCCAGCTTAGGTTGAAGATGCCATATAAGTGGAACTCTTAACACAATTTTGGGTTCCAGCTAGCCATGTCCTCAAAACGCCAGCATTTTGTACCTACTGACCATGCTCATTCCACACAGGATTGTCTCCCTGCACCTTTAGGATATTTTTTTCTAAACGTATTAGGCTTCAAAAAAACTTGGGAGTGGCTCTAGGCCTGCTGATACCTTCCTTTCGTTCACGAGCAATTCTGTTTCGGCTACATAAGCATTCATACTCTGTTCATGAGTTCACTGTTAGTATGATGTGGCACTTGTTCCAAATGGCTAAAATGAAATAGCACTTCCTGATTTGAAGCGTGGCTTTAGTTGTGGTGTTGCTGTGCTTCCTCTCTGTGCATAGAGAGCGTCTCTCAAACTGCCAAACACTTTCTGCTTAAACAGTCTTGAAGTGGAATTTGTCAGACAGTGTTTCCGCCCCACATGCCACTTCTGCACAATGGCCTGTATGAAATTTGGACCAGCGTCTGTTTACCCAAGATTGTCGCTGGGCCCTCAGGTAAGAAAGTAAACCACTTTGTCATCTTTAGTGTTGATTTCTGGAGCTTCCAGGGCAGTTCCCCATAAGTTCTGCTTAGCCCTACGGCTTGTGGTGACCTGATTGGGGCTTACTTTTATTACAGGCCTGCCAGATAGCTAGGTAGTTTTCCACTGAACATAAGATCTACTCTGCTAGGTCAGACCAAAGGTCCATGCACTACCACACACGTGGAGAACCTTTGACCCTCGAGTTGTTGCCAAAATCTAACTCTCACCATCCCTGGCCATTGGATATGATGGCTAAGACAGATGGGAGTTGTAGTTCAGCAACATCTGAAGGGTCATTGTTCCTGCAGTGGCCAAACAAGCCAAATTAATCTGGGAAGGCCTCAAACAGGGCATGCAGGCAGTAGCCCTTCCCTTCGCTTGCTCCTCAGCAAGTCTATCCAGTGACATTATATTGCCTCTATATATTGGGCCTGAACTTGCTGCTTGTCTGGGTGCCTCTCGGTGGCCTCATTTACGTTATCATGGTGAACTCTGTTGCTTACCTGGACTGCACTAACATGCAGGCTCCCAGAGTGGAGCTTGCACCCACTTTTCTTCTCATCTGTTCCTTTGGCGCAGCACAACACGGGAGCTAAGCCAAAGCTGGGCTTGGCACGTTGTTCAAACCCAGAATCGTGGTTAAGGTCTCCCCTCCTTAAAAACCATCTGTAATCTTAGGACAGGGACGTGGGTGGCACTGTGGTCTAAACCACTGAGCCCCTTGGGCTTGCCGATCAGAAGGTTGGCGGTTCGAATCCCCACGACAGTGTGAGCTCCCGTTGCTTGGTCCCAGCTCCTGCCAACCTAGCAGTTCGAAAGCATGCCAAAAAATGCAAGTAGATAAATAGGTACTGCTCCGGCGGGAAGGTAAACGGCGTTTCCGTGCACTGCTCTGGTTTCGGTGTTCCATTGCACCAGAACGTCTTAGTCATGCTGGCCACATGACCCGGAAAAACTGTCTGTGGACAAACGCCAGCTCCCTTGGCCTACAGAGTGAGATGAACACCACAACCCCAGAGTCATCCGCAACTGAACTTAACTGTCAGGGGTCCTTTACCTTTACCTTTTTAACCTTAGGGCAGACATTGTCTGTAGATCATGCTTAAGGAGGAGAGTACTTTCCCACAATCCCAGGCTTGGATGACATGCTAAGGCAAACCATGGTAACAGGATGCTACTCACCTGCCCCTCTTCTAGCACCAGGTCCTCTACCTTTCCATTGGAGATGCAGGAAGCTGCCTTTAGGTTCTGTGGGTTATTCTATGCTAGGGATTGAGGATTACTAGGAAATGTTCCTTATTCATTACTCTCCTGTTCCATCAGATCTCTCATCCCAGTTTCACAAAACGGGCTTCAGTTCTCAGTACCAGAATCATGGCCTTGCTTTTCATAGAATATTGGCCTAGGGCAGAGGTATTCTTTGCAGAAGAAGAGAATGAATACTGCCAGCCTGGATAGATGGACCACTGGTCTGGATCATTGGTTTATAGGATTGTTATCTGTGATTTGTCTCAGCCTCAGCCCTCCTGTATCTCTTTCAGGTCAGGTGGAGGCTTTATCTCTTTGTTGGTGTTGCCTTGCTAACAATGAAGTGGTGCAAAATAAATGAATGGCGGGGGGAGCTCCTACTTTTGCTGCCTCTGTGGGTAATTTATTAGGGACAATTAAAAGCTTTGAAAAAATCTTTCGTGATAAGAAAAGAAATGGAGGCCTTGAATGTGTGGGATAGTTTGGCAAGGGCCCAAAAGCCACTTGCATTGTGCATTTTTCAACTCTCTTCCTCCCTCCACTCCAACTCCTTGAAATAACATGACACTGGGGGAACATTGATTTCTGCTCTGAGTTGTTAATGAAAAATTCCTCGTTGGCTCCTAGTTTCTGAAACCCTTTGAGACCAGCTGCTGCATTTTAGAGGCTTCAGGAGTAAACATGCCAACCAGTGTGATGTATGACTTTGTGTGAACTTTCTAGGGACAAAAAGCTTGCCTTTTTCATTGTTTGCAAAATGAAGAGCACCTCTTAGGTCGGCAGGTTTTTCCTCCCCACCCCTCTCCGCCTTTCTTGGTCAAATCTGGCTGATTGATCTTATGTAGGGGACTTTAGCAGCACAGGAGGAAGGAAAACTCACAGGGCTTGTTAAAGCTGGATGGGAAAATAAACTTTCATAGTCTGGTAACAGGTTTAGAAATGTAGACCATACAGGAAGAGTACAGTGTTCAAAAAGCAGCTTAGACTGCTGAGTCCCATTTACAAAATGTCCTCCACACATGCAGGATCACGTCCTTGTACACTTCGTTAATTAATCTGGGGAAACTTGGTTCCGTGCCCACAATTCTGAAAGGAATTAGTTGCAATTTTGCTCATGTGTTGAAAAGGTGGTGGTAGGGAAAATCTACCCTTTAATCACTCTGATTGTGGATAGTGCTTGATCATTAAAAGGTGTTAAGGGGCTAACTAATCCACATTAAATGATCTTGAGTATATGTCTTATTAATTTCTAGTGAGATTTGGGTTCCAAAGTCTCTAAATTACTCTTGGGAGTTGTGCCCTGAAGTGCCATTTTAATGAAAGCCTGATTGGAGTGATAGGGTTGGGGTTTTTTGGGTGAGCGCTTTTGTGCATGCTACCAGCAAAATCCAGGCGCAGCCTCGCTGGTGCAGCGCTTCATTCTAGGAAAGCAGACATGGGTTTTGAGTCTGCGAGGAACTCCTCCCCTAGGGTAGCCACTTACACATCCTGAGGGGTGTAAATTTATTTGCATGTGCTGATTTACATGCATAGATGCACAAATAGAAATAATTACTATAATTTAAATGGGAGCACCATACGTCACACCACAGTGGGGAAGATTGTGGCCAGGTGATCCATGGGCCTGTGCAGACTGCTGTGTGGGTTCTAACTGTTGATGGGCAACTTCAAGATACCACCTGGTCTTTTGTGGGTCTTTAACCAGACGTAGACCAAACACAGTCCTTCGAATAGAGGAGTTCCCTCTGTAAAGCAGGCCACATGACCACCCTGCCCTCTTCTCTGCTTGGAGGCCTTTGGCTAGTGAGAGAAATGCACTCTGCACCGTCTGTTATTCTGTAGTTCCCAGAGTTGAGCCCCAGCATTGGAAGCATGCTGGGGCCGATCCTTCACCCAAAGTGAGCCATACATCTTTGGCTTGCAGTCCTTGTTGTCTTAGTCAGGTGACCTGCCTTCAACTCATGCCAGTTTGACTTCACCCTTAAAAATATCTATCAAACAACCTTCACAGATAAGAAATAGTCTAGTCACTCTGGTTGTGGGTGGGATGCAGGTTGGGAGGTTAATAAAAGAATAGTTCTTGTCCTCTCGCTTTGTGTTTAAAAAGCAAAATCTATATGCCTGCTCAATATTTCAATTTCATTTTGTATCAAATATGTATAATATACCCCGCTCTGATATGAACTTCAGCCTCCTCTTCTCGATAAATGGCATTTCTCCCCCCCCCCCCATCTACCCTAGAGTATCAGGGTGAGATTGGCGGTGTCTTCCTTCTCACCCGCCCCCATTCTCCATATGCAAATTGTACACAAATTGAAAATATGCAAATTAGCTGCAGCCCTACAGCTCATGATAGATTTCTGATGTGACCCTTGTTGTTAGATGGGCTACCCCCTTCCTGCCTTGGTTTCAGAGATACAGCAGGGCTCTGCAGCCAAAAAGGCAGCACCCGCACAGATAAAAATGTATTTTATTACCTGCCCATCAATCACTAGCATTTGCAAATTCCCCATCAAGGTGCAGGTGGCAATTAATTGAAACTTCAAGCAAAGGTCGTTTCTGCTACGGAATTGACGCTTGGCCCTCCACTAAA
This sequence comes from Podarcis raffonei, assembly GCF_027172205.1. Taxonomy (NCBI): domain Eukaryota; kingdom Metazoa; phylum Chordata; class Lepidosauria; order Squamata; family Lacertidae; genus Podarcis; species Podarcis raffonei. The sequence continues at coordinate 7,856,895 of NC_070616.1, read as the reverse complement.
CAGAAGACTCACTCTGTTATCTGTGTTCTCATAAGAGCATATTGGACAGAGCTGGATGGAATGCACCGTATTAAAAGCCATCCAGACAATCTCTGAATTTCTAAGAATTTAGAAAAGGGTGTTGCTTTTCTTCATTTTGTGGTGAAACTCTCATCTTAAAAGTGCAATCTTTTTTAAAACATCAAACCAATAAAATAGAACTTAAGAAAAACGGAGTTAGAAACAAGAATGGAAGACAGTTGTGTAAAGGAATGTTCATCACATTGCGATAAAGTAAATGAAAACTAGGTTAGTTTTAGCTGGGTTGTATACTGATAATACATGAAAAAAGCAGAAGGTGAAGGATCCCCTCGCATGGGACAGAATCTGCTCCCTCCTGTTCCCCAAACCTTTGCTTCTCAACAGATGCACATGCTTGGCTCCAAACTGAATGTTTTCCTGCACTCTCTTGCACACAGATCAGATGTTTTGATTTTTGCATTTCAAGTGTCTTCTTAGTTATATGCTTAAATGTTTTAGTCCTTTCCTTTCCTTAAAAAGTTTTATTATGCTGGCTTTTTTTACACTTTAAAATCTGCCTTAAAAAGAGTGGAGAATCAACATAAAGGCCAGACCGATACTGCAGTGCACAGCCCTGGTCTGAGAACAGAGGAAGTGGCTTCATGGTTGATGCAAGGGCTGGCCTATCATCATTGTGCAAATTGAGTCTCTACTTCAGGGGTTGGCAAGGTTTACCTCGCCTGGGCTGGTTCACTCCAGCGGGGAGCCCTCTGTGGGCTGGAGTGCGCGCACATGAATGCACGCAGCCGCAAATTCTGGCGTCTGTGTCTGCGCAGACACGATTTCCAGCACCGTGGAAGCGAGTCCCCACACTGCGCTGGTTTAGCACAGCGGGCGGGGACTCGCCAAGTGAGCGGCTCAGTTCGGGGGCAGCTCATGGGCTGGTTAAATGACCCCCGTGAGCCACTTGTGGCCCATGGGCCTTAGGTTGCCTACCCCTGCTCTACTGCAAAGCAGAAGATCAGTTTTCCCCATAGCCCAAACAGGGAGACAGTTATATGTGGGCCCAAAACATGGTGAGCTCCTTGTACAGCTGCTGCATTGCTGAACATATTTGCACCAGTATGCACTTCTTGAAACATTGGTGTTTATCCTTTTCTGTTTTTTGCATGTTCCCCAAAGCAGTAAGTCTTTTGTCAAGCTTATTTAGCCCACAGACTTGTGCCAGTGGTTTTATAGTTGCTTGTGTTATTGGCCTAGGTCTAGGTAGTCTTTGAAATAATTTAAAGATCATTTACCTTGTGCCTTCTAGAGGTTTTGAACTACAATGCCCATCCGTCCCAGCTAGCACAGCCATATGATGAGGCTGATGAGACATGGGTGTGCTTGCCTGAGGCTGATAGGAGTTGTAGTCCAAAACATCTGGAGGGCACCAGATTGGGAAAAGCTGGCTTGTACATAATTGCACATTTGAGCTCCAGGTCTTAGACTGGTGCTAGCTTTGAACATTCTTCCATCAAATTAGCTTCATGGTACCTACTTTCTGTAGTAAGTCCTTTGATTTCTCCATCATGGTTGAGAAACCACCTGACTACCTCTTAGCAGATTAATAGGAGTTAGTGTTGTAATTGTTGGTGTTATAAATGGCCAACATTGTCATGTGTGTGGTTGCTTCCTGATCCTATCCAGAGCAGTCAGGATGGAAGCTAGGAGGTTCAGACTAAAGAGGAGGGAGGCCTGGAAGATGGCAAATTGTGGGAATTCCTGTCCTGGGAAGAAACACCTGCCTGGCTAGCAACATTTATCCTATTTGATACATTCTTTTTTCAGTTTTAAGCAGTTAATATGAATCAAGCAAACAGTTCAAGTACTGTCCTGTCAAATTCTACTCTCAGTTTCTGGGGCACCTACCAGGGATGCTTATATTGTAGCTCCACTGCCGATGCAACTCAGCTGTTTTCAGCTACATTCTGGTGTCCTTCAAAGTGCCTGAATATAATAGAATTTTGACCACCTTCTCCCATGACCATTGCTGTAGATATGGGCTTTCCAAACGTTTTGCCTCTAATTTTAGACACGAGCCTCTTTAAAGGCTTAACACCACTTTTCCCTCATGCAAATCACTACCCCATAACCTTGAAAAACATCTCACACAGCCAGGATCCTACCCAGCCTTCTGCCTATGTTTCAGGCCAAGAGACCTGCAATGGGTTGTCACCTCCTGGACAGGAGATCTGACAATTCCCCACTTCTGTTCGGTGGCCTGTAATTCACCCTCCTTCAGGTCTTCTATGTGCCAAAGAGCTACAGAGAGAATAGATTAAGGATTGTTCTGGGTCAAGGCCTTGGCTTGTTGAGCCCTTTGAACATCCACTTGACCTGGGCAACTGCCCGGCCTTGTTGGGTGCTGGTGCCAGGCATGCTTACGATATTTGCCCAGATTTGTCATGGCTGTGTTGTTGCTGTTTTTCCTTAGGAATTAGCTTCTGGGCAGCTGCTTTTTCTTTCTGCCTGACCCCCCCCCCTTCTACAGTCAGGTGCTCACTGGCATTCTAGCTTTAAATTGAAAACATCTTTGCTCAGCAGCATTAAAATAGTTTTCATTCCAGCTCCGCCATTGTTGCCTCCTACTGCTCACTTTCCACCACCAGATTAAGAAAACAATGTGTAGACCCTTGAAAACCTATTAGGTTGGCATGGCTGCCATGGCGCCAGTGCCATGAGTATAATCCCATTAACCCCTTACAGGGTACTGGTCTTGCCAGGACTGGGATAATTAGAGTTCAGTTGTAGGGAAAGCACTGAATCAAGGTGTTTCAACTGTGTGTGGATTACAATAATCATCTGCCCTCTTCAGCTGGAGGCAGGTGCTGACTTGAAAAAAGATCTGAAACAATCACTTTGCAAATTTTGGAATCCTTCAGGCTGCAAGAGCACACATACATACCATGCTCACCACTTCCTGTGCAGCTGGTCTCTCGATCCCCCCTTTCCCAAGTCAAAAGGGCTCATCAGTTTCCTCATGTGCTGGTTTTGCATGTTGGGTAGTTGAGAATAATACATGTCTGTTCTATTAGAAAATGCTTTATTTTTCTATGAACTCCTCCACAAGCAGTAAGTTGAGAACAGAGTTTAGTTACAGCTTGTGGTTTATTAGGAACAAGACAAATCACAAGCCCAAGTTTGAAAGTAATACTAAGCCAAACCATGATTTAGCTCCTGGCAGCATAGCAGAAAGAGGAGCACTGGAGGAGTAAGTGAAGCAACCAGTTTCATCGCTGTGTGCCAGCACACTTGCTCATGCCTGTGAAACCATAGTTTTGCTTGCTGTTATGTTCAAACTAGGCCTTAGTCCCATAAGTGGCCGATGTGGAAAACACAGGAATCTAAAATTTGCTTCTACATATACCATAACAGCAGCATAAAGAATTGTCACAGCTTCCCTAAACAGTTGTGTGTTATCTGCTACGGTTTAATGCTATCCTCCAAAATGGGAACATCTGTCAGTGCAAAACCTGTGCAAGGGGGAAGGGGAGAGAGAAAAGTTGCATAAGGCAACATCAGGGTGTCAAATAGGGTAGATGTTCAGAAGGGTGCATGTAAAATGCTACTTGTCATGTTAACTTGCTGTCTTTTCCTTGCACTTGCTTGCACAGGCTGTATGTGCAATTTTAAACAGCTATTCATAGAATCATAGAGTTGGAAGAGACCACAAGGGCCATCGAGTCCAACCCCCTGCCGAGCAGGAAACACCACCAGAGCACTCCTGACATATGGTTGTCAAGCCTCTGCTTAAAGACCTCCAAAGAAGGAGACTCCACCACACTCCTTGGCAGCAAATTCCACTGTCGAACAGCTCTTACTGTCAGGAAGTTCTTCCTAATGTTTAGGTGGAATCTTCTTTCTTGTAGTTTGGATCCATTGCTCTGTGTCCGCTTCTCTGGAGCACCAGAAAACAACCTTTCTCCCTCCTCTATGTGACATCCTTTTATATATTTGAACATGGCTATCATATCACCCCTTAACCTCCTCTTCTCCAGGCTAAACATGCCCAGCTCCCTTAGCCATTCCTCATAAGGCATCGTTTCCAGGCCTTTGACCATTTTGGTTGCCCTCCTCTGGACACGTTCCAGTTTGTCAGTGTCCTTCTTGAACTGTGGTGCCCAGAACTGGACACAGTACTCCAGGTGAGGTCTGACCAGAGCAGAATGCAGTGGCACTATTACTTCCCTTGATCTAGATGCTATACTCCTATTGATGCAGCCCAGAATTGCATTGGCTTTTTTAGCTGCCGCGTCACACTGTTGGCTCATGTCAAGTTTGTGGTCCACCAAGACTCCTAGATCCTTTTCACATGTACTGCTCTCAAGCCAGGTGTCACCCATCTTGTATTTGTGCCTCTCGTTGTTTTTTTTGCCCAAGTGCAATACTTTACATTTCTCCCTGTTAAAATTCATCTTGTTTGTTTTGGCCCAGTTCTCTAATCTGTCAAGGTCGTTTTGAAGTGTGATCCTGTCCTCTGGGGTGTTAGCCACCCCTCCCAGTTTGGTGTCATCTGCAAATTTGATCAGGATGCCCTTGAGTCCATCATCCAAGTCGTTGATAAAGATGTTGAATAAGACCGGGCCCAAGACAGAACCCTGTGGCACCCCACTAGTCACTCTTCTCCAGGATGAAGAGGAACCATTGATGAGCACCCTTTGGGTTCGGTCAGTCAGCCACTTACAAATCCACTGAGTGGTAGCATAGTCAAGACCGCATTTTACCAGCTTCTTTACAAGAATATCATGGGGCACCTTGTCAAATGCCTTGCTGAAATCAAGGTAGGCTGCATCCACTGCGTTCCCTTCATCTACCAGGCTTGTAATTCTGTCAAAAAACGAGATCAGGTTAGTCTGACATGACTTATTTTTCAGAAATCCATGCTGACTATTGGTGATCACAGCATTCCTTTCTAGGTGCTCACAGACTGTTTGCTTAATGATCTGCTCCAGAATCTTCCCTGGTATTGATGTCAGACTGACTGGGCGGTAATTATTTGGGTCCTCTCTTTCCCCCTTTTTGAAAATAGGGACAACATTTGCCCTCTTCCAGTCTGTCGGGACTTCGCCTGTTCTCCAGGAATTCTCAAAGATGACTGCCAGTGGTTCTGAGATCACATCTGCCAGTTCTTTTAATACTCTTGGATGCAGTTCATCTGGCCCTGGAGACTTGAATATATCTAGACTAGCCAAGTATTCTTGTACTATCTCCTTAGTTATTCTGGGCTGTGTTTCCTCTGCTGAATCATTTGCTCCAAATTCTTCAGGTCGGGCATTGTTTTCTTTATCGGAGAAGACTGAGGCAAAGAAGGCATTGAGGAGTTCAGCCCTTTCTGTGTCCCCTGTTTGCATTTCACCATCTTCTCCTCTGAGTGCCCCCACTGTTTCTTTGTTCTTCCTTTTGCTACGAACATACCCATAAAAGCCATTTTTGTTGCTTTTAACCTCCCTAGCAAGCCTGAGTTCATTCTGTGCTTTAGCTTTTCTGACTTTGTGTCTACACGTGCTGGCTATTTGTTTGAATTCCTCTTTGGTGGTTTCCCCCCTTTTCCATTTTTTGTACACATCCTTTTTTAATCTTAACTCAGTTAAAAGTTCTTTAGATAGCCACCCTGGCTTCTTTAGGCACCTTCCATGTTTCCGTCTCATTGGTATTGCCTGAAGTTGTGCTTTTACTATCTCCCTCTTAACAAACTCCCAGCCATCATGAACTCCCTTTCCTTTTAGTATTACTGTCCATGGGATCTCACCCAGCACTTCCCTAAGTTTTATGAAGTCGGCTTTCTTAAAGTCAAGAAATTGAGTCCTAGTATGCTTGGCTGCTCCTTTCCGCTGTATAGTAAACTTCAGAAGAGCATGATCACTCGCGCCTAATGATCCTTCCACTTCTACCCCACTAACCAGGTCATCAACATTGGTTAGGACCAGATCTAAAATGGCTGTTCCTCTTGTTGCTTCTCCCACTTTCTGGACAATGAAGTTGTCTGCAAGGCCAGTGAGGAATCTGTTTGACCTTATGCTCTTGGCTGAGTTTGACATCCAAGAAATATCCGGGTAATTGAAGTCCCCCATTACTACTATCTCCCTTCCTTTTGCATGCTTGGCCATCTGTTCCAGGAAGGCATCATCTATGTCCTCCGTTTGGCTTGGGGATCTATAGTAAACTCCCACAATGAGGTCACTGTTATTCTTCTCTCCCTTAATTTTGACCCAAATGCTCTCACTTTGGCTTTGAGGTTCTAAATCTTGGATCTCTTCACAGGTATACACATCCCTGACATATAACACCACTCCTCCTCCTTTCTTGTCTGGTCTGTTTCTCTGAAATAGATTGTATCCCTCCATTATTACATTCCAATCGTGGGACTTATCCCACCAGGTTTCAGTGATGCCTATCGTGGGACTTATCCCACCAGGTTTCAGTGATGCCTATTATGTCATATTTAGTTTGCTGTACCAAGAGCTCAAGCTCATCTTGTTTATTTCCCATGCTTTGCGCATTAGTGTACAGACATTGAAGTCCATTAATCATTCCCCCGCGTCACTTATTTAAGGATTTTTTCCTCCCACCACTAGGTCTGCGTGCTGTTTGCTCCATTTGGTCTATGACATTTGGATGATCATCTTCATCAATTGATAGACTCCTACCTTCAGGAGCACTGTCTCCCTCCCCCACATTAGTCAGTTCAAAGCCCTCCTGATGAGGTTTCTGAGATTTTTTGCAAAAACATTCCTCCCAACCGTTGTGAGGTGCAGCCCATCGCTTGCCAGAAGTCCATCTTCAAGAAACTGCAGTCCGTGATCTAAGAATCCAAACCGTTCCTGTTTACACCATTTGCGAAGCCAGTTGTTCACTTCCACTATTTTTCCCTCTCTCCCTGGGCCACGTCGTTCAACTGGGAGGACAGATGAGATGACAATTTGTGCATTTAATTGCTTCAGTTTCCTGCCCAGAGCCTCGTAATCTCTTTTGATCTTCTGGAGGCTATTGCTTGCAGTGTCATTGGTTCCCACATGAACCAAGAGGAAGGGGTATTTGTCAGTGGGTTTTATGATTCCTTGCAGTCGTTCAGTTACATCTTGGGTCTTAGCCCCGGGGAGACAGCACACTTCCCGAGACATCTTGTCAGGCCCACAGATCACTGCTTCTGTTCCCCTCAGTAGGGAATCCCCTATCACCACTACACGCCTCCTCTTAGGTCTGGTCGGGGTTCTTCCGTGAACTGTCCGTTCCAAGGTCGCCTGCACATTCCCTGAGGACTGACTTTGCTGCTCGTCTTCATATACCTGATCGACTGTAATGAGGGAGAGATCCTCAAATGGAGTCTGCTCTTCGTCTTCCATGCTAGGGGAGAGGACCTCAAAGCGATTGTGTATTTCTAAACAATCAGAGCGAACCCTGGGCCTCCTACTTCTTTGAGTCACATTTCTCCATATATCTGGCTCCTGTGTTGGTGAACTAGCCACCTTCTCAGGGGAGTCCCCTGTCTCCTCCTTGGTGGAGACGGTGTGCTCTGTTGCTTCCAAGAAGAGCTCCAGCTCTCTAATTCTTTGGAGCGTAGCTACACGTTCCTCCAGTTGCTGGACTTTGTCTTTTAAGAGGGCAATCAACATGCAATTGCTGCAGGTAAAGCTGCCTGCAACCTTTGGCAAGATGGCAAACATTGCACAGGAACCGCAGGCGACTGCAGCTGTTCCCTGACCCTCCATCTTGAGAACGTGTCGTTGGGGGTGACTACAGCGGTCCTCCATCATAAAAAGCGTGAAGACAGGACAAATAACCCCCCCCCAAATCTAGGTCTCCCCCAACAAACGTTTGAGACTAGCTCCCCTAAATCTAAAAGATGGATCAAACTGCGCGCGCTGCTAGGCGCGCGCTGCTGCCCTGCAAGCTCTGATAAGCTCCTCCCACAGCTAATCACCTACCTCAACAGAAACCCTGCCCCCTCTGACCTTTGCACAGGGAGAGCAGCTAATGAAACACACACAAGAAAACCCTTCTTCAGCTGCTGCCCTGCAAGCTCTGATAAGCTCCTCCCACAGCTAATCACCTACCTCAACAGAAACCCTGCCCCCTCTGACCTTTGCACAGGGAGAGCAGCTAATCAGCCACAAGAAACACACACAAGAAAGACACATTCAGCGTTGGCGTAGTGTGATTTATTGTGTTTAAAAATTAACTCTTGCAGCTTGGGACTCCTGTTTATAAGCAATAAGCAAAGCAATGTTGTCACATTCTCACTGGTTCCACAGAATGCACATCCACAGGTGCATTTGGCAAATACTTAACAGGAGGGCACATTGTAGCCTTCTTGAGCTTTATTGTTAAATATATTGACGTTCATTTCAGATAAAAACTACCTTAGTTGACCCAGCTGGAATTAAATTTGTGTGTGTACTGGCAAAAATCCCTGATGAAGTTTGCCATGCCAAAGAAGTTGCATACTGCCTATTGAAGAATAAACCTGCAGCTTTGCTTCTCACAGGCAGATATATTGAAGAGCTGTGTATTCATTGGGCTTGCCCAGAGGTTTTCAGATGGCACCCTACAATGACATAGTATATCAGTTACAGGACAGGGTCTGAAAGAACTGGGGGCAACCATATTGCTGGAGCAAAGCAGGTTTGAGTCTGGCCAGTGTCTGGTTGGGAGACTGCCTGGGAATCCTGGGTACACTGCCTTGAATTCCATGATGGAAAAAGGTGGAATGTAAATGTAATAATTTGTATAGAAGGATTGCTTGTTGCTGATTCCCTGTGGAAATAAAAGTTTTATTCTCTACTGTTGTTTGAATATTCAAGAAACCATGTGGATTCCTTTTATCTCTCTCCAGTTTTGAAATGGATGACATTTCGTGAGAGTTGTGGCCATCTATATTTCCAACAAATTGTCTCCTATGCTGTTTTCCTTGAAAGAGCGAGGCATCTGTTTTGGTTAGGCAGAGTAATTTTGTCATGGGGATAATTGTGCACCCCAGAGAACTCCTTTTGTTGCAACCCAGTTGCCCAGGAAGCAGAGTGCACTTGTTTGGGTTTTCGGTAGTACTGGCAGTTTTCCTTATATAAGCCAGTGGGATTTTGACATTCCCCTTTTACTAATGTGATTTAGGGAAAGTTGAAAATGGTGAGATCTTTCAAGGGATTCAGTAGATGTCACTTGCATTACATCATCATTTATTTATTTATCCTGCCTTCCTTCCATCACAGAATTCAGTGTGGCATAGTTGTGGCTCCCAGGCAGTCTCCCATCTAGGCACTGACCAGACCTTAGTTTGAGCAAGGCTGCAGCTTCCTGGCCCTTCAGACCAAATCTTGGAACCAGGACTTGCAAATTTGTTCTGATGCAGCAATCAGCAGTTACCATTTTGACACATTTATTTGTTGCTAACTTCTAAGGATCAAATTGAAAACAGCATCAGGTGGGCTTTTGCATCCTGATACCGTGACCATACTTTTGGAAGGGTTATCAAGTAGATGCACTTCACCCAGGCTCCTGTTTTGACTTAAATTATGCTGAAGTAATAAGTGGCTGGTGTTATGTTCCAGCAAAATACTGTGGCAACAGAAAGCCTTGGGCAGGTGAGTCTCTGCTCTTTTAGAAGAGAAAAAGCAAAGGGAGGGATAAAAAGGAGGGACCCAGGAAGGAATGTTCGACTCCCAGTCCCCACATTAAAAGTACTGTGCAGCATGGGACGAAGTATAGGTTGATCACTACTGTCAAAGAAGGGGTAGGCCTTCTTCAGTTTCTTACAGTGCTACTGATTTCAGTGGAGCTTGCTCTCAAGCAAGTATGCATAGGATAGAAGCCTTGATGAATCTGAGCTTAAAGAATGGTGCGGAATAGTGGCTAAGTGGCTTTGGCAGCCCTATGCACACTTAACCCTACTCTGTATATTAGGGCTTATTTCTTAGTAGATACGCATAGGATCAGCATGCATGCTGTGAATCAGAAAGCCCCTATTTCAACTCTGCCATGATTGCCATTAGATAGACTCTAATGCTGTTTATTAGCCTTAAAAAACAGCAACAAAAACCCCTCAAGTGCATGTTTCTGTGTCTGCAATTGTCTGTGGTCCAGGAACCTAAAAATAGGGTGGTCATTACCATACGGGGTGAATACATGCGGTAGCCTTACATTGGCCATTGTTAGTGAGTAGCTTCCACAGAGAAAACATTACTTTAATTATGTAGAAAAAAGAAGAAGCCAAAAATATGTAATGCTGAGTTTGGGGCTATAAGTTTCACATCTTTCGTGCAATGTGGACCCAAGAGGGTCCCATTCTGAGATCCTATCTTGAGACCAGAGAGGCCTTTAGATTGCATACCTGCTATAACAGTGTTTGGTATAAAGGCAGGCAAAGAGGAGTGTTTTGCTTCCATTTGTTCTTCCTAAAGATCCGATTTTTATTTCCTTTATTTTGCCACAAAAACTACAATGTGAAATGGAATGGGCACCATCTGATCACGTGGATCACCTTTCTTTGGGGCCTGTTTGCATGGGTATCATACTAGGTTTTCCCACCTGCTCTGTTTAATTTCTTCCTTACGGAGCATGAGGCCATATACTTGTCCCAAGTTGAGATGACAGCAGTGACCGCAGTTCTAGAGAAAGAGAAATTGTCCAAAGTTTTCTGCAAGTGTTCTTCGGGTCTGTCATTCATTTGGCTCTCAAAATTGTTTGCTCATATATAACCCTCTGAGATATTGTGTGTAATTAACTTCTGAACTTATTTTGAATAAGGTGGGGGGAGAGGAGACTGCACTCTTCAGATCTTGGTAGATAGGCAGCGTTTCATCACTATTTTTCTTGCTGATCGCAAGGTCGCTTCCAACAGCTGTTCAGTCGTAATTAGCCAAGCCAGTCTTTGTGGTGTGAACAATTGAAAAATTATAGGGGTCAGTGGCTCAGTTTCCTAAATTTTAATAAGTACATTAAAAAAAACAAAGTGCTGACTGATGAAAAAAAATATTTTGCTAAAGAGAGTAGTAAGCCTTTTTAGGGTGTTGAAAGAACTTTAGTACCAAACCCCCACCCCGACCCCTATGGGGAGGCCCCAGAGGCATTGATGATCCCAGGGGCGGCTGTTTCTAGGGCAGCATGAAGTTCTGGTTAATGGAGGTTGGCCCTTGTTTACACAGGAAGACAGAGAGCGGCTCCCTGCCTGTAATCTCTGCTTTGCCTGATGGCTTGGCTATTTCTGAAAACTCCTCATGAGTGGAGTCTGAGGATGAGGAATCAAGCAGCTGTTGTGTGAGACTTTGGAAGAGAGAGTGCAGGATTTTTCGGAACAACAGAAAAGTTGTGTTAAAACATACAGTGAATTTGTCAGCATTAACATAACCTCAAATATTTCTCCCCTCTCTCCATCCTGAGGGTTTAGCCCTCCATTTATGAAACTTGGTTTTAGAGCTTTCAGCCTCTCCACTTGGAGCTTTCTTCACAAAAGCATTCAACCCTTTCATTTGCACAAGAGCAAATGTAAGAACTTATGGCTGCACGTTCCTTTCGCGCCTTCCGATAAAAACCACAGTGGCTTAACTTGACAAAAGAAGCCCAAATTGCTCTCCGATGCGCGCACTCTATTGCCTTGAGGTGCAATTTTAAAGCAAGGAGCCAACAAAAAGGTGCGAGTGGCAGAGAAAAGACTTCATTTGTTATCTCTCTTCCTTTAGAGTTTCATCTGGCCCCCATTTCCATAGCATTTGAACAGCCTCTCCAGCAGCATTTAGTTCTTTCTCACTGCCCTGTGAGACTGGGCACCTCTCTGCCTTTTGTAGGAACAGAATAGAACAAAATGACCTACTCAAGGTCACACGGGAATCTGGGGCCATTCACACACTACTTTATACCCCTGACTGTAATATCAAAAGGAAATTGCTACACTTGACTGATCTGTAAGCACAGGTGCACTAAAATATGCAAGACCATACTGTAGAAAGGGAAGAGCCTGTTGTCTTGGGAGAGACATAGCAGTTACTCCAGAATAGGTGCCACAAACCAGTAGATCTCATATCTTGGATGCTCCTTGCAATGGCTCTTAGCTAAATGTATGAATGGTCTTTGCTTGAAAAGTATTGGCGTTAGTTTGACTTCAAGTGGCAAATGTGCTCAAGTGAATGGTCTAGTTGGCACTGGAGTTTGCCTGATCAGTTCTTCAGATGGGAGCCTGCTGCAAGTCCCACATAAGAGCAGGATAATGTGTATGTCTGTATCTATTACACCCCCATCCAGTGTCTCCTTCGTATGCGTGAGGACTGATGCATGGCCACGATGCCATGTGTTCAGTAATTGCCCTGTTCATCTCAAGGTGATGGAAATGCTTTGCAAGTATGATGTATACAAAGCCTTGTGCAACACTGAAGTGAATGAGCCAGCCTTTCCTCTTGCAGAATACTGGGGAGGTTTGGATACTGGGTGGATGGGTTTAAATTTAAACAGCTTCTGCAGGATCACATACCTGTGCCCACATATTTTCCAAGCAAAGCTTCAAGACAGAGTTATGTTTGCTATGGAGGCTTGTTGGCATCTTCCTTGGCTGCTCCAAAAACTTTTTGCTGTTACTCAATTATAGCCTGTGTATAACAAATGAAATCTGATTTTATTGTTCTCGTGCTCGTAACCCCTAGGCCGGATGAAGAGCCATCTGCGGCTCTGAAGCTTGCTGAACATCTTTAAACAGCTAGAGTTGGCCCAATAAAAAGGAAATGATCTTCACTTAATCTGCATCTCCCAGATGCTTCATAAAAAGTCACAGGACAAATGAGTTATCCGCCCCTTGTCGTCCATTGTCAGGCTTTGCCAATGGGCATAGTTTTTAGGGCTGTTCTGTTCCAGACGGGAAGGAGGCAGTGTGAAACTCCAGCAGCAGCAACAACAACACCTGATAGGTGCTCTTGGAGATTATAAATATATATATCTACTCCAGCCAACATGGGAACCCTAAGGCACCCCACAGCACGTTAATTTGAGGGGAGGATTGCTCCATTCTGAATGGTTACCTCTCCTTTCTTCAACACCTGGGTAACGTTCCCTTTGGCTGGACTCCTTTTAAAAGCAGTGAGGTGAAAGAATAGCTGGAGATTTATAAAGATGTTTTTAGATAACATTTGCTCAGCTGTGCATTGGCAAAAGATTTTCAGAGTCTATTAGGCAGAAAATGCTCTCGGTTCTTTTGAATCGTAAGATTGATTTACAAAATTGGCATCTAATGGTTTACAACTGGAATAAATTTCCAGAAATTGGGCCACAGAGAGAAACTTCAGAGCAACGCCAGTGTGTCTGGAGCCTGTTCACTTCCCCCTCTAGAAAGGTGCCGCTTATTTCACTCTGCAATCCATTTTTTTTTCTAATTAGGGAACATGGTTAAGTTCAGAGCAAGCTCTATTCATTTCTGTGTTGTGACAAAAAACAGTTTGAAAGGGGAGCGAGCTACTGGGGGGGGTAGGAGAGAGAGAGAAGAGAGAGACTCATAACTACATTCCCTCCCCTTCTTTTTCTCTCTCCTCCTGCCAAGTTTGAAAAGGCCAAAGTCTGAGAAATCCTGAAAAATTAATGGGGTCTCAGTAGGTTCCATACACTTGCCAGTGACCTCTCCTCTCCCAAGCCCACCATGGGTCACAAATGGAAACTTTGTAGCACAATAGCTGCACAGTGGCTGTGCTTTTGTATGTAAATATGACCTAAAGCAATGTGGGGAGCCGGTGGTCCATTGTTGCCAGTGATGGTACGATTTTCAAATAGGCGCACTCGGGGCTTTTCAGAGTGTGCCGCAGAGATAGCGCAAATGTCACCAGCAGGCTTCTTCCCTTGCCAGCTTCCCTGGTTCCTGCCATCTTCCTCAATCACACACACACACACACACACACACACACACACACACACCAATCAGAGTCGCTGCTAAATAATTTAGAAGTTGCCTCAAAGGGATTTAAAGGGAAGCAAGGAAAAGAAAGGGGTCTTTTGCCTTTAGAAAACATACACAGCAGCCCATTGACCTCACTTTTCCAGCTTATGCTGACTGCCTCCTTGGGTCATTCTCTTCCCTCCTCCCCACATTTAAAATATTTGCAAGCATCCCACAGGGTTCAGACTTTCGTAACAGTCAGAATTTTCCTATCTCACTGAGGAGGTTTTTGTTTGTTTTTTAAAGATTTCCTCCCCTTAGTTGAATTTTTCCAGTTAGTGAATCCCAGGGTTTCTAGTCAGCCCTTAATGATGATATAAACTTGAATTGTTAGAGCTCAGATGTTACCAACCTGGGCATATTTTCCCGTTTTGTCTCAACAACAACAGTAGTTTGTGTGTACCTTTTGGGTTGGAGAAGATAGTTTGGGACTTAGCTGGGTTTTGGGGTATATCAGAAGCATTTCTGGCATTTTTACATAATCCTTTTACACATTTCTACAAAATGCGTCAGGCATTTGATAATTAGAAACTTGTTAAAAGTGCTGTATCAGGTGGTTGAGTTCATTCCTCTGATCAGTTGTTCTTGATTCAAATGGATTTGTAATTGTAGTTTTAAATGTTCTTCAATATACAAGTTATTACTTTTTTCTATACTGCTCACATGCTTCTATGCTTTTATTGTATTTTGATAATATAGGAAACTCAGCAAACAGGAATACTAGGAGTGAACTCAGTGAACAATAACAACCCTGATCTGGTTCCTTCTGAGTTAAAAAAACACTAATTCGTATGTTTGCATGGGCAGGACAGAAGTGAGGAAGTGCAAGCAAGAAAAACTGATCATCTGTCTTTCTACTGCCATTCAGAGGCATACTTAGACTCCCTTGCACCCTTGGCAAGGAGCTATTCCTGCCTTCCTCCTGGAAACCCTGAGCAGCACAGGAGTTGCCCAGGGAGCAGGCAAATGGGCAACTACTTTGAGCCAGAGTGGAGAAGTGTGAGTTTTGTGCCCCCCCTGGGCCTGCGCCCTTGGCAGGGGTCATCCTTGCCAACCCCTAGGTTTTCCCCCTCCTGGCATTCCATATAATCTCATGGGAATGCCTTTCTCCATCAGATATTTTCACCTGTAAATTAATGACATTGATACCTGCTGATAGGGTGGAGAAGAAAACGTGGTGTGTGGGAGGAGATGTTTTATTAAAATATCACTCTCACACAGTGCAAAATGACACCTCCTCCCATATTCACAATGGTTTGGGTTGCAAACATCCCCCCATGCACAGCAAATGCAAGAAACTTTAATCTCCCTACGGTATCATGTAGCCAAATGTTATTTGGCTCTGTCATAGTGTGATGTCATCACTCTGATCATGTGATTCTTGAGTGGCTGGGATTTCCTCAGTAAGAAGGCTTTGTGTATTGAACAAAAGCAAACCCAGTGCCTAAGCCTCTGTGAGCAGGTGTCAAGTGGTACATTAACAAGCAGGTGGGTGTTAGCATTGTGAAACTCCTCCATACCCTTTTGCTGGGAGGAAAAAAAAATGGGTGGAAATTCAGCACAGCCTTAGTTGTTGCCATCTGTCGGTAGGTATGCAGCACTGAGGAAACAGTGCTTTTCAGTCCTGCGAATCCAAGCAGTGACATGTAGAGCTTATATATTTATCTCATTGAAGCCTGGCTTTATATCAGAATTTATTATTTCTGTTATGAGGTAGTCCAACAGCATTTAGGAAGCATAGATCGGACATCTCCTGGGGCTTTCCAGGCCTTCAGGATTAATGGCAAAGAATGGCCCTGCTTCACTTATCCTTATGTGAGCTGAAGGGTTCCTTTGGTTGTGCATTTAAAACTGACTATCCCTGCAGAGCCAACCAGTAGTGAAGAGGGCCACGTCGTTCAATCAAATGTGTGAAAAGCTCTTTAAAAATCCAAACGGGAGAGCTAATTATTTTCCCTAACCGCTTTACTCTTTCAAATCTTTTGCCGTAATGGAGATTTAGAATCCATCAGTGTTTAGCTATTATTTCTGTGTAAACAGAGTCATGCCCTATTGCGTCAAGCAAACAGTCAATTTTTTCCATTACGTTTAGCTGCAGATAACAAAGGGTGCGAATGAGCATACTGTGGGACCTGCCATTTCATTTGTTCACACTCACATAAATAATTGTGGAAGGAAAGGGTTAAAGCCTTGGCATGAGCTGGTTCTGTGCTGTGGTTGGAGGCAGCTGTCTCTGTCTGGCTGCCCTGATAATCTTATGCAAGGTCTTGTTCACTTGATGGCCAGATTAGTAATCTCTTAATTTAACCCCTTCCCGCATGATATCTGAAGCTGAACCATTTTACACAGCCATTCCAAAAAGTGAATTATAATCAGGAACATGCACATTTTAGTCTGAAGCACAGAACTTCTTCTCAGAATGCACCTCTAACCTCTTCTGTGTAACCTTCCATTGTTTATAAGGGCATTGGCAAACCAAAATTAAGTTACCTTGAAATAGCAAATCATATTTTATTTGTTGGGGAACTTAAGATGGCATGTCACACTATGTGAGCATTTCACAAGTACAGTCTAGGAAGGGCCACATCTCATGTTGTTCTTCCCAACCTGCATTCTTGACATAATAAGTGGCTTTTGGCATACTTTAGTGAACATGGTATCGGAGACAGTGGTCTCAATTATTGCTTTTAACTGTAAAAGGTGTAGGGGTAAACGGGGAGAATACGTGATTATTGCAGTTACATGTACTTTGACTTTGTTACAGCGTGGAAAGGGAGCTAGGGGGTGGCATCAAACTGTTCACTCAGGAAAAGCAGGAATGCCATTCTAGGCATGCGTCATTCTCCCTTCCCTTCCCTGAATGTGTGGTGTGTAAAGCTCCCATTAAAATTCTGAGGGGAGTCGTGATCCTGGCTTGAATTTTTAGTATCTCGATAGAAATATCCAAATGCAGAAATGTGCATGGGGGTGTTTGTGTATGCGTTGAATGCTTTTTGTCGGGAACCTAAAGCTACTCACCTCTCTCACTTTTTATTTTATTTTTAAAGCAGTAAATAGCATTCTGGCTGTGTAGCATATGGCTGTTAAGAAAAGAGGTTTCCTCTTTATATATAGCTTGTTCCCAGCAGAGGCATTTATTTAAGAAACAAATGCTTCTGGTTAGCTTCTGTATGGATTCGGTCCAGCTTTAAACCACCGCCACGAGTAAAATTCATTTGGCGCAGAGGAAATAAAAACAAATGCTTCCTGACATTGGGTACTTCCGCCCAGGGGCCTCTGGGAGCTCTTTTACCTCCTTGTTTCTAGTTTTTTTTCCCTTTTAAATAACTATTGCATTACTCTAACTTCAAACTTGGCAGCCTAAGGCACTGTAAATATTGAAACAATTTAATTGTTGGATGATACAGTGGGATTCCTAAAATAGATCCTACATACATACAATATATTTATTTCCAAAAGGATTATATAAAGGAATTTGTCTCAATGCTTATGTCATGCAAAGGTCAGGAAATGAGTTTCATAACTTTTGTGTTTCATCATTTTTTTTTAATAGACATTTCATTTGTATTTTACTTTCCCCCTCAGAAGCCTGTATCTTTTAGTGTGTACGATCATAATTATGTGGAGTCCTGTCCAATATGAATCTAAATGCTGTAGAGGGAAGTGAGAGGCAGATGGGGCTCAGAAGCCTGGGAAGGTAGCCCGTCTACGAGAAGGAAAACTCTGATCCTAAACCTCTGCTGCCCAGTGGAAGGAATATCTTTGGGAGAAGAAAAAGCTAAGGAGTAAAACATACCCAAATCCAGAGTGGAGTCCCTAAGACAGTTGGATGGTGCCTTGTGTGAAGAGTTTGAAGAGTTTGGATTTGATAATCCCGCTTTATCACTCCCCTTCAGGAGTCTCAAAGTGGCTAACATTCTCCTTTCCCTTCCTCCCCCACAACAAACACTCTGTGAGGTGAGTGGGGCTGAGAGACTTCAAAGAAGTGTGACTGGCCCAAGGTCATCCAGCAGTTGCATGTGGAGGTTCAGAGGCGCTGATTGCGGCCTCTAAGCTTCGCAGCTCTCGTGGTTTTTGGAATTTAATCAACAAAAGATCGAGGGAATACCCATTGACGGTTATACCAGCCCCGACATGGGAACAATTTCTAAGAAAATATTTCTCCCAGACAGTTATCTCTAACATTCATTCTGATACTCTTTCATGTCACTTGCCCATATGGCCAGATACTGACCCGGAGGAAATAGTTGATTTAATTGCTAAACTGAAAACTGATAAGGCCCCAGGGCCCGATCTGATCCCGGCGGAAGCTATTAAACAACACCCAGCATGGTGGGCCAAAATTCTTGCAAAAATCTTTGATGCAATTAATGCCACGGGCCAGATATCATGGAAGGAGTCCATCATAATTCCTATATATAAAAAAGGACCACCAGAGGACCCAGGAAACTATCGTAATATCAGTTTATTATCAATCATTGGAAAAATCTATACTCGCTTCCTGCTAACTAGACTAACCCAATGGGCCGAAGATTCCAATCTGATAGGCCATGAACAGGCCGGGTTTAGACCAAATCGTGCTTCTATCGACCATGCAATAATTCTATAGCATTTGGCGCGGAAGTATTCTTCCCCCACTCATGGTCTTCTATGTGCCGCTTTTATAGACCTGAAGGCGGCTTTTGACAGTATCTCTAGAGAGCTGCTATGGGAAAAATTGGCAAAGTGGGGCATAGATAAAAGGCTGTTGTGGCTTATGATCAAATTACATGAAGGGACGGCCGCTAGGGTGAGGTTAACACCTGAGGGCGATCTCACAAACTCTGTACCAATAAATAAGGGGGTACGACAAGGGTGCATCCTTGCCCCCTATCTCTTTAACCTCTATATTAGTGACATGAGAACTCCCCTAGTTGAGGCCCAAACCACCATTCATGCACCCAGGCTTGCAGACTATCGCTGCCCCTTACTATTGTACGCTGACGATGCGGTGATCCTCTCATATTCAAGAATCGGTTTGAGGAGGGCCTTTAAGATCTTCGCGTTATATTGCCAAACAAATTTACTTACTATTAACCATTCCAAATCTAAAGTCCTAATTTTTTCCAGGAGTCGTAAATTGTATAGGTGGGAACTCGAGGAGAAGCCAATTGAACAAGTCTACAAATTTCAATATCTAGGAATTTACTTCCAGCATAATATGGGATGGAAAGCGCATATCACATACTTACAAAATAAGGGCAAAGCCCTTATCTACGCTCTATTACGCTTTTTCTTTACAGAGGGGGCTATGCATGTTCCATCTGCCTTAAAAGTTTATAGTGCAAAAGTGGTTGCAACTATGGCCTATGCGGTCCCTTTATGGGGCACTTTTGTAAACCTCATGCCTCTGGTGACATTGCAAAATCTTTTTCTCAGACGCCTTTTGAAACTACCCTCCTGTGTAAGCAACTCGGCTATTCGCTTAGAACTTAAGACCCCCTCCTTAGAGATCCTGATGTGGAGACATGCCTTTAATTACTGGCTGTCCCTTTGGCATAAATTGCCCAATTACCATCTTATTCAGTGCCTTTGGAGAGATGAATTTACCAGCCCATGGGCAACAAAAATCCATTCCAAACTGTTGTCTTATGGAATCTCGCCTTCCGATATACTAAATTTAGATCTAATTACAGCAAAAAAGGTCATCAAACAAAGATTGGAGGAGGTTGATTTGCAACAAAATCTTACTACAGGTGGAGGTACATGTTCCCCGATAAATCAGGGCATTACATTTATGTCCCAGATACCTCGATATCTGTCTACCTTATCGGTTGCGTCGCATAGATTCGCTTTTGTTAGAGCCAGATTTAATGTGTTCCCCTCAAATGTGCTGAGCAATAGATTTTCTAACGGTAAAACCTCTGTTTTATGCGCATGTGATAACAAATCAATAGAATCCCTTTATCATATCTTGTTTAATTGTCCTTTATATATTGTTCCCCGATCAAGGATTCTGAGTTCAATCATTTTGGAAACTGTTGCTAAACCACCTGAATTACATCTAGCCTATCTACTCCAGGACATTGACTCTTATAGAACATTACAGGTTGCCAGATTCCTGAATTCAGTTCTTTCATATAAAAGACTTCATGGAATGCTGCATGACTATTAAAAATCTAGTAAACTCTATCCACCATCTTTATATTCAAGGCCACAATATGGTACATCTAGAGATTGTATGTAACGTGAAGGAGATTATGCGTTGAAATATTTTAGTTGATATTTTAGAATGTAAAATGCTATTTTATTTATTGATTGGTTTTACCTTGTGGGCTTATAGCCGAATAAAGTAGTATCTATCATCTATCTATCTATCTATCTATCTATCTATCTATCTATCTATCTTAACCACTACACCACACTGGCTCTCAGTTGCCTCCTTCTGGCAACTCCTGCAGCCATGCTGATGCCAGGCACATTGCTCTGCTTTCCTTTGGACCATATTACTGAATGTTGTCATCTTGGCAGCCATGGACTCCCATACACAGTGCCCAGACTTGCACTCCAGATAGGTCACTTTGATGCTGCTAACGCAGCAGTTTGACTTCACCCTTTGAGGCACACTCCATTGTCTTTCGAGACAGACTGATGCCAATAACCGGATGACTTTTCACTGAAATTGCATGATGGCTGGTTGATAAAAATAAAATGAATTGGAATAACAAAAAATAAAATAAAATGGGGGGTTTGGAATGAGCCAGCTGGAGGTGACTAGTGAAAATAAACATTCTTCCCTGTCTCTTTACACCCGGGGTGGGAGGATGCCTCTTCTGTGAAGAGTGCTAACGTTAACTGCTTGCTGGAGGAAAAGTTTTGAAATCATAACAGAATGCCAGCAAAGGAGGAGATAATCTAATTTCAAGGGACACATAGCAGGTATCACTACAGAAAATGCCCTTTTTGCACATTGGGATCAACCTTCATAGATTATCTTAGAAAGCAAGCAGCATGGTGCCCTCTAGATGTTGTGTGCAGCTCCCATCAAACCCAGTCAGCTCGCCCAATGGAAACGAATAAAGGAAGTTGTAGTCCACAACAGCAGGGGGCTGCCATGTTGTTTTTTCATGCCATAGGCCGAGGCATCAAGCCTCCAGCACCAGATCTTCCTTCAAGAAAGATTGGAGCCACCCAAAACAGCAGGCTCAAACAATCCAGAAGGATACCATGGTTGTTGGACATAGTTCCAGGGGGAGCCACCGAGAATACCTCTCTCTCTGCCCTCATTTTATCACAATTAGTTCTGCATGTGAACTGAACCCAGTGTTAGTTACTGGAAACACAGATTAAACATGATCTTAGGATAATAGGCATTCTCAGCCCCTTCCAAAATCTCTGAGTTCTGCCCCCAGAACCCTAGCCCCAGGTACCAACATATTATAATGCAACAATTGGAAACCGTATTAGGCAGTAATGAAGAGAAAATGATGTTAGAGAGATGGCAGAGAGCATCATGCCTTAACAGTCCTGATTAGCTCTTGAGCTGCTGCTTCTTCATACTTTTTTTTTAAACTAATGTTGTTAAAGAAAAACAATGCATTTTCTTGGAGCAGACTGTTTGTGCTTTCTCAGCCCCTTTGAATGTTGTACATTAACCAGATGAAATGATTAAAAAGAATAAAAGTAGGTGTAGGGGATTGTATCTACATACTCCCAGCAAACAGTATCTTCCACTTCATCTGTGTCTCCGTTGTGCAGCGCGTCAAAGTCAAAGGCACTTTATGCTGGCTACATCTAAGCACCCCTGTGTGGAGGCACTGCTTCAGCAGGATTGTTTCTGTCTTTCACAGTGATCTGCTTTTTGAGCTTGTCTGGGGTGGGGAGGTTTACCTCCCTCTCCCCTTTGTTTAATGATGTCTGTGTTTTACTGTTGTGGCTCCAGTTACATGGCATTAACCAGAAACCTAAGAAAAACACTGCCGTTAGCTAGTTATAACTCACAACCAGTAGAGGCTACTGACGTGTTATCTGAGAAAAGCTGGATTAAAGTACTCAAGTTCAGTGCCCTACAGAATTGTGAGGCAGTGGTACCTTGTCTATGTGCTTCTGTGGGTGGACAACAGCAACCCATGCCCAGCCAACCAGCCACTCTTAGATTTCTCTAAAGCATTCTGTTCTTCAAGCCGACCGCTTTATCAGTCATTGTAAATCAGAGATGGAAAGACTGTCTCCTTCCATGAGTCCTTAGACTACAGTTCCCATCAAACAAAGAAGAACAGACCTCAAACAAAGATTTGAACACCTGAACAACTTCATAGAACTATAGAGTTGGAAGGTACCTCACAGGTCATCCAGTCCACCAGTTTCCTTGATGCTCACATCTGGCAGCATACTTGAGTCATGACATGTGTTTGTCTTTATACTCCTTTCCCACAGTTACTGCACTCAAGGTGCTTCACAGCAGATGTAAATGTATTAACAATAACATCACTCCCAACTTCCGCCCCATAACAGTAAAGCTCTTTACAAAAACGAATAAGGAATCTAGCTGAGTATTCAGTGGTTTTATTAATTTCAGTAGTTAATACAATAATGCTCAATTCCTAACATAGAATCATAGAAGTGTAGAGTTGGACAGGCCTGTGAGGGTCATTAGTCAAACCCCCTGCAATGCAGGAATCTCAACTAGATCATAGACCAGATCAACCATTTGTTTTAGTAGAATAAATAACAATATGGTAATGACAGCATTACATTCACAGTTCATTCGTTTATCCAAACTCACAAAAACAGTTTAGCATAAAAAGGCCAATAGGCCTATGGCCTAATAAGTTTCTTTCCTCCTAAGAGGCTCCATGAACTCACAGAAAGTCTGCTAACCCTGTTTTTAAAAATGCTCAAAGCTAGACAGAAACAGGCCCCATGAAAAAGGCACTGTCGAGAGGAGCAGACATGGTGTCTGCTTGAACAGGGTTAACACCTAAATGTACAAGACAAGGTGGAGGTGAAGGAAGTCAAAGTGACTTATTTAAGAAGAAAGGTGATGGGAAGCTTTTGGAGGTGGGAGATAGAGCCAGGATTAGAAACAAGGTCTTTGCTCCAGACCAGGTAGGTTATTTTGGTCTCAAAGGTGTGAAGTAAACAAAGTTCCCTAAAGGGAATGCCAAGTACCTTGAAGTAACTTTGTATGAATATGAAACCCGGCCAGGATTCATTCAGGTCTCTCATTTTGTACTAGAAATCAGGAATAAATGAAGACTATTCCACACACGGATAAGCCATGCTAGTGCATCTTTACTTATCACTCCCACTTCACTTTTCTCTTGGTGCAAGCAGAAGTACAGGTCATGAATCCTTGGCTTGATGTTACCCCTGGACCTGGGAATGTGGGTTTCCCCCCTCCTTGCTAGCAAACCATGACCAGAATTTCTTCAAAAGAGATAACAATCTTTGTCATGACTCCAGAGTCCATCCGTGATCAGGACACAAAGTCTGAGGCTACAGTGCTACCAGCTAAGGAGCCAGACCGGGTTCCTTGCTCTGAGCCTCATGTTGTTGAGAGGCCAGCTGAACCTTGAGGTTGGGAAGGCAGGAGCTTGCTGAACCAGATCCCACAGCACCAGGACCTGTGAAACGAAGGGTAGAATATTCACAGTGCGCAGAGAGTGCACTAGGTAGGAGGCCTTAAAATGTTGGCCCTGTTTTCCACAAAGGGGTGGAGCCTAGGAGAGGTGAACTGGGAAGCAGAGCCTCCAAGTAGCTGTGTTTGCTTCCAACCTTTGTCAGAGCAAGTTGTTACTAGGAGTAGTCCTTGGTGAGCAACCTGCCTTGCCCTGGGGGCTCCTCTGTAAGCCAGTCCATCTGGGAAGGAGGAAAGAGAGAGTGATTGGCAGCAGGCACTAGCATGCTACTTCATCCCATTAAGCCATTAACCAAGGCTTGTTGTTATGTGTGAATGAGGCACTATCAGAAGGAAAATAAGAAATGAAAGTCTTTGCACCAAGCCTAGAGCACATGCTTTGCTTTCAGAACGAACTCTCCTTTCTATGGATCTCAGTGTAGAAACTACCACTATTAAGAATACTGTGGTGCCCCACTAGGGGCAACACCGTATAACCCATTCTTCATGGTGGTAGTTTCTATGAGATCCAGAAATCTAACTCATGGTGAGTGGGATGCTCTTGTCTGAAGCCCTGGAGAGCGCTGATGGTTTGGTTCACCTTTTTCTTTTTTCTTTTGCCCGACTCATGTTTATTCTGAATAAACATTTAGAAGTGACTATAAATATCTGCGAGTTGCCCTCAGAACAGTGTTATGAGACAGCTTAATATAGGTATAGTAACAACAATAATAATTGCTTTGTGTTTCATATTAGTTCCAGGGATAGCCAGTTTGATTTCCCTGGTCCAGAGGGCTAGGCTTTCGTGTACAGGAAACCTTTGGTTCACGTTCCGGCTTAGCCATGAAACTCACTGTGTGAAGCAAAACTGCCATTCCGAGATGCCTGGGGGAAAGGGTGGAATATAAAGGTAACCAGTCGTTTAAAAATGTATTCTAATATAGTGTTCCTCCCCTCCTCAAAAAAGAGTCTCACCAGCGAGTGTTTATTTTTATTCTTGACATGTAAATATAGAATTCCAGTCTCAAAGATAACATGCATTTGGCCTTAAACTATTTTCTTTCTCGCTCCCCTCTTTTACCACTGATGTGTATCTTCCCACAGACACAACTGATGGTTAATGGATTAAAAGTCTGGCAGGCTGGTAGAAAAACTGACTGCAAACAAGACAGTCTGCTCTTGAGTACTTGACACTGCTGATCAGAACTGAGTTTCCTTTTAATGTATCTGTTGCTTTGTGTCTCTCTGCTTTGAGAGCAGCGTTGATCAAATACACAAGCAGTTAAACTGGAATCAGTTCTCGCTTTTTCCTTCCTTCCTTCCTTCCTTCCTTCCTTCCTTCCTTCCTTCCTTCTTTATCTTACTCTGCAGCCCTGGATTAGGACCACCTTTTCTCTGTGTTTATTTTATCTCCCTGTAAAGGGCAAATGTAGTTTGAAACCATTGAAAACTTGCACTGGTAAGTTATGGAGATTATTGATTGAAGCCAGCCAAAGTCATGACTATGTAGAGTTGATTTCCTTTCTGAGCATCAGGAAATTAGTCTGGAGGACAAAGTTGACTCCTTGCCTGGCCAAGATGTTGCCAGGGGGGCGCTAGGGAAAGGGCAGCGGAGGCTGTGCACAGTGAATGATGGAATGTATTGTGTGCAATTCTTTCGGCTCAGCCTTCAGAGTCTGACAAACTTTGCTGGTTTAGGGAAAGTGACAAAGTGAAGTAAAGTAGGTGCTGTTAAAAACTCTTCCTCCGTGAGCTACGGGTTGTTTTTCGTGTGGCCATCTGTAATTCTGGAGGTAATACTAAACAAAATGTCTGCTGCATGCTGCACTGGATTTACTGCGAAAGCTTTAAAACACTCTTTTCTGTGTGACCTTGACACCCTCGACATTATATCTGAGTTGAAAACATACATCTTGGGGAGAAAAAGAGGGGAAGAGAGATTGGGTCTCTATGGAAAAAAGTGAGCACAGAAGAAAAGAGGGGAAAGCTGAAGTTGTCAGTTGCCAATTGTACTTCTTAACTGTTAGTTTTGAACAGTGCCGAAAAGCCTGCTATTGCGATGGTAACAATAGCTTTGTCAAAGCACTTCCAGACTTGACTCTTTGACTTGGTGTAAGTGAGCGGCATGTGTTCATAAAACTTGTTGATGCTGAAGAACTTGTTGGAGGTGGGGTTTTTTGGCCATACTTTTGAAATCTGTATCTCTCCTGCTCTGAGTGCTCAAGACCTTTGTGTCATTCTGTCAAGTCCCATATGTCCTGCTTGGGAGTGCAAGGCACAATTAGAAGCTAAGTGTAGAAGGCTTCCTCTGGTTCCTACGTGAGATTTGTCAGGAACCTCAAACTCTGAAAGATACATGGCCAGCTGGGGTTGTCCAGCCTGAAGGCAAGGAGATGAGCAAGCTGATTCTTGATGTTGGGCTGTAAACTAGAAGGCTAGATATCTGGAGTTCTGCAGAGACACCTAGCTGATGGGCTTATGTGGATTGCTGTTCCTGAGTCTGGCATGGGGCATGAGTGGGACAGGTGAAAAACTCTGCATGCTTTATTGGTGACAGCTCTTTAAAAAACCACTTCAGGTTTCCATCCCTAACTAATTTCCATCCCTTAAAGAGGCAGTTCCCAGGCAGGCCAGCAAGCACTTCTCCTTCTTTGGGAACCATCTGTCTGAGCTCTGCAAGGATGTGGCTTCTTGGGATCTGATAGAGGGTGCTTGTCACAAATGTGTCTAGGAAATGTTTTTAATTTAGTTTTGTATCACTCATCTCTTTCCATTATGGCATATTTGTAGTTCCCAGACAGTCACCCTTCCACACATCCAGACTTACTTAGGTTCAGTAAGGTGGCCTCATTCTTCTTCTGAGGCCAGGTCTTGCTTGGGCCCTAGGACAAAGAACTGGCAGGCCTCAGATGCTGCTTACACCAGCTATCAGGATTAAAAAAGATGGATATGGCTCAGCAGGTAGATTACGAGACTCTTAATCTCAGGGTTGTGGGTTTGAGTCCCACACTGGGCAAAATATTCCTTCATTGCAGGGGGTTGGACTAGATGACCCTCGTGGTCTCTCCATGATTCTATGAATGGAGATCTGGTAGATAGTGTTTGTGTTTCACCTTTGACTGGAGTTACCAGTTACGTGTGTGTGTGTGTGTGTGTGTGTGTGTGTGTGTGTGTGTAAGTGTAAGTTCCATTCCTCCAATGGTACTCCGTACCATAGCTGTCAAACTTTCAGATTTGAAAATAAAGGATCAGCAGCCTCGAAAATAAGGGATCAGCAGCCTCACCTGTCCCGGGGACAGTCTATGGGATATCTAACAATCCAGGATAGCAGCGGGAAGCAGCGCTGGAATAAGGGAATTTCCCGCAAAAAAAGGGAAGGTTGACAGCTATGCTCCATAGAGATGTTAAATAAGAGTAACTGGGGGGGGGGGAGAAGTCAGGTCCAGTGGAACCAAGTCAGTTTCTTTTAAAAAACACTGAACCAAATTATTATTTGAGCACTGATAGGCTAGCGCTGTCATTGCTTTTCTCCCTTGAGCAACTGTAACGCATGGGCATTGCTAAAACTAATCTGCAGCCTCCAATATATATGGAATGGAGAGTATCCGTTTTGCTGAAGAGCATATGACAAAAGTAATCTAAACCATTCTACAAAAATAAATAAGTTTGAAAAGAAATCTTTCAATGTATTGTCTTTATAAATATCCTTTAAATTGAGTCTGAATGGTGGTGTGCAAGTTGATGGTATTGGAGAAGCCTGTTGAAATGCATTTCACACTCACAGTTATCATTGAATGTATAGAGTATGTTTAGCTCATGCTTCCAGCCCTCCGTCCCCGCCCCGCCCCCGCCTCTCCTTTTCTCATTCATTTGGTGATTTCAAAGTGATGATTGGCAGATCAAAGATGGTGATATTTCTTCCACAAAAATACCCTAGTTTTGATTGATCTGTGAGAGCAAGCAGTCTAAGGGCAGGACAAATAGCTCAATGGATCGACTATACTCTGGGTTGTTTTAACTGCAATTTCTACTAACTAGGGATGAGTGCTCCCTCGCCAAGGTACAATTTGGAACAATTTGGATCTCTTTTTAAAGCAGATTAATTTGGAGAATGACTGGCAGAAATCCAAAATCAACCATATTTAACTGGTTCCATTTTGAATCAGTGACACGCCCCCCACCCCTGGCTCTCCTAAGCTTCTGCGAGGCACCTGAGATCCCCTCATGGCAATCCCTGGGAGCCTTTCCTGAAAAGCACCTCGTTGCCTTGCTAAAGCTATGGAAGTGGTAGAAGGAAAGAACAGGGAATTGCTGTGATCAGATCTCTTCTGGGCCATCTCAGAACTCCTGAGAGGTCAAACTCCAGTCCAAAAGGAATCTGGAAAGGGAGGATTCTATAAATCTGGAGTTTGAATCCTTTCATCCATTTGTGCCATTTACCCATTCACTAATACCAATTCATTTATGAGCTGTTATGAGGGCCCTCTGGAAGTGGAAAAGCAGTATAGAATAAAAAATAAAAAATATTTCCCCATAATCTATTCTCCATAATCTATTGGCCTTTTTTTTGTTTTTAAAGGAGGCCCTGGTGGAAAGTGATGCTTGGTGAACACTACAACCCCCTCAGTCCGTACTTTATTAGTATATTTTATTTTATATTCTCACAGGGCTTTCCCCTCAGGGTTGACCTCTGATTGCTGCCTTCTTGTACGTATAAAGAAGTTGAGAGGACATGGGAGATAATAGAATTATGAATGGCAAGATTTTGAGCAATCAATAAATGCGTTTGCCTAAGAGTCCTCTCCTTGTGTTAATTTGGTGTTGCCATGGTGTCTCAAAATGGAGGATTGTAGGTCATTCTGCAGAAACAGAGGGCTTGCACAAAATGTGCCGATCCTCATGGAAGGCAGATAATGCATTACGCACAACCTTCAGCTGAATGATAAATTGCCTCTTTATCTGGTGTTGTCCAGGGAGATCCACTGCAGAAAATTGAAAGAGATGTTTCACACCACCAGCTAACGTTATTTTGGAAGTGGACCAAAAATCACACGCTTCAGACTTGAAATGTATTTAAGTGTGTGCAGTGTCATAGGGGTATTTCTTCACTGAAGCCAAATGAGGGGGAGGAAAAGGAGAGAGATTAGTCACCTTAAAATTTAATTCATTGTGTTAATGAATTGCTTTATTATTTCTGAGCACTTTGTGTGTACATAATTAATTGTCTACAAGCATTCTTATTTTGGGTTTTTTAGAAGAAGATAATTATTTATGTATGCTTTCATTTAAAACATTTACTAGCTGCTGTTGTATTAAAATCATATTCAAAGTTTCTTACAACAACAATGAAAATGTGAAAGATAAATGTGCAGGAACAATAAATTATTACCTTCAATCTAAAACTTAAAAGCAAGTGTCAGCTATCCGTCAAAAATAAGAGACATAAAAGCCCTGTCAGACAGATACATTTGAACTTGTCTCTTGAATGATACAAGGGTTGGTGCTTCCTTTACTGGTCCAGGAAGGGCATTCCTCAAATAGACCATCATCACTGTGTAATAAAGTTCATTTCCCAATCACCACCTGCCTGAGTTCACCTGGAGGCAGAGATGTACAGAAGTGCCACTGATACGAATTTTAAACTTTGGGCAGGTTGAAATTCAGGTGGGAGAAGATGATCCTTTAAGTTTTCCACAAGCAAGATACTATATATTTTATTTTCTTATCCTGTCCTTTCTCTAAAGTAGCTCAGGACAGCACACATGATTCTTTCCCTACATTTTTACATCCCTAACATGGATCAGTGGGAATTTGAACCCGCGTCTTCCCAGTCCTACTTTGACACTGTCATCTTACTAGGTACTCTGGAGAACTCTGTTTTATTATATTTTGCGTGTCCTGAATTTGGTTTATGACAGCACGTTCTAGGGCTCTTCTCCCAGTTGTCTTATTCCTGCTTTAGTTGTTTCCATAGTGCTGTTAACTTTGCAAGTTTAGGGTGTGTGGGAAGATGGGTCAAACATTGGGGAGGGATTGTGGACAAGGCTGAAGTGCAATACTTAATGTGGACCTTTACCATACATCTATATTACACAAAAGAGAAGTAAGTAAATATTTATGTATGAGAGAGAATTCTTTATTTCCACCTATGATTGCTTCTATTCTTGAATCCTGAAATGTTGAGCTTTTCTTTTAAGTAAATGCTTAATACTCATGAATGTAGTCACAGGTTCAACATTATGACAGTAAGAGTCTGAAAGAACTGGAATCAAGGAGCTAAGCAAACAGAAGGGCAGATTCATTATGTTCTTTGTTAATTGATCTAGGCATCACCCCATGATGAGTTATTTTCCTTACTTAGTCTTTTTTTAATTCCCTTTTCTTGAATGCACTCCATGGAAAGAACATTCTATTTCTTATAGTTCAGTTTGTTAGACAGAAGAACTTCCGTAACAACAGTGTTTGAGAGAGGAGTGAAGAAGTCTCTGTATCAGTATTATTCAGTTCATGTTTTTCACATTTGGGTTGGAAACAATTTCAGAGCATTGTAAGAATAAGTGCAGGACATCTGCTAACAGTAGTTTTGCATCTGCTGGGTTCTGTGAAAACTACATATAAAATGCAAAGTATGTGCAATTAAAACATTCAAGTTTAGTGTGACCCTCCTGCCTCTGGTTTCTCAAGCAGACGTCAGTTCTGAACAAGTTGTTCACCCCTGATATATGTGGGCTTGTAGCCTCAAGACAGTGAATGTCTTTGATTTATGCTGTAATTAATTAATATGCATTTATTACCAACCCTTAATGAAAGGGCAGCACAAGGCAGGTCATTTTATTCAGAAATTTGAGTTTAAAAATCAAAAGCATAAATGACTAGTACATTAATTTCTCAAGCTGAAATCTGGGATTCCTTTGGAAGTTGATATTTATTTATTTATGTATTTACTGTCCTGCCCTTCCTCTCAAATGAGGGAAGGGAGCAAGAAAAAATAGTCTTGATGGACCAGACTTCCCTGAAAGATCAACTGTTTGCCATAACCCCACGCCACAACAGGCAGTTTACAGGGAAATCCCGGGTGTGATTCTAAGTCTCTCTCTGTGAGGTTCAGCAGGCTGAATCGCATTCTGAGACTTGGTGTGAAACATAAGAGCTAAACAGCGGGGCCTCTTAAAGCAGGGGCTGCAGCCTTGCACTTCTTGGTGGCAAAAAAGACCTCAGACTTCTCCTCCTAGAGGACGGCTGGGGAACCTCTTTCAACCCAGGTGGCTTGAAATAGGAACTTGAAATAGCTAGGAAGTGCTAGTATCCCAGCTGAAAGATGTAGGCTGCCTGCACTTCCCCTCTCCTTCCAAAGGAAGCAAGAGGAGGGATTATGAGCTGCAAGCCCCAGCACTGCTTCTGAAGGAATGCAGAAGCACACTCCAGAGACACTCCAGAGTTCACTGTGGATCATACAGAGATGGGGGAAGCACAGTGAAGGTTTGCCAGTTTTCATATACAAATGTGGGTTGTCAGAAATCAGGAAAGCGGAGAGGAAAGATGGAAGGCAAGAATCGGAAGTGTGCAACCAATATATGTTTTGCTCAGGAATTGATAGTGTTAAATTCAAACATCTTAGTAGATGCTTGCAGCAAATTCCCAAAATGCTGCTTAAAGTCCCAAGTTGCACTGGGGTTCTGCATGGTCAGTGCAAAGAAGAAAACTGGGGTGGGGGGCAGGATAAACAGACATGCACATAGGCAACTCTCATGAAGATTCCTGAAGTTTAATGTATGGCACATACACAAAGAAATGACAGTCTAAAGAAAAAAAAGTCCGAAAGTTACGTGTTATTTGATGTGGGTGGGTTTCAGATTACAGGAGTCAAGAGTTCATTCTGGAGGCCATGTATGTTTTCAGACATCTTCTCTGAAGTGATCTTCTAATAACACTTTTTATATGGGTACCAACATTAGTAAAGTCTAAAGAGACAGATTTACTTACTAGGCAGTACTGACTAGGTGAAGATATATTTTGGCTGGTATAAGGCCAGTTCCTGTGTTCCTTTGATTGCAGCCTCCGTTTTACACACACCCCACCAGCATGAAGAAAGCAAGTATTTGTAATTCTTTAATGCTTCCATTACCTCATGGCCAGCAGATTTGGCCACGCTTTCTGTCTTAATTGGCTGTTGATGTCATAGAACATGGCTCCTTGTCTTCCTGGTGCAGGAAACTCCTTTTTCTTTCCCTGGCTTTTTCCTGTTTGTGTCTGGTGTGAGTTTGCACACGCATGCGTCTAAACAAATCTGGTGAAATTTGCATTTGTATACAGTTAGTTCATGCCAATAAACAAAACCTATTCCCAGTAAGATGTGTTCTTATTTTATGATGATTGGATTTACTGCAGGAAGTATTCTGAAGATTCTCTGTAATTAGAGTCTGGAGGGTTTAAGGAGCTGTTTTTGAAATTTCCTGACACTCAGAGCATGTGTGTTTGATCTTTATAGCCGCCCGCCCCCCTTCTTAGCTTGCAGCTCAATAATGTCTGCGTATCTTATATAAAACACAAGGAAGCCAGAAACAAAATGTGAATGTAGTGTTCTGTCTCTGTGTGACTCTTCCTCAGTATGGACTGGGGCAGCTGTCTTTGCTAAATGCATATGAGCTAAACACTTGTAACATTTATCTCTGTCCTGACGTAATTACTATTTATATCCACATTCTCCTCAAAGTGGGCTGCAGTCACCTGGTTGATTCTTACTTTTCTTTAGAGGCAAGCTTCCTACCTGTCTGACTTCATGGGCATGGATTTTTAAGTTTCTGTGAACAGAGATGGTTCTCAACTTCTTCTCAATTACTGGTGATCATTTGCTGCTATTGTTATCATTATTTTTGTTAATTTGACAAGGAGAAAACAGTATATACATTGCATTTGTTCCTCCCTGGTGTGTGTTCTTTGGGGGGGGGTAGGTGGCATTTATGAGGGTAAGAAAATACATTAACAATTTTATTACAACTTTCTATTCACCCTACGAAGTAGGTTAGACTGAGAAATGGTGAGTGGTCCATTGTTACCCAGCAGCCGTTGTGATTGAGTGGGATTGACGTTCTAATCACCACACCAAATTGTTCTGAATAACCCTCACTGAGAATATCAGAAGCATTTTCGATTCTTATCATGAAACAAGACAGGTTGCTTAGGTAGAGGGGTAGCCTGTCCGAAATGGAAACAGTTTGGGGGCATTTCTATCGGATATAACAGCACTGAGAAGCTTCCCTTCAAGCGGCAGGTCTCCTTTTCACAAGCCCTTTAAAACTAACAAGTTGTTTTGTTTTGAACAAATAACATCTCCCAGAGATTGATCCATAAATAAATTGTGTGTCTATAACTGTCCCTCAAGAACAGTGTTTATGGGGCAATTTGTTGGAGTGACTGACTCAATCTAGGGTGTGTGTGTGTGTGTGTGTGTGTGTGTGTGTGTGTGTAGTATAAAACAGAGATTACCTTTGTAGGTTTAAAGAACACTGAGCTCATACATTGAGGCAGAAATGGGTCTTTCATGCTGATAGGAATTTTGGTTGCTTTAACATGTACTTTGCCTTGCTGCAGAGCATTTCACAAGGAAGAATGAGAAGGGTTAGTTGAGTTGTCAGCGCTCTTTAGCTAAAATATGGAGACCATTTTAAATGTCATTTCAAAGCAAGCCTTTATTGTGATTAACTGGCATAAATCAGTAATGAGTAAATAATGTAAAATATTTATTTTCATTAGCTGTTTGCTTAATGGCATTAATGCATTGGGAATGCCTTCCGGGCTTGGGGGCTGAGAGGATAGAAAAGTGTGTTTATATGTAAAGCATTTCACCTCATCACAGTGGATGGCTTTGGAAACAGCCAAAGAGCACATTGCCATTCAGTTCATGGGTACATAGGAAGCTATCTTTGAGTGGAAGAAAATCATATTGTTCATTCTGACCCTGCTCTTAATATAAACAAATATTGACTGTGGATAGTTTAGTCAGCGGAGCGTGAGACTTGTAATCGCATTGGGCTAAAGAATTATGCATTGCAGGGGGTTGGACTAGATGACCCTCGTGGTCCTTTCCAACTCTACAGTTCTGTGATAGAACTTCCTGATGTTCAACAGCAGGATGGGCTATTTTGGAAGGTTGTGGACTTTCCTTCGTTGGAGGTTTTTAAACAGAGGTTGGATGGCCATTTATCATGTTTGCTTTAGTTGTGGTTTCTGCATTGCAGGGGTTGGACAAGATGTCCCTTTGCGTTCCTTCCAACTCTGCAACTACGCCAGAGGCCTATTCAAGGATCCAGTTGTGCAGAATAAGTGGTATTTCTTTGCCACCGCCACCTAGTGGGCACAATTATGTGCTATAGCACATTCAATGCAAGACATTCACTGTCTGCACTCTACCTGCTATCTTGCCTGTTTCATCATCCAAAGCTCACTGGAAAACAAGGGAGCACTTCATGCTCCACAGTTCCTGAGAGGACACTTAGTGGCAATCGTGGCAACGGTCCTACCCATCTCACCATTTCATAGTTGAACTAGAGCCTCAACAGGAGCATCAAACATTTCAATCAGAAAATCCCCAGAGCATTCAGGAATCCATAGGATTCCACAGATCTCTGTGGAAGGACCATCAAAATCACTCTCCTATCTCTTCATTGGGGTACTGCCACTGTCAACTCAAACTTTACTAAGACATGGTCTGACTGTGTATAAGGCCGCTACTTTCACACCCCCAACTAAGGAATAAACACTACACAAATCCAGAGTAGAGTCCCTAAGATGGTTGGATGGTGTATTGTATACCTCCTTCTGGCAACTCCTGCAGCCAAGCTGGTGCCACACATACTGCTTTCCTTTCCTTTGGACCACATCAGCAAAGCCGAGAGGGTGGTATTGTTGTTTGGGCAGCCCAGGACCTCCATACACACTGTCCAGGCTTGCATCCCGGAGATGTCACTTGGGTGCTGCTAATGCAGCAAAAACAACACGGGAGGCAGCAGTTAGGAGTTACCAGTCCCTGCAGCCACAGCAGGCGCTGTGATTCTCCAGCAGTTTGACTTCACCCCGGAGGCGCATTTCATTGTCTCTCAAGACAGATGGATGCCAACAGTTCTCAAAACAGATGAATCTTTCACCCTCATATATGTCCCATCCTTCCTCCAAGGCATTTGGGGTGCATACTGAGGCCCCTGTCACTTTACTACCCTATGATGTGCATTAGTTTTGAGAGATTAGAACTGTCCCAGGTTACTCAGCAAGCTTCGCGGACCCAGTCCTTCCCAGTTCTGTAGAACGCTGCCACTGGAAATTAGGTGTGTGCCATACTCTTGCCTTAAGGGAGATCAATAGCAATAGCAAAGAGATTTTAAATCCCAACACATTTTAAGGATAAGGGAAGTATGACCCAAGAAGGCCTTTGTTACCACTCTCTGGGCCTTGTGCCATTCATATGGAAATACAGTATGTTAATTGCCCAGGCTCTTTATTTTCCAAAGCATCAAGTTAACAAAATGGTCTGTCTTGTTATAGTCCTTTTATCCTGTAAGGTTTTATAGCTGGCACTCTAGAATTAAATATGAAAGATTTCCATAATACTGATGATTCCTGTTTAAGTGCTCTCTTAGAGGGCGTTGATTTCTGTTGCCAAAATCACAGCTGTGCCCAGTCCCTTCCCTCCCCTTTTCCCTCTTAGTGTCTGCCTGATCCTTTTATTTGGCGTTAACTGTCAACCACCTTTTTAATGCTAGTCTGTTTTAAACTGCCCTTTTGAGGAGGGGGAAAAGAAAACTCCCAAACACCCAAATTTGGGGTGTTAAACTGCTCTGTTTGAAGAAAGCTGCGTATGTCATTTTTTATGTCTTTGAGGGTTTTTTTGTATGCAGAAGCACAAAGCGCAATTAGAATACAGTTATATATTCTCCTAGTTATTAAAGCTTGGATTAACATGACATAAAGTTTTGTCTGGGGAGTTCTTTGCTATGGCTCAGGGAGCATTTCTATGTGACAGTAATAGGCTCCAGTTAATATACTTGAATGATACTAGAATCTGCGTTCTAAGACAGAACAAAGGGGGTTTATTTGAAGCTTGCATTACAAAGGTGGAATTATCATTGTGAAGAATCGACCGAGATCAGGGCTTAATTATTGTACCTTGTGTTCCTTCAATATTATAAAGTGAAATCAAGGGAACAATTTCTCTCCCTCCACCCTGCCCCAAGCAAGTGGACAGCTCGTCAATCTTTGAAGATTGATGATTGGACCTTTCTCCAATCCCTTAACACTGAGGTGCTCCCCTTAGCTTTCAGACAGCTTACTGTGTGACACTGGGGGCTCGCTGTTTGCGAAACAGATCTGAATACTCCTCTGTGTGTCCAGAACTAGTGCCGTTATTTGGATCCCAGCTGAGATGTATACCTTCTGTGGGCAGTAGTGTATAAGTTAGTAGGCTGTAGACATGCTTTGAGTCTACATACTGGACCTTCAAACTGCTCTTGCTCTGACCCATCTTTGAGTGGTTTTGCAAAGCTGGAATGCATCATTGAACTGTGATAATGCATCTTGCTTCCCTGGATAGGGAATGGGGAAATGTGTGTGTTTAGAAACCTCTGCCGTTGCGTTGCTGGAATGTAGCATACTGCAGAAAGTTAATGTCACATCTACTGCTCTGTTTGCGGTTGCCTTTGGCCCTGCCCACCAATGGAAGATCATCCACAGAGCAGTGTGGCCCTTGGTCTCTGCCACTAAGGCGCCTTTTGCTTCTTGGTCACTTTGCCCTTTGTTTCTTTTGCTTTCTCCCCATATATTTCAGACCTCAGGTAAGTGAGTTAGGCAGGTAAGCGTTGGCACAGACCATCTCATTCCAGTCAGGTTTCAATTTACGCATAGAGGCATAACCTCCTGAATTGCTTAATTGCTTTGACAAGCTGTGAAGTTAAAATAACTTGATCTGTGACCTTTGCTCAGATGCTGTGGTTAAAAAGAAGCAGTGCTCTGGATGAATGAGTGTGGGGTTGTGAAGCAGTTCAACTACTCAGATAGTATAGTTGTGTAATGTTACATCATTGTGGCTGAAAGGATTAACTACCGTATTTTTCGCCCCATAGGGCGCACCGCCCCATAGAGTGCACCTAGTTTTTTTTGGGGGGGGGATAAAGAAAAAAATTTTTGTTCCCCCCCCCCCAGGTGCGGGGCTGGGGCGGGGGAAGCCCGAGCTTCCCCCGACCCCAGCCCCCAGAACAGGCTGCTATCCGCAAGCCGTGAGAGAGCTGCGCGAAGCCCGAAGCCTGGGGCGTGCTGAGCTCAGCACGTCCCAGGCTTCAGGGTGCAGGCAGCTCTCCACAAGCCGTGGGAGAGCTGTGCGAAGTCGTGCAGCTCTCCCACGGCTTGCGCACCGTGGTGCGCACCGACCCCTGTCGCTCTCCAGGCTTCAGTGAAAGCCTGCATTCGCCCCATAGGACGCACACACATTTCCCCTTCATTTTTGGAGGGGAAAAAGTGCATCCTATAGGGCAAAAAATACAGTATACACTGGGAAGCCCCTAGTTCAAATCCATGCTCAGCTATGAGACCACAAGGAGACCTTTGGTAAGCTGCGCATGAAAAATAAGGGCAATAATGCTTGCCTCCCTTAAAGAGTTGTCGTAAGGATAACTCTGATTTGAAGCCCTCTCCACATGCTAAAGAGCTACATATGTGAGAGATATCATAGATGCGCTAGATTTGTTGGATGCATTTTTAAAGGATTTCTGAAGCAGCCTGAGAGAGAAGACAGACATAATATTACCCCTGTGCTTTAGGTAGGGTGTTTACCTTTCCATTTCGTAAAGTACTGTGTCTCTGTTTCTCTGTAATCCACTCGTGCTTCTCCTTAATCATAATCATTACTTTCTTGAAAGTGCAAAACTGCCCTGGGGACCACTTGGGAGGGTTTGTCGGTGACATTGCAGGCGCCAGTCGGTCGGTCGGCTCTGTCTGCAGTCAGCTTCTGTTGCACTTGTAAAAATGTTACGTCTGTCTTCACCCTAAACTGACAACAGCCACATCACGTGCAAAGCAAGTAAAGGACGTCAGCTCAAGCCACTTATGGCGTAGTGAGAACAGCTTTCATGTGCGGTTCAACTCCAAGGCGGTTGTTTCAGTCCCTACCCAGCTAAAGATCCTCACCTATTCCCATTTCTGTGCTACACGTTGCTGTTGTTTCTGCATGCGGCGATGCTGGCAGTTTTCAGTGGAAGAGCATCAACACGTGTTTGGCAGCAGCTTCAGGAAAGTGCACTGCTCAAAACATATGTTCTCGTTCTGGTGTTTCGGCACAGCTGGATCTATTTGGGGAAAATCACGTGCATGCAGAGGGGAAATAGATTTGTGGATATCCTCCTCCGTCTCCCCCAAAGCATTGACAGCCTTCCTAAGTTTTCAGGAGTCTTCCCCTGACAATACCCTGTGTAGCTAATGCCTCTTAGTGGAGATATGCCAAAAGTAATAACAATTGCTGACCCTGACTTTCGAAGGTCATCACTGACGTAAATGGTTACAGGAAACTCAGGGCGTCAGATTTCAAATAAAAATAACTCCTTGTGGCTACAGTCCTTCTTCCATTCGTGGCTGGGGGTGGGGTGGGGAATGGGGCAGTCTAAATACCACGAGGACTTTCTGTGTTACTCCAGTGCTAGTGAAGCGTAATTAAAAATTAGCCGAAGTGTGTTGCCTTTTTCAAATGCGTTTTGAAAATGGATAGCAAATTATCTGTCAAAATGATGAGCTCTTCGTTGCTGACGTGTAAAAACTCAATTTACTCACCGATAAGTGCACATCAGAGATCTCCAAGTCTCTTTCAGAAGCAAGTAACACCTGGGCAGAGGCCACTCTGACAATTAACGTTGAACGGCTTGCCTAATCATGCTTGGGTGTTACAGGATGTGGAACCTGGTTATGCGTCATTTGTTGGGCAGCTTTTGCCTTAAACCACACCTGTCCAGCTGCCCAACCTCTGCCGGAGGGCCTCAGCTCCCACTCCCTCTGCCCATACTGCACAGGGAGCCAAAATTCAGGTTACACCTTCTACCCAATCAAACACCCACTTAGAACACTTTCTTTTTAAGTTCTCTTGCAGGTTATTCGGTGAGGGGCCCTTACCTTGTACCTTTTGTTTCATCCCTCTTAGCTGAGCGTTTTATATTTTTTTAACTATAACAAAACACACACACAGTACAATGAACATGGACTGGATTTTTTTTTAGAAAAAACACAACACAGGCAATTTAGCTAGGATGCATAGAGCACAGAACCACAAAACCTTCAAGCTATAATTATTTTCACCTAGTAGGGTCAGCAAAACCTTATAATGATCTGGAGAGGCACGGGTCTGGGGTGTATGATTGGCATGCCGCAGTACTGCACAAAATGTTTCAGGTTTTGCATGACCTCGAACAACCTTTATATGGCGGGTGAGCTTGTTCATTAATAAATGATGGCAAAGCCTCCGAAACCAGGCTAATGTGTTGCTCTTGCCGCTGCTAAATAGTGTAAAATAAAGTATGTAGAGTGGGCTGCAGTTCCTTTGGGGAGGGGAACTGCTGGCATTGGAGTCTTTGTGGTGATTTGCTTGTTCATGTTGATGTTGGAGAGGGTGGCAAGCGACTGATAAATTGATCTACACATGAGTAGTCAAGTCTCCTGTTTTTAGAGTACTGGGGCTGGGAATGATTTGGCTAAAATAGGAGCAGAATTAGATTTAATTAAAAGCCCCCCTATTTTCTCCCAGTGGCCAGAAACAATTTGTGGCTGGGGAGCAGAGTGCAGTTTAATGAGGTTTGTCCATGTTAGATTTTGGAAGGAGAAGTAACAGTAATTTGACTTTTTAATTTAATTTTTTCCTAAGCATATTTCCTCTGAAATAAGTCCTGTTGAACTTAACGGAATCCCCTCTCAAGAAAATATACTTAGAGTTGTAGGCTTATTTTAACTTTCAGATTGTGAGTCAGTTATAATCTGTGTATGAAAAGCACCTTTATTTAAGAAACCTCAGGAAAGCAATGTGGGGTGGTTTGAGATACTTTTCGGGCCATTGGTACTTGTCCGCCCCCCCCCCCCCCGCATCCTCCTGGTGCTCCCTCACACCCACACCAACAACAGCAACATACCTTGTTTCCATCTATACAACACAAGGCCCTGAGCATTTCCCTTGGTTCCCGATCTTCCAGAGCAGGATAAATTCACACAGGGAAGAGC
Source organism: Podarcis raffonei (assembly GCF_027172205.1). Lineage (NCBI taxonomy): Eukaryota > Metazoa > Chordata > Lepidosauria > Squamata > Lacertidae > Podarcis > Podarcis raffonei. The sequence continues at coordinate 7,817,113 of NC_070616.1, read as the reverse complement.
TAGTTCTTTTAATCTCCTCTTTTGACTGAAGCAAAACGTTGCCCTAGGCAGGTCCTTGTGTTCAAAGTACCTTCTGGAGAGCTGAAATTAATAGCGTCCCTGTTCAGAAGTGTGTGTATGTGTATGTTTTTCCCTTCGTGATAAATGCACATTTCTTCAAAACAAATTATGATTTTTATTTATTTATTTAATTAATTGTGAATTGGTTCTCATGAGGCATCCCAAAGCCATTTGCAGCATAATCAAAACATGTAAAACAGTTACATATATAAAAACAGTTTAAAACAGTTGCATATTTAAAAACAAAGTGTGTGTGTGTGTGTGTGTGTATAACAGTTTAAAACAGCAGCAAAAGCACACACACAAAATCCATTCAAATCCAAGACAGACTCTAGCTGGCATAATAATCTCTGTTTAGAATGCTTGTTGAAAGACGTTGTCTTCCTGATTTATAATAGGAGGGATTTCCAGAGAGTAGATGCCAGCACACCAAAGGCCTGATTCCCTCATTGTGTGGAAGGGCCCCTGATAGGATGGGATCTGCAAATATCTGCAGAACACAGTGATCCAGTTGGGTATATAGGGGATGAGAAGATTTTTATAAGTATTCTGGTCCCATGCTGTGTACAGATTTATACATCTATTCCAACACCTTGAACTTAGTCTGGCAACTAATTGGCAGCCAGTGCAGTAAAGAAGGGGCGCACTGTTGCAATCCTGGAAGCCAAGTCGCATATTTGGGACACACACTCCTTGGTGAGAGAACTCCAGCAGAGATTTGACACCACAAAAACATGCAGCAAAGAATAGCGAGGAAACATAGGCTGTAAAACTCCCTTCCAGTGAGTCCCAAAACATCCCTTTTAAAAAGCTCTTTCCAAGCTATCCCACATCCCTAGATGGACCACATGTTTAGTAAGTCATAAAATGGTTTACTTACAAAACCCTTCAAAGGTCAGATTCATGTGCTTTCCCCGTTGCACAGGCAGTAAAACATTGCTTAGTTACAAAAGGTAAAACTTTCTAAACTATTGGTACGGAAGAACACTAGTTTCAGATTCCATTCTGGCATGAAACGAAAGAGGCTGGTTAAAGCTATGCTCAGAGTTCCTGACATGCTGAAAGCCGCATGAAGAGAGGGAGAGGTAACAAAGGCTTGGTCACCTATTTCATTTCAAGGTGAGGGGTGAGAATATAGACTAAGCCTGGCAGGACAGCTTACTCTATAGTTTTAACCCTTTTGCTCACTAATTAGATTTAAACATGCTAGTATTGTGAGAGGTTGGAACCCTGCACACAATTCTGTGTATGGTTAAATACAGCTTCTCATAAGGATCCTTCTAATTCATTAAACATTTCTGTTTTCTACATATCTTTAAAACTCATGAGCTGAAGGGACTCTGAAGCAGGCATAATCACAACACTTAGCTGATCTTGTCCAGATTCCACATTTTTATTTTTATTTTTTCAGTTCGTAATTTATGTACATTTTGTTTATGTCTGACATTTTTTGTTACTGAACACAAGGCACTGTACATGGGCCTTCTAGGCAGTCTCCCATTCAAGCACTGACCAGATGCAAACTTGCTTAGTTTCAATAAGCTTTCATCGTATCATGCTAGACTACAGTTCTGCAACCATGCTGCCTTCATTAGGTCACTGCAATCCTATGGAAATGTGCTGCTGACTTAGAAAAATAATGCTCATGATTTGAATATTTTGGGTGCGCTTGTTTTGATAAATCCATGAGCTAGTCTCGGTTTCTAGTCTGGCTTAGATGGAAAACAATCATTTTAATGTAGAAGGAAGTCTGAGACAGAGGAACGGGGGCAGGGAGATCAAACAGGAAATATAACTAACCTCCTTTTCTTTCCAGCTGTGGGAAACCTAGATAAATTTCTCTCTGCTAATAAACAACACTCTCATTTTGCACCTGAGCCTTTCTGTGAAACTGGCTGTAGCAATTGTTCATTTTTTAATATATATTATTTTTCCGCCAGAACTTTTGTGCATTAAAAAAAGTCCTTCATGCATCAGGAACCAGCGTAATGTAATACTTGTCTTATCTTCACACTTACTCAGCAGGTATTTACAAAAGGGCAGTGGGAAAGTCTTTCAACTCAATCCTGTTAACTCTGCACAGGATGTGTCCGGATCAGATATGCTTACCTGCTTCTCCTACCTTAGGGCCACGCAGCTGCCATAAAGCCTTTGCTTCTTCGCCCAGTGTATTTCCTTTTCTAACAAACCTTATTGACTTCATGCTACTCTATGTCTCAGGGCTGTGACAGCATAATGGCTTAGAAGAGTGATCTGTAAGTCCCACTTGTAGGCTGGTGCTCTCTGATATGATGGAAGTGGCTTAGGTGCAACCAGCTTTCTTCCAGCTGAAAACTGGCACAACCTCATCCATCCTTTGCTGCTTAGCTGGGATACTTAGCAATGCAACCTGGTTTGAAAGCGGCAGCCTGAGCAATGTAGGCTGTGAGATCAGCTCTTCTTTTGCAGTTGGCAGTGGTTACAATCCTCTTTTTGGAACTTATTTTAATGCTCAAATCATTTCCTTCGAAACCTTGGTTTGTATCTTGGGAATGCCAGGGGGGTAACCCCCTTCAGTTCCTACTATGCCTCTACTTTGTCACCTTTAGGGGCTTATTGTACTTGAACTAATTCGCTGTGTCTTCCCCCAATGCCATAATTAATGTTGCTTTTGGTGTACTAGTTGAGTTGAGCATGTGGGTTCTTCAGTTACTGGGACTCAGGGCCCACCCAAGACATTTTGGCACCCGAGGCAAACTATAAAATGGTGCCCCTCGCAGGTCAGGGAAGAAGGGGTGACTGAAGCCTCTCCATCAGGAACAAGGATGTGAGGAGGCAAGGAGTACCTCCTATTTGCCAAGATGCTGCTGTAAAGGTGGCATTGCGGTGGGCTGCCAAGGAGGCAGCAGATCCAGCCTCCAAGGAGTGTTCATTCCTTGGAGGCCGGATCTGCTGCCCTCATGGATCCTGCCATCTGAGGTGATCGCTTCACCTTGCCTCATGAGTGGGCCGGCATGCTGGGAGTTGGACTGAACATGGTTCCCTGGAATCAAGAGCTAGAGGTAACTTGAAGTCATTTAGCAATCACACATGAGATTCAGATTTATATATTTACCACTGCAATATTTACAGTGCAATGTAAATATAGATTTACAATGCAATACTGCAAGGTGTTAAATCACAGGATAATATTTCATCCCAGGAACATATTCACCCTTGGCCAACCACTCAAATCAGTAGGGCATTTTGGGCCAGAAATGCTTGCTTTGGGAGCAAATCAGGCCCCCAAACTGGGGTTGGCCACTCCTGTATTAAATCAGTATAAATACATCAAATCTAAAACTGTCTGTCTGTCTGTCTGTCTGTCTGTCTGTCTGTCTGTCTGTCTGTCTGTCTGTCTAAAATCCACAGCCTAAGATCAGCCATGTGAATGCAAAATAAGCTTTTGAGTTATACTTGTGGTAATGTACAAAAATGTTATCTTCTGTCTAAAGAAGGATGTTCACAGAATCACCTTGGTGGCTAGATTTTACTTTTTACACTCTTACAGTTAAAATGAAAATCTTAGAAACATCTGATGAAAATTAGGAGGAGCTCATCACCATTTCTGCTGGCCAGGGCAGAAGGCAGAACTTTGGTGCTTTATGCCACTTCTTGCTGTCCTTAGCCCCCTCCTCTTCAGCCCCCCCCCATCCTTTTGTCCTTCTATTCCCCAGCTCATGACAATTGGAAAAGCCAAACTCAGGCAAAGTTAAACACCTGCACATTTCCTTTATTTACAGAGTTTTATTCTGATACAGAACTTGGATTTCCGTTTTGCTTTGGTGTGGTGTACGTGCAGATCCATTTAGCAATTGGTGAGGAAGAACAGATGTGTGCTCTTTGAAAAGGAAACCAAAATAAGAATTAGGACTTCTGACCATCTGCCTGGCTTAATATTATCCAGTTCTGCTTCTCACATTTGGCTTATAGGCAGAGACTAGTTAGGGTGAGTTCTGAATAATTAAACTTCATGACATTCGGTACAGCTTGTGTGTGCATGCAATTTTCTTTTACCCTGCAAACGTAAGCTCTATAGCTCTTTTTGCTACAAAATGTGGTGTCTTCCTTTTTGACTTGGGGAGCCAGCAACCTGACCTCACGGCACGACAGTTTGATCAGGACCGGGCTGCAATTAATTATAAAATCCTTTCTGATCGAGACGTTGTGCTGCAGAGCCTCAGAAAGCTGGACAAAAGGTTTTAGGCATTGACCTGTTCCCTTCCCTGTACCCTCCCTTCCCCAATAGCTGTTAATATTAAGGTGTTACGTATGTATGGATGTACAGGTGTGTGTGTTACCTACATTTTTTGTATTGTTTGGAAAAGAAAATAGGTTGCAGTCCTCGTACTGTTAATCTGCACGCAAGCCCCGTGAAAGGAAAAAGAATTATTCCTGCTGACGATGGCTAATGTCCCGTGAAAATAAAAACGCAAGCTGCTTTGCACCTGGTTTCTCAAAGTGCTGAAGGAGCAATGTTCCCTCCAGCCTCTCTGTAGTGGTGTCACCAGAGCTCCTGGTCCAAGGATCAACTCTTCTTTCACAAACAGACTCTTATCCCAGAGTGGTTTGACCAGATCTGGACTGGCTATTATGCTAAGAATGTGATAGAGCAGCTTCTCTGATCTGGTGATGTTCATATGTTTTGAGTTATATCCTCTATTGCTGTGCTGGCTACGGCTGATGAGAGTTGTAGTTCAAAACAACTGGGAGACAGCAGGTTGGGGCAGGCTGTCACAGAATCTGGATTCCCTAAGTGTGGAGGACAATCTGTGCATATGCATGGCTGTGCATGTACATACAGGCAAGTCACTAAAGGGAAGACACAAATGCTGTCCTGGTTTGCTATTTCCTATTCAGAATTTTTTGTCTTTAATAGAACTGAGCCAAAACGATTGTCTTCAGTGTGAATTTGGTGATGCACACACCAGCTTGAAATCCTCCCCAAAATTTGCTTTAAGTATGCTTCTTCTTTGGCTGTTTGCAGAAAGGCAGTAGAAGAAAGCTGATGCTTCTTGTAATTATTTCTGCTGTGTTACGATCCCGGGAGAGAGGCAGTGTTGCCCACTTGCCAAGGCAATGCAGGGATTTTCTACTTCCCCCAAGTTTGTAGCCTGTGCAAAGGCTACAACTTGAGTTTTGTAGAGCTTGAGTTTGGGCTCAGCTCTAGACTTGAATGCGCTGGGCTGCAAAATACTGACCCTGCTCCCCCCCACCTCATCAGGCTAACATGGACAATTGTACACCCAGTGTTTTGCTGGGAAATAAATTACAGTGCTGTGAGAGGCTAAGGAAGAAGCTCCCTCCTTCTCAAGGAAACAGGCCCTTTTCTTGCCTTGTGCTGTTTCCACTAAACATTAACATACACACACCAGGTAGTTCATATGGTACCGCAGAACTGCTTGAGCCCAGATTAAGAGCAGCTTGTTTATGTTTCGGGGTTGTCCATGCAGCATTTTATTCCTGATTTGCACAAGTCACAGTTTTCAGTCTCATTCTCCCCACACTACCAGCTCTATCCAGAGGTAGGCCAACTTACTTGAAAGACAAAAATCCTGTGAATATCTGGCTTAATTTTTAACAAGCGTCCCTAGTCCTTATGGTTACAGAAAGGAAAACTATAAAAACAGGCATGAGAGAAGCTGCTGAGATTGTGCCTTTTTTTTTTTTTTGCCTCATATAAATCTGGCACTGAGCTTAGCATTCTGGCCCCTTAGTCAACCCAGGTCAAGCATTGCACTAGCTGAGGAGGGCACTAACTTTTAAAAGCTTTTTTTTATATTAAAAAATTCCTACCACTCGCAATTGTAGAAAGAAACTTGAAAACATACAAGAAAGAAGCACCTCAACTCTGGCTTTTAAAAAACCTGTATCATGAATACTTAGAGAGAGAAAATCTGGAAACTGGTCAAGAAAATGGCTATGCTGTTTTTTGTTTTTGCTTTTGCTTTTCCTGGTTGGGTAGCGGCCCAAAGGGTGAGCCATTACTTCAGGCTGGCTGGTTTGCTGTCCATCTGCAACAAAGCAGGCAGGAGGGGACTGCTGTGACTTTGTCTCTCTCACCACTGATGCTGGGGGGAAAATGAGCTTGCAGAAGACTGGTTTTGGTTCAGGGCTGAGGGGGTGAACCAACATTGTTCTCATAAGACTAGGGTTTCAAATTCAGCTCGCTTTTGTAGAACAAAGAAGAAACCTTTAAAAAAATCAAGTCCTTGATAAGGAATCCTATCAGGCATCTCCCCCCCCCCCCCGCTTGTTTAGTAGAATAATTCAGCGACATTTTATTTACATAAAGCTGTCACATTTTGGCTAGGATTAGAGGGAAGTAGTACATTGCATGACATTCTGTCAGTTTTATGTTGTGAAGAAAGCCATATTGACACTGATGGCTGTTTAACATCCTCCAGATTTTGTTTTTTGAGAGAGTGCTCTGTTTCGGAAGTGGGCTCAGAGCCCTTCTGCTGCACAGCCTCCTGATCTTGGCGCTGATGTATATCCACCTGTGCTGGAGAAAGAGAACTGAGGTCTGTTTGCATTGAAAATCAGTGCTCTTTGCAAAGTATGTTAGCCACAGCAGTTTCCAAGAATTGGTAACTGCAATTACATTTTTGTTGTACAGACAAAAGAAAGTGCTTATTATAATTGAAGCGGGTCTAACAACTTAGCAGAAACAAAGTTCCATTAAAACAAATTCCCCATTGTAAATCAATAAGTTCGTTCAAAAGCCATTGAGCGCGGTGGATTGGGGCTTGCCTTTCAAGCAAATATGTTTGCGATTCTGATAATTTGAATCAGAGCATGGCAAGATGTTTAATCACTGTTAATCTGACAGCATTAGAGATTATGCATGACAGTTGCTTCAATAGTTCTAAATGCTTAAGTCAAAACACACGGCAGTGACTTGTGCTGAAGGAACCTAAAACTGGTGGGGAATAGAAGTCAATCCAGGCTACACAGCTGATGTGCAGGTGGCATCACATTTTTTTAAGGGAGCGAATGCACATCTTAGCAGTGGAGCACCAGGCTTTGCATGCAGAAGGTCCTGGTTTTCAATCCCTGGCATCCCCTGTAAAAATAAAATATTGAGCGGCAAGCTTGGAGGCCTTGGAGATCTGCTGCCAATCTTTAGAGAAAGCGTTGAGTTGGACAGACTGGTGGGTGGTCTGGCTCGGTATGCTATTACTATTATTTATTATTTATTAAATTTTTATACCGGCCTTCGCCCACAGATCTTAGTGTGGTTCACACCTTTGTATATTTGTATGCAAGAATGTGTCAGGACTTGGGAGTAAAATTGCTTTTCCTTTTCCAGTCAGCTAGTACAATGAAGTTGCAAACTGTTTAGGAATCAAAGAGACTTGGGTGGTGATCCTTCCTATGCTTGGTTTATGAGCCTTAAGGTCCAAAATGGTGCTAAAGAAACACTACCTGCTAAGTTCTAGGCCGCGGCCACCTCTGGTTTTCCTAGTAGAAAGGCAAAAGACATTGCTCCTTTTTCTTTATCACAGTCCCCCAGATTCAGCCTCTGTTTTGAGGAATGTGTTGGCAAACGTAGCAGGTTTATATAATGCATTCCATTCTGCAGAGTAGGAAATACGATCCTTATCAAAACAGGTTGGCATTCCTTTCTTTTAATGGGCCTTGTGTCTTTTCTTCTATACCTATACAGGTCTCTTCATTGTGAATGGAAGGATAGATTTCTCCCGTGTATTGATGGCTTTTGCAGCATGCTAAATTTTGTCTTGGACTGGGATCGCAAAGTGCATCAAACTTGATTAACATACAGTACATGGAAGGCCATAGGAAGCTCTGTAGCTCTGTGTTTTTGATATGTGCACTGCACTGGCTATATGGAGGTGGTACTTACAGTCCAACCCTGGGATCTCATGGCAAGGTGACTGGGGGGGAAATCGCCTTGCAGTGAATTAAAAACATTTTGGTCTGCTGTTTGGCCTCTTAATCAAATGGTGAGTGACTAAGAATAGTGGCTCCCACCAGTGACTCCCTCAAAATGCCCTTGAGCAATGCAACATCTTGTATGTTCTAAGAAAAGCATTGTTATTGCTGCTGGGGAAGGGTAAGGCCAACTCTTGCACCAGTGAGTAAATGTGAAATCTGAGTAGTTTTGGAAAAGATTCCAGACTAGTATTGTTACATGTCTTAGAGCAATATAACATAAATTCTGCAGACCAGAGATCCATCTAGGCCAGTATCTTTCTTTCTACATCAGCCCAAAAGAAGCCTCCTGGGAAGCCCAGAAGCAGGGCATGAGGGTCATAACCCTCTCCTGTTGTTGCTCCCCATCAACCAATATTCAAAGTATGGCTCTGAACATGGAGGTGCCACATAATGATCATGAGTAACAACTACTGATAGTTCTCTTCCTCCTCCATGAATTTCTCTAAGCCTCTTATAAAGCCATTTAAACAAGTGATGGTCTCCCCAGTTTGTGGCAGTAAATTCTTAGAATTTAACTAGCACCTAATCTCTTCAGATGTTACCAGGAGGTTCTGCTGAATGGAGCAGTTCTGCACTTTAGGCAACCCTCGCTAACACCTCTCCAGATATTACCTCTTTAGGTCTTTGCGGGCAGGAGTTGGAGCTGAAGTCAACTACTGCAGGCTTTAAAAAATGTGGCTCAGCACAACTGTCTGGCAATTATGCTTTGGTTTGTGCCCAGGCTTAAGTTGGCATTGTGAGACATGGCTAGTGACTTGGCCCTGACTCCTGACCAGCCAAACCCCATTATTAACAAGCTGTTGGCTCAGCACCCCACAAAAAGGAGCCTATTTGCAGAGGCCAGAGCACACAAGGCCTGCACTGTAGAGACAGTTCAGCCTTGTGACATTTTGAGTAAATAGTCAGTGGTTTATCTTAATTACCAGAAGGAAAGGAAAAGATGCCCTGAGGGGTCATCTTGGATTTTAAAAGCGGTGGGTAATCAGGTTAAAATACTTTGTTTTTGTCCAACTGCGCTGTAATCTAACTGCAAGGCTTGATAAAAATAGGTGCTATCTCCCTCCCACCCACCCCAGCGCCGCCCCCACCTGGCTTTGCAACATGCAATTGTCTTGTTTAATTTATACAGGGGAAAATAGTAAATCTGCAGGAGTGAGTTGCTGGCTCTTAGAGTTTCACTTGGGTATTTAAAATAATAGCACCTGACAGTTTACGAGTAGCTAAGAGGTTTTTTTCTGCTTCAGAAAGCAAAATATTGTATGAGTTGTGCAATGTGTATAAATAATTGGAGGAATTAAGCCAACAGTGCCCAGTATGGTTCCAGAGTGAGAGAACGGAAAGAGCAGGAAAGTTCGCATGTGAGGTTGGGCAAATTTTAAATGCAGCATATATCTGTGTTGTTTGATCTCGTTATTGTTCTTGGACTTTGTCTAAATTTTCAAACTATTGGGGGAGGGAGGTCACACTGTTAAATCCCTTCTTAGCTTTTAAAAGACAAACAACAACAACAACAATCCTGAGCTAAGCAAATCAGCAGTGGTCAAAACAAAAGTGATCTTCAACAGCTCCTTATAGTGATGCTGAAATTAATATCGAATCATAGAACAGGTGAAATGGAAACCTTTTTTCTGGCCCGGTCAGCTGTTCCTAATGCATATTCTTTGCCCCACTGTGTCCTGCTGCAAGATGAGTACTTGTTTGCTATCAGGAACAAACATATATAAGTCTGCAAAGCACATCCTCTTCTGAATGTAATAAACTTGCAAACTGCTTTGTAATTTTGGGCTGTGCCAAAAAATGTCTTATTCTCGCTGCTGGAGATTATTTGGGGGTGGGAGTTCTGAACATCTGTCCTATAAAGTGGACTTTGTTCATCTTCTCTGGGCAAGATCAGGTGATATGTCAGTTTAAATCAAAACAGTCGGGCAATTATTTGCCCCCAGGTCACCCCGAGTGGTGACCTGTCTACTCTGGGCATCTCATTTTAGGCACTCATGCCTGAAAATAAACTGTTGGGTGTAGCAGTTCCCAAGGTGGGAATCATCTGGAAGGCCACACCTGAGATCACCTCTTCTGACTCTTCTCGTTCTTTTGGGCCAGAATTAGCTTGATGAGAAATGAGTTGGGTGTAACATCCTTTCCAGCATGCATCATCAGCAGTTGTGCATAGAAGTGTACATATTGAGGTGATACCTTCAGCAAGTCACCAGGATCCATTCTGGGAAATGGTCCTGTGGACATAAGCTCCAGTCATTTCATTGACCTGCCTTGAGCAAGATGGTATTGGGATTAGAGGGAAAACTTTGAATTTCTGTTCTTTCCAATTACCTTAAGCTTTCATTGTTTCAGTATGGATATTAATTTTGATTTTCCTGCTGAAGTAGACAGAAGCAAACTGAGCAGTGCTGCATTGCTCATCCAGCAAAGCTTCATCTTCCCATGTTCAGGAGACGTAAGCTCAGTTTGGTCCTCTTGCAGAGTAGCTGCATGCTTGGACCCCTTCATGTTTCAGAGTAAGCAAGTTTCACCCCACCGATCACCCAAGCCAGATTCCTCCAGCTGCTTGGCAGTCCCCCGCCCAAAGAGCAATGAAGCCTGGCAACCCTGATGGTTCAGCACTGAGCTTTAATGGAGGCTGCAGAGAGTTTGCTTTGTGTTGTTTTTTCTTTCCCGGTGCCTTATTTCACGGCTGTCACTATCTGTTCTGTACGTATTCGAAAAGATTAGCTTATTGACAGGCTCCTTGATTCAGTAGTAATAAACTCGTTGATTCCACAGAGCCCAAGATAGATCTGTACAATTATCACCTCGGTCAACATTCATTAATTGGGGGTGTAAGTGAATGGTGAATGTTACACTTAATGGCAGATGCTTCTTGGGCAAAGATGCACAGGGGCATGCCTGGGCTACAAACCTGAATACTGACTTTACTGTTATAGTTTCCACTCCAGGACCTAGAAATGATGGTTCTGTAAGGGTGGGTCTAGAGTCAATTTTATTATTGTTGTTATTATTTTTGATGAGATCTGGTGCTGGTGTGTGTGCATGCGCTCCTGTAAACCACCCTGGTAATGTTGATTAAAGGTCAGTCTAGAGATTCTTCAAGTTAATTATAGTCATGCAAGGACAGGTCGCTATCCACTCTGTATTCCACAATCTCTTATTGTTGATCCTTTCCTAACTGGTTTTTGGAAACTCAATAGGTCCCACTCCCTTCTCTGAGCTGAATATGCCTTTCCATTGTTGAGTGGTTGAACAAAGTTCCCAGGAAGAAACTGGCATACAGTTTTGAGTTATTTTATTGCAGAAATGCCATGGTTGTCTTTTTAAAATGAAAGATGTCATATAGATGCAGAGATAGATACACCACGATTAAGAGAGTTCATGGAGACACAAGGAAAATTGTGCAGGCAATATTCTATAACCATTTACTTAATAAGAAGTTAATTTTCCATGATTCTAGACAATTCAAGTCTATTGGGTAGCTGCCATTCACTAATGAAACACTTGTATAAATATTTCATAAGATAATTTTGGTTACTTGGACCTTAGCTTCCTTCTGTTTTGCATTAAAACCCTTCCACATACACACACTCCACAAAGTCTTTATAGGCCTGTCTGTAAAGAATAATATTGCATGTAACCTGCAAAATAAAAAATGCAGTTAGCTGCTTGATCCATTGATGTAGGGGTGGTGGTGGGGAATTGGTGCCGTGAAGGCAGGACTTGGGGACAGCAGGGCTGGTTTTACCACATCTTTAAGACATCCGGATCCCCTGCAATAAGTCTATTAGCTCTAAAATAACTGGAGGGAGGGGAAAGCCTACAGAATCAAGTTGAAACTGTTCTTTCTGATTCAGCCATCTGTTGAGGTGGCAAGTGACAGCAAGTTGTAATATGGGGTTTTAAGAGCAGCAGTTGCTAGTCAAGGAGAGCACAGATCAATGCGCCAACATCAAATGCTGCTTCTGCATGACATCTGTCAGAAGAAACTGTTGCTTCCCCCTCTTCCCCAGCCATAAGTGGCTGATGGTGCTCTTGTCTCTCTACTTGAGTAATTGCCCATCACGGCTCTTTCTCTCTGTCCATTAACTAAACTACCACCTTTCCCCCCATAACCATCCCTGCTGAAGGTGCTCAATGACAATTTCTCCGCCCCAACTCTCTGCTCGCATTGCCTGGGCCAGGATATGGGCATAAAGGGCCTAGTCATGTCTGCTTGCTCCAATTCAGTTGATGTACTTAGACACATAGCAAACACCAAAGTGCTCTAGGCTCTCCTGCTTTTATGCCATTGGCATCCTTTTAAATGACTACACCAGAGAGACAGCATTTACTTGCATCTTATTTAAAGTATATGGTTTAGTGGCAGATGACAGTGCAGCATTAGAGAAGCAAGATTATCTGTCATGGGACTTGATTGGGAGTTGATACCAGATTTCTAAACTGTGCAATTTTGGGGAACTTGATGTGAGCCAGATTTTAGAGCAGGGATGGTGACCCTGTTACCCTCCTATAAGCCACTGTCAGCATGGCCAGTAGTTAACAGGCAAGGGGAGGTGTAATCCAACAACTTCTTGAGAGCCACAGGTTCCCCATGCCTGGTTTATAGCATTCAAACAGGGGCTGGGAAATTGCTCAAATCACAGCTCTAGCTGTGGGTTCCTGTGGAGAGTCTTGGGCAATGTCCCCACATCATTCCTTTGTTCCCAGTTAGTAAATTGAAAGAGCTCTCTCTATACCAGACAAAAATTATTAATATCATGTAGCATTGCAAATAGTTATTTATTACAGTTTTTTTAGACCCTCCCTTTCAGAGCACAAATCCTTCCACTGTAGTGACACCAGAAACACATTAAAAACCATAATAAGTCATATAAGCATATAAAAGTAATCAGGATCCTTCCCACCGGACAATTCCTTTGGGGAATTGAGGTTGTTAGCAGTTGGGCTGGTGCTTTGGAAACTCCTGCAATGACAATTGCTCCCCCTAGTTTAGTGAAAGGCCCATCCGAATACATGGGAGAGGAGTTGAAAGATGTCAACTTAACTTTTTTTAAAGGGTTGTTTTTAAAATTGCTTTTGACCCAAGGCTAGAAGGCTTTTAGGGAGCCTGACTGATGCTCTGCTTCTTGGCAGAAGAAATTGTGGAAGGGCCTGTCATAAGGAGGAGTTACTCAGTCACTGGGCTCTGCCTTGTAGCTCATGGAAGTGGTATCCCAAAGGATAATGACACCCTGCTTGACTTGACTCAAGAGCAGGAATTCACTGGTAGTATAAAATCCCTGTTTTCTCCCTGAGCAGTACTGATTAAAGACAGTGTAGCACTCCCCTTCCTTTTTAAAAACTGCCTTAAGAAGTAAACATTAAATAAACCAAAGCCCATTACTTGAACTTTGTCAGAGAGTAAATTATATTTGTTTGATCAGAGAGAGGAAATGGGACATACCGTATTTTTCGCCCCATAGGACGCACCTAGATTTGGGGGGGGGGAATAAAGAAAAAAAATTATTTCCCCCCCAGGCGCAGGGCTGGCGCAGGGGAAGCCCGAGCTTCCCCCGACCCCAGCCCCCAGAACAGGCTGCCGCCCCAAGCCTTGCGAGCCCTGCAGGACCTCCCACCGGGTGCGCGAGGCTTGCGGACATCTGCCCGAAGCACGGGTCATGCTCCACAGCGCGCCCCTTGCTTCGGGCTGCAGGCTGCCGCCCGCAAGCCTTGCGCGCCCGGTGGGACCTCCCACCGGGCGCGCGAGGCTTGCAGATAGCTTCCTGAAGCCTGGAGAGCGAGAGGGGTCGGTGCGCACCGACGCCTCTCGCTCTCCAGGCTTCAGCGAAAGCCTGCATTCGCCCCATAAGACGCACACACATTTCCCCTTCATTTTTGGAGGGGGAAAAGTGCGTCCTATGGGGCGAAAAATATGGTATTTATTAACTCCTAAGTTTGTTATTGTTTTTAATTTTGCAGCAAATGCTACTTTTCTGTCTACCCTCACCACAGTTTTGAACTGCTGAGACTTTTGAGAGCATTTAGTAATGCCCTGATATTTGATGCTCTTAATTAGTTTGGATTAATCAGTTCTTGTGAGCTGCCATATCGAGCCATGTGGGGATAACTGTTTTTTGTGGTTGTGCTTTGCCTTTTACAAAGGAACAATTTGCACTGGTAAATGCTTTTATTTTGTTCAGTGGAAAAGCTTCTTTGTAGTGCTCAAGAGCTGGGGTGGAGAGACCTGCCTGTAGAACATCTGGGCCATCCCTGAGGAGCATCCATGACTTCTCCTTGCTTGGCAAAAATTGCAGGTAGCCATGTTGGGAGACATAATCACAAGAGAGTGTCTTTATTTGGGACAAGCGAAAAAGGCACAAGGAAGCTGATCCATAAAGAAAGTGTCAAAACTCTTCATCAGGCTATGGCGGGGGGACAGGACAGAAAGGGGTGGGGAGGGGATGTGTTTGATGGACCTTAATCTTCCTACGCGGGGGACGTGGGTGGCGCTGTGGGTAAAACCTCAGTGCCTAGGACTTGCCGATCGCATGGTCGGCGGTTCGAATCCCCGCAGCGGGGTGAGCTCCCGTCTTTCGGTCCCAGCTCCTGCCCACCTAGCAGTTCGAAAGCACCCCTAAAGTGCAAGTAGATAAATAGGTACCGCTTTATAGCGGGAAGGTAAACGGCATTTCCGTGTGCTGCGCTGGTGCTGGCTCGCCAGAGCAGCTTCATCACGCTGGCCACGTGACCCGGAAGTGTCTCCGGACAGCGCTGGCCCCCGGCCTCTTAAGTGAGATGGGCGCACAACCCTAGAGTCGGACACGACTGGCCCGTATGGGCAGGGGTACCAATCTTCCTACACATCTGAAGTTTGTAACAGCCTTAACATGGAGTAAAAAAGATGATAGGTTTTGGCCAGCCTTAATAAAACAGACAAACACACACAATTGAACCAAAGGTTACTGAGAGAAAGGCAATGGCTGGTTTCTTTGTGAAAATGTGAAAACTGCAGCAACTTGAGTTCTGACTCCAGTACTCCATGTTTAGAGGCAGAGGCAGCATGCCACTGAATACCATTATAGTGATACCTCTGGTTACGAACTTAATTTGTTCTGGAGGTCTGTTCTTAAGCTGAAACCGTTCTTATCCTGAGGCGCGCTTTCGTTAATGGGGCCTCCTGCTGTGCATGCGCCTCTGGTGCACAATTTCCGTTCGCATCCTGGGGCAAAGTTCGCAACCAGGAGCAGCTACTTCTGGGTTAGCGGAGCTAGTAACCTGAAGCGTTTGTAACCAGAGGTGCCACTGTACTGGGAAGGCTGTCCTTTCCTTTGTCCTGTCCTTTTGTGTGGGCTTCCTGGAGGGAAATGGTGCCTGTTGTGGGAGGCAGGGTACTGGACAAGATCGATGTTTTGTAAGAGGAATGTATATAAATACTTCTATAAATAAAAAAGATACTTCATTTATTTCACATCTCTCTTTAAAGGCGTGCGTGCATACATGCACTCCTCTTGGTTACACACTCCTTGTAATGAATCAAAACCAAGACAAATGGGATTAACTCCTGCACTATATTTTGCAAACTGCTTCCAAATCTTGCTAGAGTTTCATTAGGGCTTCATGGGCCAATATGACTGGGGGAATGAGAGAGATCAGTTTGCTTAACCTCTGGTTTTCATGCCAGGTACCTTGACTTTTCTTTCCTCCCTTGATGGGAAGGCACAAGAAGCTTGTGTCTTGATGGAACAGACACCCGTGAGAAAGTCCATTCTTTTTAGCTTTTGCATATTCAGATGCCTACTGGTTTCTCTTCAGGCTGTTGTGCTTAGATTTCAGGGGCATTAATGGGACTGACTGAATGAATAACCGCATTCTCAGCCCCTTTACCTGGCAATGATATGATTATATTCTCTCTCTCTCTCTCTCTCTCTCTCTCTCTCTCTCTCTCTCTCTCTGTGTGTGTGTGTGTTTTAAAAAGTTTTTTCTCTTCTAAGAACTCAGCCTTATTCATATTGACCCCTAAACTCCCCCCTTTCCTGTCAACTTACATGTTTTATTTTGTAGAGGCGTTTATAGAATTTCTCTTTCCTTGCTGCACTTTATCTGTTCAGGGGGTATTGAGTAGTGCCATTGTGTCACTTGGCTGCTGAGGAAAGAGGCTATTCTTCTGTGACAATGGGTGCCCTACAAAAAAAAAATCACGTGGGGTGGGGCAAACTTAGAAAGGGCTGAGGCAGAGATAAAATGTTCTGACCTTAGGAAGCACAACAAAAAGGATAACCAACTAGGCTTGGCTTGAAAGGGCATCCTGGCTTTAAAACATCCAGTGGGTATCACCCACTGATAGGTACAAACAAAAAGCGGCGCTTGGGAGAACTTCGTCCAGCTCCACCCAGTATTATAACTCCCAGCTTTGTCTGTCTCTTTTTGTCTCTGCTGAAACCTTTCCCCCCTTCCTTTTTACTGGGCTGTTTTCAGAGCCTAATCCAAAATTCTTGTTTATTTTCCCACCGTCATCAGTCCGAGTTAATCAGAAATGTCATAACCCTGCCGTTTGCTCCTCAGTATGAATGCCCGAACTTTCATCTCATCATCCTGGCATGTTTGAGCACTTTATAGCTGTGCACTGAACACTGGGCACCCCATGGGAGTCCAGGCACCACGCCACCCCAGTCATACAAGGGATAGTGTTCACCACAGAGTGATAAAAGTGTTACAGTAGGGAAAGAAAGATAATCAAAATTGTCCCTCTAAAGCAGGTCATAGCTCTGAAGGAGCCAGTAGGTGGCAGGGCCAATTCCACTCCCCAAGATTGTTCATGTATCAGTCTTCCAAGAATGGCAAGGCATGATGGTGTTATGCATGACAGCGTTTTAATGGAACAGTGCGGTGAAGTGGTTGCGATGTCACACTAGAACCAGAGAGAACTGGGCTTGGATCCTTATTCGGCCATAAATGTATACTTCTCAGTACTTTACAAGGTTGTTGTGAATATAAAACAGGAGAGGGGAACCATATGAACTGTCTGGTGGGATACATTTTTTTTAAAAATCCTTACTGCACCCCACAATCCATACATTGGGATGTCCTGCATATACAGTTACAAATCAATATCTGAGGTAGTAAGGAATCTAATTTATGGTTCGGTAGGGGGAGAGAGCCTTTTTATTGTTGCCATTGTTAACCAATTGGAATTCAACAACAACCTCTGGCGTAAGTCCATCAAGTAAAATTAGATGAATGAATTTTCCAGTAGAGAGTGAGGAATACATTAGTAATGAAGGCATTGGACAATTCCCTGCACCCAAACTTGCTCTTGCAAATGCATGTGTAATACTTTTATGAATCTGTTGCTCAGGTAGGCTGAAGTTTGGTGAGGGGGGAATTCATGTGCCAACTGGCTTGCAGCACCGTCACCTAGGTTACAGCTAATGCGGAGATGACTGCGTCACCGTGTGTGGTGCTCTCCCCTTAGACAAAGAGCAGCTCCCTTGTCGACTGAGTTCCTTGCTGTTTGTTACCCTAGCGACAAAAGTAGCTTAAAGCAACTCTGTGAACAAAGGGACTTCAGAGTGTCTGCCTCCTGGGAACTCGCCGAAACTTTTCGCCATCACGATGAGTTGCATCCGGTTCAAATCAGTTAATGATTCTATAAACTGACTCCGGGGTAGGGGCCAGGGGGCTGAACCCATCTGCCATCAGGGCCAGCGGGAGATGAGGCTGCCTGACTCTGGCTCCTCCTTACCGAAACACACAGTCCATTTTAGCAGAATGAAGTGGCAGAGTCCTGCTGCAGGTGATAAAGCTATATAGAACTATAGAATTGTAGAGTGGAAGGTACTCTGAGGATCATCTAGTCTAACCCTTGGCAATGCAGGAATATGCAGCTGCCCCATGCGGGAATCAAACCTGCAACCTTGGTGTTGTCAGCACCATTAAATGGTACAGGCAGCCTGAGTGGTTCAGTTGGTTAGTGGATGGTGGTGATACTACGTACAGTACTATCCTTCCTTTTACAACAGTGAGTCAAAGAGTACCTTTATACACAATGAGGGGCAGGAAAAGATCTCCCCCGACCAATAATTGTTAAGAACTGCATCTGCTTTAAATGCAGATGATAAAATGATAAATGCAGATGATAAAAAGTTCACAACTTTCTGAGCCTTTCAAGCACTGTTGATGATCAAACAAAGTTGTTGCTGATCTACAGAGCTAAATAAAGCATGACATCCATTCAAGAGGCTTTTATTTATTGCCATCTTGGTTTGTTTGTTTTTTAAATCAGATTCCTTATTAAATCTCCATTTGGTTAAGACTATTATTTTGACTTGCTTCACTTCCAGACAAATTCTTTTGGACATTTCTTTTAAGGGCACAGTATTATGCCAGTGAAACGTCCTGAAAACTCTACAGGGACAGCACGTGGTGATGGTGGGAATGAATGATGTGGCTGAAAATAATTCAGAGTACTGTTTTATCTTTCTGAAAGCAGTACTTTCAGAAAGAGTGTTGAACCTAGGTGTGGCTGTGCAGATTAAAGGTAGGTGGAATAAATCATGCAAATAATGACAGAACTTGAAAGCCATTTTTTGTCACACTTGGATACATTTAGTCAGTCAAGACCCTTCTCTTCTCTGAAGTGGAAATGCCAGAACCAATGCAGATGTAGCCTCCCGCTCCCCCTTTCCCACAATCTCCTGTGGCTTTTCAAAAGGGCTTTTGAATACCTTTGTGGCTGATCAGGTTTCTGCCTTGGACACCCTGTTGGAACCTCTTAAGGTTCAGTGGCTTTCCCCAAGGAAGGTCAGGGCTTTATATTTTCAGCTGAGTCTGTGGGTGTGTCTCTTATGTTCCCCCAGCTGCTGTGGTAGATTGGTAAGGGGGTCAGAGAAGTGGGGGGGGCTTCAATTTCAGGAGGGGTTTTTTGGACAAAGAGGCTTTTGAGCTGGGCAATACTGTGTGTGGTATCAGTTTTATTACGGGTTTTTTTGGGGGGGGAGTAAGTTCCTAATGGTTGTACTTATTTGCTTCCCCGCAGCTCCCCTGAAGGTAGGGACTGTTGGTGAGGTGAGCTGGCAGGGAACTATCTTGAGTTGTATCCAATGTCCACCTTTAAGTTAAAGTCACTTATTTGTTGCGCCGGCAGAATATTGTTGCACAAGGGAAAACACAAGTAGCATTACAAAGATTGTGGTACAGTGTATTGTACAACAAGAATAAGCTGTTGCACTACTTTTTCCTCTGTTACCTTTTTTGGGGTGCCTACATGTTCTTGTGTAATAATAATAACAACAATAATATCAGCTGTTACACAACAAGCTTCCACTAGCACACCTTTTGTGTTGGAGTCCTTTCTTGTGCAGCCTGCCATTTGCAAGTGCAAGGGCTCATGCATTAGCAGGCAGAGCAGGTTGGATACAGGCCCCCGGTTCAGCAGTAGCCTTCTTTTAAAATTGGAACTCTACTTGGATCCCACTCATAAAGCTGTCACAGGGTTGGATCCAACATAACCCACGATGCAGGAACTGTCTGGGGCCAATGGGAAAACCCATGGTGATGCTGGACCTCTTGGGTTGCACTTCTTTTGGGTGCACCTCTGCTGCTGTTGCCTTGAATCTCAGATACCAATGTAATAAAACAATGAAAATGCACATTCATATATTTGTAGGACAATATGCAAAAGTATTTATCAAAAGTCAATTACTACAGATACAACTGTTTGTTAAGTTAAACCACACATAAGTATGCTGATAATAACAATGGATTTGGTATTATCTACATTAAGATTTAATACTATGCACTCCTTGCTTATGTCCTCATCTATAAATGCTCTCTTTTCTTTTTGTCATCAATGCAAATATTTATATGTTTCTGATGTCATACAAAGGAACAGTGGCTTTGGGGACCATCAGCTGCTTTCTGGTATAACTTTAAGCACTTTTTTGAAGACCTTTAAACCAAACTTCTTGTTGTGTCTTGCAGGTAGAGGATGCCATGCTTATGTTTGACAAGACTACCAACAGACATAGAGGTAAGTTGGGGAAACAATCCCCAGGTCTGATGCTACCTTTTCACATTGGTTGGATATTTTGTGTTTAAATGAGGAGTGTGTTGTGAATGGCTTTCTGGGCCAAAGGATAGTTTAATTCCCCAAACAACAAGAGTTCCCCTCAGTTGGAGAAGCACCAATCTAGCTGTGAAGTTGTGAATCTTTCTCTCTCAGTGACCAAGATTCCGCAGTGATAATATTTGGCTTCGGGTGTTTCAAGAGGTTTTTGAAGTTATAAAATCGTAGAATTGGAAGGCACCCTGTGGGTCATCTAGTCCAGCCGCCTGCAGTTCAGGAATCTCAACTCAGCATGCATGACAGATGGCCATCCAGCCCCTGCTTAGAAACCTCGAGAGTCCATCACCTCCCAAGGGAGACCATTCAACTGTCAAACAGCTCTTCCTGTCAGAATGTTCTTTCTGATATTTAGTTGGAATCTCCTTTCTTATAGCTTGAATCCATTGTGTCATATTTGATAAGTTCCCTTTTCAGGCTTTGCTTTGGGTTTCTGTGTTGGTAGACTTGGGATCTGGACAAGTATGAAAAGTGACAGAACAGTTGCTTAGGTTACGTGGTTACCACTACAACTCTACCTGATGTGGAAGAAACCACAGCCAAAGGTGTTCTAAACGTTTGCACATGAAACCTCTCTCTAGTCCCTGACATATTTGATCCCTGGTAAGGGTGAGAGATTGAGTTGTAAACTACATTTCTGTGGCTTCTGTATCCTGTATCCACATGAGAATGTGGGTTTAAAAAAACAAATCATGGAAGCTATGAAAGCCTTGAACTGACAATTTGAGCAGGGAAAATTCCCTCCAATTTGAGGAGGGAAAATTCATACTCATAGCAGGGATGAGCTGCCTACAAAATCTTCATGTAGCGGTGAGAGTTTGCACACACTGTTTTCTGCTACTGGTTGTCACCACCTGAAAACTTTATCGTCCTCACTAGTAGCCTAGTGGAAAAAGGGGAAACTGTTTAAGACAAATCTTCATTGTACCGCTAGACCTCATGTACACTGGGGACTTCTTTTTTCACTTGTATCCCCTTTCTGGAAATACATGGAAGCTTGCTTGAAATGGAGGCTGTAGCCTGGCCGTTTCCCATTGGCAAATGTGTCACCAAATGTTGAACGTTAGTGCACACAAAGGCATTGAAAAGAAGCAAGGTAGGTCTTTGGTTTTGTGTTTTTGCAAATAAAAGCAAATGCCCATAGAGAGGAATTTTAGAGAGGTCTAGTTCTCTCTGTTGCCGTGGTTTTTCTATATGGTGAGTTGAAGTTCCACTACACATTTGCGCTGCAATTGGTCTGTGATGGCCTCCGTTATGCATACATGATTTAATCCCAGTTTCTGAGCCCATACAAAAGGGCCCAGCATTATAGTAGGCTGGTCAAATAAGCAGTGGATATCCTCTACAGTTGGTTTCACACAACTGGCAAAGACATTGGACTGTGGATAGATAAGTAGGGGTTTATAACTCTGTGGAGGATTCAGATGGGGAGTACTGAGTGACCTTGAAGTCTGAAGTCCTCCTCAGCTACAATAGAACCTTGGAATGTGTCTTTTACTGGGCTGTGGATACTAAAACACATCCTGAGAAACATCTGGGGGGTTAATGTTTTAGGGGCTGGATCATGGTCAGCGTTGGGCTTTGGAGGCTTTTCTGTGAAATGTAAGCAGGTGGGGTAACACTGCATGAATAAAACCAGTGGAGTGTCAGCCAAGCGTCTTGCAGGAGATTTTTGAACAATGGCTCCTGTCTACAGAGCTGCCAATTTGCATCTGTGCCCTCTTGATAGATGCAAAGTTAAAACCTTTGTCTCTCTTGCATTGAGAGTAGTGTGCTTTTCCGTCCTCAAGGCCCTCAGGTTCACTACTAATGCTTTCTTTCCAAATCGCTGCTTGACTGTTCACCTCTGCCGTTTGTCCGCTTGTTTCTCCCTGGAATTTTCAGCATGAAAGCATTTTGAAGTGAGGGCACCCATGTTTTGCATTTGCCAGTTAACTGTCTTGACTAGAAATGTCCTTTCCAAGTGCAGCTGAGGAGTTTTGGGGCTTGCAGTTGACCTTGGTGAACGAGCACAGTCAATGCTATCTGTCTTGTGTGGCATTGGCTTATCGGTGCTTGAACAGGTGTGGCATCCACCGTTCTTGCTCCCCGACTGTAACCATGTGCAACATTTCTCACATTTGAATCCAGTTAAAGTTTGGGTTCTTTATTCCCTCCCCCCCTTGAAATCTGATAGCCTGACAGCTTGCAAAGACATAATGAGAAGATGTTCAATAGGGAAGCAGCCAAACAGCCCTGGTGTGGTCTCCATGTGCCATTTCTCTCAGGCAGCATAAAAGGTGGCAAGTTTTAGAATGGAAATAGCGAAGGCGCTTTGGTGTCAAATTCTGGGGCTTGATTTTTCTTGTTAAGGGAGTAGATTTTTCCCTCCCAAAAGGATTTAATTAATGTCCCTGAGGCAGACTACAGTAACTTCTTGTTGGCACTTTTTCTCACCTGTAGCTTTGCTGAAGTGTGAGCAGAGCCAATTCCCATCAGTAACTTCCCCACCTTCCCACCTCTTTCAGATTTTGCCCTCTGGCAATGATCTGCAAAGGGTGCTGTGGGTGAAATTAGGCTGTTGCTCCTTGGTGCTGGACTTCCTGGCAGCTGAGCTCCAGGCAAGCTGCAGCCTGCTTGAGAACAGCTGTCCTAGTTGATAGGAAAGTGTGACGTAGCCTTCCCTTGGGAGCTGCTCACCAACTGCCTCCCAGAATCTGTCTAGATTGGCCAAGCAATGGAAGTCCCTACTGATTGGTGGCATTGGGCATGAATGTTGGCAACATTTCTCTCCGCCTTCCCGCCTTCCTCCCTTCTTTTGGTTTGCATCTAAGCTGAGGAAATGAGAGAACATAGCAAGCTTATCCCTCTGTGGCATCATCTGCACTACACATTTAAAGCAGTATCATACCACTTTCAACAGTTATGGCTTCTCCCAAAGAATCCTGGGAGCTCTAGCTTGTTGAGGGTGCTGAGAGTTATGAGATACCCCATGTCCTCTCACAGAGCTACAGTCCCCAGGATATCCTTATTACTTGGGAAGAGAGATGGATTGTTAAATCACCCTGGGAATTGTAGTTCTGTGTGGGGAATGGGAGACTCTAGACAATGCCCTTGTTCAGAATCTCAGGAATCTTCGTAAGGACTCATCATACCCCCAGATCAACTCACCCGGTTTGCAACTGATGTGCCTGCAAGTGGAGAGGAAGCATATATAAGCACTTCCAGAAGGAAAAGATAATTGAGCTATGTGGTCTTTGGCTGACCTGCACATAGTATATCACAACCATTGCAACGTTCCCTCTGTTTGGCTCCATATACAGCACAGATCAGCCAGAGCCCATGGAGGTCAGTTACCTTACCAAGGGGGCATCAGTTTACACAAGGCCTCCCAGCGATCAGATTGTGTTGTAACCTGACTGTCACCTCTGTTCTGCTGTCTAGGGAGAATAGAGTTCTTGTCATTATGGCGGCATTCTGGGAGTGGGCAGAGAGACGGAGGCAGAGAGACCGATTCTGAATGCAGGCTCCTGGGTGGTGGGAGGGCATGAAATATTCTTGATCTTTCAACCTTGTGTTGGCTCAGAGGGCCTGATTCTCACTGAGGTGAGACAGATCACTTCAGATTGCGTGTAGGAGCTCACATAATGGAATGCACCTACACACTGACACACAAAAAACACGTGTGTGTGTGTGTATGCGCATCTGCGCACACACACTGCACTCAGAAATTTAACATGGTAGGAATTCCAGTCTTCCCCCTGATCTGCTATATTTCTATGTGCAAATATTCCTCCTCTCTTTATTTTCTAATTTGGAGGAACATTTCATTATGTGGCCTAGAGAAGTATAGTGTAGATACATTAGATTTGCTCCAACTCAGTGAGAAATAGGCCTAAAAAATGCATTGTTTCAATACCTAACTCTTGGTATAATGTCGATATAAGCCACACCCACCCACACCATGTTTAACACTAAACCCGATGGCTGAGGTGGAGGCAGATATAGTTTATGGTTTCTGTTTCCAATTGGAAACAGAGCTCCCGAGAGTTGTCCCATCGATTTCTCAAGCACCGAACTGCTTAGTGTTTATACTCTGAGAAAAGGAAGGCATTTCGCCAATGGCTGCTCCGATTGTCTTATAAGCCACAAATGTGTCAGCTTCTTGGAGTAATGTGTGTAGTGAATTTGTTTAGGGAATCTGCCAAACAAAAGTTTAGAGCCTTCGAGTAAAATCAGGGTCTGCTACAAGCCCAGGAAATTTCGCATGAGGACAGTAGCCAAACCCCATTTCCTACAATGCCAAACAGCTGGTAAGAGGAAAGCCTTACCTCACCTTCCACTGTCACGGCAGAACCGGGAGCTCAGAAAACTGGAGTAAAAATGATCAGCTTAGTATTCTCTTAAATGTTTGCATTTCAAATCATGCTTCCCAGAACCCCCATCCCCAATAAAATGAGACCGATTGCAACCTACCTCATAGGGTTGCTGTAAGTGTAATGCTCTATTCTGCCAGCTAAAATGTAAGAAAGAAAAAAGGAATGTGGAAATGTTTTAAAGATGTGTCAGAGAGAGAAGGGGAGGGAGGGGGAAGCAAACATGTTTGTGCACTGCCTGACTAAAGAGGGGGTGGGAGGGACTAGATTTAAGAGGGTCTCATCTCTTTTGATGCTGAACTGCTTGATGCTGGTAGAGGAGAAAAGGTTGATATAAACTAGGGAGTGTGCTACAGAAGATGTATATATCAAAGTTTTAGAACTGAATTGTAATAATAAAAGATAGTTGGCAGCAAATTATTTTATAAATTAATTCCAGACTATATTGAGGTGTTTGGGGTCAATTGGAATCGCTTCTCTTCGTCTCATGGAGTGAGTAGAATTTAAATACCTGTGTGTGCATTCTACAAGGACGAAACTAGATAAAGATTATCAAATACATTGTAAATTAGATACAAAACAAATGATAAAAGTATGGTCGTGCTGTGATTACTGCCAATTGTGTTGCTGTTCTGATCACTGAGAATAGGTAAGGTCAGAAGTAGGCATATTCTGTGACAAATGCGGGTTCTGGGATTAGCCCGTAGTGGGGATATTTACTTATTTGTTCACTTGTGCGGAAACTGGACATTGTGATAGTATGCTCTACGTATCAGAATGCAGTTCCCACCAATGTGCAAGAAAATGAAGGTGAAGCCAATTTGAAAGCACACCATGGGCATGTCCAGTAGCTGCTTTCCCATGCTGTGAACACCAGCCCTACCCTCTATCAGCTACATGATTCAGTGTGCATTTTTGGCATCATTGCATCTAGCTCCCCCCATGTTCACAGTACCTTTCAGAGACACTGGAAATGCAGGGAGTGAATAGCTAACAGCTAAGAGCCACAGCCTTTGTTATTGCTCCTGGTTCTCCCTGCTTCTTCCATAGCCTCTTTCTTCCTAGGCAGCCTGATAGAATACTACTTTTCTCCCTGTCTTTGGCTCACAATCCCCAGGACCGCTAGGTTAAAACCCAACCCGAAGGGATACCTGTGCTTGCTGTCTAATTTCTTTTTCTCATTCTGAGTTCCTTTGTTCCCACCAAGAAATTGGAATAAGGGGTTGGAGTCCAGGCCAGGCTTTTTCTGGTCAACAAGTTCAAAAGTGACTTGTTAGCAGTATGCAGTTCCTGAGATTCAGGCTCTTCTCTCCTCCTGCACAACCAAGTTGATCACTGCCATTTCTGTATTTATTTCAATGTGATCCTAATGAAGTCCCCTTTTTCATGTGCACACGGAGGCAGACACGTTCTGCCAGTGCTCCTGTCACACCACTCCAAACCACTACATCTTTGACGAGAAGCATGTAAATGTTATGCTTTTTGTTTAATTCTTAGAGTGAACTGCAACAAATGCAGGACCCAGAGGGAAGTAGAAAAAGGTGTTTGGGAAACCTGGTGTTATCAGGTGCAAACATGAGTGACAAGCCATCGGAGGGCAGATTCTCCTGTCAAAACATCTTTCCGTTTATCTTATCTAGCACAGAGTTAACGACTGTCGATTAGCGCTGCTTCTACAGAGGACACTTTTGACATCAACAGCGACCTTTAAGGTAAACTGGCAAAAGCCCCTTTGCTTGGAAGCAAGGCAGGTGTGGATTTTGAGGACTTTTATTGGCTCTGGTTTGTTTTATAGCCTCACTTTACGACTGGTCTCGGCAGTGTCTCTGTGCACGTTTAGCATTGTTATGTGAGCTGCATGTGAAAGATCCAGAGAAACAAGGACAAGGAATTCATTCAGGAGAAACGGAGAATTCAGTGCGGCAGGAGTTGTCCATAAGGAACAGGCCTAGCCATGTCTGCGCAACAGGACCTGCTGGTTAGACTAGGCTCATCCCTCTGAGGACTGCAACAAGAAGTTAGCCGTGCGCTTGCTAGCTTCTGCAAGAGACCCATGGAGACACAGCGCCTTTATCAAAGTGTTGCCTGGGGAACCAGTTCGGATCCATTCCTACCAGCAGGGCCAAATATGCTGGCCTTGTCAAGATGTATGAAAAGGGCAGGTCCTTGGGGATGTTTGGCACAGACTTGTCGCTTTTGTCCGGGGCTTGGAAAGGAGGCGCATTTTAAATTTCAATCCATAGCATCTATTTGGGAGCAGAATCATCCCCTCCTTGGTGCATACAGTTACTCAGTTTCACTGTCTCCCTCTTCCACATACCTCAGTGCTATTTTTTTAACACTACTGTTAACAAAACATGTTTTTATTGGTGTGATGTGCTACGAAACGTGTGTGTTTGGGAAGCAGGATTCCAGCTGCTCCTTTGCTTTGCCTCCCTAACATTCACATTGCCCTGCACCAACCGCATCTTATGGGTTATGGAGTCATACTTCAGTACACCAGCACCTTTGACTGCTGTTTTACAATGTCCCCTCCAACCCCAACCCCCAGAAAATCAGGAAGAATAACTTTTCTTCAGCCTATCAGCTTCGGTAGGCTACTGATGTGAATCCTACCACTATAACCAATTGAAATGGCTCCCACCACTGGTTACCAATTACAGCTTATCGCATCTCCATACAATTCTGTAACCTCCATAGGTTAACTTGTGGTTTTGTGTGAGATAAAACTTTAATACTTGGAGACTCAGGCAGAAGTTGAACAAATAAGAAAGATTTATTTTACAGAACAAAGCTGGTAGAACAAATGATGCGTCAGGTAATAAAGCTCTTTCAGGAAACAGTCAATTCTAATTATATTAAATTTAGTGGATGTTACAAGCTTCTGAAAAGTTAGCAAACACACAGCTTCTTTTAAACTTCAGCTACGTATTTTCAATTATTACTCTTCAGTTAGATGTTACAGGTTTCTAGACTAGATGGTAAATGCTTAGGTTCTTTCACATTGTTTCACTTTGGTTCCTTAGACTTAATTGTTGCAGTGTTACAGCTTGTTACTTGGGTTTTTAACAAGGTATTACTTTCTGTCAGTTTCCCAGCCTCCTATGAATCTCACTCCTGAGGTAGATCTCGCAGTATTACAGATCCAGGGGATCACCAAACCCTTCTTAACTGGTTTGGGATTCTTCCCTTTCTAGAAGATCACTCCCTTCCTCACCAAAATGAGACCCAGGTAGAGTGTATCCTCACAGCTCTACTTCTCCTTGCCCAAACTCAGCCCTCCCAGTTTACTCTTGTCTGAATGCTCTCACAAGACACTACAAACTGTCGTTCTATCTAAGCTCAGAAATTCCTTTCTCTTGACTGTAGATGTGGATGAGAGTGGATGTTACACACACCTCAGAACCAACTCTCTAACTCTCCTTCCAGCTCTTTCCCTTAAACTCTCTGCTAAGGTCTCTCTCAACTATCTCCCAACTACCTTGGGAACGGCTCCTTTTATATCCCCACCCAAAGTGCTGGCTCCACCCCACTCTACCAATCAGAGAGAGGCTCCAGCCCTCTGGTGGAATCCTGAGGCACTGCATCCGCAGACTGGCCTAGCTCAGCTGTCCGTTACAGCTTCCCTAAGGCTTTTTGCATGCCTGCTCTCCAAACGAGCTTCAGCTGGCTTAATGCAGTTTTTGTCAATAGGCAGCTTGTGGGTAGAAGCTGCATTACCGACAGGCCTCTAATCCTGGTCGGATTCCACCCCAGCTCCATAAATGATAGAGTCCAAGACCATGTTGCCATTGGCAATATTTCAACCGCTCCAATCATAATTGTGCGCTCACGTGCAAACAACATGCTGCACTCTCTTGCCCCTATCTAAATGAGAACTAGTGTGTTGCAGTACCGTGGTAGAGAACTGACAGTCACCCGGCTAGGTGCTCCCCCAAGGGGCATGCTTGTCTGGCCTGTTGCATCTCCTTCCTGCTCCCTCGCCATGCAATTGAGCTTGGAAATCAGCCTTCTATTGTAGCCAGTTTAAAGCTTTCCCTGAGCTTAATTGTAGAGTGTTTGACTGGGTTTTGGTGGGGGATGGGGGGCTCACAGCTGGAGAAGGAAGAGTTAACCCACCCCTCTCTGTGAATTGCAGTCCTCCCTCCTGCTGAAAACTCCTCTAATTTTCAGATGGTGACAGTCAGAGAGGGAGGTGTGTGGGTGGGTGTGAGATGTACGTGTGTCTGTGGCCACCCCACATTTTTGTCTTGGCCATGCCTACCAGAGGCATGCAGCCCTTGGGCCAAAACAGTTTCCCCACCTCTGATGTGGTGGTTGGAGTGTTGGACTTAGACTGGCAAGACCCTGATTCAAATTCCTACCAACCCACAAAGCTCATTCAGTGATTTGAGGTCAATCATACATTCTCAGGCAGACCTACCTCACCAGGCTGCTGTGAGGATTAAAGGTGGGCTCATGCATGCCACCCTGAGCTTTTTATAGAAAGAGCAGTCTAACGTGGTAGATTGCAGTGGATTGTCAATAGCTTTCTCAGTCAGAGCAGCATTTGCCAAAGGAAGGATAGATCCAATGAATGCAAAAACTTGTTTCTGCTTGTATAGATGTGAAATTCTACATACTGCATTCATATAAAAGGAAGAAGGGGGTATCCCTATGAAAGGGAAAGTTCCCGGTGCTCCATTTGATGTACCAGAATGAATAGTGCTCTGTTGAAGTTATACATAGGAATCTAGGGAGCTGCTTTATGCTGAACTAGATCACTGGTCCATCTAGCTCAGAACTGACAGGCATGATGGCTCTTCAGGATTTCAGACAAGGGACACAATCCACCAGTCAGTTTTCTTGCACAAGTCTTGTTTGGTACATTGGTGGTTGACAGGAGAACTGCCTGCTGTATTGTTTCCTCTGTAATTTGGGAGTTAAGGATAGAGTTTAGCGCTGTTGATAAGTATAGTTTAGCCTAGCAGCTGCCCACTCACCTGGAGCAAATAATGATTCCTTCTGGGTCAGGAACTTGTCAGGCCCACCACTCAAAACACCCATCTGACAACTAGGAGAGTGTAGGCAGGCAAGCAGGCTGGTTATTCTGTACAAGACTGTGATAAAGTGTTCATAGGCTGTTTTTCTGTTTATAATCCCTCACCCCACCCCAAAAAAGAGTTGGGGTGGGGTTAAATAGCGTATTAAAAGAGTTCTCTTGACTCTCTCTAAAAAGTTGATTGAGCCCCTTTTAAAAGTACCAGGATCAATCTTGAAAGGATTAAGTAATTGGAATGGGGGGAAAGTTTTATTTTGTTATCCTTGCAGCCTCCTAGATAAGATCTTAAACTCAGCAGTAGTTATTGATCTTGCGGGCTGGAAAGGATCTCTCAAGATGATGTCCTTCTAACTTCATTAGGTAAGAGAGCTCCAAAAGGCACGCGGGCTCTTGCTGAGCATGCCGAGCAGGTGAGCCAGGCTGGCTTCGGAGGCTGGCAGCGTCCAGCTCTCGCCCAGGCCCATACACTGGCAGAAAGGCTGTTTGCCCCAAGAGCCATTCTTGCTTTTCACAGGGCATCTAAGAAGGTGGGAGGCAGCGTGAAGGGGTTCTTGCTGTGAGGTGAGTGAGGAATCGGGAGGCCCAGTAATCAGGATGGGTGAAAACCAGGGTGCAGGTTCAAGCAGCAGACGGACAAACCAGGAGGCAGGATCAAAGATTAAGCCCACACCAGACTCAGGGAAGATTTCATTGATTGGAACAGGAAGCCCTATTATATCTCTCTCCAGGAGGATCCAGTGGCCTTGGTGGCACTTCACTGCCCAGAAACACACTGCAACATATGTCATGTGGTAGTTCACCATACAGGGTGGCTGTACACAGATTGAAAGCCTCTCAATTTAAGTCTCATCAGGTCCTCACAAAGGACTTTATTATTCATAGAATCCTAGAATTGCAGAGTGGGAAGTGACCATGAGGGTCATCTAGTCCAACCCCCAGGAATAGTCAGGTGAAAGGAAGGTGGAGGTCTTGATGCTGTAGGGATGCAGGGAGGATCAGGCAGCAGGGTCCTGGTCATGAGGAGATAGCCTTCCAAGTTTGGTGGCCCCAGATCCTAGATTGGTATTGAATGTTGCCGTTCCACTCACACAGCAGACTTCCACTTCTGCAACAGAACTACCCCCTCCTCTGCTCTCCCATGCAGGAGCTCCCCCCGCCCCCACTCCCGGCAAAAACTGATCCAGAAAGTTGGGGGAATCTCTGGAGCAGATTTTGGGAGCACACTGGGACAGAAGAGGAAGTGCCATTGCACAAGCGAGACTGCTCACACAGCATTGGATACAACCCTCCCTTTCTACCCTGCTGCACTCGTTTCTCACTCAGGCACTTATTATTGGCTATCTCCTACCTACTTTCTGCTCATTCTCAGCAGTTATGCTTTAAGCAAACTAGGAACACTTGTTCAGACAAGCCCTGATTCTACTGGTCAGTGTGTGTGTGTGTGTGTGTTTGTGTGTGTGTGTGTCTGTGTCTGTGTCTGTGTGTGTGTTGTGTCTCAGATACCGTAAAAGGGAATTTCAACTTAGTTTAGCGGTGTAACCCTTCAGCAATCTCTCTCTGCCCCACATCATCACCCACCCAGCCTCCCTCCCTTCCTTTGGATTTTGCTTTTAAAGAAAGACGAGGAATTTGGCTTCCAGCAAATCTTGATAAATAAAAGTAATTGTCTAGGTATGGCCAGTTGGTGTAATCACTCTGTTTATTGAAGGAGACAGGAATGATGTTGTTGGTGAGATATTGTCTAAGCTCCGGCTCAGGATAATGTTTTTCTAAGGAGAAAAATAGCCTTTCATTGTTCTGTACGGATGCCAGGAATTCACTTCTGTAGCCGACCTCTGAAATTCTAATTGACGTTTTTATCTACACTATATAAAGATGATTAAGAATTGCTGCCGTTGTTTGTTTATTGCTGTCTGGCTCAAGCAAAACAAAGTCATGCATTTAAAAAAAAAATTAAAGAAAGATCCTGCAGAAGTTTACCAACAAATGGATTTAGAAGAGGCAGTTCCATTGCCTAATTTGGCAGTAGCCTTAAGTTGCTTGTGACTGAGTTCTTTCTTGCCTTCCAAATTCTGCTGCTAAATCTCAGGTCTTGCACATACCTTCAAGTGACCCTTGGTTCCATTTAACAGTCACTGGAAATTTAACACTTTCCCACCTTGACCATCCAAGGAGCTGTGCACATGTGGTATCTATGGGATTATTGGTCATCGTTTCTATCATTTTTAAAAAAAATAATAAGTATTTTTTAAATTAAACCAAGCTATTTATAGAATATGTACAAAAAAATCCATTTATTTATTTTTTTAAAAAAACATTTTACACCCAATTCCCCCTTTCCAGCCTCCTTCTTGCAACAAACCTGTGGAGTAGCTTGGGTTGAGGAACCATGCCTTGTTGTCAGAGGCTATCCAGGAAGCTTCATGTCCAAGAGGGAATTTGAACCCGGGTCTCTTCAGCCCTAAATACCATTTTTGGAATGTTGGGTGCTCTGCTGCTTGCAAGTATTAGGGCAAATTCAGAAAATCAATGTGTGCCTTCTGAGGCTTCATTAAGAGGGAATGGGTTGCCAGTGAATGAAGGAGCATGGTTTGGATAGTGTTGTATTGTCTCATAAAGAAACCTGGAAAATGAAGAGTGGGTAAATCCTCAGCGCCTAGGGCTTGCCGGTCGCATGGTCGGCGGTTCGAATCCCCGCGGCGGGGTGAGCTCCCGTCAAACGGTCCCAGCTCCTGCCCACCTAGCAGTTCGAAAGCACCCCTAAAGTGCAAGTAGATAAATAGGTACCGCTTTCTAGCGGGAAGGTAAATGGCGTTTCCGTGTGCTGCACTGGTGCTGGCTCGCCAGAGCAGCTTCGTCACGCTGGCCACGTGACCCGGAAGTGTCTCCGGACAGCGCTGGCCCCCGGCCTCTTAAGTGAGATGGGCGCACAACCCTAGAGTCGGACACGACTGGCCCGTACGGGCAGGGGTACCTTTACCTTTACCTTTAGGAAGCCTTTAAAAATTGCTGTTGATGAGTGGTGGGGGTTTTTGCTGTTAAATCTGATAATGGCACAGTAGGGAGGGGAATAAGGAATCAGAAGGACTATGTAGACGCAGAAGGACCATTAATGAACAAATGGAATTTTACACCTCTCAACAAGTATGCACCAATTGGTATCACCCTCACAAAAGTATTGTGGGCACATCTTGTTTCAAAAACTTATTCATAGAATGTAATTTCAAAATGAAAATGAAAATATGGCTGGAAGTGTTTATACAGCAGCACAAGCTGCTGAGATCCCTTCATATGGCAAGATTTGATATACTATAAATCCTACCTGGGTTTATAGATCTTAGCTTGTGGTTATGCCACCTGACATATTTACATGCACTCTACGCACTGTACAAAGATTAATTATAAGGTATTGATGTAGTAAAGAACTTCTAATGTATGTGATGCTTAGTGGCTACCATCATAAATGCCGTTGTCCAGCAATTTGCTTGTGTATACCCCACAGAAGGTATAGTGGCTGTAGTCATTCCCTGATCCACAGGGAACAGCTTTGTTTCCAGATCAGAGGTGGCAGTGTCAAAATTGGCAGAAAACTCTCTCTTCTCTTGCATGAATAGTGTCCACTGGTTGCACAAGCTGCAGAGAAGTTGACGATTCACACTCGCTCCCATCTATTTCACTATTTAATTCATTTTCCATCAGGGTTGAGAAACCTGGTGCTTTTCATTAATGTTATTTAATTGGAAATTAAGAGAGGAAATTAAACAAGGATTCATTAAGGACTTGAAGCCTTCTCTTGTTTCAGTTTTCTTCACTGGAGAGCCAGTGTGGTGTGGTGGTTAAGAGCGATAGACTCGTAATCTGGGGAACCGGGTTTGCTTCTCCGCTCCTCCACACGCAGCTGTTGGGTGACCTTGGGCTAGTCACACTTCTTTGAAGTCACTCAGCCCCACTCACCTCACAGAGTGTTTGTTGTGGAGGAGGAAGGGAAAGGAGAATGTTAGCCACTTTGAGACTCCCTAGGGTGTCTCAAAGTGGGATATCAAATCCAAACTCTTCTGTTCTTCTTCTTCTGCTTCTTCTTCTTCTTCTTCTTCTTCTTCTTCTTCTTCTTCTTCTTCATGCCAGCCAGACTGGAGTAGCCATCAAGACTGCCTCCCATTAGACCTTTGGTTCTATATTTGTTTTTATATCCTTTTCCTCCTGACCAGCTTGGTCCAATAGCTATCATTACATCATCAATTTCATGTAGGGAGGGAGGTGATGGCTCCCTGCTGTGCTGATGGCAACCATGCACACTATCAGGCCAGCCCTGTGCATTCTGATGTTGCTCCATGTTTAAAAGTCTGTTTGACAGACTTTGGCATACTAGAATTTGGAGCAATTCTCACTCAGGTTTTATTTAAGATTCATAACTCCTTTTCTGTGCAAACTAAAAATCTGGTCAAATGGATATATTTATTATTACATTTATAGCCATTCGTCCCTCCCAAAAGGAGCTTGGCCAAAGTAAATGGTTTTAAATGTGAATGTGGTGACATAAGTTGCTAAAATTACCAGGCACTTTGCTTCTTCCCCTATGCCTTCTGATGTTGCACTGCTGGAAGCTAAGCCATGGTCTGGCTTAGCATTGCATCAGAACCTTGGTTTGTGGTTTGTTTCTCTCCAGACAAAACAGTGAGGTGTAACCTGGACTGTGTGTGTGTGTGTGTGTGTGTGTGTGTGTGTGTGTGTGTCTGTAGAAGAGTCTCATATTTTGTTAACATCTGCATCATGTTTGCTATTCAAAGCGTACACACTTTTCTTGTAAATTTTTCAGATAAAGCAATTGTCCATACAGTCTGTCACCATTGTGTGATATGTAGATGCTCAAGTCCTTTCTGATTTTGTGCTATGAGTAGTCATGCCGCCACCAAAAGAAAAGTAGTAAGTTCCTTCATGGTAAGCCAAACCATGGCTCAGCTCCTCTCAGCACAGCAAGAGCGGAGGAGGATTGACATGCTCCTGGTTTTAGCAGCATGCACTAGCATGCTGCATATTCACCTTTAAACCATCCTTTAATTTACCTGTGGTTTCAAGTGATGTGCACATAAGGCCATTGCAACTACCTGTTTGGTCCTGAGTTGTTAGAATAAAATCTTAGATCACTTCTGTGCAACCTTTCCATGTAAACATACTAAAGACTAATCTGAAGATTAGTGAACATCTTTAGTGATTCCATTCACTTGACCTCTCCCCTCCTATGCTGTGCAGCGCTACCTGGGGTGCAGAATAATTGCCATTTTTCATGTTGGCTGTCATACCTTATTGCTAAATATAAGATCCGTAATGATGGGAAATCACTTCCAGAAATTTGGAGGCATGAGGCAAGCAGGAATCTCCAGAAGGCAGCCAGAGAAAAAAGAATCAATACAGAAACGTTTGTTTTGTTTTTCTAAAGTGATGGTGAGTAAACCTGTCCATAACCTTGCTGGAAACCTTGACATTTTGTAGTTTTTTAAAATAAAAAGTGCTGTCCAGAAACAACCTTAATGTAACTTCTTCCAAGTGTTCTCCAGTATGAAGGATGAGCTTTAAGGGTCTTGTTGCTTAAGATACCAAGAACTGCCGTTTCCATTATCTGGCAGACTTACTTTACTCTTAAGAGGTTTACCAGAAACTGTGTGCAGAATCATAATGAATTACTTCAGGTCCTGCATAGGAAGAATATCCTGTGGTGTCTCTAGATATAAACTGGGACATATCTCCCCTACTAGCTCTATGTTATGAATTAATTCATGGAGCATTATTGCTGTTTGTACCATCTCAGAACTACAAAAGCAGAGATATTATCAGGTTGCGTTTTCAAGTCATGTGGGACGGTTTCAAAACATTAATTGGTAGAAATCCAAGTGCTCACGAAGGGAAAGAACAAAATGCAACATTTACATAGACAGATTTAATGCAGTGAGTGGTATTAAAGATGCCAAGTGTAATAAATCAGCAGGCAGCCTTGAGAAAACAGGCAGATCCCCTCCAGCATCGAGGAAAATGTTACATAAAATATTTTAACATACTGAACAATTTGTTCTACGTTGTCATTTCTGAGTGTGGTTTTTAATGGGTTTGGTAAAAAGAAAGCCGGCTCGTATTTATGTTCTGCAAGCAGATGTGGTGAATCTGCCACCTTTTTTTATTTTTTAAGGGAAATATTGAGGGATAATGGAAGACTTTTTGTCGACTTCCTTGACCACAAAGCAACAGGAGGCGACATTGGAGAAGCTTCCTCATAACAGCGTGGCTCAAGAAAGTGGCCGTAACACATTACAGTAGCTCAGCAGCATGGACTGCCATCATGGTGTACACCAATCTCCACCAATTTGGTGCCCCCCTCATGCTTTGGACTACAGGTCCCATCAGTGTACCCCAAAAGATCTGGAGGATGCCAGCATGCCTTAGGCTGTGCAAGCAGTTTCCGTGTCTGTGCTGACTCTGGCTCTGCAATTACCCATGTTATAACTGCTACATGGAAGTGTGGCTCAGCATAGGAAGACTGAATCTTTCTTCTCTCTGAAGGATACGCTTGTGACAGAGTTTGAGATCCTCTTTTCCTCCGTCATTATATTCGCTTTCCTGATGCTGCTCAATGTTTCAAAAATAAATTTGGGATACAGCAGGAGCTGAATTGGAAAAAGGCTAGTGCTTGCTTGCATGGCTCAAGCCATTGAGCTGTGAAGGAGAGGCTTTGAAGGCTGAGGATTAAAGTCTGACTTATTTCTGTTTCCAAATGTGTAATTTAGAAGTGGCTTTTTTTAAAAAAAAATCCTTCTGTCTCCATGGAGGTCAGAGTCCTAGTATGAATGATGGCATCATTTTGCTACTTTCCGAACGGAACATGAAATAATGTTGGCTCTCAGTTAACAATTGGGTTAATGTCTCTTTGTGTTGATTCCACTTCACCCCCCTAAAAATAACTTACTTTAGAAAGCAGCCTGTTGCATCATTAAGAGAGGCTTTATCTGCGCTATCATTAAGTCAGGTTGCCTATGAGTCATGTCTTTTATTCTTTCTTAACCACTTAGTTTAATATGTCATCTTCGGGTGCAAATAAATGAGTAAACCTGTTCCCACCAGAGGTTTGCTATCCTGTCCCCTTTCCCAGCCCTGCCAATTTTTTCCATGTTTATCAAAACATACCATATGCAATGGCCCTGCATTTTTGGCTCCTTGTGCAGGGCAGATCCCAAGGAGGTTATCTGGTAATTAAATCCCCAAGCTACAAATGTGTTATTGCCACATGGAACGAACCATTTATGTACTACCTTCTGTTTCTTTAATAATGAGCTGGGCTTCTTCCTAACCCTGTTGCTTTTGTACGCTTACATTTTCTAGAAAGCTGGTGCTGTGAATCTTGAAATCAATGTGGCTGCAATCACACACCCCATGAAGTATAGTCCCGGTCATAGAAAGTGTAGAGAACACTACATACACTCAGGAATCTAGCAAGTAAATTTCATTGTGTCTCTTAAACAACAACAAAGCAGGAAACTCCTGACCCAACACAGACACAACTAAATTCAGTGTCATCCAGTAATTAAATAATACTGTACCATGAAACTATCCATGCAGCCTCAGGTACAGAATCCATGGCTATGGAGAGATTATGGGGTGGGGAACTCAGCTTTCAGTGTTTTTTAAAGGAAGATTCTAGTCCTTATAAGAAAACTATGGATAGTGCAAATTATAGAATGGTTGGCTCAAATTCCTGGTCACTTTTCACCTTAGGAGTTTTTCCTCAAAGAAACCTGTTTTTCTCCTCTCACCCCCCCCCCCCCAATCTTCTATTCTTGTTTCGCTTTTAAAAGCTAAACTAATAATGTTGGTAATGCTAATGGTGTGGACAGAAACAAACAGTGTTGTCTGTGTGCGTCATATATATAAAGCACTTTAATGTACTTTCACGCTTGCATGTTGGTAGACATGTCTCTCCCCAGCCCCAATTATGACCCACAGTTGTTGCATATGTTCAGAGTCATCTGATGTGCAAAGCATCTGTTGCTAATACCACTATTTTATTATTTATCAAATCCATTTCTTCATAGAATGGCTAATTTCAGACCCACAGCTGCTCTCGTCATCTTGGTGCAGCTGCTACTTACCAAACAAAGCCAAACCAGTTTCACATTTGTCAGTCTGTCTCTTTTATTGTGTATTTTGAAAGGATTTGAGTACGTTGCTCCAGTGCCACAGGCCAAGATGTTGAGGGCGGGCAGAGAAGAGAATCACGCTTTAGGACTGCAGCCCTATGCTGAGGAGTAAACCTCACTGTAAACATGCATTACAATTGTGCTGTTTAAAATGTATTTTTTCCTAGATCTCTTACCAGCATTGTGTAAATCTGTTCAACTCTTTTGTTTTAATAATAATAATTTTCTGGCCTTTTGCTCCAGAAAAGAATTTGGTAGATTCTGTTTGCAATCCAGTATAACTCCTGAATCTTCTGATTCTGCCAAATACCTTGTTACCACTTTCATTTTTGTGTATTTCTTTCTCGGGGTGCACAAGAAATGTAAATATCCTCTATCCATACTCATAGGGGTGCATATATATACTAGCCTTGTAAAGAATTATGGTCAGCAACAGTTACCTGTTGTCCTTACCCTTCTTTTCTCCCATTGTGCCCATTCCTTTCCCCTACTCTGTGTTTCTCCACACTTCCTGGAAAGAAGGCCAAGATGAAATCCAGATAGGCAGTTGCTGTAGCACAGTCCATCCCATCTTTCCTTCAAGGAGACCAAGGTGGCTTACATAGTCTCTCCCCCACCCCTCAAATTACCTTTAACATTTGCCCTCAACAGTCCTGTCTCTGTAATTAACTTCCACATGAATTTCTGGTGGAAATTTCTACTTGGAAGATATAGAAGGCAGAGCTTGGAATGGAGGGGAAATGGATAGATGTACAGGTTTGGGTATGTCTGCAGAACCTCTTTTCCAAAATGTCCACAATCTATCCTCCTGCGCCATATACCTTATGAACCAGGAGGCCTGTATACATAAGATGTATGTGAATCCCTTAAGTTTTTATGTGCAGTTAAGTGGGAGTGTGAGGCTTGCAGGGGACCTGGAGTCTCTTGCTAAACCTGGAGTCTATTGTCAGCCAAGTGGAAATTGCCATAAGTAATTTCATTCCTAGAAAATTCTGCCACAGAGACTGTTCTATATAAGGGTAGATGAGAGAAAGGGAGGGCTGCGAGTGCAGTGCTATGATGGCTGTCAGTCCCAATTTTCAATAGCTTAGGGCTCTGAAATACAGTACAGTCATACCTTGGTTGTCAAACGCCTTGGTACGCAGACGCTTCGGCTCCCGAACACAGCAAACCTCGAAGTAAACCTTATGGTTTGCGGACACTTTTTGGAAGCCGAATGTACATTTCAGCTGTTGGCATTGTTTCCAGGGACAGTCAGCCAATCAGAAGCCACACTTTGGTATGTGAACGTTTTAGAAGTCGAATGGACTTCCAGAACGGATTCCATTCAACAACCAAGGTGCAACTATATATGATGTTTATGTTATGCAGTGCTCACTGACCTAGTATCCAAACCAATCAGATGCTTGATTAATTAGGTATCACACTGAGGAAGACAGAATGGCACTTTGGTGGATGAACTGTGGAAGAAATCTAATGGAGAGCCAATGTGGTGTTATGATCAGTGTGCTGGACTTGAGCTTGAGGATACTTGGGTCTGAATGGGTCTGAAACTCACCTGGGTGACCTTGGCTGGGCATTCTCATTCGCAGCTGTGCCTGCGTCATGGGGTTGTGTTCTGAGCTACTCGGAGCGGAGTTTACAATACAAATGTGAGAGAGGAACAGAATGTAGTTCAGCCACGTTTGTAACTTCTAAATTCACAGGACGTGGAGCCTGTTGAAGTCCCATTGCAATCATTGGGGCAGTGCATAGTTGACTATTTCGGAGTTTGGTGGGGAAACAGACTTTTTCCTATGGAGTTGACGTAAAAAATTGGATAGAAGTTTAGTGTGATGGTAAAATTAAAAGGCAGCTGGGGTTTAAGGAGTTTAAATTGCTGCCCGTCTGTTTTCCCATCTTCAGTAGCAATGGGCAAGAGAGTTGTGTTTTGCCTAATTGTTAGCAAGCCTTGAGCTGAGTTTTCTTCCTCTCTGGAACAAGAAGAAACCCACATTCATGGCAGAATCTTGCACTCAAGCTCTTGTTCATATCTACACGACGCTTGGCAAACACAGAAGGTGATGTCCAAAGTAAGTTGAAAATAGCCATGGGGTGAACTCCCCTTGTCAGGCTTGGAACCTGTGCTCAGAAAACCAAACTAGCTCCTGTTGTTGTAGTTTCTATGGATTTAAATATATTGCCATAGATACAACTGGTATGATTAGAATGGATATAGTATGGAGTATATTATGGAACTGACAGTGATTTGAAAAGGGAATTTTCTGTTTGTAATATACCGTGTTTGTCGCCCTATAGGACGCACCGTCCCATAAGGCACACATAGTTTTTTTTGGGGGGAAATAAAAGAAAAAAAATTATTCCCCCGCCCCAGGTGCGGGGCTGGGGCGGGGGAAGCCCGAGCTTCCCCCGACCCCAGCCCCCAGAACACGCAACTCTCCGCAAGCCGTGGGAGCCCAGCACCGGGCTCCCGCGCCTTGCGGAGAGCTGCGCGAAGTCTGGGTGCACTGAGCTCAGCGCGCCCAGCCTTTGGCATGCAGACAACTCTCCGCAAGCCGCGGGAGCCCGGCGCGGGCTCCCACGGCTTGCAGAGATCTGCGCGAAGCCTGGAGAGCAAGAGGGGTCAGTGCGCACCGACCCCTCTCGCTCTCCAGGCTTCAGTGAAAGCCTGCATTCACCCCATAGGATGCACACACATTTCCCCTTCATTTTTGGAGGGGAAAAAGTGCGTCCTATGGGGCGAAAAATACGGTACACATCCCTCCCACCTTTTCCTCTGGCAAATAGGCTCTGGAGAGTGTTGTATCATTTTAAAAACTTGCAAAATATATTTCACCTGAGGAGACAGTCAGATAAAATTGTGTTTGTGTGTGTTTACATTTCCATGTGCTCAAGGATCTTTTAGAAAACATCTGAAGGAAGCCCTGTATAGGGAAGTATTTAATGTTTGATGTTTTCTTGTGTTTTTGATATCTGTCAGGAGCCGCCAAGAGTGGCTGGCGCAACCCAGTCAAATGGGCGGCATATAAAGCATAACATTATTTTTAAAATTATTATTATTGGCA
The DNA here is from genome assembly GCF_027172205.1 of Podarcis raffonei. NCBI lineage: Eukaryota > Metazoa > Chordata > Lepidosauria > Squamata > Lacertidae > Podarcis > Podarcis raffonei. The sequence continues at coordinate 7,776,326 of NC_070616.1, read as the reverse complement.
AAAGAATTGCAATCTCTCCTGCACAATCCAGATCTCTCCCTCCCTCCCTCCCTCCCTCCCTCCCTCCCTCCCTCTCTCTCTCTCTCACACACACACATGCATACTTGGTTTATATAATCCTACTGTCTGATTTTTTATTGTTTTCATTTGTAAAATACTGTGCACTTATACATTATTTCCCTCTATGACAATTTAGTTGTCTTTTCTTATCTTTCCCTTGAAATCTTTGATAAATGCGCCTGCTCTCTCTCTCTCTCTCTCTCTCTCTCTCTATATATATATATATATAGATGGGTGGTGGTGATGGGGGGAAAGGGTGTTGCCAGATACCATTATAACAGAGTTGTTGCTGGGTGGGGAGATGGTTGTGAGGGTGAGATGGAAGGGAGAGGAAGCGGGAGATCTTGAATGGGTGGGAAAGAACTGCTGCTCTAGTGAAAGGGGGTGGAGGGACCTAGCCAGAGCAAGCAAGGTGACCTTAGCAAAGCTGACAGCAAGTTGGATCATCATTTCTGCTAGGTCTTCCTCAGTTTGTTGCTGGGACTATGATGCAAGACCAGAAACAAAACAAAAGCAGATGGGAGACATAAAGGAGAAGAAGGAAACAATGCCACTTGCTTGATGTGAGGGTGAAGAGTTCCATAATCATAGGTTATTTTTCATGAGTATTGGGTGCAGTGCACCTGCAGAATTTTCTGTCTGCAACTATTACCCTGAAAGGCAACTGCACAAGAGTCCACCAGCATCTCATGCCCATTTCAGTCGCTTTCCCAGTTTGTGTGCATTCTTAAAAGTAAGCTGGAGAGACAGTAAGTCTTTTAAAAGTGGTTTGATAAAGGCATTGCCTCCCACTGGAGGTAGAACTGCATCTCCAGGAAGGCCTGGAAAAATGTCTATCTGAGACCTGATACTAGTCAGTGTTGAAAATACTGAACTAGACAGATCAGTGATCTGATTCAATGAAAGCCCACTTCCTTTGTCTCGTGTGTGGTGAGATAACAACTGGCCCAAGGTCAGCAAGTGAGCCCCAGGATTGAGTTGAACTTTTAATTTGGGTCTCCTGTGTCATAGTCTGACACTCTACCCATTTCACCATTCTGGCCAACTGCATGGGAGGATGTGGCCACTCTTTTGCCTGATGTCTTCAGCTACAAACCAGCCCTCTTTCAAGGGGGCTTTATTATAGCTAGGTTCAGAGATTTGTCTTCTGGACAGCTTTGGGAAGGAGTTGAACCCTGAAGAATTGCAACTCATACCAACAAGTCATTCCCAAAAGACAAAAACTGAGACAGCGAGGGACTGGGAGCAGAAAATGGAGGCTGTCTTTGGTGAACAGGGACAGTTGGAGCATGTGTCAAATACTGAAAATAGCTTGCTAGCACAGAGTCTCTTGGAAGGTCACTCACCCAAGGCCACTGTTAGGGTTGTATTTTTGGTGGTTTGTGGCTGAGAGCAGGCAGAGGCAGAGGAGCATTGTTTCCCTGTGTGCTTTTTGCAGGACGCTGAGCATTTGGATGAGCTAATTCCGAGTTGATTCTGGTTTTGAGCAGAACAAGACCTCTACTGTCAAGTGCTTTAATAGCATTTGTGCCCCTTCCATAAACCAATCTCTCCCACCTTGAGAAGGTGGGGGGAATAAATAATTCACCATCAAAAAAATTGCTGCTTTTTGGAACTGTCTTGTCTCTTTTGAGTTGGGCTTGGAGACAACTAGACAAGCTTCAATGAAAGCGAATAAAGTGACATTACTTTCCGAGCACAATCTTCTGTTTCCAGTCACTTTTCAACAGACATTCAATCAAAATGCTAATAGCCAAGGCAACAGGGGAGTGGGGTTATTGTAATCCTAATTGATAGGCTGCGGGGATGGGTTTTGATAAGTGCCGCTAAAGATTTTGTTTGTATGTGTGTGTGTGAAATTCTCTTTTAATTACAGCCACACTAATAAAAAAAATTACAAACAATGTTTTTGATGGTTACCTGCGTAAATGGGCTTTTGGAGTTTTGTTTAAAACTTCTTTTAAGGCCAACAGAACACCAGATATAATCAAATTTACCTTTAAAATAAAGCCATAGCAGAGGCGGTGGTGAATTTTTCTGTGCTGTGGCAGGGGCTACTTTGCATCAAAATTAAGGCTGTCAGATCTAAAGAGAAGTTGAATAGGGAATCCAATCATTTATTTATACAATAGCCTTTTCATAAAGCCTTTAGCCGAAGCTGCGCAGCAAACCAGCACTGCATTTATATCCTTGGCTTGGGTAATTAGGATCAATTATATCAGTGAGATTTCTATGCTGGAGATGTGGATAAAATATTTGAATGAGGTACAATATTGTTTTTGTTGTTTATAGCCAGGTTTTGGTGACCCTAAAATAGGAATTCCCATAATCTGCGCCAGTAAACAATAAATAATATTAAAGCCTCTACTGAGCCCACAAGTGGTACCAGGAGGGGTAGGAAAGGAGCTGCCCCCACCACCAGCCTTGTGCTGGACAAGTGTGGTTACTTAAATAAAATGTTCCTTTCACACACAAATTATGATTGAATCATGAACTGGAAATTAAAATAAGGCTGCAGCCCTAAACATGCTTCCTTGAAAGGTTAACTCCATCAAAATCAATAGGACTTATTTCAGAGAAAATACATTTTTAGGTGGAGGTCTTAAAGAGAAAAATATTGCTTTTTCCCCTTTCCAAAATCTAATATGTGGAATAACGCCCCCCGCACCACTCAGAAAGACACATTGCCCTTCTGTGCTCTCCTTAATATTTTTTCCTGATGCCGTTACTGGAGCACATATCCCCAGGAGCTTCCCCGTGGTTTCTCTTCATGATCCATTGTTCTGGTCATGTCTCCTTCCAGTTGGATTCTACTGATGATTGATTTTTATTATTGTGATTGAATGATCCAATGTACGCCAATACAGAGTCATAAGAATTACCAGCTTACAAAGGAGGCTGTCCATTGCCTCTCTGTATGACTCCCTGGCCTGGCCCACTTCCAGTCAGCCTCCTCTGAGAATAGTCACTTTCCTTAAGCTCTGCACAGGGTGTGATTGAATCAGTTGGTCACTTCGAATGCTGAAGGGCAACCATTCCTGCTCACTGCTTGAGCTATGACTCTTAGCTTGCCTTCTTCCAAATAGAAGGTATGCTCTGAACATGAATTCTCAGAAAGCAACAGCAGAGAGATTCCTCTGAGGGCAAGCAGCTCTTGCTGTTACATACCCTAGGGAAAGCTTTTCAGATGTGACAATGAAGTGTGCTACCAGTTTTAATTCAGAAAAAAGTGCTTTGCTTATCAGGAGTTTGGGAAATGTTGCATTAATTGCTTTGATGCCTGACCAAATCAAGACAAGTATTAGAAATAGGAATGTCCTTTATTTCAGTGGGAAGGGAGGAAAGGAAAACATATTATCAGTCTTGAGGCTGCGGCGGCGGGGGGGGGGGGGAGAGTATATTCAGGGCTACCTTTTATTCTGACAGTTGTGGGTAAGCCTCTAGCTAAGAAAGGTTATCACATAGTTAGGGTACTTCTGCATGACTTAGCTAAAATTTATTGCAAATGTAGTTCAGGGAATCCTAATCACTACAGAAATCTGGCATTTATACACCTCTCTGAAAAATGGGGTGAGGGCTCAAAGTGCACGTCTACAACTGCTAGAGAATTGAAGTTTGGTGTATGCCCAGTCCAAAATGATTTATTGATTATTAGAAAAGACTGATAGGAGACATTTTAAAATCTAACCTGGGACATGGAATTGGCATGGAATACGGCAAGCCAAATGGCACACAGGCTGGGTCAATGGGAACTCTGTTGCCTCGTCAAACAATACCAGCCTGCCCTGCCAAATGAGGGTGAATTTAGCTTTATGAGTGTGTGTGAACATATGTGGCAAGGGGCTTCTTCTTCTTCTTCTTCTTCTTCTTCTTCTTCTTCTTCTTCTTCTTCTTCTTGTTACATTTTAAAACTGCAGACTCCATTGATGGTCTTAGTATTAGAACTCCGACAGCTGCCATCATCCTGCACCCTTTGCGTACCTTCATGCTCATTGAATTATTTCCCCTGAAATTCTATAAAATGACTTCCCCTTGATTTACCATCCTATTTTATATATAAAACTTAACAGTAAAACAACTCGTAGATTATCCCTGGCTGCTGTATGCCTACCTGAATAGGAAGTCTAGCATTACTTTCCATAAAATTGCACCCCAGGTTTTCACTGTCTTCTGCGGAAAGGGACATAGGAAGCTGCTTTATACTGACTCATATCAGTATTGTCTACACTGACTGGCAGCAGCTCTCCCGGATTTCAGACAGGGAGTCTTTCCCAGGCCTACCTGGAGATGCTGAGGGTTAAATCCGGGGCCTTCTGCATGTAAGGCCGCTGCTGTGCCACAAAGCTACAGCCCCGCTCCTGCTGTAGCTATGGATGGAAGTCCTTGCCTATATGTGAGTGCAAATATGAAGCTATGAGTGAGTTAAGGGAAGCAGATTCAGGAGCAAGAGTTGCTTATCAAAAATTAATAGAAAACTTGTGCACACTTGCCTGTCCACACTTCTGATGAAAAGAAGCCAGGATTAATTTCTTTTTATTGATTGCATTTATTTCCAAAGTATTTTTATTTTTTTTAGAATTCACTGTGCTGTATAAATAAATGCATACTGCTTTGTTGATACGCATTGGCTTGTTACCCATAAAAATTCAAATGGGGGAGCAAAGACCATCTGTGTCCATTCCTTAAAAAGCGCCCTGTGCTTAGATAATTTGCAATGGATTAATTGATAATAAAGTGGAAGGGAAGATCTTCCCTTAGTTAGCGAGGGAAGGGGGCAGGAGAGGCTGATCTATCCTGCCTTTCAATTTGTCAAGCTTTCTCTCAAAGATGTGCCAGGGAAGAAAGGGTAATTAATAGGTTTGGAGTCATTTCCGACATGTCAGTATTTCTGCCTTGCTTCCAAGTGATAATGTTCACTGGCTCCAGGCCTCGAGGGAGCCTTCCGTCTTATTAACTTGTCTAGGAGAAACTGGGGGTGGGGACAGCTTAGTCCGCTGGGGTGATGTGAAGTGAAGAGTTGCAGCATAGTGCGCTATCAACACCAGCCCTCTCTTTGTGCATATGCGAGTGATCAATATTAATATTAATCCGCTTAGAGGTAGCCAATTGTGCTCTGGGCTGCCCTCCCTTGTCGCAGGACTTTTTGCTGCATTTGGATGCTGGGATGTATCCACTATTAGCTTCCTTTGTGGAAACACTGAGGATCAGTGCTGTTTTGGACCTAAGCCAGCCACCATATTTCATCTTTGGAAGTCATTCTCTTTCCTTCCCTCCCCCATCAGCTGGCCTAGTGTCTCCTGGGTGGCCACACACACTTGTGCATGGCTTAGCTCCCGTGCTTAAAGTCATTTGGAGTGACCTGTTCCCTTCTTGTCAGTCAGCCTCTTTATTATTTAACTTTAACTGCTCATCACATAAAACGAGATTAAATAAGGAGTGAAACTGTGACGACGAAAACTGCTGCAGATGTCTTCTTGTGACACTTCAGCCTTGTTCAAGAGACACGTTAGTATCTAGCAAGTGCATGGAGGGGGAGAGCAGGATTGGTTATGCTGGTCTTGCCCCGGACCTCCTTGTCTTCAGTTTGCATGTGCGTAGGCCCTGTGTAAACATTCAGCTGAATGTGCAGATACGGCATGTGCAGGTATGTGCAGGGTCATGCTTGCATACCCTCCAACATTTCTCTGATGAAAATAAGGACATCCTATTCTACACCAGGAAACTTCTCCCACGTCTGATCTCCCCCACACATAGGCATCATATATGCATCTACACCTGTCAACTTCAGCCAATTACAGCCTCTCTCCCGAACCTACCTCACAGGATTGTTGTAAAGAAAAAATGTACCGTGGTACCTCAGGTTACAGATGCTTCAGGTTACAGACTCCGCTAACCCAGAAATAGTACCTCGGGTTAAGAACTTTGCTTCAGGTTGAGAACAGAAATCGTGCTCTGGCGGTGCGGCGGCAGCAGGAGGCTCCAATAGCTAAAGCAGTGCTTCAGGTTAAGTACAGTTTCAGGTTAAGAACAGACCTCCAGAACGAATTAAGTTCTTAACCTGAGGTACCACTGTACAGGGGAAGGGATCATGTACAACACCTTCCACAGACAAATTGAATGAAATAAGAGTTTAACTGTAAGCTGCCTTGACTCCCTGTAAGGGAAAAATGTGGAGGGAAACAACTACATAGAAGAAGAAGAAGAAGAAGAAGAAGAAGAAGAAGAAGAAGATCATCAGAGAGTACAATAAAGAAATAAATACTCCTTCATTTCATTCAGGGATTTTATTTTCAGGATGTAAAGGACTTTGGTTTTGTATCTACACACACAACTTTAATTGTTCTCTGAGACAAGGGGAGGAAAAAGGGAAATAGGAACATTGCAGGACAGCTTCTGTAATTCTGGGACTGTCCCTGGAAAACCGGGACACTTGGAGTGTTTGCATTGACTGTGGACCCCCTTTCTTTCACTTCCACTGAATACAAGTATGCTTACTAAATAGGGGCGACTTTACTAAATAGGGGCGACTGTTCTCTCTCTCTCTCTCTCTCTTTCTCTCCCCCCCCCCAATGTGTTGCTGGTTTTGTAGGAGAGGGTAGGACAGTGGCTTTGCCTCTTACGCTGATGTGCCACATAAATGGAACCTTATGATTTATGGTTATATCTGTTTATGGGTAAATCTGCACACATGCCACACACCGGAAGAACTCAAGCAAGTGTCTAGTGAGAGTGCTTTATTTTATTCTGGAGCCATTGGTTAAGGTCAGTTCAAACTCTGGCTGTTTTCAGAAGGGATGTATCCTTACAATGTCACTAGTCTGTGTTTTGTGCATTCAGATACTAACTTTTTTGTACTCTTAGACACTGGCAGAGGAAGAGGAGTGCACCACCCCCGGCAGCGCAATCCCGACAGGGTGCCATCGCGGCTGCCCCCACAAGCGGTGCACCAGCTGCGCCCCCGCCTGCTCTCCACCCCCCCACCCCACCCCCGGTGCCGGAGCATGAAGCTCCTCCACTGCTCTTAGAAGTTCTGCACCCATAGTTTTCTAGCAAGGGAAAATCCCACGCACATCTGATGCGTATGTAGGAAATACAGTGGACCCTCGAGTTCAGTACCGCTCTGGATATGTAACTTTAAGGTTGCGAACGCAGCAAACCTGGAAGTGTATACTTCCGGGTTTCACTGCGCACGCATGCGCAGAAGCGTTTTGTCGTGCTGCATGCATGCACAGAAATGGCGCCTCCAGTTACAGACTTTTCAGGTTAAGTACAAACCCCCAGAACGAATTTAATTTGTATCCGGAGGGTCCACTATATAGTGAGCAGAAGTGGATAAAGTGAGCCAGTGTAGAAGAGTATCAGACCAGGAACAGGGAGGTGATAGGTACAAAGACCCACTTAGCCATGAAGGTTCCTAGGTGATCTTGAGCCAGCCACAAACACTCCATGTGGCCTTGCTCACAGAGTTGTGAGACTAAAATGGGAGAGCACCTCAAAGAGGTCCAGGGTAAAAATGGAATGGATGCAATTTAGAGAAAGAAAGTACATCTTTAAGGATGCCTCCTGCTTAGTGAAATGAAGTATCCAGATTTCTGTAAATTCATGCAAGTACAAAAATAGCAATTTTCTACATAATTTAGCATAATAAAAAACACAAAAGCCAAGTTTGAGACTCTTTGCTTTTAAATGACTGGGTGCCCACAGATGAAAGAATATGTCAAACAAATGAAAATGCCAGTAGGTGGCGTCCAGGCTTACACTGAACAGTTCTTGGCTTTTGGTTAGGCCAAGTGCGTCAGTCTTTTTGGTGCTGCAAAAGGCCTTTCTGTGCATACATTGATTGACATTAATGTGGCTTTAGAAAGGCTTGAGTGTGGCTGACAAAGGCTGTTTCTGTTGCTGGATCTGCTGTGCAGCCCCCCTGAGGCAATCTGCCGGCACTCCAGTGAGAACCAGCTATATGACAAGTTTGGACAGCAACTGGAGGCTGTGCTTTCTTGGTAATTGCCCCCGAATATTGGAGCCTCCTCCTAGAAGTCCAAGGAAAGTTTTATTTGCTGTCGTCCTTTTGATACCTTTATTTTTCACCAAGCCTTTGGGTAAGGATTGAACCTTCTGTGGCTCTTTGCTTTAATATTTCATATTACTGTGGATTTAAATATAGTTACATTTGCTTTTATTCTGCATTTTTTGTGTAATTCAGATTGAGCTTTTTGGAATAGTGGTATAAAACTGTTCTAATAAAATAAACAGGGAGAAGTAGTCACATCCCACCAGTAGAAGATAGGGCATAGTTTTTGTTAGATGAGATTAAGGCTGTGCTTATGGAACTGACAGTGGGTCCTTGTGGGCATCGTTGATCAAAGTAACAGAAGCATCCTGACTTAGCAAGACAGTAGCATGCCTTTTGGAAATGGTAGCTTCAAGATTTCCAGTGTCGTTAACATATTTCCAGCCTCTCCTCCCCCCCAAAGTTTTCAAGGGGGAGAACTAGTAGAGTTAATGGAATTGCACCCGAGACCAATGTATTTTACTGCCTGAAGTTGAGCCCAAATGACACTCACTCCCTACTAGGTTCAACATTTGAAAACATTTTTGTATATGGTGCAGACACTTACTTCCACCTTCATAGTATCATAGAAATGTAGAGTTGAAAGTGACCCCAAGGGTCAACTAGTCCAACCCCCTGAATCTCAGCTAAAGTATTCATGACAGATGGCCATCCAACCTCTGCTTAAAAACTTCCAAGGAAGGAGAGTCCTCCTTCTCCCGAGGGAGTCTCTTCCATTGTTGAACAACTCTTACTCTAAGAAAGTTCTTCCTGATGTTTAGTCTGAATCTCCTTTCTTAATCCATTGGTTCAAGTCCTGCCTTTCAGAGCAGGAAAAAACAAGCATGCTCCATCTTCCATATGACAGCCCTTGAAATATTTGAAGATGGCTATCATCTCTCAGGAAGGCTTGGTTTCCAGACAGTTGATTATCTTGGTCACCCTCCTCTGAGGGTATTCCAGTTTATCAGTATCCTTCTTAAATTGCGGTACCCAGGATTGGACACAGTACTGCAGGTGTGATCTGGCCATGGCAAAATAGAGTGATGCTATTAGTTCCCTTGATCGGGACACTACATTTCTGTTGATGCAGCCTAGAATAGCATTTGCTTTTTTGTGCTGCTCCATCACACTGTTGACTCATGTTAAGTCAACCCCTAGATCATTTTCACATGTACTACGGGCAAGTCAGGTGTCCACCATCTTATATTTGTGCACATTCTATTCTAGTGCACACTGATCTCTGTGTGTTTGCCAGTAGCTTTGCTACACGGAACCTGAAACAAACGTTCTAGATATCCAGGAATGTTTACTACTGTGGCATGTATCCCTATTGAATTTTTGTGTGTGTTGCCTATAGGCATCTCAGAATTAACATGTCCTATATTAGAGGATGGAAGAAGAATTTACAATGAGAGGTGCTTCTGATTTCAAAAATGATACACACACACCCCTATTGCATGGCTGCTAGATTGCCTGACCTGTGCTTTAATCCATAACAAGTCTTTCTTAACCTGTATTTTGTAGTGTGTATGTGCATTTTGGACAGTTCAGGAGTCACATCCACTTCTGTGAATGCTAAGGGGGGAAACTGCCTCTCTTTTCCTTGAAGCAGAAGTGAGGGTTGCAGGTAGCATTTCTTCCACAGCCCCTTAAGGAATAAAATGTTCTGAAGGGTAGCTTCCTCCCATGTGAACCTACCTTTGGAAGTCCTGCTGTGGTCCCTCCATTGTTTGTGGTACACTTAGATATTGCCCAGAGCAGGGCCTTCTCCACAGTGACCCCCAAAACATGTCACTTAGTTTTAGAATATCCAGACCAGATTCAGGGCAGCAACTGTAAAAGCCCTTCTTCTTGGAGAAGGAGAGTTGGTTTCAAAATAAATGGGAAGTGGAAGCAATGCCTCACTAGCTGCTCTTAAATTTGAGGATGATCCTGTAGTAGGAGGCAATTTCTGAGATACTCAGACTATTTAAGATTTATAGGTCAAAGGCTACAACTTGAGTTGCAGTCTGGGATTTCATAAGACATTATCTAGTCCAAAGTTTAATGTGACTTTGTAGTTGATGATAAGCTTTTGGTTGGGCAGGAGCACCTGTGCATTTTGTTCCTGCTGAAGAGCAGCAATTGACAGGTGAACCAAGTTTGGAGAGAACCATGTTTCCCCACTAATCCCAGGTTTGACTTGGGTAAGGAAAAGGCTGATGTGAACAAGACTGGAGAGATCCAATCTACACAATGCCTTTGTAGCATTTGATCATGATATCTGCAACTCCAAAACTGCCTCAGTATTGCATTGCCTAATTACTTGCACCTTTATACTCTACTTTCTCTCTCCAATCGTTTAGTGTTTAATCAGTTGGATTAACAAATGTTAAAAAGGAGCCCTGATTGATCAGATAGTTTTGTAGAATTAATGCAAGATTTATAAAAACTACAGATGACAGTCACCTTAAAAGGCATCCCCCTTTCTCTGACACACGCAAAATGAATTCCCGGTTTTCGTCATGTAAAAATGACTCTTACGCTTTTTGCTTCAAAACTGTCATCTTGTTAGTATGCAGATTTACGTCATTTCAATCAGTCAGTTCATTGACTAAAATTCATGTGATTAATCGATGGCAATTCCTTAGTGAATTGGCAGCCCGATGATATGATGCCTGGAAGACGATGTGGATGTAGGCAGAGCATGAATGTATGTCAAGGATAAGTGAGACGCTGTCCTGAGATAATCCTGGATGGAACTGATCTAATAATATACCTTGTACCATGTTGATTCTAAGTTGAGGAGCTCCGGCCTTTGTGACAGATGTGAGATTATATAATCACGATGCCCTGTTGATATCTGTATATTTACCCTTCCTTTTAAAAAGTGCATCAGCCATGAAGAAGAAAAATGACATTTCCTCAAGCTGTTGCTTGGTTTGTTCTTTTTTTTGTTTCATTGTTAAAATTGCAAACCTAGTTTTGGTTTTTTGGGGTAGTTATGCACAAGCTGTTTCCCCATTCTGTCTAGTTTCAACAGCACACTTGAAGTGACCAGAGAAATTGGTTAAGGTTGCAAGCATGTGCACACTTCCTTAAGAGTACGACCTGTTGAAAATGGTAGGCCTTAAGTCTGAGTAAAGATGTTCAGGGCTATGACTCTCAACTGCTGAACATCATGTGCAATACGATCCTGTACATATTTTCTCATTGAGCAAATCCCACTGTGTTTTGTGTGGGATTTACTCCCATGTTAAGTGTGTGTAGGGTTGCAACCCTAAATGGTACTAAAATTTGCCTCCCTTCTAAAAAATTAAGTTAATTAATCTACACTTACACATTAGGTTATTCCCCCCCTCCTTTGGCTCTCTGTCATATGCCATCTCTCAGCTCCACAGTGTGCTTCCCCTGCCTGCAATCAGTTATTAAAAAATGTTGCAGGAAAGAGCTAGTGTGAGAGCTAATTAAAACTTCACAATATTCAACAACAATTTAAAACGAGTTTTGATGGAAAGAACACGCGAGTATTAGGCCATTTTCTCCCCACTGCTCTTGATGGCTCATTCAAATGAAAGCGTATTTTGTATGTTCCAAAATAATCGTTTGTTCCATTATTACAATTTAGTTCTCAAATCTAGTGATGAATGTGATATTGGATTAAGCAGAAGTCTGTATGTGTGTGTTTTTTAAATGTATTTTTAAAAGTAAAAAACGAAAGAAGGGGAATTGAGGGGGGAGAAAGAGACTGCAGTGTATTATCACTGTGAAATGATAATTTAGCGTCTGCGGGTTTACTCTCCATCTCATGCACCATACTGAATTCTCCTAGCTAATTGCCTGCTGATTAGCTGAGAGACAGGCATTGCTAATGTCGGCCTTGAGCATCAAATTATCTACAGAGAAGTCTAAGACTTGCATTCTATTGCACAATTGGAGATGAGGTTGAGGAAAGAAGACAGGGACATTGCAGAGAGCAACCAGCGGCCTTACATATTTGGCCAGTTTAAGACATGGAAGTGCAGTAGGTAACCAGAAGACAGAAATCAGCTGGAGGTGAAATTGGAGCTTCCCTCTCTCCCTTCTCTTGTTTAAACAGAGGCGCTTCTGTGCCTCTTCTGTCGCTATCCATTGCCGCTGAGTGCAGGTGTGGAGGTTAATAGGAATAACTATCCCAGTTGACTAGTTTGCTGGGAGGATGCTTCATTGGCCTATGTAAGTTGAGAAGAAAATAAGGGAGGAGGAGAGGTTGTGGATACCCCCCACCCTTCATCCTTGCTTTGAGATGAAGGGTGCTGCCTAGGTCTGTCCAGAAAGCAGCTGGTTGCTCTTTTTCTCAATTGCAGATCAGCAGCGAGAGTGGGGTCCCCCCCCATCCTCCAATTCTTTGCCAAAGTGCAATTATTGGCCCTGCTCATTTATCAAGGGAAGGAGGCAAAATCATTCCACATTCATATTAACCTCTGTGGCTTGTTCGTCGTTGCAACAGGGCTGGGTGATGGAGGCTGTTTCTAAGAATCCACTCTTAACGTGGGCACCCAATGTACCTCATTTCATGCCAGTTCCTGTACATTAGAGATTGTAAATAAGGCAAGTTGTCTTGCTTACGCTGAAAACTGCCTTCACTTCAAGTGAAGGAGGACAGAATCCAGATGTTCTGGGTCCAACCAATGCTTGTTGAAGCTGCAAGATGCAGCTTACACTTGAGTGAAGCAAATGTTGTGGGGTGGAAAAGGGTACACTGTTACGTGCCATTTGAATTGGAGATACAATGTCCAATTAAACAAATTTAAATAAATTTGCCCCTCCTTTTTGCTTTACAAGTGAAGGAAGTGCCTGCTGGTTTTATAGGGGTGTGAAAGAGATATGGGTGCTTAGAGCACATATTTCTTTTCTTGTACTTTGATTTTGACCACCAGGAACCCTGAGAGTAACCTAGTTTGTTTCCCTCTCCTTTCCCCCAGTTCCACTGCATTTATGTTCCTTTTACTTATTTAAAACACTTTAAAGCCACAATTTCGGGTAAATAAAATACAATTCAATCACAGGCATCAAATAATTAAAAGCCAGCCGTGATAATAAAACAGGCATTTAGCTCACAGAGTGGTAAAATCCAATCCATAATTGCAACCAAGAGCCATCAGGAACTCAGTAAATTCTATCTTAAGGAAAAACAGCAAAAACAAGTAGGTCTTGCATTCCTAAAGGCCTGTCATGATGGGGCCTGACAGACACTAAGCTGTCATTCTAGAAGCACGAGAACCTCATGGTGGCCGGCAATGGTGAAGAGCGTTTCATATAAGCTGATAGTTCCTGGCTCAGCTGAGCTACAAATGAAGTGTGTGGCATTCAGGAAGCCAGTAAATCAGCCATCTCACACAATAGCTATCACATGTAGATATAAAACACCTGGCCTGTTTTAGAAGGCCATTTTACAGCTGTTGCTCAGTGGTAGAGCACACCATTTGCTTTCAGAAGGCCCTGGTTTCAATCTCCAGGATTTCCTGCTAAAAGGATCTCAGGTAGCGGAACTGGGAAAAGCCCCGGGGGGGGGGGGAGGCGACTGGAGCACAAATGGCATGAAACTCTCTGTGAAGGCTTCCAAACATGTGCATCATTCAGCAGTGAATGTAACAGAGAGGGTTTTCCTTTTCTGCCTCCACTGCATCTAGAACTTTTCTGAGTGTTGTGGGATATGTCAACAGCTGCCCTGGGGGATGCTGACTCAAAATCACTGGAGTCCCGCTGTGACAAGTTTGTGAGGCACAATGGGCCTAGAGTTGCTCGCTCGCATGACTACTTTAATGCCATTGTTGTTGCAGGTGCAATGCATCATCTGATCTGGTTTTATGGGATCAGTTCCAGCTTTTGTGGACTGAGGATGCCGACAAGGTGCTTGCCAAACCAAACTTCTATGTATAGGTGTGGTGTCGGAGCTCTGTTGTGTCCTGCAAACTGCTCATTGGACAGGCTGGTCTGGGGTTGAAAAGGAAATCCCACCCCTTTATGTCTTGCTTGCCTGCCTGTGGAGATCTTCCACCATTGCCCAAGTAAAAGACTGCCCCACCCCAGAACCACCTGAGAATAACTCTGAGGAACTTTAGTCTGGCAAGTAAGGTAGCTTCCTGCGTTCGTATGTTCAGTAGGGGCAGATACAGATCTGTTGTACAGTAAAACTACCACTTTCCATGCAGAAGGACCTCAAGTTGCCAGACATTTTTTCCCTATTCCTTGGAGAGCTATTCCCAGTTGGGGTAGACCATCTGGCTGGGGCAGATGGGAGTTGCAGTGAAAAACATCTGAAGGGGCACCAGGTTGGTGAAGATTAGAGTAGATATTGCTAGGCTAGGGAGAAATGTATGGAGGGGGCAGACCTCACCTAGGGGGACTAAATGCCGCCTCAGGAAAGCAAGTCCACAGGTATGGGGTGTGAGGGGCCAACTGCTTTGGTGGCTTGGGCTGCAGAGTGTAGATTGATGTCAGAACAGGCTAATAGAAGTTTTTTAAACCTACCTTACCCACCCCCACCCTCTTCCCTCTGTGGAAGAACTTTGCCTCAAGCATTCAAAGCACTTGTTCCTAAATTGACTAGTTAGCCTCAATGGTAAGAATTACCTCACTGAAGTCAGCCAGCACCCTAATCTGGACTGAGTGGCTTTGTGGAAGTGGGGAGTGGGAATGATGAGATTCAAATACCTCCTTTTTCTCTTGAAATAAGTCAGAGATGTTTCCTTTTTAAGTTGTGAGAATTAACACCATTTCCCAAAAGTGCAAAAAGCTGCAGATAGGTGACTCCCCCCCCCCCGCACTTCCTTTTCACCAGCTGTCTTTTTGAACTTGATTTGAAACACACTGAAAATATCTCTCTTTGTGATCTATTGAAAGTTTCCATTATTGACTGGTAGAAAGATTTGCTCCCCCTCCCCTTTTGGTTTTGCTTGTGGGCAAAAGATAATTGTAAAAAGTCCTGTGTTTATCTCAAGAGAGCAGTGTGGTCAAAGTAGCAGAGGGAGGCAGTTGCCTCAGGCCAGCTTTGATTGATGGCTTGAAAACTTTCTTTGCAAATATATATATCTCACCACAGTTTTTATATCAACCATCTTGAGGGGAAAGTATCTTGGTTTTTTTGGGGGGGGTATTTAAGGCAACTTAACTAATTAGGGGACGCGGGTGGCTCTGTGGGTAAAACCTCAGCACCTAGGACTTGCCGATCATCAGGTCGGCGGTTCGAATCCCCGCGGCGGGGTGCGCTCCCGTTGCTCGGTCCCAGCGCCTGCCAACCTAGCAGTTCGAAAGCACCCCCGGGTGCAAGTAGATAAATAGGGACCGCTTACCAGCGGGAAGGTAAACGGCGTTCCGTGTGCTGCGCTGACTCGCCAGATGCAGCTAGTCATGCTGGCCACGTGACCCGGAAGCGTCTGCGGACAGCGCTGGCCCCTGGCCTCTTAAGTGAGATGGGCGCACAACCCTAGAGTCGGACACGACTGGCCCGTACGGGCTGGGGTACCTTTACCTTTTACCTAACTAATTTCAAAAGAGTGAGGAAGGATTGGGCCCAATCCTTTGCATTTGAGCTCTCACAACACACTCAGCCACCCCTGTATCTCAATGGTTTGTTGTTCCTGGTAAACCATTGTTCCTATTTCTTGCCTCTTGGGGAATTTTTTTTTGGGGGGGTCATCATTCTCTCTAAGAGCAGGAAAGTTTTTAACTTAAGGTGTTTCTAAAATTAAAAGTTTTTTTTTCTAAAATACAAAGTGGTCTAATAAGCATCTGTGAGCTTCCAATAGAATATTGTGGTGCCAGTGGGGGAGGAGGAGCAAAAAGGTGGAAATCAACCTGCTCATGCTCCAAACTGCTCATTAGGGGTTTTCAACCCTCCTCCCTGAACTATATGGGAATGTTTCATGCGTGACGCAGCAATAAAACTTCTAGCACGTTTGCAAAGCTAAGCGGGGCTCGGTATGGTTTCATACGGGATGGAGGACCATGTGTTAAGATTCTTGCATTGCAAGGGGTTGGACTACATGGCCCTCGGGGTCCCTTCCGACTCTGCATTTCTAAGTCGTAGAGAGGAGAGCAAAAAGGAAACTGTTCCTTTTCCGCTCTTCAGAATCCACTCTCTTGCCTGCTGTATAGCTATGAAATTCTAAGGCCTGAGCCGCACTCTTAACGCGCCACATCCTGGCTGTCTGCAGCCCCAAACAGCAACACTCATCCTAGCAAGTAGGGATGCGCTGCAACATTTTATCACAGGCACCATGTTTTTAAAAAGTGCAAGTATAGTATGTTTTTTTTATTGGGTTAATGGGAAATGAGTTAGCTCTTTTTGGTGACAGGCTTGTGTTAATTTGCAGTGGGTAGTTGCACCCTAAAATCAAGGAGAAAGTGGTAGCTTTTGCGGGCAGGTGGGGGTGGAATGGCTGAGGCTGCTTTTTGGCTACTGAGGTGGTGAGGACTTTGTCAGCCTACAGGATAATTGCTTTTCCCAACTTCTAAATTATCTCTCTAGAGGCCTGGCATAAAAATTTATGGATGCTTAACAGTTCTCACATATGTAAATAAAGATTGGAAACTAATTGGTCTATGCAAAGCGAGAGGAAAGGGTGGTGCTGAGGCACCAAGAGCTGTTGTAACATGGATTCACAACAATCCATCTCCATGGATTCATTTCACTTAAAATATATTGGTCAGATGTTTTTGTCCTGCTTTGAGGACTAAAAGGTGGGCTGCACCAGCTATTAAGAACATTGCCCTCGAATTGCCCTCTGCTAACGGATTTCTGTAATCCAAACCTTGGAGGCAGACAAAAGGTGGGGCGATTGGATTTACTTCCTCCAGCTCACACAGCAGGATTGCATTCAAGTTAAGGTACTTCAAAACCCTTTAGATGGCTTTCAAAGGCTTTGACACCAATAAGTAATTACAATTACCGATTTCCCCGCCACCTCTCCAAAGTGTTTAAAAGTAATTAAAAATGGTTCTCCTTGGACCACCTCAACTTATGCTACGGCTAGAAATGTAGCTGGGCAGAACTGGCAGTACAGCCCATATTGTGCTCTGCTTATAAAAAGAAAGGGTTGCCACCAAAGTCTACCTGAAGTGGAATTGAAGGTGGATTTGAATCTCCCCCTCCTCCCCATGAATTCTGTAAACAAACATGCATACATTTATCTAACACATTTTTAACCCACTTCAGCCAAAAGGGCTCCCTGAGAGACTTACAAATCACTGTTTTTAAAAGAAGCAGCCTTTGTCCCTCAGACTTACAATCTGAAATATGTGAAGCAAAAGGAAAAGCAGATGGGGAGGGAAAAGGAAAGTGAGCAAGCTCAAGCACTACTTTCTTAGGAGAGCTAACAGAGCGGGCCTGCTTCCCAACTCTCCCCCACTCCCTCAGCATGACAAAATGGCTGCTGCTACTTGACAGCTGAGGAAGAGGCAAATACAGGTGTTCTCAGATCTGCTGGTGTGGCCTGGTTTCCCATCTCTCCTTTGCTCTGTAGCGCAGTGGAATATGACCTGGATTCTGTCTCGCCCGTTAGTGCTTAACTTAACTGTTTTAATGCATCTAGAGTTCTGGGCACTAGAGTGCCCTTGAAGTGGTCTAAACCAGAAATGGAGCCCACCTGCACAACAGCACCAAGAGTCTCTCTAATGCACTAATATTGGATGCAACTCTAGGGGCATTAAATGCTGTAGGAGCTGTGCAGCAGCAACACCCTATCACACTCTGCTGTCAACTCCAGCTTCTTTAAGATTCAGGAAGCCACCTAGGAGCTTGGGGAAATTTCAGTCACACTTGTGTTTGTAAAGAACTCTGGGGTTTTTAAAAGGCAGCCTTGAACCATAACTGCAAACTATGCTGTACTGCTTTTGAAAACAAAAACAAAAAAGAGGCAAAAAAAAACATAAATAGAGGAGCCCTGCTGGACCAGGGCAAAGATCCATCTGGTATGACCTGTTGCTCCTCCTAGTGCCCAATCACAAGCCTTCAAAACCTCACAAGAAGGATGCGAAGGCCTCCCTTGTTTGCCCCCAGCATCTAGTATTCAGAGATGTACTGACTCTGAACCTGGAGGTTTTATTTTGCTACTTTGGCCATTGAGAAGACAGTTTTCCTGTGCAAGAGTCTTAAATATGTCAACAGATAAAGTCCCATTCTGCCGCTGGATATCACTCTTAAAGCATTTTTAAATTCAGGTTGGACTTGCCATCAGGTGACCATTCTGTCTCCCACCCCCTGACATATCCTGTCCCACGGAATCCCTATTAGACTGGCAAGCGGTGAAAAAGAACAGCAGAAGATCAGCCTTTCAGGGAAAAGGGTGCCTCATTTTGCTTGGCATTTTTAATAAAATTCCTGAAGTATGTCAGAATTAGCCGCCTTTTCTAGGACGCTTGGTGATTTATTTTGTTAAAGCGAGGCATTATTCATAATTATGTGGTTTTATGAGGAGTGTGCCGAGCAGTATCCTTCCAGCACAAGGCTGTGGGAGACGGAGCAGTATTTAAATAAGAGCCCTGGGGAAAGGGCATGCTTACATTTCACAGTAGAAGATCCACGCAGTTGTCGTCTCAGCCTATTGAACCACCACATAATTACCCCCATTCAGCACTTTGGCTTGCCTTCTTATTAGCTGTCCATCACGTTCCGATGGGGAGAATCACAATATTTAAAATAACACAGATCGTTGGACAGCACTGAGTGTTGGATGGCATTGAACTTTGTAAATGCAGTTAATGGCAGGTCTTCCAGATATAATGCATGGAGCACCAGCATGGCACATGGGATCAAGTGTTGGGTTGGGAGGCATAGCAAGTCTGGTTGCAAAAAAATATTTGGGTGGACCGAGACAGTGCTCTCTCCGCTGAAATGTTTGTGGGGGAAATGGTGATACATCCTAAGGTGTGATGACTTGTGATTTTAAAGCAACCATAACTGATTTCCCTAAGGGGCTTAACCCAACCTTATATTTAAGCTCTGTGTCAATTTTCTTTTTCAAAATAAGAAGGCAGCGTTGACTGGGAAAGCTCCTATGTTCCAAGTGCTGAAAATAGCCTCTCCCATTATTTTGGCCCTGGGGCTAGAGCAGCAGGTACGCCTGTGGCTCCTGGCTCAATGCAGACTGACTGAAGACAGCTATGTTATCTGTCCACTCATCAGGCCTTCCTTGGCTGTTAATGCTGATGTTTTGTTCAAGTTCTGCAATAGCCACAGGAAAGAGCAGGTGCCCACTACTCTCACTTGGGCTAATGGCAACCAGGGAGAGGTGTCATCACACATTTCTGTCCCTTGATGTGGGGGCATTTCTCTTGCTGCTCCTGCCCCATCCCACCAGCAGTAGTGACTAAAGCAGTCAGAATGTGTTCACGTGCGTTGGCTACTCTCCAACAGATTATACTGTTGTTGCTTCACTGCTGTGGAGGAAAACACAACCCACGGGAAGATCAAGACCAGGCAGTTTCATATCCAGCAGTATCAGGGCAGTGCATTCTCAAGTCATTGCTGTCTTAAGATCAGATTTTCTGACCAAAATAATCCTCCTCCCTTCAGCTTCTAACCCAAATAAGTCCTTCTCTTGCTTCTTGCTCTGCACCCATGGATTTAACTACTTCCCTTTGCGACTCTGGGTTGGAGACTTCAAAACCCAAGATCTAACAATCCTTTGACATGGTCTCTGTAGGGAGTTGCCTTTTCACATTCAAACGTATTTGACAGGAAGTGTGTAATGGCTTCTGCTGTGAGCGAAAATGGAGCCTTATGGGTTCTTTCTAAGTTTGGGATGCTGGGAAGTGCAGGGTCATAGATTTGGGCCTGGGCAAGACAGCACAGAGAAGGCTGTGAAAACACTTCAGGAAGATAGCACTGAGTGTACTCGTAATGTATTCACTTCTCTTTCTGCTTCCCTGCAGGTGATAGTTGGTCTTGTAAGTTGTTCTTTAACTTTGGGTTTCCCCGAAGATGTTCAGTAAATGTTTAATGGAGAACCATAATGAAAGTCAGCTTTATGATCATTGAGCTCAGTAGATATGTCTAATATTATTTAGACTTATAACTGTAGTTCAGGGATGGGGAAATTGTAGCCCTGCAGCTGTAGTTGGGACTTCAGTTCCCTTCAGCCCCAGCCAGTGCCTAACGATAAGGGATGATAAAAGTTATAGTCCAACAACATTTAGAGGGCCAGAAGTTCCACAGATGTGTCATATATAGTTGATCCCACAGAAGCATGGAATGTGACTTCTGATTACTGATGTAGGGTTTCTAGAAAATTTTGAATTGGAAAGTATATCACATAAGTCATGGCAATCTTGTATACCATGTGTTACTAACTCTGTAGGACTTTCAGCCATTTTGTGTTTGGTTGTAAAATCGTTGCTTTTCTTTTAGAGACTCTGCTGCATAGGAGAGTCAAAAGTTCACAGGAAGGTTAAAAGTTAAAGCTTGGGTAGTGATTATTGGGCAGTCCTTGAGCCAAAATCTTGATTCTCCACTAAGTCCCTGATTAGTCCTGAAAACAAAGAACAAAACAAGGTTTGGAGGCAAGGAAACTGGGGTGGTGGTGGTGGTAAAGAAGGGGTCTAGCTAAAGTGTGAGTGACAGGCAGACAGAAAAGCCCACTGACATCACTGTCCATCAAAGGAGCAGCATGTCTTGGAGAAGTGTGGTATGGATCAGCCTCCTGGAAATGTCTGAAAAAGCTGAATTGGTGTGGCATGGAGCTTGAAGCAACCTCCTGGGCAGAATGCTGAAAAAAGTTCACTGTGCTTTAGGGAATAATTCTAACACAGCACCTCCCTGAATGTGAAGGGGACTTTTCACAAAGGGGCCAGACTTAAATTTTGTAATGAACGGCACAGGTGGAGAGCTCCTGAGACACCCTGAGCTGAGTTAATTAAATGTCATGCCATAGGGTGAAATCCTAACCATGGGGCATTTCTGTTTGTTCAATCTATTTCTGGCTCTACCCTTTGCTGAAAAACGAGTGAACTTGGAAGTTCTCTGGAAATATAAAATGGAGTACGCCTAACAGTTTATTAGCAATGGGCCCTCGTCCTTGTTGAAAGGGGACTGGCCTGGACTTGTTCAGGAAATGCAAAAGGATACTTCATTTAATTAGTATGAGGTATGGCTGCTGGCTGATACTCATTTTTACTGGCTGAGTGGAAGGTGTTGCTTCCATTAGACATGGTACTGGATTCTGAAATTAGTTGGAGCATAGTGCAACCTCATGCTTAAAACAAGTGCTGGGATTTTCACACAATAGGGGCTTTCCCTCTCTGCCACAATTATACTCTCAATGGCACAAGCAGTCCTCAGCATGTGAAGTGTTACAGCTGAATCATAGAATTGTAGATTTGGAAGGGTGTACCAGGGGTCATCCAGTCCAACCCCCTGTAATGCAGGAATCCTGTCCACAGCTGTCTCTGGGTGGGCTCCAACCACAAACCTTCTGCTTAACAGCTAGATGCACTGACCCATTGCACCACCAAGTTTCCAAAAGGTGGGAGGGAGCAAAAATAAAATAAAGATGTCCACACTTGGTGGCACCTTGAAGGTAACAAGAAGAGGGGTTGGTTGGTTGGTTGGTTGGCTGGCTGGCTGGCTTCCTGCCCTCTCACAGTGCAGGCTACAAACTGCCCTACCACACCTTATTAATTTGTTACGCAAAATAAATATCTGACTTTTTTCCAGTAGCCATAAATAGATGAACTGAAATATTTGATGAAGAAAATGCATGCTTCCTGGGGAGACTCACCTGGGGGGAAATGTTAATTACAGCTTTGATTTTAGATTTGACCAGTATTGTATCATTTCAGCTTCCCCAGTTCAACTCGTATTGTACTCATTAATTATGTTACTAATTAACTGTGTGACCCAATGCATTCTGAAAACTGCTCTTATCTTGGTTAAATTAATACAGTTTTGACATATGCTCCTCCTCCTTTTTAGTGTACTTCTAAGTTTTTTTTTTGAGAACCATCCAGGTAGCTTTGTTGAATAAGTGGTAAGTAAATGTCAGGTTGAAATAAAATAAACTAAAACTAGAAAACTGTCCTTGGAAAAACTAAAAGAGGGGAAATTTCTGTTCCACAATATTTTCCACCCTGAACCAGCGATTCTTATGCAGAATTATCCCCAAATGTAGAGAATTTTTGGAAACATGTAAGCAGTATATGTTGTCAACTTTGAGACTCAAGGGGATAAGACAGAATTTCCCCCAAGGCTGAGATGTCAGTATCCAGCACAGTTCCTTCCGTAGATGTAGAGGTAACATTTCTGGCTACTTAACCACACTTAAGCAATCAAGAGTGTTAGCCTGCTCCAGCCTTTTTGTCTGCACCCCAGTTGGCCTTTGCTGGCCTCGTGATTATTGGGTTGATTTAGCTAGGTTCAGTTTACTATACTCATCTCGGTTGGGGAATAGTTCAATTGATCAAAGGAGGAACAAATTGGTTAGCTCCCTGTCTGCTGTGAGGTTGCGGCAGGATGAACCTGTCGTATCCGTGGTCTTTGTATAAGACAGACAGCTGAAGCAGCAGGAAGCATCTCTGGGCCGTAACAGCACAGCTCATGTTCGGGGAAAAACAATGGGATCAGGTTCCAGTCGGGTCAAAGCAACAATGTTACAAACTGATTGGACATTTGAGGTGACCATTTGAACACTCCTAGTTTGGATCGCTGCTACACTACCTTGTTTTTCCCCTACAAATGTGATTTCCTATTTGTGGACAGAAGGACAAGCTGCACGGATTAAAAAGCAAAACAAAGCCAAACTTAGTCACTGTGTTTAAACTGCATAGTAAGATTTCTGTTAGTGATGGACAGCTTGATATGAAATTGGCCTGGTTTTATAGGGTTTCTAGGCCAGTGTTTGAGTTGGGTGGGAAGCTCATTTTTTTCTTAAGAGTTCCATCCTTGCTCATACTGTTATTATGTGCACTGATGGTGCCATGCGTATGCAATCATAGAATCGTAGAGTTGAAAGGGACCCCAAGGGTCATCTAGTCCAACCCCCTGCAATGCTGGAATCTCAGCTAAAGCATCCATGACAGATGGCCATCCAACCTCTGCTTTAAAACCTCCAAGGAAGGAGAGTCCACAACGTCCTGAAAGAGACCGTTCCACTGTCGAATAACTCTTACCGTCAGAAAGTTTTTCCACATATTTAGTTGGAATCAAACATTATGAGATGGACAAATTATTACTGCTAACCAGGTCATTGTGAGGTGTAGTGACTCGGGTCTAGTGCTACCATTAGGCCAGCTAAGCAGCCGCTTAGAGCACAGACCACAAAGGGGTGCAGTACTGCTCCTTGAGGGGCACAGTTTTATATCTGTGCTGTGACCTTAGAGCAATAGCTCAAAAGCTTCCAAAATCTATGCTGCTGCAAGGAGTACTTCTCTTCATACTACAACAAAAACTCCTGCACAAAGTGTCTAATATTAGTTTCTGTTTCTCTAAGGATCCTTCCTACATTTCCAGTGTCACGGGAAAGTGGTAAACCCAGTTTCTCAAAGCTCAGACTTATAAAAACTTACATATGCTCAACAGTTTTGCAAAAGAAACTAGTTAGCCTGACAACTATATCAATTGAACATGCCCAAGCATCAGCACTTGACCTGTAGTAATTGGTGACAAAATTTGCAAGGGAAGAGGCACACAAAGCAAGATGTTGATGTGCCTCAAATTGAAACTTTAAAGAGACTTAAATTTTAACATCACAGTTCACAAGCTTATACAAAATGATTTGTGTGCTAAACCATTTTCTTTTGTATTTGAGAAGGATAATCAAATATTACTTATTCTGACAATCTAAAGTGAATTAAGCAGTTTCAAATTTTGTGCTTTTAATTCTTTCTACAATACATCTGTTTCTGAAGTTAGCAATTTTTTTAGAGTGGTGGTGGTGCAAGAGTTAGCCTTGCCTAAACTGCAAAAGAGCCTGGCACCAGCACTGTAGTGACAGATCTTGTTTTTATCATTGCATTCTCCCTCTCCCTTTGCATCCTATTACAGTATTTCAGAGGGAACTTTGACCGTTCCCATCCTTTGCCAGCCTTTTTTCATCTGGATGGATCAGAAGAAAAGTTAAATTGTGTCCAACCAGCAGTTTTCATGGAAAAGAGAAAAAGTGTTGTTTGCCCCTTTCTCTACTTATGGGACTAATTAAAATGGATTAGCAACTATCTCGGCTGGCCTGGGCAAGGAGGTCTGGCCATTATTGTTGAAGAATAGGATGGTGATGGTGTTGACCATGGGTAGACAAACTAAGGCCCGGGGGCCGCATCCAGCCCAATCGCCTTCTAAATCCAGCCTGCTGACAGTCCAGGAATCAGCATGTTTTTACATAAGTAGAATGTGTCCTTTTATTGAAAATGCATCTCTGGGTTATTTGTGGGGCCTGCCTGGTGTTTTTACATGACTAGAATGTGTGCTTTTGTTTAAAATGCATCTCTGGGTTATTTGTGGGGCATAGGAATTCATTCATTCCCCCCCCCCCGAAAAAAATAGTCCGGCCCCCCACAATGTCTGAGGGACAGTGGACCGGCCCCCTGCTAAAAAAGTTTGCTGACTCCTGGTGTTGACTGACATGGGGGACCCAGGAGCCCTGGGTACAAAACTCCTGATGTTTATCGGTTATAATTGAGCACCGAGAAGGATTTTTGTTCAAGGGGAAACTTAGAATCAAGGGCAACAAAGCACATTTTGAAAACAGTGTATGGCTTTCTACTCATGTCTCTGGAAGATTCATATGGCCACTTTTTAATATGCTGAAGGTGGGAGTTTGTTTTCTCAGGATGGATTTTTGCAGTAAAAAGTACCTGTGTGATGTACACCTGGGCATAGTTTGGCACCAGTGCTGATGTGGCTCCTCCTGAAAGACGAGGGTTGAGATATTCCTCATTGGAAAGTTTCATCTTTATGCAGTGCCATCATGAAAGAAAGAGGCGGCAGGGGGAGAGGCTGGTCCTGTTGGAAGCAAACCCTCACTCTGTGACAAAAAGGCCTTTGAAAATGATCACAGGGGCCTTTAGTTCTGTCGGCTTTTGATATAGACATAACTTGGGGGGAGAACAGGGTGCTGCCTTTGTTCAGCAGAAAAAGCAGACACACATTGTTAGTTTTAAGCTTTGGCGATAGATTCTGTCTGCTACACAGACGGCAGGAACGTCTCCGATTTGATTGTATTTACATACATTCCAGTTCCAAACAGATTGTCGCCCCAACACAGATGCCTGAGCTTTCTGTTTGCTAGAGCAGAGGTATATATGCTGTTCTTTGCACTTGCTGACAGCTGCCGAGGAAAGCTGCCTTTTTTTTCAGTGTGCAACCAGTTGCTCTTCTTTTAATACCTACCGGGCTTGCCTGAAAGGCATCCGTTATCTGTTAAAGCCGCAGGAGATTTTTCTTTCCTTCTGACAATCTGACATGGGGGTTGTAAATGGGTGTTTCTGTAATTGGCATGTCTCCCTGAACTCCCCAGTTCTTAAAGATATATGTAAAACATGATTATCTTAATAGAACTTCTCATTTGCTGGTGTTCATGTTAAACCCAGACCTGTTTGCTTTGATATGCATTTAAGGAACTGATGTTATCCTCCTCTTGTTGCCTGTGGCCTTGAACATTAAAGCAGACGCATCAAATCTGATGCTATATGAGAGGCTCACTCCTTACTCCTTAACAGCTCAATTTTCCTTTGAAAATATGGATCAGAAACAAACGTTGGTATGTTTGTGAGTTTGCTCTGGATGTGCGTGTGTGAGTGAAACATCTAAAGCTATGTTGTGTTGCTGCTTGTGGTGTTCGTTGAGGAGCTATTTACATAGAATATATTCTACTTTTGTAAGTGGGTAAGATGAGGGTCTTCATTGATATTCACGTAATATTTTCTTGATGATGCCATGCCAAATAGTTAAAATTATTGCATGTGCCAAGGCTCCTTTTGTGTGTTTGGTGCAGTAGGCCAGTGGCAACCAGGAGAGCTGTAAACAGAGCAGAAGCAACAGCGTCTAAACTTTCCCATCCCATTTTCTACCTTTCTAAAATAGAGGCAACATGGAGGCCCAGTCCACACTCTTCTTGGCCTTCACATATTTGCCCAAAGACGTGCATGGTCAGGCAATAAGCTTTCAGCCCAGCTGGTATTGGATGGAGATGTCAATTGTATGAACTGGCACCTTCATGTGTGTGCATGGGGACATCAGTTCATATAGTTGGCCCCTCCATATCATCCTAACTGGGTCATGAGCCTGCCAGGTGCCGGTCTCCCCCCACTCCTTATGACTGGGCTAAGGAGCATCTGAACCTGCCTAGTGTGTAAATGTCCCAGTCATTAGAATCCCCAAATTCAAGGGGGAATACAGTATAATTAATAACTATGCACCAAAGCAAATGCTTTTCCAATGTCCCAAACCCCTCCTTATTTTACATCTATACTGTGTAAGGGATACTGTTTTCTTTCTTTTTAAACTATAGATAACTCTGAACTTTCAGGAAATGGAAAATGAGTGGGGGATTTTGCTGTATGTACTGGCTGCCCACTCTTGACTGTACCATCTTATGCTTTACATTGAACTGGGCTTGGTGTGGTTCAGTGGATGAATGATATACAGGCATGCAATGCAGAGCAGATCCCACAGAGTTTTGTACAACAACCAGTAGAAAGCCCATAGCAAAGATCTGTTTTCAAGCTCAAAAAGTCCTAAACACAACCAGTCATTTCTTTTATAGCTGCACAAAGTATTGGTCATTCATCTCCCTGATGCCTTACACTCGGATAAAACCTTTGACTGTACAGAGATTATCTTTTTCCCAGGTTAATGTTATATGCCAGTTTATCTTAAGTATTGGGCAGCTGCTGTCTGCCCAGCAATATAGTTGCTATGATTATGGAATGCTGCCTGAAGCGAAAGCCTGAAGGGGAAGAGTTATTACAGAATCAATGGAATTATTATAGCCCAAGGTCAGGTGTGTCATTTTTTTGCGCTTACTTCTCTTGACCACAGTCAGTGCTTTTATTATATCTGCTTTGTGGACTTCTGAGCTTCCAGCTCCCCTATAATGTCTGCCATGCAGAGTGAGTGGAAGGATCAAGAGTTTTCTCCCAAACAAATCAGGGTTGAAAGGAACCTTGGCCTGTTTCCTGTCACAGTGCCCCTGTCTTTGGAACAACACCCAGTGCAACAAAACTCTTTATCCTATAAAAACATCTGGGCAATTAGACTTTTTTTTATTTAAAGTCCCAACTGGAATTGTGGCAGCCCCACTTCACAAGGCAGGCAGGCTAGGGCAGCCAATGATCTGACCTTGGAAGACAAGGCCTCTTGGGACACTGTAAAACCACATGCACCCTTCAAAGTGACCAAATGCTGCTGCTGGTAGCTGTGTTTTCTCTTTTCTCGGCATGATTAAAAAGACACATGAATATCTTTGTGATTAGAAGGACATATGATTTTCTCCTTCACTATCCACCCTGATTCTTCCCTCAATAACCAATCACTTAGGAGTCACCTTGAGCGCTGAGCCTCAGCTGTTGAGAAAATTCCCCCATGCGAAGTCAGTGCTGCAGACACGTCATTGCTCTTTTGCTCTGTCCTGCAGCTGTTGATCGCCTCAGTGGAGTCTGGTGATGAGAATTAAATAATTTCAGTGGCAAGAGCGGGGAGGGCTCTGAGTAGAGGCATTCTTTTCCGGCTTAGCTTTGGTAAATGGCCAATGCTGCATTTTATGCAACGTATCAGTTCCCACCCCCCTTTCCTGAAACCAGATGATGAGCCACCCCTAGAATAGTTGCTCCATGCTTTCTTTGCTTTCTTTCGCCAGATGCCGATGATTCCCAGGAGGTGTGTCGCCTCCTAATTGATGGGCCTAAGTCAGATACATGGTAGTTTGGACTGGTAGGATTTGCGGCTTTATTCAGGTGCATCGGAGGCAGTTCTAACAACCAGTGCAGCTTAGCTCCAATATCTGATAACTCTGGCTTAAATTTCTCAGTTACATCAGACATGCAGCTATAGCCAAATGCTTGCCATAAAGTAGAAGCTTTATTAACATGTAAAATATGGGACTGGGTACAGATTTAACTTTCCTTAAAATCTTGTGTTTCCTTTAAAAAAAAAGAAAAAAGAGTGACTTTCTAGTGCTTCTGGGAGTACATTGTTAGCCAAAGTCACATAGGGGGAGGGCTGAGAGTTCCAGTGGCTTCTCTGCCCGGCAGATAGTCCTTTACCCTACCCTAGACAAACAAATCTGGAATCAACAAGGCAAACTGATAATAACTAAGGAATAAGTTGTGCAAGATAGAACTTACTCAAATGTACTTGCGCAACTTTTGCATAATTCAGCTCTCCTTGGTACAAGATTTTAATTGCCTGGATATTAACCTTTTTATTATTTTATTGATTTTTACGTACGGTAAAGACAGAAAAGAGCTTGCAGTTTTCTTGGTCTTTATATGAATGCACCTTCCTTGACATAACAGAAATTCATTTATATTAAAAAATTATTATTATTATTTGCTGTAAGGAGATTGTCAGTATTGTTTTAACCTTTAAAGCCATTATTTATTTATTTAAATAGTTTTTATAGCACCCTTTAAGCTGGAAG
The DNA here is from genome assembly GCF_027172205.1 of Podarcis raffonei. Lineage (NCBI taxonomy): Eukaryota > Metazoa > Chordata > Lepidosauria > Squamata > Lacertidae > Podarcis > Podarcis raffonei. The sequence goes on along the minus strand of NC_070616.1, from coordinate 7,747,622 downwards.
TCACTAGTTATCATACAACATAATAACTTAAAGCAATCCAGTGAGACGCATTAAGCATCATGAGCCTATAAATGTTTACATCTTCCATATTTCAGGAAGAATAAAAAGTGGTAGAGCACGTCAAAAGTCCAAGACGGCCTGTTTCTTCTTCTTCTTTTATGGGTAGTTTCTGGAGTTCGTCATACTTAAGAGTAGGCCCACTGAAAATAATGGACCTAAATAATTTGGGTTCATTAGTTGAATACAACCCAATGATTGTAAACTGCTTTGGGGACTCTATATTGGAAAGTCTGCATATATTTATCTATATTCCAATATTTATCAATATTACAAATATTTATTGTAATATTTATATGTTGCCTCCTTGTGCCAGGAAATATTCAATATCACATTAAAAAAAGTCTTTGTTTTTCCCCCAATAGCACTGCTTTGTTCAGGGGTGGGGAGCTTGTGGTGTTTCTGGCATCCAACTCCCATCAGCCCCAGCCAACATTGCCAGTGGTCAGGGATGATGGGAGTTGGAGTCTAGAAGCATGCAGAGAGCCCACATGGTTCCCTATCCCTAGCTTAGTTATAACCCAGCAATTTAATGGTATTTCTTTTGGATAATATAGCAGCCTGGGTAACAGAGAAACCTCATGATGAATTGGAGAGCCCTTTTGCACAAGCAAGTTCCTTCCTTAAGGATGGAAACAAATATGAGGACTAAGATGTGTTTCAGCTCTAATGCAGGCTAATTCATTTTGGCACTGTGCCACGCAGGGTGATTAAATGTCCCGTGAAGTGCTACAATATCTTGATAATGTGCGTTCTTCGTTTGATTATGTAATCAATTATGTTGTACCTAATAAAATTTCAAATGAGTTACAAAAGCGGCAAGGAGATTGTGCCAGGTCGGGACTCATTTGGGTGCATTCGGAAGTTCTTGGCTAGTCTTCAAGTGGCAACGGAGTCTTTCTCTAGTCTTTCTCTACAAAGAAGCCTCCCAGGGGGATGTGTCACCTGGTGAGGTGGGAGGAGCCTGGCCTGATTCCCTCCTGACTTCAGCTGTCATCAAAGCAGATGCTTACTGGTCCTGACTATCAGGAGAACTTTTGCACGTGCTTTATAAATACTTGGTTTTTATTTGTATAGTTAAATTGTTTAAAGAATGTGTATCTGCCTTTCTGGGATGCGGGTTGTGCTGTGGGTTAAACCACAGAGCCTAGGGCTTGCCGATCAGAAGGTCGGCGGTTCGAAGCCCTGCGACAGGGTGAACTCCCGTCGCTCGGTCCCTGCTCCTGCCAACCTAGCAGTTCAAAAGCATGTCAAAGTTCAAGTAGATAAATAGGTACCGCTCCGGCGGGAAGGTAAACGGTGTTTCCGTGTGCTGCTCTGGTTTGCCAGAAGCGGCTTAGTCATGCTGGCCACATGACCCGGAAGCTGTACGCTGGCTCCCTCGGCTAATAAAGCGAGATGAGCGCTGCAACCCCAGAATCGATCACAACTGGACCTAATGGTCAGGGGTCCCTTACCCTATACCTTTATCTGCCTTTCTACTGTTACTTTCCCACATCAGTAGTTTATAAAGATTTGTCAGTATCTGTAACTGAAATGCAGAACTGTTATAACTCAAATTTGAACAAAAAATGCACAATTTTGGGGGGGTGGAGGAATGGCACAAAACTACCTGGAAGGAAGGAGGCTTCTGATAATTAAATGTCCCTGTTGTTATAGATCTGGGCATCTCTGTAATTGCTACAAATCCAGCCTATTTTCAGTCAGAAAAGCATGAAAACAAAGGAGTGAGACTGAAGATGGAAAAAGGAAAATAGGGGAAGGAAGGAAGTGCTTATATATCATTTGGGCATATCAAGTTTTCAATGTGGCTTACAAATAATAATGAAAATAACAATGATGAGAATAACATTAACTCCAAAGTAAAAACAAAACAAAACTAGGGGTTGTTGTTGTTTAGTCATTTAGTCGTGTCCGACTCTTTGTGACTCCATGGACCAGAGCACGCCAGGCACTAGTGTCTTCCACTGCCTCGCAGTTTGGTCAAACTGATGTTGGTAGCATTGAGAACACTGTCCAACCATTTTGTCCTCTGTCGTCCCCTTCTCCTTGTGCCCTCAATCTTTCCCAACATCAGGGTCTTTTCCAGGGAGTATTCTCCTCTCATGAGGTGGCCAAAGTATTGGAACCTCAGCTTCAGGATCTGTCCTTCCAGTGAGCACTCAGGGCTGATTTCCTTCAGAATGGATAGGTTTGATCTTCTTGCAGTCCATGGGACTCTCAAGAGTCTCCTCCAGCACCATAATTCAAAAGCATCAATTCTTCGGCGATCAGCCTTCTTTATGGTCCAGCTCTCACTTCCATACATCACTACTGGGAAAACCATAGCTTTAACTATACAGACCTTTGTCGGCAAGGTAAATGTCTCTGCTTTTTAAGATGCTATCTAGGTTTCTCATTGCTTTTCTCCCAAGGAGCAAGGTGGCTGCTGTCACCATCTGCAGTGATCATGGAACCCAAGAAAGTAAAATCTCTCGCTGCCTCAATTTCTTCCCCTTCTATTTGCCAGGAGGTGATGCGACCAGTGGCCATGATCTTAGTTTTTTTGATGTTGAGCTTCAGACCATATTTTGCACTTTCCTCTTTCATCCTCATTAAAATGTTCTTTAATTCCTCCTCACTTGCCGCCATCAAGGTATTCTGCCATGCGCTGGATTATGGAGAAAGCTAGAGACTTCCAGTAAGACATCTACTTCTGCTTCATTGGCTATGCAGAAGCATTTGACTGTGTCAACCACAGCAAACTATGGCAAGTTCTTAAAGAAATGGGAGTGCCTGATCACCTCGTCTGTCTCCTGAGAAATCTCTTATGTGGGACAAGAAGCTAAAGTTAGAACTGGATATGGGACAACTGATTAGTTCAAAAATGGGAAAGGAGTACGACAAGGCTGTATGTTGTCTCCCTGCTTATTTAACTTATATGCAAAATTCATCATGCGAAAGCCTGGACTGGATGAATTCTAAGCCAGAATTAAGATTGCCAGAAGAAATATCAACAACCTCAGATATGCAAATGACACAACTAGGGGAGAGGGGTCCAAATAAAGACAACACAACAGCTATGCATGTATATTCAGATATAACATGGTACATAGCTTATCTGAGACCGAGCACACAGTGTCCCTCAGAAACACCCTTCAGGTGGGGGAGGTACCTTGCAAGCAAATTCAGACCCTAATTCTTCGTACAGTCCTGTTTTACAGCCAGGTAGGAACAGCTACTGAGGAAGACAGTTTTGGACGCAAGAACATAGGAAATGCCCTCCCTGCTGGATCAGACCAAGGGCACATCTTGTCCAGCATTCTGTTCTCACAGTGGCCAGCCAGATCTCCATGGGAAACAGAACCTGAGCCCAACAGTGCTCTTCCCACCTGTGATACCAAGCAACTGGTATTCAGAGGCACACTGCCTCTGGCAGTGGAGGGAGAGCGTAATAATGGCTAGAGGAGAGGAAGAGCTAAATAGCCGTTGGTTTCTGCGAAGCCACGTCTAATATGTGTGTGTAAGTTTAGACCTATACAATGTGAACCTATATACCTGCCTTTATCATCTGTTCTGGCTGGCGGCAGTGCTGAGGTCTCCCTAGGGAGAGGGGTGCCCTTCCCTCCCATGAGATCTTCAACTGAGGCATCTGTGGCCCTCCGAATGTAGTTGGATTCCCAATATCCATTGGTTCCTCCCCACTTGGCCATCGACCAGAGTTGGTAGGGCTGGAGAAAGTAAGCTTTAACTGGAGAAAGTAAGAGTGGCTAGGACCCTCCTTAGGACTAACTTATGGTATCTCCCCAAAGACAGATGGCTCAGGGAAAAAATGGAATTTCATTCTTGTCAGTCGATAAGGGAAAGAGAGCACCTGACGGGTAGGCCAGCATTTGAGTTAGGAAGCATTTTTATTTCATTGCCCTTCTTATTTTTATTTGGAGCTTTGTAAGTAATTTTGAACAAATGAATTGTTCAAAAAGGCAGTTAATGACTATTAGCCAGAGGTTTGGTTAGATGGAATTTCTTTCTATTTTCAATTGCTTTGGCATTGCAAGGTGAATGTGGATAATTAGGTTTGCTACTCGGGAGTTGTTTGAATCAAATCAGACATGTTTATTTTTTAACGGGATTGCAGCTTTTATGATGTTTGTTTCCCTTTTCCTGTTTAAATTAATAAGAGTGGACACAATCCGCTGAAGTCTTCCCCTTCGTATGACTCGTGGAAATGAATGGGCGCCATCTTCTGTTCAATACATCTTTTAGTAGGAGAACTTCCCAGTGGACTGTGCCTTTAGGAATAATTTTCTCCCCTAATTACTGTGTTTGACAGAGTGGATATTGGCTGCCGTGTACTGATAACCTTGAATCTACTGAGACTCGTTATGCATCGCTATTATGCATAATATTTCTAATTCTCATTTTTGTACAAGTTGGGCCTTTAGGATCCCAAACTGTTCTCTGAGGTGCTATTTGGCTCTCACATGCTACTGCCAGGCCTATTTTGGGAGTGAAGAGCTGCAGTTGAGGCAGGTCTCCTCTGGCAGCCCGTTGATGGCATTCCCATAGACAAGGAGCCAATTTTGAAATAAGTGGATCCCACAGACAAGCTGTTGTCATTTTCCCCTGCTTTTGTTTCATTTTTAAAACGTTGCTATCAACCAGTTGGAATATGGGCTGTGAGTATCGCAGGGAGTAATCTAATTAGTATGAAGTCAATTCACTCGCTCCTTTTGTGTCTCGTGATTAAATAAGTGGGAAAATGGCTTGAAAATTAGGTGCTAGAACGACCCAATTACATTTCTGTAGCTTTTTGTATTCAATTTCATAAACAATTTTGCTCTTCACTGGTTAATCAGTGAATGTCTTTTTTCAGTTTGAAAAGCACTTTTGAAATTATAATGCAATTAAATTGTGTACGGATGTTCTGGCATAGTGAATGTGAAAGCTCTGGGCCTGGCAGGCCGCCATATTGTACCTTGACAGTTATGAGTTCCCAGGCTTGGCAGCTTGTGTGTGTCATCCATAATATTGGCCATGCTGGACTACTGTGTAAAGTACAGCTGCTTTGACCAGTTGTCATCCAAGAATGCCATATTCAGTCCCCTGTCTCTACATGCCACTTTTCTTGTGACCATGTATGCGTTGTGCTAACATGGCTTCCAACACATGTCGGATGAAAAACAGGTACACTTGTTTCACGATCCATGAACCTCTCGGACAAGTCCCAAACAGGAAAAAAAACCATACAGGTGTACATGCTTGTATTCACCTAAAGACTGTTTTGCACATTGTGCACAGCCAACCCCAGTTTACCACTGTCTATACATTCAACAGCAAGTTGCAGTTCTCCAACAGTTCTCCAACAGGTCCACCTGAATGTGAGGTAGCCAGATCTGTGCACTATTATTTTGTAGGCATACACCTAAGATGTGTTAAATGTTTACCTGTGCATGAAGCAAACCAGTCAAGTAACTAATGACACGACTGTGTTAAGGGAACTGCAGTTTATTGTAATGCGGAAACAAGTAAGCCACTTTCATAAGTACCAGCATCTTGCACACCTTCTTAAACTAACTTCAAAATGTGTTTATTCTTCTTGAAAGTACTTTTTCTCCTACCAACTGCAACTCTTTCCCTTGTATAAGCCTAGCTCCTCAAAGACTTTAAAATTCAAAAGAAAGACACTAGCAAAGATATCATGCCAGGTGGCAAAGCTGCGTATGGGTACACTGGAAAAGATACTTCCGTATTAGGTATGCTTTGGGTGCACATGGGAAACTGGAGCAAATAATTAGAAATTAAGCTCCCCTTTTTGCAGAATGAATACCTTTGTGAGCATCTTATCTACATATTTTAAACAATAAGGACATTGTTGTGCAGCACCAGCATTACCCAGCAATATTCTCCCAAAATGCCAAAGCCACTCTATGGCTAGATTTGCACATACTTTTTGTTTGGGCAAATTTTGCCTGGATTCTGGCCATGCCACCTGATGCGAGTGTGGCCCGTTAGCTGGCCAAGATTTTAATCTTTCTTTCTGTCTGTCTGTCTGTCTGTCTGTCTGTCTGTCTGTCTGTCTGTCTTTAGCTCCTTTAGAATCAGCGTCATCAGGCAGAATGTGTGGATAGTATTGTGCCCAATCATAAACGAGCCTGTGAGGGAAGTTACAATTAGGATTGGCATCTAAGTGAAGGAGCAATATCCATTGATATAGGGTGGTTCTCAACTTACAGTTCAATTGCCAAAGAAGCTCCATCTTTCGAAGCTTAGGTTATTTCATCCCCTGGGATGGAAGTGAGAGCTGCCCAATGGAAAAATCCAGGATTTTAGCATTCTTGTGGTTGGGCAGCAAAAATCATCGCTGATGCACTTTCTTACCGAGGTCTCATTTCACAAGAGAAACATTTTTTCTTTTAACGAATACATTTTAAAGTACTATGCTAATGCAGCCCATTATCCACAGTTGTAAGTGGCGGCTGGAGGGGGGGGGCAGGTTTGTGGCAATGGCTCTCTGTGTGTATGCTGAAGAGCAGTAGAGGCTTATGACTGTCTTGTAATGTAATCCACTGTTAATATTGCCGGACAGGATGGGACGACTGGAGACAGTTTAGATTTCCCTTCAGCAGCATCCAGTCTAGTTACATTTCTCTCTGCAACCCTCTCCCAGCAAAAACAAAGCACTTAGAAGCCTTGTGCTCCATTGACTCGTGTGCAGACAAGTTGCATTTTTAAAAGCTTAAGAACGAAATAGATACGTTTCATACAAAATAAGAGTAAAATTTACCTAATTAGCAGAGAGAGAGAGAGAGAGCAGAATGCAATTTAGGCTGCATCAAGGCAGAGAACTTGAACGCGGCAGCATGTCTGCCATCTCCCCACATTCCCTGAATATGCCCAGCCTGTCTTTTTGGCTGTTGGTTGGTTTCTGCTCAGTTCCTTTCTGCGCATGGGGTACAGGTAACTCGCCAGTCACCTGTTTGGCTGGAGTGCCACAGTGTGGGGGTCTCTGTAGAGTTTTGTTTTATATGTTTTGGTTCGCACCATACTTAGTGAGCTGATTTAAAGTGTTAATTAATCTAAGGGTTATAATAGATAAATGAGTATATTCTGTCTCCGTCTTGCTCTCTCTCTTTGCAACTCGTGTTTTCAGTGGAGCTATCTGTACCTTGTGTTTTGGAAAGGGATTATCGTGAGGTGGGGAGAGCTGAATCTTAATATTTCTCTACTGCTTAGGAAAAAAAACTCCGCTTTACGGCATGTCAGATATATAAAACTATATCCTTGCAAATGCACAGTATAGTCCGCTAACACTCAGTTATGATTGTCACTTCTGCAGTTTGATAGTTCATTAATCACAATTTGTGATCATACGTAAGCTATGCACACTGCAAGTGATGCTTCTTTTCTAGGTCACCATCTTATTACTGTCTTTCAGCATGAAAATCTATTCAGATTTTGCTGGCCATAAAGCCATCTGACCAAGCATACATCCTGTGTGTCTCAGCAGGCTTTATACAAAGGACAGTCATGCACATTATGGACCTGGTCTTCCTCCATTGCTGTGTTGCTGTATCTCCTAAATTCCACTGCAGCACCCATCGGTTGGAGATGATGAGCATAAAAACCTTTCTGCAAGTTGCAAGATTTCATATCTTAAAGACAGTAAGGTTGACTAGATGACCGATTAATAAAAATGAGAGATCTTAGCTACGTAGCTATTTGCCATGCTGTCATGGCACCTGGTATGCACCAGCAGTCTGACCTTCAGAGTTGCCTTGCCTTGTAGTAAACATTTGCTTAGTAAAAATTCTTAAGTGAAGCTACTGGAAAGGTTTAATGGGACTTTGATCTGCATGATCAAAGCCTATGCAGCAGAGAACCCCAATGACTGGGATCACACTACAGCTGTCTAAAGACCAAGGCCGGCCCAATACGTTTTGAGGCCTGAGGCGAACTACAAACTGGAATCTCTTTCCTCACCAGGGAGGAAATGATGAGTGAAGATCTACAACAGGAACAAGGCTTGGTGGTGGGAAAATAAAGATCTAAATTGGGATCTGCTGCCTCTTTGCATCCTGCTGCTTGAGGCAGTCATCTCACCTTTCCTCATAGGTATTCTGGCCCTGGCTCAAGATCTAATGAGTTTGTATTAACCAGGAATCACAGGTTTCTCACTCTCTCGCTGTGTGTGTGTGTGTGTGAGAGAGAGAGAGAGAGAGAGAGAGAGCGCAAACCTTGAAATGAAGCACAGGCAGTTTTTGCAATAAAATTATATGAATATTGGTCAGTCTAACAACATCATTATTTCAAGAAACGAGATTTAAATGAATTGTTCCCAAGATGGTAAATGTGTTCTGGATTGGTAGTGTTTAAGAAAGGAAGCGTTAGAAATGCAGACATTGAAATAAAAATTATATTTAAATAATAGTTTCTGATAAAATAGTATTTAATTAAGTTTTTTAAATACATTTTATTGCTTTTTTAAAAATTGTCAGCTTATTGTGGAAATGGGATAGAATTGACATGTGAAATTAACATGAACTGGAAATACACTGATGTATTCATCCCTATTAAACACAGACTATACTCTAAAAGTCTTTCCTCCTGCTGCTATCCAGAAACCACACAGGCAACCAAGACCATGTGCCTGTTGGACTGCAGCTCTTGTCAAAGAGTTAATAAATTTAATTTGTTCTTTGAATGATTCACAGTACAATCATATACATGTGTACTCGGTGGTAAGCCTAATTGAAATCAATGTGGATGAGTCTCAAATAAGTGAGTTATGATCTAGGGGTTGAAGCAATTCCTGCATCTGGAAAAGCCTTTTTAATTTGGGGAAGGGGGAAGGCAAGGAACAGTGGGCAGGGGAGAGATGTATAAAATTATGCACAGTGTGGAGGAAGTGAATAGACACAAGGTTTTTCTTTCCTCTCTCTTAATACTAGATTTAGGTCAGTCAACAGTAGGTACTTATTCCTGTAGTATATTGCTAAACTATGAACTCCACTACCATAAGATGAAGTGATGGGCACCAAACTGGTTGGCTTTAAGAGCAGATCAGTCATGACAGCTATATTACCTCCAGCCCCAGAGCCAATATGCACTGGGTACCAGTTGCTGGGGAATATGAGCATGAGGGTGCTGTTACACTCAGGTCCTTCTGGCAGGCTTCCCTTAGGCATCTGGATGGCCACTGTGAGAATAGGGTGCTGGCCTTTGATCTAAATCAGCAGCCAGACTCTTATAGAACTGTATCTCATGAATCATCTTCATGGTGGAATAGCTGTGCCCGGCCATTCCTGCGGCAGCTGGCGAGTTTTTTCTCCCACTCCCCTCCAAGCTTTTGTGAATTGCAGTCATTTACATCGGGAACAAAAGTGTAAAAGCGCCATCATTAAAGGTGAAGAAAGTGGTTATAGAAATAATGACTTGCTTGGCAGCTTTTAACAAGTCAGCTAATAGAATTGGGTGCCCTTGGCTTAGGACTCTAACCTTCTTTAAGTGATCATTACCGGACTAATAAAGACCCCTGGAACAGGCCGTTACAACTTAATTGAGACATAGAGTCCTGTTGGGCGTGTGCTGTGCCTCCATCTTTCAAGAGGCAGGATCTGTCGCCAATTGGTACCTTACGAGAAATGGGGAGCAGCTTTAATAAGCAATTGGCACATCTGCTCCATCTTGTGCCAGATTAGCTCATGGTGGCTGTACATGTCACTTTGCCTTTAGCTCTTGGCTGCTTGTTGGTTGTGTTTTGATCTGAGGCAAAGCTGTGATCTGTCAGGGCAGGGGGTTGATGGAAGGGGAAGGGGGTGCCATTTTCTAGCTTGTTGCATTAATATGTCTCTCTGACACATACATTTTTGGCAGTTGATTCAACAAAGAAAAGGACAAGACTCCTGGGAGGGTGGCCTTGACCTAGAGACTTCTTGCCTTAGCACTTAAGTATGAGTTCATTTTGAGTGGGACTATATTATGACCTCAGCATATGTGAGACCAACACATTCATATCTCATTCCCTTCTCTGATGGCGCTCCCTTGAATTTGCACCAAGAGAGACACTTTAAGTGGCTGCTCTATAATTGTTGAACCCCCTTCCTTCCCATCTTCCATAAGACTTACTTTTTTTATTTTGCACTTTGGTTTGGTGGGCAGGGGTCCCAAGACAAAGATTTATCTACTGGGTTTTTGTTATACCTTAAAATGAGAGGTTAAAATTATTAAGCCCAGCATCTTCTGTTTAGTTACTTTCCTATGCTCTTTTTGACTGAGCTCTGCAGCTTCAGAGCCTCACTTTCTGTCTAAGATGGAAATTTGTAACAACCCATCAGATGGGAAATATGCTGAATTGCATTATATTGATTGCTTTCTCCATTAGGTACCTCAAAGAAGAGCCTAACTCATGATTGATAGATGTTGTGAGTGAACCTAAAAGTATGTGGATTGTCCCTTCATTTCACAGTTTGGTTCCAGCAGAAATTTGGCTTCAAAATCAGATCTGGGATTTTTTTTTAAAAAAGGAAAGAAAAGAAAAATATTTCCAGGTGGGCTCTAAATATAAGGCAATATCCCCCCCGCCCACTTCCTTTCTCTTTGTTTGGCATGCCAGTTTTCTAGGTAAAGAAAAGAAATTTAATATTCCCTGGCTCCCAGTACATTTCTTGAGTGCAATTCAAAGTGCTGGTTCTGACCTTGAAAGCCCTTAAAGGACTGCCTACTCCCACATGAACTTTCCTCTGAGATCATCCACAGAGGACCTCCTCTGTGTGTCACCTGCCTCCAAGTGTGTCAAGAGGGTGTTTACTGGAGAGGGCCTTGTGTGTAGGGGCAACCAAACTGTGGAACTCTGCTTCGAATAGAGATGGGCAATTAAATGAATAAATGATCTCCCACCTGCAGCCTGAAGCAGACACAGCCCTGAGATTAACTATACCAGTGAATACTAGTTTTAAGCATAAACCCACCTTAGGGTGCTCCGGATTGATATTCCTTTCATGTGATGGTTCTGAGGCATTTGGAGCTGGAGTTATGAAAGCAATGGGAGATTGAGGAGAGATGAGTTCATGTGGAAAAGGGCCCCTTGATGGTTATTGCTGAGGATCAACCAGTGGGTCACAGCTTTGATATTTACAGTGGTGCCTCGCAAGACGAAATTAATCTGTTCCGTGAGGCTCTTCGTATAGCGGTTTTTTCGTCTTGCGAAGCAAGCCCATTGACAGCTTAGCGGATTAGCGCTATTAGCGGTTTAGCGGCTTTTAGCGGCATCAGCTTAGCTGATCAGCTGATAAGAGGCTTAGCTGCTTAGAAAAAGGGGGGGAAGGGGGGGAAACCCGCAGGAACTCGCAAGACATTTTCGTCCTGCGAAGCAAGCCCATAGGGAAATTCGTTTTGCGAAGTGCCTCCAAAACGGAAAACCCTTTCGTCTAGCGGGTTTTCCATCTTGCGAGGCGTTCGTCTTGCGGGGCACCACTGTAACTTGGATGCATTCTCCATCACTTGCAACCAGAATGCTTCTCCCTTGGGTGGCGGCAGGCCTCTGTAATAGAACACATGCCAGTTAGTTTGCTGTGTAAACCTTAGCTGCTTACCACCCTCAAAGCATAATATGTCCACCAACCTAACAGTTACCTCACCCAGTCCACACTTTACCAGCTTCTTTGCAACAATATCATAGGGGACTTTGTCAAAAGCCTTACAGAAATCAAAATACACTACATCCTCAGCATTCGCCTGATTCACCATGAAGGATCCCCTTTCCTCACAAGCCCATCTCTCCTCAATTTCTCATTGCTTTCATAACTCCAGCTCCAACTGCCTCAGAACCATCACATGAAAGGAATACCAATCCAGGAACTCTATGAAAAAGAAAGAAATTGTAGAGTTCTACACTCAGTCCCCCATCCAATGTGAAACCATACCAAACCCTTAGCTTTGCAAATGTGGCAGCAGTTTTATTGCTGCACCACTAGGTTGTAGTAGAATAATAGAATCTTAGAGTTGGAAGGGATCCCAAGGCTCACTTAGTCCAACCCCTGCAATTCAGGAATCAACTAAAGTATCCATGAGAGATGGCCATCCAACCTCTGTTTAAAAAACTCCCAAGGAAGAAGAGTCCACCACTTCTTGTGGCAGTCTGTTCCACTGCTGAACAGCTCTTACTGTCAGAAAGTCCCCCCCCCCCCAATGTTTCATCGGAATCTCCTTTCTTGCAACTTGAAGCCATTGGTTCGAGTCCTACCCTCCAGAACAGGAGAAAACCAGGTACAGTGGAACCTCGGTTTTCAAATGTCTTGGAAGTCAAACATTTTGGTTTTTGAACGCCGAAAACCTGGAAGTAACTGCTTCAGTTTTCAAACGCTTTTCGGAAGTTGAACATGCCACACGGCTTCCAGAAGTAAATGCTTCGGTTTTCAAACATTTCGGAAGTTGAATGGTCTTCCAGAACAGATTACATTTGAAAACCAAGGTACCACTGTAGTTACCTGGGTCTTCTCTCTCTCCCCCCCCCCTTTGAAGATGGGGACAACATTTGCCCACCTCCAGTCTATTTTGCTCCTCAGGAATTGTTTAAAAGCTTTTTCACACCAGCACTGGGATCCAGGGAAAAGTTGCCTCCATTTCGTATATCTCTTCCGCCTTCTACGGCTTTGAACATCTGCCCCCTCCATTTATTTTTATTATTTTGTTTGGTTGGGGAAAATGAGCATTTCCACCCCTTTTATCTGAGAGATGTTCTGGGTTAAGACCCTGAGTTATGCTGAGCCACGAGCATTAAAAGCATGCCAGATCAAGCGCAAGCATTTCTGATGGAGTAGTTTGGGCTCCCCCCCCTCCTTTAGACGCTTTCCCCTCTAAATGTAACATAATCTAATAGGCTTACAGTTGTTCTGCGCAAATCTCTGTAGCAAATGAAAAAGCTTAAGAGAAGCATGAAATGGCCTTGATTGTTCTAAGAGGGACACTTTAAAGCCCTGGGATAAAGTGTAAATCATCCATCCTTTGGTTACAGAAAGTCTCGGTTCAGGGTTTATTTTTTCCACTGAAAAGAAGAAAATAGCTTCTTAGGTCTCTCCCTTGCATTGCTGCTGAAAGAGTAATGCGTTTCATTTCTCTCAAAGTGTCACTCGGGATGTTAATATGCCAAAAAGGTATATGGATAGGTAGGCTGGGACTTGTTTTGAACAGCAGAACCTGCTGCTGCTTATGGGGCTTGTTGTTTATCCAAGAAAACTAACCCTGTGGCCCAGGTGGAGCCTCTGCAAGGCACTTACGAGTTGCTGACATTCTCTGGTGGGTCTTCTGTGCCTTCAACAGTTGTGTGCCAAGTAGAAAACAACTCTAGCCATGTTCAGGTTTTCCCAGCACTGAAATATATTGATTGGGAAAGATTCATCTGTCGATTTGATGTCTCACACAGAACTGCTAAAGGCAAAGGTGTCCAGCCAGAAAACATGTGCTGCAAGTCCCTCATGTTTACAAAGGCTTCATTTGTACTAACACTAAGCCATGGTTTGTTTTAAGCATGGTTTGTTTGATTAGATGAGTAAAATAATTACAGTTTGTTTTGCCTAATATTGGTTTTATTTTCTAATTAGACATTCATGGGGGAGCACTGAGGCAAACTAGAGTTAATCCAGAATACTATGTTTGGATGAGAAACCAGTTAACAGAAGCAAAGGTTAACGTTCATAAGTCAACCTTAACCAAAATTTCATTTTCTGGTTTGTTGGCCACAAATTAACCATATTTACTTGAGTTGGTAGGTTCAGATGTACAAACAAACCATAGTTAAGCTAAAGAAACCATGGCTTAGTGTTATTTGGGAAGTGAGACAGAGAAGGCTCCCTTCCTGCAGTCTAGGCACAACCAATTGCCATTTGGCTTTTCCATTCCCAGAACTATCTCCTGCAATTCAGTTAATGCAATTCAATTCCTAATGAAAGACCTTGTGCCCACAAGAGGTTCTCACACCAAAGAAATAAAAGAAAGATTGGTTTATTACATGAAATTAAAGTGACAGAACAGATAGTTGCTTCAGGCAGCAAAATTACAATTTAAGCAGGCAGCAAATCCTACAGTACATATACACCTTGATCTAATGACTGAAATAACCTCTTAACTATTCTCAAAAGCTTACAGAAAGTGTGCATGACAATTTTGCCACAGAACCCATGCTAATAGTGATGCAAAAAAAAGGGGGGGGAGGTATATGTGTCCTGAAGCAAAGCATGGTGTGCCAGGCAGGTCTCTGCGAGTGTAGGGTGAAAAGGGGCTTTCTTGAAGCTTTGAAAGCCAGCCAGCCATTGAAAATGTTGGGTTTAGGTACAGATTTGAGTTGGTACATTTTAATGGAGAAGGGAGGGGACCTTGAGATAAGCAATTCTTATAAACTGAATGAATATAATTCTGGTGACCAATGACTAAACTGCTGCTTCTTGTTTGTTTCCTGTCTTAAAGTTATCTTACTATTTGTCTGTGCGGCAACCATTCTTTAACAGGAGTTGTTCAATAGATTTTGCTGGTAACTATATTGCGTGTGTACTGATCTTTACACAAAGTATTAGGAGCTCAGGGTGTTTCCTCTGTGCCTTCCAGGACACGTTAGAGGTAAGACTCAAGTTCATAATGGGAATCTCTTTTCATATTAAGCTATGCCAAACTTTGCTCATGCCATGATCTACAGTAATAAACCATAGAAAAAATTCAGATTGGTACACTTCTGTTCACAGTTGGTGCCTCAGTTGTACTTATTTTTTTTCTCCCTTCCTTTATTCCCTTTTGCATTGCAATCCTAAACATGTCTACTCAGAAGTAAGCCCTGTCTAATTCGCTGGCATTTACTCCAAGATAAGTGGGGTTAGGATTGCAGCCTTAAACACTATTATAAAATATGAGTTGCCTTATTTTGGCAGAAAGGCATTATATAAGCATAGTAAATAAATGTTCTCTGCTCTTTCTTAATTGTTACAAGGTTGACAAGGCTGATGTTAGACATTTACTGGGTGACCCGGGGATGGACAAAAGCCTTCTGCTGCTACTGCCCAAACTTTGGCTATATTACAGTCTTTATTCTTCCTCACTTTCTGGACTGGTCATTTTGGAGAGTTCTTTAGAGTCTGAGGAAGAAACATTCACTTCCTTGGATTGGGAGCTTTTGCAGACAACGTAGGCCTGTTTCTTTGTAATCTCTCTTTTATATCATTGTGTGGATAATCTCACGTTTTCAGTTTCTGAATATGGTTTGTGCTTCCCAGTTTCCACCTTTTAATTGGTGGTGGTTTAGTTTAAAATTGGGAGAAGGTCTGATGAGCACTTGGACCAGAGCCCTCACAGCCTTCTCTTGCATCAAGGAGATATTCTGGGATGGAAAAGGTGTGTTTCTGTGGAGCCTCAGCTGCCCTTCCCTTTGAATTGCTATCTTTAAGCCTTCACTTAGAACTCTGTATATTGCTGTTTTACCTCTACTGGGCCCATTTTGAACATCTTAATAGCTCAGTGTGCTAGTCAGGAGGTCATGCGCCAATGAGATTAAAGCATGGATTGGATGGTGCCCTACCCTTTGTTTTCAATATTAGGTTTCAGAAGCCAGGTTACGATAGCCGAAAGTCATTAGAAATGTGTTTGTGAGTAGCCCGCTGATAAGCCCTTCTTTTCAACCAAAGAACATTTCCCATTTAGACTGAAAGTGAAGTGTCATCTACTTGCAGTATTGTTAATCTGTTATTAAGCCACTAAAAAAAAACCACCCTAGCCTGGGTGCTTCATTGCCTCTTTGCTTAGCCGTGAATAGAATTATGCATCATGAATAAAAAGTGCTGTCAACATACATCGCTTTCAAAACACTCAAGCATATGGTATGTGATTATCTGTATTGTCAAATGCAATGAAGTGAGTTTGGCTATAATAAAAAAATGTAATATTTCAGAAATTTGGTAATAAACTGTGGAGAATTGACAGCAGCTTTCTCAGGGCGGGCATGACTTTGCCCCCTCCCATCCTGCCCTTTCCCCACTCTCCCTCCCGCACCCCTTTTTGGGAACGTAAATAGGAGATATGCAGTCTCAGCTCCAGTTTGGTCAAAGGGCTAACGCAGGTGGGTCCAACATATGGCCCTCAAGACCTTTTTGTGCGGCCCCCAGCAACATTTGACACCGCCTCCGCACAGTCCTTGCACTGTCTTCCCAAAGGAGTAAGCAAGGCAGTGGGCTTTGGGAAGGAGGCGTGAGGCTCTGACAGGGTCCTAGAGTCCTCCAGCCTTCTTCCCAAAGCCTAGTTAACGCTTTCTCAGCTCAGGAAGGAGGTGGGAGGACTCTAGTATAAGGTTACCAGACCTCCCATTTCCCAGGATTTACAAACCAGTCCCCTGACAAAGTTGAAAAGTGTCCCAGGATTCATTGAAAAAAATCTGGTAACCTTATTCTAGTACCCTGCCAGAGCTTCATGCCTCCTTACCAGAGCTTGGCACCTCACTTAGCTGGCTTTTTAAAAAGGCAGCTCAAAAGCACTGTGGGTGGGTGGGTGGTGGTGGGTGTGAAATTATGGCCTTGCTCTCTCTCCCAACTGCACAACAAGGTTCCACGTCAAAGTACTCTTGCAGCCCACTGGGTATGAAAAATTGGACCGCCCTGGGCTAAAGGGGGGGAAATGTCCCTGCTCCATTTTGAACCTCTTAATTAAATATGATGCTTCGAGACATCAGCCAAGGACTATAAGTTTAGATGGAGCTTGGTGTTAAATACAAGGGTGCAGTTTTTGAAAGTGCTTGCATGGCATTTTATTTCGTGTAGTTCTCCATTAGAAATACATATTTTGCCAAAGGGCAAAATAGAGTCCATAGCCCAAGCTTTCTGCAGCAATGGGCTGTGCAGTCAAGTTTCCCTGGAGGGATTGTTTGTGGTACAGGCTAATATTGATTGCCAAAGCATCATAGTGTTTCTTTAGACAGAAAGGATTGGCATCTCAAGATTTTGGAAAAGTAGACTGCTGTTATCTCAATATGGCAATGTTCTACAACAAAAATCAGAAGGAAGCAGAAACTCATCTCCATTTCATGCTTTGCAAGAATTAGAGCTAGAGCCTTAGCAGGGTGTGATTGTTTAGCTCGGATCATGCTTGCTGCCGTCTTCCTCCTGCTCTGTGTGCGCTTTCCACCCCCCCCTCCCTCACACCTTTGAATGAGCTCTCTTGCAAAAGCCATCCAGGAGAGGGGAAGAGAATTGGAACAAAAAGAATTGGAGCAAAAGCCAGAGAATATTGTTGCCCTTTTATCCAGCTGTGTGACTGACCTCAGCTCTCTGCTTTCCTGCTGTGTTTGTATTGAAATGCTAGCACCTTTTTCTGAAGTTCTCGCTCGGAGGCACTTGTCTGCCGATTTCAGTTTTTGAGAGCTTACTCTTGTGGCCGGGGCTGTGCATTTGCACATCTTAGTGGCAGTCATACCTGTGTCTGTCAAGAGAAACAGGAGCAATGTGTTTCTCCTCCCCCTCCCTTCAGACACCCTCGTGCACTCACCAAAAAGCACCTGCGAGATAATCTTTTCCCTTGACAAGTGTCATTCACAGACTCACTGTTCAAGAGCTTTAGAATTAAATGAGGTTGGGATTTTCTAGCTTTAGCCACAGGTATGCTTTTCTACCCCCCTCCCCTTCAGCTGAGAACAACCAGGGGTGAGATTTAATTCACATTGGGAATACACCTTTCAGATGCAATCTTTGGTGTTCTAGGACCATGGTCCTATGCTTGGAGTATACATGTGCTTCCAGGCCCCACTATATACCTGGCATGGCTGGCTCCAGAGTTGAGAGGTCACTGGAAAAGTGTTCTCCAGTTTCACTAACCCTCCCCTCCCCAAAGTGCAACTGAGCCTCCTGTTAAAAAAAACTTACACTGCATTTAACTGGGGGGGGGGGGTACATTGAGCAGCTTTTGGCCACCATGGTTTTTTGCAGGGTGGTGCTTCCTCCTCCACCCCAGGCAATGGCTCAGAACAATTTTTTCCAGGGCACTGGAAAGTAAACCAAGATGATGACTGGAAGCTGAGAAGCATCAGAGCAGTGGAAAACAAAAAACGAAAGATGTGTAATTTTGTTAAAAGGGGGTCCTAGCCAGTCTTCAGCTGCTCTTTAAGGTGCTAAGTGGCCAACATTTACTTGATGTTTACCTTGATGCCCAGTATCCGGTTCAAACTGTGTTATTTGTTATTTTACTCTTACATATCATAAAGAATCAATGAACACAGCTGAGGTTACTAGTCCTTAAGATCCTGCTCAGCTGAAATTGTGACTTTTCCATTAAAAATGGGTTGTCTGCTGGGGCTTTACAAACGCAAATCACCTCATGTGATAAAAGGACGTGCAATATCCTGTCCCCACCACTGTCCAAAACCTCTTTCTGCAGTTTTGAGCTGGATAATGAAGAAATATTACTCCCCTGTTGTCATGCCCTTTCATATGATTTCTTGCCAGGTGATCTTTTGCAGGTCTGTATTTACTTTGTCTGTCCCGTTGCCTGCACTTAAGTTAGTTCAGCTTGCGCAGGAAAGAAATGCTGTCTTTCTGCTGCCCCATTATTCATGCACCTGCTTTCTTGTTTACACCGCTAGCTTTGGCAGCTGGCTGCTGTAAACTGTAATAAAATGCCTTTAAAAAAATGAAGAAATGTGACCAGACAAGCTGGGCATAATAATATTAAAGCCAGCGTCAATTAATTTTTTCCTCTCCTTGATAAACGAGCCCCCGTTCCATCCATTAATAACGAGGGAAGCAACAAGAAAAGTTGACACTCTTTTAATTTATTTTCTCAACTTGCCTGGTCATATTCTTCCCCATTGCAAAGCTTACTAGTGCTGCTGGGAATTGCAAGTGGCTTTCGCACAGTCGATGCATAGATTGGTGTGAATCAATATGGCTCTGCTTTATTCACACATTCCCCCGTAATCAGGAGGGGAAACCTTACTTAGTAAGCTATCTAGCAGCTGAAGCTGTCAAGCTGCCTTCTTATAATAATAATAGTAGTAGTAAGAGATCCTGCACGTTGCATTGTTATTGGGGAGGAGAAATTGGGAGTTGTCTGTGCTTTTCTTTACCTGCTGCTTAGATCCAGAAAAAATCAAGATGATAATGATGTTGGCAAGAAGGTTGTCAGAGCAAGCAGTTTGGAATTTCAACACAGCTTTTACAGTAGGAAGTTTCATCTGGTCTGAGAAAGAGCCCAGTTTGCAGCTCCATCCAGTTCAGTGTTGGCCACACTTTCTGCAGCCCCTGTGCATGTCAGAGGATTCGAGGAACTTTTCTAGGGCAGGGCATGGAAACCACTGGTCAGTCCTGCTGAGAGTATAAGAAGAGCCTGCTGGATCAAGCCACTAGGCCAGGGGTGCCCAAACTTTTTTCAAAAAGGGCCAGATTTGATGAAGTGAACATGTGTGAGGGCTGACCAAAGTTCTTGAGCTCTTTTTAGGATTTTACCCCAATAAATAAACTGCCACAAGGGCCAGATAGAAACAGCCAGGGGGGCCGCATTAGGCCCCCAGGATGGACTTTGGACATGCCTGCACTAGGCAATCTACTCAGCTTCCTGTTATTGCAGTGGCTAGCCAAATGCCTATGGGAAGCATACAACCAGGGCCTGAGTTACCGGTAAATTTTTGCTGTTGTAATTGTTGCTCTGCAGTGCTTGGCCCCCTCACACAGTCTCAGGTAGTCAAATCTCTGCATTGGAGAAGAGGGGCATCTTGTCTGAGGTGTATGTGCGCATGGCTGTGCTCCCGTGTGAACGTTAACCCATCATGCAATACACAGCCTGCCAGCTGCTGAGGTATTGAAATAACATTTACCTGGCTGCCAGAGCGGCTTACAAAAATCAGTAGTAAGACAGTCCCTCCTCTCAGGCTTACACTCTAAAAGACACAGCGCACACAAGGAAAATAAGAATGGGAAGGAAGGAGGGGGAAAAGCAAGCCCAGGCACCAGTTCTTAAAGTTACAGTTCTTATAAAGAGGGCAGTTGTGCTTTTTGGAGTGAAATTTTAGCTCTTCATAATTGTAGAACTAGTAGAGTAATTTGGAATAAATTGTAAAAAAAATGTTCTCTGTGTGGATTTCTATCTGCATCCAGTGAGAGATGGTGCAGGGTGGCGGAATACGTGTTAAGATATGAGTATCAGCAACAAGATTAGAATAAGACAGCACCAGACTTGTGCTTCTGGTCTCCATTGGGGACAAAAACCATCCTGCAACCCTGGCTCCGCAGCAGTCGAGGCACTGCATGAATCAGCAGAGAGAGTGTGCTCTTGGGAGGTCTTGCTGCTGCTTAATTAGCTGGGCTGCCTGGGAATGATGCTAAGGGACTTGTGCACCAGTCTCAGCAGCAATTTCACCTCCAGGGCTAAATTATTCAGTTTGTTATGGTTTCGTTGCTCAGCACAGTGCACACCACTTTTCCAGTACACACCAACCCAAAACGAACTGTCTACAGTCTGTGAGAAGGACCTCCCATGTCCCCACACTATGTTCTCACATACTTCATTGCAACTGGTAGCCATCAGAGAACTATTGGGGGGGCTACTTAATGCTTCTAGAGATAATCTATTCCCAACACTCTCAGAGTAAGAAGTTGGCATCCGCAAGGGGCTTGCACAAGCATTCCTTACCTACTTTGAATTTCCTCCCCCCCCCCCCCCGCTTTTTGAAGTATTAAAATATTTAGACTAGTTTTTAGAAAATTGATTAAATGGGATTTTGCGTTTGAACTGAGTAAAGGGACAAGGCGACAATGCCCTTTGTTTTAGCTTTGGAAGCTCTTGCAATAACGGAAACTATTAAGATAACTGGGGTTTATAAAAAAGAAATAATGTAAATAAAATTGTATGCAGATGATATAGTGTTAACTGTTATAAAACCTCTCAAATCTCTGAAAGAGTGAGAATATTATTGAAATATATGGATCATTAGCTGGATATAAATTAAACAGAGATAAAACTGAAATATTAAGTATCAATAATAAAACCAAAAACAGATAAGAGAGATGTTTAGCTACAGCTAGAGGACAAAACCGATTAGGTATCTTAGAAGAAAAATAACAAATAAGAAAGATAACAAATAATATTTCATTAAATAAACAATGGAAGAAATTCAATTTATCCTTTTGAGGGCAGATTTTCTGCAGTAAAAATGATATTACTACTAATATATGTTACACACACACACACGTTTCAAATCAATTTCTTTCCATTACAATATCTACTCAGCAAATTATCAAACGGCAGTAATGTTTGTTAGAACTCTTAAGAAACCCTGGAATTACATCTATTATTTTATAGGATCATTCTTCTGGAAAAACAGTGGGGCATTCTAGGGAAGAGCATCTGGCAGCAGCAGGGGACTGAGAGGAGCACCACTGAGCACCAGCCTCCTGCTATTGAAATTTGCCCCTGCTCCCTGAAAAAGCTGAAATCCCATCCCTACCCCACTCGGTTCACAGCAGGCAAATAGGGTCATGCATCCCTGATTAAGTAGGCTACTCTGTAGTTGAAAGCCTGGAAGCTGAGGATACACACACACAAGTGAAGTGTGGCCTTGGGGCTCTCCCCAGGCGACATTCTCTCTTCGCACGCAGCAGCCCTCACTGGTCCTATTCCTCACTTTCCCTGAGTGGTTTCACTGTCTCAATTGTTCTTGCTCTGTGATAATGCTTCTTGCTTGCCTGGATGGGATGGAGAGGAGCGTGTTTGTGTTTTCAGAAACCCCTGGCTTTTCATGGTGTAGGAATGTAGCCTACTTTAGGCATCTCCTGTGCACTTCTGCCTCTAGCCACACCCTCCACTAAAATGGGCAACCAGAATATTGCTCATGGTGGAATGCTACTCTCAGGGTGAAAAGGGCACCCCTGCTTGAATGTTTCGGAGCTCTGGGAAACAAGCTGTCAATGTTTTTTAATGTATTTATGCAAGTAGATTCATCCACACCACTAGAGGGCATACTGGTTCCTGCAGTACCTTCTGTAGTTTACCTCCTTTGTTGAACGATAATTGTGCAGTGAATTATTACCAAATTTGTTTGCTATGCTGATGTTGTATCTGTTACAGTTTGCTATTTTATTACCACTGATAGGTTGTGTTTGCTGTAAATTGCCTTGAGCACACTTTTATTATGGGAAAGGTGATATATAAATGCATTTGTTAGATTGATTGTTTGTAGAGGACCAGGTTAGTTAAACAGTACGTTTTGGGATAAGTGGCTCATGTTGTTTTGTGCTTACACAAATAATACCTGGGAACTTTTCACCATCAGTTGAAAGCTATTCAGGACAGTTAGTGGGAGCACTGGTGCTGTGATTAGGGTATTTTAACACCTTAGCATATGCATTACCATAGAACAGGTGTAATGGAATGGAATTGTTAACTTTGCACCACTTTCCAGATTTGACTCATCCTTTTCCTCATGCTGCTAATAATACTTTAACGAGAATTGAAAGCAGCCGTTGCCAACCTGTTGTTCTCCAGATGTTCTGGACTACAACTCCCATCAGCCCCCAGCCAGCTTGGCTAGGAGTTGTAGTCCAAAACATCAGAGGGCACCCGGTTGGTGAAGACTGATTTAAATACATAGTAAAGTATTAAAATATTTAAATGCTTTAAAAAAATATTTTAAGATGCTGTTTCTATTTTTACTATTTTAAAGCATTGGTGGCCTTATAGTGGATTTTCCATGCCACGTCTTGCTTGGCCTTATGCTGCTGCTATGTGTGTGTGTCCGCTCTCACACAGCTGAATAGACGTCCATACTGCGTGTGGTTCAATTACCAGTGTGTAGACAAATAAATCCTGCCAGGTTCAAACCACTCACTGCAGTGTTTCATGGCGGTAGTATCATCCAAGCCATATTTCTGCTAACCTAATACGAGGCCTCTCCAGCAGCCAATGCAAGTATGAAATATAGCTATCTTTGAGAGGGGTGGGGAAAGCCCACCAAAACTCAGCATGCAGAGGCATAATTTTCCCAAGCAATTGGTGCTTGGCGCCTTTGGCATTCCTTGTTAACTTTATTTATGGCTTCTACCAATTTCTTTAATTGTTTTAATCATGTGTGGTTTCAGTCATCTGCCCTCAACAGTATATCTCTTATTGGCAAGCCTCTCTAACTGCCTGGTGCTGTCAAGGTGGCCGGAAGGGTGGGAGGTGCGGTGGCTAACAGTGGAGCAGGGTTGGAAGTCTTGCTGTGGGATCAGCAATATAGACTCAGCAGCAGCTTTTCCAGACATTCGTAAAACCTTTCCAGAGAAAACTGAAGTTGACATTTCAGATGGGTGCTTATATGTTGATGGATCCCACCATACATGTATGATCTCCAGTATGTGAGTGTTGATTTCCAGAAAAAAAGTGCTGTTTTTATGGTCAAACATGAAAAGGATGCATGATCAGGAAGGAATCCTTTCAGCTGTGCTGGAAAGCAGCAAACTTTTTATAGTTGGGGTGCCAGCTCTGGCCCTGACACCTCTCTAATTTTGGTGGCAGCAGCAAAAAGAGAAAATAAAAGATAAACAACCAACTCCATGTCCTGATCCAAATCTCTTCCATCCAAATCATCAAATTGATTGTTTCATGAGTGGGGAAGGGACCATAATCTCCCCCCAATCAGCTGACCAAATGGCCGTCATTTCTGGTGGTAGTATTATTTTACCAATTGGGGGGTGAGGATGGCTGTTTAAGCGAGTCAGTGAATAAATTAAAACGTGATGGTCACAGTTCTGGGGGCAAAATGTGGGCAGATTTGTGCATCTCATTTGTGCATGCTTAATCAGAAGTGAATCTCGTTGTGTACGATGACCTTACTATTTCTATGTGCAGAGATTTGCAGGCTCTGTGAACGAAGCAGCCTCGCAAGGCTTCACTGAATTGGGATACTACACTGGAGTATAAACCCAGAGATGTCAAAAGAGATGACTCTGGAGTGAGTGCTTTGAGGACTTAAGTTCCCACTCTTAGACCCAAGTTCATCCTCCTTTAAAAGGGTGACTCTGAAGGTTGCCATGCACTTGATCTGATAATGAGGCCGATGCCGAATGCCTTTGGATCATAAAGCAATATAAACAGCTAAAATAGTGCAGAGTACATCAGTCAATTTCCTGGATGATTCACTGAGTTTCAGTGTCCCTCAGGGGCTATTGACTTGCTTCTGAATGAGATGACTTTTTATATATTTCCAGAATTGTTTTTGCTTGTATTTGCTTTTTTCCCCCTTCATTTTTTTTAAAACCTCCACTTCATGTATTTCTGCCTGGGTCTCTCCTTCAGTGATTTGGCTTGGCTCAGATCACCACATTTTAGGAGCTTTTTTGTCTTTGCTTCCACCCTCATTATCCTCCCTCCCCTCCCCCCCCACATTTCCTTTTATTTTTTCCTCAAAAAAGATTATTCAAATGTATATGCGGTTTTTCTTCATTTGAATAAAGAGGGAGGGGAGCCACCCTGTTTGACTCTGTTAACCGCTTATCTCTTAAATAGAGCTTGTTAGCTTCCAATAATAGCTTCATTCAGGAGGATGCAGTATAATTTCATTTTAAAAATGCACACTCCTTGACAACCAGATTCCTATTTATGTCACCATTTTAAACAGCCTCTTTTGTTTTGTGTTAATCTTTCTCATACACTTTCGGTGGAATGGGTTTTTCTGTTGTTGACTCTTTGTACCACTCATAAGAAACAATTGTCTGTTTAATCCAGAAAGATTTCTAAGACTTGAAGTAATTTAAAAATGAGTGTGTATTCATTACCTTGACTAATGGGGCATGAAGAAAGGGAAATACGTTTTTTGGGTGTGTGGTATTTTTTGGCATACATTGTACTTGTGTTTCTTAGATTCTGGACAGATGCCTTCCCCCCTAGTTAAGCGCATCCTGGGTTATGATGTTTCCTTTCAGATTAAGTTAACTGTGTAGAGATTCTGGGCTTTAGGGGGAAATTATTCAGTTGGGTTGCATTTTAAATTCCGAGAGATGTGGGGACCTTGAATCAGCCAATTCTTTGTGGAAATTTTAATAAAGCTTCATTTCAGGTTAAATGTTATTGATAGTTAGATTGCCAGAAAGCTCTCCTGCACAGGGCATATATATGGGCCTTGCCTGCAGGGGAGACAAGCCAAAGGAATGGGATTATGAAAGAGCAAAGACTCAAAAAGAAAATCTTCTCCTTATGTGTCTGTTTTGCAAGTTGGACCTATGAACATAAAAAGATCGTGCCAGAAGCCCCTCTAGAGGCCCCTTCTCTGCCCCCCACCCCTCCAGCTCTTCCTCTCCTTGGTGTCTGTCCAATGCCAGTGTCCCTTGTGAACTCCGATGGATTTTATCCTGTGGTCAGCACAGAACAGGGAAGCCTCCGCAGACGTGGGCAGCTAGCAAGGAGAGACTGAGGGCTTGTCTGCACTTGCCTTTCCTCTGCACTTTCTGGACACGATCCAAGCTTTGGAGCTCTGTGCCTGAGCACCCTTCCCCCCCACACACACACATAGGGCTTTCCTTGCAGAGGCCCACTCTTTGGCAATCTGGGGTGAACCTGAAATGCTGTTTGCTCCAATTTAGCCTGGGTGGGGGGCGTTTCCACAGGGAGAGCTCTGTGGGGAAGGGGAGTGGGTCATACACAGTGCTTTGGGGCATGGACCTGTGCCTGGAGGAAGTGGGGTGGTGGGTGGGAGTGGGATGGGTAAGCCCTGGGACAGCTACCTCAAACTTAGACTTTGAATGCTGTTCTGAGTACATGTATATGTGAGGAGAATGGAGAAATGGTTTTAAGTCAACTGTAATGTGGACTAGTCCTGTATGATGGATGTGTATGTGTATTTTAATGAACTGAAGAGGCTGATCAGAGTGAAAGCTTATTCATGGGGGGGGCGGAATGGTGTTTGTGTGTGTGTGAATGTAATAGTGTTTAGCTTATTTTTGTTGTTGTTTTGTCAATATTGTTTTATAGATGATAAATGCTGTATTGATGATTTGTTAATTATATAATGGGACTTGCGCTGTAATTCTGATGTTTAGCCTTAGTTGCTGGTATGCTAATAGTGTTTAATAGATGGTTTAATAGATTGATGTTTCATTAATTATATGATTTACGCTGTACTTGTGATGTTTTATTATGTCATTGTTATTTATGGTGTGTAAACCGCTTTGGGATTCATGGGAATGGAAAGTGGCATGGAAATTCAGTCAATCAGCCGGATGCTGTGCATTATCAGTCGGTGCTCCATGCTTTAGGTTTGGATGGGGAACCTGTGGTCTTCCAGATGTTGATGGATGACACCCACCATGTAGTGGCCAGTTCATACATCTGGCATGATGGAACCTCCATTCCGAGAGGCAATACACCATGGACTGCCAGATGTTAGCAGTAAACTATGACCAACATTTTCTGCTGCTCAGCTTCCTAAAGGCACCTTGGTTAACGACTGTTGTGAAGACAACACTGGACCTTTCCCCCGAACTACCAAGGCAATTTCTTTTGTTCACATCTTGCCAAGTAGCTACTGTACATACAGCCTTTCAGGTGCAGACTGTCCATGCTAAGCTTTGTATCTGTATTGTGTGGGTGTTTGAAACACCACATCTTTGTCCATCTATTTTTTTAATGGATTGGTTTGCTTTTTAATTGTTTTTTACGCTTCTCCATTTAGAAGTACAGCAAGCTTGCTCTGTGCTCTTGAGGGGGAGAGA
Organism: Podarcis raffonei; assembly: GCF_027172205.1. Classification (NCBI taxonomy): domain Eukaryota; kingdom Metazoa; phylum Chordata; class Lepidosauria; order Squamata; family Lacertidae; genus Podarcis; species Podarcis raffonei. Next base: position 7,720,881 of record NC_070616.1, on the reverse strand, counting down.
CTGTGTCTTCCATTTACCTAAAGGGCTCCCACAAATAGAAACAGAAAGAGATCACTGTGTAGCCTTTAAGACTGTTGTGTTGCATTTTAGAAATAGACACAGATTGTTCAGGACTATGGCTGGGTAGCTGAGAGCGGCTCACATGCTGTGTAACCTGTAACAAGCTACATTTTAGGAGCAGCATTTAGAAGTTGCTGTCTCACATGTGCTGCCTTTGCTCAGAACCAGTTCGGTCTATTAGCCAGGTGCACAGGTTCAGAAGTGTGACCAATGTGTTCTCCTCAATCTCTGCACCTCACATAGTGTGCAAAGCAGGATCAAGTTTCTATATGTTTACTGACCACAGACCCAATGTTCTAGCCCCCGAGCCTGGTAAATACTCTCCTTGCCTTTGCCTTTTGAAAGTGCCCATTTAAATTTATTTTAATGTGAATTGTCCGACTTGTCCTCTCCAGGGAAGCTAAATCTGTGGTGACGAATAGGCACCTTTTTTCTCTAGTGCCCATGTACAGTATGTCCATGATTGCACACCAGACACACACGTTGCCATCTATTTTACATACAGTAGCTTCCAGTGTATGTTTTGAAATGTTGACAACCTAGTGAGGTATATAGAACAGTGGTTTGTTCTAAAGTGTGCAAAGGAGAGAGGACGGCAGAGTCTAAGGAATGAGCTGTGCTGCATTCATGATCACCTGCGTCCTGAAGGGAGAACCTCTGGCCCTCCAGATGTTGTTGAACTCCCATCGGTTCCAACCAGCTTGGCCACTGGTCAGGGATGATGGAAGTTGTAGTCCAGCAACATCTGGAAGGCACAGATTTCCCATCTTGAACCCAAACCATGAAGCATTAACACTGATAAGCTGCAGAATGCAGAAGGTCTGGAATGCAAAACAATCGCATAATTAAAGAGCAGACTGTGTTCTTTTTGAGTCGTGGCTCTTTCACAAGTCCATAAGTAAACACCTTTACATGAGATCAAGTTCAGTTTCCCCCCTCTTGTCAAACCAGGCAACCAGATGTGCTTGAAATGAAGCTGATCTTTAAAAAGCTGAAAATGATTGTTTACAACTTTTGTTGTTGATGATGCTTGTTTTCCCTGAATAGAGTGAGATCTGTACCTGTCTGTACCTGTCTGTACTAATGTCTTCTTCAAAGAAGGTGTTTTTTCAGGTCTGAGAAAATAGGCCAGGCAACACAGATGTTTTGTTTTGGTTCATTTTAAAGAGAAGTCTGAAACTGAAAATCTGTGTCACAGGGATCTTTGAAAGTGGTTCAGTGGTTCCCATTGTATGTCAGCCTGAAACTGGATTCCTGAGGTGGACACTCAATTTACCATTGGCTGTTGTTTTTCCCCTCCCTAACCCTTCCGAATGTCAGTAGTACAGAACACATTGTTTCCTGAGTGCTACTCAAGTGGTCAAAGGCCACTGTACAGATGAGCAGCTTTGTCCTCAGTGAGGGTTTATGGGTTGTTAGGGAGGCCCCTCCATTTGAGTAGACTATTGCAGATGCTTGTCAGATAGTGCTGGGCATTGAAATCATGCAGATAGGTCTGAGAATAGGGGAGGGAGCTGGTATTACAATTGCTGCTGTTTGTGAGTGATTTTTACGTATGTAGAAACATTGCTATGATTTTCTCTTATTCTCCTAAGGGGAAGAAGCATTGGTGGGTGTGGGTATTTGGGTGTGTATTCCCCATAGGTGGGAGGACACAGTGGACAAACCCTGGCTATTAACCCCTGAGCTTCCTAATGGTGAGTCAGGAGAAATAGGATGATGGATTTGTAAATAGGAAATGGATTTATTGCAAATCAGTCTGCTAAAATACCAGCCCAGTTTTGTTTTATTCTATTATTTTTAGTTAGAGACATAACTTTTATAGCAATTTGTAGACCATCAGTGGCTGAAAGGAAAACCACAACTGGCTCCCTTCCCGTTTACAAAAGTGTTGCTGGAGGAAGAGCCTTGCTGTCAGGTGACCTGATACAGGTGACTAAGTTACAGAAAAGTCTTGAATCTCTTTAATCAGAAATAAGTTCCAGTCATTTCAGTGGGCTTCATTCCCAAGCGAGTATGCTTAGAATTGCAACATTAGCTTACAGCCTTTGTCCCAGATCTCCTTGCAATATCCTCCTAATGCAGATCATGAATGTTTGTATTTTATTTTACCAGTTGAGAATTCAGGGAGAGAAGCCCCAAGTTCCTCACTGAACTCCCTCACTCCAACAATGGGAGAGGGCTCTTGCCTTCATGCCCTGTTTGTGGGCTGCCCAGAAGAATCTAGTCAGTCCCTATGGAATGTGAGTCTGGGTGATCCTATAGCAGAGTTAAGCATTCAGACTTGGAACTCCGAACCCAAAGTCTTCTTTTCTACCTTCTGTATGTCACTGACTGTTTTAGGTTCCTTCTCGTGATTTGGGGGCAATTGGCTGCAGACGGTGTCAGCTTCCTTAGAACTGGCAAGGTCTTACAGTCTTCCCGCATAAACATGACTGCCAAGTTTTACAAACTGCAAAGGGACAGTTTGTCAATTCTATACATTTACATACCTTCATTCCAAATCCCACACACGGGTTCAGCATATGTGATCTGTTTACTTTGCCACCTGCAGCTGGCTTGTGTGCGTAGTGCGAATTATGTGGATCGTATCGCCATAGCCGGAGTTTTATTTCCCAAGCCTGTGGTTGCTGCCTGGAGCAAAAGCCTTCTGTGTCTGTTGTTGTGTGTTGAATTTCTATCCTCTTAGAAGCTGCCAAGTCTCTTGTGTCACTATTTTGGGAATCGGGTTCTGTTCTATAGGTTCACTCAGGGAGCTGTCACTTTATTTTAATGGGTTTCTATATTTATTCGTCCATTGAGCGGATGCCAGAAACATGACGGTGGATTCCTCTCCGCCCCCCCCCTTGCCACCCGCTCCCCCGAAGAGATATGTGTGGGAATCATTATGTGGTGGTGGAGCATGCTGCCAAAAATCTTCAGCTTGGTTTTGCCTGGGTTGGTGAAGACCTGACAGGGTAAACACAGCGTATAGCTGACAGGCAGACAGCAGGCATCAAACGACCTTAAACTGGCCTGAATCAGAAGCTGCGTTTGAAGTGGCAGTGCAGAACAGATGAGTGATCAGATGAGAGGCCTGCAACTTTCATAGTTCCTTCAAGGCCTCAGGATATCCTGATGAGGTATTAGAGGAAGTAATTCAGGAAGAAAAGAGACAAATAACCACCTCTGGATCTTGGCTGACCCGTAGGGCTGAACTGCCGCAATGAACGGAAAGGACAGCCTGGGACCTGCAGAGATCCAAGGAGCGCTTATTATACTGCCTGCTTTCTGGGGAGAGCAAAGCTGGTCTCTTTAACCCTGATCAGTAACAGGCGGCTGGATTTTCCCCTCCCTTGTTTTCCAGGAGGCAAATGTACTGCAGTGTGTTTGCAGAAGCATTGATACGTTTGCCCTCTTACTGGCAGTGTGTGGCTGATGATTCATGATTATTCCTTTTGTACTACTGACCCTTCCCCACCCGCCCCTTGCTGCTTAATGAGACATCCATAATAGGAAGAGTCCCGTAGGGTTTAACTCTACCTGAAGCCAATAGGGCTTCATGGACAGGTGGGAAAGAATATAAGGACAATTATTCCTCAGAAGCTATCGTGTGCAGCTGAGATTTATGTCCTTTTTATGTCATGTACCTTTCTCCAGAAAAGCAACTGTCTATTTAAATGTATAGAAAGAGCGTGGAGAAAAAAATATAGACACAGCCCTTGTTTTCAGCTCTAGCAGTCCCCTGTTGATTTAATCCATCAAGAGTTTTTCTTTAAAGGTTTGATGAAACACACTTTGATTTTTGAATGCATATTTGTGTGGTGATCTAACTGAGGTGCCTTAAAGTCATTTGCTTTGTAAGCAGCCGAAAAAAAGGTAAACATATTTTTACCATGATTAATATTCCTTTCTTTCTTTTTAAAAATAGGATTTGGCTTTGTAACTTTTGAGAATGAAGATGTGGTGGAAAAAGTCTGTGAAATCCATTTTCATGAAATCAATAATAAAATGGTAAGTTTCCCCAGCGGGTGCATCTGTTTTTGAGGAATATCTGTCTCTTTTTCATAGGCATGGTGGGGTGTCTCTCAGTTGTCCTTGAGGGGGTTGTTGTGACATTTATTCACAAATCAATGGTGTCTCTGAGCATGCTTGATCAGAAACTTTCACTTACTATTAGGCCTGCACAGAAGTATTTAAGGCTCCAACTGTCACTATATACCAGGAGGTGTATTTGTTTTTCTGGTACAGGCCCTTGATAAATCGAGTGTTTCTGTTTTGCCTTTTCAGGAGATGCTGGGGTTCTTTTAAATAATGTTGCTTGTGTGTGCAGTGGCTTCTCTTTTATCCTTACAAATTTAGTGTTCTGAAGAGCGAATGCTGATTAATGTGTTTTTGAATGGCAGCTATTCTGCAATAAAGTACTGACTTCACTTTGAGATTAAGCATAATTTTACTGAGATTTTAAAAGGGGGGGAAACAATCTGTTTCACAGTGAGCATAACTATCCTGGCTTGCTTCTAAAGTCAGTCCAGAAGAGACTGTTGAGGAGGGGCAAATAGCCATGGAAGGGATCCTAAGCTTAGTGGTAGAGTACCTGCTTGGTATGCAGAAGGACCCAGGTTAAGACCCCAGAAACTGTGGATGGGAAAGACGCTCTGCCTGAACCCTGGGGGACTGCCAGCCAAGTAGACAAGACTGTGCTCGATGGTATATGAGCAGGGTGTCAGTGGGTGGAACAATACCAGCAATGTGTAAGAGCGGAAGAACCTTCAGGCAGCAGTTCTTTGTGTGAGAACTGAGGAGTGGGAGTGGCATACATACACAAGAGCGTTGTTATTTTTCATCTGTGAAATGAAGAAGGCTATGCAGTATTGATAGTAGCCATTAAGACCCAGGGCCCCACAGTTCTGTGAACTTAAAGCATCTTAAAGAGCAGGGCTCCCCAACTTTTCATACCAAGTGGGCTGCAAGAGTACTACAACATGGAACCTGTGGGCTGAACACTGCCTTGTCATGGGGGGGGGGGAGGCAAGGCCAAAATTGGATGCCCCCACCCCCAGCCCTCACGCTGTCTTTCCAAAGCCGGCTAAGCAAGGTGCTGGGCTTTGGGAAGGAGGCATAAGACTCTGGCGAGTGTCTTAGACCCCTCCCACCTCCTTCCCAAAGCTGGGAAAGTGCTAACTAGGTTTGGGGGAGGAGGCAAGATGTCTCTAGGACCCTATCAGAGCCCTCAACTCCTCCTTCCCAAAGCCCAGTGCCTTGCTTACCCTTTGGAAAGCAGTGCAAGGACTGTGGGAAGGGGGTGTCAGATGTTGCTGAGGGCTGCCAAAAAAGGTATTAAGGGCCGTGTGTTGGACCACTCTGATCTAGAGGAGCGGTTGCTGTCCAGTGAAGCTGACATGGTGTCTGTGATGCAGCCAGCAGTGCTGAATTATTGGGATCAGGCAAGGCTGTAAAATGAAATATATCTTCTGTCAGGGCAATTTTGCCAATTTACCTGAGTGTACATTTTATCCTGCTTATTAAAGGATGACTTAAAATTGAGCGTCCTCACACTTCTCAAATCTAATACCCATAATACTCTCTCTTTCGCTTATGTTTTACTGTGCATTCTAGAATTAGGGAGCAAAGTATTTGACCTTCTCTGTTGCAACTAAAAGCTCTTTCAGAGCAAAAAAAGAGAAAATGCCCCAGGATCAAGACTTTTCAGATACAGGTTCTGTTGTTTGCAGGAGCGGTTTATGTTCCACACATGCTTTCTGAAGTAGTAACAGGCCTGAGAGGCCTGCGCCTTCTCTGTAAATTGACCTGAGGATGGTCAGACCACTTGTTTCGAAAGCAGATAGTAAGACGTCTCCTGCAAGATTCACTGAAGAGAAATACCTAAATGTACCTCAAATGGCCAGTGCAGTGTATGTACTTGGTGACAGCAGCCTTCCCCTTATGCCCTCTAGATTATTCGGACGCCCAACTGCCATCAGCCTAAGCCAGGTTAGAGTGCTGAATATAGACCTGGCAGTCTTGGGTTTGAATCCTGCACTTAGACACACAGCTCATTGTGTGACTTTGAACTAGTCATTATTTCTCAGCCTAACCTTGAGGTTCCCCCCGCCCTGCCCCAGCTCCCTGCTTTATTACTTCATAACTTGAACTCTTTCTTTAAAAGTTTCTCTCTCTCCTAGTCTTAGGGATAGGACCCGCTCCCCTTCTTTTCTCTTTCTCTCTGCTTTTGCCTTGGAAATGGACTGCACCTTCCCTTCAATAAAGCCATTTGGCTTGGATTATTAGAAACAAATCAGAAAAGGGCACCTGTATTTTAATCAATGCAGTAACTGATATTTTCAGCTAAAAGATTCTCCCCCTCCCCTTTTGTCAAAACATCTTCTGCTTCTCAAACCTATATTCAGATAGGCTTTATATATTGGTCTGATATGTGTTCACAGACTTTAAATTCAATAATGGGGCTTTTAGGCTGGATAAGATCAAAGCAATCTCCTTAGCATATGCTAGAGGCTGATTCAATATTTGACTTGCTAATTTTTCCCAGGGCTCTGAAATAATATCCCTCACATTGTTCCTCTCGGCACAATATGCATCAGAAATGAAAATAACAGGTCCTCTTTTATGCTCTGTGTTGAGATGTCAAGACTGGACTTTAAAAGGGTGGCTACAAAAGGAGGTGATCCTGAAGCAGAGGCTTCCATTCACGTTCACAGACTGAGCTTGAGCTGCTCTTCTTAGATGACTGACAGGTTCTTCATTTATATTTGCTCTTCCCAGATGACTGACAGGGTTCTTCATTTATATTTTCTTGCCACAGACTAATTTTCCCCCTATAACCTCCAGTGAGACTTAATAATATGGATAGAAACAAATTCAGCCTGTATTATTATTATTTTTAAAAAGAAACCTCTTCCTTCTCTTTTATTAAATATGCAGGCTGCATAGGATGTCCTGCTTTTTTTTAAAAAAAAAGGCACTCAGGTTCTGCTGCCAGAATACCCAGATTCTTTTTCGGGCATATTTATTAGTCAGAAAAAGCTGTGCAGACAGGGACATTGTGGGAAAAGTTAAAACAGCCAATTTTGGGTTGAATTCAGGAATACCGCTGAGAAGACCAAAAACTGTTTGTGCTTTTTTTTGTTTTTCTACAGAGGCATTTCTGTTGCTTCCATTCATCCCACTTTGGTCTGTGGTAAACACATTTGGCAGGTTTTTGTGTTTTCTCCCAAAACCTACTAAAGCTGTGTGACTAGAGGGACAGAACTAGAACAAAAGAAATGTGTGCATGTTAAAAGAATTTATATCCTGCTTGTCTGGTTGTTTTGAATGCTTGAGACACCAAATCAGGTGTCTTCCCAGGCCTATTGAAACAGAAAAGTTTTTAGCAAGTATATACAAGAATGCAGTGATGGTGTCTGCCTGGTACCAGTAGGCAGGAAATTCCAAAGTACACATGCTGCTACACTAAAGGAATGATTCCTTACAAATGCAGACTCAAAAGTTGCACGGCATGTGTAGAAATACAAGTTCTGCAGATTGAAGTGATTGGCACCTATGTGATCTCTGAAGTAAACTGGTCCCAAGCCATTAAGGGCTTTATATACTAATAGTAATGCTTTGAATTCTTGCCTAGTAGTGAACGAGAAGACCATAATGGCCAGGCAGGTTCATGTGGGAAGCAAAATACACCTTAGTCTCAAGTCACTGCAGCCTAAAGTGCTTTATAACACCCATATTAGAGCAGTGTTGTCCTCACAAGGAGGTGCGATCACCTGTAATGTTTGTGTGGGAGACCACCATGCAGCAAACAAGGCAAAGCCAATTGTACCCATAAGGGGCATTTAGCAGTTCCAAGTGATGGAATTCCGTTTCAGAATCTTCCTTGTTTTCTTAGCTCTGTTGATATGGATGCTGGTCCTTGTAGAGCAAGGAAATGGGATTTGAGTTGCTGGGATGTGAGGAGTGGAAGATGACAGTGTGAGAGATGTCAGCTTCTGTGCGACCTGGCAGAAAACGGCACGAGAATCTACCTGTAGCCAGAAACACTTAAACTGATCTATTCCTTTGGGGTGAATGTCACAGCTGTTTCAGACTTCCTAACAAATGTGCATCCGAATGACTCAGCAATGGGGATTGATGTCTTGGGGCAAGAAGAAGAGTCACCATCTGTGGCCTGGCTGTTTCTTTCTGCCCCACAGTTGCTTTGCCTCCTCCCCAGCTCAGCCTCCACTTCTATCAATGGTTAGAGATTTAATCTGCATAAACTGAAATGAGTTAGCACATATAGACATTGTATGCTCTGTGGGATACAGCATTCCTAGGAGTCAATGGAAATGTTTTCTCCTCTTGAAAATTCACAGTGAAAATTAGGCCAAGGACTCTGGTAGAGACCCAGTCATTATCACTAGCCTTTCCTTATTACCTCCTTTTATCCAGTGCAGGGGCTAAAAAACAACAACCCAAAGACCTAACCCCATCCTAACCAAAAACCTCACCTAGCACCAATTTCCTTCCCACTCCTCACCTTCAGCAAGGTTTGCCCTGTGCAAGTGAGGAGGAGCTGGATCAGGGATTGCCAATTTGGTGCCTCCATGAAGCCCATGAGCAGGGCCTGTTGTTGCTCCTCCGCTGCTGCTATTCTGCCTCTGAACCAGAAGCCAGTGAGCCAGTGTGGTGTAGTGGTTAAGAGCAGTGGACTCGTAATCTGGGGAACCGGGTTCGTGTCTCCGCTCCTCCACATGCAGCTGCTGGGTGACCTTGGGCCAGTCACACTTCTCTGAAGTCTCTCAGCCCCGCTCACCTCACAGAGTGTTTGTTGTGGGGGAGGAAGGGAAAGGAGAATGTTAGCCGCTTTGAGACTCCTTCGGGTAGTGATAAAGCGGGATATCAAATCCAAACTCTTCTTCTTCTTCTGTTGTTGCTCCTCCGCTGCTGCTATTCTGCCTCTGAACCAGAAGGTTCCATATAGTCATTATGACTATTAGCCCTCAATACATATATCCTATCCTCCATTAATTTGCCTAATCTTCATTTAGAGACTCCTCATTTGTGGGATGCTTTCCCCATACCCTTCAATTGTCACTATTTTGCTGGTACACACACTATCACACTTCAGTAATGGATTCTGCCTTTAACACAGAAAGTCCCAGATTAAGAGATCTCTATTCTTTTGTATTTCTGTGGTGCCTCACCGCCCTGCCCCCCCCCAATAGCACTACAGGGATTTAACTCCCAATTATGATCTCTCTGTTCCAAGCTCTATGGTGCCCCTGGCCTCTCCTACCCTGCTTCTCGCCCAATTGCTGCCCTTCCCTTCCTGTACAGCTTCATGGAAAATAGGAAGTGGGTGCTGGGTATGGCTGAGCTGGGCTAGGTGGCACGCAAGAGATGTTGCTGACGCTCTCCGGTGCTGGGTCCCACCACTGGAGCAGGCCCTGCCCTCCTTCTCCAGCCACCCTGTCCCAATTTCCTTCGCCCAAATGCCTGGCACCAGCATCACCCTCTTCTAGGCACTTGGGCTGAGACATTTCTGTAATACCTAGGCTTTCGGACTTTATTTTAGATTACACTGCAATATGATTTATGACTTGTTTGTGGTGTTCATCTTTTAGTGGGGTGGGGTAGGTCTCATGTTTTTATACCTGTTGTTGAATGAACGCCTTTAGAAAATTTTGTTTTCCTGAAAAAACTGCACTGACTGCCAGTGAGCTATCAGGCCCAATGTAAGGTGCTAGCATTAGTATACAAAGCCCTAAACGGCTTGGGACCCTGAAAGAGTGCCTCCCCCAATATCAATGAGTTCAGGCCCTGTATAAATATTTAAATAAATCTGGAAAATAAATAAGATCTCACTGACGCTAAAGATTCTACGCATTAGTGTGCCCTGCTGTGTGAGTGTAACCTCCATGAAAACGTTGTGCGTCCAGAGTCCCTTCCTTTCCCTCCCACCTGTGGAAACCTCATCTCAGTATCTGCCTTCCGGGAGGTCATGATGTGTGATCCAGGCATGGGGTTGACTCATCCCTTCAGGAAGAATGCCTGCAAATGGATTGCTCAGCCAGTAGAGGAGTTCTCAACCCAGCATGTGGGAAGAGAAGCTGGCACAGCTGGCCAGAGGCAGCAGCCAGACTATTGTCTTATCACTGACTGGAGAATGCTTAGCAGCCGTGGCAACGGAAAAAATCCATCCTCAAAGGGCACTTTCCTTTTTAGACTTCTAAGTTGAGGCTCATCATTCTGAAATCTCTCTCAGTGTCTCCACAATATTTATTGTTCCCTGAAGTGGTGATGGGGAGGGAGGGAAAGAGTTGAATTCCACTACTGTGTTGGTGGACCTATTTCCAGCCTCCTTTTCACGGAGGAGCTAATTTTAGAGTCTCTGCGCCACTTTTGTCACCATTTATAAAGCTAGAATGTCAAATGGCGTATTAAACAGGCAGCATGAAAGAAGCAAGCAAATGCTAGCGAGGCGCTGAACGTGAAACCCACTATTGGTGTGGGAGTGAAAAGGTTCTTGCCAGGCATCAAAGAAAACACAACAGGCACCCTAAAAATAACTTACCTACGAAACGGAGGTGTTTCAAAAATAGAAACAGCGTGCGATACTTTGTGTGCGTAGTGAAGGGGGAGACTTTTCCTGCAGGATAATTCAGGGCAGCAGTAAAAGGCAGCCTGCAAAACCATGGAGTGTTGCCTTCCAACTGGTTTATTTTCAGCTTGGCCCTCGCCTCTCCGCGTCCCTTTCCACCAACATCACTTGCTCTGTTGTTGAGGCGCTCTTTAAAATGTGGTGCTTAAAAAGTTTCCCCACTAAAGATGCCAGCCGCCAGGAGGTGATGCAAAATACCTAAAAACTGCAGAAGCATCCTGCAGGATCAGGTCGAAGGTCCAGCTGATACCACACCTTGTTTTCCACATCGAATGCACATGAAGGCAATAGCCCTCTTTAACTCCCCACAGGATAGTCTGTTTCTAAACCTGGAGAGGCTGATTTAGCTCTCGTTGTTAGTCACACCTGCTAGGTCTACCAGCCACTCAAGAAGAGGGCACACAGGAAATCCAGCCTTCTTCATCTCCTCTCTGCACCCATCACAACCAAGGCACACACACACATTTGTCCATGTGCAAATTTCCTTCAGAACATGCACTGACTTAATCGAGTCAGTGTTTGGGGGGAGTTGTGGGGGGCAGGAGAATTCATTAGCAGGCTCACAAATTTAAGATGCACGTAACAAAGACGGGAAGAGGAAGCAGCAGCATACGGCATGTTTCAGGTGCTCTTATTTCCAGTGTTTGTGCTCTTAGAAAGTTACGTGTACACATGGACACTTTCAAGAATCTGTGAGTAGACACAGTGGTGGGAGGAAGGGAGGCAACTTTCCTCTCCCAGCTTTTCTCTCTCTGCATTTCTACTTGTTTTTTCCCCTCAATCTGCCTATCTAGGTTGCTAGCTTAGGGACCCAGGAACGCCGTGGAACAACTGGAAGCTGCGTTATATTGAGGCACACCATTGCTTTCTGCCCTGACCAGTTGTGGCTCTCCAGGGTTTCTGACAGTGGCCTCTCCCACTCCTATCTGGAGATGCTGGGGATTGAACTGGAGACTTGCATGTAAAACATGTGCTCTACCTGTGAACCCCTCCCCAAATAAATCTATACTGGCATTGGTGGATACTATGAGGAAGCTTCCATCACTGCAGTCCATTTGACCCAGAAACTTACCAGTTGGCAGCACTTAAGTGCATATGCTTGAGCACCGGGTGTGGGTGTGCGTTTGGGTGTGTGCGGCCTGCACCTTCCAGCCCAAGACATTCCGGTTAATTGGATAAAGGTATAAATAGCAGATCCTGTAAAATAAAACCCTTGGGGAATGGTTTGCAAGACCAGAGGGCTCTCTGTTTTCATTATTTTTTATTTATTTACGATACTTTTCCTCCTGGTGTTTTGATGCAAGCAGGTGCACAAAGTGGCTCTACAAAAACAAAAATTCAATGACATCCGCCAACACAGCAACAAGTAGCAGCAACAGTCAGATTAAAGCAATAAAAGCAGACTAACAAAAAAATATTTTTTAATAACCCAGAAGCCACCAGCAGTTGCTACTAAATCCCAAGCCCCTTCTGAAATGAAGCTGCCATTACCCAGTAGGCCTCCATAAGACAAAATGGGCCCACCTGGAACATCAGCCCCACCGCTGAAAATGCTCTGTCTTGTGCCCATCCTATGGGGGCAACTCTATTTGACAAGAGGACAGCCCTCTGTTTCAAAGTGGCATTTATCCTAAGGCCATTCAGTCTGCATCTGGTTTAAAGATAAGGAACCCTAAAAAAAGAAGAAGAAGAGGAGAGCAGGTGAACTTGCTCATCACCAGATAGTAGCACCTGATCAGCAGGCTGAGCTGGCACCTGGTGTCTTCCTCACTCTGGTGAGATGCATTGCATTTCTATTTAAATTGTAGCAATTGATTTTAAGCTTACATCCATACATATGAATTCCAGTATGCAAATTGGTGTCCTCTTTCTGTGATGCAGATCTTCATTTTTTGACAGTGCGTAACTGGCCGCCCTCCTCTTGTGGCGGACAACTAAATAGCAGGGCTTCAATTGATGACCTCTGTGAGTGGGGTAGGTGGTCAATACAAGGGAGTGGGGCATTGCTTCTGCAAACTAGCTCACAAATGTTGACCTCCCTCCTTCCTCATCTTGGGGACACTGCCTTCCTATAAGTGTCAGCTGGGAAGGCATATTTTCATTCTGCATACTAAGATCCACCTCTCTCCCATTGCTTATGTAACCCAAACAGCACTCCAGCACACAAAGGGAAAGTCATGGTATGCTCAGGTGAGTGCAGATTGAAAGATCAAATATCCCCAGAACAACTCAGTGAGTATTGAGTATCTCCAGTGTCCATTGAGTATTCACAGATGAGGGAGAGAAAGAATGGAATGGAGTATCGTAGAGATGGGCACGTCTGATTAGCTGGAATGCTGAACAGGGAGAACTCACATGGCCACATTTTGTGAGATGTGCTCTGTGTATCTTCAGTTGAGTTTGCTTAGTGCTTTCAACTGATACTGCCAAACATGAGGAATCATTTTGGCTGTGTATAGAAATGAAACCTCTGTGAGTGTCGTCCCGTCCCCCAGTGTAGTTAGCAGGCAATGGTAACCAATGTAGAATGCAGCTGTTTGGAGGTGGCCTAAACAAACAAGATGAGGTGGGCCAAAACAAACAAGATGAATTTTAACAGGGAGAAATGTAAAGTATTGCACTTGGGCAAAAAAAATGAGAGGCACAAATACAAGATGGGTGACACCTGGCTTGAGAGCACTACATGTGAAAAGGATCTAGGAGTCTTGGTTGACCACAAACTTGACATGAGCCAACAGTGTGACGCGGCAGCTAAAAAAGCCAATGCAATTCTGGGCTGCATCAATAGGAGTATAGCATCTAGATCAAGGGAAGTAATAGTGCCACTGTATTCTGCTCTGGTCAGACCTCACCTGGAGTACTGTGTCCAGTTCTGGGCACCACAGTTCAAGAAGGACACTGACAAACTGGAACGTGTCCAGAGGAGGGCAACCAAAATGGTCAAAGGCCTGGAAACGATGCCTTATGAGGAACGGCTAAGGGAGCTGGGCATGTTTAGCCTGGAGAAGAGGAGGCTAAGGGGTGATATGATAGCCATGTTCAAATATATAAAAGGCTGTCACATAGAGGAGGGAGAAAGGTTGTTTTCTGCTGCTCCAGAGAAGCGGACACGGAGCAATGGATCCAAACTACAAGAAAGAAGATTCCACCTAAACATTAGGAAGAACTTCCTGACAGTAAGAGCTGTTTGACAGTGGAATTTGCTGCCAAGGAGTGTGGTGGAGTCTCCTTCTTTGGAGGTCTTTAAGCAGAGGCTTGACAACCATATGTCAGGAGTGCTCTGATGGTGTTTCCTGCTTGGCAGGGGGTTGGACTCGATGGCCCTTGTGGTCTCTTCCAACTCTATGATTCTATGATTCTATGATTCTATTAGGAGTAACACAGTCCACTTCCCACGAGAGTTTTATCTTTGTTAATCTTCACATTATAGCCTAATCCCCTCCCTTGTTTTTAACAAAAGCAGTATGGTTAAATAACATGAGCTGTATGAAATGATAATGGGGCAATAAATATGAGAAAAGCACTAGAACACCAGGCACAATGCTCATAACGTTTGGCTGCAACCGTCGTTTATCCAACTGAAGTCAGTATGTTGAAAGTGCCTAGTGGGAGAGCAGGATATCAGCTGCCCGTTGCAATCCTAAACATACATGTCCCACTGGGATTTACTCACAAGTAAACATGCTTAGGATTGCACTGCACTTCTCCAAGACTCACTTGGTGATACTCCAGGAGAGTTTAAGGCAGCCACAGAGATAAAACTGGGTTCATTTCCACAAGTGCTGAAACTTGTATTTATTATTATTATTATTATTATTATTATTATTATTATTATTATTTTCAAAAGCTCTGTTAAACAAACAGCAAACAAGAAAAGCAACAGTGCATTAAGCTGTAAATAAAATTAGTCAGATCCTTTGGGACAGGCAAAAAAAAAAAGCTGCTTGAAACTTGGATTCTTGAGAAACTCCACTGTCAAATTTTAAAAGCCATTAATAGACTAAGTTTCTAGTGCCCAGCTCTAGAGAGATGTTTCAAAATGTGTGTCAGGAAGCCAAGGGGACCTGTGCCAGAGAAATGAGTTGCATCAGGCAAGGTAGATGTAGATGTGTTTTGTGAGGGGAGCTGATCTTTCAGTGACTGCCACTTCTTACTTCCTGCACCACTGCCTGCCCTATCTCTGTTTTCTCATCTATTTCTTTAACAAGGAAAAAATGGATTCCTCAACAAACCCAGTTATTGCAAGTTATGCTGGATAATGCAAAAGCAAGTAATTCTGCATAATTTTCATTACAATATATGAATTTCATTGTGGCAGAATGTTTGGTTACAGGATGTAACAGGCTTGCTTCTATTACATTTCCTGATGCTCCCTGGTGTAGGAATGAGACTCTCTGCATTTGTTAGCAGATATAGAATAGTATGCATTTTTTGTATTTTTTAAAAGAATGATTACTTACTGCTCTGGGTTGGTTCCCGGTACGGCAAAGGAAAACGTAGCTCTATAAACCATGATTCTATGTAGTTTTGCTATGAGTTGTTGATTGATTAAAGCTGGGGAGGGGGAATGCACGTCAGAAGAAAATTACTAAAAAGCATACTTCCTTTGTTATGTGTTGCAGCCCATATCCTTTTGGAAGAGACATTCTCAAATTTTCACCCAGGAGGGAATGTCTCTTCTAAGACAGCATTTGCAATCTTCAATTTAAGTACTTCCATAAAAAAATAATTTTTAAAAAATTAAATATCTACTGCTCTATTAATTAGTGTACCTTTTTAGTCTGTCAAAATGTTTCTGATTATCTGATCATATCCATTAATACATTACATGCTGCAGCCCTGTCCGTCCCCCGTCCCCCAATATATATCAACTGCTAAACTATTCCTTCTCAGATAAATGTGTTTGGGCTGCCTCTAAACAATGCTCAAGGGCAAATGCTCACCAAACTGCCTCCATACAATGCTCAAGAGTTCCAAAACCTAAGAGCAAACATGTGTGTCCACTATTCAGATCTGAAGCAGGAAGGATGCTGCTTTAGCTGGGTTATGGAGGAGGCGGTAGTCTTTACCAGATGAGCTTTACAAGGCACAACTAGCACCTCAAATTTCACCCAGAATGGGGGGGGGGGCTGACCTTGGAGGAGTGTTCGACAGTGGAATTTGCTGCCAAGGAGTGTGGTGGAGTCTCCTTCTTTGGAGGTCTTTAAGCAGAGGCTTGACAACCATATGTCAGGAGTGCTCTGATGGTGTTTCCTGCTTGGCAGGGGGTTGGACTCGATGGCCCTTGTGGTCTCTTCCAACTCTATGATTCTATGATTCTATGAGAGCCATAGATACAGAGTCATGGGCATTTTGTAACACAGAGAAAATACGTTTTACCAGACCTGTCTGCTGAGAGTTGAGCATCCTGAGGATGCTTCTGTTGAAAGGTGGGATATAAATCGAAAAAATAACTATATAGAGTTCTTTTTTGCAACTCCGGCTTAAAAGGTAGGTTTCCTTTTGTTTCAACTCAATTGTTTTATTGCAGAAGCTAATTATTTAGCTTATTGTTTTAATAGTACTAATCCAAGCTTCATCGTCACTTTTAATGGTCCGTGTCAGCTGGCTTGCTTCTTTTTACAGTGGCACCTCGGTTTAAGAACAGCCCTGTTTACAAACTATTCCGTATAAGAACTCTGCAAAACTGGAAGTAGTGTTCCCGTTAGCAAACTTTACCTCGGTCTACAAATGGAAGCTGAACGGTGGAAGGGCACCGGCGGCAGGAGGCCTCATTAGGGAAAGCACGCCTCAGTTTAAGAATGGCTTCAGTTTAAGAACATACCTCCAGAACGAATTAAGTTCGTAAACCGAGGTACCACTGTATATTGATCTGAGTGACTTGAAATAGACATGGCTAGGAGATGTAACTGATGACCCCATGGCATACAAGCAGTGGGCAGGTGCAAAAGTAATACAGCTCAGGTGTTAATGGATACACCTCTGCTGATCACTCCAGGATAATTTGCTTTGAAGAAAACAACTTCAGCTGACTAGGGCTTAGTATTCTCAGTTTAAAATAATAAACAGAAAGTGTGTTTTGCAAAAGTTTAGCTTCTGGTTTCCAGAGAGGACGTTGCTAGCCTTGAATTGGTCAGGCCAGCCGCTGACACAGGGCATCCTTGAGCAGCTACCCTGGTGCCTGCCAGCCCTTGGGCCCAGGGCTAAAATTCTGGGCCTTGGCAGAGAAAATATTGAGGGTCACCATGTTTTTGTGGCATCTGCCATTTTGTCCCCTCCACAAACATTGTCCTAGAGCATCGTGATAGAAACAAAAATAGCTTATGTCCAAAGGAATCTTTGTCATGCATTATGTTTCTTCTATAAGGGAAAAGTCTGGTGCTCTCTCATACCAGGAGACGCACACAGAGATGACAATGAGGGGGTACCACCCACCCAAAAGGAGTGCTCTTTGCTAAGGTCCTGCTCAGACCTGGAGAAGAGCCTGGTGTGTTTGGTATAAACCAGACCTACTTAACTGAAGTACTTGTAAAAGTTGTCTTGGCTTTTCTCCAAGTAGTGCAGGACAGCACAAATGGTTCCCACGATTTCCCACTCCCTCTTTAAATTCTCATGAAGACATTGTGAGATTGTTTAGACAGGGAGAGGGAGAGATTCATGTCTGAGTACAGATTTTAGCCCAGTCAATATCTGACCACTTTGCCCACTGCACCCCAACAAAGATGTGTATGTTTTTCTGCCATAAGTTAGCCTGCACATATTCACAGACGACAGGCCTCTCTTGGGTAGCTGAGTGGACCTGCTGTCACCTGAGACATTTACTAGGCCACCCAACACCTATTGCTACCTGCAGGAACCAACGTTGTGGGGCCAGCTGCTGGGTGGTTGCTGATTATTTATTTAAGTACTTCTAAAGCACCTAAAATGTTCTAAGCACTGGAATGAGGAGGGAAGAGGAAAGCAAGCATTGGGACAGCTGCTTCATTAGCTGACAAAAGGAGCCATGTTGGTCTCCCTCTTGCCATCTGTTGTGAAGCAATCACCTCTGTTTGGGGAAGGGGTGAAGGTCAGTGGTAGAGCATCTGCTTTGTATGCAAAAGGTCGCATGTTCAATCCCTGTCATCTCCAGGAAGGGCTGGGATAGACCGCTGCCTGAAACCCTGGAGAACTGATGCCTATCAGTGTAGTCAGTACTGAGCTAGCTGGACCAGTGGTCTGGCTGAGTATAAAGCAGGTTCCTGTACTCTTATATTCCATAGTATTCTTCCTGAGAGGCAGGGGGTGTAGCCTCCCAGCACCCCTGGTTCTCCTGACAGTGTGCCTCTCTTTAGCTTCTGCAGCTCCTTCGATTCGATGGGCCATTGTGGCTTCCTCCTTCCCACTCCCTTATTTTCCCTCCCAACTGGCTCTCTTCCCACCCAGCAGAGTAAGCTCACCTTGTTCACATTACCTTTGCATGGCATGTCCATTGGTGGAGCTTGGAGGTGTTTCTTTTCTGACATACCAAAGGTTGTGGCAGAGCAGTTTGCACGAAACCAGTATTTTGACAGTTTGCTGGCAGAATGGAAGCTTTGTTGCTCTGTGAAATGTTGCAAGCTGAATAAATAAGATATGCCGTGAGGTTTTGCAGCAGGGCGGTGGGTTAGGGTGGGGTGGGAAGAGAGAGAGGGAGGGAGAGAGAGAGAGAGAAAGAGAGAAAGGGTGGGTGGTTTTGTTTAAAATACTCCCATTTACAGTCAGTTAACCTTTACGTTACCTAAATGAAAATTGTACAAACCTGAAATTTCCTCTGATCGGGTTGCCTAGGAACAGACGGTTGGTTACCATAAGACAATGGATGCACTGTTACTGATAGGGCTATTAGAAATAGAGCCAGTTAGCAGCATTATCCTACATTGCCAGTTCTGTCTCGTGTAATTACCTGTTTTGCACCTCCAAAGTACCGCCCACCTTTCCTTCCTCGCTCCGATGGCAGACTTCGTGTGCAAACAGTGCCGAAAGAAAAAACGATCTCTGCGGGATAAGAGATCCTTTGAGATATTTGGCAAATTTGGATGTTTTTGCCCAGTGGTGAGTTCAGGTGCTGTGTTATGAAGACTACGTGGCCAAGATGGCGCTACTGAGAAACCAGAGGGAGTTATCAGGCTGCCTGCAGGAACCCTAAGACTTGCAGAAGTAGAACAATATTTAGGGAAGTATGCTAAGGGGCAATCCCCCCTCCCCAAAAACAGTCCAATGAGGACGGAACAGGCCCACTAGCCACAGAATGCTGATTGTATGTGGCGGGGGGGGGGGCAGGCAGAGGGCCTTCTTGGTAGTGGCACGCACCCTGTGGAATGCCCTCTGACGTTTAGAAAACATCTGAAAGCAGCCCTGTTTAGGGAAGTTTTAAATGTTTGATCTTTTATTGTGTCTTTTGTATTCTGTTGGGAGCTGCCCAGAGTGGCTGGGGAAACCCAAATTATTATTATTATTATTATTATTATTATTATTATTATTATTATTAATCATCCCACCCCCGCTGGCCAACTCTGACAGGAGCAGGGTTATTTTCTGTCAATCATCTGGTGTCATGATGACATCAGATGACTGATAAGTGAGCTGTGGGTTGGGGGGGGGGTGTTGCTTTGCAGGAATTGTGCTTATGAAACAGCACCAGCTTATGAGCAGAGGTTTCAATCCTGCTGGCTTTGGGGAACATCTTGGCGAAGCAGCACCCAGCAAGAACAGAAGCACCCTTGGTCATCAGCTGACGTCATCCACTGATGTCAGCTGATGGACAGGCAAGTGGTGGTGTCCACCCCTGCTGTGACCTCTTGTTGCAGGTCTCTCTTCAAAACCAAACCCAGGATGGGACTGTGCAAATGAGGTGGTGCAACCATGCAGGTTAAGACTGGTTTAGTGCTATCTGTTTCTTGAGATGTTGGGGGGGGGGCAGATTTTGTGCCAGCTCAAAGTTGTCCATGACAGCTGTGGCTTCTCTGCTTTCTCCAATATGATTCAATGACTGCATTTCACTTGAACCCCAGTAGCTTTCAGTTCATTTATTAGGAAGTGGATGGGGAAGGCAGGGGGTACGTATGCTGAGGATATTTATGATAAACTTTGCAGGGCTACAGAGAAGGAACTACATATTTTGGCAAGTTTATTACCAAGAGTCAAACTAGATAATATGTGAATTTCATGATTGCATTTCATATCTTCTTTTGTTCATTAAATATCAGCCATGCTGGAGAAGGCAATGGTCAGAATTGAGACGGGTGGGGGCATAGCTGTTTCCTTTCACTAGAGTTCTAACTAAAATCCCTTTTAAACAGCTTAATGCTGCAGTCCTGGTCCTGATCATCCCCCCTCCGCCATGCCTTCTGTTTAACAAATCAGAGACCTGAAATGCAATCACACTTGCCTAATTTGGTCCTAAGTGGTGGTCTAAGTGAAAAGTGAGGTGAAAATCAGACATACCTTTTCCACTCTGTCTCTTTCACATGTGGTGGCAAGCCTGAGATTGGATGCTCTAAATTTTCTAGTTTGCACCTAATTGCCAGAACACTTCCTTGCTCCTGGTCTGTTCCCTGGCTCACATCAAAGCACCTTTTCCCTCCAAGCATCCCACCTGGTTTCAGCAGCTAGAAATAGTTCTTAGTTTGACCTTGTGCCCTGCCATTTACTTTTGGCCATCGTTGGCCTTATGCACTCTTCAAAGGTTATTAATAGCCAGACCCTTGCAACGTGATGAAAATGGTATTAAGCTTCCAAAGGTACCAGGAATAACCCTTTATTGGTACATTGTACAGAATCCCAACCCCAGCACAAATAGGAATTTTCTTCCCGCACAAACCCAATCTGTTGGCAATATTTGCTTGTAGAAAGTTACCGCTGAATTGCTTTGCAATAAGGTTGTGTTGGCAACTAGCCTTTGATTTCTCCAGAACAATGAAGTGTTTTGAAAGGAAGAGCTAATCAATCAAAACAACAGTAGGAGAGACAGTAGGAAGTTACTGCTGTCAGGAATTTGTGTGTGGAGATAAGTTAACCTTGCTGGTGGTCCACTGTGTATTGTTTTGTATGTCTACACGAACGCTCATGCTTATAAGTGTTTAAGCAGCGGACTACTCAACCAGCAAATAACTCTAACCAATGTAGTCCTGGGTGGTAAAGTTACAGTACTTGTTTTTGGTGTCACAGGTATTATCAACAGGTGTCTGTTGCAGTCATTCTCTGTACGGCAATTGCATTAGAAATGATAAACGTAATAGCATTTGGAGTGAAAATAAGCCTGGTTCTTGTACAACAAAACAGCAATAGCTGCATGTTTATTTCACAAAGAAGTAACCACTTAGAAACACACTAAAAGTTAATACAGCCTAACTTACGGACTGCAGCTTTTAGCTGTGTGACCTATCCACACATTATCTCTGCCTTAGCTGGGTTTGTACTGCCTGCTTTCTGAAGTCACATTACACATATTTACTCTTTGAAAATCACTTTACACCGCTGGCCTATTTTTAAAGTTCACATTTTACAGAAGAGCAATGCTAAAAATAACCCCCCTTCCCCCACAACTTAACCAGATCAGTTCAGCATTTGACATTTTACATGAATTCATTTGCATCTCATTTGTACATGTTTCTGCTTAATAGGTGGAATGTAAGAAAGCACAACCTAAAGAAGTGATGTTTCCGCCAGGGACGAGAGGAAGGGCTCGTGGATTACCATATACCATGGATGCTTTTATGCTAGGGATGGGAATGTTGGGTAAGTGTGCAATAGATGAGCCATCGACAAGAATGTGTCTATGTTTTCTGTACGTGTTCCAAAGCTCAGAGCTGCCTAAACTGTTGTGTACAATAGATGAGCAGTCAGCAAGAGCCTGTTCCAAGATTCGGAGGTTCAAAAATTGCATGACTTGTGCAAGATACAGCGGTATGGACGATGGGGGCTCAATTATCCTTTCTGTGCTAAAAGGCGATCACATGCACACTCTGGAATACCCAAATTTGCATTTAAATGGATATTTTCAGTGGGCCCTTCCACACACATTCACAAAAGCAGAATTATGCTTAAAACTGTTCTCTTCCTCCGCCTCTTCCCCCCACCCCACCCCCAAAGAATTGAGTCACACATTCTTAAAGGTATCTTTGACAGTTCAGCACAGATAATTAAAAATCTTCATGGCTTTAAATGGCACAGAAGATGGAGAAAGCCCAGCGAGAAACATAATAGCGTGGTTGTAGCAATAATTAGAAGTTCCAAGGAGAGAGGACGGTATTTGAGCCCAGACCATTGTGTCCAGAAAGTACTAATTAAATGGGATAAATGGTATTTAATGCTGAAATTCTATTTGCGTGGCAGGTCATCTTAGTTATAATTGGCTCTCATTTGTTTCTCCTTAGCTGTTCTTCCTATATTACCTGACAACTGCTTGATTGTAAATATATATTAAAAACTGGGGAGAGATAGGTCTACCCCAGCGGAGATGCTGATTATCCACCCCACTACCTCCCATCCCTTAAATGTTAAATTGATTCTCCTCACCTCTTTTTCCTTAATATCATTGAGGTAGTCCTTGGCCACTCTTCTGTCTGAGCCCTGAGTATTCTAGCTAATCTTGGGCTTTTCCTTCCACAACCTCTGGGAAAGTCCTGGGCCTTGAGCACCTTATTATAATAATACAGTGGTACCTCGAGTTACAAATGCTTCAGGTTACAAACTCCACTAACCTGGAAGAGTTACCTCGAGTTGAGAACTTTGCCCCAGGATGAGAACGGAAATTGTGTGCCTGCGGCGCAGCGGCAGCAAGAGCCCCCACAAGCACGCCTCTAGTTAAGAACAGTTTCAGGTTAAGAACGGACCTCCGGAACGAATTAAGTTCGTAACTAGAGGTACCACTGTAACTAGATTAATATGAAACAATTTGAATAAAAGTATATTAGCTTTGATATAAGCATTTCATTTTTTCTTTGTGTTTTTGTGAGAGTGGAGAAAGGAGAAACTGGGAAAAAAGAAGGGAAGACAAAATGGTGCAGTTCTCAGGTCCCTCTGTTCCCATATGTAAGCTCACAAACTGTCACAGGGACCGATCATGTGAAAGGCTTTGCAGTACAGGGTGTGCAACCTCCAGTGCCCTCCCGGCATTGTCGCATTCCAGCATCCCTGATCATTGTCTATGTTCTGCTGGAGATGATGAGAGCTGTAGTCTAGCAAGACTTGTAGAGCATAATATTGGTAACTATGTGCCCACCAAATGTTGCCGGACTACAACTCCCATCATCCCTGACAACTGGCCATCCTGACTAGGGCTGACAGGAGGTGGAGTCCATCATGTGGAGGCCCACAGGTTGCCCATCCCTGCTTCTGGAAATAAATAAACGTAAAGCCTGGCAGATGTATATAGCGAGAATGCAGCAACACTATAAATAATATCTCACACGTAAATACTAAAATAATATAAATGATTTAGTTTAGTTCTAAGTTCGCATGGTTCAGTGGTCAAAATCGCACCATTGTTTAGGGGAAATGTGATGTGATCAATTGATTTAAATTACCCCTTTTCTTGCTCATTTAAATCATTGATTACTATTATTTTATTGCTGATTTAAATCGCCTTAAACCAATCCACACTCCAAAAATCTGGAAAGGGTATTCAAAGCCAAGTTTACCACTGTTAATCAGAAGAAAGGTTTAACCCTGAGGCATATTTATGACTCAGTACTATTTGGGTTAGCTCTTGGATTATTTTAGACATTAAAATAGAGCTGCTTGTTGAAACTGCAGGCTGGCACCTCAGTTGAAAAGAAATGGCATGTATGGGTTTTGGCAGATCATCTCTTGCCGCACAGGTGCCTGTTAGTGCATGTAGAGTGCATGGATTCATTAAGAGATCCAAATTGGTTCTGTTCCACTGGTTTTTGCAGGGTGACTCCTAATGTGATCTTATTAGATTTTAAATCACCCTGACTTGCTCTGAATGAATGATTGATTCATGATGAAGGCCAGATGCTTAACTATCTGCTCCAGTTCTTCTCTGGCCCCCTCTATCCCCTTCCCAGCTCTTGGTTATTGAGGTGGCATCATTACGAAGCCGCCAAGTTGCAGCAGATAAGTCTGAGTCTGTCTTGTCCATTATGTGCATGTATCCCTAGTTGCCTCCAACAAGTCAGCTTCAAGGTCGACGGCTGTCAGCGGATTCTCAGCATGCAATCAAAATTTTCCATTCCTTACTCGTCAGTTGCACAGCAGTGAAATCCCACCCATGAACAGAAGAAGGGTGTAATTAACTCATCAAGCAAAATTAGCACAGGGAGACTGTGATGTGGCCTGATATTTAGCCAAAGACCTTTAGTCGCACAATTGCATTGCTGATTCTCGGAGAATGAAACCAAGTATTTTTATTTTATTTTTTATACCCTTGAAAGCATTGTCTCCAGGTTGGCAGCCGGCTTCCTCCAAAGCTGGTGAGGACTGGAGCCCATACAGCTTGGCCAACCTGAGCTTGGATTAAAAAGCAGAATCAGTTCCCAGGATTGCTCTTCAGGAACTAACATAGGTGACCCATTCTGACTGAATGCTTTTCTAGGCAGCTACTTTAGGAGTCATTCCAGAAGCTAGAGTGTAGATACAAAACATTTAGTCAGAAGGTGCCTGTAGAAGAGAACATTTATATCAAAAGAATGGCTCTGGTACTCAGCAGCTCTGCTGGTGACCCACATGAGCTGTGGAGAGTTTTCATACAGGATATAAAGTCAGGGCTGCCTGAAATTATGCTCATTTGGGAGCTTCCCCCAACTGGGTCTTGGTAGACTAGCCATGGAGACTTGTATCAGTGTTCAGTGCATAGGCGCCATGTCTAGGGGGCCCTGGGTGCCAGGGAACCCACAAAAAATCTGGGTGCTTAGCATCCACAACACGGGGCTCCGACGTAACTTCCAGTTACCGAAAAACGTGTTGGAGCCCTGATGCAGCCTCCCAGATGATGTTGGAGGCCCTGCCAGGCCTCTGAACAGGATGTAATCTCCGAGACCCCATGAGAAGAGCCGCTGCGCCGCTGACTCAATGTGATGTCATGATGTCACGACATCATGTTACATCACAGGTGCCATTGGGCACCCATAACCTGGGGCCCAAGTCAGCGCCCCTGCTTCAGTGTCAGCAACTTGGATGAAGAAAGGCAAAATAGCATGCCAGTTTGATTAGCCCCCCTCCCCCATGTCAGATGTGAAACTCATGGCTTGGTTGCAATCAAGCAATAGGTTAATTATCTGGGAGATTTGTCCCTGTGTCTGGTCTCTGTTGGCACTCTGATTGTTACAGGGACCATGTGATATCACACCGATGTGAGTTACATTTGACTCTTTGAAGTTACATAGTGGACCAAATTTGAGCTGGTGTCTGAAGGATCTGGGCTGAGGTTCAGAGAGGTCGCACTTAGATGCACATCGGTCCAGTTCTGATCTTACAGCCAACAGCTTTTCATAGTGGTCTGTTTTAGTACGAAGTGTATTTGGCATACAGTTTGCAGGGATGTTGAAACCAAGCATGGCAGCCAGTTTGCAGGTGTGGATGTACTTTTGTACTGCTTTCAGTTGTTTAATCAGATGGGGAAATGCATGAATGCCTACTTTACTTCCTACTCTCTAGAGTCCTAGCACATTGAAATTTGTTCAAGCAGCCTCTCCAATTCCATAGGGGACTGTAGTGGAACAAAATAAAAAGTTATGTTTGGTTAATCCTTCATGAAGATAAGGCCTTAACTTGAGACAGGTCTTATTTTTAAAAAAGTAATGGACCCACATCCCAGTCTCAAGGTGTCCTTTGAGCGTGTGATTTTTTTATATGCCACGCCTTACCAAGACAAAAACTTAGGGTTCCTTTCTTTTGTTACCCTCCCCGCGCCCGGCAGTGGCAGGCATCTTAGCTGTGACCATCTGTTAAATACAATACCTAAAGCTCCTAACTCACCACCTCCTTTCCCTCCCAGGCTACAAAAAAGCTCAGCCAGTAAAATTTATATCTCTGGACCACTGAAATACTACCTGATGTGAACGTCTTAATTCCAGGAAGTCTCTGACTGACTTTTTAATATTGCTGCGGGAGCCAGACCACAGCTCCGCAATAGTGCACACGTTCAATCTAGCTGGGCTGCATTCATGCATAAAAGAGGCTTGTGTCCTTCAAAGAAAGTCATTCTTGTAGAGGAGATACTCCTTAAGAGAGAAAGCAAAGGCAAGGGTGGCATTGGCACGAGTACACCAAAGGCTCGATGCCTTGAAGTCCCATTAGAAACCATCTCAGACACCCAAATCTTAGCTTTTAGTGTTACTTCCAGGTGACATTTTTTGCAGAACTGGAAATTGGGACAGTGGCTTGAGCTAAGACAAAGGAAGGAAAAGGCTGAGTAGAAGAGAAATCTCTCTCTCCCCCTCCTCCCTTTTCTTGGTCTTACTTCAGGAGTATAGTTTAGGTGATTAAGATGGCAGGGAGGATGGGGTGCCTCAGGCACTTGAAGCATACTCTTGAGGTTCATTTAAAACACGCAAAGGGTACATCTAAAAATCTGAACATTGCAAACCCAGTTTCGCTTCAGCACCTGAGATTTAATTTTTGGGAAATGTCACAAGGAAGCAGTTTTCTTTCCGAGTAGATGGGTGGAAGATATGAGGTTCTACTAGCTTGGGAACTCAGAACTGCAAATAAATCACCATTTCACTGTAACCCCAGGGCCAGTTCAGCTGGCCATTTTTCCCAGGACAAAGGCTCCTCCTCAGCTGTTGCCTCCTTGTGGCATTGCACATTGAGCATTTTCTTTAGAGAGGGTCCAGTAGACAACCCCTCCCATGGCCCCTTAGATTCTGCAAGATTTAGCAGAAACAGTGCAACATAGGAAAGTGCCTTAATCAAGATGTGGCCTTGTGAATAGTGTATTAGGTACCATGATTCAAGAAAAAAATGCTTTTACTAAGCAATTAAGGCTATGTCTTGTGCACATATACTAGGGATTAATTCCCATCGAAATTAGTGGGACTTTCCACCAAGTAAACATGCATAGGCTCTGGCTGCTAGTTTTCCCACTCCGGGAAAAAAGCTTGCAGCAAATTGAAAGGTAAACTAACTCAGCTGTTAAGTTTGAAAGGGTCTGGACATGTCAGGCTTCCGATCCTTGATTTCAAAATCGATACAAGCAAATTATTCTTTCCTTGACAAAACAGAGCTGGTACTCTCGGCAGTGGAGCTGCATTCTTATCTGAATGAGAAGGCGGATAGAGGGGAAGAGTTGATTTTCCAGGAGCCAAATGTTGAACACTCACGTTCACACTGGGGAACTCTGGCAGCCGTCCACTTAGCAAAGCATTATCATGCATCCTGCTGCCTCGGAGGGTTGCCCCACAGGGGTGGCATTTGAGATCCAGGAAGTCTTTCCAGATCTGCTTATTCTCCCTTTGCCCCAGCTGAGCAGGAGGCAGGGTGTCTGAGAGAGGGGCAGCAGAGTTGGGGTAGTTTTTGAGCCCTGCCACCTCTTTCTTGCCTGGTGTGCAGCAAGGACCAGACTCCTCTTCTCTATTTGAGCTGGCTGGAATTATTACTGGGGCCACACATGGGCACACAATCACACAGCAAAAGGTCAGTGAGAATCAGGCAATGTGCAGACACAGCCAGTAGCACCTGTACAGGCTTTCTGACTGCATCTGTGCAGTACTGATGCACACAACCCTTTTACAACCAGGCTTCTCATTATGGTTGGGCAATGGTGACCGTCATGTTGCAAAGCTTATAAAGATCCTCCTGTCTGTGACGGAGAGTTCCTCTCGTCTGGAAACGGATTCCTTATGCTTTGCACTCTCACATCAAGTCCAGCATTTTGGGGACATTTGCATCATGTTTAATGCTACGCAGTCCCCGATTTAGCGGCACTTCCCAGAATTTTCCCACTTTCTTCTCAGGACCACTTTTCAGCTCCTCTCTCAGACATTGTGTTGAGCTTTTGAGTGTGCCAGTGTGCCTCCCAGCAGGCTTACCTGCTGGCAGCAATGGGCTGGAAGCTTCCGTTTTAATTTCCCACTATGCTGTATGTTGGGCTGGTTGTAGTGGGCAGTTTGAGAAGCTTCTTGCTGCCATTAACTTGGTGCTCGAGTCACTTTAGAATGTAGCACTACAAATGGCAGAAGTCTCCTATAAAAAGGGACAGTAAACTTGTATTGAATCCTAAGACTTGGCATTTCAGGGGTGTCAGTGGTCCCCAAGTTCTAGGGAACAGTGCCAGTGTTGGCTGCATGCCCACACTAGCCTGAAAATCTGCAGTGTTTCCTATCAGGCATCTGAAGAGCAGGATTGCCCCAGTGTTTCTGTCTCTGGCCAAAGGAGAAAGAGTGGAGAAAGAAGTTGTGTTGTGAAAAGCATGTTTGATTGTTGATTTAGGTCTCTACTTTCATGGATAGGAAGTTCTCTCTTCAAGGGAGGTAATCGAGGCAAAGCCTTGATTTTTCAGTTTAGTGACAAGAGATAATTACTGCAAGATTGATCATTCGCCAGAAGTACTGAAGCAAATAAATTGCTCAGTACCCATTGCAAGGCAAGAATGGCGCCTAAATGGGAAATGGCGGATCGGCCTGCCTGCCCATAATTTGGCTTGATGAAGCATCCACATGGGCATGGTGTTAATGTGCTATTGATATTCAGCCAGCCAATTTCCCCCCGTGCGGATCAGGCTCTGACTCGTTAGAGCAGAGCTGGGCACTGCAGCGGCAAATGAAGAGGAAAATTGAAGTAATGTTGTATTATAAATTTATGATTTCATCTGCCTGACCTCGAGAAATGTTCTGTGATGGGATATATGGATGAGAACCACTATCCAGTCAGCTGTATATTTTGTCTTTGTTGTTGGAAGTGATGCAGTTTCAAGGAAGTATGAAGCAAGGGGCTGATGGGAGGGAGGGGGGAGTGACACAGGTGTGCTTGTGGTTATTCGGTGATCCTGGTTGATTGGTTTTGAGCCTCTCTTTCTCTTTTGCTTTTAAATTGAAGGAAGTCTTGTAGTCCGTGTGTTCTGGCGCAAGATTTTTCTTACTCTGATCATCTTGCCACCTAAGGCTCATAACAGATAAAGTATACCTGTTCCCCTTTTCATGTAGGAACTGAAGTTGGGGAGCCGATTCATAAAACACATGGCTGTGTCCTGCACTCTAAGAAAATGCAATGTGTGAGGACCAATCTAGGCATTTGGTTTTGTAATGTCCCTCCCATTTTATGTAGTTATTTATTTCATTAAATTTATGTGCTGCTCAACTGTAAAAACAAACCTCAGAGCAGTTTACAACGAGGTAAAGCAGTAAAATCAAGAAAAATATACCACAATAGGTTAAAATATACAAAATATACAAAAAGTTAAAATACTGAAACATCAACTTTCTAAGCATCTGGATAAAGGTAAAGGGGCCCCTGACCATTAGGTCCAGTCATGGCCGACTCTGGGGTTGAGGCGCTCATCTCGCTTTATCGGCCAAGGGAGCCGGCGTACAGCTTCCGGGTCATGTGGCCAGCATGACTAAGCCACTTCTGGCGAACCAGAGCAGCCGTTTACCGTAAACGCCCTTTACCTTCCCGCCAGAGCGGTACCTATTTATCTACTTGCACTTTGACGTGCTTTCAAACTGCTAGGTTGGCAGGAGCAGGGACTGAGCAACGGGAGCTCACCCCGTCACAGGGATTCGAACCACCGACCTACTGATCGGCAAGTCCTAGGCTTTGTGGTTTAACCCACAGCGCTACCCGCATCTGGGTAAGCTTGTCTAGCCGCCCAGAGTGGCTGGGAAACTCAGCCAGATGGGCAAGGTATAAATAATAAATTATTATTATTATTATTATTATTATTATTATTATTATTATCTAAACAAGAATGTTTTTCATAAGCACTGAAAATAATACAGTAAAGGCACCTGCTTGATATCAATAGGCAGCGAGTTCATTTTAAGCAAGAAAAAGCACTTTTAGAGAATTGATCAGAACCAGAGAATGTTGGTCCTCACCTATTGTTTCTAGATTCTCCCCAACACCACCTGTGGCTTTTTCTCTTTGCAGAGTCAATGAAAAACATGTGTTTCCCCACAGGAGGAAAAGGCACTTGGGGAATAGCAATTTGGACCAGGAAAGGGGTTAACACTTACCGTCTTGCCATTCCTTCAATTCAGGTTGCCCCTCCAGAAGTTTTGTACTTGTAACATTACAGTACAGTCGTACCTTGGAAGTCGAATGGCATCTGTTCCGGAAGTCTCTTAAACTTCCAAAACGTTTGGAAACCAAAGCATGGCTTCCGATTGGCTGCAGGAAGCTCTTGCAGCCAATTGGAAGCCGCGGAAGCCCCGTCAGATATTTGGCTTCCAAAAATAGTTCACAAACCGGAACAGTCACTTCCGGGTTGGCGGTGTTCAGGAGCAAAAATGTTCAAGAATTAAGCTGTTCGAAAACCAAGGTACGACTGTATCTCCATGTAGGTTGGCCTTGAGGGTGATTCTTAATATTGTTTCCTCATGTTGTTGTGTTGTCCCCCTTTCCTTTGTATTTGTGCACATCACATATTCCTAACTGGCTCAGCATTTGTTGAAAAACCTGTAAAAGTGGATTGGAGGACTCAGGAGTCGTGCTGAGCCATGACCTGCACATATTACTAACCCTTTGTAAGGCCAGTTTGACATCTGTATGCTGGAAAAGTCAATCTGCAAACATACTCAGAAATGATGAGGAAAATGTACCTTAAAAATGTCTCTTCATGCCAACCTTCACACAACATCCAGCTCTGGAGAGTTGAATGGAAGAGGAGCAATACCTTATTCTCCAATATTTCACTTCTGAAAATATGCCCAAACCATCTTCTCACCATCGTATTACAGCACTACTCTGACTGCTCTTGTTTGCTTTACAATTATTTGCCTGCACTGTTTTAAAAGCTCAAAGGCTATTTGTTAGTGAAAGGTTTGTCAATGGTAGAGCATCTGCTTTGCATGCAGAAGGTCTCAGGTTCAATCCTCAGCATCTCCAGGTGTGGCCGGGGGAGAACCCTGCCTCATACCCTGGAAAGTTGCTGCCAGTCAGTGTAGACAATACTGAGCTAGATGGACCAGTCTGACTTCAGTATAAGGCAGCTTCCCATGTTTTGTGGGGGTTAGAATATAATTATCCTACAGTTATTTATCAAGGCATGCACAATGACAGGTCGTGTCCTCTATAGCACCTTAATGTTCATGTGCCTGCATCTACACGCATGTGCTTTAGAGACAAGATGTAGCTTCATAACTCTGAGAACTTGGGGTGGAAGCTGAACCCTAGAAAATAACAACTCTAAGAACACACATTAATTACATTTGACACAGTATTCCCGAAAGGCAAAAAAGGGACATTTGCCAGAGACAGGTCGAAACAAACAAAACCAGAAAATAAGCCAGGTAAACAATAACAGTTGGAGCAAATGCTGTAGATATGGATTCCATATTTGCACAATATATTTTCATAGGGATCACCCACAGGAGCAGTTTGGTGCTTGGAAAATTAAATATGTGAATCTGCCCATGAACTGTGCTTGGGACAGTGCTTGTATGTCCCACCCCTTTACTTGTTGTTGTTGTTTAGTCGTTTAGTCGTGTCCGACTCTTCGTGACCCCATGGACCAGAGCACACCAGGCACTCCTGTCTTCCACTGGCTCCTGCAGTTTGGTCAAACCCATGTAGTAGCTTCAAGAACACTGTCCAACCATATTGTCCTCTGTCGTCCCCTTCTCCTTGTGCCCTCCATCTTTCCCAACATCAGGGTCTTTTCCAGGGAGTCTTCTTCTCTCATGAGGTGGCCAAAGTATTGGAGCCTCAGCTTCAGGATCTGTCCTTCCATTGAGCACTCAGGGCTGATTTCCTTAAAAATGATAGGTTTGATCTTCTTGCAGTCCATGGGACTCTCAAGAGTCTCCTCCAGCACCATAAATCAAAAGCATCAATTCAGCCTTCTTTATGGTCCAGCTTTCACTTCCATACATCACTACTGGGAAAACCATAGGGAGTGACTATATTGTTATGTGGTCCAATCGTTAATTTTTAGAACGGAGCGCCTCAAATTCAGTGTGACAAACTCATTACTCCATTGACCCTGAAGTGAGCCCTCATTAAGGAGTAAAATAGTATCTGGTTTCAAAACAGCACTTTACTATGAGTTTTTTTGTTCCTGGTGGATGCTGGTGCCTTGGTCAGAACTGCATTTTATCAATATTGTTATTCAAAGAGACGGTTTGCAAAACTTACCTCTGAACGATCCAGTAAATTTCTGGCAGGATTTGCATTGTGAAATGCATGTTAAGGAGACAAACAGGGTGTTCGCGTGCATTTAAAGCCAGAGTGCCTTGTTTGGCCATTGCTATTTTGCTTTGCGTGCACAGATCCATCCCGTCATAATTAGTAATCAAAATTCATCCAAGCGTTTAATGTTCCACCTCTAAATGATGATTAATAGCAAACAATATGGACGTCTAAATCTCATCTGAAATGGAGGGGACATGCTATGTTGGCAAAATAATTGAGCATGTTGCATTGCAGTGCAACAGCTCTGTAAAAATGAACACAATTGAAGGGATGAAACCTCAGCGAAAGAACAAAATTTACATTTGGTAACAGGGCACTCTACGAGCTTGATCTCAGTTAAAACCAATGGAAAGATTTGCCCAGATAAAACGCAGAAAGCACTTTTGCAATAAACCCCTGCTCTCAAGAACAGAGGTTGGCTACTTTCATCTTTAAAAAGTGTGTGTGTTATCCCAGGACAAAAGTTCTCACACTGTCTGCCGGAGCATGACAGAAATACTAGTGTGCTACAAGGAATTAAAGTTCTTGTCAGGCCAAAACACCCATCAAAGTGCTGCTGCTGCCCAATTCATTGTTCTGGCCTTGGTTCTTCCAATTTGCCTGTGCCAGGGGCAAGCCATTCTATACCAGGCATCAGGGTGGCCTCAGGGTGGCAGGCTCCTGTGGGCTCTACTGCCATTGCACACCCACCAGGCTCTCTGGTCAGAGTATCGGAAAGCTCTCTAGTAAGGCCAGCTCCCATCAGAAGCTAGTTTTGAGTGTGCAGTCATTTAATCACTATTTTTGATTAGTTGTTTAGTCGTGCCCGACTCTTCGTGACCCCAAGGACTAGAGCACGCCAGGCATCTGCCATCAGAGCAGAAAAGTGAGGTCCAGGACAGCTTCTAAAGAAAGATGGGTGGGTAGGAGGAAGAGGGGGATCTTAACCCTTCCCATGTCTGTCAGTTCTCCCCATCAAAAATCTGAGGCTCTTTCCCCTTACCAGGCTCCAAAATGTATTTTTCGCCCTATAGGACGCACTTTTCCCCCTCCAAAAATGAAGGGGAAATGTGTGTGTGTCCTATGGGGCGAATGCAGGCTTTTGCTGAAGGCTGGAGAGCGAAAGGGGTCGGAGCGAGAAGGGTCGGTGCAAAGTCGCGCAGCTCTCCCACCGCTTGCGAAGAGCTGCCTGCACCCAGCTTCGGGCTTCGCGTAGCTCTCGGCAAGCAGTGGGAGAGCTGTGCGAAGTCGCGCAGCTCTCCCACCGCTTTGCGGAGAGCTGCCTGTTCTGGGGGCTGGGGTTGGGGGAAGCTCGGGCTTCCCCCGCCCCAGCCCCGCGCCTGGGGGGGGAATAATTCCCCCCCTTATTTTCCCCCCAAAAAACTAGGTGCGTCCTATGGGCCGGTGTGCCCTATGGGACGAAAAATACGGTAACTACTCAAGAGAGGGGAACCATGATACGTATACAGTGGTACCTCGGGTTACATACGCTTCAGGTTACAGATGCTTCAGGTTACAGACACCGCTAACCCAGAAATAGTAACTCAGGTTAAGAACTTTGCTTCAGGATGAGAACAGAAATCGGGCGGCAGAGGCACGGCGGCAGCGGGAGGCCCCATTAGCTAAAGTGGTGCTTCAGGTTAAGAACAGTTTCAGGTTAAGAACAGACCTCCAGAATGAATTAAGTACTTAACCCGAGGTACCACTGTGTAGGAACCTTGCAGATTCTCTCTGTTAAATGTCCCCAGGTCCTGATTATTAGCACCACGAGGGATATATGGGAGCCTTGTGTTTCTCTTGTAATGGTTTAATTTCACTCTTACAGAGAGTGTGTGTGCTACAGAGATACACTTTGCGATGTTGCAGGTGCAACTGCCTGTGTTCCATGAAGGCAACTTGTGGTCCCTTTGTTGAATTCCAGTTTCTGGTCAAATTAAAATCTCTTGGTCTTCCCAGCTCCTTGATCTTGCTGCCTCTGACTCTTGGCTGCGTTAACAGTTGTCCTTCACACTCTCGGGATGAAGCATTACTAGTACCTTAATCTCCAACTGTCAATAGTTCTGAAGCAAAGTACATTTGTTGTAAGCTCTCCAAATGTCAGAGCAAACCTGTGTTATGTGCTTAGCCTAAGCGTTTGGCATTTACTCTTCCCAGCTGAGAAAAGTAGGCACAGTCCTTGGACTTGAGCTACTCGAGTGCATTTTAATTATGAGTAGCAGGCCTCAGACATGGAGATAGGCGGGGGGGGGGGTGACCAAGAAAATGATGCCAGTCTCCCAGTGTTTCATTTTTGAGGGCTGTGGTTCGGTGTAGAGGAAACATTTGCTGCAGGCAAAGTGGCAAAGCACCAGCCTCCCTTTGCCACCTGCAAGATGGGCAATATAATATAGAACAGGCCTACTTTACAGATTGTTGTAAGGATTATTCCGATATTATGTGTGAAGCACTTTGAGTACGCTGACGTCATATATACCGTATTTTTCGCCCTATAGGACGCACTTTTCCCCCTCCAAAAATGAAGGGGAAATGTGTGTGCGTCCTATGGGGCGAATGCAGGCTTCAGGAAGCTCTCCGCAAGTCTTGGGAGCCCGCGGGAGTTCCCGTCGGGCTCCCTAGGCTTGCAGATAGCAGCCTGCATCTCGAAGCCTGGGATGCGCTGCACAGCGTGCCCCGGGCTTCGGTTCCCCGACCTGGTTTGGAGGCTGGCGGCGGGGAGAAGTGCGCTTCTCCCCGTCGCCAGCCCCACAAGCTCGGGGGACAGCGGGGAGGCGGAGCACCGCCATCCCGCTGTTCCCCGACCTGGTTTGGGCTTCAGGCAGATATCCGCAAGGCGTGGGAGCCCGGCGGGAAGTCGCGCCAGTCTCCCAAGGCTTGCGGAGAGCTGCCTGTTCTGGGGGCTGGGGTCGGGGGAAGCTCGGGCTTCCCCCGCCCCAGCCCCGCGCCTGGGGGGTGGTGGAAATATATATTTTTTCTTTATTCCCCCCCCCAAAAAAACTGGGTGTGTCCTATGGGCCGGAGCGCCCTATGGGGCGAAAAATATGGTAAATGCTGAGCATTAACTTGTTATTAATTCTGTACAGGAACAGTAATCTTGTAATGTTTTGTACGAAGTCAGTTTTCTCTCCTTCATTGGAAGTTTGTAAGCAGAAGTTGGGTGGCCATGAGTCATGTGTTCCTGCATTGCAGGGGGTTGGACTAGACGGTCCTTGGGGGTCCCTTCCAAATCTACAATTCTATGATTCTATTATTCTTCACCTGTCTTTGGTGTAATTTGACTGTATCCAGTGCTAGTCCTACTCCGAGTAGCCTCATTGAAAATAATGGGCATGACTAACTTGGGCCCATTAATTTCAGTTGTTATCCTCTGAGTAAAACTTGGTTATATATAACCTGTTGGTATTTGTGCAACTTAAGATCCAGCATTTAAATCATATTCTTCTCTCTCTCTCAAACACTTCTACATTCAAGGTTATCCGAATTTTGTCGCGACCTATGGCCGAGGATACCCTGGATTTGCCCCCAGTTACAGTTATCAGTTCCCAGGTACGTGAAATTTTAATATGTATAATTTAATCAAGCAAAAGAAAAGAAAATTCCAAACACATCCTATTAGGGAACTTACTCATGAGCAAAGCATGCATAGGATTGCACTGCAAGTCCATAAGTCAACTGAGACAACAACAACAACAAAGTCTCTAAATGGAGGACCTTTTGGTAGTGCTCAAGGTGTCATTTTCTTTCAGGTTTACTGAAATAAATGGGGGGGGGGGAGAACCTGATTTCATTTTGGGTTTTAATTGGTACTGGTTATTTGTAAACAGAATTCCTTTGAAACAGCACACAATTAGGTATTTTACTTCCCTTTTGTAAGGCACGTCTTTCTCCCCGCCTGCCCCCCAAAGTTGAGTTTGTTTGTAGTGCTATGCAGAAGAGTCTCTCTCTCTCTATCTCCCTCCCTCTCTCTCTTTCTCTCTCTCTTTTCACTCTGCACAGAGATGAGGCTTCACCTAATACCTTCCCTCTTGTTTGTTTCTCTTCCCCTCTTCTTCCATTTTGTGCAGCTGTCAGATCTGCTGCTTTTAGCAATCTCTGTTCCGTCCGTGTTTAATACCGCCAGTCGTCACTTTGAGAACTCCTGAGGTTTTGAAATGGTAGGCTGGCTGGCTTTTAAACATCCCCTCCTGCCGATAATGAGCAGCCCCTCGCATTTCATCTCTGCCACTATCAACAGGCAGTCACTGAAACCAAACGCCCTGGATTTTGTTTTTATGCCAGCAACGCTTCAAGCTTAAACTGGAGATTCCAGAAAGTGTATGGTGTCTGCTCCCCCTCCCCCCGGCATCTTATCCACCTCAGGATAAGTAGGGCTGGGGAGCCAATTTCTGACCGGTGAGCTTGCTGCTTGCTAATAGCAAAGGCCCACCTGGAGACCACAGCAAGGAAACTGTTGCACCGCATGTTAAATTCATTAATGCGGGTCGCAAAGTGTGAGGTTATGCCACCTTGCCCTGCATTCTGTAATTGCGTACAAGGGAAATGATGGGGAAACAGCCTTTCTAAGGTTAATTAAGAAAACCAAGTTTAAGACAGCTTCATTTTTTAAAAAAAATCAATAGAAACCAAAAGAAAACAAGGTCTTATGGTAGAAATATTTTAGACCTCGAGGAAGCAAGTACAGCCTTAAAAACTACCTAGGATAATCTATACTGCCAGGTTTATTTGGTTAACCATTCCTGAATTCTAAAGAATTGGGAAAGCTTCCCACCAATTTTTATTCTTATAAAACAAGGCCTCTTAAGAGTATTTTAGATTTTCCCCACTGACAGAGGCCTGTCACATTCACTGTTGCAACATTTTCCAAATGTTCTACCATTTCTGTCTTCATTTCCATGTCTTGCACAAACACTTTTAGGCCCTGGCAAGATTAAATTATGGAGACCCATGATCAGATCAGTTTCTCCGAACAGGACAAATAGCAGCCGGATATAGGATCATTTTCGGAGGGGGAAATGGCACTGAAGGAAAGGGGTAACCCCATCTCTCCCCCACGGTTGTTAAGGGTGGTTAAAACAAAAAGGGATTCCAAGCTGCAAAAGGACCCTCTCCAAAGGATCTCTCCAAAGGCAAAGCATTTGTTCTGCCACTGAGTTGAATTCTCTGAAGTGCCACAAACAGTAACCTTATTTTGCATATTTTCAGTACCGTACATTGCAATGCAGTTGTGAATGTAATGATAGTTATGGTACCAACTGCATGTTGCTGGGGATCCTCTTCTGCTCCCATTTGGAAGTTCCTATGTGATCTTGGACAAGTCAGTGAAGATTACTACTGTTTGACTCCTTGTTTTGTGAAAATTGAGGGTAGAGGAAACATTGGTCATAGGTGTGAGGTGGGACAGACTAGGTTAGAAACTGAGGTGTTAAGGTGCTTTCAGAAGCCCAAATGGTCAGCTTGTCCATTTTGTTCTGTTTCCATTAAAACAACAACTGTGATTTGTTGGTATGTTTTGCATTAGCCTTGACTGAGAACTATTACCTTTTCATTCTGACTGACCACAAGTTCAGTGTATCTTTAAAAGCTTGCATACTCTTACACCAGTGGATGCATAAAAGCTGTTTTTTAAAATCACTTAAGTGCAGATTCTTCAGCTTGCAATAAAGAAACCCAAATATTTCTGCTCTAGACTTGGTGGCTGTCAGCACCAGCTGCTGAATGTGACTCAGCGGAGCATTTACTGTGAAATTGAAGCTCTCACTGATGGTAGCTTGGCCTGCTAGCCTACCATGGACAGTTGGGAATCCATATTTTGTGGCAATTAACCTGGTTGATCCTTTGCTTGGTCTGTGCATGCAGCTTGACACTATTGTAGCCAAGATCAGTAAATATTTGGTTAAGCAATTGCCAGAAATACTACTACTAAAAAGGAGTGAGTGGGTTTGGTTTATGCTGGGCCAAGTCTGTCATCCTACTGAGCGTAAGTAAAAAAGGCAAAAATTGAGATCCCCGCCCCCGCCATTTCCCCTGGGAGATGTTGATGTCAGTAAGACTTTACCATAGCTGCTTCCATGTGTTGGATGCTGCCAGTTTAAATGACACAGCATCCAGGCATGGTCCTCAGACCTGGGACTAGGTGGGAGGCAGCAGGGCACTTGCACACCTTTCCTCCACTCAGAGCACTGACTTCTAGGTTTTGTTTATTCTTGCCGTTTCCTCTATCTTCTGCCAGCCACCAATAAATGGTATCATTATTGTTGTTTGTATGCCAGCAGCAATGCTGTGCCTGGCATTTTACAAAGACTGAGGTGACAGGTGCCTTCCCTCAAGGAGTTTACCATCTAAAATAGACACAAGAGAGTCAATAGAGGAAGGGAAAGGAACTGAAGACAGGGTAAGCAGGGGTACAATAAGTGTGTGTTTCTGTTATGCAGGCTTCGTTGCAACAGGCCTTTTAGCTAGGAATACTCAATGATCTAGCTTGGTTCACATTTTTCAGCAAACAGACAAGAATTACACTTCCTGGGTTGATACATCAAGTCAGAATACAGTTGTTTCCTTTGGTTTCTGCATTTCTTCAGACTTGACAATGCAGCTGTCAGCTTTAAAAAAGGACTACAGTGCATATTAAAATATAAATGCATTAAAAAATAAGGGGAATTGTTGTGCAGTTTAAGAAAAAAAACCACAAATTCATTCAGAAACAGGATGGAATGGACTTAAGCTTGAACCCATGTGAAAGGGATACAGAGCAGAAATAGGTTATTCATGCCTGCATGTAGCTAACAGGATGTATTATGTGTCTATCAGAGGATAACTGGTATCTGCTTCTAGTTTTACTTCTGGGGTCAGCCTTAAGATACGATCTAATTTAACCTGGGGGCAAATGCTGTGTAAATGAAATGTATGAGCAGCATACATGACAAGCAGGTGTGAGCTGCTGCTGGCTTGGAGCTGGGGAGAAAGCCAGGGGCTCATTCCCATTGGCTTGGAGTGCCTTCCCAAATCAGCATGGTGTCAGCCTGCAGGGAGGAGTGGGGGAGTCACTGGTGAAGACAGATTTTGACTGGCTGTCTCCAAATGGGTCTCTGCACATTAAGGGGCCTTCTGGCCCCCACAACTGTTAAACCTTATATCCAGGGGATATAAGGCAGGATTGGAGCCATCCAAGTCCCTTGGAAGTAAATTGGGGGTTATTCAGAAACAGCAACAGCTAGGATGCAATAAAGTTGGGTTTGATTGGATGCGGCTTTCTCTAACCATTCTCACTGTGTGTCAGAAGTATTCATTACAGTGCAGTTCCTTCGTCAGTTCCTGTTAACAGTAAAGGTAAAGGTAAAGGGACCCCTGACCATTAGGTCCAGTCGCGGACGACTCTGGGGTTGCGGCGCTCATCTCGCTTTACTGGCTGAGGGAGCCGCCGTTTGTCTGCAGACAGCTTCCGGGTCATGTGGCCAGCATGACTAAGCAGCTTCTGGCGAACCAGAGCAGCACACGGAAACGCCGTTTACCTTCCCGCCAGAGTGGTATCTATTTATCTACTTGCACTTTGATGTGTTTTCAAACTGCTAGCTTGGCAGGAGCAGGGGCCGAGCAACAGGAGCTCACCCCGTCGCGGGGATTCAAACCGCCGACCTTCCAATCGGCAAGCCCTAGGCTCTGTGGTTTAGACCACAGCGCCACCCGCGCCACCTGTTAACAGTATGGAACCTAAATATAGTATGGATTTTCTCCCCAAAAAAGTTTTACTCAAGAGTAGACCCATTGATGTTATAAAAATAGTATGGTTCTGAAGTCTTAACTAAACTAAGAAACGTCTGCTTACCCTGAGGCATTGCCAGGTTTCTCCCTTGCATTAAACTGAAATATTATGCCGTTAAGTTACAATTGCAGAGAACCCAGGACTGCCGTTGGTTTTTATATTTTGATACCAGCAGACCCGCCACTAAGTGCTCTCTTTCAAATTTGCTTTTTGTTTGCTTGCTTTTTAAGCAAATAAAATGCCAGTTGACACTGCATGGTAATATGATATTTACTTTTGTCAGGTGAAACAATGCTGCAATCCACCTATTCTATTATGCGTGTTTGTTTTCATTATTTGAGTAGAGGGGAACGTGGGTTTCTTTTGGGGGGAGGTTGTTTGCTTGTTTTAGCTGCAGCCATTTTGCTTTCTTTATGATGTCGCCTCTGTGGCATGTTTTTAAAATAATTTTTGGATAAAATCTCTGGCATCTGTGTCAACTTGGCCTTCTCAGGGGTGACAGTCTCAACCCCAGGAGTCATTGGCTGCCTCTTATTGCTTGGATGAGTTTCCATTATTGAGGACTGAGGATGTGGAAAAGGTCTTTGGGGCGGTTGATATAACCACTTGTGCTCTGAATTCATCTTCCTCAGTGCTTGATACCTGCTGGCAGTGAAGTAGTGTCTGAAACTGTCAGGCTTATAGGCTCTTCTTCGCAGGGAGAAGTGCTCTCCAGTGCTTACCAGTTTCTGGCGAGGTGCCTCTAATCTTAATTTATTGGGGAAGGTGATCATGTGGTTGGTCATCTCCAAGTGCTCTTAGATTATCTGGACACATTTAATCTGTTTTCAGGCCTGGCTTTGTGGCAAAAATAGTCTTGGCCATGTAAGCACCCTTTATTGCATGGGGGGCAGAGGAAGTGTGATACTATTGATTCTCTGCTTTTCAGTATCTGTCGGTACCATTCACTGTAGTGTCCTTCTGGAATAGACGACAAGATTGGGAATAGGGAACGCTGCCTTGCAGGGGTCCTACACCTGACTTTTGCGTTAGTTTCAGGAAACAGGGAGAGAGATGGACTTCTAGCGCTATTCAAGTGGAGGTATCTGTTGGGGCTGTCCATAGGGCTCTGTTCTGTCTGCTCTGGTACTAAACGTCTGCATGAAACCATTGGAAAGAGGTGATGTTTGGATCTGGAGTAAACCCAGCTGCCCTTTCCCTTTTCCTCAAATCCTTGCAATTGTGGCATTCTTGAGCAGAGGTCCACAGAGTCAGGGCTGCAACAAACGATTATTGGCAATAGGTGGATCACCATCTGGGAGTAGGCAATTAGTCAGTCTGCACCTTAATGAGTAGCCATTCTATAGAAGGAATAGATCCACAGCTTTGAGGGGGTGTTTCTGGTTGCTTCTTGGGTGTTGCTTCTGGCTATGTGGCCAGAATTTCTTTTTCAAGCTTTACGTGTGGCGGTGTCTTCATAATTCTCCTCGATAACCTCTTGGCAAAGCTCCTTTAATTTCCTTTGCATGAAGTTGACCTACAAGTGGTCCACAACGGCATTGGCTGGACTCTTGGCACGGAGTGTCTCCTGGGGCTGTGTTACATTTGCACTGGTGGCCATGAGTTGTTTTCTTGGCACAGCTGAAGACATTGCCATTGATGGTTAAGCCCTACTTGGTCTAGGTAGGCCCTGGTCACTTGGAAGAATGCTTACCCCCGATACAACCCTCTCCCAGGGTATCAAGATCAGAGGAGCAGTGCCTCTTGCAAATACCCTTCCTCCTGAGAAATTAAGAGAAGTGGCTCCCAAATCCATGACCTCCAAGTGGTGGAACATCACCTGTCTGCCTCTCCATCTCTCTCTCTTTCCCTCTTTCTTCCTTCTCTGTGCCTTTAGGAGGCATGGGGGGGGGCATTTCCCCTTTTAAGGTGACTATTCATGCTGCAGTCCTAAGCCTTGCTTGTTTTGACTCTCCTTTCTATAATGTGTCACCTTGCCTGTTTTTATTTGATTTCATTTCTATTTTATGTTGTGGTTTTATTGCTTGAATTGTGAACTGCTTTGTAAAAAAAACATGTCAGAAAGTGGTATACACGTTTAGTATATAATATATAAACCTTGTCACTTGCTCAATAATTCATGGGAAGAAATGGTGTCTGTCACTTTCTGGGAAGGTGGAAGGAATGCCACGCACTTTGACAACTAAGGTCGCAATCCTCAGCATACAACTTGGGAGTAAGCCCCATTGTACTCAATGGGACCTTCTTCTGAATAGACATGGATGGGATCAGGCTGCACTTCTAGGTTTCCTTACCCCCCATTATGCTTTTTGAAACCAATTGAAATTGCTCGCTATCCTGTTTCCCCCTTTAAAAAAAAGTTCTCGGACTTATCTTTACAGTTTAATCTATTAATTTCTGTTCTTATTTCACTTTGCAGACTATTTGCCGATTTCACAAGACATAATTTTTATCAACTAGTTCTTAAAGATGCATAACAAATTAATCGGGGTTTACTGCAGTGCTAATGAGAGAGAGAGAGAGAGAGAAAGCCTGGGTGGTCTGTACATTAATATCAGTATCCACTGGAAAAAAATATGCTGCTCTTACTGACTCCTTTGGCTGACTGGACTCTTATTTTTTAAAAAAGAAAATCTCCATATCTTTTTCCTGCTTTTTGATTTTTCCTTCTTTTTGTTCCCCCATCCCCTGCTTTGTATGAGTTTTTTTTTTTTTAATACCCACATGGAATGTAACTCACATCAGGGTTGGCTGCGGGTGAAGGCATTGCAATTTCTCACAAACTTTTAGGGACAATTCTCTTGTCTTCACTGAGATGTGTTGTTTGACCCACCTTAAAAAGTCCGGAAGGAGATTTCGGCTGGCAATTATTGCTATACATCGCCTCTGAGACGCAACAGCAGCTATCCCTTGTTGCCGTTCAGAATGGTGGTTGCTACAGCTATTGGACAAATGAGGAGGATGAATCTGATTAAAATTAATCCGGTTGGTGGAGGTCACTTTTGGTTTGGAATGGATCTTTCAGTAGCCATTATGCTGTGGCCTGCTCCGCACCACCACAAAAGCCATAAACACTGGTTCAAATAACTGACCAAGAGCTCTGCTTAGAGAACTCAGTTGTACTCCCTCTTAAATGTGAAGCTGCCTTGCCAATCAACTCATGGACCTTGGTGTTCATCGTACGACTGACACTGAGTTGCTGCCGAAAGCAGAATCCCTGATGCCAGGTCATGACACGTTTCCTGGCTAGCAGCAGCCCGGCCCTTCCCAGGCTTAATTGAGTGAACTGCTGGCAGCCAATTTGGCAAACTAATCTGACTTGTTGTGA
Source organism: Podarcis raffonei (assembly GCF_027172205.1). Classification (NCBI taxonomy): domain Eukaryota; kingdom Metazoa; phylum Chordata; class Lepidosauria; order Squamata; family Lacertidae; genus Podarcis; species Podarcis raffonei. Next base: position 7,677,792 of record NC_070616.1, on the reverse strand, counting down.
TGAGGCCTGGTTGGCCCTTGAGGTGGGTGGTCCATCTGTGCAAGGGGCTTACCACCTTCAGACATTAGGTCGGGGCTGCCGTGATAGAATCCTTTGCACAGGGCCATTCCCTGCACATAGAAACCTGGATGGCTGAGTTCCAACCTAGCCTTCCTCCTGACATGCTAGCTCTCTGTGTGCAGAGACCGAAGGAGCATTCTGTTTTGTGAGCCGCTGCCTGCAGTTCAGACAGCTGGGCCTCACTGTCACTGCTCTGTGGCTTTGAGACTTCCATGGGAATTGGCTTTCCAGCTGTATGACAAGTCTGGGCACCCTCCTATACTGATAATGCAACAAAGAAAACAGGCCCTTCTACTTATTTCCTAAGTTTGTGAGAAATTGGCTGCATGCTTACAGTAGGACTGTGATGCATTTTTAAATATATGTTTAATTCACTTGTTTAAAATGTCAAAGTCACTGCAATCGGAGTTGTGCTGTTCATTTAATAATGGTGCTTGATGTAATAACTGTTTAGTTTTTCTCTTTTTTACCTTTTTTGCAAGCTATGGCTTTTGAAACCTGTATGGCTTTTTTAATTATTATTTTGCGGGGGAGGGTTTTTTGCTATTATTTGCTTTGCATTTGTGATCTTGTCCTAGAATGCATGATTTTGCAGACATTTAACTGTTGTATGATTTTTTTTTCTTAATTTCTTTGGTTTCTTTTGTAAGTAGTTCATCTGTGCTTTTCTTTGCTTTTCTTTTTTGGTAAAAAAAAATCCTTGTAGAAAAGGTAGAAAAAGTGATAATAAATTGTTACAATAGACAAGCTGTGTTTTTGCTCTCTTAGCTTGCACTTTCAATTCGGTTGCACCAAATAACCAGTACCAATAACAATGTAATGAAATAATACATAAGTTAGTAAAAAGCATGGCAACTCTTTTCAACATGCTTCAAAGTTTTGCTGCAGATTAAATGTTGCATTTTAGTTCAATATATTTAAATGAAGGTATAAAAGCAATGGGAATATGTAGATTACTGGTGGGTTGTATCTTTGTTGTTATGACAGCACAAAGAATGGGCCATGCTGACCTCTGAGTATCCTAGCTGTCCATGTTAAACAAAAATAGGCTTCATGGGCACAAGAATATTTTAGAGCAACAGCAGCTAACTATTTCAGTCTGAAAATGGGCCACGTTGACTCATAGTAAACCCATACTAAGAGTCACACGTCAAAGTGGGGGTGGTCAAAAGTTGTTGTGTCGTTTTGTTATTAAGGTCCGTTGGTTGGGGGGGCAGTGTCACAAAACCTTTTGGCATAACAGCAGGGGACTGGAAGTATAAAGTAGTTTTTATTTTATTTTTAAAAGATAATGGTAACATTTCAATGAACAAATTGGTGGTCTGGGTCCTTGGAGAGCCACAGTGAAGCTTTTGCATCACAGAATCACAGCAGGAGATCTATGGAGCAGTTAGTGAAAAAGGACTATCTGGGGAAAGGAGGTCTAAGGGGCACCAAAGAACCTCTTTGGGGCTGGATACGTCCTGCAGGCCATGGGTTAACCACCCCTGTTTTAGAGACTGGGATGACGAAAAGCCCGCTGAATCCATAAACAAAGAAATACTCAGAAGGAAGCTCAGATCAATCGTGGACAAGCTCTTGGTTTCCAGGTCTATTCTGGAAGGTATTTGAAAAGTGTTTTTCGATGAGTTGTTGGGGTTGTTTGTTTATTAACACATGGGAGTGAGTAGCACTCTACTGTAAAGTAAATGCAATTCGTCCATCCACTGCAGTTTGCTACCGGTCTCTCTAAAAAAGAATGACACACAAATCACATTAACGCAAATCACATGCAAGAATAAGAGTACAACATTGCTGGGGCCTTCCTTCACTTCATGCCTAATTTCGCAGGGCTCTGACCATGAAATTATTTAGGTGCTAGTTTTTCTCAGCTCATGAAATCTGCCCTGGTTTGGCCAAGCTAGACCTGTCTGCAGTGTTGGGGTGTCCATGCATGAATGCGCACACACATAAAATGAGTAAATGAAGAGGGTGATCAAATGGAGTTTTTACATCCTGACTTAGCTGTGTTCAACCCTGGGTAGGACCCCAAAAACTTATTTAATTCTGAAAGTTGCAGGTTTCATCAAAATTTGTGAAATCTGTCAGACTGCAGTTCTGATGAGACTTCCATCTATTACTTACTTACTTACTTACTTACTTACTTACTTACTTACTTACTGAATCATTACGGTCCACGACAGAGAGCATTCTTGGTTGTATTGGTGTACAGCTCAAACCCCACAATTGAATGACACCCCACCTTAGCTGGGTCACATCAGTGGCACCACCGTCATTTTATTCCGCAAATAAAAAATTGAAAAGGGAATTTTAAGTCTATACCGGGGTGGTGGAAAGTATTTTTAACTCAACCACAGTTGGTTTGACTTGTTTTAGAAACATGGCTTTAATCTGAGTTTAAAGGCACTTTGCAAAAATGGAAAGGATCAACTGGATTTGTGCATACAGTTTGCCCCTGCTTTCAGTTTGTGTCACGTTCCCCCACCATGCAGACAGGTATATGGCCAAACAGGTAAATTGTGTGTATTTTCACTGGGTTTCCCTGGATTCCATGCAAGCAAAATGAAATGGCAGCACAAACGGACTGAAAGACGCATCCATCGCACAGATGAAGAATAATTAAAATTCACAAGACAAAAGCCACCTTGAACACGCATTTCTTTTAAAGGTCATAGCTTGGGCAAAACAGTGACCTTGCTTCTGTTTTTGTGTTGAACTTTGGGAGAGCAGGAGCCTTTCCAGATAATGAAAAAAGTAATACATTTTAGTGCTTTAATAACATTGGTCATGACTGTGGCCCAAATTTCCATCCCCTTGGAATGCTTTTTGGGGTGTGGGGGAGGGGGAGTAGATACTCTTGTTTTTGTTTTAAAGGGCCACACCTGTGCTCCAGCACTTGAGCATGGAAGAGTTTGGCCTTTACATTTTGCTTTAAAAAAAAATCACAGGTGGAATAAAAAAAAAATCAGAAGTTAACAAAGTAACAAGGGAATGAAAAAGGAAAACAGTTCAACTTGTCATCAGTCTTCAGATGCATCCTTAGTCCCTTTTTCCCCCTAAGCTGAAGTCCTCAAATGCTTTAGCCCCATCTTCCCCAACCTAGCACTCTCCAGATGCTACAGGCCTACAAAACCCATCACGGCTGAACATGATAGGGGCTGATGGAAATTGTAGTCAAGAACATCTGGATTGCACCCACTTGATTGTTTTGGTTGGCCTTTGCCAGCTGTGGTATATCCCTTTGAGATGGGGCAACCTGGACAACATGCAGTATTTATTTTTACATTGAATGGTAGATAAAATGTTGTTGCATAGGTATCTGCTGGACAGTGTTTCTGACCTTTCTGGTATAAACATCACATTCTCCTTGCTTTATGATACTAGAACAGGAGGTCATCAAATGGAACTAACTGGCAGTAGGGTCAGGACAGACACACAGGGCATCATTCACTAATGCAAGACAGGACATCGCCCGCTAGCTTAGATAATTTTAAAAGAGAAATTTGACCAGTATATGAATTATTAGTCTATATGTGTCTACTCAGATTCAGAGCTTCATGGCTCCTTCATGTTTAATGGCACAAAAAGGGAAATGTTTAGTGGCACAGACAGCTATTTCCTTATTGGCATGTTAGTGGGCTTCCCAGAAGCATCTGGGTTTGGTGATCTGATCCAGCAGGGCTCTTCGTTTGCTTTTAAATCTCCCAGCTATATGTTTTCCCAGGGACAAAATTCTGCATCTGGACCATTGGGGTGATGTGCTTTCCACACAGCAGAAGCACTCCCTTAGGAAAAGATGTCTGAGTCCTACACACCCGGGACAAAGGTCTCCTGCACAAGCATCCCTGAAATTTGTGGCAGTAGCACAAAGAGCACGACCATCCATGTTGATTTCAGTTGGGCTGGCTTGCAAAGGGCAACTTCCCTGGGGATTCTGACCTTATTGTGGTCTGCAGCCTTTCCTCTGGCTAGCAAACAATGGCAGTCTGCTTTGGTTCTGCAGCACTTGATCTGTTCCTCCCCCCCCCTTCCCCCCCAGCTCATGCTTAGCTCTTCAAATTGTGACCTAATCCTTCCAGCTCTGTACCCACTTTGTTTACCCAAAAGGTGCCGGCAACATCTGCATGGCATAAAACATCCCCCCCCCCTTCCAAAGTGCATATTAAATCAGCCAGAGTGAGTTTAATTATCATTCGCCAGGCCCTTCCATTTTAATTTTCATCAGTGTGAAATGATATGGCACAGCCTGGATGCCCTCCATAAACATGCACACACACACACTTCTACTCGCCTCCTGTTCTTTAATCAGTTCTAAAACTTTTGTTTCTCTTTGGCACAAATTTGTGAAAACAGAACATGGTGGGCATTCAAGATGTTGTTTGCAAACCATGATGGCATGAGGAGGGAGGGACCAGCTGCTGCCATTTGTCTTTATTTATTTAAATTTGTAAGCCTTCCCTTCATTGTACCAGGACAGGTTACAGCAGAACATCAAGCATCAAACAATATAAACTTAAAACAGCCACTCAAGCCATCCTTAGTACAGCATACAATACTAGTGTAGCAGGTGAACACACAAATAGCAGCTGGCAACATTGCCTAACCTCCTCCAAAAGCCTGGATAAAAAAAAAGATTCCTCTTTAACAGGCACCGAAACTCAAGTAGGTTCAATACCAGAATCCTCTCTAAATGGTCTTTCTTGTGCCAGTATGCCATGCACTCCCCCTTATGGTGGAACCACGAGAAGAACTTCTCAATCTGATCTCAGTACATGAGCAGGTTGACAGAAAGGTGATCCTTCAGGAATTTGGGTTTTAAGGTAAAAGGCTTTATTATATGGCAAGGTTAACATGTTGAATTAGTTTAGAGAAGAAAAGAAAAGACTGAGAGGGGATATGATGGCCTTCTTCAGATCTCTTAAGGGTTGTCATGTGAACGATGGAGCAAGCTAGTCCAGAGGGTAGGACCTGATGCAATGGATTCAAAGGAGATTCTGGCTAAACACTAGGAAGAATTTTCTGATGTTAGGTTCAGCAGTAGAATGGACTACCTACGAAGGACTCTGCTTCCTTGGAGGTTTTTAAGCAGAGATTGGATGGCTACCTGTCAGGAATTCTTTAGCTGTGATTGCAGGGATTTGGACGAACCTTGGGGTTCCTTCCAAGTCTTTGAATTGGGATCAGAAGCATATAGACAACCAGTACAGGTTCTTCAGGACTTACGTTCTATGGTCCTGACTATTGGTAGTAGTCAGCAGTCTTACAGCTGCATTCTGGACTAGTTAGCAGCTTCTGGACAATCTTCAAGGGTAGCCTTACATAGAGCACATTACAGTCTTCCAGTCAGGAGGCTAGTAGAGTGAGGATTACTATCCAGGAACAGCCAAAGCTAATAGTAGGCACTCCTTGCACAAAGGTCACTCAGGCTTCCAGTTAAAAGAGTTGGCTCCAGGAGCACCTCTAGACTACAAATCTGTTCTTTCAAGGCAGGTGCGACTCTATCCAGAACATACAATCTATTTTATTCCTGGATCAGAGACCTACCAATCCACATCTGTTATGCAGGATAGATTAGGCTGGTCTTCATCTTCCTGTCTCCATGCAGTATGGGCATTATAGGAATTCAGGAAGCTGTCTTCTAGCAAGTCAGATAATTGGTCCATCCAGCTCAGTATTTCCTACACTGACCGGCAGCAGCTCTTCTGGGTTTCAGACAGGAGATCTTCCCCAGCCCTTTTTCAGTCCATAGGCAGCATCCTCCACAAGCACAGCACTGGGAAAAGTCTGTCGCTCCTGAGCCTTGTAACGATAAGGCTTCCCCACTCAGCTGGTCATTCATGAATAAAAATTAAAGCACTTAAAAATACACACATTTGAATGTTTCCCTCTCCCTCCTTCACCCTGCCGTGACAAGGGGAGGATTTTATGTTGTCACATGACTGGCTTCAGGCTGTCCTGAAATGCCCTGGATTAGCCCAGTCACATTTGCTGGTATTTTGACTTATTGTATACCAGGTTGAACAGATGTTTAACCAGTTACTTCCAAGGCGTGATGGCAACATTATTAAATGCTGAGCTGTTGAAATGGTTGGGAAGAAGTTTGGTTGCCCTACTAAAATCTCACGGGTAGTCATCTCACTGGGAAGAGGGGGAAGTTGGGACCTCCCACCCACTCGGGGATGTTCCAGGTCCGCTTTTGGAGTTTTTAGATTTAAGTTTAAAAGCAAAAAAACCAACTTCCAGGACTCATCATCATCAACCTTTTATTCAACCGTCAGTCAGAAAAAAGTACATTTGTCAATACACAGTTAAAACATCCAGGAAGATTTTAGAGCTTAGCCAACACTAAAATGGGCTAAACAGATAGCCCCATATCAATACAGTCAATTATAGTCTTGCGACGCTTAAAAGCTAAAAAAAGAAATTTGGCCACCAAGGAAGGTATAGCTCTAGTGACATTATTCAGCAAATGTAAAACCTGGTTTTCTCCTGGTAGGAAGCTAAATTGACATAGGAGTGGGTCTATAAAATTTTGTCTAAGCTCTGCATAAGAAGGGCAAGTCAAGAGAATGTGTTCGGTGGACTCAACCACACCCATGGCACAGTGACAGGTTCTCTGGGCGTATGGTACTCCCCTGTACCTTCCCCACAATATCGCAGAGTCAAGGACATTTAATCTAGCCGCTGTAAGAAGTCTGCGGTATTCCACATAGTGGATTTCTGCAAGGTAGGGGGCTGGTATGGTCCGATAAATCTGGTCCCCTAGGAACATCCCTGGTTTTACCTGGGCTATGTCCTCTTGTCTGGCAATGTCACACAGTCTCCGGGAGATCACAGCTCTAGCTTGATTGTACGCCATAGACTCAAAGTAAAGGTGAGACAATCCGCAGGATTGAACCTCGTTAATGACCTCCCTTTCCCACGATGATTGGAAATCGTCCCTCAATATCAAGGGGGCAATACTAAGGGAGGACTTGATCCCCTCCCTTAGCATCTTCAGTCCCGATTGCTCCCTTAAGGCCACTGTAATTGTTTCTGCTGCGCCCATTGTGCAGCTGGGCTCATTAGTAACAGTGCTGAGGTACCAGTGACAGATCCAACAGCAGACAGTAAGGGTCTCTCTCACATACCAGCCTGGTGGGCAGATGGGAGCACAGCTGGCGCGCATGAGCCCAATGAAGGGCAGGTACATGAAGCGGACTTAAATGGCCCTAAGCTGGGGGGGGGGACTATGGGTGGAAGAGGAAAGGTTGGGCTGAGAAACACAAGACTCACCACTAGCTTCTTTCCCAAGGGAGGAGCCCCTCACTCCCACTAACCCAGCCACCAGGGGTTCTTGACTTTAAGCCTTGTGGTGCCAAGGCTGAGGAGAGACTGCAGCTACCCAAAAGCCTCATAGTGAGAGACTTGAAGTACCCCCTCAGGAGCTCCAGTTTCCAGGTAAAGATTCCTAAGGAGTTAACAGACACCATCTTTCTGCAGAGACAGACATTCAGACGGTCTCATGGTCACCAGAAGGGGGGGGGGGACCCACCAATAGGGCAGCCTGCCTGGACCCCGAGGAGCCACCCTGCGGTTCTGTCACGTGGAAGGTTGCTGAACCAAGCCACAAAGTGGGAGGGATTTGGCGTGAAGACAGGGAAGCTGGAGCAGCAGGTGCCATGGACTTTTTAGGCAGGGGCAGCTATGTTGGTGCTTCAGTGAAGCTGCCAGTTTAATTTTTCTGTGCCCTTGAAGACTGGGGTGGGAAGGGACATTACAAATATTCAGGTAAATGGAAATGCAGCTGGTGGGGCTAAAGGGGCAGGATTCCGCGTCATCCACTGGGTGGGCGTTCCATCTAGTCAGGATTTGGTTAAAGAGTGCTTTACTTGGAGCAGTAGAGAAACTAATGAGTGATTTCAAATGAGATTTGCACAACCCTGAGCAATTTTGAAAATCCTCCTCCTTATTGGTTCTGATTAGTTTTCTGTGCTGTTCTTCAACTACCCATGTAAGTGCTTGTTAAGTTTTCCCTAAATGCCCAGGATTGGTGGTAATAAGAGGTTTTACAAGCATTTTCTGCTTAAGCCTTTTATAGCTGCCTGGCAGCTTGATAGGAAATTTCCCGTAGCTGTAAATGCAACATCATTAAAAGCTCATAATATAAAGGGTTATCATGAAATAAAAGGTGGTAGTAAATCTCTGCACTAAATCAAACTGTTGTGTGGCAGGCTTTGATCTTAGACGCCTGGCTGTTCTGGGCCCTAAATCAGCCTAGTTAGCATCAAGCATTTGTTGCTGGTTGTGTGTCATAGGCTGGCTCTTACAGTTCTCTTTGGCCAGAACTGTATGTCTATGACCACAAAATGTGAAACATGAATTCATTGTGGCCGGTTTCCCCACTTCCCCCACTTCTCATTGACAGTCTCAGTGATTGGGAAGAGAGATGGGGAGATGTGGGCCTTCTCTCCTTTGCAGCAGCTGCACATCATCTCTCTATCCACTCAGGGTCTGATCCTGAGGGTCTTCTGGTGATCTGCAGATCAAATCAGGAAATGTCCTAGAAGCGACATCTAGAAATTTGCACTGTCACCAGATTTTGTATTACCTGGCTTGGAACTTCAGTATTAGGAGGCCAGCAATCTGAGTCCTGAAAGTTCACCTTCAGTTTGGTTAAAAATCTGCGCCAGGGAAGAATTTCAAGTTCTTCTTTCCTAACCCATTCACCCACTTTTCTTCCTCGATACTCCAGGTGTGATGGAATGAACGGAGGGAGTTCCTTCTAGCAAGTGGGATGTTGCCAATGGCTCCATGCCGGGCACTGGGAAATCTTGTCCCTTTCCCCATAAGCTCTTGCTGCCTTCTTCATACCCTTTCATAATGTTGCCCAGACAAGGAAGGGCTGCAGTTATCATCCCAAGAGTGTAGAGCAGGCTTCCTCAAACTCGTCCCTCCAGGTGTTTTTGGCCTACAACTCCCATGATCTCTAGCTAGCAGGACCAGTCTTCAGGGATGATGGGAATTGTAGTCTCAAAACATCTGGAGGGGCGAGTTTGAGGAAGCCTGGTGTAGAGGCTATTATCAGATGTGTGGCTCCTTTGAATCTGAAGCAGGCTCAGAATTTCAAAGGGATGCATTTATATACATTTTTGGACTTTATTTCTAAATTTCTGTTTTTTAATTTGGCCCATTCCAAATGGGGCCAGGAACAGTCCACCCCTCATTTCTCCTCACAGTTCCTTTGGAGGAATCCACAGGTGCAGTTGCTGGGAGACTTTCCATGAACTATGATTCACATAAGCCAAGCAGCACAAATGGAAGCACAGGTGCATGGCGAGTGGAAAGAGGGTTGTCCCACTGGAGGACTGGGGTCAAATGAATTGCATGGCCAGCCTGTTTTGCTTCCAAGGCATCTTGGTGCCTCTGAGTGTTTGCTGTTGCCTGGTGTGTATGTATAGAGCAATTTCCAAGAGCATTGCAAGTTGGGCAAAATCTATCAACAAAGTGCCAGTGACCCTTGCTAAGTGGCAACCTGTTATATGGAACCGTAAATAGCTGGTCAGGGAAATGGTCCAAAATGTGTGGTGGAGGTGTTTTTAGGCTGCAAATATCTGACATGGGCAACTGTGAGCCAGTGGGCTAGAAATGTTAATGGCAGAAGCAGATAACTTTTCTGTCCAGCTGTTCACCACAAAACAATGTTAAATAATATTTAGGCTACCTGTACTATTTATGCTCTGGCTGTTGTGCATTGGTTTCCCCAACCCCTGTTAGGAATTTTCACGTTTTTGGCTATAGTTCTTCATAGTCTGAACCTCCACATGCTTCCCAATTGTTTTCTCCCTCAAACCTGGAAAACCTGGGCAACTGCTTTTCAGTCCCCATGGGCCATCTACTAGTGAGAGGGTTAGAGAAAAGGATGTGGAAGCTGGGAAGAAAACCCCCCAACCCAACCAGACCCTAGGGGATTCTTGCTTGTACGCTCCCTTCTTTTGAGGCCTCTGTTCTTGTCAGCCCCTGTGCCTGGAATACCAGAGTAGGCTCTCTAATGATGACCTCATTATGCGTGCCACTACTGAGCCCAAAATGCACTAATTTCCTGACCCGGTGAAATATATTTTAATAAGCTTGATCTAGAGCAGCGTTTAAAGACAAAGGGAAACACTTAACGTGGCTGTCAAAATAAAGCACTCTTGGGCAGATGTTAAAAATGTTAATAGGATTAATCTATCAGAAGCACCCAGGAGAGCCTGCCCTGTTTGTATACCTCTATTTGGCATTTTAAAGCACAGGGTTAAACTATTTCTTTGGAGAGAGAAAGAGAGGGGGAAATGGGTTAAATTTTGAGGTCGTGCAATTTTTCTTAAATTAGTTTATAGCTTGCTGTGCTGCCCAGTAATGCCTATATTTGATTCTATGGATTTTTAGTGCTTACCGTGGGATCTTCAATCAAACCCAGTTACCCAGGCAAGTTCATTACACTTAAAAGTTTTTTAAACCACCTCTTCCTCCCCCCCCCGAACTTTTTAGTAGAATTCTGTCTCTCTTGATGCAACGATGGACATCTCTGTTGTGCTTTTAATAATCTCTGTAAAACATTCCTGGCTTTGTGTACTTTTGTTTCAATGGGAAATGGAACAAATACTCACCAGGGGACTAGGAAGATTTGCGCTGACAGCATCCTTTTTTTGGTTGTGACCAAAGTGAGATTTGCCATGGGGTGCATCTGTGACATACAGCTGCAGAATGCAACGAGAAGTTCCATCGTGTCATTCATGGTATTTAGCATTTCATGAAACGGCTGGATGAGATCATCCAGACGTGCAGTGTCTGGAGTGCGGCATCATCTGTAGATCAGTCATACCCAATTCTAACTCCCTTTCATCTGACCCTGGGAAGACAGTGTGAATTCTAAATAGGGGCCTTAAGTCAGCCATGAATTAGATGAGTGTGAGCAAAATTTGAAAAGACACATGTATTGTTAGCTGGGAATCTGGCTGATGCTGGAGATATGTACCTTTATTGGGCAGGGTTGTACTTCCCCTAAAGCAGAGCTTCCAAACTTTTCATGTTGGTGACATGCTTTTTTAAGATATGCATCATTTTGCAACATAGTACTTCAGTTTTACTAGCAAACTGGAGGTTAACCTAACCCCTTTCCAGCCCAGGGAGGAGCATGGGGAGCGTTCGCACAACAGGCCTATACAAAGCAACTGGCACACTAATGTGTCACAATGCACAGTTTGGAAAGCTCTGCCCTAAAGACTGGTTTCCAGCTTATATGTGATTTGGGTTTGGCAATGCACTTTGACGAAGGATCATAAGCTCACAGGTAGGAATATCTGCTTTGTGTGCAAAAGGTCCCAGGTTCAAACCCTGGCATCTCCAGGGAAGACTGGGAGAAACCCCGCTCTAGTCCTGGAGAGCTGTTGCCAGTCAGTGTCAAAAATAGTGACTTGGATGGACGCAATGTTCTGACGCAATGTTCTGACGGAATGTTCTTATGCCAGATGCCCCAGTAGTGACTTTGGCCAATACTGAACTCTTTCCCAGAGAGGATTGACCTAGAGCCATGGTAATTCATGCTTTGGTGACATCCAGATTGGATTTGCAGCATGCTCAGTGTGGAGCTGCCCTTGAAGACTTATCAAATCTCCAAACTAGTTCAGTATTTAGCTCCCCATGTTGACTGGGGAAGGCCCCCGGAGATTGCATTATGCCAGTTTTGAAACGAGTTGATTAACTTCTAGTTGGCTTCTTGGCTCAATGGAAGGTGCTGGGTTTGAACTTTAAAACCCTAAACCAGGGGTGGGAAACCCCTTTTCAGCCCAGGGGCTGGATAAAGAACTGGCTCACCCTCCGCAAGCTATTTTTGACTGGGTTCAGGCTTGAGTATTCATTGATTGCCAAAATGCAGACCTTTCAGGCATCCTCTAACTCTCTAGTTTATCTTTCCCCCTCCTGGTGCCCATCATTCCCAGCGAGCACAGCCGTATTGGCACAGGCTCATGGGATTTGTAGTCCAAAACATCTGGAGTACACCTAGTCCTGCTTTAGAGGCACCATGGTCTAATGAGGAGGATTTCATTTGTTTATTTACATTTCTGTACCACTCCATAGTGAAGCTCTTCCAGCAACATGCTTGTAGTCAAACCTGAGAAAATCAGATTTTGAATTGTAGCTCAACTATGAATTCTCTGGAGAGTTTTGATCAAATTCATGCCTTCCTGGCCTTTGTTTCCCTTCTGTACCATGTGAACAGCTACCTATCTCTGTAGATGATAGTTGGGATGGAAGAGGCAAGGGTTCTGTGTGTTAAAGCATAGCCACAGTCCTTGTGTTACATGGGTAACTTCTGTGAGGAGTGCATGCATCACACGCCATAGTTATTAGTTATAACTCTTGCAGTGGCAGTTTTAATATTACATCCGCAAAAATTTACAGCTCTTCTGGAGCTGTGTGGATTACTGATCTGGGGGAGAAAGAAACCAGCAGTGGTATTTCATGTTCACCCAAGGATTGTAAATCAATATACAAGTTTTTAAAGTAAATTGCTCATAATAATATTACACCCCAGACATTTCCTGCTTTTGCCTTTTCCAAACGTAGCCTCAGCCTGGCCCAGTTAAAGGAATCATGAAAGAGAGTCTCTATTTGCAGGAACAGCTGGGAGCCTCTTAACTCTTTTTGCAGGCTGATCAAAGGGATTGGAAACTATGTTTGGGGGGAAAAGGTTATCAAAATTTCCTTTTGCTTTATTTCTCTCTGTTCAACCTGAAGACAGTTGTTGAATTCTTGGCTTTACAATATTTTGACCTAGGTATTGTGTGAACCTAACCACAGACTTGTATTTTGAAGACTACATATTCTGCAAAGGGAGGGGAAGTGCTTTTTAAAAGGATAAAATCAATGATACTGTTGGTGCTTTCCTCATCCTTGTGCATCTTCCTTTAGATGAACTTTTAGAACACTTTTCTGAGCATTGTCTCTTCTGGTTTCTTTTCATATGGCACCTATGAAAGGCCTTAGGCTGTGAATTCAGTACATCACATTCCACTTTGCTTAATTCCCTTCAAGCCTATTGGTCACTAAAGGGCAATCCGAACTAAGCCACAGACTTGGCACTTAAATTGGGCACACGTAAAAATGATTTGCTCTTTCCATTTTTCCTCCTGAAGCCCAAGCCTGTCTGAATGAAACCTTTGTCATCACATTTAATCCCTGTTTGAGAACATAATGGCAAGGTAAGTTTTAATGCCATACAGGTGTTTTGCCTTTTTAGAGCCAGCAATCTAGTGCTTTTGTTCAGTCCCCTGTTTGTTGGGCTTTTAAAAGAATGGAATTATTAAATTACCACTCCCTCAAACAAGCTGATAAAAAAGTGACTTCATAACACATCTAAAGGGGTGATGGGCTTTCCTTCACTGGAGGTTTCCTAGAGGAGAGCTGTAGCTCTTGGCCACCTTCCTCCAGCAGCAGATCAGATGAGATGACCTGTAAGAACCCCTTCAGCTCAAGAAACACCAGACACCACCCAGCCAAAGTTCAGCACAGTCAGTCTCGGTGGTTTCAATGACATACTTGAGCATTTGTCTAAATCAGGGAGTCAATTAATAATGTTTATTAAATAGTCCAAAAGAAGATTTTTTTTACAGTTTTTCTTGAAAAGCAACAGCCTACCACCAGGCAAGCATTGCCCTGTTCCAAGTTCTTTTAAACCTGTCAAATTAAATGTGAGGTCAGAAGTGAATTAATAATGTTAATAATAATAATCTGTCCGAAAGACTGCTTGCCTTCCCCTCATGATGTTGTTTGCACTGTGGAGAAAGCACTTGCTCGAACAGAGCCTCTCACCAAATTGGGGCCTAAGGGCTTCTTCGTCAAAACCAGATGTGTCCTTCTCCTCAACATGGCTGTTCAAGTAGTTAGGGAACCTATTGATGCAGGAAGCATGGGGGGGGGTAGAATATTATCTGTGAAAAATTGAACTCTAAATGCCGGCTTTAGCTCTCGCTGACAAATAAAGGCAGCATGAAATTGATCGGAATCCTGGGGGTTTTCTTGGGCAGCGCTGGAACCCATTCAAAACATTAATTGTAAAATATCCACTAATTGGAATGCCTAAATCCACTTTAGTGCTTTTGAATGGCTCTGGCGTCTTGTTTTTCTCCAGGCAATTAGAAGTGCAACACAGACAAAGGAGCTTGAGAGATCTGTTCAGCAGGGACAGGAGTGTCTGGGCCTTTTGGATAACACACCAGGTTGCAATGGAGTCTCAGGTGTCCTCCTTCAAACTTTAATAAGCTGGCACAGCACAGGATCTGTAGGAGGGAAGTTCTTGATCAGTACTGGCTCTGCTTCCCATCCTTTGAGGGCCAGCCTTGAAGTGACAGCAGCAACATTTACACATGTCGTATCTGGGGGAGAGGTATATTTTCCTAGAAACAAGATGCTGTTTTTCAAGTGCTTGGAAATTGTGTCCCCCCCAAAAAACCTCCTTATGTCCAATAGAGTGTAAAATCTGGTTGTGCCATGCTATGCGTTAGTATTTGGGTGGGAAACCCATAACATACAGATGTTGTTGATGTAGGATAGTGGCTTTCGAGTTTGTGCCAAATTTTTTACACAATTGTCCGAATGACATATTGAAAAATAAAGTAGCATCTGAGTTTTTGAGTGCAGCATTTGAATTGATTTGAGAAGAACATCATGGTTCATAAAAGGGATGCGCTCAGGATGAGGTATGGCTTTAGGGCATGGCATTTTGGGGATAAAACTAAATTTTTCCAAATTTCTTCAGAGGCGTCTTTAAAATATATTCTTGGGTGTAAGGAATTAAATCTGTTCCTATTTTTGTGATTGGATAACATTTAGCTTGGTAGGTCTACATTTGTCAAAGAAGCACATAAACTGCTTTCAATAATAATAATAATAATAATAATAATAATAATAATAATATCATCTAACCAAGTACTTTGCAATCATTTTTAATGATTTCTATGCAATTTTACACACATTTTACTTACCAAGTGGAATTTGAAAGTTGAAAAATTCAACACGCCCTAGTACGGCAGCCTGTGCCCCTGGATCCATTGGGCTAGGGAAGGGAATGTAGCTCAAACCAAATTGTGTCCTTTCTTGCTGTAGGCCGCAGCCTTTCCTGATGACTCCAGTCATAACATTCTTAATTTTATTGAAAGGAACACCTGAAATCATGCTGAGGGTGACCTACAGGGTTTTTTTCCTCCCCCAAGTAAAGGCAAGAAGCCAGACTTGGGAAAACATTTGACTACCACCCTCAAGCCTGATCTATATCTCTGATTTATATTCTTCCAGCCTGTGCCGCAAGAGGAGCAACATGGTGCTAACTCCCATCAACCCTACCCAGCATGGCCCAATGGCCATGATATACGGTTTCAAATATATAGCCCTTCCTTTCTTCCCAAGGTGAGCCCAGGGCGGTTCACAATAATAACCTTTACCATTTGAAAGATAACTTTAATGCATTGCAAACTGTGGTATAAAAACTCCATAAAGCTATTAGCCAAAACCTGGATTAACATTGACAATTATAATGAAAGTCTTCTATGTGTTTCTGAATGCAGAAAACGCCTTAGTGTGATCCATAGCTGGGGTGCCTCCACTAAGAGTGCCTTATCTTGTGTTCCTGTCCCTCATGCTATTCCTATTGATGAGACCACAAGCAGGACCTTCCCCCCCCCCCCGGAAATTTTGAAATGGATGGTACTTTGGTCCCAGGTCATTTAGAGCTTTGTACCCTAGTACACCTTGAACAGAGCTGGGCAGCTCACAGGATGAGAGGAGTTGTCGTCCAAAACATCTGGCGGAACCTTCATATTACATATTATGTGCCATATTGTGCCTTGCCATTCTATTAAAAGCATGACGCTTTCCTGGTTTGTAAGCAGCATTTAATAAATGTGCTACCCAGCCAAGCACTCCATGATTTTGGAAGGCTAGCACCATATTTTATATTAAGCTTTGATGATGGTTTCAGAGTGCCACAAATACCAACGGCTACACTGCTTATTTGGAGAGCATCTAAAGCTTAATTATTTGGTGGGAGTGCAGATACAGCTGTTATGGGCAGTACGCATTCACTGCACCTCAAGATGTGAACTCCTTGGAGTTGCAAGTTGCAGGTGATGATATCACACTAGGAAATGACAATTGAAAGAAGCGTTCTGTGGTGAAGTGGGTGCTATCTACTTTCATAAAAACAGTTCGTCTCGTAATAAGAACTGCACAAGGAAGTGTGCAACACATTTGGAGCAGCTGTATTCTTAGGTGTGCAAGGGTGTACAAAGCAGTGTGTAAAGGCAAGGATAGGGCAATAGACTTTACTAAGTGATTTCAGGCAGAGTTTCTGTATCTTAGACTAACCTGCCTCACAGGGTATAAGTGAAAGGTGTATTGGGAGCAGAGGAAGACCCATGTCTGCTGCCCTCAGATCCTCAGAGGAAAACATTCAAAAAAAGTAAGAAGTCTATAAATGCAGTCTGATAGGTGTACTCCGAGGCTGATATCATAGAGGAGTCTTGGGATGTGTTGTGCCTCCTCTTGGGTGATGAAATGTCTCAGGCAGAGGTCTATGAGCAGCAGAGAATCTGAGTCACTGTTAAAAATAATCAAGGCCCCCACCCCCACCCCCAATCTACCTTTGGCTACACTACACAACCCCAAAATGGCATCATGGCAACCAGGAAGTAGAGCTGTTGTATAGGCAACCTGAGGGGCTGGTGCTATGATTGGCCAAGGATTTGTTGGAAGGGACAAGGGAAAACTTCCTTAAGCTTCCAGTTGTTCAGTCCAGAAAGTAAGCTGTTAAATTGCTACACATCTTTGCCTTTCAGTAGCAAACATCCAGACAAACTTCCTTCCTCTTCCATTCCTGCTGTTGCTGACACCCATCCTATCCCTCTATTGTTCAGCCTGATGTTGTACACAAGTGACATAAGAAAACATGATCGCTAGATCTGGGGGGGGGCAGCCTCTGGAAGCAGGTATACTTGATAGGTGACCCGCATGCCCATCCCAGCTGACATGGCAGCCAGGTGTGGACATACTGAAAATGATTTCGTTTCTGCACTTGCTTGGGTCTAGTCTCTGCAAGCAGTTTCTCTTTTCTTTCCTGCCCAGCCACTGCAACCTTGATAACCACTTCAGCACCACAATTGAAGAGCATGCCAATTAACCTCTACATTTAATGAGAATGGGGCCTAGCTTTTCTTTGAGCAAATGTTTTGTGTATGGGGGACGGGCTCCGAGGACAGCTGCATTTATTTACTTGGAATGTTTTTTTCCTCCAACAGCCCTATTACCATATTTAAATGCAAGTATGTCTCTCTTAATTCATATTTTGCAGTAGTTTAGAGACACTTTAGCCTTCACTTCTGTTCAGTTTTTCCCTGTTAGCAATACATGCAGCTACGGTGATAGAACTAGAGCTAGCAGGCTTGTAGTTGGCTGAGTTCTTTGGATCTCTTTTTCTCTCTCTTATCTTTTCCTCTGCTTTCCGAATCCTCTTTTTATTTTCTTTGCCTCTGGCCTCCATATGGTTGTCTTCATAATGAGGAACTATGAGCAGCGTAATCACTGGCTAAGAGTGCCTCCTGTCTTTTGTCATCACAACCAAAATTGGCAATACAAATTAGAGTTCTCCAAAGCTCACCTCAAATTAACTCTGAAATTACTTGAGTTCTTTGGGAAAAAATGGAAGGAACTTGGGTGATTTTTCTGAGCCACTCTGAGGGCTGAGAGAAATTATTGGCCTTTCTGCCTTCTCCTTCCTTTAAAGGTCTCCCCACACGCTCCCAGTTTCATGATCTTCATTCTGAAGTAATGGTGGTAGCAGTGAAAGCAAACCAACATGTTAGCTAACAACCTACCGGCCCATGGGGAACTGTGACAGATGTAGTTCTCTGAAGAGCCACTGCCCTCATTTAAGATCAAATATGGGTGGGTATATGGATTCTGTAGGGGGAAAGCAACTACATCTCCTATGCTGTCTTCTTCCCCAGAAGGCTGCTCCCACTGGATGACAGAAGTAATGAGAGAGGGTGAAAACCCTCTCCTCTCTTTGCTCCATGTACTTGCAACTTTTGCTGCTGCTGCTGCCGCCACTACAACTTCAGTGGCCGAAGTGGATTTAGGGCAGCACGACCGGTTCCCCCACACAGGGCGCCACGCTGAGGGGGTGCCTTCCAGCCTCCTTTCCAAAGCCTAGTAAGTGCTTGCCCAGCTTTGGGAAGGAGACAGGAGGACTCTGGGACCCTGCCAGAATCCTCGTGCCTCCTTCCCAAAGCCCGGCACCTCACCTACCAGATTTGGGGAAGGCGGCACAAGGGCAGTGTCAAATTTTGGCCTCACCCAAGGCATCGTATTACCAAGATCCGCCCCTGTCAGTGGAAGGGAAGGGAGGAGAGTGTGTTCTGAAATGGCTGGCAGGAATAGGCAGGAGAGAAGCAAGCTCACATTCTGATTAAGGCCGGTGGGGGGGAATTGAGGGCTTTTAAAAGCTCGCCCCTCATTTGAGCTTGTTTCTGAACCCAAGCTCAGAGGACTGCACCAGCATCCCTGAACAAAATTTGACAAAGGGCAGAAAACCCTCCCAGCATCTCCTTGTCCCTGCAGCCCAGGGCATCTTTGATTACCAGCTCCTTATTGCTTTTGAGAAGCTCCTCTTCCTCAATGGTGGCTGGTCCCTATCGTGCAGCCCCAACTGCTGTTCTACAGATCCTTGACTTGACTGTCAGCACTTACAGACTCTTGGCCTGTAGAATTGCCTTCCTCACAACCTTCTGCCCTGCCCTGTCTCAGCGGACCTATCTCAGGGTAGCCATATTCAGGAGTCTTCCTCATTCACATCTAAGCAGGGCACTGGACCAGCTCTAGGTATGAGAGGAACCCTCAACAATGATGGGCCTTTTGGGCTCCCTCCCACATCAGTGACCTCCCTGTAGCCTTACCTGGTGGCAGCGACACACAGCAGCAGCACTCTGAGGAGTACCAGGCAGTTGTGTCTGGGGGAGCTTCCATTTTTGTTTCCCACAGTGCCCCTTCCATAGCCTCCATTCAGAGCATTGTGGAGGATTAAAAGGGTGTCCCTCACTCAGCAGGGTTCCAGAAATACTTTTTGAAAAGTGTGTGTGCTGTGCATTGATGCTGGACCTGGTGGGGGCTTTGATGTTCATTGCAAAAGAGTGCAGGGCTTGGCAGGAGTTGAAGCTTGCTTCCTCCCCCCGCCACACTCATCCCTTCAAGCACTTTTCTCCTGCAGCCCAAACCACTGGATCTAAGGCTCACCGCCTGCCTTCTGCTTTGACCCGGGAGTTCCATTTTGTGCTGCTTCAGTGGAAGATCCACTCACATGTTGATTTTGAATTTTTGCACAAAATAAGAAGGAATATAGGCTCCCGTCTCTGCTTTGGCAGGACCACCGGCTGCCCATTCACAACTGTGCTGAATTGCTCTGAATTTCCCCGTTATTATGTCCCATGGGCAGCTGCCACTTTTACCTTGCAGGAGAAAGGGAATTGCATCAAAGCGCTTCCACTCTTAAGACCCACCCAAAGTCCTCTGCAGTCAGTGCTCTCTCATAAATACACACACACAGTTGTTCCCGCTCATACTCGCCCTTAACCTGCCTCTTTTGTTGTGGCCGTTATAAACACCGGCTGTCCGTTGCACCTTTCTTCTTACCCCTTCTTGTTTTTCCCCACGGCCAGGTTTTCCGGCAGCAGCCTACGGACCAGTAGCAGCGGCAGTGGCAGCAGCAAGAGGATCAGGTAGGGGGGGCCGTGGAAGAGGCGGCTACATGGCATACCTTCAGAATGCAGGGCCAGGTAAAAGCTCTGTCGGTATTCTATGTGGCTGCAGCTGTCCATCCCTTTCTCTGACTTTTCTCACAGTGATCTGGGGGTGCGGGGATACCCACCAAACAAAACCAAATACTACAAGCAGAGCCCATAAGACTCAGAGCAGAGCATAGGCTGTAAGACCAGATGGTCTTTGCGGATCCACCCATTACAAAGTCCACCCTACTGGGAGTTGTCAACTGGACCTTTTATGAAAATGTCAAGGACGACAAAAGTTTTCATTTCTCCACAGTTTGCACTGGGCTAACAATGCAATCACACTCACACCCACATATACACACACCTGTTAATTCCTCAACTTGTTAGGGCAGCAACCTGCATCTCCAACTTTAATGTTTGGGACGAATGCAGTGAGTAAGTTACTCTCAGTGGTGGCCCAATCCAAAGCAAGAAACTACATATCCATTAATATCAGCAAGGATTCCAAATTATGGTGTTTAGGAATGCTCTATCAAACTTTGATCTATGGAGGATACCATGATCAACCTCCTACAAATCAGCTTAGCATTCAGCTATTTAGTAAGTTCCGTTTATTCATCTGTCTCGTGAGAAAAGGGAACTATAGTGTGTGTCCCTGCCCTTTGAAATGGTGGCACTCCAGATCTGGCCAATGCGAACAGGTCTAGTATTATACAGAATAGGGTAAGCAGTGCAGCTTGCCTTCTCTCGTGCCATTTTTAGGTGGCAAGTCTGGTCAGCTGGACCTGGATTCTAGAAAAATAGTTCTCCCCAGTTACTTCGTAGTTCAGACATCTCACTAAAATATGGTTGGGGTGCTTAAGCATGGTTCTGGTGTGATGTTTGAATTGACAAAACCATGGTTTGCAATTGGCCAACAAACCAGAATCTGATACAATGGTGGAACTGGATTTTGTGCTAACTCTGGTTTGGTGTGATATTGATAGCCATTGTTTGACCTCCAGAAGCTGTACCAAAAGGGAGATGAGAGTGATTTGATGGACTTAGGAAGCTGTGTGGCAGAATACAACAGCAGACAAGCTGTTCTAAACTGTAGTCTGCTAGTATGTTTGGAAGCTCATACCAAGGTTTTGGTTCTAAACTAGGGTTAGCACAAACGACGACATGGCATGATGTCTAAATTGCACCATAGTTTGAAGTCAGTTGCAGTTTTAGGAGTGCAACCTAAATCAGGGGTGTTCCACCTTGGCATAAATTAGAATGGCTCTCTGAAGAGTATAACCTTTTGCAGACATCTTTAAAAATACTTTTTGCTCTTTGAGCTTGAATATTGTTCCATCTTTTGTTACCTGCTGCAAACTCTGGCTCCAGTTTCATGAGAAATGTGTGCCCACCTATAAAAAGCTCCACTTCCGTCCACTCTGTTCTCCAGTGCCCCTCCTGCTAGGGGAAGTAGTTAAGCCACTATTACATCCTAGCATTCCAATTTAGGGGAAAGTGAATTATCCCTTTGGCATAATTGAGTGAAATCATGAGTGGGCTGCTAAGACTTACCAGTGCCTCTCTTTTGCTGTATTTGCTTGTTGGCTGATACCTTGGTTGTGCCTGAAGCCATTCTGAACCCTAAATACAAAGCAAGGACAAAGGGTAGACTGCTGCTTTCAGTGGGTTTTATTGCTCCCCAATCTATCTTGCTTGCTCATCTCTGTGTACTGTCTTGTGCGTTTATCCGGCCGTTTGTTCTTGCTAATATTAACTGGGTTTATTGCACTGGGGGTGGCGGTAGGGGCAATTGGAGACAACACGATTTGGCCCAAATTCCCCAGCCAGATTACACGTTGAGACATGTAGCAAACAACTTGGAGGTAACTGTTTTATTCAGCTCTCTCATGATGAAGCTTGTTTTTGACATGGAAATTTCTACACTCATTAGCTATAGGCCTCTTCAAACCGACACAAAACAAATGGTCCCAGAGGTGGGGGAAGTGCTGTCAAGCAGCAACACACACACCGCAATAGACTTTGGCGGGGGGGGGGGGGGGGAGACTGAATTATTTAGGGTCCAAAGTGGGATGTTTGGAGAACTCCGTTCCATGCAAACTGGCACTGCTTGCGGGGCTACAAAGGATTCATCCGTAGCAGTTTATCGTTGTATGTAGGGAAAGTCCAAGGGTTGGTTTGCTCAAAGATAGCAGAGAGATTTTTTTTTCTCCTTTCCTTTTCAAAATCCTTTTCTGAAAAGGATTCCACTTATTATTTGAGGAAGAATGGACAGTTTCCCTCGATCCTTACCTACACTTTGGGCCCATTTGGTTCCAGTTTAATTTTAAATAGAGATGATCAGTTTTCCCACAGAAAGGACAAGGGTTCTGCCAGATTAAGTCTGATCTTCACTGTTGTCCTGTTTTAATCAGAGTGTCCCATCTCAGCTGAACTGAGTGTCAGCCAATTTCTCTGCTTGATATCATTTGGTTGGTTTTTTTGTTTTGGTTTTTTGTTTTCAATTTTTTTGGATTTTTTTTTCTTTTTAAAAGAACAGATTAACTTTGTGATACCAAAAAAAGGGGAAAAAAGAAAATTCTAACCCTGAAATTAACACCAACAAATATGGCAAGTTTAAAGAGCAGTATGGTGCCCTGTATATATTTCTTGTGTGTTTTTGAAAAAAAATCTCTGCACTTGCAGATCTACCCTAGTGCTCCCTCAAGGAAACTGTCTGTTGATGTGCAGAAGTGGTTTCCATTGACAAAGAAGCCTCTTCGGCTCAGGGACAGCATTCCATTTGCAGCCATTTCCATCAAAGGGAATAGCATTGATAGTGAAGTGTATTTAAGAGCAATGGAGTCAGCTTCATGTTAATGGCACTCAGGCCTGATTCATTACAGAGGGGGAATGACAAATGGAAGTAATTGGCTTCAATATTTTGATGATTAGAGCAATATCACTCGAGGCACACTTGCAAGATGACTTAAGTGACTACTAAAGCGAAGACACACCTGTGTCTTAAGATGTACGAATGTTAAATGTCTAAACCACAAGACATCAGTTCAGTGTATATTTATTGATCTCTCACTGCTGAACAGATTTTTGTTTGGGGGGGGGAGGTCTGCACCCCTGCAGAAGTTTGTAGTTGGGCCCTGTGATTGCAACACTGCCGTACACACAATTATTATTATTTATTAAAATAGTATACCACCCTATACTCTCAGGTCTTAGGGTGGTTCATAACATAAGAATTTGTGTGTTCATGGATCTTTAAACCACACTTCATAAGGCTGGCTGTTGGATGTAGAGAATTCTGTCCTCACTCCCCACTCTGGCCTCTTGTGCATCCCGTAAGGGTACTCTACTAATTACAATCCACAGGCAGATGACCCCTTCCTGGATCAAGGGCCTATGCTTTTAATTCTGGTGGGGAAACATTTGTTTTATTTTTATTTTTTATTTACTAAATTGCTATACTACCTTTCATCCAAGGATCACAGGGCGTTATTAGCCTGGGAGCTGGGGCTGTATGTTTCTTCGTTCATATTTATAGAAACATTTATATACCTCCTTTCAGCCCTGAAAGGTCCCCCAAGGCAGGTTACAACAGTGAAAACACTTCTGTAATTACAACTGGAGAGCATTGAGAGAAGCCAAGATAAAGCAAATGAAACCAGCCTCCCAACACAAACTAAAAGTTTGGCAGGAAAAAGAATGTATTGACCGCCGCCTACCTAAATGGCATTGTAGAAGGGGCCTATCTTATCTCCTATGGGGGGGAGTTCTGCAGCTGTGGGACTATCACCAAAGAGGCTCTGCCTGGTAACTGTCATGGGCAGTGCCCATGTGCCAAACATTAGCCCGACCGTTATTAAAACCACGCAATTGTTGAGGACATTGCAACCCTCCATATAAGCCAAGCCTTTACACCCACCTTGACAACATTTCACTTTCCGCTTATTATGTTATTGATGAATCAGGACCTGGGTCACATTGGCATGACGGTCTGCATCTTGTAACAAACTCTTCCAATGCACAAGTTTCACTATCAATACCACATTTCTGTTACGATTCAGAGCATGTATGGATTTCGTGGGCAGGCTTCTCCATTCAGTTTGATGGAGGTGGCAGCTTGATGCACAAACCTCTTTGCCTGTTGGCAAAATCCACTTGTAGGGAAGGGAGCCATTGGGGCAGAGTTTACTGGAAAGGTATTGATGGTTTGAGGTGATTTTTTTCCTCTGGCATATTTAAAGCACCAGTGTTTAGTGTGCCCCCCCCCGCCCAGTTCAGACACTCAACCAAGCATCGTCAGCAGTCCATGAAGTTGGTGGGAGCCCTTCTCCTCCCCCATGGGGGAGCTCTGTGTATCCAGTGCCCTGATTCATGCAATTCTTCCTGCATTGGGCCATCATGCATACAGGCACCTGCATGGAGCACCCCTCACACGCTTTATTTGGATAGATGGTGGAAGACCACCATGTCCGTTCTTCTACCCTGTTAATAGTACACTGAGCCGATTTCACCCTTTCCTGAAAATGCTGTTTGCTTCTTCGTTTCACAAAGGTGAAGTTGAGGAACGGGGTTTTGCTTTGTTTTTTAAAGGAATATACAATTTGGCAAGTAAAATGCATTCGCCAGATAGTTCTGTGGCTTTAGTTTCTTCCCTCATGGCTGGAAAATGGGATGGCCAGTGATTCTGTTGCTTGGCCGTGGGGAGGCACCAAAGTCTACTTGCTTGACCACTTGTGAGTGACTGCACCAAGAAGGAAGTGGTAAAACCCCCAAACAGAAAGATCCCCCAGAGTTCCTTCTTGCTCCCCTCCACCTTGGCCAGAGTCCTGCTCCTACTTCTGAAATCCTGAGTTCACCAGTCCCTTACTGTCCTTTATACTTGCCAGCTATAACCAATCTCATAACATGAGCTACTGACCTTGATGGTGAGTGTGAGCAGTTATGTTCTTGTTGTTTTCTCTCTTGCTTGGTTGGGGCTGCTGTGAGAGAGGGTGTCTCTGAGGCATTCTTTCCGGCCTCTCTTACACTGGGACGTGCACTCCTCTCAAACACTCTTCTGAGCACGCTCAGCAGGAAGGTTTGTCCACACCTATTAATCCTCTCTCTGTGTCCAGCTTCTTGTTAGTAGCAGCTGGTTGCATGTTTTTTTTGCTTGTTCAGATGAAACGGTTTAAGAAACGACTCATATCCAACTCTTGAAAAATGTCTCTCTCTCTCTCTTTCTCTCTCTTTTTAAAAATATATATTTATTTTTGTTTATTTTAGTACACTTTCTCTCTTTTGGTTTTTTTAAAAATTACTTTCCCTTACTTAATAAAACAAAACACTTGTTGTTCGTGAAACATCTCACATCTCCCCTTGCCTGTTCTTAGAGTGTTATGTATCTGTGGGACTGAACTAAATGCATGCACTTGTTGTAGTTGTAACCGGTAGCAGTAGACGTAGTTGTAGAACATGCATTGTTGAGTTGATATTATAGGTTCTTGTCGGCTCGAAAGAGCATGGCAGTTGCAGTGTAGCCGCGGTTTGATTGGAAGTGTAGGTCAACCTGTGTAGAGCAATGCTGAACACCTGGATGCATAATACAGTGATCATTATCTCCCAAACTTGGGCCTACCAAATTCAATCAGGACATTTTATTATTCTGCAAGGGCCCTCGGTGGTCTGGCGGGGGGTAGTCAATTGACCGTTGTAAAAGGAAAAAAGTGACCCTTCTTTTAATTCTAAATACACTTACTTGTGAGTAGTTCCCACTTAAGCCAATGGGAGTTACTCATATGTAAGTGCTTTATGATTTGATGCCAAGTTTAATTTCAGCAAGCATTGTACACTCAAGGCTTCCTACAGAACATTAACCTTCTTAATATTCTGCATTAGCGCTCCGAATCCTTTTTGGAGGCCTTAAACCAGGCCGGCAGAGCAGGAAAGCCGTCCATTGGAGACCTAAGTCATGGAGAGTATGTACAATGACTAACCGTCAGAGTATGCAGAGGCACAAGGGAATTGGTTTTAGATCCTAAAGTGCAAATTTGGCTACGCCACAAACTTGCCACTGTTTGTATTCATTCCCACATTGCCAAGTTTTAGGATAATGTTTTGGTTTTTCCTCCCCTCAAGCACTACTGAACATTTCATGAACAGTCAGTATTAGGTGTCCCAAGGCAAGTCTCATCATTTCCTCATCAAACCAGCAAAATCGTCTTTTGCTTCTTCTCCCTCCCTGCATTTCTTTCTTTCTTTCTTTTTTGCACCTAGTTTTCTGTACTTGGCTTCTCAAAATTGTTTTCCAAATGAGCAGCAGTGGGTAGGGTTGGCAGCTGGTAATTCAAGTCCTGAATGCCACATTACATTTGGTTTGTGGCTGCTACTGTTTTGTCAGCACATATCCTGCTGAGAGTAGATTGCGTACATCACCGTTCCCCTCCCACCCAGTTCGACATCTTGCCTGAAGATGCACTGCTGGTTTGGAGTGTGTTCAATTTACCGAGCATGCTCAGTGTAGACGGTTAAATCCAAGCAGTTAACTCAGCATATGTTACTGGAAGAAATAAGGTACGCTAAATATTATTTCATTGTGCAGTTAAGAATATTGTTCTAACAGATCGTAAAACACACAGACTCCCCGCCCCTCCAAATGTTGTTGACCCAGATGACAAGTACATACCCTTCATTGATTGAAGGTGTCCCACTTCCCTTATCGTGCCAGTATAGTTGTAAATCTTACGCACTTGAGGTATGATTATATAACTTGTCTCTTAAGCAGCAAATCTACTACAAGGAATGGGGCCCACTGTTAAATGTGTGATGCAGGAAAATTAGATGGGTAACGTATCTAAAAGTTAGCAAAGCGGAAAATTGCATGGGAAGTAGCAATCCACGTCGTACACTTAATTCCAGTACTTTCAAATATTTAGTCTTGTCATTAAGCACCTCTCTTGTTTGCAAATTGCAGTAATAAAAAAAGAAAAAAGATGGGAGCAACAGTTGGTTTGTGTACAGAGAATGATGATGGGGAAATTTGTAGCAACAATGTTGGAACAGTTTCAATAGCCACTTGTGTTTTCTTCACAGTCCAAGGGATAGACCTTGAAGCAAGCCCTAGATGCTTAAATGTATATATATTACTGTCTAAAAAGTGTATAACATTTAATCCAAGTCATGTAGTCAGAATGTTAACAAGCACCACCTGGGGGATAGCAAGTGGTTTTCGAATGTCTTTCTCCTCTGAAAGACCCAATAATTACAACTGGAGCCCTAGACAGCTGATGCAATAGAAAGAGAAAATCTTAATGCATCTTAATGCACCTACTAATTTTCACTCTATAGTGTGGTAAAAAGAAGATGCTTCCATTTGCCTATCCCTATAAATGCTTCTGTTTGCCTAGCCAGCAGAATGAGACTGGAATGATTTGTCCATAAGTTCAGAGCAGGAGGGTTATCCAGTAGACCAAATATTAAGCTAAGGCTTAGAAGGGTCTTTTAATGTAAAGAATGACACTACAACCTAGTACGCCCTTCCCTGCCTTGTGCTTCCCATAGTAGGTTGCATTCAGAGATAACTGTGTCCATTGGTTTTCTTCATTCTACCACCGTATCTATGCTCTCCTTTAAAAGCAAGCACTTGAACTAGCATATATAACTCATAGCACTTTGACATATTTGAATGGCTTTTGCGTCCCCCTGCACTTCCATTGCCTAGTTCTACTTGTCCACTTTTGAACCACCAGAAAAAAATTATTATCCTGGTTCCTTAGGCATGGTTCACCCCAGACTGGACGGTCCTCAGCTCCTGTCAGTTTCCTCACATTTAAAAGCTGGTCTGCTAACTTTTAAGCGCCAGCTATCTGGTTCAGATGGAGACGATCCTTTTCACCCTGGCCTGGCTTGTCCCTAAACATTCCCCAGTGCCTAAGAAACCCAAAGCCCTCCCCCTGATGCCACGGTCTGATCCAGACATTGAGACTCCTCCGCTCAGCCTGCACACAGCCTCTTCTTTACCTGTCCCGCAGAGAGTCATGCATGTGACTCAGGTGGCACATCCCATTTCTCCACTTGAGGGATAATGGGAATGCACTGCCCTGCAAGCCTTCCTTACTTGTGTGGCATGGTGGCAACCCACAGAGCATCAGCTTCTGGCAAGGTCTCGCCAAAATCTTATGAGATCTCATACTGCACAAGAGCTACCTCCTGAGATATTGCCAGCTGCCGGTGCTACTTTTCTGCTGCTTTGGGTGCTGCCTCTTTGGCTTCTACCACTCAAGGCAACTATCTGACTCCAGTCAGTCCGGCCCTGATGTGGCTCTTTATGTAGTACGCTGGAAAGCTCTCAAACCCCTGCTGGCTTTCTGCCTGCATGCCTGCTGTTGCTACATATTGAATTTGTTTACTTGAAAAATTGTGCTTTGATAGATAAAAAGGTGAGACATTTTGCTGCCCTGGTGTTCTCGCCCTGCTGTCAAACTCACTTGTTACCTTTATGCTTTGTCACTGGGGCTCCTTTCTTGCTCAAAGTGCTATGTGGCTCTTTTAGTAGAACACATACTCTGGATGCAGAAGGTCCCAGGTTAAATCCCAGGTAGGACTGGGAAAAGATGCTCCCCCTCAGTCCGAAACCATGGAGAACCTCTACCAATCAGCGTATATAGTCCTGAACTAGATAGGCCAATGTGTTGGCGTAAGGCACCTTTCTCTATTCTGTGCCTGAAAAAGTGTCATGGGGAGTTTGCTTTGGCTAACTTCATTGAGGATTGCTGCTTGTTTGAGAATTCTTTAAACGCTGCAGGGAAACTGTCCATGGATCCCATTCCTCAATCAGCCAATCAACCCTCTTTTTAAAAGGGTTGCAGCAAGGCATTGTGAGCCTGGGTGACACATCAGTAGAGAAAAATAAATTGCAGCACGTGCCATCACTAGGCCCCTGAAGGCTCCCTTAAGCAGGTAGAATGAGAGAAAGAATTCTAGTGATGCTGATTTGCCCCTCCCTGTTATACGTACAATTACTCTCCTGCAAGTAATGCTTTCCTGCATTATTTTTCAAAAAGAACTTAAAGCAGAATGATTTCCATTCAGCTTCTGGAGGTGCTCACTGGAGGAAAACCCCTGCCATTATAGAAGTTGGATACCTGTGAGCCTATTCTGGGATGTCCACCTGTACCCCATCCATTAATTTTCTCCGTTCAAGAGCAGAACATTCTTTCTTAGTGAAGCACTCACCCTCCTGCACACTGAGGAGTTCTGTGAATGCTGCGGCCAAGTTCTGACTCTGGCTGCAGTAATTTTACTTGATTCTATTGTGGGTAAAATGTATTAGCTTTTAATCACTTATTTTGTAATAGAAAATCCAGGGCACTTGATAAATCATCTCCAGCGCAATTAGTGACCAGCTCAGGAGAGCAGGCTTAAGTACGGTATAAGTTAATCTGTAATGAATGTAGTCACTAACTTTTAATGGTCTTCTCAATCAGTGGAATTATTTTCAATGGGCAAACACTCTTCCACGGAACCCGCTCTGACTTGCAGGGTGCCTCACTTCACTCCTGTGATCCAAACAGACTAATCATGTGTTCAGAGGAAAGGGGGCTCTAAAAGGTTCTTTCCCTCCATGAATGAATTTTACTCCACTCTTGGCAAGCCCTGGAACAGGCACTTCATGTAACTCAATTTTTCCCTGATGGAACAAAGCTGAAGAGTGAGGTCTTCTCTTTCTCTTTCCTGCAATCATTATCCATTTTCCATTATAATAGTCCCAGGAGGGCTCTGGCAATCTAAAAGCTATTCAGGCACTTCTTCAGATATAGGCAGAAGCACAATGATGGAGAGCCAGGGTAGACCAAGTGTTGGATCCATACCTCAAAAGACTTGGGTTCAAATCCCTCAGGACACCGGGGGATCAACTAAGGTAATGTTTGAACTCATGCAAGTTAAAACTTAGCAGGCCACACTTTATAGATTGGAAACCACTGGGGAACCACAGCACAGCTGCCCTTAATCTTTCTGAGAGAGTGTCAGATACAAATAACTAGGTTTGTGAGATGGCAAACTGCTGTCTCTCAGTCTCAATTTCCTTAGGCTAAGAATAGGGGTGCCTTACCTCATAGAGATGCAATAAGAATGAAAAAGATGAAGATTGGAAGACTCCTTGCACATCCCAACAGTTTTGCATGCACAGTTATTAGTTTAATATGCCTTTTCTTTGCAGAACGCAATCCTCTGTGCATAAATGTTGCCCATGTGAATATGAGTGCAAGCTCACCTTTTTCCTGCTATTTTTCATATTAGCTCAGCAATGCAAGAGCTATATATTAGAGCCACAAATAATCTCCCCTTCGGATGCAGAGTCATCATTTGTCATCTTTCTGCTTATTTCTTCCAGGACCATTGATAATTCCTGGGTCCAAACAGTGCCTTCACACATTCAGGTTTTATTTATTGTCCACAGCAAAGAGTAGCACCCTATTAAAGGTAAAGGTAAAGGACCCCTGACAGTTAAGTCCAGTTGCGAACGACTCTGGGGTTTCGGCGCTCATCTTGCTTTACTGGCCGAGGGAGCTGATGTTTGTCCGCAGACAGCTTTTCTGGGTCATGCAGCCAGCATGACTAAGCCGCTTCTGGCAAAACCAGAGCAGCACACAGAAACGCTGTTTACCTTCCTCTTGGAGCGGTACCTATTTATCTACTTGCACTTTGACATGCTTTCGAACTGCTAGGTTGGCAGGAACAGGGACCAAACAATGGGAGCTCACCCCATCGCAGGGATTTGAACCGCCGCCCTTCTGATTGGCAAGCCCTAGGCTCATTGGTTTAGACCACAGCGCCTCCCACTTCCCAACCATAAAAATATTGGGGAAACTTCAGGATCTTTTTTAAAAAATACTGTTTTCAAGTTGTTGCCCTGTTTTACTATGTAAACCCTTTTTCGAACTTTTTGCTGAAAAGCAGTATATCTAAACACCCCTAATAAATAATACCTAGTGGACCACAGTGCATTTCAACAAGTGACTTTTCTCTTAAAACCATGCCTGGACAATGACCATTCTGACTTAAATGTGAGGTTAAGTCCCGGTTTTATTGCAATTTGCCTCTTTTTCATATCTGTAGCTGCACAAAAGGCCTCAATTTAAAATTAACAGGAACAATAGCCTATTAATGTGTTACAGTGGGAGGCCAGAGTTTCAGTTGCCATAGCAATGGAGTTCGGCTCATTTGTTTTGTAGATGAATAATTACTACACAATTAGAGTAGGCTAAAAATAAAGGGCCCCTTTCTTCCCAGTCACTCATTAATAAAAGGCCTGTCCAGGCTGTGGTAAACAATTAATGCAAATCTGGCCACCAGTGGTAAAAAGGTAGCAGTAAAAGACTCATTGCTAAAACGAGAGTGAAAAAGTAAAAGTAAGAGAGATTATTCCATTCCTTTGGATAAAAAAGGCAAATGATTTGGAAATGATTCTATATTGACCCAGGATGGGTATATTGTTGTATTGCTTATAATGGAATGGCCGCTGTGCTTCTGAATAGAGCTGGACAACAGATATATGAAGTTTTCAGAGTTAGTTCATATGGAGGCAGGTGGCCCTTGAGGTATTTCAGTCCTGAGAAATATAGAATATAGAAAGCACTGTTGCCATGAAGGGCATTTTTACACACCAATATAAAAAAAAAGGCAGCAACCTGCCCTCAGCAGCTTCCTCAGTCTTTTTTTTTTTCCCCTCTTCTTTTTTTCCCCCCTCTTCTTTTCTCCCTCCGCCATCCTTGTGGCTGTGACTTTGCACTGGAGCATAAAGAACATCCTCTGTGTTGCAGGTTCCAAAATTTCATCATAATGAGCAACAACAGAATGTCCAGAGCCTCTCTTAGTTAGGGCTGCCGTATTTCAAAAAGTAAAAATCCAGACACAAAAGTTGTTGAGCAAAATCACAAAAAAAGAAAACTTGAGCTATTTTTAAGGAAATTCGCCAAAATCTACACGTAGGATATGGGTTGCCATATGTCTGGATTTTCCCGGACATTACAGCAATTTCCTCCCAGGCTCTGTTTACAAGGGCCAAACTCTGGCTATGTCCGGACATATGGCAGCCCTACTCTTAGTGAAACTAAGATAGACACTTACCTTGGAGGGCCCATATTTGTCCTCAACACAGCAAGCAAAGCAGGCAAAGAAAGATGAGGTAGTTGGGTTTCAGATGAGGGATTATATAGAGAGTAATGGCAAACAGATACCTGGCAGCAGAACAAACCATGTGAAGGTCTAGAGCACATCAACTTAGCTTTATTCTGCTGCCTTCTAACCCAGTGAAGACATTGATTGGGGAGATATTCCTTGGAAGCACCTTGGGCCTCACCTGGCACCTTCTTCCAGAAATTCACACTTTTTACCATGCTGTATTCCACTGCATGCCACCACCAGCTCATTCCTGACTTTATCAACTTGTGTTAAAGATCATGTAACCTCTTTGTTCTGCCCACTGTTTTCAGTGACTCACTCACGATCAGATAAGACATTCAAAATATAAGTATTCTGAATATTCCTTTCTCCTCTTTATTCATTGGACGAGCTCCTTGGAGTCCAGACTGCTCTCAAATGCAGGTGTGAGATAAGGAGCACATGCTATATATTGTGGCTTCATGAGTAGCTATTTTTAGCAATAAAAATTCACCATGATAAGAATATGACCAGAAAATCACCAGCTTCTATTGCTGTAGGTGAAGAAGCTACACAGCAAAATGCTTTATGATATAGTGGCATCAATCGTCATGCAGGTGAATGGCAAAAAAACTAAAAGTGAAAAACAAAAAAGGGAAACGAACAGCTCAAAAGGGGAACAGGTAACCAGTGGTTGAAGTTGCTGTCAAACACTGACTTCTTCCTTCTATTCCAAGAAAAAAAATGGCTGACCAGTTGATTGGCATGGTCAACTATTTTGACAGGTTGCCTTGGAATCCCCAGCCTCTATGATTGTTGTCTTCTCTCTCCCCCCCACCCCCCCACTCAATAATAATAATAATATCTGGACGAGATGTCAAAATATGGTGCAGGCTTTTCCGGGGGGATGGTTATCTTCTGCCCTCCAAAACTATGTAACAAAAAGAGAGAGAAATGTAGCACAGCATTTGAAAGGTCGACATTTGTTTGTTGTTAAGGATCTAATTAGAAGCCTGAGAGGGAGCAGACTGGCTGCTTGCTTGGCTAATTAGTGACATGCACGAAGACCACTTTGAACTTCAAGGACACAGAGCTATTAGCACTTACATCAAAAATGGATTAAACTTCTGTGCTTTTGTAATGATTAAAGATGAGCCCCTCAAGTGGAAACTCTTTTGTCAAATGCTGCAAGAAGAACTGGCGCCCTGATTGCCGTTTCTTTTGGAGAAGCTTTGCACGGCCTCGCATGTGATGGCACTGGCCCCATCTGAAAATGACACTGCGTTTAATTCGCAATATGGGAGATTTTGATTAGGTTATAAATATTGATTGCTCATGAAACATCACAGCTAAGATGAGAAATGTATTTATTTGCCTCCATGAGCGAGTGCTGGATTTTATTTTGTGAGGGGTTTTTTTTATATACTTTGCTGTGTGTCAAGTATTTTGTTAATCTGTTCCCAATCACTTGTCGACAATCCTTTATCAGTGTGCAAGTTTAAACTCAGATAAAACAGCTATTAAGGATGCAGTTGTTTCTAATATACTTATGGCTTTGGACGGGTGGCTAATTTAGATGTCAAAGTGCCCCAGCCTTTCGCCATTTTAGTGGCTTTAAAGAAGTTGTCTAAATGCCCCGGTGCCTCATCTGTCTGACACGGCAAAAGAGCAATTCCCCCACACCATCTCTACACTACAGTTGCTATGTCCCTTGCAGAACTTTGGGAAAGAGGAAATCCTTCCTATCTTATGACAAACCATCTTGAGGATTATACTGATGCAAGTTGAGAGGTGCACATCTTTCCTGCTCTCCTGAGTTCTCATTCTGGCCTCTCTGTAGGCCACAACAGGCAAGGCTTGTCAACCTGGAACAGGAGTATTTTTGGCCATTTCTGCAATTCAGCACCATGTGATCTGTGCAAAACTCTTTGATGCACCATCTCCATATAGAAACCAATTGCAAGAGACCGCTCTTTTCTTTATCATATTCTCAACCCATCAGCAATATTTGCAAACTGCACTTCACTGTATGTATTCTGGATTCAGTCTTTGCCAGTGTTCCTCCATTCCTCTGTCCCATGTATCCTCTTGTTGATGCTCCTCTTAAGCTACAAATGCAACTGGTAACACCACCACCCTTTCTGACCACATTATGCAGCAATAGATGTATGGCATTTCTCCTACATCCACTGACCCTTTTGAATTGTATGGATTTCAGTGGGATTTGATCTTGCTTAGCTGTCGCTGGCTTGTGTCCATATTCCACAAAGCAGGATGCTAAAGCTTGGAGATTGCAGCTCTTTTTATACATGCCATGGGGATTTAGCTTCTACAAATGTATCCGAATATCTTTTGAGCTGTATCATGAACCCAGCTGCACAATGGCTCTTTGAGCTGCATTTAACCTCCCTTGTGATTATGTTACCCAGTTATGTTACATGAAGCAATCAATATGTTCCAAAGCTTGCAGAGAGGAATGTTCTAACCTTTTGAACAGACTCTAAAATCCAGGTGGTCTTCATTTTGTACAGGGACACCAAGACTATTTCCTATTTAGAGCAACATTGTGGAAGTGACACCAGTAGGACACACCTCTTAGATCTTAGGTTTAGTCATGTTGCATTTTGTAGCCCTCTTGCTCGTTTTGCTGAGTGGGGCTCTGGTCATCTGCCCCAAAGTCCAATTCTGAGACCACCATCATGTAGCAGATGAGAGATTTAAGACTAGAATTTTTACAGGCCCTTCCAGCATGATGGATGTTTGCTTTTAGGCAGTGGGTGGGCAACCTGCAACCAAACCAGCCTAATGCATGTTGCCCTCCGTCTCATCTCATGGAGCCCTTGGTCTAATGTCATGCTGGTGGGGAAAGTTGAAAGAAAGAGGAGGTTTGGAGGAGGAAGAACCAGGGGAGAAAGCAGAGACAGAGGGAGACAAATGAAAGAAGGAGAAGAAAGGGACACTGCAGACCACGGGCAAGAGTGATCTGCCTCTCCCCGGTTGCCCATCAGGCAGGGGATGAGAAGGGGTGATAGAAAGAGAAAATGAGTGGTCCCTATGCACACACTTTGTATCTAGCTTCATCCACTGCTCTCTTTGGTTCCGCCACCACTAGCATTCAACACCCTCCCCCAGCTGACCCCCAAAGGAACGCAGCCCGCAATAGAACAAGGGCTCCTCACCTTTGCTGAAGGTGAAGAATGTACCCTGTTTTCTTCAAGTTGTTTCAATGCCCTGCCCTGCTGCTGCTTAGCTCATACGTTTATAAAAAGAGACAACCCAGAGATGAGCAGATTTTTAAGAGTGTGTTCAGGTGGCAAAGTGATACACAGAGTGCCCCATGATATTGCACTTTCCTGATACCTGGGAACCCCTTTTACCATTTTTTCGAATGCCTATGGGCATCAATAGATGCTTAGCAAGATAAAGGTTCAACTTGATTATGTTTCAGAGAGGAAAGTGTTTATTGTTTATTGTATTAGGGTTTTTTATTGCTTGTTGGTTTAGGTTTTCTTCAACTTGCAGTTAATTAATTCACAGTATTTGTGGTCAGAAAGAATCACTGCAATTATCCAATTTGATTTATTGTAGCAGGGGTTTCCAAAGCATCCTGCCAATGTTTTTATCCATTCTTAAGTTGATGAATTCTTGTGGTCAGCGGGTCAGCAGCAGTTCTCAACTTTCTAAGATTTGAAAGCACCACCAAATTTACATAAATGTGCTCTTAGTGGCATATAATCCTATATAGTTTGCTTTCAAAGACACTGAGCCCCATCTGCTTAAGAAGGCCTTTCTGCCCTGTGATCCAATCAGCATTCCAGTTTTGCAGGTCACTTGGCTAAAGCTTTAGAGAGTGACCTGCACAATTGGCATGATGACTGGGCAGTTTATAATCCCATGGCAGATTGCACAAACACAATCCCAAGAGCCAGTTTCAACTAGACCTAAAATCTGAAGGCATCTGATGCATCAGGCTTGCTGAAGCTAAGCAGGCCTGGCTCTCATTAGGGCCTGGATGGGAGACTGACTGGGACCTCAACATAAATCTCATTGAGTTCTATTGAAGAAAGACAGATTCAGAAAAAAAAGAAAATCAGTCAGATCATCTTTGGGTAAAGTCTGACAGTGGTATTATCTCCCCTGGGCAGGCGAGTCTTGTCTGTCTGTCTTGTATCCCACCTTAAAATGTAAGAAATGGTGCCTGCATGATGTCTTAGAATAAGGCTTTCCATTGAGTAATGTGTAGAAACATCTGGGGGGGGGGTGCAGCTAGAATGTTTGCAGCAGGTGTTAGGGGAAATTATGACACTTTCTTCCTGAGTCTGCAACAAGGAAACCTTTGGTAAAGTTATTGAGGGCTTGCTTGGCAAAGCAACTCAGTCACACTGGTCGATCATGACCACTGCTGAGGAACTAGAGATTTAAGCAGCCATGTACTGCACTCACCCTGCACCAGGGATGGGAAACCTACAACAGCTCCCACCTCTGACTTACAACTCCCATCAGTTGAACATTATCCATGCTGGTTGGGGCTCATGGGAGTTGAAGTCCAGCAACATCTGGAGAGCCACAGAATTTTTGGTATCACCTGGCTTCCAGGACCAGGAAGATGCCAGTTTGCAGAGTGGTAGCTTGGCTCAAACTGCCTACATTTCCCTCTTCCAGCCAGTCAGGGGGCTAGGTACCTGGCCACAGGGCTCATGGCAATACCTGACCCTTGTCAATCACAGAAGGCACAATGGGACATTTTTTGCCAAAGTATTCTGGCGTTTCACACTTGTCTGTTTCTACTTGTTTACAAGCATTTCTAAACCACTTAATATTTAAAATCTCTGAACCATGTAGAAAATTACAAACATAAAAACAGTGAAACTGTATAATAAAAAGAGATAAAACCAATTCTAGTAAAAACAGGGTCCAGTCTTATGGGTCATGGAAACTCTAGGCAAGAGGGAGTGGCTGAAGCAACGTCTGGCAGAGGAAAGGGTAATCCATAAGGCAGAGGCAACAGTGGAGAACTATGATAGTCTGTAGAGTATGGTGCCACAAGCCATTTCCTTCCAAATTGTCTAAGTGTCCCTACAAGTCTCTGTAGCAGCAGTCTTTCAGGTAACGTGGCTTAGGGTTGTCCAAGGCTTTATTTGTTAATAACAAGACTTTGAACATGACACAGACACTAGCTGGCAGCCAGTCCAGGTCCCTCAGCACAGGTGGAACATGTGTGCGTCCCGGTGCTCCAGTCAACAACCTGGCAGCTGCATTCTGCACTGCCTGCAGCTTCTCTGCCAATCTCGAGGGAAGCCCCACACAGGGAGCATGTCTTATTGTTGGGTCCTTCCAGCCTTCCAGTTCTGAAACACGCTTTGGACCTGTTTAGCTCCAACGTTGTACGTTGGACCTCTACTAGCAACCCAAATTAAGCAACGTCAAAGAACAGCCGCTGGTTTTTGAAGTATAAAAGTTGGAGACGGTAACGGCAGGTTTCCCGTTGGCTTCTATGCCCAGCGCTACATGTGCTGAGTGTCGGCGCTCCTTGTTCGACAGCGTCTCCCTGATGTACACATTACTACACGCAGCTTCTGCCTCCACTTTCATGTGTATCGGCAGCATTAAATATTATTATATCATTTACTCTCTCGAGCAGGAAAATGATGTTTGGCAGCTTGTTCTATGAATTTTTCATAAAGATAAAAAGCGGCCTAATCTTGTGAGCTTTAACTCTCAGTAGCAGTAATGGCTTTGATTTAAAGTGTTTTGTCTTAATGATAGTTATATTGAAAATTTCCTGCTGCTTTCAAGCACACACGGTTATTATCATAAACACTGATGGTGCAAACGGCTGCCAAATTGCGTGTGGCTGCTTATGGCAAGAGAGGAGAGAAAAAGAGAGACAGGGAGCTCTGTCGACAGGTTGCTGTCAGTGAGACCTTTCAATCTTGAGAGCATTTTGAGTCTTCCCGAAGTTTTGCTTTGACCTCCAGAAGTGACTTTTGGGGTTCTCTTCACTTCTCAGCACTGTGGTCCACAGCCAGGCAAGGATAGCAAGATGAAGCAGAATCTCAGGCAGTGTTTGCACAGCTGTTCTTCTGGAAAGTACCCTTAATAAAGGAGCGTTTACACATGCTGCCATCATTCTGCGCTAAAGTCGGAACACACAGTTGTTAAGTGTCCTCTGGAGGGCCAAGGCCCTCAATAGAGACCAATTATTTACATCCACTTGGGCAGAAATTCCCCATGTTGTACGATCCTGCAGAAAATGGCCTACAAACAGATTTGGGGTCACTTCCCAATGGCTGATGCACTTGGAAAGAGAAAGAGTTGGAAGTCCAGGGTTTGTCAGTCCTGTAAGGAACACCACACCAAGGGGAATTAGTTGGCATGGAAATTAATTCTGCATGAGTGAGTTCTGCTTTGAATGTCCTTGTGGGGGAAATCACTTCCCCTCTCATTTTTCTCGGTGTGCATTCTTAAGATGTGTGTTGAGAAACAGACATGCATCGTTCCGTCTGGCTTCTGGGAGATCTGCCATACATGTCTTTGGGACCTAAATAGGTAGCTATCTGACCCTTCACAAGTTACAAAGGCACAAGGCAAGTGGCTGCTTTGCAGCACATATTTAAGAGTACTGGTCAAACCTCAAAAAAGAAATAAACTCAGTAATACAGGTGCTTTATGCTACGATCTAATGAGAAAGAAACTATCACAAAACTCTGTAGAGATTCATGGAAGTTTGGAGCAGAAAAGTGATTTCCTGAGAGTTATTTATTTTCCCCTGTTCAATTCTTTCCTGAATTCACCATCTGGAGGCTCTGTTTTCATAATGGAGTGATCTATTTTGGTGATACAGTTGATGCCGAAAGTAATAAATAAATAAATCTTCCTTTCTGTTTTATTTAAGTTCATCCTTTCTGTCTTGCAAGTTCAGACCTGCTCTTGCCTTTTGCTGGAAGGCAATTATGAATGTGGAAGAGCAAAAGTCTTCCTGATGCTGGCGCGGGGGGGGGGGGTGTTCTTTGCTGTTAGCAGCGGCTTACAACACAGATATTAAAATGTACCTCTAGTCCACTTGGCTTGGGAGAATAAATGTGTAGACTGGTTTGTTAAAATGCATGCAGACTTTTTTGCACCAACAAATTTGAGAATTGCTGTCCTTTAAAGGATGCCCATGATGTGAAATAAGAACAAGCTTAATATCCCAAATCCCAACCAATTGTGAAGTTCACTCACTGCTTTGGTCAAACTCGGCTACTAGCCATGATGGCTATGCTCTGCCTCCACTATTTGGAGACAGTATACTTCAGAATACCAGTTGCCGGAAACCACAGAAAGGGAGAGCGTTGTTGCCCTCAGCTCCTGCTTGCAGGCTCCCCATTGAAGCATCTGGTGGCCACTGTGAGAACAGGATGCTGAACAAGATGGTCCATTGCCCTGATTGAGCATGGCTCTTAGTTCTTTTGAGATTCCCCCTGCTTAGCTAGGTTAAATGTGGAGTAGATCAACTATTTGTGATACTTGCCTATTAATTAATTTTTGTTACTTATACTAGTTCTCAGTCCAAAGGTTGTGACGAGGTTTAATAGAAATCAGCTTCTGTTTACTTCCTACTGGGACCCAAACTAACTGAAATCTACAAACTGCCTTATTAAAGCCATAGCTTTGTATGGTGTGAGACTCACTCATCTTATCTGGGGCTCTGTGGAGTTCAACTTTTATGGCCAGGACATTAACACAAACTCCAAACCTTGCGCTATGCAGTACTAAAATGGAGGTGGGGGTGAGAGTGATCTTGTAGGATCCAGTACAACAGGAAATCCAGGTAAGATCAAATAAGGAACATTTCTCAATAAATACATATAGTTATGCACACGCACACACACACTTTGTATACATTGCACCTGGTGGTTGGGGATTTTTTTGCTTTTTATGAGTTTGGGGAAAGGGACTTCATGTGGATGAACCCCTGTAGCTTTGCAAGGTTAGGCCCAGTCAGCTTGGTTCGGCTTTTCTCTACACTTCTCAGTAATGTATTGCATTGGTTGTCATTTTAATCAGTTGGGGCTCTGTGTTTTCATACTTCTGTTCTTGTGCCTGTTTTGGAAAATAATATATAGTACATCAGATGGTGAGTTTATGTTTTTTTGGTTTTTTACAAAATCCGGGCTCAATGCCTCTGAACCTATGAGTCTAAGTAAGGACCCTGGAGCGTGTATGATCAAGCTGCGGTCCACTTGCTCCTCAAAATCCTACATACATATATTTTTGCTCTTGTTTCCGTGATTTGTAACTGTAAAATAATAATAATAAAGTACAATTTAATATTGAAAATAAGAACCAATCTAGTATCCACAATGATAGAGTCACTGTATCTCCAGGGATCCCCGATTACGGTTTCTATTCTCCGCCCGGTGACCAACGGGCTCAATTATCGTACGCGGACTATGGTTCCATGGGGCCTCGGGTGGCTCAGATGCTTCGTAGCGAGCACCCTGCTTCAGCGAGTAACTCCCCCCTTCACCACCTTCCCAGCCCGGACCAATTTAAAAGCCCAGGTTTGTATAGAATTTCATTCATTTGGGGAAGCAAAAGAAAAGAAAAATGGCAATAGCATCACATATTTAACAATGCACAGAAAGAGATCTGCATGCTATGTATGCCACTTAATGGTTGGCAATCAAACTTCACTCCATCCTTTTACTCAGTTCTAGAGTTTTTGTCGACTTTGCTTCAGTTGTGAAGGGCACAGTTTTCTTTTAGGGGCTGTTCCAGATCTGATCAAATGTCAATCAAAACCTTTTGTAGAGGCATGACAGCAGAGAGTGAAGTAGCTCATTAGATGTGCAGGGCAATCTTATTCATGTCTACTTGGAAGTAAGTCTTGCGCTTAAAAAGTGCATTCCCTCTTAAGATGGATGTGAATCAAAATTTAGCTGTATTCTTTAAAGATTAAATAAAGGACCCTAATAATTTGTGTTGATTTTTTCAAGATTCTTCTTAACCCTAGAGATTTTGATGCAAAAGGTTTCAAACTGCATATTCTGTTGAAAGTTATTATTAGCTAGGTATTTGACCTGAAAGAGATGCTTAGAATAAGGTGTGTGTGCTTGTGCATGAATGATACTTCATCCTCCTGAGAATCTTTTACTTTGCTTCTTCCAGAAATTTGTTTCTGACATTTGATGAGCTCTTTCATTAGCAATCTGATCCTAAATACCTCTTCAGTGCACCTATCTTATGCTGCATAAGCTTCATGTAGTTTATCATTTCAACTGAACTGGGAACTATTGTTAGATTTAACTGTGGTTTCTCCAAACAATCCAAGATCAAATTGTCTTTTCTGATCCTGACTTGTTTGGATAAAACCATTGTTGAAATTAAATGAAAATCCTGGTTTGGATGAAACAATAAACAGTAGTTAGTTGAAAATGCTTTTGATTTGTTCTTTGTGGCTATAACAGGAAAAGAGGGGAGAGCAGGCCAAGTCAGGCTCACTAAATTACAACTTAGTGTTATGTCCAAACCTGGTCATTGTTTTCTACAAGGATTCCACAAATGTATCTATGACTTAGATTTTTAGCATATTCTTTCTTGAAACAGACAGTCTTCTCAGGGCCCCTTCACACCTGTTTTTGAATCATCACCAAATGCAGATTCACAAATTCTGCATTCCACCTAGAATGAACTCTCGCAATGAACCCTTGGTTTACATTATGTGTTGAAAGAGTTCCTACTGGTCTTAATGTTTAAATAAGAGGAGGAATGTCTTGCTCTTGCTCATAGGCATGTGATGGCTTCTAAATATATACTTACATAGAGTTCACCACTTGAATGAGTCAGCCATCACCTCTCCCCTCCCCACCTTGGAAAATCCTACGTAACTAGATGGCCTAAATACCTGTACATGGGGTTGATTTTTTGACAGTCTTGTAAAATTGCTTAAGTGCTTTTGCCTTGAAAATAGGAAGCCATCATTTCCTCCTCACTTTGTGAATCCACCTCAGTATAATGCGCCATATGCTAAGGCAGATGTCATAATGAATCATGGCTGGAAATTCCTCCCCATTTTATCAAAGAGAGTTTATCTTTCAGTGGTGACCTTTCTTGTCCAGAACTGGAGTAATTTGTGTGCAGGCTTTGTGTTAACATGCCAGTTCATAGGACAAAGTGCCTGATAAGCCAGCCTTAGCTCTCACTTGTCAGCAGTGCCAGCAGAATCATGCTCTGGGCTCCTGCCACACAAGCACTCCTTAAGGCAGCCTTCCCCAACCTGGTGCCCTCCATATGTTTTTGACTACAGCTCCCATCAGCCCCAGTCAGCACAGTCATGGGGCCTGTGGCTGATCGGAGCCGTAGTAAAAAACAGATGGAGGGCACCAAATTGAGGGAGGTGCTTTAAGATTTCACCATTTGGGCTCCTCACCTTGCTTCCAAATCATTCAGTAAGCAGAATAGTAGATTCCCCTTTGTCTCAGGAGAGAAAGTCCTGTTTCCTGTTTGCATATGTTAATTCATCAAATCATGAATTAAAAATCGGCCAGCATTGAGGCGCACCTAAAACTATTTTAGATACAATAGTTTAAAATCAGCAAGTAGGAACACTCAAGCCAGGATCAAAACAAATGGTGGGACTAGTTTGCCTGGTATTTTGGATAGCTCAGTTGATTAGTGTTTGGTGCTGATAATGCCAAGGTCACAGTTTGATCCCCATACAGGAAAGTTGCATATTCCTGCTTTGAAGGGGGTTGGACTATATGATCCCCAGAGTCCCTTCCAACTCTACAATTCTACTATTCTAAGTGAGCTTGCAAAAGTGCTTTGAACAGTGAGGGGGCTCTAAGGATCATTGCAGAACAGCCAGAATGTACATGCAGGTAGCCTTTTATGTTTAAAGGTATTTAATTGCATTATGTGCTGGTGAGCCATCAGGTAGAATTCTGCTTGTATTCTTTTCATTACATCACCTTATCCTGCAGATTAATAAAAAACTCACTTTTTGGATTAAAAACACACATACGCTCAGGCCCCGCTGTCAGAATGCTCTATATCTGAAATCTCAGTTATCTGAACACAACAAATTATATCCAAACCTTACTACACAAACGGCTGATTCAGATATCTGAATAGCCAAAGTTTGCCCACTTCCTTACTCTTTTGTCTTTTGCTGGTCCGCAACAGCCATTTTCAGTGGAAACCACAGAGGAAGGGTGAGATATCAGACAAATCAGAAAGCAGGAAAGATTGGACAAATCAGTTATTCCTTCCTTCGCTTTTGCTGATTGGCTGCAGGCAGAAAGCATGAAGGGAGAAAGCATGCATTAGACATGTTCCCACAGGATATAATGGATATGATCATCTCGTTTTGTGAATACTCGCCAGACAATATATTTTCTGGGAATGAATCCTGTTCGGAAGGCGAGACCTGTGTGTACATGTTACGTTGCACATTGTTTTACCGAAGAGATGCTACAGAAATAATGCTTAAAATCTATAGGTAGAAATGTATAGGTTTAGGGTGCAGAAGTGTGTGAATTTTTAACACATATATTGAAACAGTTATGTCCC
This sequence comes from Podarcis raffonei, assembly GCF_027172205.1. Classification (NCBI taxonomy): domain Eukaryota; kingdom Metazoa; phylum Chordata; class Lepidosauria; order Squamata; family Lacertidae; genus Podarcis; species Podarcis raffonei. The sequence goes on along the minus strand of NC_070616.1, from coordinate 7,634,236 downwards.
TAATGAAGTTTGGAAATGAAGTCCTCATAGAATGAGGACGCTGAATATGAAGGAGATGAGATACAGCAGCGAAAAGCAGGAGGGATTTATATTAAATGCCACATTCCGTAGCAAGGACCTTTTTAAAAATGTTTTTTAAATGTTTGATGTTATATTATGTTTTTATATGTGTTGGAAGCCGCCCAGAGTGGCTGGGGCAACCCAGCCAGATGGGCAGGGTATAAATAATAACAGTAGTAGTAGCATGAGCCCCTCCCTCCCCAGCCAGATTTGATACTGCAGTAAGCCTTCACAATCCACAGCAACATGTGGCACCTTCAGTGTGCTGTAGGAAGAATAACTTTTCATATGTCTCAGTCTTGTTTCATACCCACCTAACTTCCTCCTGTCTCAGAAGAAAAGAAAAGGAGGGATTAGAACTTGGACTCAATATGCACCTGGTGAGGTAGAACAGAGTGAGTTTTCTTGGTGCCAGTGCTTTTCTTCTAGAAAAAAAGGTGTCAGTAGTACTGCGTAGCCTTGAGTACTCCCAGGAAAAAAAGCACTTGTCTTGGCATCAGTGCTGCCTTCTGTACTCCCTTCTCCAAGACTCTCCCCCACTGAGCTCTTTTACTTATTTGCCCTTTGGGTGATAATTGTCCCGTTTTTGAAAACCAGGGCTCAGTGTATTGTAATGTTGGATACAGACTGGGGACTCAGGTTCCCCTTGCCCCCAACTGAGCCATGGGCCTCACTGGGTGACCTTAGGCCAGTCACCACCTCAGGCTATGCTGCCTTACAGGGGTGGAAATGAGACAGGATGATAGATGCCACCTCCAGCTCCTTGGAGAAAACATGAGTTACAGATATTTTTATAGATACATAAAAAAAGAGCTTTCAGTAAAAAAGATGGAGCAGGGGTGTCACAGCGTTCCTTTACTGACAGTCTCCTGAGCACCTTTTAGTACTTCCTGAAATAATAGGGTAGTCACCAACTCATCCAGAATCATTTCATTCAGCCTGCTGGACGTTTTGCTAGCTTGCTTAAACAAACCTGTTAAGTGAGTGGTCTCTGTTTTCCCTGCGATGTGGAAGGTGGTATCTTAGATTTCTACAAGCTAAATCTCTTGCCATTTCTTAGGGCTACTCTACCTGCTATTTGTTTTAGGTGTACATCAAAAAATGTAATGTGCAAGTGAAGCAAACACATGTACTATTCAGGTACGGCGACTGGCTGTGGTCTGTAGTTAAAAGCTCACAGTACCAGACTCAGGTTTGTCTTGGTTTAATGTGCAAAATGGCCTTAAATGATTCTGGGAATAGTTCTCTCTTTATGGCAGTCCCAGTATTTACCAGCCCCCTCCCAATCTTCTTTTCTCTGGGTTCAGCCAAAAAGCTATCCCTTCAGTTTCTCCCCTTCACTCACATCTGAAAACATTCCATTTCTGCTTTGATCCTCTCAATCCTATTTCCTCCCACCTCTTGTTTTGAATTATGGTAGCCCAACTGGACAAAATTGGTCATCGGAGACTCGATCAGCGTGATGCTGTTGTTTTCCATTGCTTGGATACATCGCTTTCTCTAATGTGCCCCCCAAGGGGCTGCGTTTTAGGTTGTAGGGCTTTCCCCCCCTAGTTTGCTTTTGAACAATGCATTATTGCTGACTCACACTCATCTTGTTCTCTCTATTAAGCAGCCGGAGGAACTGAGTCTGCGACGTGAAGTGCATGATTGCGAGTCCATGTCATTATTTTTAGCTCCTAATTGAATGTGAACTTGCTGGACCTCTGTGTGTAATCTAGGTTAATGGGCACACAATGTGGCATTAGAGCTTCCCACACTCGTTCCTGTTTGTGGCCCAGTTCTGTTGTCTGAAGGGGAAGGTGGGAAACAGACTTTTACTACTTTATTAGTTTCTCACCAGAGACTCATTTGGGAGCTGCAGGCTGGCGTTGACAGGAAGGTTAGATCCACTGTCCAATAAACCTGGAGATTACAGCTGCTTTTACCACTATATTCCCCCTCCCATTGCAGTCATCAACCTGCATGACCCCAATTTAAAAAGAGCCCAAAATAGTAATCCATCACTTTTTGTTTGTGCATTTTTGTTTTTACTTGTTTCAAAAATATTGCTTTGCCCTGTACTTCATAAAACTTCATGACCGCGAAATGGAATTGACTTATTCCATAGCTTTTCAGTGCAGAGATCATGTTTTCATCTCAAGTTGAATGGCAAGGATGTTACCGCTCAAATTGCTCATTTGCACAAGATACTGGGCAACCTGAAAATTAAGAGGATGAAGAGAAAGCATTGTGCAATGGCCATCCATCCGTAGAAGAGTATTCCTTTTTATTCTTTCCTGCCTCCCACCCCAGACTGCTCACTACAGCATCTTTTGCCCAGCATTGAAAATAGAACCCATAAACTAAACTCATAAGGGTCAACTTTAGGGATGGAATTTTCTGAAAATCACTTTTTTTTTCTCATTCCAGCCTCAGTCCTGAAGGGAAGCAAGTTATTTTTTACTGGTTCTGCTTAAACTACAGATAATTGCCACATATTATATGCATAATTATATGTATAATATTAAACACATATTACATATGAATACATTCCAGGTTTCCCAAGATAACAGATGCATACAACAAGGCATGAAAAAAAATGTATCTAGTTTTATATGTTTCATATTTATAAAATCACACTAGCATAGCATCAGAGAACACACCCAACTTGCTTTTCCATCCTCCTTCCTGTTGCTTTTCCCTCATGTGATTCCTTTTTTCAGATTGCGAGATGTTTTTTGTAAGCCGCTCAGAGCCTTTTTGGTTAAAGGGCTGAATATAAATACAAAATATATAAATGCTGTGTAAAGGAATAATGTAGTGGCAAGAGGAAACCAATCCCTAGCTCCAGACCTGGGGAGCCAACACCAGATCTAAGGCCAACCTGGCAAGGGTGTCTTCCTCAGGCAGGGAGTTGTTTGGAGATCCCCCAGACATTGTTAGTGAAGACAAAGGACAAAAAGAAGTCTTTGCCCACCACTCTGGGAAAAAAGAAATGAGACGTCTGTTTAAAGAAACATGGTCTTCTCACTCCAAGACCAGCTCTCCCTTCAAGTTGCACACCTAGAGACCCCAAGCCCAGATAGCCACAGCCCTCAAAACATCAACCCAAACCTGGACCCTGACATCTGGCAAGAATCTTCCAGTGGCAGAAGCAGTGCGAGAAGGCTGCACACTGGAACTCCAAGTAATCCCAAGGGACAAGTTTGTGCAGACCCAGTCCTCAAAGAACCCCACCAGACACCCAAAGACTCCAGGCAGTCAGCCTCTTCAGATCAAGGCCATTGCACCTGTTTCTCACAGGGATTCTCTTTCGCATCCCTCTTTGTGCCACTGCCTCCCCCCCTCGGCCTGGTTTCAAAACCCCTTAATTTTATTTTCAGTGTTCTTCTGAACAAAACAGCAGCAGGTTCCCACTTTTTGTTGTCCAGTCTAAATAAGAAAGTTTGAGCTAAAAAATTACACCCTGCAAGTTATACATTCTCTCTGGCACTTCAAATAGGTTTTTAAGCTTTTAGATTTGGCGTGTTCTCTGATTTTCCCATCACCTCCCATGCTTATTTAAGATTTGTTTCTGAAATACATTATCAGATGAGTACTCCCTTCCTTTTTGATACTTCACGTCTAACGCAGTATTTTTTAAGTCTTACAAGGATGCTTGTATTGGAGAAGTATATTACAGCAATATATTCTGATTAAAAGCCAGTCTCTGCAAGGTGCTTTTTCTCTGTGGCAGTTCCAAGACCTGTCTTCTCTAATGTGTTGGGTCTACTGCAGACTGCCAGCTCTGTAACAGCTTTTCCAAACGCTCCTCTGAAGTTTTTGCAACTCGCTGTTTTGTAGGTCATGAACAAAAAAGGAGCCGAGACATCTTCTACTCCTCTAGTGTATTTGCAAGATAATGTCCCAGTGGGCGTGCTTTTTATGCTTTGCATTTCTCCTGTAGTCAATTCTGCGATCACAGCGAACTATCAAAATGATGTTCAAACAATGGGAAATTACCCTTGACTTTGTATAGTCAACAGTCTTTGTTCAGACTTCACAAGCAAATCCTGAATGTACAAACAGTATCATTCATATGTGTGTGTGTTTAACAACTGTGAAAAGATACATTTCAATATGTTCTGGTGAATTCAGTTGGTTGGTTGCAAGGCTACTTGGAGGGGGCAAGTGTTCCTGAAGGTGTAGGGGCGCTGCGGGGGCTTGCTCCTGTTCCCTAAGCTCCTGCAGTCTAAAACAATTAGGCCCAAAATTGTTGGGCAGAACACTGAGAAAAAGTCCCCAACCTCTGGAATCTGATAAGTTTGCTCACACTTTCTTGCAAATTGTCTGTTTTGCAGTTGTTGTTCCCATTAAGAAGGACATTTCCCCCTATCGGTATCTTCCAGAATTCCCCTGGCAGAGTGAGCTTACTTGGCTCTTTCCACTAGCACAGCAGAGACCAGTTAAATGTGCTCCCTAGGTATGAGTGCAGACAGTGGATGTCATTTTGGAGAAGGAAAAAATACTGCTCCATGCAACTTGGCCTTGTGTGCAGTTGTACATCTCTACTGGTGTGCAATCAGTTGAGGCTAAACTGTTGACATGGCCCTGTGGGCTTGGTGCGCTGTATTCAGGCCCACCCTGGGGGTGGGTGGGTGATGCAACACCCCCTTTCCCCTGAGTAGTGTTGAATGTTTGACTGATCAGAAAAGATTTGGTTAACTGTCACATAACAGTCAAGAATTTTCAAAGCACTAACTTTTATGATGACAACAAACGCTATAATCATTAGATCACTGTTATAGGGAAACAAGGCCATTATTATTATTATTATTATTATTATTATTATTATTATTATTAAAATCTAATTTTGTTAGGATACCTGGCAAGGCATCTATAAATGCAAACAATTCACAGGTCCTAAAATCTTTTGGTCCCAGGCAGGATTCCTATGAACTTTAGGAAGCTTCTGAGAGTAGAAACAGAGATCTCATTTTTGGATTCCCCCTTCCTGCTGTGGAAACTCTGCACTACCAATATGGCAGCTCAGACATCAATAGGGCTGAGAAGGTGTAGACCTGGGGAAGGCTTGGATCTAAAGCCTTCCCAGTCCTCTGATACACCCCAAACTGAAGATTAAACCCCAACAATGGAATCAATGCTAGGGGTTTTCAACCTTTTTGAGTCCATGGCTCCCTTAACCAACTACATTCTTTCTGTGGCACAACATTGGGCTGAGGAACCCAGTTATATCACCCCCTGCCTGCAGAGTTGGCAGCCTCTCACCCTTTTTGGAACACCCTTCCTTGTGGAGGGTTCCCTCAGCCTCCTCTCCTCTCCCCTCTCTACTTGGGAGTCCTCTGAGCAGCTGCTGCTGCCGCCCCCGGCCTCTAAGCTGCCCCCCACCCCAAAGAGAGGGGCCTCCAAGAGGCACCATTCACCTGTGGATCTTATAGCCAGGGCTGCTGCAATAAACAGCTGTGCAAGCCTTTGGGAGGCAGAGATGTGAGAGGGCATCAGAGGAGGGAGGGAAGGAAAGAGGGGTGGAGGCCTGTGTTGCCCGGGGCACCTCTAACCATCACTCAAGGCACCCCAGGGAGCCACAGCACCCTGGTTGAAAATCACTGATTTAAACAAAGGTTTAAAACCCTAGCCAAGGACATAGGCGAGCAAGAGTGAACCTGCACCCTCGTTCCTTCCCTGCCGGCAAAAGCCCAACAGGTTGTTGGATGAGGTATATAAGCTGCCTTTGGCGCCCACCACCCTCCCCTCCCCAGTTTTAGGATTTCAGCCTTGGTATTCTATTTGGATTGTATCCCAGAATTGGAGGGTGGGCCTGCAGTTGCAAAACTGCATGAAAATGAAAACAGAAAGAAAGCAAAGTACAGTACAGTACAGTTAAAAAGCCAAAGCTCCCTTTTTAAATGCAATAGTGCTAGGTAAGCAGTGTTCCCTCCAACAGCAGCTGTTTTCTTCTTTTCCTCCACCATCATAATTATGGAATCTTAACCACTATAGGCAAAGGGAGCAAGAAGCCCTTGTTCCTTATCGTTGCTAAGAAAGGAAGCATCATAAAATAAAGCAGGCATTCCTGGAATATTTATTCAAGCAGTTGAGACAAAAACAGTCCTTGAAACTTCCTACTTCGCAATACTTTTACAGTATTGGACCACCATTAAAGAATAGGTGGTCAGGCTGCCAAATCTGACAGATCAGTTGACTGGTGTGTCAATCCTCCCTCAGCGCTTTGGGTCCCCACAGACAGGTTTACTTATACCTGAGTGGAGATGGAGGGGCTTGTCTTTTATCTACTGAGAATGTTTTGTGTGTTTAGCTTTGCATCCGTTTTTCAGAAATGCACTCATTTTGGTATCTAGCCATGAATCCTGAGCCAGCAGGAAACACACACAAAAGGGAGCAATGGAGATAACCGTGGGCAACCAGGAACACAGTTAGAAGAGGTCAGGGAACCATATTGCTCAAGGCAGGACCATCTCTTCCATCAGTTGCCTCTTCCCAAACACACGGCAGCTCCTTTGGTGCACAATCCTGAGACAACTAAAAATTATTATATCCCTTCAAGGCTCCTGTGCTTCTTTGTAAGCACATTGAAATAAGGAGACCCCTTTGCTATCTGGGCAGCTCCCCAGCAAGGGCCTCTACATCAGAGGCGGATTTAGTGCAGTGTGAGCATTGCAGCTGCACAAGGCATGCAAGCCAAGGAGGGTGCCTTTTCAAAGCCAGGCAAGCGCTTGGCCGGCTTCAGGAAGGAGGGAGGAGGGCTCTGGCAGGGTCCTAGCATCCTCCTTCCCAAAGCCAGGCAAGCGCTTACTGGGCTTTGGGAAGGTAGGAGCACTCTGGGACCTTGCCAGAGCCCTCTTACCTCCTTCTCAAGCCCAGCATAAGTCGGCACCGCGAAGGCTGCAGGGAAGGCGTCCACTGGCCTTGCACAGGGCGTCCTATTACCAAGGCCTGCCCATGTCTGCATGGTGGCCATTTTGAGCTTCCCTTGGATGCACCCATCCTGCCAGGACTCCTCACCTTACCAGGACAGCCACCTCTGGCTCACACGAAGGCAGCCCCCATCTAGCGTGATTTAAAGCCACTTCCACGTGGAGGCTCTGCATCACTCACTTCAGAAGCCTAAGCATTTATTAGCCTGGGTAACGGAGGCTTTCTGGTGAGCTGTCAGCAAGGCCTGTATCCACTTTACTGAACTGGAAAAGAAAAGTCTGCTCTAGCAAGTTAATAAAGGGCCTCTGAATATCTCAGCTGGATGTTTTTCTCCATGAGTGAGAACGCCAAATGTTAGCTTGACATTTAATCTTTAATATTTTTTTAAGTACTTTGTTTTGCCATTTCAGTCCAGCACAATGCAGTTACTTTCCTAGATCTTTCTCCCCAGCCTCAGTCCTGATTGTGGTCACCTGTCCCCCTGCCAAACACTAGGGATACTGCTTCATGCATTCTCTCCATGCACACAGACCCCATTTTATCTCTGCCAGGTTAATACTTATAATATTTTGCTATGGGAGGGGCTGCACATTTACAGCTGGCCTTTATTTTAGGACTTTGCAGATCTGTGTTGCTCAAGATGTACCAGATTTGTTTTTCAATTTATCTATTTTTTAAGTATGGGTGTTTGTTAGAGGTGGAAAGATTCCCTTTTGGTGTGTGAGGCTTTGGGGAAAGCCCCTCTTTTCCAGGAAATGTTGTGGAGTTTTCTGTAAATAGACAAACAGCTGTTTTCCTCAAAAGTGTGGAATCTAGCAAGATGCAGAAAGAAAACTAATGTGAAATGCCCAGCGGCATATTACTCCCAGATAGTTTTTTTCTCCCAGCTTGGGAAAGGGGAGGCAGGATTCCCAACTATACCTCCAGGCAACATGGCATTTTGACCTCTGGGGAAACTTACAAGCTTGCATCTTTGGTGGGCTGAAAGATTCAAAGCTATGGTAAAGGCTTTGCAACTTCCCATTTCACTCTGCCTAGATGTATAGAGGGAACGGTGCTCTGTAGTTCGTTGTCAGAGAGGGCAGGCCCTGTGTCTTTTTGCTATTTAATCCTGTTTCTTTCTCTTTTTTTCTTTAAAAGCATTTTTCAGATACTTCCACCAATTATTTTACATATCAAACATCTCTAGACAATGCAAATAGACCAATAACAGCAAAGGTTTATTTAATAACAGCCTTCCTGGAACATCATTTTCTAGGTTTGCATTATAGTCAGAGCTATTTGAGAGCATCTTGTTCAGTATAATTAAGCAATAGATTTTAAAAGGTCAAGAATGATCAGCTCAAGAAATAGCACTGCTTGCCTTGATATAGTCATGAAGGCAGGTGGATGGTCTCAAAGCATAAAGCTGGCAGTTCTCTCTCTTTGTAGCATACTACTTATGGTTGGGTCTTTCTCCTCCTCCTCCACTAAATCTGCTAATTTCACTTTTTCTACCAAATAGTTGACAAAAAGAAATGCATCGTGCTTTCAGCTAAAGGAGCTGACTTCCCTATTACTATTTACATTTTTCCCTCCCTCCTTCCCTCTCTGGAAATAATTAAGATTATAGGATTGTTTCTGCTTCTAGCTACTCATTTCTTTGTGCATTCCGGTAGTGCCCAAATAATAGTTTTGGAGATGGAGACAGACACTCATTATTAGGGGAGGAGGAAAGGGAAACCAACCCTCCTCTGGTACCTAAAACACCCCAAATGTTCCATTGCATATCATTTGTTTGTTTGTTTGTTTGTTTGTTTGTTTGTTTTAAAGAAAAGCATTTCAAACCTCCCAATCTTCATGTACCTTGAGAGCTAAAAAGTGGGTGGGTGGACAGGACATATATTTCATCTGAAAGTTTTCAGTGGATCCAAAAAACGGTTTTCTTTCTTTGCTTATCAACATTTAATATCAATATTAACACAATGTGTAGTCTAAAACTAGTTCCTTTGTAGTTTGCATGGGATGTGAATGCTGTCTCGACGTGCCCAGATCTAGAAAACTCGTTTTACTACTGCATGAGCATCAAATCAGATGTTGAAAAATATATATTTTTGTGATAATTTGGTGAAACTGAGCACCTACCGTCTCTGGTTGCAGTAGTGTGTTGAATGGTTTTTTTTTTCCTTCTCTCTTTATACATATTTCTATATATTTGGAGCTCCAAGCTTCTTAGTAGTATGGGCTGACTATTATTGAGTACTTGCTCTCCTATCGCATGGCCTTGGTTAAGTGTTAGAAGTTGGACCTAGGCTGTTTTCTTTTCTTTTTTTAGTGTTTGGCTTTGTAATAACTGTGCATGCTCGGCTTCTGGCCTCATACCCAGCTTTATTCTCTGCACACCAGTCTTGAATAGCTACAGTGCTCAACCGAATTTTGGCGCACCCGCTTCCCCGGCAGGCTCCAACCCAGCCCGGCCCGGAGGATTCCCAGGGGCGAACAGCCCGGGTCCCGTTGCAGACCTCTACGGTACAGCCAGTCAAGACTCCGGTGTTGGTAACTACATAAGTGCTGCCAGCCCCCAGCCTGGCTCCGGCTTTGGGCATGGAATTGCTGTAAGTAGTCCTCTTTGTTTCCCCGTTTCTCCTCCTAACGTGTCCTGGGCTCTGAAATGAGCAGAGTTAGCTGCCAACGAGTGCAGTCCCTCCCACTGCTGTCAGGGTAGGCTCCTGTTATAGAAGCTGCTACTCCACTTTCTAAATAGGCCTTCAAAGCCACACAAAGCCAGGACTCCTGCCTGTCACGTGTATTAGAAGCTAAATTGAATCTATTTGTGTGGCTCTGCCTTTGCCCCGGCATCCTCTATGGATTCCATATATCTGAAGCTTCACTTTCTTTTGATTGTAACAGCAAACCGTTACACTTCCCTTGCAAGGTACAATAAAACTTCATTCAGCCAGACCACATATTCAGATATTTTGCCAGATACTGGACTTGCATTGTGCTCCGTTATTCCAGATAAACATCAGCTGCTGAGAGGTGTCCATTTGACAGAAGTTGCACTGTGTATTTATTTCTGTAAAGGAAGGGGGGGAGGTTTCCTCTGATCCATCAACCTGCACAGCACACCAAGTGTCTTTTTTTATTTTAGCAATGTGTGTGTGCTTCTGTTTAAGGAAACCTGTTAAGTTTTTTTCATAGCAATCTTACCCAGGTGAGAGATCTCACTTTAGTGCTCCCACTCAAGCAGCTGAAAGATAACAAATGCCACAATCCTACAAAAACAGGAGTGCTTAATTTCCAAAGGTGTGCTCACGTTTTTTTCTGGCTATAAGCCACCCCACCCCACCCCCACAAAAATGCTCACATGAGCTAATTTTGAGTAAAAGTACTAAAGTACAGGTAGATCTCCACTTACATGTTATATTCCGGCTATTGTGCATATAAGGAAAATTGCACAAAGGCAGAACGATCCCCGGAACAGCTCTGCACAACCATCCCTCCCTGTCTAAAGTCATCACTGAGTGGACCTTGCCCCCCCCCCCAACCCTGGAGGGCTCCCGTGAGATCTCACAGGAGCCGTTGCATAACCTTAGACGGCCTTCCTGGGGGTTTTCCCTGATCTCCCATCCCTCCTTATTTTAAATTTTTTTCTGTGATCTGTGTAACGCTGGAATCACGTATGTAAAATCAGTGTAAGATGAGATCTATCTGTACTCCTCCAAGCAACTTCCATATCCCAAAAGTTATAAAGGTTGATAACTCTGCTCATGCTCCCAAGAATCTGGGAGCAGCTCCTTGCACCCTAACCCTTTGTCAAAAGTAGATTTATGAATATGCATAGGAGCAATTTGCAGGAAGACTCCTATAACCTTAAAACAGGAAGCAAGGAATGGCCTGTATCACTTTTTTAAATTTTAGCTGGGCTAGAAATGAACTACTGATATAATAACACTTAGCATGGAAAGTTGCCTTGCTCTGCACCTTACCAGCTACTTATGAGTGAATGGATTCACATCACCAGAACAGGGGCTTCTTGCTGTGCCATTATTTCGTATTCAGTTTTAAGATCTAATCCGTTTTTGGAAGGTGGAAAAAGCTTGCATAGTGTGTGGGTGGAGGAATGGTTATGTGAATCCAATTTATAAAGAACTGAAGTTGTTGCTTTAAATCTGTTCATCTGCAAAAATGTTAGCAAGTTTTTAACGTATTTTTTTCCTCAAGTGAATACAAGATGTTTTAGTATTAATGTGGTGTGATTATTAATTTGGAAGCGGAAAATTACTAATTTTCGAGTGGAAATTTTGCTCAACAAATTTGCATGCAAGTCCCCCCCTCCCCCCATCTCAATTCTACTGTGTTCAATTGTGTGTGTTAGCATGAATGTCTGATGCTGTTTAGTGACCAGTTAACCAAATTATTTTAAGCCAAACGGATTATTCCTGTCCATTTTCTTGTATCTGGAGCTATATCCTAAATAACCCAAAGTGCAGACAAAGTTCCAAAAGTGTTTTACTGCGTTAAAAAAGTTAACACCCAGACATGTATGGTTTTTGTTTTAATTCCATTCCCCTTGTAATGTCAGCTGGGTAACTTGCAAAATCCCATTGGATCAGCTGTACAGTGAAAGACAGATTATTATTCTGTTAAGACCTACATCAATCTAAACTGCCATCTATCACCACTTTGCAACACCCCTCATTTCCATTTTTCGCCTAAAGAAAGAAAAGATCGGGTTGTTCTTGAAAACGTGTGCGCTGTTGACCTTTTGCAGCAGCCTGGCTTCCAAAGAATAATACAGCACTCAGCATTGTGCTTTGTCTGCACTAATGTGGCCTTTAAAATTATTTTGTGTGTGCCTGCACACAGCTGGCTCTTTAATTTTACGTTCAATAACATTCTACAGAAAGTAGCTGCCTTTTTAATACCTTTCACGCCATCCATTTACTAACAGCAGCTTAAGAAATTTACTTTTCAGATGTGATCTTGGAAAAATATCCCTAGAATTGAATCCACAGAGATGTTAGCAGGACTAGATTGCAGCTTTTCTAAATATTCATGCTGGCACCACACACACTTGAGACTTTTGATAAATCCATGCAAAAAATAAATAAAAATCACAATCTCTTCCCATGTATCACACTGATGACATTAACAATTGTACAATTTTAGGGGCCTTTGATTGCAACGGCTTTTACAAATGGATACCATTGAAACGTTACACAGGGTTGGTTGCCATCTCACTCAGAGGTATTCCAGTATATAGCATTTATATTTTCAACTATGTCCCTTATATTTTGTCATTTTTTTTACATTCTTACACTTTTCTTTCTTCCTGTCTTTAAATCCTTTTTTCCTTGTAAGATTATTACTATTATTATTATTATTATTATTATTATTATTATTATTATTATTCAGTTTTCTGGGATGGAAAGTGGAAAGGGATCCTGAGCAAATTTTGCTAAGTGTCTTTACATTAATTTCATTTTTATGCGATCGATTTGTTTATTCAGATACAAAGAGCTGTTGAGGAATCCTCAACCTTCTCTGAGCATTTTTTTTAATAAGTACCATTAATGTGGACTAGAGACTTGTGGAAAAAGCAGCATTCAAAAGTGCAGTGCTTCACTGCTTCAAATCCACCTCTAAGTGCTATGTCAAATCCCGTAGCACAATAAGGACTGCTAGTACTTTCAGAACAGCTACCTCACATTAAAACTATCCACTTACTAATGTCCTATCTGGATCCCTGCCTGTTTCCTACCCTTCAACTGACCACCCCCAATGTGGGGTCTTTGCATATCAAATTATAAATATTTAGTCTAAAGAGTAAAAACAACTCCTAGAAAACAGTCCATGACCAGCTTATATACATATATATCTAAATGTGGTAAAATGCTTTATTTTGCTGCTAATTGCATGCCTTCTAAATTCCAAATCAATGCATGGAATTAAAATAATGATTGCTGAAATTAGGAGAATTTGGCATGATGCTTGTGAAAGGCTTTATGAATGTCAGAGGGGTGAATAAGTATATGGTGGTGTGGTTTTAAGTGACCCAAGGTTTTTCGACCATGAACAAATGAGTTCTTAAAAAGGTTCTCAAGGATGCTAAGGCATTTGAGTTGCATCTGTTTCACACACAACCCCCTTGCAAAACATATAACAATGCTCCATGATTCTCATCGGGCAGCATGCTCTGCATCACTTAATGAAGGCTGAGTTGCTCCTTCATACCCAGAGTGTGATTTGAGGGCATGCGATAAAGATACCTTGCTGAAACTAAGCAGGTCTGAGTCTGGTTAGTGCCTGAGAATCCCATATATGCCAGCTTGAGCTCTATGGTGGAAGAAAGACAGGGTATACATGTACTGAAATAAATAAATTCTGTACTCGTCACTAACCTTTAGAACATAATTCAGTGGTCAGGCATCTGCCCTGCAAGCAAATGGTTCCTAGTTCCATCTCCAGGTAGGGCTGGGAAATAATTGCCCACCTAAAATCCTGGGGAGCTGCTGCCTGAGGTGGATGCACCAATGGTCTGACTCAGTATAAAGCAGTTACATGTGTTTCTATGGAGTATGATCTCAGTGACTGGCAGTGAGATACAACAAAAAGAAAACCAGGACACCATTCTAGGTGAATCAGGGTCTCAAACTGGTGCCATTAACGGTTGCTTGCTTATTATGTTAAAGTTACTAATAGCAACCAGGTTCAAATGCAGTCTTGCTACTCACAGAAAAAAACACTACATGAGCAATTAAAAATGGTGTTTTGGTGCTAACAAGTGTTAACCAGGTAACCATACAGCATTAATTCACCCAGTACCCACATGAGCGCTGTAACCGCCATTAACAAGGCAATAAGCAGTGGCTGAAATAAGCCCATTTCAAATGAAGAGCATCTCTGTAATTTGTGTGCCATGTTTTCTTCGCTCCACTAGGTATCTTCTGCTGTAGCTTCAGAGACATCTAGTCCTCTGTGAGCCTTGTTGAGAATACCTTTTGCGGCAATCCTTGTTTCTTCTTGACAACCACACAAACACACATCTTCAGGCAATAACGGGCCCTGGATAGCCTTTCCTAACCTGTTCCCAATTACAGAAAGGTTGTACCATTTGGTCCACATACTTCTGCCAATCATTATTTTTATGCTTAACATTGGAGTCCAGTGAAGTCCTTCGCACACAACATTTCAGTAATTCTCACAACAGCCCTGCCTGGTAGGTAGGTAGGAAGAGCTGCAGATCGGAGTTGAGGCAGAGGTACTAGCATAGCTCAGTTCATGGCTGAGCTAAGCTTTGAACCAGGATTTACTGGTTCATAGCTTCCTCTCCAACCTGTATTTTTCACATCTCCCCCTAAACACCAAGACCACTAAGAAGGAAAGAAGCTTGGGGATCAGAAGCTCAGAGGTGTCAGGCTGTGCTACCTCCATCCACTGCAGCTGCCTTGTCTGACAGCTTCCCATAAGCCTATTGGAAAAGCCAAGCTACTCAAGACGTTTCCAGAGAGAGGCCTTGCTTGAAACAGACCCAGAGCCTGATAGCTGAGTGGGCACAAACTGGCAAAAAAAAACTAGCCATGGCTAATTCCTACTGACACCAGCATGATTTGAGTTAGCTGTGACTCAAGTTTCGCTCTGTTGTTTTCAAGTAGGACTTTGCCACAAATGACTTTTGCTGCCTTAAACCCAGGGCCTTGCTCTGAGAACGTCTTCTAGGGAACTTCTTGATATGTGAGGCCTGATTTCAGGTGTGTTGGGAGAAGGTATCCCTTCTGGCACCAGGCCAAGTAGAATGAATAAAGAGCTTGGTGGATAGAAACATGAAGTTAATTTTTAGAGAGGCAGTGTGAACACGCGTTATTTAGTTGTCTCATTCTCACTGATTATATTGGCTGAAGCCAGTAAGAAAAATAAAAAACTAGGTACCAGTGGGATTCAATAACAATCACTTCCATATCCAAGTCATTATTACAAATGCAGCATGCCTCTTTCTTAACTCCACCATGGCGCTTAGTTGCACGCCACTCTCTCTACCCTTGTCATGTCACACTCTTTATTTTTGCCCTTCAATGCACCCACCACCACCTCCATCAAAGAGCACAGGTTCACCTTCATACTTGGTTTTGAAGTCCTGTGAAGAGGGCCTGTTTCAGAAAAAGGAAGACTTTACATCAACTATCGGCATGCTTTTTCATCCAAGTTGTTTGCCAAGCACATCTCTTACTTTTCTAAAAAATGTGTAAATGAAGTTCCCCCACAGGTTCCTGGAGAGCAGCCATGTGTCTGGGATGGCTCCTCCCTCTGGCTGGATCCAATTATGGTCCCAAGTAGATGAGACTACCAGGGGGAGGGAACATCCTTCTCACCAGACCTCCCTGCCTCATGAGCTGGATGGTTGGGATCAACTTGAGCTCCTAGCTTGTCTTCTGTATTTTCTTCTTCTGTGTGTTTCTCTCTCCCCCTGCCTCCCCTTTCATTCCCCATCTGCTGTTAGAAACTGGGGGCATTTGGGAGGCTGCTCCTGTAGCACAGGAGGTTTGTGGTTCACACTGGCACAATTGCATGGAAGAGGAGGAGGTAGAGAAAGAGAGGAGCCCCAAGTGGGACGGTGGAGAACATTGTGCCCAGATGGCTGAGAGGGTTGGCGCAATTGCTCATCACAGCAAGCAGGCACCATGAGATTCACTGAGGTGATGGAGAAGCCTGCAGAGCCCATTTGGATCTCTCCCCACCCGCATCTCAGCCTTGGCTGGCATCAGCAGCCAAACCCCACAGCAGGGCAAAGTCACCCTCAAAGGGAAACGTGTTTTAAGAACCAGAGGCCTCTGAAGCAGGTGAACAGGATAGCCCTCCAAGCCACGTCCAAGGAAGGCTAAAGCCCTGGGCTGCAAGTGAACTGTCAGTGGAGGGGGTTAAGTCCTCTCAATACTGCGTTTGTCTGGGGAAAAGGAATTCTGCCAGGTCCACACCAGCAACAGGCCCTTCCCTACCATTGCAGCCCCCCTGTCCAGGACTGGAAAGGGGTAAATAAGTACATAAGTCCCATTGAAGGAAGAATGATGCACTAAGTCAGCATTCCTTCTGCCCTCTTCCTCTTCTCCCTCCTCTTTCCTATTCTCCATCTTCTGGACACAAGTGGTCCATCTTAGTGGCACATTCCATAAGGCATGGAACCAGCAAGGCCAGCTTGTTCAAGAAGGCATACAGCAGGAAGTCAGAATGCCTAGGGCAGAGGCTCTCTTGAGTGCTCCCTCTCCAGAGAGGTCAAAGCAAGGAGGCTCCTGGAACTGCTGTAAGAAGCCAAAAGCTGCCTTTCCAGACCAGCGGCACTGCATGGCCATGCATCACTCTCCATGTTCAAGAGTTAGGAAAAGCTGAATGGGGCATACCAGGAAACATAAACCATCACACAGACTAGTCAACAAGTGACACTACTTCCTGCCTAAGGTGATGGGAAAGCTGAATGCACCAGCAGTAGATCCCCCAGGAATCCATGATAAACATGCAGGGGCAGGTTGTGGGTGGAGGAGCTGGCCAACAGGGATGATGACTCCAAAGCCCATAAGGATGGTATGAAGAAAAACTCTTTTGGGGCAAGACGCAGTAGGAGGAGCCATCTCAGACACATGACTTCCTTCCAAGAACACCAAGGAAACAGAAGTTCTTCTCACTCACAAGTAACTCCAACCTATAAAAATTTTAAAGGGTTTGCCTTGAACTCTAATTTTGAGGACCTTGTGGCTCCACAGCGCACGACCTTAAAAGGAAGACAACACTTGGAACATAGGGAGGCGCCTTATACTGAGTCAGACACATTGGACCATATGGCTCAGTGCTATCTACACGGGTTGGCAGCAGTTTTTCAGGGTTTCAGGGTTCTCCTTACCTGGAGATGTCAGAAGTTGAACCTGAGACCTTCTGCATACAAAGCATGTGTTCTGCCACTGAGCTATGGCTCTAGGACCAAGTTATTGTCAATATTAACATCCCTGGCACTTAACACCCTGGTTTTTTTGCATGGACCTAGAAGCAGAGAGTCCCTGTTTACAGCATTAGCTCCCTGCCTGTTTCTGTTTTAAGGGTAATTCATATTATGTGTAAGTTACCATCTTAGCTCCCCTTGTAGGTCATTTGCCTAAGAGTCTCAATCACCCCAGTTCCTCTTTCCCTATCACGTTTCTCGGCAGATAGGTGCAGTTACCACATGAATAATAGACTCTATGTGTATGCTGCGGTGCCACTAGAGCGGCAGAAAGCTGGAGAAATTGATATTAGCCACCGAAATCAGATTCCCTAAGAATTTCAGCTTTCTTTAAAAAAAGAAAAAGAAAAAAGATTAAATTCTAACCTTATACCTGGAAGCCGTGCAGAAGTTGGGTGTGGGGAGGCTAAATCTGCTTTCCACCAGTCAGGGGAGGGGACTCGTGCACGCTGAATAGCTCCCTGTGAATCACAGAATAAGGAGGCATATGACATAATTGCATAGTGTATGTAAGCACCAGAATTCCACTTTCCCTGTTTCTGAACTTGAGCTGATGTGGTGCAGCTTTTTGATACTCTTAACACGGTTGGTTACACACAGCTCTGGATATCAACATGCATAAGTCCCTCGCCCTTTAACACAAACGTATGGTGGCCTGTTGGGAAACAAATGTGACACCCCAGGTACACCACATTCAACGTGTGACCATAAAAAGGCCCCTAGAACTAGTAACATGTCTATGAAGTGTTGGCTATAATTGTTGCTGTTTTTATCTATTCACACACACTCTCTCTCTCTCTCTTTCCTTTTCAAAAAACGCACTGTAGAGTATATCTGGATGTCCAGGCAAGACAGGGCGAAGTTTCTGAATGGTTCCATGTTTAGGTGATACATCATCAATCAGACTTTGAGCATTGCATCATCACCAATAACCCACACAAACTGGAGGTGGCATTCAGCGGACTTGGGTTGTCCACAATCTCTATCATCTCACGAACCTGCTGTACTATATAGAACAACAGCTTTTTAAAGAAAAGAATATGTGTATATATATATAATCCATTTTGTTCATTTTATTATTTTTCTTGATGTTTTTTCCCCTTTGAAATCTATTTTAATCACTCTTTTGTAGTATTTTGACATAGGCTTGTAGTCACGTAGACCTACTACTTTGTGTATTTAGAAAAAGCCTAACCATAATATAACTGTTTATATATTACGAGGATTTTTTTTTTTTTGCTTTGCTTTTTAATAACCTCCCACCTCTTTATTTTGTTTTATGTACTTTCGTCGCTTAAAAGAAGCTGAAGTGGTAACACGATTCTCAGTTGACTGGTACCAATTCTGAAGCTAAAAAACTTTTTTCAGGTGGAATTTAGCACACACTGAATTTAGAAGTAGAGCAAGCAAGACAAGTGAGCGGACATATTCTATTTATGCTGTATAGGGAATGGGAGGCTGGCTCAGTAACAAGATCTCTAGCAGTTCTTTGTATTAGTTAACCTAATTATATCTATTTTCGGCAATAAGGCAAGGACTACAAAGTTTTTTGTGCGTCCTTTTTCTATAAGTGCATTTTTTTTTTGTTGAAAAAGAGGCGATATAAGGTTTTTTGAAATTGTGATTTCTGAAAAAATAATAATACTGTAAATACAATTCCATTAACTTACATATAAACTATTAAAAAAGAGAAATGCATAATATTTTTGTGATGGAGTCAGACTAAGGCAGTTTCTGTACTGAACGGAAGAAAAAGGCTAAGATTAGGGGGGGCCGATCTGCTGGAAGCTTCTCTTCCGCAAGTGCTTTGACGTGAACAGAAGAGGCCCAAGGGCAGGGAACTGCCCTTCCTGGCTCCCATTCATCTCGCCAGCACACGGAACGGCAAAGCTCCCAGTGGGTTGCACCCTGACATTTTTAAACGTTTGAGATCGACTGCCAGAGCTGGCCCATAGCAGTTAGATCAACACTGTTTAGCTTGCTCTGTAGGTGTTAGACCTTATAACTGTACTAGCGTCATACCAGCATATTAACTAGACATCTGTGCACAGCTTATAAAGTAACAGTCTAGTTACATTTTTAAGTTAAGAAGGAAAAAAAACTGCTTTTCCCAAGATTGAAAAAGCTACAAATATAATATTTAAGACGGTATTTAAAAATCCAAGCACACTTTTTTTAACCATTCTTTAGATCACCTGACTGACTGTCCATCCATTTCAGCCACCCTGACGCCTTCTATAGCTCTCTGGCCAAGCGAGTCCACTTGGAAGCTCCCACGCTGTGGGCAGGGGGTGCAAATTAAGCCTTGCATCTTCTCACCTCATCCATTCTTTCCTATATTAACAAATTAGGGAAAGCAAAGTTTTGTTTTGTTTTTTAAAAAAAGAAAATATTGTTCTGAATACCTCAGTGCTACAAGTTTATCACCCTAGACGCAAGAGAAGATTTAATTTATTGTAGATGAAAACAGATTTGAAAAAAAAAATGTATAAAAAACATCATTGCACTGTGACTGGTAGGGAAAAACTGACAATTTCCAATTTGCACATGTTTAATGTTTGGCTGTTATATATATGGTCCTCTGCTGGGGAGGAGTCTTATGAAGGATATTTTTTAATTTAATTTTTTAAATATGGGTCAAATAGGCCAGCAACAGCAACTCGAAGTACAACACAGTAGGTGATATTACAAGCATAACTATAGTGTGGATATATTCTTTTTTTTAACATTAATATTGACAAGGTTTATTAATATTTTTTTAAATTGTTACGTTTATAAATTTGGTACTCTAGGTACAGCCAGAATAAGACACTGAATGCGACATTTGTTAAGAGAAAAAAAAGCTGCTGCGCTCCTATTTTTGTAAAACTTTACTAACAAGTAGGCTAACATAGTTGTTCAATAGACAAGTTAGAGCAAAGCATCTTTGAACACTCACCGAGGCACCATAATGCTAACCGTAAGGAGGGGGGAGGGTCTTGTTTTTAAACAACAAAAAACATGGGTTTCTTTGTTTGTTGTTGGTTTTGGGTTGTTGTTTTTTTTGTTTGTTGGTTGGTTGTGTAATGTCTTTGGTTGTATTATTATTATTATTATTTTCTTATTTCAAAACAACCAGGTTTAAAAGCCAGAATGCTGGACGCTTTTTAAAATTGAGACTTGATCAAGTAGTACACTAAATAATAATAATACTATTAATAATAATAAAGAAAGAAAAGTAATTAACTGCAAACCAAATTCCCTGAGAGTCAAGTGTGTAAAAAAAAAAAAGTCAGGGAATTTTTTTTTATTACTCTTTAATCAATGTAGATGACATCAGAGTACCACCTATCAGGGACGACTTCTCTGAAGGCTCCTTTCAAATGATGTCGAGTTCTCCCTCCCAGGAGCTCTGCGCAGCTCCCATTCATTTCAATGGAGCTTTCCTGTCAGGAGTTCCCGGGAGCGTGTGCCTGTACTGTATACTACCATGTGTTCCTCCTCGTCATTCATTCCCTGTCACCTCATAGCAGATTATTTGATCATTGTTGTATGTTAATAATGTATAAAAATGACTATCTTGTAAGAGTGCTGTCCTGATGCTAGTGTAGTGACAACCCCCAACCCCTTCTCTTTTCTTCTCTTTCTTCCTCTTCTAGTACATATTGGTAGTTGTATCGTAATTAAGGTTAAATACATAGATGTAGTTATTCAGATTTAGGACCAGTAAGGATAGAACTTTCTCTTATTTAAGACAAAACGAAATGCTAATAATTTTGGGCAGGTGTTTTTTTAAAACTTAAATTTTCTTTTTGTGTTTTTTTCTTTCTGCTGATCTCATGTGGTTTCAACTAACCAAAGGTCTCACAATGTTAAAAAAAAAAAAGAAGAAGAAGAAGGAAAAAAATGCTAGCAAAACTGCTGCGGCATTTTATAGATTCCCCCACCCTTTGACTTTTATAAAGAGGGTGTGCCATACTACCTTAAATGCTAACGCTAGATATGCAAAACTGGATTTTTTTAATTTATTTTTTAAAATAAAAAAGAGGGAGGCATGGTATAATAAAATGATTTTACTAAGAGAAAAAATATTTTTTTAAAAAAGAATGCTCAGAAGAAAAAAATTGATAACCTGTGTGAATATGTTTTAGATGTTTCTATACCTTTTGAAAAGCCCCAGTGGCCCATAGCACAACTTGTGTGGAACCTGGTATGTTTCTGAAGTGGCTTCCTAGGCTAAGGTTCATTTTAGTTCCCTCACTCATCTAGAAATCTGTTTCAAAGGATTTGGGTTCGTTTGTTTGTTTTTAAAAACAATTAATTTTAGCACAGAAGGCTCAGCTGCATCTTTATTTTAGTCAAGGTGAGCAGGCAACAAGCCCCATCTTCAGCATCTCATCATTTTGTTCCAAACTTCCCCTTCCAAACAATGCCTTGGAGTTAGCAAAAACCAAAATGTAGGAGCAGAATGGTGTAAACAGGGATTGAAAAGCACCACTCAAGTACTGTGGTGGATTCTTTACACACCTCCATGGAGAAAGCATTGGAAAATGCTGCTTTGTGCCTCAAGTTAAAAGTTAATTTTTAAAAACAATCTTGTGAAAACCAGAGACCAGGAAACTCTATGAGAAATTCTCTGCTTGTTTCCGTGGCGTTTGGATGTCAAAATTGATCTAAAAGTTTGGAAAGAGCTTGGCATGAAATCCTGGCATACTTTTCTTTTTTGCTACTGACTTGAACAGAGGGCCAGAATTTCATTCATGGGATATTGGGAGTTTTTAATTCACATTGCCTGTTTCTCCTCCCGCCGAAGGTGGGGAGAGGGGAAACAAAACACACCCATCCAATCTTAACTTGATTAAAATGAAGAGCAACCTGTCCCTTTTTTGTTTCCTATTCTACATAATGTTCATTTTAATTTGAATTTGTAGCTTGGACTTTAAGGTAGCATGGCTCTGTTGCTGTAATTTTTTTCCCCTTGTACAGCAGTATATACACAAGCTGATGAATGTTACACATCTTGCTAGGCTAGTTGAATCATTGGGTAATTGTTGGTAAATAATAATGACCTGAAAGGTGTACAGACTTTTTTTAATTTTCTCTTCTCCATCACCCAGCTATTAACCCTGTACGATTCTTTCAATCTTGAGTGTGAATGAGGGCTAGGGACTCCAGCCACCAAACCACCCTGTTTCATTTGCCATCTAATTCAATGCAACATAAAACAAAACTAAAGCAATATAGTTTTCCTACATTTTTTTCTTGAAGGTCAGCCATGGTTGTGTAATATATATATTGCATATGAAATTGTTTACAAAAAAAAAACACTAACTACTTATTTTTTACTCTTGGGTGTATTTGTTTTGAAAGGTTTCCTTTTTGTTTTGTTTTGGGTTTTTTTCTGAAAAGCAAAATGGTTGGAAGAGCAAACTGAAGCTAGTCTAACTATGTTTTGAGTGACAGGGGGCCTTAGACACACTGGCAGATTCCCAAAAAATCTGCATCAATACACTGTAGAGTTTCATAAAGTGCGCAGAATCTAATTCCAATCCATTTTCTCACTGTGTGCAAGCACTACATGAGATTCTGCAAGCTAAGCAATACTTTAATACTGTAATAAAAAAAATTACCAAAAAATAAAAGGAATTCAAAATCAAAGTGATCTGTTTGCCAGTTACCAAACAATCAGAATGTATTGTCTTGATAGAATTTTGTTTCAGACAAAAACAAACAAACAAAAAAAGAAGTCACCCGTGCTATAGAATAACCTGTGTTTGTACATATGCCAACACCACCACACATGTGTGGGATGTGAGTGTCAATTGAATTCTAGTGATAGCAAAATAATCTCACTGTATATGTTGTACATGTTTTGAATTCCATCAGTAAATCCAATGCAAAGTCTCAGCATTTTCAGGTGGTTCTAAATGTACTTAATCAACAATGACACAGTGGCCAGGCCTAGCCCCTTCCTTTTATATTTTAGTATGAACTGATGCGAACTTTGGTAGTGACTTTTTATATACATATATAAATATATATATACATACATATATATATATACGTGTATCTATATATATCAAGCATCTTTCAGGTCTCTGTGTATGGCTTTCCGAAGCCCTGTTGTAAAAATATACTACATGGATGGGGGTCTCTCACATCACAGATGTGGAAAGTATAATTTTATATTTGTATTTTCAAATAAATAAGTTTGTGAAAGGTTTCCATCCTCTACTGTGGTCCAGAAAATCAATGTGTTTGTCTCAGAAAAAAATAATAAAAAAATCTGTTTTGAACAGTGTTGTATGATGTGTCATTTGCATTAATCGCTTGACACCTAGCTGTTAATGTCTATTTTTCCACTTCCCTTACCTGCATTCATCTCAAAAAGCTGCCCATATGCTCTGGTTAGTCAATCATCATTTCTTAATTACTCTGTTACAGCGGACAAGGTGTTCTACGCATTTCCACATCTGCTAGGGAGGAGACATAAACCTACCTGGCATGAAGGTTCTTTTCTTGATAACTAGATGCCCCATTCTTTTAATCATGCTTGTCTCCTGCGCATCAGAACTCTGAAAGGCAAAGTTTCAAGAAAGACTTCAGAAGGATGTGTGTGACATCATAGCTCCCAGGGATTCATGGATTATTTTCCACAGTCCCCGCCAGGTGGGTGCTTGCAAAAAGAGTCACCGGGACTCTTAAAAACTAAAGCATCAAACCA
Source organism: Podarcis raffonei (assembly GCF_027172205.1). Classification (NCBI taxonomy): domain Eukaryota; kingdom Metazoa; phylum Chordata; class Lepidosauria; order Squamata; family Lacertidae; genus Podarcis; species Podarcis raffonei. The sequence goes on along the minus strand of NC_070616.1, from coordinate 7,610,588 downwards.
TTTATCAAGCCACCACCAACTAGCATCAACTTGACCATTATGGTTTTGGCTAACAAGAGGTGTTTAACTGTCCGTCGGATGCAATTGCCTTGGAAACTGGGGCTTTCCATATTTTAAATGACTAATTTTTTTTTTTTTTACTGGCTATTTTAAATTGAGGGAGTTGAGAAAGGCTGGCATGGCTTGTACTCTCGTGAGCTGCACCATGGTACTAATTATTAAAAACCAGCCTTCTGCATCTCTGATTCAAAAAAGCTTATCACTCTTTTCTTTTACAAAGAATATTAGAGCTGCCTGAAGAGGCGCAAGGACCTGATAGCATATAGTTCTTTGCCAGACTAGGCTTCAATGTATTTCTAAATTTGTATGGGGGGGGGGAATGCAGTATCACTCTATCCAGAGTGATATCAGAAATTAGTCTACAAAGGTTTGCTTCAGCCCCCAATTCAGGCAGAACGTCACTACCACTTTGCATTCACCACAAGGGTAGGGGTATTTTTTTTACTGGGATGGGGAGCTCTTTCCCATCTGACTTACTGTTATCTACACCATGAAGATAACAGCTGGTGGCTCCTTGGGGCAATTAATTCCTAGGGCTAAAACCAAGGGGGAATGATTCAACAGGTGTGGGGAGCCAGGTGAGGGCAGAAGTGCTGTAAGGAGAGCCCTGCAGCTGGATCAGACCAAAAGCCCTTATTTATACCAGCAGCATCACAGTGGCCAATCAGATGCCTTTGGGAAGCAGGCAAACAGGATCTGAGCACACCTGTACTGTCTCTCCCCACTTGTGATACCCAGAAACTGGTATACTGGTTCAGGGTCAGTTCCAGCACCTTTTTCTAGAAAAATAGCACTGCATAAAATATAATAAAAAATCAATATAAAACACTGCTTTAAAAAACAGAATAAAAATGAATACACCATGGATAAAACTGAGTAGTACACAAACACACACACTTCTTTAAGAGGCTTTAAAGCTGATTACCAATCTCCGCCTCTCAAATGCTGAAGGGGGAGCCATTCCAAGGGTGGGTGCCACTTTTGAAGACCCACTTTTGTGTTGTTACCAAGCGAGAATCCATCAGCTGCAGAATGACCAGCAGACTTTCCTCAGAAGCTCTTACTGCTCAGCTTGGTCTGTACTGGGGAAGTGAACAACCAAACTTTTTGCTTGTATCAGTAGTTAATCTGCCTCTTAACACTAATGTAATATAAGCAAACTGGGTGCCCCACTGAGTATCTTGAAAGCTGCATTTTACAGCAACCAAATCAGGCACAAGGGTAGTCCCACGCATAGTGCATTACAATCTAGATGTGAGGTTACCAATGCATGGATCTACATGACAAAGCTATCCCTGTCCAGGAATCATAGATGATGAACCAGCTAGTTGGGAATGGGTGCTCTAGTGACAGTGACATATCTAGGCACAGCCCAAAATATACCACCGATCCTTTGGAGGCAGCATATACAATGTGCTAGCTGATAAATGACAGTAGCATAGAAAATTGCATTATATCAGGAGAAACTTCTTTGCAAAAAAATAAGGGAAAACTGCATACCAAAATGTCTTTATTAGTAGAAATTCACACCCTAAAATTCTGATTAATTTTCATTAGAATCTTGTATTATTAATTTTTAATCACAAATTGTGACAGGAATGTTGGGAACTGAATTTAAGATCAGAAAAATGAAGAACTGAAAAGTGACAGTTCCATTCATCTCTACACACCCCTAACCAGAAACCCCTCAATGAATCAAAGATTGAAAGTTATAAGATACCTAGCCTTTCAGATGAGCTGGAACTTCACATTTAAAAAAAGGAAATAATCTAGCTCCTAGTTTCACCTTAGATGGCGACAAGGTAGGAAAAGGAAATTGGGACGGTGGAGACTCCACAAAGGTCTCTGCCCCCTCTAAGGGCACTTCTTCCATTGCTGAAAGAGAGACCTCAGCACTCAGGTTGCTTAACAAGAGAAGATGGACTTGGGGCTGCTGCGGTTGAAGGTCAGCGCCCTGCTGACGACGGGATGGCCTCGTCTCTGGAAAGCAGTCAACCCATCAAAGCCTTAATGGGACTGATGATTAGTGAGGTGCCGAGGGAAAAATTAGATTAGAAAAACAAATGAAAATCATTTAGGAAGTGGGGCTTATTCGCGGTGGAAGGCTGCTGCTGTATCAAGGCAGGCAGGCAACAATTTGACTTCCATCCAGGAGAAGGAGAGCAGGTCTGGAATACATTAGTGTGGTGGGAGGCCGGGAATAGCAGCCACTTAACCCTGTCATTCAGCAAACATTAGTGAATTATGAGTGTGTTACTTGTTGGGTTATGCGCTTGCAAAATGCCCAACGGCCTCCTATATCTCAGCTAAAAATATGCTCGTGTGCCTTTGGTGTCAACAAACTGATTTTTATTATTACAGACACTCCACACACAGCTACCCACTCTCCAAATGATCAGAAATAAGTTTTCTGTTCCCCTTGCAGCTTCTCAAAAACTTAAATCAGAATCCCAGGCCAAGCCTGTGAAAGAAGCCTAAATTTCCTCTCCTTGTCAAATTACTACCCTTGATGAAGAAAGCAAGTCCTAGAAATGCAATTTAGGACCTTTTCTTCATGCCATAAACAATGGTGGTAGATTACAATGGGTTTAAAATGCTGTTTGAACTGTTCTTACCATGTAACCTGAGCTGCAGATAGGTGCATTGGGGGTGGGCAGAATGATGGGAGAGGGAAGTTGCTTTTTGCTAATAGCTGTGGGGTGGAGCTTGTCACAAGAGTAAAATAAGATCCAATATTATTCAAAGGCTGTTCAAAGGCAATTCTTCTATGAAGAGGGTTGGTTGGGGGTTTGCACCTTTTGTTCTATTTAAAAATCCATGAATGGGTGCTCTGTGCCCAAAGGCTGAAGACCAGCTAACTAGTTTTCAGCCGAGTTGGAGGTGGTATGACAAAGAAGCCATTTCCTGTGGTGTACCGGAGGCCTCTGATGAGAAGCTTCTACAGGTTTGTGACGTATTGCCCTTTGGGTTGTGTCAGGGAACTGCCATCGCAGCCAGGAGTGGAGGAAGGGCTCCCAAGCGATGCCGGAGAAGGTCCCAGCAGGAAAAGAGGGGACTCAGCGAGTGGGGAAGGAAATCAGCGTTACACCAGGGAGAAAGGCGGGCAGAGGCGGGCTTCGGAGAGATGGCTCCAGGACTCTTCGCCAGAGACCAGCGGGGAGAGCACAGGTCCTCCACTGCCCACACCCACCCTGCGCAGAAGACTTCCGCGCAGGGAGGCTAGGCGGAGACTATCCGTCAAGGAACTTTTATGTTGGAAGAAGTTCAGGAAACACCCACTGACGGATTCTGCCAGTGACTGAGACAGACGCGGATTCAGGACTGTCCAGCCAAGGGAAGGTTTATCCAGGCAACCTCGCCGAGAGTGGCGGCAACTTACGCACGAGCAACCCCCCAATTCCCATTACAGGTTCTGTAATGCCTCTGTTATGTCCTTCATGAACTCTTTCAGGAAAACAAAAAAACCCCAAAACATATGCCTGTCTCCAATCAAAGCAAGTTTCTAGATCTCATGGTAGGAGGGGATGGATAGATCAGCTGCCACACAGCCCCCCATAACTTGAGGGTTTTTTAAACTGATGATTGACCTTGGTTCTGTCTGCATGCAGAGCACACACTCTGCTATCCATTTGTGGACTCCTGCCTTTCCTTTTCCTACAACTCATTTCCTGACTCAATGTCCTTCCATCTCACCTACGATTCCTACATTTCAGTCCTGAACCCACCCGCCCCAGTCTTTAAGAAGCTGCACCGTGGAAGCAGGACAAACAGCACAATTATGCAGCTATGAGGGTTGGTTGAACAGTTAGGCACAGAGAGACAACCACTGCAGTGGCAGCCCCACGCGGAACAAGAGGTGTGTCTGCCGTGTGGCCTGTCCTGGCCCCCTAAACTGGCTGCTGCCCTCAGGTGTGGTGGAGGAGGAACTTGGGAACCTAGGAAGCTGCTCTGTACTGAATCAGAACACTGGTCCATCCACCTCAGTAGTGTCTGCACTGACAGGCAGGGGCTCTCCAGGACTTTAGGCAGGGAGCATTCCCAGCCCTGTCTGGAGCTGCCACTGGGGACTGCCCAAAATGTAGCAGAGTCAGGGGGTGGGGCTTCTGGATCGCATTGATGGCCCTTACCATTCCCTCCACAATTCATGTACAGAGGCCAGCAGCCTCATAGTTAAATACAACACTGTTTGAAACCCTATCTATAGTCCAGTGGTGGCCGACCTATTTTGTTCTTGTTGATTATTTGTTTACAGTCGTGCCACAAATCCAGTCCGAAGTAGGAGGCAGGCCATTTTTGTGTGTTCTGTGACCCATTGAGTACATTCCTTTGGCACTGGGGAGGTCAGCACAAAATGCTGGCCTTATTCCATGTCCTACCTAGGTTTGTGGGCGTCCCTGTCCAACGTGTGCACCCCCAAATTCCTTCGAACACTACTGCTTTGGGCACCAATACCTCAGGTTGCCCTCATGCGCTAATCTGTTGCTGCTTTCCCTTCTGCAGGGATATAAGCCAACACTACAGCTGGTCAGGCACCATAACTAAAGCCATCTCTGTACGTCGTGCTCCCCAGTCTGTAGGATGTGCAACAGTTGTCTTAGAGCCAGGGGCCTGGCTTCTGGTTGTTATTATTATTAAGTTCTTAACCTGAGGTACTACTTCTGGGTTAGCAGAGTCTGTAACCCAAAGTGTTTGTAACCCAAAGTGTTTGTAACCCAAGGTGTTTGTAACCCAAGGTACCACCGTACAAGTTACTGATTTTGTTTATCATAAACTGTCATACAGTTTGCATCCAGAGAGGGATGCTGTAGGATAAACAAATTAAAGCTACTTTGAAATAGTTTTCTTTTTAGGTAGGGAAATGACCCAACCCAGCCAAGATGGTACAATTTTTGCCATAGCTGAACTTTTGCTGAGCTCACCACCTTACCTCATGTTCCTAACTGGAGAACAAAATAACTCCATTGTGTTCAGCAGTTTCTGCTATAGTAAAGGTAAAGGTACCCCTGCCCGTACGGGCCAGTCTTGACAGACTCTAGGGTTGTGCGCTCATCTCACTCTATAGGCCGGGAGCCAGCGCTGTCCGCAGACACTTCCGGGTCACGTGGCCAGTGTGACAAAGCTGCATCTGGCGAGTCAGCGCAGCACACGGAACGCCGTTCACCTTCCCGCCAGTAAGCGGTCCCTATTTATCTACTTGCACCCGCGGGTGCTTTCGAACTGCTAGGTTGGCAGGCGCTGGGACCGAGCGGCGGGAGCGCACCCCACCGCGGGGATTCAAACCGCCGACCTTTCGATCGGCAAGTCCTAGGCGCTGAGGCTTTAGCCCACAGCGCCACCCGCGTCTCTGCTATAGTTGCTTGTTAATCTGCAGCGCTCTCTCTCTCTCTCTCTCTCTCTCTCTCTCACACACACACACACACACACACACACACACACACACACACACTTTCAGCCTCCTCCCTCTGCCGCTGGAATGAAGATCTAGCCGCTATCAAGCCCACTCATGAAAGCTGTTTAGCAGCGGAAACCAAAACCAGCATTTATTAATTATCAACTTAAGTGCCTCCTTTCATGGATATTTTCAAGGGCCTCCTTATTATTAATAAGAATAATAAAACAGAGTGTGCTTATTAAAGCTCATTCGTTATACAGCATATTGATTACCGACGGGGGGGGGTGCACCAATTAAAAATGCACACGTTATACTTGCCACCCCTGCATGGCATTAATTTTGAAAGCTGTAATTCAGACTGATTATTACCCTAAGGATCTTCCTTTTTCTTTCTTTCAAAAATAGAAATTTTTCTATTCTACTCCTCCCCCCACCACACACACAACCCTCACACATATGGAGAAGATCAAATAACTGCCTTCTATAATGGTCCAACCAACAATTGACTCCTATAAACATGGTAAACAAACTTGATCAAAGTGAATCATCTCTTCCACTTCCTCTAGGGAATTAGCTTTTATTCTAAACTATCAGATCAGGGTAGCCAAGAATTTGGAATTGACAGATGTGGGTGCATTTTCACTTTATATGCTTGAGCCCCTCCAGAAAAGTTTTTTGGGGGCGGTTATATTCTACAACATGTCAGTTACACAGTAATGGTGCAATGGTAGTGTCCACACATTCTGCTTTTTTTATAGTGCAACAAATGTGCTATAGCACACATCCACACAGCTCCCCAGAACATTTCTGATATGAAAAGTTATAGGATTTCAGCAGGAAGCTATGGGATATGCACCAATTGGAAACAAAGCTATATGCCTGCCCTGAAACTTTTGCAAGAGCAAACAGGAGTGAAAGTGGGGTTGTTTTTAACTGCCCCGATACCAGCATGAGCACAAAACATTGTGAATGTGAAATAAAAAAAGATGTCTGGAAGGGCTTTAAATGCGAACTGAATCCAACTCCTTCTGTATCCCTAACAGCTGTTGCGTAAACACGCATGGGATTGGGCTGCCTAAAAGATGGTGCTCTCCCAGCTAGGATAACAGTGGCCATTGATTAGTAAAGGTGATGTTATCCCCAAAACAAATTCGGAGATCTAAGCACTCCAAGCACCCAACACCATGCCACGACAAGAGGAGGGTGAGGAGCTGGACACAAATGCCGCCCCCCTAGGAGCCAGTTGCAGAAGCAAGTGTGAGAGTCAATGTTGCTAAGCAGCTGGTCCCTGGGGTTCACCGGTGCATTAGAACCACCTGACACCCAGCAGCAACCTTAAGATTGCTGCGTTGGGAGTAGGGATGTCAGAGAATTCCAATGAAAATGGGAGCAGAAGGTGCCAGGGTTTCCTTATTCATCCCATATCTGGAATGGAAATTGATCCAGTGAATACGATCGGTATACACTGTTGTTGTTTTGAGTCCGCAAATTGATAATTGATTAACACCCCACACAAACAAACACATCTGCAACTGGGTTTCCTTTTCTCTGAAATGAAAGAGTGGAATAATGTAATGGTGATGTAATTGCATAATCTATGGAATTAAGAGAAACCTGCAGGTATAGGGTGCTATATAAATTTAATCAATCAATCAATTGCAAAAACTACATAAGTTATATAATTTTGCCACAGTGGTGTGCAAGACAAACAACCTAGTTTTTGGCAGAAGATGACCTGCAGCGGAATGGAAACAGTGCTGCATGTGACAAGTGCAGAGCAGAAAAAGAAGCCTTATTGCATCCCTAGTTGGGAACCACAGGTGAGTCATATTCTGTCCTAAGGAAAATCATGCCTTATTATTTACAAGGAACCAGGCAGAGGGCCTTCTCAGTAGTGGCACCCTCCCTGTGGAACACCCTCCCTCCAGATGTCAAGGAGATAAAGAACTGTATAACTTTTAGAAGACATCTGAAGGCAGCCCTGTATCAGGAAATTTTTAATGTTTGATGTTTTATTATGTTTCAGTATATGCTGTAAGCCGTCTAGAGTGACTGGAGAAACCCGGCCAGATGGGCAAGGTATAAATAAAAAAAATACAATAATTATTGTTGTTGTTATGCCACTGGCCTCACTACCACTTCCTTGTTTATTTCAAAAATCTAATTCATTCTATTACACACACACACACACACTTAACACTTTGGTATGTTGCATTCAAAGCAGCTTATGACTTAATCAAAACAAAAGAAGAGTCAGACATCAAAAATCAGTAATTCTAACATAAAACAACACGACAATGAAACACGGATAGCGGTGCCAATTTTACAGAGCAATCTTCAGAGATTTAAAGCTTGCTGGAACAGCGGCAGCAACAAGTCCTAACTGCCGACCTAAATGCAACAAGCAGAAATCCTGGAGGGCATTCTGTGATCTAGGTAGAACCACTGAGAGATGCCCACCTGCATGATGGAAATAGTCCACTCCCCATTGTGGCTCCCCAGCTTCTACTAGTGGCATAATATACTGCCTTTGAAAATGGAGGCGGCATAGAAAACTCTCCTCCATGAGTTTGCTTATGTTTTCATTGTACAGTCCCATATTCTAAAGTGCCACAAGGAAAACCAGGTGTTTTGGCTCACTTAATATATCTAGCTATCTGTATCATTTAACATGTCCCAAGGATTCACTCTCATTTTTAAAAAGTACAGAAAGGGGGCTAAAAAAGTACAGACTTTTTACCTCCAGCATTGTTGAATACAGGGCCCCCACTGAGTCAAGGGTTCCCCCAATTGTTTCCTGACATTTGACCCCATTTCCTGTATTAGTTTACTGGTGGAGAAACAAAACCTTTTACAATCTTGTGTGAAAAATGTGAACTCTAAGAGGCAATTTCTCAGGCAGCCAGGAAGCCCTTATTTTAGCTTTTTAGTGAAAGAAAGCAAAAGGGCTGTTTCCAAGAGGTCCTGGCTTTGTTTGGTTCCCTCCCCCCTTTTTTTTCCAGCAACAGCTGCTGGGCTAGACAGACCCTCTTTGATATCATGCCATGAATCCACTTACAGATGCTTTGTCATGCTGTCATCTATGCTCATAAAACAGTCAGAATTGGCTATTCAACAAACACACAATCCAGGGGTGGGGTGGGGGGAGCCTGAGGCCCTCAGCAGTAGAAAAGACCCCCACAAAGAGACCCATGGCCACAAAAGATCCAGCGCAACCCTGGCATGCCCTTTATCTTGCCTGGACTACAAAGGATCTGCAGTGAGGAGATCTAAACAGCTCCCTGAAGCTTTTAATAACCTTTAGCAGACTCTGTTACCACAGCCACTGAATGAGGCAGAAGATTTTGCACCTGCCCACCCTGAAAGACATCTCAGGCTGAGACTCCTTGCCCAAAGGCACCAAACAACTTCCTGGCTGAATGGAGATTTGTATTAATCATAGAGATATAATAGAATTGTAGAGTTGGAAGGGACCATCTAATCCACCCCCTTCAATGCAGGAATCTTTCACCCTTCGTAAGACTCGAACCCACAACCCTGAAATTAAGAGTCTCATGTTCTATCAACAAATATCTAGCCATTAAATGGAGCTTTCAAGCATTATCTTGTTAGAATCCTTACAGCAACCCTGGAAAGTAGGCTGGTGTCATCAACTTAACAAGAGAGATGGGGCGCCAAGATGTAGCCAAAACGACTTGCCTAAGCCGCCTGGTCACTTTGTGGTGGTGGGTAAGATTTCTCTGCTTGTAGTTCAGTCTCTTGGCCACATATGCAGCCACAGTTCACAGAGATGACCCAGCAGATCCAATAACTTCTCCCAACAGCTCACAATCTGTCTCACATTCAGTTATACAGGTAGAACAAAAAGGAACACAGCCACCCACTCACCCAGATCCCATTGGGCCACACACGTTTTTGAAAACATACTGACTTTCTGAGAAGGAATGAAGGCTGAGGCGCCAAATTGACAAGAATAGAAAATGGCTTCCCTCACCTACCTTGAGGGGGCGGGCTATTGCTGGAAGGACAAGGCGCAAGGCCTAGTGACGCTCTTGCCACCATTTCTAATTCTGTTTCCAAAACTTGTTACACGCCACCTATTCATGTCCAGTAGTACACAATTGACACCCTCCAGGAGTGATGCTTCCACACCTTCCACATGCACTGCTTCAGGAAGATTTTGGGCAGGACAGAGTCTCAAAGAAAGATGCGCTCTCGCAAGCCCACATTCCCAGCTTGGTCACTCTCCTGTGGTCATTTCCACAGAGTGGAAGATAGCAGGATCCCCAGAGATGTGCTCTACGGGGAGCTGGCTTTAGGCACCAGGCCCGTTGGCAAACCAACTCTGCGTTACAAAGATGTCTGCAAAGTGACATGAAGGCTGGCAACATCAGCCCTGCCGTGTGGGAATCCCTTGCAGATGACTGCAGTGCCTGTAGACAGACAGTCAGGTCCTGTATCCACAGCAGTCACCAGAGAGGAATGACCACTGGGAGGAGCACAGAGAAAAGTAACACCGTGGTGCATCTGCAGCAACACAACCGGGCGTTGCTCCAGCTGCAATAAAACATGTCTCTCCCATATTGGTCTCTATAGCCAAAACAGGCACAGTAGCTCTCCAACCATGTGAATTGACCCTCGAAGGTGCACTCTTCTATTATCTACCGAGACTGACCGATGCCAACCACCAACCATACAGTACACAATAAAATAAAGAACCTATCAACTGTATCTTAAAATATTAAATGATGACAATAATTATGGTTGAAAATCAGTGTATCAAAATGGTAAATGAATGATAAATAAATGGTTGGATCCCCACCCCGTCCCCTTCAGTATTTCTGTAATGTGGAAGGTATTTCGGACCTCGTTTTTCTCCCTTTGCAAAACAGCCCTTTTGTTTGCCAATCCAAGTCACAGAGGCAGCTGCTAATTTGCTTTTTTAAAAGCATGGTGCATATCCATGGCATCTTGTAAATTTGCGACTCTGTGAAAGGGAAGCCATCTGCAAAGGCCAGAAGGAAAACTCTCCTCTTGTGTTGACAGACACAGTGATGTAAACAGATCCCTTTTTATGTAGCAAAGCTGTTTGTGTCAGATCCACACAGACTTTGTTTCCAGGATATTGTGGCAATAGCACCATAAGGACGTTCTCTTAATTCGGGGGGCGGGGCGGAATGAAACAGTAAATCACCTAAATGAAGCCCCTTAAATGTGGATGCAATATCCTCACTGACTTCTGGTGTTCCACAGTGGCTTAGGGTAACAGCTGCATGAGAATCTTGGCTCCGACAACTATTAGGACATGGCAGGAGGGCGAGGATGACAGAGAGAGAGGGATAAGTAAGATGGACCTTGGACTGGTGGGGAGAACCCTCACTGCCAGTGGGAGAACCAGGAAAGGGCTTAGAACTGATAGGATCATTGGTGAGGTCATTGGTAACATGTTCAGTGAGAAGAGAATAGCAGGAAACAGCCCTGATCATCGCCCTGGAAATTATGGGAAATGTATATGGGACCCCACCAGCTCTAATTCAGAGACCTTCTGCTGCCACTGCTAAGTAAGCTGCCTGTGGGCCCACCGACAAGAGCAGGCACGGCACCAGAGGGTCTTTGACAAGAGACTTCTCAAATCTGTCACTGTCGAGGAGGGACCCCCTAGAGCTCTAAATAGGACGGAGCTGAGGAAGGGAGGTTCTTTTTTGCCCCCATCCTGCTTTCCATCCGAGTTCATGGGGAACCACCATGGACACTGAGCGAAATGATACCTGCTAGTTTGCTGTGCACTGATACTGAAGAAGAGATGTGAGCCATCTTTTTTATTTTTACAAAATGCTATTTTCACAAACGCCCATTATCACAATATCGGACCCGAATTTGTGCTGCCGCAAATTCAGCCACATGTCAGCCCAGCCCAGTGTGCATTGGAACAAAAAGTTACAAGAACATAGAAAGAGCACTGCTGGATCAGGCCAGAAGCCCGCCCAGTTCAGCATCCTGTTCTCATCGTGGCCGACTGGGTGCTCCAATGAGAAGCCCAAAACAGAGCACAACAGCACTCTTCCCGTCTACAATTCGCAGCAAGTGGTATTCAGATAGCGTTCAGACCTCCAACAGTGGCATGGCCTTGGTCCAGTATATCTGAAGGAGCGTCTCCACCCCCATTGTTCTGCCCGGACGCTGAGGTCCAGCGCCGAGGGCCTTCTGGCGGTTCCCTCACTGTGAGAAGCCAAGTTACAGGGAACCAGGCAGAGGGCCTTCTCGGTAGTGGCGCCCGCCCTGTGGAATGCCCTCCCATCAGATGTCAAAGAGAAAAACAACTACCAGACTCTTAGAAGACATCTGAAGGCAGCCCTGTTTAGGGAAGCTTTTAATGTTTGATGCATTACTGTATTTTAATATTTTGTTGGAAGCCGCCCAGAGTGGCTTGGGAAACCCAGCCAGATGGGCGGGGTATAAATAATAAATGATGATGATGATGATGATGATGATGATGATGAACATGATGATGAACCCTATTTTAAAGCCATCCAAGTCAGCCGCCATCACTACCTGAATGTAGCTATATCGGTGCAAGGCACTCTGCACTGTCACTTAAAGGATGAAGTGAAAATAATCTCCGACAGAAGGCTGGGAAAAGATCTACCTCTGCCAAAGACCTTGGGAGAGTTGATGCTGGCCAGAGTAGACAGTGTTGGACAGGATGGGCCTGCAGCCCAACTCCATATGAGACACCTCATGTGTACGTCATCACAATAAACCTTGCAGCAACCCCTTAAGGTGGGTGAAAGCTATACCCCAATATCACAAGTTTCTGGGGAGGCAGAAATGCATAGTAGCATAATAAATCCTTGCCACACGCAGCCTATATCGATGCTCTGGAGAAATGTTGCTTCCCTTCTCCATTTGTCCCGTCAACTCTTTGCTTTCATGATGCATAACTCAACTTGGTGCAACATCTGCTTTTCAGTAATGAGCTATCATTCTCATCCTTGAACAATTATACCCATTAATACGTGTCACCTATCTATCCAGGGGAAAAAGAAAAAAAATCTCAGCCCTTTATTACTATAAAGCCTACGTATTTGGGTATTCTTTTATGATAAAGCCGCATTATCCAACAACAACCAGAACAAAGTAGCAGATAGATTGTTGGACAGATGAGATAGACCAAACTCACTTTTGCAGGTCACCTCAGATCCCCAATTATGCTTATATGATAAACTTTCAATGGTCTAGGAGTGATTCCCTCTATACTGTACCAAAGAACCCTGTGAACTACCGTTTAGGGCTAGGGATGTATTTAGAAGGGTACGCAGCACACTCATCAAACTACAGTGGTACCTTGGGTTACAAACGCTTCAGGTTACAGACTCCGCTAACCCGGAAGTAGTACCTCAGGTTAAGAACTTTCCCTCAGGATGAGAACAGAAACTGCATGGCGGCGGCACGGCAGCAGCGGGAGGCCCCATTAGCTAAAGTGGTACCTCAGGTTAAGAACAGTTTCAGGTTAAGAACGGACCTCCAGAACGAATTAAGTTCTTAACCAGAGGTACTACTGTACAATTGTTATGGGAGGAATCATTATAGATAAAGCACTGGTTAATTTTTAGCAAAAAGTGGTGTTGGGGCTCACTCCTGGATACAGAATTATTTGATCTAATCCCTGATGTACAAGGACACTCTCTACTTACTTAAAATGCACTCTGAACATCTCCAGGAGCATAAATCAATAAAAAACAAAAAACAGAAAAATATTCTAAAGAATCCACCATTAAATCCAGAGTCATGCACTTAGTAGATCCCAAGATGCTGTCTGAAATTAAGTCTTTACTTGAAATCTAAAATCTGATTAAGAAGGGGGTAACATGAGTCTATTGGAAGAGCAAGTTCCAGCATGTTGGTGCCACAGCTAAAAAGACTATATTGTATCACTATTAGTGATGGGTGAATCTGCCAGTTTTGGTTTCTCTCAGTTTCTCCATTTTCCTGTCTTAGTTCAGTTCTCCACATTTCCACATTTGTTTTTTTGTTTTTTAATGTAAAAAAAAATATCTTCCTGAAAATTCACCAGAGTTTCAGTGTGCATTTATACACATTACTTGACTGGTGAACTGCATTGCAAATTTCAGAAAACTGCAGATTTTGGAAGATGGCAACATTTTTAGTTTGCAAATTGTTTTGGAAACTGTGAATTAGGTACAGCCACCTTTAAATGAGCACTGAATCAAATTTCCCTCCATCTTTAAGTTCCCCACCTTGTATTCCCAGACTGTGGAATACTACCTCGCATTCCCATGTTTAGGAAACTGTTCCACGAGATGAGGGAGTGGAATTATTTAATTGGTGAAATCCTGCATTAAAACACAACAGTACTCGAGGAAAAATGTGCTTTGGGGAAACAGTAATACAGCGATACAGCATTTTCTAAGAGCAAGCCAGTCAGAAAGGTAGCACAAGGTAGAGCAGCAGGACAGCAGGACACAGGGGTAAAATAAACAAGAAAAAAACTAATCCCAAAGAAGGGCAATGTGAGAAAATTATGGCACACAACTAAAATATAAGAGGGCAAGCTTGTGACATAACCAGGAGGAGGGCAACATGGATATTTATGTGCATGTATTTGATGTGGTAACAAGCTGGACCACAGAACAGTCCAAGCATCTATCAGAATAGTGAATACACAAGTGCACTGGGAAGCAGCACAAATTATCACCAAAACTAACTTATCTTAACTGAAATGGGAATCTAGGTTCACTTTCTTATTTGCTTTGGTTGCAAGCAAACCCAAAGGCACCGGCATTCCTTTAATTTGCACAACTTAGCTGTCCTGGCCTTTCCTGCCCTGAGATGCCTGAGGGGAAATTGCAAATGTGAGTGGAGGGAGGGGGAGATTCCCCACCGCACTCCCCCAGGTTGATCAGACAGACAGGCTAGTTATCCAGCTGCCCTCTGCTAGTGAGAGATCCGGCGCTTCCTGCCAGCCCACGCACCGCGGGCTAATTGACATGACATATTGACTGGCACTCTTCCGGGGAAGCGGGCAGGAAGGACTGCGCATACCATTCCAGCTCGGCAATAATTACTGATTAAAAACTAGTTAAAAGGCAATGAAGACTGAAACGTACATTAAACCAAACGACCCTCATCTATAGCAAAGCCACAGATAGATTGGCGCGATTATGAAATCATCGCTTAAAATGTCTACAAACATTAATGGCTGTTTGAATTTCCCAGAGATTTATGGGGAGAGAGTGGCTAATTTCACCTGGGCTGCTGCTTTCCCTTCCTGTGCTGCTGCCACAGCCCTTGATGCAAAACCCACAGACAGTTGCCTTTGTTTGTATGCATGTCTTGAATCCCTGGGCCTGCAAAATACACCGTCTTCTATTTTTAAGCCTGCATAATTAAATCCTTTGCTTCATTGTTTTGTAAATGGAAAATGACACCAGTAGCAAAATTAATAACTTTAGAGATGTACCAGGAAGCCAGTGTGCTCTCTGTGTTTCTTGCCGCAAGTGAAATGTTCATTAATGCTAAGGGTATAATAAGCTGCTTCTCCCCTCTGAGTCCCTCGCCCCCTCCTTCTTTCCCCATCATTTAGGAAGTTTTAGTGTTTGTGTGTATAGTATCTGGCTAATTTGGGGTCATTATCTCAGCAGTCACTTTGGGGCACCTCGGTGCCTTGATTTGAGACAAGCATTCAATCTTTTCTCTTCCTCCAATTTAAAACACAGCGGTGAACAAAACCTAAAGAGCCCTCCTGTACCAGTGTGTGCAATCAAATTTAGTCGAAATAAACATTCAGATGACTTGGCCAGACCGGCTGGAACAAAGGCTCATCTGCTTCCACATAGCTCGCACTCGGCACCAGTCGGGTCAGCCCCACCCCAGGAGCAACAACTCTTCGTCAAATCAGATCAAGGTAATCAAGGTAACTAGAAAGCTGCGAGGCTTGGTAGTTCAGAGGTCAAACTACAAGCAAGCAACGCAAATCTCAACTCTCTGCTTTTTAAATAGTGGTTTGAGAGAGATTTCACCCCTATGGTGCACCAATCTTTCTTCTGTCCCTATAGCCTATCTCAGACAGCAATTATCCAGAAACTTAGTACAGTGGTACCTCGGGTTACATACGCTTCAGGTTACATACGCTTCAGGTTACAGACTCCGCTAACCCAGAAATAGCGCTTCAGGTTAAGAACTTTGCTTCAGGATGAGAACAGAAATCGTGCTCCGACGGCGCAGCAGCAGCAGGAGGCCCCATTAGCTAAAGTGGTGCTTCAGGTTAAGAACAGTTTCAGGTTAAGAACGGACCTCCAGAACGAATTAAGTACTTAACCCGAGGTACCACTGTATGTGGATGGCGTCCTGGGTTCACCTCAAGGACCACCTCTCCCCATATGAACCGACCCAGACCCTGCAGTCATCATCCATGAGATGTCCGGAGGGTGGCAATATGAGATTGAGCCTTTTCTGCGGTGGCTCCCCGTTTGTGGAACACTCTCTCCAGAGCAGCTCACCTGGCTCCTACATTACCGATTTTTAGGCACCAGATGAAAAGGTTTCTCTATAGCCAGGTCTTTGGATGATTAAACCTTTTGGGGCCTTTTAACTCTACAGAGGAAGGTTATTGGTTGGTTTGTTTTTATGTATTTTGTGTGGGGTTTTTTGTATTTTTATGTTGTAAGCTGCCTTGTTGTCTACAGATGAAGGGCAGTACACAGATTTAATAAATATATAAAGGAATAGGCTTAAGATGCAGATTGTGCATTTATATTTAATAATCAATTTTTAATAAAAGAAGAGGCATATAGCAGCTTCCTCATGAAATTCTGAGCAGGCAGGTCTGTAGAAGGCAAACTGGCAACATCTGATCAGCATATAGAAATTGCAACCCAGATATCGTTTTTCCATGGATGGTAATCTTTATTAAGCGACTCACTGCCCTCTTTACAATCAGCGAGGAAAGGTATCATTCAATAGCTGATTTGACAGACAGGCCTGGTTTGCATGCAGCGCCAAACTACGGTTTAATGCAGCTGTAGGGAACCTTTGGTGCTGAATGATGGTGCTGAATTACAACTCCCATCATCCCTGGCCATGAGCCACACATCCAGAGGCCGATGGGGATTGTGGTTTTAGAACAAAGATTCACCACAACTGTATTAAAGGATCATGGTCAGACCTGCAGAGACTTTGGTCCTTCTGATTTTGCCCATCTCAAACCCCCATCAGCCGAGCCAGAACAGCTAGTGGCCAGGGATGATGTAAGTCATCACTGGGAAGACTGAAAGTTCCCCATTCCTGGCTTTTGTTACGTGCACGAGCATCTAGTGAGACAAAGAGGAAAGGATCAGAAGTGTTCGTTTCCATTTTTAACTACCCATGGTTATCTGCTGTGACCGAACTGAGGACTGTAGTTATTTTACTACAGATTAGAGCACAGAAATGTGGCTAGCAGTACATTTTGGGTGTGGGGGGAGCCAGGATCATTAACCATTGTTTGAAGTTTGCTTGCTTGCCAAAACTAAAAGTAGGGAACATGTGGCCCTCCAGATGTTAGACTCCAACTCTCATCAGCTCCAGCCAGCGTAGCCAGTGTTCAAGGATGATGGGATATGTACTCCAGCGACATCTTAACTGCCCTAGGTCCCCATGCCTGCCCAAAACCACAGTTAACATAGTTAATATTTTGACCAGGTTCAAACATAACAAGTAACCATGGTTATGGGATAATGAACCTTCCTGCAGGCTGTTCATCAGAGGAGGAGAGAGGCGTGCTCCTCTAGAGCCAAATTATGATTTAGTATTACCTCTCCATTCTTAAGGAAATCAGCCCTGAGTGCTCACTGGAAGGACAGATCCTGAAGCTGAGGCTCCAATACTTTGGCCACCTCATGAGAAGAGAAGACTCCCTGGAAAAGACCCTGATGCTGGGAAAGATGGAGGGCACAAGAAGAAGGGGACGACAGAGGACGAGGTGGTTGGACAGTGTTCTCGAAGCTACCAGCATGAGTTTGACCAAACTGCGGGAGGCAGTGGAAGACAGGAGTGCCTGGCGTGCTCTGGTCCATGGGGTCATGAAGAGTCGGACACGACTAAACAACTAAACAACAACAACAACATTACACTAATTGCTTTGAGCAATCTATGGGACTTAGTCACAATAAACTTAAATCCCATTTATTTCAGTGGGACTATTCTGAATATGACAAAGTCTGGATCTGACCCAAACTGTCTGTAGCAAACAAGTTGGATGGATAGTCAAACACTTCTCAACCAACTTTATTCTCAGCTTGGTATCAGGAGCGGGGGTGAGCGTTCATCTCTCCCTCTCAAGCTATTATGTGGGTGTTGTCACATTAGCAATGTCATCATCTTACCCTGATTAATTGCTGGCCAGTTTCTTTACTGCACAAGGGGAAAATATACATTAGGAATAGATACCACTTTAATATACATGCATTCTGCAGCTGTCACATTGGGGAAAATGAACTTGAAATATATCATTTGACGTCAAACTGGAAAATTCTGCTTGAAAATTCCTGTAGCACCTAAACTGAAATGTCACAATATTCAGTCTCATCCACACTCTGCTTCCCCTAAAATATCCTGGGAACCGCAGTTCCACCCACTGCGCTATAATTCCCAGCGCCCTTAACCAACTAGTTTCCTTGATTCTTTGGGTGCTTTAAATGTATGGAATGGGACCAACCAGAATTTTAGTGTATTTACTACTAAATTATATAGCAGAAGTAGGAAGGGGGGCATCCTGGAAATTCTGTGATGGTTATAAATGCAGGCAGTTTGTCAAGTTTCTGAATTAAGACATAATCATGGTGGCTTATAATTGCTAATAAAAAAAAAGCCACCTCAAAGAAATTAGTGGATCCCTATAGGACAAAAACGATGCTCTTCTCAAACAGTTATTCCCTTGTATGTTCTTTCCCCCTGCAGAACATGCCATCATGATTGATTGACTTGAGCTCTGAGAATATCCATTTCCCATTACTTCAACTCACACACGTTCTTGCTCTGAATAGGAGGGGAAGGAGAGGTTCCCCCCTCATTGCACCCCTCCTGCCTGGTGCTGATATATTGGGAAGGAGGAAACTGGGAGAATAGGGACTTGCTCTAATGATAAAACTATAGCAATTTGGCTCTTCAGAGGATAATCCCCTGTTCACACTTAACTCAAGGTTGCCACAGTGAGAGAGAAAACATGACCCGGTTTAGAGGCTCTCATCCCCCGCCCTTCGTCTTCTTCTTGAAAACTACTGTATTTGATAACCAACCCAACAAGGACACTACAGTAGGCAGCTCCCCTGCTGGAAAAAGGAGAGAGAAGTGTGCCTCTCTCTTACACTGTAATTTACGGACAAAGAGAAAAGAAAAGGATTGTGCTGTACAGTTTGTCAAATTGGCTCAAATGAGACCATTTTTGTTTTCTCCCTCTCTCTTAAAAGTTAATGCGTCGGTGCCTGTTTTGACAGAGGCTGAACTCGCCGCTGGCTTCCATTTGGCTCCTCGCTCAAAGCTAATTAGGACGTCTAGGTTGGCCTGCGTTAAGTGCTCACACAGTTTTGGAGGTACTTAACCTGGCTTAGGGATTCAATCAGGGGTGACCCCTGGGGCTGGCAACGCGTCCCATCTCCCTGGCAGCAGCCTTCCACTGGCTGCTCAAAGAGACACAATCCTCCCCAAACCGCTGGCTTGCTGACACTGATATGCCTCACAGCCACACTACTGCTGCTGCCACAGTCTTTGCGGCACAAAGGTTTCAAAGGCCGGTTAACAAGGCCTGGCAAAACAATCTGGGTGATTTGGTGGGCACCCAGCGGACACACTATGTCTGCGCAGCTTTGTAGGCACGAGTAAGTCTTATTTTTCCTGCCCAAATATCAATTTCTTTGCCTCGGCAAACTGTTTTGTTTTCAAGGTTGACCAAAGACTCCTGGGAGGATGTTCTAGGCATCATAGGGCTGACTGGATCTCCTCTCATAGAAACAAAGGAAGTTGCTGGTTCAGCTAGCTCAGTATTGTCCACAGTGACTGGTAGAAGCCCTCCAGGGTTTCAGGTACTTCCAGCTGTACCTAGAGATGATGGGGATTGGAACTGGAACCTCCTGCATGGTAAATAAGATGCTCCGGCATTGAGATTCCCCTTCTCCAGGACTGGAGGAAGACCTGAGATCAGAGCTTCAATGTTGGTATGGCCAAAATGGAGACATAATGGGGCAGTACGGACAGAAGACAATTCTGTGGGATCAGGCCAATGGCCCATCTAATCCACCATCCTGTTCTCTTAGTAGCCAACCAGATGTTTGTGGGAAGCTTGCAGGCCAGACATGAGCACAACAGCATTCTTCTCACCTGTGATTCTGAACAGTGGGAGTGTAGCCCTTGTGGCCAGTAGCCATTGGTAGTCTTGTCCTCCTGTGAATTTTCTAATTCTCTTTTAAAGCCATCCAATTTGGTGGCCATCACTGCCTCCATTGGGAGTGAGTGCCTCAATTTAACTGTGCTGAAAGGAGAACTTTCTTTTCTGTTCAAAAACTTCTAATGTCCAGCAGTTCAGAGGCAAGCCAGGGGAGGACCAGGAACTTGGAAGCAATTTGGATCTGAAGGATTCAACTGCCCAAGTTCCCTGACCCAACCCTAAACCAGGATGAAATTTCGACAGGCTCAGAAACATGTCTCAATCTCTCACTCCTTTAAAAAGCCTTTTAAAAAAATTAATACAAGGATAGTTTAATCACAGCATGGTGCAGGATTTTCCCACCAAAGTACATTTGAATTTTGTTTCCCACCTGCCAAATAAAAAAACCCCTCACTTAGGATTGCAGCTTAAGGAGCCTAAATTCTGATATTACCTCTTAAAAAATACCCCCATAGCTGGTGTGAGTGGGTGTTAAGGTAAAGGTAAAGGAACCCCTGACCATTAGGTCCAGTCGTGACCGACTCTGGGGTTGCGGCGCTCATCTCGCTTTACTGGCCGAGGGAGCCGGCGTACAGCCAGCATGACTAAGCCGCTTCTGGCGAACCAGAGCAGTGCATGGAAACGCCATTTACCTTCCCGCCAGAGCGGTACCTATTTATCTACTTGCACTTTGATGTCCTTTCGAACTGCTAGGTTGGCAGGAGCAGGGACCGAGCAACAGGAGCTCACCCCATCGTGGGGATTCGAACCGCCAACCTTCTGACCGGCAAGTCCTAGGCTCTGTGGTTTAACCCACAGCACCACCCGCGTCCCGTGAGTGGGTGTTACTACAGAGCAATTTCTCGTCTCAAAAGCTGTTGAGATTCTTGTGCCTTCTTTGCAATGAGTTTGCAAAGATGTAAGATGATGTAAGAACTACAAGGGTGAGCAGGCAGCACTGACAGGAACACACCTCACCAATACACACTTTTATTGCAGAGGAGAAGCAGGAAGGATTTCAGAGAAAGAAAAAGAAGATTTCACCTCTTTAGCCTTTCAAAATGGAGATCAGAAGAAAACTAGCAAACTTCAATATATAAAGCAAGGGCCAAGGCCTTTCACAATCACTGCTTCTGTGCACTTGCTGGAAAAAAAATGGCGACTTCAAAAAAACCAACAAAAATATAGCTAAGTGAGGTTCTTCTGCCCCCCCCAACAGAAGGCCTGTCCCCTCCCCCCCAAAAATCCTACTACATGTTGGGTCTACAGCTGTCTTTGGACTACAACTCCCATCATCCCTAGCTAGCAGGACCAGTGGTCAGGGATGATAGGAACTGTAGTCGAAAAACAGCTGGAGACCCAGGTTTGGGAAACACTAGTCTAATCCTATATTTTAAATGCCGTCTAAACTGGTGAAAATTAGGAAGCTTATACCAAGCCAGGCCATTGGTTTGTCTAGCTCTGTGTCATCTACCCTGGTTGCCAGCACTCTCCAGGGTTTCAGACCAGGGTCTTTTCCCAGACCTCCCTGGAGCTGCTAGGGGTTGAAACCTGGGGCCTTCTGCACACAAAGCAAATGCTCTCCCACTGAGCCATGTGCCTTCCAGCTCCGTTTGAATGATAACGTCCTTTGCTGGTGGCTGCAGGACAGCCAGGACCCACACACGGCTTACACAGGAAAATATATTACTGCTGAGGTTTATAACATACCACAGCCACGGCCGGAGAGATTTATGCACTGCCTCTATTGAGTCTGTAATCGTCGAAAGGTGATGTCAAAATAACGACGAGACCCTGATTTATGCTGACAAAAGAGCCAGTAAAATATCAGTGTGGCAGACAGAATGGGTGTTCGGGGCTGAGGCTAACCAAAACAGACTGGATCCTATTGGTTTGCCTGATGTATTAATAACTGGAGTAACATGCAATCACAATCCGCTACGCCACTGCGTGTGAAAACACTGTCTGGCAGAATCACCACCTTCACCTATGTGATGCAAAGTATTCTCATTAATTGACAGATATAGATCGTCATAACCACCCTGGCCCAGCTGCCACCTGGACCCCTCCTCTCAACGTAATCGACAGCCGAGCAACAGCACTAGGCAAAAAAATACTGGTGATGAGGGGGAGAGAGAGGTCAAAGTAGATTTCACCATGTGTGTCTTTGTCCCACATGAGAATTCTGGAAACCAAACCACCATATATTTTACTTCGACACTCCTGCTGAAGCACACCCTATTGATTTTGATGGTGTTAACTTTTCAAGGAAGCACACCTAGGATTGCTGCCTTATTATTTCTGTCTGGTTTATAATCTGTTTATCATTCACATATTATAAAAATGCATTTCTTTCAAGTAACCTCAGGGGTCCAACCACAGAGTCAAAGGCCCAAATACTTTCAGGGGGCAGTTTCCCCACCCTCCCAAACACAGTCCAATGAAAAGTTAAGCACTCTGATATCCCAGTGATTACAATGGGAGAGGTTTCAGTGTCTGCTTAACTTTTGCCATTGATAGTAACAGGGTTTTTTAAAGCACATGTTCTGACTGGATTGTACTCTCCAGTTTTGAGTATTTCTAGTGAGAAAAGTACCCCCCCCCCACACACACACACTTCAAATATTAGCACTATTGCTAAAGCATTCATTCAGAGTGGATCACCAACCACATTTATTTATTCATTCATTCATTGTTTGTTGGTTGGTTAACAAAAGTGAAGAAATTCAACCATTCCCCTGCAAAATAATCAATCCCTCTTTGCACAGTCCCTGACAACTTTCAGATTATAAGTATATAAACTCCATCAAGATCTCCACCAAGGCTAATCTCCATCCACAAATCTTTCCCAAATCTAGAAACTGTTAAACAAGCAGCCATAAGCAGTTGTCTGATGAATTCCTTACATTGTACAGCCAACTACCATTTCGTGCGAGGGATCTGTTCTGGCCCCTGTGTGTGTCATTGGAGCACTTATAAACATGTCCCACCCCATTCTGCCCTTTTTGTGATGTGTTGAGTAACGTTTTGGGGCCATTTTTAGGTTCAGCGCTGTGTGCGCATCTTGCAACAGTTTGCAGCACATGTTCCAGCACAGGGTCTAGACCAACCCCAATCTTCTATTTCCATACCAAAGTCATTTCCCCATAACACTTTTAAAACTTGATAACTCACCAAAATCCTTGTCTAGCAAAAAAGAGTGGAAACTAAACCCTTCAATACTGAATGAGCAGATTCAATTAGCTTTTTAAAAAAGGTACGTTGCC
The DNA here is from genome assembly GCF_027172205.1 of Podarcis raffonei. Taxonomy (NCBI): domain Eukaryota; kingdom Metazoa; phylum Chordata; class Lepidosauria; order Squamata; family Lacertidae; genus Podarcis; species Podarcis raffonei. Next base: position 7,587,451 of record NC_070616.1, on the reverse strand, counting down.
CTCAAGCCTGCTCTTCTATGTCTTTTTTTTTTTTTGCTAGAAATACAGTACAGTGGTACCTCTGGTTACGTACTTAATTCGTTCTGGAGGTGCGTTCTTAACCTGAAACTGTTCTTAACCTGAAGCACCATTTTAGCTAAGGGGGCCTCCCGCTGCTGCCGTGCCGCCGCCACGTGATTTCTGTTCTGTTCTGAAGCAAAGTTCTTAACCCAAGGTATTATTTCTGGGTTAGCGGAGTCTGTAACCTGAAGCGTATGTAACCTGAAGCGTATGTAACCCAAGGTACCACTGTACTCACTTGTCTCCACTGAAACCAGTTTAAAGGTAAGTTTCCTATTATTACTTTCATTTACCAACCACATGTAAACATTCAGCTTTTAAAGGGGAATGGGGGCTGCTAACTATGTTGATCCCACACACACACACATGTACCTCGGGTTACATACACTTCAGATTACATACGCTTCAGGTTACAGACTCCGCTAACCCAGAAATATTACCTCGGGTTAAGAACTCTGCTTCAGGATGAGAACAGAAATTGTGCTCCAGCGGGGCAGCGGCAGCAGGAGGCCCCATTAGCTAAAATGGCGCTTCAGGTTAAGAACAGTTTCAGGTTAAGAACGGACCTCCGGAACGAATTAAGTACGTAACCAGAGGTACCACTGTACTGTATTTACTCGAATCTAATGCTCACCTTTTTTGGCCAAATTACATTGCAAAAATTAAGGTGTGCATTAGATTTGATGGCACATTTCCAATCGCCAGCAAATACTTTTTTTGCTTCCAAGGTTCTGAAAATTGAGGTGTGCATTAGATTCGATGGCGCATTAGACTCAAGTAAATACAGTACAAATCCCTGGTGGAATGAAGATAGTCCGAAGAGCAAAATATTACAGCAGTATTTATATCAGGGCAGAGGTAGAAAACCTTTTTGAGCCTGAGTGTCATCTTTCCTTCTGGGAAACCTTTCAAGGGCCACATGCTGGTGACAGGTGGAGGCAGAGGAAAAAGTAGAAGGGGCAAGTAACATAAATGTTATCTTTGCACCATAGGCTAGTTTCTACACGCATGTATCAGAATCAAGGACTCATTCCAGCCAGGCAAAAACACTTTGGGTTTGAAGCAGGGTCACTGAAGTATGTGGCTTGAGGAAAGTGCTGAGGGCCAGAGAGAAGCATGGGAGGCCAGATTCAGCTCCCCATCCTTGCCGAGTCAGAAGGAGTTTCAAAACCAGGACCCAACACATCAGCCTGCCACAGACTAACCCTCTTAGATTTTCATAGAGAAAGGCAGGGATGCTTTGTTGACTGAGTGGATTTTGGCTAGGGACAAAGTCTGGGAGCTCAACCGGCACAGGCTGGGATGATGGGTCAACACAATGCCAGGCCAACAAAATCCAGACCCAAATGAGCTTCGAATATGGCAGTAACTAAAAATGCTGAATGATCAAAAGTAGATGGTTCCAGATGACAAAATCACTGAAGTGAGCTTCACTACATGGCATGTAAAATAAAATATGTTTGGCTCATACCATTTTAAGGGTACTGGCCCCACTTCAAAGGACTAGCCAGTAGGTTCGTGGCAGAGCTCTGATGCAGAAATAGCAAAGAAAATGGTGCACCTGCGCATACACAGAGGGCTTTCTCACTGCGGTCTTCCCACAGAATTCAAGAAAGGCTTACAGAAGTGATCATATATCTGCCACACAGATTAAAAAGCCCAGCACCTCCTCTATTGTTTTTTAGGAATTCAGCACTGACGCCCCGCACCTCTACTAACCAGCAAGCTAGAACCAGAGGACACATTGAGAGAACATTCAATAATTCTATACCGTTCTCTTTACTACCGGCCTATTTCCAATCCTTTCCCAACACATTTTCAAGACGTGGGGCTACCTTTGAAGGTGACTCAGAAACTACAACTAAGCCTGAATGCAGCAGCTGGACTGGTGACTGGGAGTGGCCACCGGGACCATATAACACCAGTCCTAAAGGATCTTCACTGGCTCCCAGTACGTTTCCGAGCACAATTCAGTGTGTTGGTGCTGACTTTTCAAGCCCTAAACGGCCTCGGCCCTGTATACATGAAGGAGCATCTCCATTCCCAATGTTCAGCCCGGACACTCAGGTCCAGCTCCGAGGGCCTTCTGGCGGTTCCTCACTGCAAGAAGCAAAGTTATAGGGAACCAGGCAGAGGGCCTTCTCAGTAGTGGCACCCTCCCTGTGGAATGCCTGCCCTTCAGATGTCAAGGAAATAAACAACTATCTGACTTTTAGAAGACATCTGAAGGCAGCCCTGTATCAGGAAATTTTTAATGTTTGATATTTTATTATGTTTCAATAGATGCTGTAAGCCACCCAGAGTGGGCAGGGTATAAATATTATTATTATTATTATTATTATTATTATTATTATTATTATTATTATTATTAAGGCAGCCCTGTTCAGGAAAGTTTTTAATCTGTGATATTTTAGTGTATTTTTGGTTTCTATGGAAGCCGCCCTGAGTGGCTGGGGAAACCCAGCCAGATGGGCGGGGTACAAATAAATTATTATTATTATTATTATTATTATTATTATTATTATTATTATTATTATTAACATTGTCTCTATAAGGACTAGAAACTTAGTTTTCAAAAACAAGAGGCGTTGGGGTTTGTTTGTTTGTTAACCTGTACTCACAGGCTTTTTACAAAGTGCTTTGGGAGTTGCAATTCTTTAGTTTGTATTCTTTAAGGCACCCATGAGAGCAAGGATATTTCCCAGTTAAGATCACCAGAGCCGCATTTAGAAAGAGACCTGAAGATATGTATTATAGCACTTGAATGATCCAACGCCAGATTTCTTTGTCCAAGGAGCAGCTGTTTGAGTTATAAAAAAAAAAAACCTGTGACAAGCAGCTCCCTCTGTGATGCTGAGAACACCCATTCAGCTGCCAATACGGATCATCAATGACATTGTATAAATGCAACATCGACAGAACACCCCGTGCCAAGCCTCTATCGATCAAAGTGTGCAGGAGATTAATCTGATTGGCTCTTCAGCGTATCATATGACTTAGTCTATTAGTACAAGTGGGTCAAAGAAAAGGTAAGGTCAGCGATGTAGTGCACAGACAGAGAATGACAAAGCATGACCTTTCATTGTGAGAACCCGCTTACGATGCAGCCACATTTATTTCTCCCGGCTGATGGTTAAAAGCTCATCTTGCATATCCTTCCTTGTCCGCTATGGTTTGTATCAATCAAAATAAAACTCCAATGCAGTCCAAGTTCTTTCTTTAAAAGAAAAAAAAAATAAGAAAAAGACAAAAGATATTCTACTTAGCACCTTCAAAACACATCGCTTTTAACAATACGTGGACCATTAGCAATCAGCCTGCCATTCTGGTCCGTTTCATAGAAAATCAAGAGGCAAAATAATTGAGTCAATAGGAATACAAAAGGGATTGCTTCTCCAGCCCTGTTCTTCTGTGACAGGGTTGAAAATGTAAAAGCTCAGGGAGTCAAAAAGAAGAAAGGGAGAATTGATTTGATTCACTGCTTCAGCAGAGGCAGAAATTTAACACTGGGTTTTTTGTTTTGTTTTTTTGCATGCTCTCCTATAAGGTGTTGCTTTTCTTTTGGGGGGGGGAAAGGAGGGAGAAGAGGGTTACACTAGAGACAGAAGGGAAAAACACCTTTGATCAGACTGAAGGCTTGAGACAAGAAAGGAGTTGGATATTCCTGCATTTGATCCAAGTTCAACATGGAAAGTTGCAGTTTCAGATTCCTAGATTGAATGTTTCATATAGTGGATCTTGCTGTACTTGGGGCGGAGCTTAATGGCATCTGGCATGTTAGGGTGCTCCCGGTGGCTAAGAGTGAAGTCTGATTAAACTGAGGAGCAGGGGAGTTCATACACTAGGGGTGGAAAAATTTGCCTGGTCCACATTGTTAAGCAAACTGACCAAATTTATGCTTCCCTAACTAGTACATAAAGGGACGCAGGTGGCGCTGTGGGTTAAACCACAGAGCCTAGGGCTTGCCGATCAGAAAGTCGGCGGTTCAAATCCCCGTGACAGGGTGAGCTCCCATTGTCGAGGTCCCTGCTCCTGCCAACCTAGCAGTTCGAAAGCGCACAGTGCAAGCAGATAAATAGGTACCGCTCCGGCGGGAAGGTAAACGGCGTTTCCGTGCACTGCTCTGGTTCGCCAGAAGCGGCTTAGTCATGCTGGCCACATGACCCAGAAGCTGTCTGCGGACAAACGCCGGCTCCCTTGGCCTATAGAGTGAGATGAGCGCACAACCCCAGGGTCGGTCACGACTGGACCTTTACCTAACTAGTACATGGTCCAGAACATGATTTCATACTTCTCTGAACTTTGCAGTACAGTTCTCAACTAAATGACTATCAAAACACATTAAATATACATATTTTAGGGAAACTTTTTAAAAGAAAAAATATGTTTAGAAATTCAGGCACCGTGGTAAAGGATGGTATTCAACTAAATTTTACATATTGAAATTAATGGGCCTAACTTAGGACTCAGCTACACTGTTGCAAATAAAATGTTTTAAATGTGTTGTAAAGTGCAATACACAAATGTGACACTAGATGGTGACAGTGAACTATGTAAAATTCAATGTATTTTTAAAAACGTTTTTTAAAAAAGCATTTTCACAGCGTTTTTTATATGTGTGTAAATTCCACTTTAGTGGTGGTCATTCAGTGGGTGTACCCTGAATAAAACTTAATTGCATACCACCCACAATATACATTTCAATACGTATATTCTAGTAAAATATATATTTAAATACAAATCTTCAGTTCGTTTTAAAAAAAAAAGCAGATTAATGCAGAAATTGGAACAGGCTTATGAATGAACCATATGCAAAATTTGCAGAGACTGATCTGTCTATCCCTGTTCATAACGAAAACTCCCTCAAGCCAAGCAGGGGAAAAACATACATCCTTGGTCCTAGTCCCTCACCACTGAATGTTAGAGACCTTCTGCTAGAGACTCCAATCTGAAATTTTTGGTCAACCTCCTGAGATCTGGCAGTGGTAACCTGGAGTCTGCATTCAACAGGAGTGAGTGACTGGCAGTGCCTTGAGAGACATTTTCCTCCCTGCTATAAGAGAAAGCATCACCCAACCAGGTGTTTGCAGGGGTGTGTGGTGTGGACAGATTGGCTGGAGACAGACAATAAATCCCAAAGAAAACTGAATGTTTTTGGGATAAGGCTTTGCTTTACGGCCTCGGTCCTGTATACCTGAAGGAGTATCTCCACCCCCATTGTTCAGCCCGGACACTGAGATGCAGCACCGGGGGCCTTCTGGCAGTTCCCTCTTTGTGAGAAGTGAGGTTACAGAGAACCAGGCAGAGGGCCTTCTCGGTAGTGGCGCCCGCCCTGTGGAATGCCCTCCCTTCAGATGTGAAGGAAATAAGCTGCTATTTTCTCTTTAAAAGACATCTGAAGGCAGCCCCGTTTAGGGAAGTTTTTAATATTTAATGCTGTATTGTTTTTAACACTTGATTGGAAGCCACCCAGAGTAACTGGGGAAACTCAGCCAGATGGGCGGGGTATAAATAATAAATTTATTATTATTACTATTATTATTATTATTATTATTATTATTATTATTATTATTACATGGTGGACACTAGCCCCAGTTATGGAACAGCCTTCCCAGGTAAGTTCACCTGGTACCATCTTTTGTGACCTTTTTGGCTCCAGGTGAAGATCGCTCTGGTCACACCTAGGCCTGATGAAGTCTGCGCCTCTCAGTTATTAAATTTGTGTTTTAACTGTGGGGACACAACGTCTCTGGTTTTTGCTGCATTTTATGTTCTTTTTGTATTTATATGGCTTTCTTACTCATTGCAAGCTGCCTAGAGAATTTAAGAGGTGGAATACAGAGGCTGTAAATAAAATACTGAAAAATTGTTCAGGTCCTAAAGTTTCACCTCCAATCAAATATGTTTGAAAGGTTTTTGAAGCAATACAAAAAGACTCGTTTGGCCAATAGCAAAGGTGGGGTGACTATGCAAATAATTATAGTGATAATTATCATCATCATCACCATCACTCTCTCCTGCTCAAAGTACCCAATGCAGAAGGTTACCACAAATGATATTGCAGATTTCAAAAAGGTGTAACAAAGTACAACCAAAATTATTAAGGAGCTGGATCAACTTTTCTAGGAGTAGTTGGAGGGTTGAAGGTGACAAGAGAAGAGGGTATGATGATAGGTTTATAAAAGTATCCATGGTATGTGGAGAAAGTGGGTGGAGAGAATTTCCCCCTCCCTCCCCCATAACCCTAAAACTGGGGTCATCCAATGAAATGGATGGGCAGGAGATTCAAGACGGTCAGGAGGAGTTACTTAACTGAAGTGTTTCTGCATTACAACTCCCATCCTCCTTGCCAGCTAGGGCTGATGGGAGCTGAGTCCAGAACATATGGATGGCCACAGGTTTCCCACCCCTGACGTAAGTGTGCAATTCATTTAGGCTGCCTTAAAGGTACAGGTAGCTGCTAGCTTAGTTAGCTTTTAAAGAACAGTAGCAAATTCAAAGAAGTGGGGCGGGAATTGATCAATGGCTGCCAGTCACAATATCTATAAGGAACTTCCATGGCAGAATGTAGTGCACCACTGGTTATCAGCTGCTGGGAGGAACTGCTGCTCCTGCCCTCTCTTTGTGGGCTTCCCTAGAACCATATGGTGGGCCACACTGGAAACAGGATACTGGACTAGATGGGCCATTGGTCTGATCCAATAAACAGGCTTTTCTCACATTCTTATGAACTATGGAGAGGGACTTCAGTGGGAGGAAGGTGTGAGTTATTGTCAGGAATAAGTAACTGTCATAAAGGTAAAGGTAAAGGGACCCCTGACCATTAGGTCCAGTCGTGGCCGACTCTGGGGTTGTGACGCTCATCTCACTTTATTGGCCGAGGGAGCTGGCGTACAGCTTCCGGGTCATGTGGCCAACATGACTAAGCCGCTTCTGGCGAACAAGAGCAGCGCACGGAAACGCCGTTTACCTTCCCGCCGGAGCGGTACCTATTTATCTACTTGCACTTTGATGTGCTTTCGAACTGCTAGGTGTGCAGGAGCAGGGACCGAGCAACGGGAGCTGACCCCGTCACGGGGATTCGAACCGCCGACCTTCTGATCGGCAAGTCCTAGGCTCTGTGGTTTAACCCACAGCGCCACCAGCGTCCCTGAAACTGTCAAGCCTGGGGCCAATTGCAGCACTCCAATCCTCCCTGTCTGGTTCTCCTCACAGACCCACCCCTCCCTCCTTAGATGCTTTTGCCTGGCTTGAATGTGTCCTTGATCTGTGATGGTGCCTCTTGCTGGGCTGGATGGAGAAGGGTGGGTCTGTTTTTGAATCGCTGGAATATATCCTACCATGTGAAGTTAAGAGTCACATCCACTGCTTGCCCATTTTTCCTCTGGCCCCCCCACACAACTGGCATGTGGCCTCTGAAAGCTTGCCCGTGAGGGAATGGGACCCCCAGGCTGAAAGTGCTCCCCACTCCTTGCCTTAGGTGATGTAAAGGTAACCGTCAGTGCATGACTGTTAGTAGGTTAGTAAGGTCTGTGAGCCCAGTGGAGCAATGTCTTTGGGAACCTTGGCCAAGTCACATTATCCCTGACTTTTTGCAGGGGGAGCAGGTTTCTGCATTGCCACTAAATTGCTGAAGGAGATGTGGAAGGCTTCTTTTGCAAACATCCCCTCCTAGATAGGAAGGCAACGGCTGTTGAGACCCTTTTAAGAGCATTAAGCTGTACATTCAGCAACACACAATAGCGCTTAAATTAAAGTTGGGGCGGTGGCGATGCCTTAAAGGCTGCCATTACATTCTTAATGAAGTCCGTATGCTCTCTGCTGACGCAGTGGGGACATTGAAATCCACTGCTGTGGCAGCTGATTTGATGTGTTGACGAACGAGCCACACTGCTATAATAAGAAGTGTTTATTTGAATAATAAGGTCAGGGAGTTAAGCAGTTGGTATTCCAGTCATATGAAGCCGTTTGCACAGTGTCACTAATAATTAAAGCCTATAAAATTGGGGGGGGGGGAGCCCTTGTCTAAATGCTTTCCCCAAATATACTCCACTATCTTGAAGAAACTCATCAGGGCAGCCAAGTGATCTTCGAGGCTTATTAATCGCTTCAGCTCCACAGCCAGGGCAAATTTATTTGCTTGAATTAGCATGTAATATACTTACAATAAAGCCGCCACAAGTCCCCACTTCAGAGATACAGTTTATTTAATAGGAAATTAGACCCAGGTATATATATAGCAGCAATACCTGTGTTGCTTACAAGGCCAAGCAATACCTTGCTGGGTTTCATGATACACTGGCTGAGTTGGGGGGGGGTAGAGACATGGGATGCAGGAAGTGCAATTCTACCACATGAGCTTTGGGAGGGGCTTTCTAATGCTCAGCCAAGGCTGAGCCATAGGCAAGTGTTGTAGGTGAAGTGATGAGCAAGGAAGGGGAAGAGCCAAGATGAAGGCCCCCATGGGATGCAATGGAACACACCAGAGCAAGGAATAAACACTGTTACTCATGCCAAGTCTTAGGTGGTGGGAGGGATTCAACTGTGCACTGGAAATTTAGGTTTCTGCAATTAAAAGTGGAAGAAAGTGCTCTGCTGCAACAGTACCACCTAAAAGCAAGCCGACGGTGGACTTTTTGTGGTTAGGAAAGTGACTGGGAAATGCTCTAAAAATGGGCTAACCACTTTTGGACAGGATGAGGGATAACCTCCCTGTAAACTAGGGGTAGGCAAACTAAGGCCCGGGGGCTGGATGCGGCCCAAGCGCCTTCTAAATCTGGCCCACGGATGGTCCAGGAATCAGTGTGTTTTTACATGAGTAGAATGTATCCTTTTATTTAAAATGCATCCCTGGGTTACTTCTAGGGCATAGGAATTCATTCATTTGTTTTTTTCAAAATATAGTCTGACCCACCACATGGTCTGAGGTTCAGTGGATGGGCACATGGCTGAAAAAGGTTGCAGACCCCTGCTGTAAACCAATCAGAATGAAAGCTCAATTAAAAGTGGACATAATATAGCCTCTGTGCAAGCTTTGCACAAGCAAATCAGGATAAATTTTCAACAAACAGGTTGTCTGGAGGAGCCATTAACCTGCAGCGCTTCCTGTCTAGGACAGCTGAATGGCCAGCCTGAGTTGGCAGGATTAGTCCACAGCCAGACAATTCTGGACTGCATGGAGGAATGTTGTACAAAAATGTCTTACCCTCCATGGATGTGTCTAAACTGCTTTTAAAGTCATCCAAGGTGGAATCTACACACATGTAAAAAAACGTTCTGAAAATGCTTTTTGTAAAAGCGTTTTTAAAAATACATTGAATTTTCCATAAGGCTCACTATCACCATCTAGTGTCACAATTGTATATTGCACTTAAAACACACGTAAAACGTTTTATTTGCAGCTGTATAGCTGAGTCACAAGTCAATTGGCAGTCATCATGGCCTCTTGTGGGAACGAATTCCTTAATTTAACTGTGTGCTATGTGCTATGTGAAGAAGTATTTTCTCTTGCCTGTCCTGAACTTTCCAAAATTCAGCCAAGTTCTAGTATTATGACATAGGAAGAAAAAAATTCTATCCTTTTTCTCCACACTCTGCATCATTTTATACACCTTTGCCATACGCCGCTCTCTTACTTGCCTTTCCTCTGAACTGAAAAATCCCCCAATGGTCCTTTTGCAATAACATCAGGAAGCAAGCTGAGGATGCTGTCAGATGGGGCCCAGTTGGGAGAGAGGTAGCATTGTGTTCTTCACAACATACAAAGCCAAGACAGAAGAACATATTGGCTTGGGGGAGAACCAGGAGCTGTAAAGCCATTGCAAAAACGGGAACAAGTGATTTGCGAGGAAGAGCGATATCCTTGGCATTCAAAATCTGCCAGGGCCAGCAGGGGCCAATAGAAGGGTAAAGCCTGGCAATAGGATGAGAGACAGTGATGCATAGTCTGCACCTGTGCAAGAGGGACTGATTTGCTTTGGTTCCATATAGCAGGCCGTTTCTTGCACATAATACATCCTCTCCCACCTCTTCCCAATCTTCAAACTGCAGGCGGTGGCTGAACAAGGACAGACATCACACAAGACGGCAAAGTTCACCCTGACAGGGAAGAGTTCACTGGCACCACTCTCTCTTCTCAAACTTTATTATTCACAGTCTGAGCAGCAAATAATTCCTCTGTTCTTTTCTCCCGCTACTCAGCCACCCCCTGCTTCTTTTCCTCCTTTGCCAAAGCTGTTCTCTATTATAGGAGGGCACAGGCATGCGCCAGAAGTGTCAGAGGCGTTAGACAAGGTATTAAGGAGGTGTCAATGGTAGAATAGCAGGGATTACAGGAAAGTCTAAATAATGTGTAAAATAAAACCAAAAAGGTGATAAAGTCGTTTGATAAGAAAGGCTGGAGAGAATAAAAAAAGGGGAGTGCAATTATTTTTTCATTTCGATTGTTCAGGCTGAAAAGCACTTTTGCGACTTAAGTGGCATTTCTTTCTCCTCCTCCACCTCTTTTGGTGCATCATATTCCTCAATAATCACGTTATGGTTGCCAGCATTTTCGCAGCACAAAAAAAAGCAGGGCGGGGGGAGAGAGAGAACAGCAAGACCACTTCACACAAATAATCCTCTTCGCATCTGAGCCGGCCCCATTGTGCTTTGCATCCCCAACAACATTTCGCACCGAGTCCAGCTTTGCAATCGTCGCCAGCATTTTCGCAACTTGGAATTAATAGCATGACACCCTTCCCTTTTCAAGGACTAGCAGGGGAGGAAGACGGGGTCCAGCGATGGCTGGAACTGGCTCCCTTCATAAACTTAAGGCCTTTCCAATGCGAAGAGTGTGTTATGTGCAAGGAATGTACAGCCTCTGCTCATACCTCCCAGATCAGCTCCTTCAATTGATCCTGCCCACTCGCTAAGATCATCAACAGAGGCCATCCTGTCAGTTCCAAACCCACATTTTGTTATAATAACAGAGAGGACCATTTCTGCCACACCCAAATTTTGAGAGTCTCTATCTAAAGAAATATTCATCTTGCCCCATCCTTGTTGGTCATTCATTGCAGCTTCAAAACCTTCCTATTTAGAAAGGCCTTTGATTTTTAGAGACTGGGTTTTATCACTTAACTACCATACCAATATTATTTATTTCCTTATGAATGGTATTTCATATAAATTATATCCAATCCTTCTGTTGGTGCTTTTTTTTTTTACTTTTTAAAATCTGGTTATTATTGTGTTTTATATGACATTCCTTATTGCAACATTTAAAAGTTGTTTGATTGCCGGATTTCACTGTATTCTGTTCTTTTTATAGATTGCTATTTGAGTGCATTTGATTATACTTGCAAACTGCATTGAGCTGTATGAGAAAAGGCAGGGGATAAATTTTTGTGTGATAAAGGGGCATCCTGGGGAAGTCTCTTTGAAGTGTAGGATGATATACACACAGTATGTTAATGTGTATATGTGCACGAGTGTATTCAGTCATCTTTCCACAAGATAGTGTGAAGACACATTTTTCCGCTGCTCAAATGACAATATTTTGTCCCTAAGAAAAACCAATTCTACCCCAAGCCAAAGCATGCATCAGATTTTGCTGCAATCAGGCACACTAGATTTATTCAAGAAGACCCCACCAAGAGATATCTCTCCAGACTCACTCTGACTTCCTGAGTCCTGTCAGTACATCCAGTAAGCTATGAGCAGCATCTGAAACCAGATTACACAAGTGTCCTGGGCGTGCACTGGGCGGTGTTTATGACATCACTAGCAGTGCTGAATCATAAGAAGCGCCCCACTCAATCAGGCCAATGGACCATCAACATTCTGTTCTCACAGTGGCCAAACAGACGCCTTTGGGAAGCACAACAGCACTCTCCCCTCCTGCAGTTTCCAACATCTGGCATTCAGAGACATACTGCCTCTTACAGCAGAGGTATATAACACGGCCAGCATGACTAGTAGTTGCTGATAGCTTTATCCCAAAAGATAACACGGGGAAGGGTTCTAACGGAACACTTGTTACTTGACGTTTTATTCTCACAACAGTCCTGCGAGGTGGACTCTGTCTTGTCCTCTGCCTCTGAGCCCCAGCATCTAATTCATATGGTGCGCCAGTCACCCCACTCAAGGGGGAGCCCTCAGTACCGTCTTTTACATTGTCCCAGCCTACGTATGTGGGTCTGCTGCCATCCACAGAGCCTGAGGATGATTTCTCTGCAACCTTTTCCATTCTACCCTACTGAGGAGCGTGTGACTGCAGACCAGATTACTGGTCCTATAAAATTGGCAAGCAGTTCATTAGCAGGGATAGGCAGGCTTTTGCTGAAACAACATCTTTCCAAATTCAGCTAGCAAGACTTGCTGGGAACTGTTCAGGTTCCTGATTTATCTTGTCTTGTACCTGCCCTGTGAGCCGCAAGCCTCGGTAGGTTAAGGTGAGAGGGGTGACTGGTCCTAGGTCAGTGAGCTACATGACTGAGCAGTGACTTGAACCTGGGTCTTCACAGTTCTGGTCTGACACTCTAAGGCAGCCCTTCTCAACCTGTAGGTCCCCAGATGTTGTTGAACTGCAACTCCCATCACCCCTAGCTAGCAAAGCCAGAGCTCAGGGATGATGGGAGTTGTAGTCCAACAACATCTGGGGACCCACAGGTTGAGAACCACTGCAAGCGTTACATCACAATGGCTCTGTCTGCATGTCACAGTAAACCATAGTTAATGGGAAAATGACAAAGAGTCTTGTGGCACCTAAATAATAGCAAATTATTGTGGCATAAGCTTTTGTAGACCGCACTCCATCAAATACATGTTTAGGGAAGCTTTTAATGTTTGATGCATTACTTTATTTTAATATTGTGTTGGAAGCCACCCAGAGTGGCTGGGGAAACCCAGCCAGATGTGGGTGGGGTATAAATAATATATTATTATTATTATTATTATCCTAAGTTCCATGTATATCTGTCTACAAATTGGTTGCTGTTGCTGATGGGGATTGTAAATGCTGGGATCAAAAGAAAGGGAAATGAAGCAAGGTGCAGACAGCAATAATTGCATTATTAAATATGGAGGCTACAGACACACAGAGAGTTGTTGATAACCAAGATATACAAGGGTGAGACACTTAGCACATGTAGTATAAATCTAAAAACCTTGTCCCTATTCAAGTTAGAACACAGATGGAACACACAGGGGAGCAACACACCATGGTCCTGGCTCAGCATCATGTCCAAACTAGCATTGTGGTTTGTTTAACTCCAAACACAGGACAAAGTGAAGCCACAATATCCAAGGGGAATCTTTATTATATTGTGTGTCTTGTTAATGTTTGTGCTTTGGCTTCTAGAGACCCTCATTATTTTACCTTGTCCTTCAAATGGCTTAAACCAGTCTTTCCCAACCTGCTGCCCTCCAGCTGCCTCGTACCCTGGAGGGCACCAGGTTGGGAAAGGCTGTCTTAAGCATTGAATGTAAGTGAAGGTAAAGTAAATACGGCATTACAAATTAGGGAGGGTTTTTTTTTCCTTCCCCAGTGTTGGTGGGAGATATTATTCCAATGAATTCCTCAGGTATAAAACACAAGGGATGAATCAAATGAGAGGATGTGAAGAGTTGTGTATGTTCCTGGGAGGGAGAAAAAGGAACTATTAATGCTCCTGAGTTATCTAGATGGCTTCAAGAGCCCATCACTGATCCATCTACAATCTTCACATATTCCACAGAGACACTTGACCTTCAATTAAAGCGAAATACTGCTTATTTTTGCAGCACCTTGCAGATACTGGCGTTGAAAGATTAACAAGTGAACCACAATTATAAAACCAAGCGCTCTGACGCACAAGAGGGCACTGCAATCAGATAAGGAACTTGTTGAAGCCCTGCTTTCCTAGAGTCTCACGGCAGTCAGTCTCCACACACATGAATGAGAAAGGGAAACCTGTGGGCATTCTGTTTCAGCACATGACTCCGCTTGCCCTGAGAACAACTACATAAACTTGCCATAGGATAAGTAAAGATGTGCTGGTCTGAAGCCACTGGGGGAAGACACATTAAAGGCTGTCGTTTCCTAGAGCAGCGGCACAGAAATCTTTTTCAGCCCATAGGCAACTTTCCCTTGAAGAACCTCCCAGGGGCCACCTGCCAGTGGTGAGCAGGGCCTGAGGCAAAAGTGGCCAGAGCCAAGAATATAAATGTTACCACTGTACAGTAGGCTGCACACTCCTCTCTATCAAAAGGGACGCGGGTGGCATTGTGGTCTAAACCACTGAGCCTCTTGGGCTTGGCTGATTGGAGGGTCGGTGGTTCGAATCCACATGACGGGGTGAGCTCCCGTTGCTCTGTCCCAGCTTCTGCCAACCTAGCAGTTCGAAAGCATACCTGCGCAAGTAGATAAATAGGTACTACTGCGGTGGGAAGGTAAATGGCGTTTCTGTGTGCTCTGGTTTCCGTCACAGTGTTCCATTGCACCAGAAGTGGTTTAGACATGCTGGCCACAGGACCCGGAAAGCTGTCTGTGGACAAACGCCGGCTCCCTCAGCCTGAAGTGAGATGAGCACCATAACCCCATAGTCGCCTTTGACTGGACATAACCGTCCAGGGGTCATTTACCTTTACATCTCTATCCAAGAGCTAGAGGACTGACTCTTTCTAGCAGTGGCATCTGGTAGCCCCCGACCTGGAAGGGTGGCATGGCCAATTAAGCCACAGAGGTGTGGTCAAGAAGGTGGCTGAGTTAACACTATCAGGAGCCCCAGCGTGGTGTGGTGGTTAAGAACGATAGACTCGTAATCTGGTGAACTGGGTTCGCTTCCCCGCTCCTTCACATACAGCTGCTGGGTGACCTTGGGCTAGTCACACTTCTCTGAAGTCTCTCAGCCTCACTCACCTCACAGACTGTTTATTGTGGGGGAGGAAGGGAAAGGAGATTGTTAGCCGCTTTGAGACTCCTTAAGGGGAGTGAAAGGCGGGGTATCAAGTCTAAACTCTTCTTCTTCAGCAGCAGCAGCAGCAGCAGCTAGTATGGCCAATTATCAGGAATTATAGGAGCTGGAGGGCCAAAGGTTAGCCACCTGTTTTGAAGCCTCATTGGTTTCAGTGGAATTAAGTTTCCTTCATCTCCTTATCCCTCCTCCTGTGTAGAACTTGCTGAAACGTGGGAATCCCAGTCCCAGATCCTCTGCAACCACAACTGGGAAGGCAGCCAATGGGATGTTAATCCGGACTGAGTGCCTGAACACCTGCTAGCCTATCACTGCTATTCAAATCAAGTGTCTGAACCTCCTCCTTCTCCACCTCACAGGGAGCAGACTTTCCTCCAGAAAACACAGGCAGTTACCATCCAAAACAATGTGACGTAAAAAAAAAGAACCCAGAAACATCATTTATACCTTTCCTTCCTCGTTAGTCATTGCCAGGCCAGCTTCCCGATTCAGCTTTTTGCTACAGTGAACGCTGAGGCAGCAATCCACCACACAATCTTTCTTTTCCACTTTGAAAGTTTAGGGACATTGTGAAACCATTCCACAATATATAGCGGGTCACGCCAAGGAGTTGGCATCCATCTTTGCCATCCATCTGCTGCCTAAACTCCATTGCTGCTTTTGCTGAGATTTCTCTCTCGGTCATCACATTTATTCCTGACTCATCTTCCCACCAACACTCCTGGTGGTTCCTACAATTTTTGTTCTCAGCCCTTCTAAAACCTTCTTGCTGGGAACTGCAAAGACTTGCGCACTACATAGTTAAAGCACTGTTTTACCACTTTAAACAGTCATGGCTTCCCACAAAGAATCCTGGGAACTATAGGTTGTTTAAAAGTTTCAAGAGTTGTTAGGAGACCCCTAGTCTCCCCATAGAGCTACAACTTACAGAGTAGTTTAATAATCTATCCCTCTTCTCAGGGAGCTTTGGGAATTGTTGCTGTGTGAGGAGAATGCAGGTCTCCTAACAACTCTCAGCACGCTTTACAGAATTCTTTGGGGAAAGCCATGACACTTTAAAGTACTATAAAAAGTAAAGGTAAAGGACCCCTGACAGTTAAGTCCAGTCATAGACGACTCTGGGGTTGCGGTGCTCAACTCGCTTTACTGGCTGAGGGAGCCGGCGTTTGTCCACAGTTTTCCCCAGTCATGTGGCCAGCGTGACTAAGCCGCTTCTGGCGCAACAGAACACTGAAACCAGAGCATTGCACGGAAACGCCGTACAGTGCTGATGGAGCCACATTCAGGCAGGAGACTGGTTATAGATTTTCTTCAGCATATTGAAATTGGTAGGACCAAGTGTCCAGCCAAGTCTCTTGGACACCGGCACAATTCATATCGTACCAAACCATGGTTGCGAAAGCTTTAACTATGGTTTGTAACTGGCCAGCAAACTAGAATCCAAAAACATGGCTTGAAATTAGATAGCTAACTATGGGTTTGGCATGAGGACTGAACTGAAAATCCATAACAAGTGGTCATTTCACTGCCTCCCAAAACTAGCTGGAGCTTAAGAGATGGGATTGCTAAACAGATGGAAAGGCAGTTCTAAACCATGTTCTCTGAACGTTTAAAAAACTCAAACCATGGTTTGACCCAGTGCTTTTTTTTCTGGGGGGACGCAGGGGGACACGTACCCCTAAACATTTTTTTGAATCTAAGTTTGGCCTCAGTGAGGGGCAGTACTTCAAAATGAGTAAGAAAATGAGAGTACCCTTAAACATTTTTTTAGAAAAAAGCACTGGTTTGACCTATAAGGTTAGTATAATCTACTATTTTACTCCATGTCTGAACTGAGTCTTCCCACAATGCTGTATACCATATCTGTATTTAAAGACGCAGCCACCTCTTCCAACAGTTTTGACTAATATGCTCACCTCTTTTCCCTTTATTTCCATTTCCCTCGACTTTAATTCTTCCCCTTCTGCCACAATTCCTGTTTTCTTCCAGGGCTTTCTGCTTCCACCCTGCTTTTCTGAGCTGCCTTGAACAATCTCATCGCCCATGTTTTCCCCAACTACCAGGTTTGTGAAGCTTCTATTAAAAATGAACTCCTGATTGGCTCCCCCAACATTCTGTTGGTCACTGTTGCCTCATAAAGGAAGGCAACATTAGGGACATAGGAATCTGCTTCACATCAGGTCAGATATATTGTCTGGTCTGGATGGAAGGAGCCCTTCAGAATCTCCAGCAAAGGACTTCCTCATGCTCTGATCCTTTAGGATCCTAAAACCTAGTGCCATCCAACTGCTTTGGATTACAAATCCCATCACACGGGTGAATGGGAGCTTAGTCACCTTCATACCATACATGTACAACACACTTAAAACACATTCTCCAAAGAATTCTGGGAATTGTAGCTTACCCTTCAGAAAGCTACAGTTCCCAGGACCCTTAACAAACGACAGTCCCCAGGATTCTCTGGGGGATGCCGCGTGCTCTGAATGAATGGTATGCGTGAGATCGTAGTCCAAAACATCTGAAGGACACTGCTTTAGAAAACTTCATTTTTAATGTAAGGTGGTGACCGGGTGTTAAAAAAACTTAAGGTTGGTGGGGTGGTGCCCTGTTCACCCAAATGGACCAGCCTGCACTGGGTGGGAAGTCAAACTATCTCCCGGCCCCAGGAACGCCACAGCACAAGGTGCAGGCAGCCACCTGTGGTTCAAAGGTATGTGTGACTCAAGGGTCCTTGGTAGTAAGAGAGCTCCTGAGAAATAAAGACTCTTGAAGGCTGGTCTAACCAATTGCTGCTGGGTCTGGGAAACCAGGAGCATAGGAAATATACAGAGTCAGGCCCTTGGTCCATCTGCCACTGAACTGTGGGCCCTCCGCGTGCTACATGAACTCTCCACCGAATACTGTTATTTGCTGGAGCATTGTAGGCTATTGGGGTTGCACTGCTGGTTTTGTGCTACTAACCCTGCTAATATCTTGCTTTTGGAATCCAGCTGACCAGTGTTTGACTTCAGCTCTGTGCTACTAGGTCGTGCCCACTCTTGCACAGCCTTGCTGGGCTTGACCTCCGCTTCCCCTGAAGACCCACCATTCCTAGGCAGGACAACTAGACCTAACCAGGGCAGCCACATTGGCAGAGGAAGATAGTGGCTGTTGTGAAAAACAGGTGCAGATTCTTAATCTTCCAAAATTTATTAACTGCCCTTCACCAGCAGGGTGGGTTACAGCAATATAAGATATAGCATTAGAAAGAGTTCTAAAAGAGATGACACGGGAATAGGGCGGGTTCTGCAAACACACATCTCCGGAGTCAAAGGCCAGTGCATCTTCAGCATTCACTGAAAGCTGTACAGCAAAGGAACCAGGTTCACCTCTGTGGGGAGGGAATTCCACATAGAATCATAGAATTGTAGAGTTGGAGGGGAGACCCTAATGGTCATCCATTCCAGCCCCCTGCAATGCAGGAATCTTTTGCCCAACACAGGGCTTGAACCCACAACCCTGACATTAAGAGTCCCATGCTCTATTTACGAAGCTATCCCAGTTGTTCATACTGGATTCTCAAATATGAAATTCCTCAGGCAACAGCCAATGTCATTGTGTTTTGGGATAAGAGCCACTGACTGCCACTGCCCCACCCACATTTGCCCCTGGCCCCCAGAACATTATGCAAAGGGAAATGTGGCCCTTGGTTTGAAAAAGGCTTCCCCACTCCTGTACTACATAGAGATGACATGACACCTGTAGAGCACCGCTCACAGAATAGAGCTTCATTTTTGCAACAATCATCTATACTGTGGTTGGATTTTATTTTGTGGTTCCTGTTTCCTCTCTCTTCATCCTTCTGCGTGCACACTTTTAAAAGGTGTTTCTATCCCCACCCCACCCCCGGCAAACAACTCAGAAGCCCACAGGGGTCCACCAAAGCGCACAAAAGCCATTAAAGTCCATCCATGCTGTCGTCGCTTTGACGCCAAAGCTGCGACTGTTTTCGGTCTGAAAGAGTTCTCTCCTAAACAGGCCTCTCTTCCCCACATTGCCATTTAGTTACAGTCTGTCGCCCGAAGGTCAAGCAGAAGAAGAAGAAAAAGCCCAATGCATTATTACAGAGGTACCTGACAGAAACAAGTCGTTCTGATATTGTTTTGGCCCCTAAGAGCTGTGGGACGACAGCTGCTGCTCACCTCCCAAGAACTGAAATCCTTGCAATACAGAGCCTGACATATTCTTGGCCTTGCCTATGAAGGAAATTGTCTGCATTCACTGCAACGCAAAAGGGCTTTGCGACCTGGCAGCCAAATTTAGACCCACAACAACCCAGTGAGCTTAGGCCCAGTTTTTAGGGTTAGGATCTGAAGGATTACTCCTTGTCAGTATCAGATGCCAGAGCTGCAGTCGAGGTCAGGGTGCAAGTCAATTTCCCGAAACAGCAGCTGTGGGGAGCCAGAAGCAGGTGCTGTCCATCAGGCAGGCTTGGCCGACAGGCAGTTAGGCTTCGGAAATCAGAAGAACAGGTAAAGCAACATAGGGGTGTGGAATCTCGGGCCTAGGAGACGAATGTGGTCCTCCAGACCTCTTCATCTGGCCCTCTTACCTCTCCCCAGGCTACAAACCTCTCCAGTTCTGCTCTGCACCCAGAGTGTTTTTGCCAGGCTGGGATGTGCATTTGACCTCTTCCTTGTCTGGATGGCAGGTACAATAGGGGTGAGCGAGTGTGTGTAAAAATTAGCCTACTTCGCAAAGGTAAACATTTGCATGTGTTGCTCCACCCGCTTTTGCCTCTGGCTCCGCTCATCACTGGCTCACGACCCCTAGTTGATTGCTGCTCATAAGGAAAAGTGGCCCTCAGGGTGAAAAGGGTTCTCTATCCCTGCAATCTAACACGTAGCTCAGGCTAGGATTGCCATATTTGAAAATCCAGATACAAAAGTTGCTGAGTTGTGGTTTTTTTGCAAAAATAAAATATGAAGTTTTTTAGCTATTTTTAAGGAAATTTGCAAAAACCTACACTTCCGACATGGGTTGCCATATGTCCGGATTTTCCCAGACGTTTCAGCAATTTGCGCCCGGACACTGTTTCCGATGGGCAAATCCTGGCAATGTCTGGGAAATTCCAGGCATATGGCAACCCAAGCTCAGGCTGGAGAGCCAAGCTCAAATCAGAAGGCCAGCAGCACCTGTATAGGCTCCCTAGGTCAACTTAATCCGGCTGGTCCAACAAGCTGTAATATCTCTCTCATTATAAGGGCTTTGCAGCATGCCACACGCAGAGGAAGCACCGGGTCAGGTTATTCCCTATCTAGTCCAGCATTACCTAAAAGAGCACAGAAAGGGCGAAAACAGCACCTAGCAATCCCACGAGCCTTTGCAAGTGCAATCCCATGAGCTCTTGCACCAGCTGTTGAGGACTGTGGAGAGTTGGAATTTGAGGAAGCAGATTTGGAGGGAGTGACTGCGTTGTTTGCAAGCTTTTTCAATGGCGTTCCCAATATGTGCGATTTCACTTAAACGTGCGGGGCCTCGGAAGGTAACCCCTGTGTAAAATGGTTGCTGAATATGCACTTGTTCAGTTTAACCAAAAAAGGTGGCTGTGGAGGGAATAATGCACCCTTGTTTAAAAAACAAAAATGGAAAAGAAGAAAGAACCTAGTTTAACCTTGCAATGTCCTCTGCAGCTCAAGAGGGTTTCTGTCATTTCCAGCTGGCTTTGTAGCCCTAAGGCTAACGGCAGCAGATGACCGGCTAACCCTTGGGGATCCCCCTTGTGGCCAATTTCTAACCACAAGACAAATTGAGGGGAGCTCCGTGTGCAGACAAGCTTTTGACCGATCTGTTCAGCACTTCGCAAAAGCATTCAAATATCACAGCCACAGCAAGAGAAGGAGCGGCAGGCAGGGAGAGGCAGGAGCAGGCGAGAAACAAGCCAAGACAGACAATATATTCACAATTAGGCCAGATAATTTGCTTGCCTTGCGCTATCCAACCAAAAGACACACACAGTCCTGACCTACATGCTCCATTTCTTTCCTTTGTAAAAATAAAACAATAACACCCCCCACCCACCCCAATTCCAGCTCTTCACTAAGACTATTTGCATGGGGAAAACGCCGGGCAGAATTTGCTATGATACATAACATTGCGCCCCGCTGTTATTTCAATCTCATTACTGCATAAGCAACGCCGTATGAGAGATTAAAAACCATCTTCTCCTCTCAGTACTTACTAACAGCCTTCAATTTCTTTATAGTGTTGTTGGGGGTATATTTCCACACACACACCCCTTTCCCTTAATGCTATTAAAATGTATTTTGAACAAGAGGCTGACCAAATAGAAGATAGCAAGGAATTATACGAAAGAGGTGGAAGGGGGGTGAAGTACAAGAGGAAAGTGGTGTTGACAGCTACTCGGGAGATTTGTACCGAAATGAGCAAAGCAGAAAACGTCCATGTTTCACCCCCTCCTCAGCTTATAAATGACACTCAGAAGCCACCTCGAATTTGGCAGGTGTGCGAATAACATTCATTAGAACCGATGTGACAGTGAAAGAACGCGTCGGTGCACCGATATACAAAAGTACAAGGCAGAGAAGCTGGAGGCTGGCCATTTGTTCTGTGTCATTTCCAGCTTGTGCGCACGTGTCAGACCCGTCCCCAGTTGAGCTCATCGTGTCCCCTGCCGGCCATACGTTCAGCCATCTGAACTGGCCCCTACAGGCACACAGCGCATCCAAGTAGGGAACAGGGGTGAAATGCAATTCATTTTGCACTTTCCAAAACCTTACAGTAGTACCTCGGGTTACAGACGCTTCAGGTTACAGACTCCACTAACCCAGAAATAGTACCTCAGGTTAAGAACTTTGCTTCAGGATGAGAACAGAAATTGTGCTCTGGCGGCGCGGCAGCAGTAGGAGGCCCCATTAGCTAAAGTGGTGTTTCAGGTTAAAATCGGACCTCCAGAACGAATTACCGTAAGTACTTAACCTGAGGTACCACTGTATGCGACCTGAAACACATCCATCCTTCAAAATTTGCACTTCTCTGAATTTTGCAATACAGCTCTCCATCCAGGTAATGTGTACCAGAAGGCTGCATATACCACGGTAACGTGTACATATAAATACATACATTCGTGAAAATACATACAAAATGCATTGTGTGGGGGGCAATTTGCTTTGTAGAAAATGCATACGATGCCATGCGTATTCAGAGAAAATTGCACTAAGATGGTGATTGATTTTCATGAGGACTTAAAAGAAAAAGTCATCGCAAACTGATGTAGAAAGGTGCAGAACTGAAGAATGGAAAAGCGAGAAACTGAGAGGAGCCAAGATTGACAGATTTGCCCATTGCTACATCCACGTGAGAGGGAGCCTGAATGATCCAGGATCAGACAGAAGAGGCCCAACAAACGTCTATTGGAGGTAGCTGGTGTGTGAAGAGGAGGATATTGCTACCAGGCAGGATATGCACATCTATATGAGAGGGGTGTTCATATGAGCAACCCCTACTATTGCACCCTAAGTTGGTGTCTTCTCATAGGTGTGGCCAATCAATTCCAAGGCTCAGTCAGATTTTTATCTTTTGTAGCCAGTAGCCTTGAGCTTCTTGGAGGAAAAATGGGGTATGATTAAAGGGAGGTATACAATGCTAGTTCTACTCCAGGTAGACACACTGAAGTGAATGCATATGACTTAAGATCTATTAATTCAAATGTGTCTACTTGCAAGATGAGGGACGCGGGTGGCGCTGTGGGTTAAACCACAGAGCCTAGGACTTGCCGATCAGAAGGTCGGTAGTTCGAATCCCCACGACGGGGTGAGCTCCCGTTGCTCGGTCCCTGCTCCTGCCAACCTAGCAGTTCAAAAGCACGTCAAAGTGCAAGTAGATAAATAGGTACCGCTCCAGCAGGAAGGTAAACGGCATTTCCGTGCGCTGTTCTGGTTCGCCATGGTTAGTCATGCTGGCCACATGACCCAGAAGCTGTACGCCGGCTCCCTCGGCCAATAAAGTGAGATGAGCACCACAACCCCATAGTCGGCCACGACTGGACCTAATGGTCAGGGGTCCCTTTACCTTTACTCGCAAGATGACTTAGTTGAATACCACCCAATGTCATCAACTGTACAAGCCTGTTTTAGGGATTAACACTGAGAGATCCGTTACGGATTTTTATAAGCTGCTCTTTTACGAGCAAATGCATATAAAGTTTATATCCAATGCTAGTCCAACTCAGACCCACTGAAATTGTGTAGACATTTCCAAGCTGGATGGGACAATGAAGTGGTTCAGAACCAGGCAGCTTCATTTGTGTCCGTGGAAAGAGCTGGCAGAATTTGCAGAGAGCTACCGTAGCTCAGTTCAAAAGGTCCACAGGTCAGTCCAGGTAGAGCCGGGAAAAGAGACCCATGCCTCAATCCCTGGAGAGCTGGCTGCCAGTCAGTGTAGACCAGCCTTCGCCAGCCTGCTGCCCTCCAGATATTTTGAGCCACAACTTGTAAATTGCGTCATACAGCACTCACGAGTCTAATAAAGACCAGGAACCTCAGCTCCCATCAATGTCACCTGTATGGTGCTGGGGCGGGTGGGAGAACAGCCTTGCAAGCCGGGGCTGATGGGAGTTGTAGTCCAAAACCTCTGGAGGGCAAAGGCTACTGTAGGCAGGACATGAATCAAATGGGCCAAGGGCACAGCAGAAGGCAGCTTCCTGTTGTGGATGTGAGGTCAAAATGTCAGCTGCTCATTTTGCACACAGCAAGGCCCGTGGGAAATGTGGCCAAATGGCACGTTTCTTCGCTCCTCTCCACCCCACGTCGCATGTGCGTGATGAGTTGCCCTCCTTGCACAGGATGGAAGTCAGCAAGCAGCGCCCGGGGGCAGGTTTGACTCTTGCACAAGACTTGTATGTCCCGGCGATCAATAATATCGCTGGGCTGGAGAGAGAAAGGAAGGAGTGGTGGGGAAGGTTAGGCAAAAGGAACTTATTTTGCTTGTTTCTGTTGCTAACGTTTCCTCGCGGGCTGTCTCCGGCCCTGGACATTTAGCAATCCAGACAGGAGACATTACTGCTTAATTAGAAACGAGACAAACCGGGGGTGCACGTGGGGGTTGGCGGCTGGGCGGCGGGCGAGAGAAGGAGAGAGTCGCCATTTCGATCGTGTTGCCGAGGTAATTTGAGCTGTCACATTCAGCTGTCAGGAGTGGGTAATGGAGGCAGCCTTGGGGGGAAATCTCCACGGGGGGAATGCAATACCTCGGATTAAAGTAACCGGCCACAGTAGATCAATGCCTCTCCCTGCCAAACGCAGCTGCGAGCACATTTATCGGAGTGAAAGTAACGCCACACGGAGAGGCGGCGGGGAAGCGGAGCAAGTTTCCACCGGCGAAGGATATTATCCAAATTAGCCACTCAAGTATGAAGTGCTCAGGTTTTTGAAAAAAGGTTTCCAGTGGTGTTGGAAGGGTTGTTTTATTTCTTATTTTTGGAGCGGGGTGGGGAGCTTTCACACACACACACACACACACACACACACACACACACAGAGACATCAACAAGAAATATGCATATGACACAAGCAAGCAGTTTTGTAGAAGCCGCACATCTGCTGAATTTGCAGCAGCACTTAAGAAATAACCCCCATGATACAATGAGTGTGGTCTGCCCCCACCTCCAGTATCTGGTTTATTTATATTTGTAAGACACACTGCTCAAGAAGGCTCAGGAGAAGTTCAATAGGTATTGCTTGACTCCCAAGTAAAGTATGGGGAGGACCACAGCCTAACAAGCATTTCACATATATGATTATGCAGGACAAACCCAGGTCTCCCAGAGTCTCATAGATATCTCACAGAATCATAGAGTTGGAAGGGACCTTGAGGATCACCTGTAATTCAGGAAAATGCAGCTTTTCCCTTATGGGGATTGAACCTGCAACCTTGGTGTTGTCAGCACCATGCTCTAACCAACTGAGCTATCCAGCTATCTGCAAGGCAATTGCAACCCCAAACAGGTGAACCTGTATGATGGGTTCCCAAATGGTGGCCCATGGCCCACTGGTGATCCATTCAGGTGGTGCACACAAACAGTGGGCTCAGTGGCTGTTCTGCATTATGAGAACCTGAAACAACCAGAGGAGGAGGGGCTTGAAATGAGTTGAAAGCATTAGCAGCAAAATTAATGGAAGGCTAGAATTAAGATGTTCCGTGTTAATTCAACTAAAAATAAAATAAAAAATCCATGGGGGAAAAGATTTGGGAATCACTGTTGTATGACACAGGTGACTGCAAGCAGACATTGGACACCTTCACATTTTTAGCTGTAGTCTTTTTATTTATTTAAATAAGTATTATTCCTCTTTGTGTAATGGTGCCTAAGGCAGCTAACAGTAAACACAACTGTAAAATATTAAGCAGTGCATAAAAGTAACAGGCATAGAACGGATCAATGCTATATATTCTGATTACAAGTGAGGCCTATTCAGGGCTTCAGATAGCCAGTCAGGCCTTCCTTGAGGCCACTATAACTGCAGATGTCAGAAAATCCCTGGAAAAACAGAAAAAAAGGAGCAGAAATTGCTGAAGGTGACTCAGGCACTTGGTGGCTGAAGTACACTATTCCTGGCAACCCTGAGATCACTGGTGGTGATAATGTTTTCAAAGAATTTTTTTTTAGATTATTAGTTTTAATGTTTTCACACTGCTGTGTCTGCTGCCCTGGGCTACTTTGGGAGGAAGGGAAATATATAAACTGAATATTATTATTTTTTAAAAAAACCCATTCATTTCATGCCTGATCCCAGTGAATGTGATTGGCATTCATTGTTGTCATTGCTTTCAGTCCGCAAACAATATGTAATTGATCACATTTTTTCCTTCATTTGCATTGTGTTTCCTTTGCACTGAAATGAACAGGGTGGAATAACATAAAACAGCGTACACTGGCTAATTTTGTTCACATAGTTAATTTTGTAATTTCATCGCAACACTTGTTGTTGTTTAGTCGTTTAGTCGTGTCCGACTCTTCGTGACCCCATGGACCAGAGAACGCCAGGCACCTCTGTCCTCCACTGCCTCCCGCAGTTTGGTCAAACTCATGCTGGTAACCTCGAAAACACTATCCAACCATCTCGTCCTCTGTCGCCCCCTTCTCCTTGTGCCCTCCATCTTTCCCAACATCAGGGTCTTCTCCAGGGAGTCTTCTCTTCTCATGAGGTGGCCAAAGTACTGGAGCCTCAGCTTCACAATCTGTCCTTCCAGTGAGCACTCAGGGCTGATTTCCTTCAGAATGGAGAGGTTTGATCTTCTTGCAGTCCATGGGACTCTCAAGAGTCTCCTCCAGCACCATAATTCAAAAGCATCAATTCTTCGGCGATCAGCCTTCTTTATGGTCCAGCTCTCACTTCCATACATCACTACTGGGAAAACCATAGCTTTAACTATACGAACCTTTGTTGGCAAGGTGATGTCTCTACTTCTCAAGATGCCATCACATCACATTGCAACACACAGCAGCACAAATAAGGCAGGCTTTGGCGGAAGACAAACTGCAGAAAAATGGAAGCACTCCCCTCAGCCAAGCAGTTAAAAGATCCCCCAGCACTGGCTCCCACACAAGTGGAGTGGGGAACCAAGGATTACTCTGCTGGAGATTATGAGCCCTCCTCCGCCCCAGCTGAGCCATGCAAACAAGCTGCGTTGTCCCAGCTCGCAAGGCACTAAGGTGAAACCACCTTGGCTCCTACGGTGAGAGCTGTGGCAGGCCATTGCCTCAGGCCACTGCAGCTTATTTTTTCATCATCACGGTATATCGCCTGACCGCGATGTTTGGCTGGTGATATACCATGATGTTGAACAGCTGGTATCGCCCAGCCCTACACCTAATCCACTTTAATAGGGGCAACCTGAATTTGTCAGCATGCCACTGAATCTTGCCAGCGACATAAGCAAATCTAGAAACACTCTCAATGACCTCCCGCCCAACAAAGAAAGATTGTGTACATACTGCAGTGTGCACAAGAGCGATTGCGGCCATATCAATGTGTGCAAATTTTTCACCTTACGTGACAGGCATAAATCATGCATCAAAGTCGTGAAATGAACAAATAAATGTAATAATGGAAAAGGAAGATATGGAAATGTTGAACAAATGCAGGGAGGTGCCAAATACCCTATTTGCTGGGGGTGCCACTTAGTCTAAAGGTAAGGCGAGGGTGAGGAACATACCCTCCAACATTTCTCAAATGAAAACAGGGACATTCCATTCCTTAATAATAACTTTACTACAGTGGTACCTCAGGTTAAGAACCCCCCGGTCTGGGGGTCCATTCTTAACCTGAGGTGCCACTTTAGCTAATGGGGCCTCCCGCTATTGCTGCGCCGCCACCACGCGATTTCTGTTCTCATCCTGAAGCAAAGTTCTTAACCCGAGGTACTATCTCTGGGTTAGCAAAGTCTGTAACCTGAAGCATCTGTAACCCAAGGTACCACTGTATATATACTCCACACAACTTACTAGGTTGCCCCAGCCACTCTGGGCAGCTGCGAACATATATAAAAACATAATAAAACATTAAACATTTTTTTAAAAAAACCTCCCTATACAGGGTTGCCTTTAGACAGCTCAGGGGTCAGGTAACTCCATACCCTCCGACATTTCTCCAATGAAAACAGGAACATCCTAAGGAAAAGCGGGACATTCTGGGAACAAATCAGAAACTGGGATGGCTTCTCTAAATCAGGAAAATGGGACACCTGGGGGGTGTGGAGGAAGGAAGCCAGGTCCTGCGGTCAGCCTGTACATTCCACCACTTTGCCACAACAAACACTTCTGGTGCTTTCATTAGATATCCTGCTATCTCACAAGGGGATCTGAGGGAAATCCGATTTTAAAAGACAGAAAAACTGGGAAGGCACTCCATCTCACAGGGAGCAAATCGAAATCTAATCCTGGCTCTCTTTATATACAGTGTTGCATGGAACATTTCTCTTTGCTTAACGTTCAAGCGCTGAGGAATAAGCTCGCTGAGATTGCTGTATCTCGTTTCCAAAAACCATCCCACAGGAGCCTGGGGGTGTTTAACAAGACGAAACCACGATATTGTACCACTCAGATTTATAAAACATTCTATCTTTGGCTGAAAAGTGTGTGTGTGTGTGTGTGTGTGTGTGTGTGCGCGCGCGCGCGAACACACACTGCCAGGAGTTAGGAGACCAAGTCAGAACAGGAAGAAGAGCAAGGAAGCAGCAGGTGACCCCAAGGTTGGCAGGGCATCTTGCCTGCAACTCCACATACACACATATGAGAGTAAGCTCCATTGAAGACAATGGGGCTTGCTTCTGAGTAAAATGCAAAAGATTAGGTGTTCAGACCCAGAAACCTCCCCCCTAAATAAATTCACACTTGACTCAAAATTTTGGTTCTGGGTTTTGGCAGAATTTAGGCCACAACTTTATTGATTACAGAAAGTGACTGGTTGCATAGGCTCTGGTTCGACTAGCTCCCTGCCATGCAGGTAACGCTGACCGAGGGTTCCAGGATAGGTCAGCCAAGGGTGAACACCCGGATAAGCCGAACGCCGGGAATGGGCTAACTCCACCACCCAAATGTCCCCCTAGACTCAGGCACGGGCACAACCCCCTCTCAGGGGTTGACCAAACCATCAAGTCCCTGGATTCCTTTAACAGAATACCCTTCACATAGGGATGGCGAGAGCGTTCTCCCATCCCTATCACCTGAACCAGAGCCTATCCACCACCTTACAAGTAGTGACGATTTGCTATGCGGCAGGCAAAACCCAAATGGCAACAGCCAATCAGCCAAGTGGGGGAAATTCCTGCCATGCCCCTGTACCAACAACAGACGACACACGACGGCATAGCAAGGTCAAGCGCAAAGCCCTAAAAGTAGGGAGAAGTGGGCGGGTGTTTCGAATGCATGCGCCGAAAGAGGAAGCTCTGGGTTACGTGCATGGGCATAAATAGGTCCCTTGAACCGTTTGGACTGCGTCCCATTGGCCAGATTGCACCCAGCTTCGAGGGACCTACCAATCAGGTATTGTGGCTGACCAATCGTACCCACCCACAACACAGGGTGTTGGTTTTCCAGGTCTCACCGCAATACATGCCCTCTTTAAGGGAGGACCCGATTTATCGCCAAGCTAGAGTGATGCAGGCCCCAAGTGGAGAAGCAGACGTAGCAGAGAGTGAATGAGCATATGAAGTTGGGGAAGAACTATCAGCATTCCCACTGGTGCATTTGCGAAGCCCCAACAGATGCAGATGTTGGGGGGCAACTTCACACACCCCCACTGGCCTCAATGAGCATGGTTCCTTAGTTTTGCTGGAGCACCTGTGAGAAAAGTGCTAAGCCATTGCCCTTGCCCTTCTCAGTGGCATTAACAGAAAAATAGTACAGATCCAAAAAAATTTGTTAAAAGCTGTACACAAGCTTATTTACTGGCACTGTTTTCTGAACCTGCCAAACCCATTCAGCTTGTAGCATGAGGAGTACTTGCCCCCCCAAAACTTGTCCAACAGAACTGAGATGTTGCTTTACCCAACTCTGCACACTCAAACAACTGGGAAGCATGGCCTTTGCTGGGAGGCCCTGGGAAGATGTTGCCCACGCTTCCCACCAAATGCTTCCTGAGCTTCCATCACACGTCCATCATGGTGGGAAAGGAGCTAGGGCTGGGTTGCTTAGCCAGTTGGTAATGCAAACAGAGGTTAGCCTTAATGATACACACACAAGAAGTTATCAGTTTAAGTTAAGGAAGAAAATCAGTGTTATCCAAAAAAGGGGGAATTGGGAAGATCTGGCTTCTTAGAGTCATAAAGCTGAAGGGATCTAGTCAAATCTCCCGCAGTTGAAGGAAACGAGCGGGCTGAATTGCTGCTGTGCTTAGGTCCTCCTTGTGGGCTTCTCAGAAGCATCTGGTTGGCCACTGTGAGGACAGGATGATGGACTCGATGGGCTGCTGGCCTGATCCAGCAGGCTCTTCTTGTGTGCTCATGTTTTATGGTGTGTGTGTGTGTGTGTGTTTTAGACAGAAGCCAGAACACCTAGCTCTGAACCTTCCCTCTGCTTCCTAAAGGCATCCTAACTCTAGGCAGGCTCCAATACTGGACCATAGCTGTCAACGTTTCCCTTTTTGTAAGGGAAATTCCCTTATTCCGAATAGGATTCCTCACAAGAAAAGGGAAAAGTTGACAGCTATGTACTGGACATTAACTCAGCTTAGAAGTCACAGCCAGGTGGAAGCTTCAGCAGATGCACTCCTCTGAACCTTTTACACCCTCACATCTGGCAAGAGACCCCAGACACCTGCCTCCTTAGACAGGTGTATGCAGTGCAGGGTCAATCCTTGTGCAACCCTAATGATGACCAGAACCCAGCTTGCAATGGTCTGGCTGGCCTCTGCAAGAACAAGAGTCTGAAGCCGCTGGTTCCATCTACTGATCTAGCAAGGCTTTGCTTGGGTTCTTATGAATGGTTTGGAGGCCCACTTGACACCACCCACACAAGTTATTGCAACCTACACTGGTGGCTTCCTGTTTTTAGCCTGGTGTGTCCCTGGCGGATTCTTTCTTCATGGACTTTTCCTCTGCTCCCAAATCTAACCCAATGGCATCTGTGGTGCAGATACCCTCAATTCTTTTCTGTGCGAAAGAAGAGCAGAAAATCATTCAAATGTTGTCAGGCTAAACCAGGTTCTGTTTAGGGAAATAAATGAAGTGGGGGGCTTGGATTTCCCCCTAAGGGCATCCGAGTTTTAAATAAAACATCTAATTGCCATTCCATATTCATGAAGCAGGTTTCTGTCAAAATTACACCTGTCATGAGATGCGTCTGCTTTGTTTTCTTGTGGGGGAAGATTGCTGTTCTCCATTATAGGCAGTTTGTTTGTTTCAGCCTGGCTTTCAATATATTTTGGGGAGAAACATACATATAATTTATGAAAAGCTCCATTGTTGCCATATGTTGTGCTCGTATCTTTGTACAGGAAATGAGTAGCCTTTAATCTGTATAATTACAGTAAAGAGGAAAGAATAGCTTAGTGGCGTAATTATATTTAAACTGAGGAAAATAAGATTAATTTCCTCACCTGTAAGAAATGGAGTAGTCGTGGCAAATCTGAGTCAGTGCTGTATTTATTCTGGGTTTATTTGGAACTACGCAAATGACAGTTAACGGATGGGCTTGCAATTTAAAACACACACTCGTGCGACTTTCCCTTCCATGCGGTTGCAAGCAGAGTTTTGCACGGGCCTGGCAGGGCCCCCAGAGCCAGCCATCATCTCCTCTTATAATCAACATTTACCCAAATTAGTCCACTATGGAGCTCAAGGCCGATCAATGCACTCCAAGACCAATCAATCGGAACAAGGAAAATAGAATTATACAAAATGATGGATCTGTTAAGAACTGCGGTAGGCGACACACAGCCCACAGGCAGGCAAGCAGGCAGGCAGTCCCCAAGACACCCACGATGCCTTGCCAGGATCTGAAATATCCCCACTGTCTCCATTACATTTGTAGTTCATATAGTCATAGAGTTGGAAGGGACCTGGTGGATCATCGAGTCCAACTCCCCACAATGCAGGAATATGCACCCATACAGGGATCAAACCCATGGCCTTGGCGTTATCAGCAGCATGTGAGAAAAGGGACTGTGTGGGCACAATTCCCACCTGACAAACCACAGTTTATCAGACCAAGATAGGAAGATCTGAACTGGACCCATTCTACATGTTAACAACATGCTATAGTTGAAGCATATAGTTGAAGTAGGGACGCAGGTGGCGCTGTGGATTAAACCACAGAGCCTAGGACTTGCCGATCAGAAGGTTGGCGGTTCAAATCCCAGCGACAGGGTGAGCTCCTGTTGCTCGGTCCCAGCTCCTGCCAACCTAGCAGTTCGAAAGCACGCCCAAGTGCAAGTAGATAAATAGGTACTGCTCTGGCGGGAAGGTAAACGGTGTTTCCGTGAGCTGCTTTGGTTCGCCAGAAGCGGCTTAGTCATGCTGGCCACATGACCTGGAAGCTGTACGCCGGCTCCCTCGGCCAATAAAGTAAGATGAGCGCCGCAACCCCAGAGTCGGTCACGACTGGACCTAATGGTCAGGGGTCCCTTTACCTTTATAGTTGAAGCATAGGGCACGCCCATTACCTAGAAATCTTGAACTGAGCAGCACTATAAAAATGGCTTAGAAATGACTGTGCCGAACTGTAAGCCCATCTAGCTCAGTAATGTCTACTCTGACTGGCAGCAGCCTTCCAGGGTATCAGATAGGCAGAGGCCTTTGAAGTAGAATAATGATCAATTTTGAAGACTGTTCATCCTAACAGTGGTCATGGCCACACATGATCCAGCCCATCAAAGAGCAGCAATACACAGAAGAACTGCAACTGAACTTCATAGTGCTTACTTCCGGATGGAAAACACACTGAGGTTTAAACAAAACGACCTTTAACCACCCGAAATGCAAACTTTTAAAGTTTTAAGTAGTAGAGCAAATAATCTTGCAAGGAACTGTTAAAACTGCTAGTGTGAACTAAGATCCCCATCAAAGAAAATGAAAGAGTATTCAGTCACCACTTTTATTATCATTTCCAGGACTCTGGCTTCCTCTCTATGCTAATCTATCACAAACAAAGATGAAAGCCTCATTATCACCTCATTCACTTGCCAAAGCCAGAATAAGCCATCAATTACCCTGGAAGTGTGGCTAGAACATCATCACTTCCTGCTCTGGAAAAGAAAAGAAAAAAGACACCCCCAGTCCCCCCCCCCCACTATAGTACTGGGGTTTCCCCATCACCAGCCACCAGATCCCTTTTACTGGAGATATTTATTAATTTATTAAATTTGTATACCGCCCTTCATCCATAGATCTCAGGGACTGAACCGGCATGCAAAAGCAGATAGTGAGCTAAGGACTCTCTACAAATTCTGACCAACTCTTTCACAGAAACATAAGCTACTTTAAAGCCAAGTCAGACAATCAAGTCTACCCAGCAAGATAATATCTGAATACCTGAACAGAACTCCAGGTTTCAGACAAAAAGGCTGAACGGAGATCCTCTTGCAGGGAACTGTACCAGCACTTGGAACTCATACCTTACTCACAGACTTCCTACCACTCAAAGGTTCCATTTGAGTCTGCAGTGTGAACCAAGTTACAAAGTAAGGGAGTTCTCAGCTCTGATGACTTCTACTACAGTCAACTGGAGCCGGCAAAACAGGGGGCAGAGACTAGACCAGTTGCCCACACTTCCTATTTTTTAAAAATAAATGATTATTAAAGGTAAAGGTAAAGGTACCCCTGCCCATACGGGCCAGTCTTGCCAGACTCTAGGGTTGTGCGCTCATCTCACTCTATAGGCCGGGAGCCAGCGCTGTCCGCAGACACTTCCGGGTCACGTGGCCAGCATGACAAAGCTGCATCTGGCGAGCCAGCGCAGCACACGGAACGCCGTTTACCTTCCCGCCAGTAAGCGGTCCCTATTTATCTACTTGCACCCGGGGGTGCTTTCAAACTGCTAGGTTGGCAGGCGCTGGGACCGAACGACGGGAGCGCACCCCGCCGCGGGGATTCGAACCGCCGACCATGCGATCAGCAAGTCCTAGGCACTGAGGTTTTACCCACAGCGCCACCCGCGTCCCTAAAATGATTATTAGTTTTCCAATATTATTCCAATAATGGTCCCATTATAACAATGGCATTTCATATCCAATTAATACATTGATACAAATTATTCAAATACCAAATTATACATTTTAATTAAAGTGCACCCCATATGCTAGGTTTGATGGCTTCCTAAGTTTTTTCTTTGTCAGCATTCCAAAATCTTAATAATTTCAGTTACATTCAAGTTAAAATTATAACCCTTTATAGAGCAGCTGCAATCTTGATGATTTCTATTCATGTTGTTTCATTAGGTAATTAATAAAGCTTCAAGTTCCATGTATGATGTTATGTCTTTATTTCCTCCAATTGTTGCTGTTACACATCGTGACTTGGGTGGAACTGTCTGGATGCCCACACTTCTATGCAAATTTATTTGTGCAAGCCGTATTTGTCTGAAAAGTGCCACCATAATTTAGAAAGCTCCCTTCCAGGATCACCTTGACTCAATTTCCGCTCACTACAGATGAACAGCCCAACTACTCTTCTTTCTAATCGCATGTGCTCTTAAATTTCCTGGCTCGGCGGCTTCTCTCTGAATGTAATGTGTGTATGCTAAACATACTATATTAAGGCTCCTCTCAGGCAGATCAATTTTTAATGTGGAATTTACAAAGATTGACTCGGGGATGCATTTAAAATTGGAGCATTAGCCGCAGGTGGCCATTTCTGAGACACAACCAAAGCCGTCTGATTATTTAGCGAGCTAGCATTTTGTAAATTTTAAATCTTAGGCAGGGCTATGGGGCCTTCAGCAGCGGGCAGGCACCGGCGCCTAAATATGTTGACTTTTCTGTTGTTTGTGTGTTGTTTGGTTTGTTCTGGTATTAAGCCGGGATGGATGGTTAATTATTTATCTGCCATGTACGATTAGCCGGCTGGATCTCTTTTGCGGCGGTTCTGTTTTGTCTCAAACTGGCTGTCAGGCAGAGTAGCATCAGCATCGGGTAAGGAGGTGGGGGTGCAGCTGGCGTGGAAAGTGATGGGGAAAGAACCCAGATTCATTGGCAAAGTGGTTCTCAAAGAGCAAGGCAGGCCTCTCTCTGGAGGAGGTGCAAGCAGATGCTAGAAGAGGCAGGTCCAGGTCTGAGGAGGTCTCCGCAAGGTGGGCTGTCTCCTACACTGGTTGCCCTCCAGCCACCATTTTAGATTACCCACAGTGTCCCTGAACACCTGGCAGTGTGTCATTCCAAGGCATTCAGTGGTGGCTGGTCCCTAGTGGGGCTGGTGGGGCAGAAGACAGGGCAGCATACAGTAGATATAGGTACTTTCACCCGCCCCCCTTTTTTCTACTGGTACTCCTGTACCATTAAATGCAGCCTGGGATGCAGAAATTAAACAAGTGAAGCTATTCATGCCATGGTTAGATCAATGGTGGGGAAAGCTTCCATCTTGAAGTTCTGCATGTATGCTTAGAACTAAGTCTCAGTGTAATGAAGAAGATGTACTCCTCAAAATAAAGCAGCGTCCATCAACTTTTGTTTTGCATATCAGCCTGCTGCTTAAGCAACAGTAGAGCTTGTGAAAAGAAGTTGGCAATCGTGCTGCATCTAGAAAGATGCAAGTTGACAATCTTGCTACATCTACTGTAGAAAGGTGTAGGACTGCAGCCTAATAAGGCTTAGGGCCGGAAGATCTCAAGGACCACATGAACTTGGGACCCAAGTACTTAAAAGAGAGCCTTCCTCAATACCAACCATCTCAGATGCTACAATTGACAAGTAAGGCCTTGTTGGTGCCTGACTGGCACTGACCCATAACAGGGCCTTTTCAGTGTTGGTTCCTCAGTTCTGGAATGCCTTCCTTAGTGAGGTGTGTCAGTCTCCATCTTAACTTTCAGGGAGAACTGGAAAACATTCCCGTTTACCCAGGCATTTGGCAGCTGAATGATACTGTTCCTAGCAACCCCAAGATCACTGGATGGAATTATGTTTCTAACTGCTTTTAGATGGTATTAACTGTAAATGTTTTTAGAATGTTTTATAATGTTTTTGCTTTGATTTCACTTTTAAAGTGCGCTTCTGTCTGCCATCCTGGGCTCCTTCGAGAGGAAGGGCAGGATATAAATTCAATAAATAAGCGTAACTTGCCCAGGTAACGAGAGCTTCCTACAGGGCGATTCTGTAGCTCCCTGTGCTATCAACAGAAAGGCAAGGTGCTGCCAACCTGGACCCACCTAAGCCTGCAGAACCATCAACTACAGCAAATTTTAGCAAACAGTAGAGCTGCCATGATTGGGCCAAAATGGAAGGGAAAAAAATACACTTCCATGCCACTTTTATGTAAGTTGCTTGGAACTTTCTGCCGACTCTCAGTAATAGTCATGTGAGACCTTGGCATTTGGGACAGTGATAAGATTCAAAGATAACATCATACCAGCAGCAAAAATAGAGAGCCATTTGTCTTTTGAAAGCAATGCTATGGGATGGGATAAGAAGAACAACATCACAATGGCAGTAGAATTATAAATGCTTTTGGAATGTTTGTAAAGGGTGTGCTGGAAAAGCAGGGGCCCCAGATGAGTCATGCCAGTCAATATCTTACGGGGTTCCCCTACATAAATAATGAAATTGACGTAAAGATGGGAAATTCCGCCCTCCTGGCCTAGTTTGCTGGTCAATATAAGATGTGTTCAAATAATCCTTTGATCTCTTTCTACCTGCTGTCTATACAATTCTGCTTAGCCTGCTTTCACCCAGCTGAAGGCTACAAGATCCTGGCCCGCAGTCACAGATAGGTAGCTATGAACTTCATTCCCAAATACTGAGATGCTACAAAACTTAGAAATTCTGTGTCACAACTACACTGGAGGAGGCCAAATGGTCAACTAGAACAGGATAAACACACAGTGTGATTCCTTTGTCTATGCAGTTCTAATGCTATTCTTAACGCCATTCTGAAACTACGTTTTCCAAAGATACTGTGTTGCTATATATTACATTGATTTAAACTACTTTGTGCTCTCCCAAATTCAAAATACCATTAGCTTCCATGTGAAGATAATGATAATGAAGAATTATAACCAATTCCTTGTAAACGTAGAGATTTTATTGCAATCAAGTAGTATAGATGCTTTGCTACATTAATAAAAAAATAAACCAATCTATATGTTTCAGTTACAGACTTAAGCCTGTAGTCTTTTATCATGGTTCACATCCACACAAACATTTAAAGCACATATCTTCTGCCGAAGAATCCCGGGAACTGCAGTCTATTGCCCACAGAGCTACTATTTCCAGCCTCCCTAGGCTAAAGTTTCCCTTGGGAGAAGAAACGAGCTCTAAATGTGTTGGCATGGGTTTGACCATGCTTTTCTCTAGGTCTCAGTTCCTAATGAGCAATTTTTTAAAAAAAGATATTTATTAAGATTTTCAATTTTTTATACGAACAAAAAACAAACAAAAAGATTAAAAAAGACATATAGTTCATGATACAAACTTTTCAATAACATATTTCTCTGACCTCCCCTTCTTGTATTCCCTTTCAAATTATTTGTTCAGCAAATCCTTAACTTAAAGCATTACAGCTTATAATATCACCTTATTTTCTATCCAAACCCTTTTTTTCTTCCATATTCCTTTATATCATTACAGCTAGAAACCACTCAATTTCAATCCAACATCATTCAACATTCCTTAATTTTAGAATATTTCTGTAAGTAGTCCTTAAATTTTTTCCAATCTTCTTCTGCCGACTCTTCTCCCTGGTCACGGATTCTGCTAGTCATTTCTGCCAATCCCATACAGTCGATCAGTTTCATCTGCCATTCTTCCAGAGTGGGTAGATCTTGCGTCTTCCAATACTTTGCGATGAGTATTCTTGCTGCTGTTGTAGCATACATAAAAAAAGTTCTGTCCTTCTTTGGCACCACTTGGCCGGCCATGCCCAAGAGAAAGGCCTCTGGTTTCTTCAAGAAGGTATATTTAAATACCTTTTTCAATTCATTATATATCATTTCCCAGAAAGCCTTAATCCTAGGGCACGTCCACCAAAGGTGAAAGAATGTACCTTCATTTTCCTTACATTTCCAACATTTATTATCGGGCAAATGATAGATTTTTGCAAGCTTGACTGGGGTCATGTACCACCTATATATCATTTTCATAATATTCTCTCTTAAGGCATTACATGCCGTAAATTTAATCCTGGTGGTCCACAACTGTTCCCAGTCAGCAAACATAATATTGTGTCCAACGTCTTGTGCCCACTTAATCATTACAGATTTAACCGTCTCATCCTGAGTATTCCATTTCAGCAGCAAGTTATACATTTTTGACCAAGTCTGTTTTGGATTCTAACAATTCTGTTTCCAATTTAGATTTTTCCACCTGGAAACCAACTTTCTTATCCGAATTGTAAACCCTAATGAGCAATTTTGAACCCTGATTAGAGGACCCATTAACGCTGTTGTATTGGCTGGGAACTGGCAGGGTAAAGACTAACACTGATTGTATTTAACAGGTGTGAGATGGAATAGGGTCTTTCTTTCTGGGGCATTCTGCCCCTGCAAGTTTCTCCCCAAGGAAGCTTGCCTGGTGCCATCTCTGTTATCTCCTTGGCACCAGCTGAGTAATTTTATTCATCCAGGCTTCTCAGAATGTTTATAAAGGTAAAGGTACCCCTGCCCATACGGGCCAGTCTTGACAGACTCTGGGGTTGTGCGCCCATCTCACTCAGGAGGCCGGGGGCCAGCGCTGTCCGGAGACACTTCCGGGTCACGTGGCCAGCGTGACATCGCTGCTCTGGCGAGCCAGAGCTGCACACGGAAACGCCGTTTACCTTCCCGCCAGTAAGCGGTCCCTATTTATCTACTTGCACCTGGAGGTGCTTTTGAACTGCTAGGTTGGCAGGCGCTGGGACCGAGCAACGGGAGCGCACCCCGCCGCGGGGATTCGAACCGCCGACCTTTCGATCGGCAAGCCCTAGGCGCTGAGGCTTTTACCCACAGCGCCACCCGCGTCCCATATTTCATATTTCATATTTCAGAATGTTTAGTATGTTGCAATTTTACACTGTATTAATGTTTCTTAAATAGCATTTCATTCATCCTGCTCCCAAGAAGAGAGGATACCTTTCCCAATAGCAGCATATATATGCTTAAAATAAACAACCTACTGTATTTCTTGCATCAACTAGAACAGGGGTAGAACAGGCCCATGGGCCAGATGCGGCACAATCGCCTTCTCAATCCAGCCCACGGACGGTACGGGAATCAGCATGTTTTTACATGAGTAGAATGTGTGCTTTTATTTAAAATGCATTTCTGGGTTATTTGTGGGGCATAGGAATTCGTTCTTTTCCCCGCAAAATATAGTCCAGCCCACCACATGGTCTGAGGGGTGGTGGATCGGCCCACAGCTGGAAAAGGTTGCTGACCCCCTGAACTAGAATCTTTCTCTTTGCACCATTAAAACAATAAATAAACTAGGGAACAAATAATTAGTTTATTACCTCCAAAGTTCACATGAATACTCAGGTGTGCTAGAAAGCATGGAGCATTAGGATGCACAGTGTCTATGTGTTATTATGATTACTTATCCTCATTTTGTTTCATTCCCATCCCAGTCCTTCATAACTCCCTGTTGACGTTTGGTC
This sequence comes from Podarcis raffonei, assembly GCF_027172205.1. Lineage (NCBI taxonomy): Eukaryota > Metazoa > Chordata > Lepidosauria > Squamata > Lacertidae > Podarcis > Podarcis raffonei. The sequence continues at coordinate 7,548,179 of NC_070616.1, read as the reverse complement.
CTCTGACCCAAGTTCGAGGGCAAGGCTTCTGTTTCCTCTCTCACGGATTGCAAATTGCAACTGTGCTGGGATTCTCCAATCTTTGGTCCATTTCTGGACCATTTCCTCCAGCCAGCTCCACTTCTTGAAAAACATGTTTTCCATTATAACACATCTTTTGCGTAGATCATTCTCCCTGGGCAGCAGGAAGGACAGGACTTTGCTCCGTGCTGTGCCTTTGTCCTCTTCTACCCTCAACCTCTGCTCCACACTGTGGATTCTGGTTTCGAGCCTGGCCACCAGTTCTGTCAAGTAACCAAGGATGCCCTCCAGCTTCACCAAGGTGCCCGTGACTTTGTCCTGGAAGTTCTTCATGTCCTCCTGAGTGTTCTTCAGGTCATGGCACAATCTCCCCAAATCCAGGGCATATTGGGTGCAAACGGCAGAAGTCATGGTGGAGAGGAGGCAGGCTGAGATGCTTTGAGTGGGGCCAGTCAAGACTGTCTTATTAGATGGAGACTCTGAAGGGTGTTCTCGGGACTGTCGCCCTGACTCCATCCCAACAAGCTCAAAGCTTCTCCAGTTTTCCATCTAGGTCTTAAAGGTAGTTCAAGGGCAGGGGAAATGAAGCTCCGCAGGCCCTGCAATCCCCATGGCTCCTCCTGAAGTCATCCTTGCTAGGCCAGTTGTAGGTCATAAGTGGGCTTGAGCTATGAGATTGTGACCTCAGAGTCAAACCAGCAAATGGCAGAGTTGGTTGCATGACATATGCCAGGCCTGCTGCTTAAATAAAATTGCACAGCACAACCTGACTTTGTCAAACCATACTTGCCCAATTGATCATGTGCAGCTATTTTCTAATCTTCTGATTTTGTGAGTTGTGGAGGTTTATTTCTTACAGGTTGTTGGCCTATTGTTTTTATTTCAGTTTCTACTCCTGATCAGCAAGAATGAGAGCACTGCAACAAGCTTGCTATTGTGCTGTAAAGAGGGAACTTTCTTCTCTAATTCAGGAGTAGATAACATGGTGCTCTTAAAATATTTTGGACTACGACTCCCATCAGCCCCAGACATCAATGGCTAATGGTCAGGGAGGATGAGATTTGTAGTCCAGAAATGATGCTATATTGGTCAACCCTAGTCAGACAATCGCTTTTGGCAGCTGATGGCTACTAGCTACCATGTATTTATTTACAAACATTTATATATTTCCCTTCCTCAAAACTGATTCCAGGACTATTAATGTTTTTGAAAGTACTTATATATTAAACTGGAGTGGGGGAACCAAGCCAACAGAAAAAAAGAGCAGCCAATATTCCATATACTGTATACCTCACTTACTTAGGTGGGGCCTTGCAGTAAGAGTTTTTTTGGGGGGAATCCTTTTGTGTATCAAGGAAAGCAGTAACCTTGCCAGAGAAACCTTGAAAAAAGGCACCTGTATTGAGGAGCCTAGCATGCAAAATTATTTAATTGCTTTAGTCAAGTTAAAAGCCTGACAGTTTAATCGGCTAAAATAATTTCAATAATTTGACAGCACGGTCATTCTTCCCTTCTTAAAAGACATCCCGGCGGCCAAGCCCAAAATGGGAAATGCCTAGAAGTTTTGCCCACCCACATATTAAGTCCTCCACACGTATCCAGCCCTGTATAACTTAGCTAAAGGTTCTCCTCAGAATATTTGTGACTACTGTGTCCTCCTTAATTTTAAAGGTCCCAGGAGAGATAAAGTCTTGTTCTCCCGAGGAGCCTATTTGGCAGCCTAATTCTTCTCCCCGCCACGAATTTCACAAGGCTATAAGCCGAAATGCTTCTTCTTTAGTTTCATCCCATTAGTCCTCCTAATACCCCTGTGGATTGGGCTAAGCAATTCTTCTGCCTTGTTGGTGGGAGAAATGATCATAATGCTGAGGTTTTGCTTCTGCCTGAAAAGGCTTTAATCCCCACAGCTCCATTCTCTGTGAGAGTCAGTCCTTGGCATTTTCAAAAAGTGAACAATGTGATAACTCCCCGCCCCCCATCTCACAGAGCAACATCCAAAACTTCTCCACAACTCGATGGATCTGGGTAGCTACTTTAAAGACATGTTGGCAATGGGGGATAAAGCCCCCACAAAGGATTCTGGGAAAGAGACTGTCATCCAGCTATGAGGAAGTTAAAGCCGGGAGCCTGAACCACTGCCACTCCTCCTAGCCTTGCAGGGACTGTCAGATTTGTTACAGATACAGTGGTACCTCAGGTTAAGTACTTAATTCGTTCCGGAGGTCCGTTCTTAACCTGAAACTGTTCTTAACCTGAAGCACCACTTTAGCTAATGGGGCCTCCTGCTGCCGCCGCGCCACCGGAGCACAATTTCTGTTCTCATCCTGAAGCAAAGTTCTTAACCTGAAGCACTATTTCTGGGTTAGCGGAGTCTGTAACCTGAAGCGTATGTAACCCGAGGTACCACTGTATTATGTAAGGTTCACTCTGGAGCCTTTCTGGATAAAGAGGAGAGTGGGTGGAGGTTTAAATAAATAAACAACTAAAATAAGTTTAGAAGCCTTCTGCACATAGTGTCACATTTACACGAATCTAATGCACCATCAAATCTAATGCACACCTCAATTTTCAAAACCTTAAAACCAAAAACAAGAGGTATTTGCTGCCGAATGCAAATGTGTCATCAAATCTAATGCACACCCTAGTTTTCGTGGCGTAATTTGGCCAAAAAAGGATCACATTACATTCGGGTAAATACAGTATTTTGAAACCAAAAGCGTGACTTTTGATCCAGAAGATCAAAAGAGATTACGAGGCTCTGGGCAGGAAACTGAAGCAATTAAATGCACAAATTGTCATCTCATCTGTCCTCCCAGTTGAACGACGTGGCCCAGGGAGAGAGGGAAAAATAGTGGAAGTGAACAACTGGCTTCGCAAATGGTGTAAACAGGAACGGTTTGGATTCTTAGATCACGGAATGCAGTTTCTTGAAGATGGACTTCTGGCAAGCGATGGGCTGCACCTCACAACGGTTGGGAGGAATGTTTTTGCAAAAAATCTCAGAAACCTCATCAGGAGGGCTTTAAACTGACTAATGTGGGGGAGGGAGACAGTGCTCCTGAAGGTAGGAGTCTATCAATTGATGAAGATGATCATCCAAATGTCATGGACCGAATGGAGCAAACAGCACGCAGACCTAGTGGTGGGAGGAAAAAATCCTTAAATAAGAGACACGGGGGAATGATTAATGGACTTCAATGTCTGTACACTAATGCGCAAAGTATGGGAAATAAACAAGATGAGCTTGAGCTCTTGGTACAGCAAACTAAATATGACATAATAGGCATCACTGAAACCTGGTGGGATAAGTCCCACGATTGGAATGTAATAATGGAGGGATACAATCTATTTCAGAGAAACAGACCAGACAAGAAAGGAGGAGGAGTGGCGTTATATGTCAGGGATGTGTATACCTGTGAAGAGATCCAAGATTTAGAACCTCAAAGCCAAAGTGAGAGAATTTGGGTCAAAATTAAGGGAGAGAAGAATAACAGTGACCTCATTGTGGGAGTTTACTATAGATCCCCAAGCCAAACGGAGGACATAGATGATGCCTTCCTGGAACAGATGGCCAAGCATGCAAAAGGAAGGGAGATAGTAGTAATGGGGGACTTCAATTACCCGGATATTTGTTGGATGTCAAACTCAGCCAAGAGCATAAGGTCAAACAGATTCCTCACTGGCCTTGCAGACAACTTCATTGTCCAGAAAGTGGGAGAAGCAACAAGAGGAACAGCCATTTTAGATCTGGTCCTAACCAATGATGATGACCTGGTTAGTGGGGTAGAAGTGGAAGGATCATTAGGCGCGAGCGATCATGCTCTTCTGAAGTTTACTATACAGCGGAAAGGAGCAGCCAAGCATACTAGGACTCAATTTCTCGACTTTAAGAAAGCCGACTTCATAAAACTTAGGGAAGTGCTGGGTGAGATCCCATGGACAGTAATACTAAAAGGAAAGGGAGTTCATGATGGCTGGGAGTTTGTTAAGAGGGAGATAGTAAAAGCACAACTTCAGGCAATACCAATGAGACGGAAACATGGAAGGTGCCTAAAGAAGCCAGGGTGGCTATCTAAAGAACTTTTAACTGAGTTAAGATTAAAAAAGGATGTGTACAAAAAATGGAAAAGGGGGGAAACCACCAAAGAGGAATTCAAACAAATAGCCAGCATGTGTAGACACAAAGTCAGAAAAGCTAAAGCACAGAATGAACTCAGGCTTGCTAGAGAGGTTAAAAGCAACAAAAAAGGCTTTTATGGGTATGTTCGTAGCAAAAGGAAGAACAAAGAAACAGTGGGGTCACTCAGAGGAGAAGATGGTGAAATGCAAACAGGGGACACAGAAAGGGCTGAACTCCTCAATGCCTTCTTTGCCTCAGTCTTCTCCGATAAAGAAAACAATGCCCGACCTGAAGAATTTGGAGCAAATGATTCAGCAGAGGAAACACAGCCCAGAATAACTAAGGAGATAGTACAAGAATACTTGGCTAGTCTAGATGTATTCAAGTCTCCAGGGCCAGATGAACTGCATCCAAGAGTATTAAAAGAACTGGCAGATGTGATTTCAGAACCACTGGCAGTCATATTTGAGAATTCCTGGAGAACAGGCGAAGTCCCGGCAGACTGGAGGAGGGCAAATGTTGTCCCTATTTTCAAAAAGGGGAAAAGAGAGGACCCAAATAATTACCGCCCAGTCAGTCTGACATCAATACCAGGGAAGATCCTGGAGCAGATCATTAAGCAAACAGTCTGTGAGCACCTAGAAAGGAATGCTGTGATCACCAATAGTCAGCATGGATTTCTGAAAAATAAGTCATGTCAGACTAACCTGATCTCGTTTTTTGACAGAATTACAAGCCTGGTAGATGAAGGGAACGCAGTGGATGCAGCCTACCTTGATTTCAGCAAGGCATTTGACAAGGTGCCCCATGATATTCTTGTAAAGAAGCTGGTAAAATGCGGTCTTGACTATGCTACCACTCAGTGGATTTGTAACTGGCTGACTGACCGAACCCAAAGGGTGCTCATCAATGGTTCCTCTTCATCCTGGAGAAGAGTGGCTAGTGGGGTGCCACAGGGTTCTGTCTTGGGCCCGGTCTTATTCAACATCTTTATCAACGACTTGGATGATGGACTCAAGGGCATCCTGATCAAATTTGCAGATGACACCAAACTGGGAGGGGTGGCTAACACCCCAGAGGACAGGATCACACTTCAAAACGACCTTGACAGATTAGAGAACTGGGCCAAAACAAACAAGATGAATTTTAACAGGGAGAAATGTAAAGTATTGCACTTGGGCAAAAAAAATGAGAGGCACAAATACAAGATGGGTGACACCTGGCTTGAGAGCACTACATGTGAAAAGGATCTAGGAGTCTTGGTTGACCACAAACTTGACATGAGCCAACAGTGTGACGCGGCAGCTAAAAAAGCCAATGCAATTCTGGGCTGCATCAATAGGAGTATAGCATCTAGATCAAGGGAAGTAATAGTGCCACTGTATTCTGCTCTGGTCAGACCTCACCTGGAGTACTGTGTCCAGTTCTGGGCACCACAGTTCAAGAAGGACATTGACAAACTGGAACGTGTCCAGAGGAGGGCAACCAAAATGGTCAAAGGCCTGGAAACGATGCCTTATGAGGAACGGCTAAGGGAGCTGGGCATGTTTAGCCTGGAGAAGAGGAGGTTAAGGGGTGATATGATAGCCATGTTCAAATATATAAAAGGATGTCACATAGAGGAGGGAGAAAGGTTGTTTTCTGCTGCTCCAGAGAAGCGGACACGGAGCAATGGATCCAAACTACAAGAAAGAAGATTCCACCTAAACATTAGGAAGAACTTCCTGACAGTAAGAGCTGTTCGACAGTGGAATTTGCTGCCAAGGAGTGTGGTGGAGTCTCCTTCTTTGGAGGTCTTTAAGCAGAGGCTTGACAACCATATGTCAGGAGTGCTCTGATGGTGTTTCCTGCTTGGCAGGGGGTTGGACTCGATGGCCCTTGTGGTCTCTTCCAACTCTATGATTCTATGATTCTATGATTCTATGATTTCTGAGGAAAGTTTCGCTCTTGGGCAGGGGTTGTTGTGTTTCTTTCTGTTAAAGTGTAAGGTCCTAAATATAGCATCCCGATGGCATCCGCCCTATAAAACAGAAAATGTCCCCTCCCCATGGATCAGCGTATCCATTAGGCTGAGCAAATATTTTCCTGTTCTGTCCTTGTAATTCTATTTTGATTGATCCTTCTACACGCTAAGGGGAAAGTGAGAATGGGGCTCACGCATGGCCAAAATGCCAAGAGGTAAAAAATGTATGTGTTTTCTCACTGCGCTAGGCATGGAATGCTTTTATCTCTGTAGGGGGTGGAATTTTAGACTGCAGAGACCTGGGTTCAAATCATCAGTATTGGTTTCCCCAGTTCTTCTGAAGCTCACTAGTAGAAATCCAGTGGCCCACTGGCCACACAAATAAGGGCTTGAAGCTCACCTATTTTTACTGGCTATTTTAGGCTACATCTGTACCATACTTGTAATGCACTATTGTTCCACTTTAAACTGTCATGGTTTCCCCCAAAGAATCCTGGGAACTGTAGTTAATTAAGGGAGCTGCAAGTTGTGAGGAGACCCCCGTTCTCCTCCCAGAGCTACAATCCTGAGATTTAACAACCAACCCCTCTTCCCAGGAAACTCTGGGAATTACAGCTCTGTGAGGGGAATAGGGGGGTCTCTCTTAGCATCTCTCAGCACCCTTAACTATAGCTCCCAGAACTCTTTGGGACTACCCACGACTATTTAAGTGGTACAAGAGGACTTTCAAGCTACAGAACAGAAATGGCCTTAACTTGCTGCTGCGAAATGACTGGGAATCAGAAAACTTTGGTGCAAATAGCCCAGAAAGCTATTTGCAGATCAGCAGATCCTACCTAATCTATCTTCTGACTGCCTCTGCCGTAGACTGTGGCTGAAAATCCTAATTGTTTCTTAGGAGGACGGTAAACAGGGTGGTACTTCTTCCAGATGAATTAAGCCAGGTAAGAACGGTGTGATCTTGTAAACAGAGACACACTGCGAGTTCAGCTGGAAACCTTTTATACTGACCCAGCTGGAATTCCATCAGGAACGAGGGCAGAAGGTGAAATCAGAAATATAACAAGTTGATAAACTATCTTCTCTCTGTGTTCCATCTCATCTCCAACATGCTGTGTGTATGTGTGTGTCTTAAGAAAACCCATGCCGAAGATTTCCATCCAACCAACCTCATTTTTTGGTAACATTTTTATTTCAGATTACTGCCCCATAGCTGGAGAGAGGACAACTTTATTAGGCATGAGCGACACAGCTGTCTCTTGATGGGGGGGGGGAGTTGTGCTTCTTGACAGTTATAGATATTCCTCTGTGAGATACGGCAGAATATTGGGGGGACGGAAATGAAAAAGATTATATAAAGAAGGTCATACTGAGCAATTTCTAGTAAAGAGTCAAAGAACCATATAATTCAACATTTATATAGACAAGGCTTTGAGGGAGCTGTTAGAAAACATTAAAAACAGACTGGAGAGTTGTTAAGGGTTGTTTTTTTCTTGGTCTAGATCAGTGTTTTTCAAACTTTCCAAATAGGGAATGTTTTCTACACTGAAGTGGTTAGAATGCAGGACTAGGACCTGGGAGACAAGGGTTCAAATCTGCACTCAGCCATGAAACCCACTCTGGCTACTTCTCAGCCTAAGCTACCTTACAGGGTTGCCATGAGGATAAAAGAGAAAGGAGAAGTGTGTATATATATATCACTTTGTGCTCCTTAGATAAAAGGATGGATATAAATGTACTAAGAAATAATAATAAACTGTGCAAACCTAGCCTGTGTACACACCATACATTTAAAGTACATAAAAAGGTAAAGGTAAAGGGACCCCTGACCATTAGGTCCAGTCGTGACCAACTCTGGGGTTGCGGCGCTCATCTCGCTTTATTGGCTGAGGGAGCCGGTGTACAGCTTCCGGGTCCTGTGGCCAGCATGACTAAGCCGCTTCTGATGAACCAGAGCAGCGCACGGAAACGCCGTTTACCTTCCCGCTGGAGCGGTACCTATTTATCTACTTGCACTATGACGTGCTTTCGAACTGGTAGGTTGGCAGGAGCAGGGACCGAGCAATGGGAGCTCACCCCGTCGCGGGGATTCGAACTGCCGACCTTCTGATCGGCAAGTCCTAGGCTCTGTGGTTTAACCCACAGTGCCACCCGTGTCCCATTTAAAGCACATAGCTTCCCCCAAAGAATCCTGAGAACTGTAGTTCACAAACCAGAGAGCTACAATTTTCAGCACCCTTAACAAACTACAGCTCCCAGGATGCTTTGGAGAAGCCATGTGCTTTAAATGTGCGTTAAATCCATGGTGTGTACACAGCTCAAAAAGTTCTGATCTGTGCTTGAACCCCTCCTATAAAACAGTGACAGTCTGGAGGCCCCCCGCTTAGCTTCCACGCTAAGGTTACCTCTCATAAACTGCTGCCAAAAGAGAAAGGAAAAAGAAAAGCCTCCTGACTTTTATTGTCTTCCCATAATTGCTGCTTATTTTACATTTCTGCATTTGCCAAGCCATCCTGCCAGACGAGACAGCAGGTCACAAATTTTGCAATTTGTCTTGTCAAGAGAGGCAAATAACGTCTTTCTGCACGCGCCGAGAAGCTGGGCGGTGTTATCTTCACCCAAACGCTCCATTTTCATGTTCTTTCCCTCCCAGCCCCCCATTTTCTTAGGCTTAAAATAAAGCAGAAAATATGAATAGAACAGAAGACAATCCTTTATTCCTTCTGATTAATTAATACTGAAATGGGGAAGGAGACGTAGTAAAAGAAGAAGAATGAGGGGAGGGAACTATCCCCCCCAAGGCACAGAGCGGTGGAAAAAAATACCTGTGTAATTTCTAAGGTGTTCCTGCTGCGACAGTGTTCAGCGGCCCCTGTGACTTTCCCCCCAATGTCATTTGTCATAATTTGACACTGATAAAGAGTTTCTCCAGAGCCGTGTCTCTTCAAGGCAGTGAACATATCCATATCAAAGCCACTTGTGTTGTCCTTTTTTGGAAACCATTTTCCTCTTGGCCTAGTTTTCCTTTAGATTCTCAAACGGGTATTTGCCTTTATGCCCCCACCCTAAAACTTAGTCTCTCTCCCCCTCACACACACCTTCTTGCATGCACACTCTCACACAAAACTCCACTTTGCTTCTATAGCTGATCGTAATTTCCCCACCGCCAGTCATCAAAAAGACTTTGAAGGGTGGGGGAAATCTAAAGAGGGGTCACCGAACTAGAATGTGTGCTTCCTCTTCAGATTAAATATTGGTGTTCATCAGTCCAGGAGGAATAAAGGTAAAGGTAAAGGGACACCATTAGGTCCAGTCGTGACCAACTCTGGGGTTGCAGCGCTCATCTCGCTTTATTGGCTGAGGGAGCCAGCGTACAGGTCATGTGGCCAGCATGACTAAGCCGCTTCTGGCGAACCAAAGCAGCGCACGGAAACACTGTTTACCTTCCCGCTGGAGCGGTACCTATTTATCTATTTGCACTTTGATGTGCTTTCGAACTGCTAGGTTGACAGGAGCAGGGACTGAGCAACGGGAACTCACCCCGTTGTGGGGATTCGAACCGCTGACCTTCTGATCAGCAAGTCCTAGGCTCCACCCGTGTCCCATTAATATAGCGAAGATGTCTTTGTGGGAGCCACGGTTGCATTTGGAACTGATGGGTGCTCCCTGTTATTATTATCATTATTTGCAAACTTCTTGTTGTTGTTGTTGTTTAGTCGTTTAGTCGTGTCCGACTCTTCGTGACCCCATGGACCAGAGCACGCCAGGCACCTCTGTCCTCCACTACCTCCTGCAGTTTGGTCAAACTCATGCTGGTAACCTCGAAAACACTATCCAACCATCTCGTCCTCTGTCGCCCCCTTCTCCTTGTGCCCTCCATCTTTCCCAGGATAAGTGTCTTCTCCAGGGAGTCTTCTCTTCTCATGAGGTGGCCAAAGTACTGGAGCCTCAGCTTCACGATCTGTCCTTCCAGTGAGCACTCAGGGCTGATTTCCTTAAGAATGGATGCGTTTGATCTTCTTGCAGTCCATGGGACTCTCAAGAGTCTTCTCCAGCACCATAATTCAAAAGCATCAATTCTTCGGCGATCAGCCTTCTTTATGGTCCAGCTCTCACTTCCATACATCACTACTGGGAAAACCATGGCTTTAACTATACGGACCTTTGTTGTCAAGGTGACGTCTCTACTTCTCAAGATGCTATCTAATGTTATTTGGAGACCAAAGAAATAAAGTATAAGGGAAACAAAGAAAGCAGCAAGCCTTTGAAGCAAGCAGGCATAGTGCTCTGTGTGCTAATTTTAATCTTGGAAATGCAGGCGAAAAGAAGCCAGTGCAACTTCTATACACCAGCACTGGTAAGGAGCTGGGTGGCTGGCAGAAAGACACAGCGCAGTGCTGTGATGGCAAAGGAGCATCACATGCAACAAACCTCTGTTGCTGCTGTGCAGGAGTGCACAAATGTCTGTGCCGAAATGTCCACTGCCAAGCACAATGTGTTTTCAGTACTAGAGACCGAGCTGGATTTCGCAGTGGGAACCCTGTTTGCTGGGGTGCCTTCCCATCATTTGGAGCCTAAACTTCAGACCAGACTAAATGGAGCTCTCCAGGATACCTTAGTAGGGGGCAGGTGGAGGGAAAGAGGAAGAAGAAAGAGGAGAAGACGTGACTGTACCAAAACATTCTGCTCTGATTAACCATCCTCTCCTCTGTCAGGCAATTCTGGAAGCCAGCTAGTCTTGACTAGAAAACAACAGCAGATAAGAGTCAAAGTAGAATCCTTTTTTGGGGGGGGGGATGTGTAAGCCTTTCCATAGCCCGGAGCGCCTATACCATTACACCAAGTAACATCATGTCAAACTACCTTGCAGCTCAGCAGAAGCCAATGGCCCTCCTATCAGGTTGTCAAGAGTGAATTATGTGGTCTCTGATACAAAAACACACACACACACACAAAACGTCCACGTTTCAGGGCTGTTTGGCAGAGCCCTGGTTTCACAGCTCAAGTTGCATCTGCTAAATTTGCTCGTGAATTGCAATCTCACAATGCAGCTCTCAATATCAGGAGTATTCTGCATGACGTTTGGAGGGCTGTGATTATAGGCATTGCATTTTAATCCCACCTTTCCTCCTAGGAGTTCAGGATGATGCATATGGTTCGTTCGTTCGTTCGTTCTCTCTCTCTCTCTCTCTCTCTCTCTCTCTCTCTCTCTCTCTGTGTTTTATCTATCCTAACAGCTATCCTGTGAAGTAGATTAGGCCAAGAGATAGTGACAGGCTCAAGGCCACCCAGTGAACTTCACGGCCATAAAGGATTCCAACCTAGGTCTCCAAATGACATGAGGCTATAACCATTACACTACACTGCCTCTCACAGCACTCACAAACACACACAGCAGTACCATTAAGACTAGTTTCAGGACATCAGTCTGGACCACCACAACCTGGAGGTCACAAATAACAGCCAGGAGCAGGTGATAGGGGTGGCACAACAAACAGGCATGCTATTTCTTGGAAGTTTGCTATTTTATACCAAGTCTCCGTCTGAATACATTTCAACCTAAAGGTGTGCTCCAAGTAAGGATTCATTTAACTAAGGTTAACGTCTGCAGCTGTTGTGTACTTTAAATGTATGGTGTAGATGTGCCCCCAAATGCTACTCTAAGACTAAAACACTACTTTGAAACTTCATATATCTGCATCTTATAGGCCTTCAAGATGTGATTGTTCCTTTTCCTGTGAAACAATCCAGATTACCACTGAAAAACCAATACTGCAAATCAGAAGAATAAGCCATGCCAAGCAATCTTGGCTGCTGGGCTTGCTTGCTTGCTCTACATACGACTTAGAAAAGAGCAGATGGGCGTGTATGTGATCTTTGGCTGTGTTGTCATTGGGGTTAGATTTGTTGCTGCTTTTCTGTTTGCACTGGCAATTTAATAAGGGCTTAGTTTTTAAAAAAAATAATAATAATAAAGGCCTTTCACGGTTAAAAATAATGCAGACAGGGCAGATAAAGATACCAGTTAATTAGCACCATGTCACGATTGTAGCTTCCAATATTCCCCAGCCATATGGTCAACTCGATGTACTTCCATATAGCACAGCAGATCCAACAAAGGCTTCATTACCAGACATCAAGTTGAAGAAGCCTCCGGTTATGTGCAAATCAGGAGTGAAACCTCTTATTTCAGAACATTCCTGAGGTCGTGCAATGCTGAACAGCTGTTTAGAAGCTGCCAGGCGACCTTCAGAGAAATAAGCATCTCTCCTTGTCAATATCACAGGGACTAGGATTGCCAGACTTTTCACTATGATAGCGAACTAGGTACTGCCAGCTCCTCAGACTGTATTCGCTGACCTCCCGCAAGCCCCCCTTGTCCCTGCAACTGGGAACACTAAGCATCTGCTTGTATCATGCTAGGGTTTTATTTTATTTTTAATCTGCAACTCTAATTAATAGATCTCTGAGCACTTTGTTGAAGCAAATTCAAAGCAAACCCTTTACAGCAAAAATCTCGACGTTTTGTTTTGTTTTCACACAGTAGCAGTGACCACAAGTAGCATCTGGGGATGGCATTAGAGGGCTAGAAATAGATTTTTCTGAGTGACCGTGTTCATCTGCTGACAGCAGTAATCTGTGAGAGGGATGTCGTGTTCTCAAGCAAGTGACTCGTGATACCACATAAATCCGTAAGGACAAAAATTAGGCGGGGGGGGGGGGGGAATCTGCAACTACGTGGACCTTAGGCTCTGTTCATCCTCAGATTCTCCGGGTGTCTAGTAAACATGCTCAGCGAATTCACTAAAATGCTCTCCTACCCACACAATGTGTGTGTGTTTAAAAAAATCATTACTACCAGGAGAGCTCAGTTGGTAGAACGTGACACTCTTAATTTCAGGGTTGTGGGTTCAAGGCATAAATTGGGCAAAGGACTCCTGCATTACAGGAGGACTAGATGACTAGATGACCCTTGTGGTCCCTTCCAGCTTTGATTCTATGATGTCTCAGGGCGTATACACAACATTGTAAAATGCATGTAAAATGTAAAACAGCATTTTGGCACCTGAGACAAACCACAAAATGCTGCTGCCGTCCCCTGGAACAAGGGAGTGAAGATGTTGGTCAGGAGCAAGGCTCAAGCAAGGCTTTCTCCTCTCACTGCCTCCACATTTAACTCATGGGATTTCAACAAGCTAGCCTTCAAACGCATAAGGTTGAAATTGCACAAGTTAAATGTGCATAAGATGCCCACATTTTTAAACACTCCTTGGGGACACAGCTATTGGTGCAGAGCTCTTCCTACACTTCAGAATTTACCATTACAGCACTGAGGAGCATCTCTCAAGGCTGCCATCTCATTGTCCATAGGTAGGAGTGCAAGTCACTTGTCACACACAGGAGCATAGGAGACTGCTCCATCTCTGCAGAGATGAAGGTTTTGCACAAAGCCAGCTACAGTAAAAAGCCAGGTAAACTCCTGGAGATCAGCAAGAGCAGTGAAACTGCTTGTAGCTCCTTCCACCTTGTCTTCTATGCATTGCCTAACAAGCCAGCAAATGACTCATCCCCAGACCTGAAGCTCTATTTGCAATTCAAAAAGATAAAAGGGAGAGGGGAAAGTCACAGCAGGGAGTTCACAAGCACCTTCTGCATTAGAGGACCTGTGTCAGCGTTTCCCCCCCCCACCTCAGTGGCCCTTTGTAGAATTGGGGGTGGGGTGGAGGGGCTGCAAAAACCAGTATCAGAGGACGGTATTTTTGGTATTAAATGGGCTAATAGTCCTGCAGCTGCAAGCACCATGGAAAAACTCACTTTACTGAGCAAGATTTTAAATTCCTGCTTTACACAGCTAAGCTGGATCAAACTATGGTTAAAAACTCTCTCTCTCTCTCTCTCTCTCTCTCTCTCTCTCTGTGTGTGTGTGTGTGTGTGTGTGTGTGTGTGTGTGTGTAAGAGAGACGTGGGGATTCAGCAATTCAGAAACCTACTCATTTCAACTTAGACCATCAGTATTTGCACTGCCTGTCAATTTTTATTTTATATTGACTGAGAACATTTGACTGCAGCCCTTCTCCTTCCTGGTTGGGCTAGCCACTAGGTTGTGTGGCATGTATCTACAAGAAAGAAAGAAAGAAAGAAAGAAAGAAAGAAAGAAAGAAAGAAAGAAAACATCCTGCAAACAAGTGTGCCACATCCTAAGGCTAAATGAAATCAGCTGACCAGCCTCATCCCACAGTAGGGATTGGGTGGAGGGCATTTGGTTCAGTTCACGTTTAAAGTTCAACATACCCACTTTGCACTTTCTGAAGCAACATAGGAACTTGTCCTTCTCTGAATTTTGCCTTGAAGTTCTCCAGCCAAGTAATATATACAAAAAGGCAAAATTAAGGTAAAGTCCCATAGGTGTACCCGGGGGGGGCATCTCCCCCCACACCGAAATCAAGTAAATCAATAAAAAAAAACTTAACTAAGGCTCTGCCCCTTTTGAATTATGGTGCTGGAGGAGACTCTTGAGAGTCCCATGGACTGCAAGAAGATCAAACCTCTCCATTCTGAAGGAAATCAGCCCTGAGTGCTCACTGGAAGGACAGATTGTGAAGCGGAGGCTCCAGTACTTTGGCCACCTCATGAGAAGAGAAGACTCCCTGGAGAAGACACTGATGCTGGGAAAGATGGAGGGCACAAGGAGAAGGGGACGACAGAGGACGAGATGATTGGACAGTGTTTTCGAGGTTACCAGCATGAGTTTGACCAAACTGCGGGAGGCAGTGGAGGACAGAGGTGCCTGGCGTTCTCTGGTCCATGGGGTCACGAAGAGTCGGACACAACTAAACGACTAAACAACAACAACAAGGCTCTGCCCCGCCCCCGCAACATGAATCCTACCTCCCCTCCTCCCAAATCCTGGTTACACCCATATAAAGCCCTATGTAGGTTGGAGGCAGAATACCAGAAGTATAATCTCACCCCTTATATAACCAATCAATCACTGTGCTTTGCAGAAGAGAGGGCCTTCTGCAGGTACAGTGGTACCTTGGGTTAAGAACTTAATTCATTCTGGAGGTCCATTCTGTTCTTAACCTGAGGTACCACTTTAGCTAAGGGGGCCTCCCGATGCTACCGCGCACGATTTCTGTTCTCATCCTGAAGCAAAGTTCTTAACCCAAGGTACTATTTCTGGGTTAGCAGAGTCTGTAACCTGAAGCGTCTGTAACCTGAAGTGTCTGTAACCCGAGGTACCACTGTACTAGCTTATCAGGAGGTTCATCCCATACAATATAGGAATTGGTCCTTCAGTGTTCTGGCACCTGCCCTTCAGAATACGCTCCCCTTGAATATTAGACAAGGGCCATCTTGGTTGTCCTTGCAACAGGAAGAACTTCCTGTTTCAACAAGTCTTCTAAGAAGAGATCTTTCTCAGTTTACATCTGTCCTGGAATTTCTTTAAAGACTTTAAGAAATATGTTATTGTCTTATCACTTGTTTGCTGCTCTGAGCTCCTTTGAGAGCAGGGGCAGGATAGACATGTAATAAGTTAAACAAATAAAGTGAATTACTGAAAAACACAAGCAAAAATGCATTATATTAGGAAATATTGCTTTACAATATTTGGGATATTGGGGAAAATTTACATTCATATGCTGAATTTTCATGAGGACTTAAAAAAACAGTGCAAACTGATGGGGAAACATGGAAAAGATAGGAAAAATGGTAGAGGGACTTACGGTAAGTATTAATTATATCTGTCTGATGTTCATCAGCTGGTGCAAGCTAGATCATCTAGGCTAGGATGTTTTCAAATATTAAAGAGGTATATAACTGTTTTAAATAAAAAAAATGAACCTTGTTACTGGAAAAACAGCATAGAAATATTAAATCAAATCGAAGAGCTCAACTATTTAGGGAATTCCGTGGCAGCTAGGCACCAAACCACCCTGCACTTTCCACAACTAGCTTTTACTACAAAACTGCGGTTTTTGGAGCTTGACTCCACACAGTAATAGGTTTTGTTTGGACTAAATGCAGTTTAGGGCATTTTCAGACTGGCTCTGACTTGTCCTTAACATCATGGTCACTTGCAGGGCAGTCCCATTCCAGATAATGGCAAGTGAATTTGGGAGCCTGGAGTAGATGCGTGTCAAAAGCAGGGCGGTGGCCGTGGAGTCCATCTCCTTATTGAAAAAAAGGCCACCTTTTTGGAACAGGCGCAGTCAAGTCCATGTCTCGGTAAAGGGACTGGCAAAGTAGCTATTGATTTTTGTGAGAAAGGGACTGCCGCCTGCCAGAGTGCCATTTCCGATACACAAAAGGGTGTCGGGCGCAAATCTCAAGTTGTCAGCCTGAGAGAATTCACCAGCGACTATCGCCCTTCTCTTCCCCATGTTTCCTGGGGAAGAGGGAAGGGTCTAAGGTCACATAAAATGTCATTAATCATTCTTCCCAGATGCCAAGGTCCTCATTGGACAGTTCTATTAATCAGGGGGCTATCAAAAGTACAGCTTGCTTTAGGTCTCCATTGTACGGCTCTGCCGCCTATCGTAGAGGAGATAATCTTATCAGCAACAAGGGTGGGGGGGTTGCCCATTGAGTCGTACGAGAGTGGAAGAATGGGATTTCTTTTCTTTCCATTATTTATTTATTTATCCTCCCGCCTCAGAGGATGAGCTGTTTCTTGTCTTGTCAAACCTGAGGCCTTTTCTTTCAAGAATCAGCTTTCAGAATCCAATTTGTCAAGCCGGACAATCATTTGAGAATCCAGGTTCCTTTTTTAAAAGTGGGGGGGGGGTGAGACTTGGTGACTTTTATTTATTTATTTATTCTTAAAGGCAGGTGGTTTTTAAAAGGTGGCTCAAAAGGGATTTGGAAACAGGCTGAGTGGACCACAACATCAATTAATCTTCAGAGAGCAGAGGCTTTGTGAAGATGGAGTGTCAAAAGGCAAGTTGCTGGGTTTTAGGAGATGGAGAATATCGATGTTTCCCATCATTTTTTTTTTATTTTTTTTATTTTATCCCCCTCCAATGGAGCAAAAAGGGATATTCATCTCAGTTGATGCATCAACTGAGGTAAAAGAAAGCCAATAATGGGTGCCCATGACTTTATTCTTTCAGAGGCAAAAAGTCTGGGGTAAATTTATCCACTGTGCTTTAAGGAAGGAAAAACAGGAGGGCTACCAGAGAGTTATTTGGCAACATGGCTACAATATTACATACCTTGGACTAGGTAGTTCCCACAATTTTTCCTCTACCATGAAGTTATCGTTGTTGGATTCTTTATTCAAAATATGTTATGCCCCGTCTTTCCTTTGTTTACAAAATGCTCAAGGTGTTTAATAGCCTTTCTAAAACAGCAGCAGCAGCAAAAAGCTACTAGGTAGCATTAAGACAAGAAGCTGCTGTGCTCCGTCTTAGCAGGCCTGTCTTATATAGGGGGACACACATGGCGGCAACAAAATGTTGCAGTGTGGAATGTTCCTATTCCCAATCTAACCACTATTTAAGCTTTGTGTAAGCAAATCAGGATGAGTGTTCAACAAACTAGATGTGTGAAGGTAAAAGGCAAGGTAAAGACCCCTGGACAGTTAAGTTCAGTCAAAGGCAACTATAGGGTGCGGCACTCATTTTGCTTCAGGCAGAGGGAGTTAGTGTTTGTCCACAGACAGTTTTCTGGGTCATGTGACCAGTATGACTTCTGGTGCAATGGGACACCGTGATGAGTGCCAGAGTGCACGGAAATGCTGTTTACCTTCCTGCCGCAGCAGTACTTATTTACTTGCACTGGCATGCTTTCAAACTGCTAGGTTGGCAGAAGCTGGGACAGAGCAATGGGAGCTCACCCCGTCTCGGGGATTCGAACCGCCAACCTTCCGATCGGCAAGCCCAATAGGCTCAGTGGTTTAGGCAAGAGCACCACCCACGTCCCCGAAGGAACCTTAAATGAAAGCTGACAATCCAGGAATGGGGTTGAAATATCTCTAAGGAGACCTAGCCAACCCCTCTCCCCTAATAGGCACTTAATGTGAAGAAAATATTGAACAAGTGTTCCAGATCTGAGTGATGCCAAGGACCCTTTGATTTCCACCTTGGTGATTCATCCGCCTATTCCACTGAGGCTGCAAAGCCTCACCTGATGCCACATGGCACAAAACTCTTTCCCTTCCTTTTCCCTTCTCCCTTCAGAAAAGCACAGCACAGTACCCCCCCCCCCCGCCCGACCCAACATCCTTCTTGCCGATTGCTCATGTTGCAACCACTTAACCGGAATATCCTTGAGATATCTTGTTAGCTCAGTTACGGGAGAAGAAGCGAGGCTGGCGAAGAAAGGCTGGCTTGTAGATTCCTAGGCTACTTTATGAAACCTGACAATCCAACTATCTCTATTACATGCTTTTTTTATTTAGCAGCTGTATGCACAGCGGGGCTTGGTGGGGGGGAGCGGGGGAGAAAGACAAACTAGATTGCTTTTGTAAGGCCTGCAAAGAGACCGGGAAACCTACAGTGGGAAGGGTCGAATTCCAAGCTTACCAAATAAAATGAGGGGTATGGTAAATGGGGTGTTTCACTGGGCACATATACAGTCACCTGAAAAAGCAACTAATTCTTCCCAAAGACCTACCAGAAGCTGACAGGCCCATACCATTCCTCATCTTCTAATCCACACAGGAAGGGGTCAAGGAATTGGAAGCCTCAGGTTAGGGGTTGCCTCCAGACTGCCACTATTTTGAGGGAGGGGCTCAAGCATATAGTTATCTAATGGAAAGTTCGATTTGTGTAATTACAGAGGATCAAAACGCCGTCACCTGGATGCAACAACAACAAATTAAACAAGTTAGGAAAGTGATGATGAAAAGAACTGAAAAGTGAAGGGTGATTGAATGTTGAATGGGAAGATGTGTAAACACCCAGTAAAAAAATTCAGGCTGAGTGCTCACAGAAACAGGTCCCTACCTGCCTGCAGACTGTCTTGCCAGAGTGGTGCATGCTCTAGTTATCTCCCACTTAGACTACTGCAATGCGCTCTACGTGGGGCTACCTTTGAAGGTGACTTGGAAACTGCAATTAATCCAGAATGTGGCAGCTAGACTGGTGACTGGGAGTGGCTGCCGAGACTATATAACACCAGTCCTGAAAGATCTTCATTGGCACCCTGTACGTTCCGAGCACAATTCAAAGTGTTGGTGCTGACCTTTAAAGCCCTAAAAGGCCTCAGTCCTGTATACCTGAAGGAGAATCTCCACCCCCATCATCCAGCCCAGACACTGAGATCCAGCACCGAGGGCCTTCTGGCGGTTCCCTGGCTGTGAGAAGTGAGGTTACAGGGAACCAGGCAGAGGGCCTTCTAGGTAGTGGCACCTGCCCTGTGGAACGCCCTCCCAGCAGATGTCAAGGCAATGAACAGCTATTTTACTTTTTAAAGACACCCGAAGGCAGCCCTGTTTAGGGAAGTTTTTAATGTCTGCTGCTGTATTGTTTTTGATATTTGGTTGGAAGCTGCCCAGAGTGGCTGGGGAGACCCAGTCAGATGGACAGGGTATAAATAATAAATTATTATTATTAATTATTATTATTATTATTATTATTATTATTATTATTATTATCTGGAAACAACCCATTCGTTTAGAAAAGGAGCGTGCAAATTTACTACTACGAATAGCAGCAATAATATCACTTTACATTGTAGAAAAGCGGTTTAATTTCAATCCAGATGTGCAAATAGAAACTGCGGTGGTATGGAATTGCAAACTTTGGTCACATCACCATCCTACATTTAAAGCACTTTTATACTACAAACAACCATGGCTTTCCCCAAAGAATCCTGAGAACTGTAGTTTGTTGTGGGAGTATCTATGAGAAGTCTCCTAACTATTCTCAGCACCTTTAAAAAACCACTGTTTGTAGGTTTCCGTTCTCCACCGGTGTTCCCTGGAACTGCTTCCCTCTGTGGAGCCACTCATAGCACCCTTTGGTTCCTACTTATCATTACATTGCCTCTACTCAGACAGCTGCTTACCTGTCTACATTCTTTGCGGCCTGATCTTGGGAAAGAATGCTGACCCACAAAAAAGGCTCTTAGTGATTGCGACTGATGAGGAAGCAGTCAAGAAGCCTAACAGTAGGTGAAGCTGGAGCCAATGATAGACAGAGCCAACAAAATCTACTTTTGTCCCCACCCTTGTTCTGCAAGGGCATCAGTGAGAAAAAGGAGGAAGAAGCTGGTGGCTACCCTTTGGACTGGTTGTAAATAAGAAGGTAGGAAGGTGGGTGGGGGTTAGCTGACAGCAGACGGAGGTGGTGGGATGGTGCCCCCGTTTCCCTGATGCTTGCTCCATTTAGCCTTGGCAAACTATAAGACGCATCAGACCACAAGACGCACCTAGTTTTTGGAGGAGAAAAACAAGAAAAAAAATATTCTGAATCTCAGAAGCCAGAACAGCAAGAGGGATCACTGCGCAGTGAAAGCAGCAATCCCTCTTGCTGTTCTGGCTTCTGGGATAGCTGCGCAGCCTGCATGCGCTCCATAAGACACACACACATTTCCCCTTACTTTTTAGGAGGGAAAAAGTGAGTCTTATAGAGCAAAAAATACGGTACATTCAGCAGCAAGCCCAAGAATATCAGCACACACCTCCTAGCTTATCATGGCGGCAATGTTCCTAGAAGCTGAAGCCGTCAGGAGATCTGCTGGCAACCCAAAGGAAAAAAGAAAGGGGCAAGATGTAGAAAAGGCCTGATGGGATGTGACTGGCCCAGAGTCCTGGGATTGGAAAGCAAAGAAATGGGAAGCGACCGGCAAGGCAACCGGACAATGAGAAAAGCGTTTGTGATTTTTGCCGTGGAAACGGGCAGTTAAAGATCATTAGAATGGACAAGGCAATCTTCCGACAGGCTGGAGGCATGATTGCCTCCAACGTGATGGAAGCAAGCAGGAAAAAACACACAAGGCGGTGCTTAATAGCATCCAATTTCCAATAACTTACTTGGACTCTAAACTTGCTGGGGGCAAAGATTCCCGCCCCAGATTTTGTGTAATATATATATATATATATATATATATATATATATATATATATATATATGATTTTTCCATGTATACTTCTTCCAACAATATATCTTTAACAAGTTTTCATATTTCCACCCTCCTCCCCTGGACTTCCCTCATACTCCCGTTTGTTTTATTTCCATATTGTTCACCCTGCATATTGTTTCCCCAAAATTTTCCCAATACATATACAGTGTTACCTCGGGTTAAGAACTTAATTCATTCTGGAGGTCCATTCTTAACCACTTTAGCGAATGGGGCCTCCCTGCTACCGCCACGCCACCACCGTGCGATTTCTGTTTTCATCCTGAAGCAAAGTTCTTAACCCAAGGTACTGTTTCTGGGTTAGTGGAGTCTGTAACCTGAAGCATCTGTAACCCGAGGTACCACTATAGTCTTATTTTTTGTTGTATACAGTTGTGATTGTTTACTCAAACCCTGCCAGTGAGTCCGTTTCTTTATGTTGCCTCTTCATATATGTTGTAAATAGTTCCCATTCTCTTTTGAAATCTTTGTTGTCCTTTTCATGTATTTTTTTCGTTAGTTTTGCCAGTTCTGCATATTCCAGTTCTGCATAAGTTTCCCTTGCCATTGTTCTTTCATTGGTATTTCTTCTGTCTTCCAAGTTTGTGCTAATATAATTCTTGCCACTGTTGTTGCATACATAAATAATTTCCACATTTCTTTTTTTACATCTTGGTCTAAAATTCCTAGAAGGAATGCTTCTGGTTTCTTAACAAAAATCTTTTAAAACATTTTTTTCAATTCATTATATATCATTTCCCAATAAGTTCTAATCTTTTTGCATTCCTACCACATATGATAGAATGTACCGTCTTTTTCTTTACATTTCCAACAAGTTTTTGATCCCTTTTAATACATTTTGACCACTTTCTCTGGTGTTATATACCATCTATACATCATTTTCATATAATTCTCTCTCAGTAAGATACAATCTGTAAATTTTAGATTCACCTTCCACATCTTTTCCCAATCTTCAAATTGTATATTATGACCTAAATCCTGAGCCCACTTTATTTGTGCTGACTTTACCACTTCATTTAACATTTCCAAATAAAGTAGGAGATTGTACGTTTTTTAAAGCACAGTGGTACCTTGGGTTACAGACGCTTCAGGAATGAAATGGAAACAAGAGGTTCTTACCAACTAATTTCTACTCAAATTAGTTTCATGGAAATAAATGGGCAGAAGATAGTCATGTCTATTATTTACAATGGATGTACTCCAGGCATGACTAGGGATGTCGGAGAATTCCAGTGATAACAGAAACCTTAGCAGAAATTGCCCATGTTCACTTATTTGTCCGATGTCCAGAACAGAAATCAACCCAGAGAATACGATTGGTATTCACTGTTGCTGTTACTTTCAGTCCGCAAATGCTATAAGTTTATGTTCATCCATCCCCCATCTGCATTACTAATGAGATGGCATAAATTAATGACAACATAATTAATTACAGAAGTGATGTAATATCGCAACAGCAGACAGTGAGACAAATAATGTAGTTTTTGGCACAAGACAAATTGCGGTGGAATGGAAACAGTGCTGCATGAAGCAAATATAGGGTAGACCAGAAAAGATGCCTACTTGCATCCCTAAATATGACTCACATTGGATACAATGCAGAATACTGAATGTCTAATTTTGCAAGGAAAATATGTTGTTGGCATCCATCTGTACTGAGAGACAATGGAGTGCACCTCCAGGGGTGAAGCCAAACCGCTGCATCAGCAGAACCGAAGTGATCTCCCCAGGGAAAGGGGAGGGAGGAGAAAGAGACTGGAAGCCCAAAGTAACCCAGCTAGTAGGATTTACACCCAAGTAAGTGTGTCTATAGATAACAGTTTTACGGAGTTTCCAGATAGGGGATTAATATTGCAAATGAGTCATTCAGATATTGCAGTTCGGTTGCTGACAACATACTTTTGTTTTGTTTTTTTACTTACTGGGGGTTTTTTTGAGGAAAGGGTAAATCTAGATTAAATTAGGAAATCTGGCATTCTGATACTCACAGCATGATGCTGGTATTTTGATTGCAGTAGCACTGGAGCACAGGAAGCTTCCTTATATCATGTCAAACGACTGGTCCCTCTAGCTCAGTGCTGTCAACACTGATCAGCAGTGGCCTCCAAGGTTTCAGAAAGGACCTTCTGCATGGAAAATGGATGCTTTACCACCAGGCAAGTGTCTCTGAGAAAAACAAAGGGAGAAACTGAAGTTTAAAGGAGAGATGGAGACAGAGCCAGCAGAGTTTGGAGTGACCCAACATGGGAGTGATGGACTTTGACTGCCTGTTGAGAGTATTCCCTTTGCCCTTGAACACAGCACATATAGTGTCCTCCAGATGTGGTTGGAAGGCCGCTCCCATCATCCCTGCCTCTGGCAATACTGGCTGGGGCTGATGGGAGCTGTAGTCTACCAACATCTGTAGGGTACTACATTGGCTGCTCCTGGCTTAGGACCAGCCAGTATATTTGTAAATAGACACAAGCATTACAGAATGCCAAAATGCTTCCAAAGGAAACGAAACTCAGGTAAGCGCTGCAGCCGTCTCACCAAATAAAGTGGGGTGATCTTAATAATATCTATGTATACACTTAGAGGAAGGCATAGCAGATGTGGGGGAGCAGCAAAGATGGAAATATGTTTGTAATTATAATGGAAATTTCAGGGATTCTCTCATTTTACTTCATAGAATGGCCTCACTTCCATTTCAATTTTTCTTCCATTCTATTAGCTTTACAATATTCTGTCTGGCTAGGGTGATAGATTGATTTAAGGATCAGCTTGTTGGGGAAATCAGGGCTTGGAACGGCTCGCGCCTGTGGCCTAACTTCTCTATCTTTTTAAATATTTCAGTTCCTGGAGATCTTTATTTCCCATTTCGATTTCCTGTAGCACACTAAATTTATCTTAGTCAGTTCGTCAAGTTGTCCTCCTGCTCTCCTCCCCCTCCCTCTTATCTCCACTTCCCCCTGTACGACCGGGAAAAAACACCTACACTATCTCTGCTGCCAATAAACTCAACCGGTGGTAATCCGCAGATTATTTTGATAGGACAGCATTCAAGGCGAAGGCAAAAACTTTGAAGTGGAGGACTCATCCTGGTCTCTGGGCACATTGCCCAAAGCCCAGCAGACCCTTGCTTTGAGGATAAATGGATTTTTGCTGCCCGCTGATGGATGCATGGAGCCAGGATGGGACATTGGTCTATCAATCCCAGTATGGCATTCTCCGACTGGAAGCAGCACTGCAATGTCCGAGGCACAGGGACAAAAGTTCAGTGGTAGAGCATGCGCTTTGCATGACAAATTAATGATCCCAGGAAGGTTGCTATGTTCATAACCTGTATCTTGAAGGTGTGTGCATCATAGCTTAACAGTAGAGATCTGTACGCAGAAAGTATCAAGTTCTATTCTCAGCGTGTGGAGGGGGAAAGGGAGTCTAGCAGATCAAAGAGCGGCACTTGATAGCCATCCTCTGCCGCCCGCTAAGTGCCACTGGACTCCATTCCTACCCTGAAGTATCCGGGTGCTATTAGTTGTCTCCCATGTTACAGAGGCTCAACTAGAACCAGACTTTTAGTGTCGCTGGTCCCATGCTGTGGAATGCTCTTCCAGCAGAGATTCAGCAGGCACTTTTGACTTTCACTTAAGTTATGTTTTTTTAATTAGTCAATCATCTTAATCATAGAATCAAAGAACTGTAGAGTTGGAAGGGACCCCAACGGTCATCTAGCCCAACCCCCTGCAATAAAGGAATCACAGCGAAAGAATTCCCGAAAGAGGTGGATCTGGCACCTTCACTATACAGTTTTCATCATATGGGGGAAGACATCTTTACCTGGGCCTTTGAGACATGAGAAGTATATATTTAGGACCTATTCCGTAATTTGTTTTTAGCTTTGTTATTTTAAATTGTTGTCACCCACCCTGGGAACCTAGGGTGAAGGGCAGGTAATAAATCATCGCCGTAAAATGTTGCACATGCCGTCTTCCCTAATTCACATTAATAGTGTTGCTAAGAAAATAGCCAAGGTCATGTGGGAGGGACAGACACGCATGCACACAAGAGAAAGATGGCGCATCTTTCGGGGTTTTTTACAAGCCACCAGAGAATGAAACATGCATAACATTATATATGTCAACCTCTCTTCCGAAGTACGCAGCCCTGACACAAACTCAGCACCATTCCTTTGCCAGGTACCTGCAAACAGTGTCTATTACAAAGGCATTTGCCTCCTGGAGATGCTCTCACAAGCAGAGTCAAGCTAGTGTGGAAATGTGAAGTTCTTTCTCTCTCTCCCCCTCTGTTTACGGTCAGGTAATCTGTCTCTCAGTACATTTCAGCCTAGCAAGAGGCACCCAGCACATCTCTCTGTAAAACTCTGCCTTCATCCCACATGCATCCTCTTTCACTGTGCTCAGGGATGATACTCACTGATGACACAGAAAGATTATTTCACATTTTGCATCAAATGACCATTCGAGAGATGACTATAATTTAATCTCTTTCCTAGGAGCTCGTGATCCAGGCTTTGCCCTTGAACACTGTCTTAGAATGTTGTCAAAAGTAGCTAAGTTCTGCCCGTCTGCATCAATTGCATCATATATATTCCTTCTCTGGGCAATCTGCACTTGGCAAGTGAGGGGTGAATTGCCGGGTGCAATGGAACAACACCCTTAATTTGCCTTCAGTGCTCCTTTAGGAAAACTGGGCAGATGTGAGCCCCCAAGGAGAGAACAAGGAAATAGGCAGAGGTGACAGGGTAAGGAAGAGGTGGTGGGGCCCAGCCAAAGTGGGGACACCCCCACCAAGCTACTTTGGCAAAACCTGGAACCAGAACTGTGGGTAGCACTAGAGTGACATACAGACTTTTCTAGCTAATAGAAATGGAATGGAATGGGCAGTTCCATAGTGGTACAGACCGGGGGGGGGGGACGGACCTGTGATCCTTCCCATGTCACTGAACTCAAACTCTCATCAGCCCCAGCTAGAAAACCCAGTGGTCAGCACTAGGGCACTGCCCCACCAACCTCAGTCTGCCTCCACCTTACCATCTTCTTGTCATTGGCTCTGGCTTTCCCCACGGGTTGGGCTCCCTACCTTCTGCCCTGCCAATCCCAATGGGCATCAGACACAACTGGGGGTCAAGAATAATGCAATTTCCAGTCCAGCAACATCCAGACAGTCATAGATTACTCACTCTTCGTAAGGACACAGTGCAGCTCACAATTTTCTTCTTTATGCTTTTACTCATGGGCGTAGCCGGGGGGGCGGGGAAGGGCAGCTCCCCCTCCCCCAAATCAATAAAAATACATAACAAACTCAGATTGTGCCCCCCTAACGAAAGGCCTGTTCCCCCCCCAAAAAAAATCCTGGTTATGCCCATGCATTTACTTTTCATTTTCTGTCTGGGCTTGGCCTCATTCTGCTCTCATTCTGCCCCAGCAACTGAATTTATGAACAAGGTGGATCCGATTGCTCTGGGGCTCAAAGCCTCCAGAGACACAACATTTTCTCTCGAGGCTTGCCATGACACCCAGCCTCCCAAGAGTTGGCCGGTGCTTATGCTTTTTCTCCTTGAGTCTTCAAGCAGAGGTCAACAACAGAAGGACACCTTCCCCTTCTCCGGATTACAGAAAATTGAAATAAGCCTCTCTCATAGCGGGTGGAAAAAGAAATCTTAGCTGTCATTCCTAATATCATCACGATCCACAGCAGCTGGCTGGGGAGCAAGAAAATATTAATAACAATAATATTTTTTTGGACAAAAAAACCTGCGGAAGAATAAAGTTGTCTTGTTATTTCCATTTTCATATCAACATTCCCCGAACAAGTAACCTTATTTGCTGTTCCTCTGAATTCTCCGAGTTGCTAAAATTGTGAGCGCAGCACCCTCTGCTGGTGCAAACTCTGAAATATAGTCAAAGGAGTTGAAATTGTACAGCAGACACACAAAACAAATGTGTGCTCTATTGAGGCTGAGGCAAGTGATCATGCCCAAGTGCTCAAATGTCAAAGGTGGCCAGTGTGGTGATCCCTAGAGGCTGCTGGACTACAACATGAGATTGACCAGTGAAATGGTTGTGCTCCCTCTGAAAGAAAAGTTCCATAGTTTGGGGTAAGCACCAGGATTTACCCCTGTCACCTGAGACTCAGGTAGCCTCAGTGGCTTGGAGTGCCTTTTACCTGTTACATCTGGTATGACAATTACAGCTATACTTGAGCAGAGATAGCCTGGTCACAGTGATTCATGCACCGGTAATCTCAAAACTAAATCACAGGGAATGACCATTTTGCACACAAACAAGGACACATGCACACAGCTTTCGATCCTGGAAGGGGCGGAACAGGGACGGAACAGGCTTACATATGCAGTGACCCAGAATGCAACCCCCACACAAACAGGGAGTTCGCTGCACAGGCAACGGCCGATTTACACACAAATGCACACACATGCACAGCGCCGAACCCAGAAGTGACCCCAAAACATCCCTAGAAGGGTGGAATGGGGGTGGGATCGAATGCTTTATGTGGGCTCCACCAACACACACGTACCCCCACACACAAAATGAGGATTGCTTGTATTGCAATGAGCTCTGAAGGAACTACCCTTGGGCCTGGTACAGAAGCTCTGGCTAGTACAACATGCTGCAGCTGAACTATTGGTGGGCACAGACTACCGCCAACACTCCACTGCTCAGAAGCTTGCACTCGCTGCCCATATGTTGTCAGGCCATATTCAAAGTTTTTGTGTTGATTTATAAGGCCCTTAACAACTTGAGTGCAGGATACCTTAAGGGCCCCCCAATTCCTTATAGCTCTGCCCAATCACTGAGATTTTCAGGGATTCCCCCATGGTTCAGATGCACAGCTTACATCCACCAGGAGCTGTGTGTTCAGTATTGTGGGCTCGATTCTGTGGAGCTCCATCCCGGAGGAGATCAGAAAGGCCCCCTACCTGTTGAACATCAGGCACTTGACATTTCTATTTCAGCAGGCATTTTAAGCAAGCTTTCCGATTTTCCAGCTTATTTTAATTGATTTTACCCACTGTACATTTTTGTGATTTTATCATATACCACGTAGAAACTTCAGTGTTTCGTAGCATATAATACCACTTCCATAAGTTAAACTTTTACCACCTCTGGCCATTCACCATACTGGCTGGGGCTGATGATAGTTGGGACTCCAACAATATCTGGAGCGCGCCATGTTGGCTGCCCCTGCCATAGAGGGTCTGTTGATAGCCAGTTGTATAGATTTTCCCTGTTCGCTGAAAATGAGGGTGTCTCCATGGGATCTTTGGCTATGCAAAGGCTTCACAGAAAAGCTGGGTCACGATGAGGAGGGATTTGAAGAAAGAGAAAAGTGATACCCTAAAGGTGCTGTAAGAGGCACTTCGGGATGGGGGAGAGATTCAATTCAGTTTACATTGAAAGGAGAAGCTACCACATTCACACTTTCCGAAACAATATGCAAACTCCAACACAGCCATCCTTTGAAATTCACACATCTTTCAATTTTGCAGCACAGTCATCCAGTAAAGTAATGTGTACAAAAATGCACATACTAGGGTAAAGTGTGGATCAGTTTGCATGTATTAGTGAAAATAACACAGAGATATGCAATGTAATGGGAAGTTGCTTTGCACACATGCATATATTAGGCAAAACTGCATACAGATGTGTTTATTAGGAGAAATTCACACTAAGATGCTGAGAAATTTTCATGAGGATTTTAAAAAGAATGCTGCAGGAATGCAAAGAACTGGATGCAAGATTGGGAAAGTTAGAAACAGAGAAAACCGACATTGGCAGAGCCACCCATTCCTAATGGCAATGAGGTGGTGCAGGGCAAAGTTGTTTGAGGTCAAGGAGATCTTTAGGTAGCTGAGGAAGGTGGAAGCAAAAGGAAAGGCCAGGGAATATCAGGATCTGAGAACAGATATGGCAGAAGGCAGCTGTGCTGCAGCTTTTAGGTAGCATATGGTGTTGAATGTGAGGACAAAGCAGAAAACCAGCTTGGGTTCTCTATGAACTCCCACAAAGAATGAGAATGGTAAATACCCAAGGAACACAAAAAGCTGCCCTAGCCCATTTTGCTCTGTATTATCCACACTGACTTACTGTTGTTCTCCAGGTGCCCAAGTTAAGTGTAGCTGCATCTAGGACCCTCTGCATGTGCTCTACCACTGAATCACAGCCCCTCCCTAGTTAGAGCATTGTTTCATCTAGCTCAATATCAAGGGTTCCCACTGAGCCAACCACAGGCCCCACAGTACCCTCAGATACATCCTTGGCACCTGCCAAGGTCTCCTACTCTTCCCAATTTCTGAAAAATTATTTATGTATAAAATGTAGGGAGGTTAGTTGCTTGTGTGGAGGGCCTGCCCGTTCTTTGAGGGGATGCCGTCTCCTTCTCTTTTAATGCGTGTTTTATTTGTGGTTTTGCCTGTTGTGAAAAGGGGGGTTCCAAGCGTTGGGTTTTTCCTTCTTGGACATTGGTATTTTGGTGGTGCCTCTGACCCAATAACAGCTTGGAATCCCCAGTCTACATGACCTGTCATAGGCTCTCTGGGGTTTCAGGTGGGAGTATTCCTCAGGTTCTATCTGGAGATGCCAAGGAACGAAGCCATAACTTTTTGCATGCAAAGCAATGCTCTCCACTACTGAGCCATGCACCCTTCCCTGATCCATCCCACTAAGGAAAAATTGTTGGTTTGACATCATGTTAAGAGGAAGCTTTGAAGGCTACTAGCATAGAGATCCCATCTCACTTCCACATCCTCCTTTGTATTGAGCATCCATGGGCAGGGGCACATCAAAGGGCCCTGCTTTCCTTTTCTTTTATACAAATGAACAATCATAAGGAATGCTCAACTCAACAGCTTTTATTAGGCATTACATTAGGTGTCACAGCACATTGTGAATAACCCAGTCCATGCCAATGATCTCACTCAGTGATGTCACTCTCCTGCAAACAATAAGTGCAGTCTTTACTTCAAGCAAGGCTGTCCTTTTCCTGGCAGCTCTGACTCAGCCTTTTTCTGGGACAGGCTTGAATATGGGGAAAGCCCACTTGCAATTCCCTTCCAGGACCTTCCCGCATTTCCATGTAAGCAAACATTGAGGTTAAGGGGTTCACTGTGCACCCATGTTCCCTTCTCCAGAGGTTCTCCATCTGTCTCTGGCTTGATAGAGACTCCAGCTTGCCCCTCTGGTACTACTGCTCTCCAGAGCTCCCTCTGAAAAGGTATCTGAGACATTTTCCAGGTCATTCCCCAGAGCTGCACCTAACTCCAGATGTTTTCTATCACAGCCCCTACTAGCAACTCCTCTGGAAGGAAGTCCTGATTCTGCTTCCAAGCAGGTAGGTTTATGAGCTGCACTGATACAACCCTAGAAAGAATCCAACGCATTTCTGTTTCTCGTAGCACCAACTTTTATGCAAAAGGATTTTTAGGATGAAAAATTGCTTTAAAACAGTGGGTGACCCTTCGTGTCTCCAAGAAAATCACAAGGATATTACATGCAAATTTTGGTTTTCATTAAAGCACCCATTATCTCCCCCAGCTGTATTAATAATTGCTCTGAAGCCAGAAGTACTTTTTTGTTTCAGATTTGTACTACGAGCTCTCAGCTTTCGGCTCCCCCTTTCCTCAAAGTTCTTTTTTCAAGAGACATGTTTACACACAACCTATTTGCTTTGGGATACCAAGTCAACTATATGGTTCCCCCATGATCTAGAAGCATGACTCACGTCAACAAAAAGTTCCATTGTCTGGAACTTCCTCCCAGTAGAAACCTGGCAGACACTGTCCCTGCAAAATGTAAGATGTCAGGTCAAACCAGATTTGTTCCAGGATGCACACTGTTCTAATGTTTTTATTTCCATTTAACATTTATTAAAAAACCCAAGGCGTTTTTGTTGGGGATTGTAGGGAAAGACCTGCCAAAAAAGTTGAAAAACATCTTCATGTATGCGACAACGGCCGCGAGAGTTCTGGTAGCACAAGGATGGAAGACTGAAGAAATCCCAACTAAGGAATCATGGCAAGAAAAATTGATGGATTATGCAGAACTGGCAAAATTGACACATAAGCTACGGGACAAGGATAACTGTGACTTTAAGGATGAATGGGAACCTTTCACAAAGTATTTGAAGATGCAACAAAGTGAACTGGACTCCTTGGCAGGTTTTGAATAAACATCCACAATTTTTTACTGATAATAATTAGCTAAACAGTTGGAGGATCTATACAACTCTATAACATGCAGAAAATAGCATTATTGGAGAAACCAAAGACTGGAACTGAGGGAAGTCGGGGGGTGGGGTGGGGGTGGGTTTTGTGGGGGTGGGGAGAGGAAAAAATGGTGGGGAATAAGGATATGTTTTTGGAAAATATGTTTTGTTATAACTTTGAATTAAAATTTTTTTAAAAAAAGAGAATACATGAAAGCCAACAGTTCCAAGAGGGGGGAAAGGGTATTTGAATGGGAAACACACATCTTTGTTCTTAGACAGTGTTAGACAAAACTAAGATGAAATGCTGCTATAATTGAAGATGGTTTTGGGGTGAAAGCACATTCTAAGGGAAATGTACTGGCACATGTTGGTTAATACAACAGTACTGTAGCTTTGGACTTTATTAAAACATGACTAATTTCAGCTCAACAAAAAAAAATGTTTTTATTTTCTGAGGCTTTCAACTATGTTTTCAATTTTGTACACAGTATGTTTTCTTTTTTGTAAGCCAGTTTGAGGCACATGTGAAAAGCAGGGTATAATCGTTTAACTAATTCTCCTAATATTTTTTGTTTTACTTGTTTACTTTCTTCAAAATATGCCAACTTTATTGTATATCCCCAGTGATTAAATTACAGGATTCAAAACCTCCAAATCAACTTGCTTCTATTCCAGCATCTCCCATCACAAAACGTGTGAGATGTTCAGCTTCCCGAAAACCCTAGATGACTAGAGATTGACTCATCCGAGTGATGATGCAAACAGAGAAACGGATAAAGAATCCATTGTCAAGCAAGAGCCTTGGTTTCCACAACATTAGCTCATGCCATCCTTGCTGAACTTTAGCCCAGGACACCAGCAGTCCTTATCCAAAAAGGCCAGAGAGGGGGAGAGAGAGAGAGAATGTTCTGTGCTAGCTAGTTTCCAGCTTTCCTTTGCTGCTAAGGAAGGTGGTTTCTTTCTTCTTCTTCTTTGTCTGTACTCCTTCCACATTAGACATTTCCTGCAGCTCAGAGATCACTTGTTCCCAGAGTTTTCATGGAGAGCCCAACTGAGATCACTGCCAAACTGTTGCATTTCCAACTTCCTACTTCAACACTTGTACTTCC
The DNA here is from genome assembly GCF_027172205.1 of Podarcis raffonei. Lineage (NCBI taxonomy): Eukaryota > Metazoa > Chordata > Lepidosauria > Squamata > Lacertidae > Podarcis > Podarcis raffonei. The sequence goes on along the minus strand of NC_070616.1, from coordinate 7,515,652 downwards.
ACACTAGGCATTTGGGTATGGAATTGCAACGCTTCATTCACTCACATTTTAAGCAGGGGAGGTGCTGCCTTGTTTTCAATATTTGCAAGAGGGATTCAAGCCTGCACTGGTAATTTATGTTTGCTCATCTGAAGTGGGTTAAAGTGCTGGGTTATCCTAGCAAACCCAATCCACTTTATTTACAAAACAGACTATTTGCATTTGGGAAAGTGATGGGGGAAAGCGTTGAAAATCCATTGAAAATTATGAGCTGGGCGCATGAATAACAGGAGGAAGTGGAAAGCAAATCAGGCTGAATGCTCATAGTTGTATAATTGCCCCATAAACAAATCAGAATGAATGCTCAATAAAGACCAGAGATAGTTAACCAAATAGTAAGCTTTGTGCAATCAAATCAGAATTAATCTGCTATATGTTTTGGAAAGTTGTTTGTTCACTATACAGTGGTACCTCAGGTTAAGTACTTAATTCGTTCCGGAGGTCTGATCTTAACCTGAAACTGTTCTTAACCTGAAGCACCACTTTAGCTAATGGGGCCTCCTGCTGCCGCCGCGCCGCCAGAGCACGATTTCTGTTCTCATCCTGAAGCAAAGTTCTTAACCTGAAGCACTATTTCTGGGTTAGCGGAGTCTGTAACCTGAAGCATATGTAACCTGAAGCGTATGTAACCCGAGCTACCACTGTACATTTTCAATCTCTTAAGATATTGTACCCAGATTTTCTAAAATATTTGCAGAACTGTGCTTAAATGGGGGGGTCAGTGTTTTAGCACAAAGTAAAACATTTATGGTAGGCAGTGTCTATGCGAGTTGCTTTAAGACAAGCTACTTATTGAGCATTTATCCTGATTAATTTGCACAAAGTCTGCAGGGAAGGTATACGACGCTGCACCAAGCTAGCAGTATCTCACTTTCCAGTGCATTTTGCTATCACTCTACTTATTGCAAAATGTCAGATCTATTGGGTGGTGGGGAACAGATTGGTTGTGCAAGACCTCCCAATCAACTTTCAACTTGACAAGCTGAATTTGTCAATATGTGACTGAATCCCATCCAAAAATAGGGTCAGGAAGGAAGCACCCTTGGTATTGTGAGGGAGGGATTCAACTGCATACTGCAAATGTAGGTTTGGGCAATTAAAGTATATTAAAGGGCTCCATTGAAACAAATCCACTTTGGGGGAGAAAAAGACTTGTTGCAGTTAGGAAGATGACAGGGAAATGCACTAAAAACTGTGATAAATGTTGTGGAAATGAACCATGTGTTATGCTTTGATTAGAACATGACCTGGTGCTCTTATTACAAGTGGGCAGGGAGAAACAACTCAACAACTGAGTGTTACAAGCTTTCCTACCCTAAGCAGAGAATACCAACCTCATGTAGAAAAACAACAACCCCATACTAGCATACTTCTTTATCTCATTGTACAATGTGTTTTCAACACAAGCTCAAAACACGTTAATCAACTTAAATAATATCCTTGTGGTTACAGAACAGGCTGTATGTTCTCGGAGCCTCCCCATTTTCTTCATCACCCCTCCCATCCCCTGTCATGTAAGCAGTTTTCTTGACCAAAGTCTAGGCCTAGCCATTTTCCCTTGACATAAACAGCTGATCAACTGGAAGTTGCATACAACCACCATGCAAGCAAATCAGAATGGAATCAGGATGAATCTTCCTTGTCTTTTAACCTCTGCACAAGCATATCAGAATGAATGTGCAACTAACACATCATCTGGAAGATCCCAACAACTGGGGAGCTCAGTAAAGGGAGAAGTCAGCCAACCGGCTAAATCTCAGGGGGAGGTACTTGCCTGTAGGCAGAGTCCATATACAAGGTTCAGTCCAGTCCTAAGGTCAGGAATGATCACATAGATGATCTGAGGGTCAAGAAAGCTGAGGCTCCAAGGTCACAGGAAGCAGCAAGGTCTGGTCAGGAACAACAAATGTTGTTTCCAGCAACTGACTGAGGCTGGAAACCCTGCTTAAGAAAGCTGGAGCCAGCTGGTTCTCATCAGGAGCAAGAAGGCTGATCAGCTGCAGCTGGAGTCACTTCACCTTCTGCCCCTTCAGGCTGCTGCTCAGCAGGTGAAGCCAACTCCTGGCCCATGACAACCTGGAACTATACAGAGTTCCCTATCACAGTCATAAGAACGTAAGACGAGCCTGCTGGATCAGGCCAGTGATTCTTCCCGCCCAGGATCCTGTTCTCACAGTGGATGACCAGATGCCTATGGGAAGCCTACAAGCTGGACATGAGTGCAGCAGCAACCTCTCCTCCTGTGAATCCTGGCAACTGGAATTCAGAGACATAATGCCTCTGACCATACAGGTGGAACATAGCCCTAGTGGAAAGTAACTTAGAATCATGGCTTAGAATCCATCATCTTCCCACTCTGTAACTCCCTAGATTGTGACTATGGCCACTACTGAAGCAAAGTAATTATTACAGGTCACATCACACCCATAAGCTGAAAGCACATTTAACATATTTTGATTCCCCCAAAGACCCCTGGGAACCGCAGTTTACCCTGCAGAGATTGCTATAATTCCCAGTGCCCTTAAACTACACTCGGAGGATTCTTCGGCATAATCCATGGGCGCTAGATATATGATGTGGATGTGTCCAGATGTAACATGAGAAGGGATCTGATTACCTTGCTCTGCAGCCTGGCTGATCCAGGATATTGACAGCAATCACCCATTCCTACCACCCTTCTGAGTAATACCCCTCCCCACCCTCTCACTATATATAAGGGTCTGGTGACTTCTGTTTCAGTGTATCTGAAGACGTGTGTATGCTCACAAAAGCTCATACCAATAACAAACTTAGTTGGTCTCTAAGGTGCTACTGGAAGGATTTTTTTATAGCATTTTCCTGGTTAGGGCAGGATTCCCAAGGAGCTGGCTCTTAAGAATAGCTATGTTCTACACTTCATTTATTTATTTATTTGCCACATTAAACAGAAGCCTAATCAGGGGGTCGGGGGGGTGGGAATCACAACAGCAGCAAACGCGTCTCTCATAATCACATTTTCCCCCGCTCAGCAACAATAGAATTGACCTGTCAAGACAAATTACAGGAAATGGGAAAAGCTCTTCTCCATGATCAACCTGCCTGCCTGCCTCCCACTCCTGGATTTCACCCTCCACACCCTGTCTTATATTTGTGGCAGCTGCTATTGTTCAGTCTCCTTCCATCCAAAATGCTGATGGGGATGAATAACTATGTTAAAAATAGCAGAGCTGTTTCAAAGAGAAGACATTTCTTGCCAAGCAATAGAAACAGGAGGAAGCATATGTCCAAGAAAAGGGACCAACCTTTGCAAGCTCTGTGGGCCAGATCTGGGGGGGGGGGCTCAGGGTAGCTCTTTCAGCTTCTTATTTTTCCATTCTTGAATTCAGTTTGCTATATTTCTGCATCAGTTTGCATTTAAAAGAAAAAGAAAGGAAAAAAGTCCTCATTAAATATTATCAGCATTTCTCCCAACAGACATTTTTGCAAGCAATTCCCCCTAAATTTTTTTTGTATGCTATTTTCTCTAATGCATACCCTTTTTGCACACTTTCTCCTAATGTACACAATTTTTTAAAATGCAGCTGCAATCAAGTTTTGCTTAGTGAACTACATGACAAAATTCAGAGAACTACGGATTTTGAAAGACAGGTGGGTTTCGGTACATGTTTTGGCCCAGTAAGTGTGAATTAGGTAGGTTCACATTAAAATGTCAACAGGGGGCTTATCCTCACTTCCTCTTGCCCTGCTGCTTCCCTCCACGGAAAGCCCACTTTTTAGCACTCAATTGGAGCAAACAGCAATTCAGGGTTTCTCCAGATTTATGTTTGCTCCAATTTAGCACAAAAGAGTGGGATCTCCCTGGGGAAGGAGCGTGGCAAGGAGAAAACTGATAAGAGCCATGCCTAGAAAGTGTGGATCAAGAGGGAAACCAATCAGACCCACACATTGTAGGCCTGACAGAAGTGTGGACAAGCCCTAAATTTCTCCTTCATTCCTACTCTTTACTCAGGTAAGTTCGCCACACCTTCCATCTGTTATCCTAATCTTTAGCCCCCTCTACTGGTGGAAATGAGCGAGATGAGCTCCACAACCCCAGAGCCATCTGCGACTGGACATACCGTATTTTTCGCTCTATAACACGCACCCGACCATAACACGCACATAGTTTTTAGAGGAGGAAAATCCGTAGGCATGCCACCCGTAGGCATTTCCTCCATAACACGCACAGAAATTTTCCCTTACTTTCTAGGAGGAAAAAAGTGAGTGTTATGGTGCAAAAAATACGGTAATTGTCAGGGATCCCTTTACCTTTACTGGTGGGAAATGAAGCAAATAGCATCACCTTCCTACAGGGCAGAGGTCAGCCTCTGACATCCTTAAAAGGTAAAGGGAACCCTTGACCATTTGGTCCAGTCGTGCCCGACTCTGGGGTTGCGGCGCTCATTTCACTTTATTGGCCAAGGGAGCTGGAGTACAGCTTCCGGGTCATGTGGCCAGCATAACTAAGCCGCTTCTGGCGAACCAGAGGAGCACACGGATAACGCCGTTTACCTTCCCGCTGGAGTGGTACCTATTTATCTACTTGCACTTTGATGTGCTTTCAAACTGCTAGGTTGGCAGGAGCAGGGACCGAGCAACGGGAGCTCACCCCGTCGCGGGGATTTGAACCGCCGACCTTCTGATTGGCAAGTCCTAGGCTCTGTGGTTTAACCCACAGCGCCACCTGCGTCCCTGACATCCTTAGGCAGCTGCTAAGACCCTGGGGGCCCCTTTTATTTTTTCACTGCAGCCCAGTGCTCTGAACAGCAGCCGGTAACTGGTTCTAGATGCCACTTTAATTTTCCCACAATGCCCCTGAAGTATCATTACTCTGGGACATTGTGGAAAATTCAAATGCTGGACCTCTGTCACCCAATAGTTGCTGCTGTCCACTGCATTCACTGCCAGGTCAGCTCAGCAGGGTATCAGAGGAAACCCACCCCCTGGACCTGGACCTGGTCCTGATTCCTCACCAGGGATGCTGGGACATGTAGTCCCAGTGCACTCCTCAGCCAGAAATGACATTCTGGTCGCTTCTAGAAGACCCGTTTATGGAGTGTTCATCCTGATTTATTTGCAGAAAGTGTGTAGGGAGGTTAGATGACATCAGCTGTTTAATGAGCATTCACTGTGATTTGTTTACAAAGTGGTTACACATGGTTGCGTCAAACGATGTTTTCCCAATGTTACTGCATTATTGCCGGCTGGAAGGGCACTCGTGCGCTACAGCACAACAGCGTGAGACAAAAAAATAACCTGGAACATTTGTGGCACGAAAAGTTACAGGGTTTCAGGAGGAAGCTACAGGACGTGCACTGACTGGAAACAAGTCTGTTGTGTCTGTATCAGAACTTTTGTTGGTGCAAACAACACGCAGGGTCGCATATAACCACCCCGATACTATTGCGAGCACAGACCACCATCATCTGTGCAGCATAAGAATTGCATCCAGAGAGGCTGGTTTATCTGAATATTACTTGTGAGCTATTGACTGAGGCTAGCAGCAGCAAACTTCTTAACATTTTTAAGCTGCGATGCAAACCAGAGGAGAAGGTTTTGGGATAATAAAGACATTCACAGGAGCAGATGCTCCTCTGAAAGTGAGCGCTCCTGCATAAAAAGGGACAGGAATGCCACCGCCCCCCCTCAGGTGAAACAATTAAGCTTCTCTGCAGGGAGAGCGCTGTGCAGATTTTACAGCAGGAGGGCTGGTGTCTGAAAGAGAGGAATGAATTATACTGATCTGGTGCCCCTGCCTCGCTTGCAATTCAGAATTACATCACCCCAACGCGTGTCTGATGAATAAATCGTGGACTTAGGCTATTTCCTTGGTTTAGAAAATAATCAAATCTGAAGTAATGAGAGAAAAAAGAAGGCTAGGAAATTTTTACCCTCTTCCCCGCCCCTCTCTCTGGCACAAATACATATAGCCAACCACTACTTATCAGAATTTATTTTTTAAGGGGAGGGAGGTTAGAACGGTGTGTTGTTCTGAACATCTTTGCACTGAATTTATTAGAATTCTTTGTAATGCAAAGAGGAGCTAGGATATGGAAAGGTTTGGGAACAAGAACACAAGCTGTAATCCAAATGGGAAGAGGAATATACAGGCAAGACCCACCCATGTGTACTGAAAATATCTCTACAATGTTAGCAAAAAGCAAAACAAAGCTAGTCAATGCAAGGAAACAATTTATTCATTTGTTCTAATCCCCCAGAATTCCCATCACATTTTGAAGCAACGTTAGCATTTCCGGAAGCTGAAGAGGCAAGCCCCATGTTCAGCTATCAAAGCAGCTTACCTCTTTAGCTTTCAAAACAGAAATAGTATAGAATTCCTAGCATTTCTTTTTATAGAACTCCAGGGGGATGGAGAGAGACATGAAGTTTCAATGAAACTGGCAGCAGATGCAAGATATCTCTCCTGCACCAAAAAAGGAAATGATGGTGTATTTTGCAATGGAAAGTCATAGAGAAAACACATAGAAAAAAGGTTTTCTCCCTCTCTCACAACACTAGAACTTGAAGCCATCCAATGAAACTGAATGCTGAAAGATTCAGGCCAAGCAAAAGAAAGTATTACTTTGCCTGTTGTTGTTGTTTAGTCGTTTAGTCGTGTCCGACTCTTCGTGACCCCATGGACCAGAGCACGCCAGGCACTCCTGTCTTCCACTGCCTCCCGCAGTTTGGTCAAACTCATGCTGGTGGCTTCAAGAACACTGTCCAACCATCTCGTCCTCTGTCATCCCCTTCTCCTTGTGCCCTCCATCTTTCCCAACATCAGGGTCTTTTCCAGGGAGTCTTCTCTTCTCATGAGGTGGCCAAAGTATTGGAGCCTCAGCTTCAGGATCTGTCCTTCCAGTGAGCACTCAGGGTGATTTCCTTCAGAATGGATAGGTTTGATCTTCTTGCAGTCCATGGGACTCTCAAGAGTCTCCTCCAGGACCATAATTCAAAAGCATCAATTACCGTATTTTTTGCTCTATAAGACTCACTTTTCCCCTCCTAAAAAGTAAGGGGAAATGTGTGTGCGTCTTATGGAGTGAATGCAGGCTGCGCAGCTATCCCAGAAGCCAGAACAGCAAGAGGGATCGCTGCTTTCGCTGTGCAGCGATCCCTCTTGCTGTTTTGGCTTCTGGGATTCAGAATTTTTTTTCTCTTGTTTTCCTCCTCCAAAAACTGGGTGCGTCTTATGGTCTGGTGCGTCTTATAGAGCGAGAAATACGGTACTTTGCCTAGCACATTGCTAAACTCTGAAACTTGTTCCCACAAGAAGTAGTGATGGCCATCAACTTGGCTTAAAGAGAAGACCAAGCAAAATAAAGGAAGATAAAGCTAATGATGGGCTGGGCTAATCTTAATCCTACTTAGAGCAGCCCCATTGAAACAAATGTGCATGACTAACCAGTCTGCTCATTCCAATGGGTCTATGAATGTAACTTGGCTGAATACAACCCAAAGGCTACTTACTAGTCATGGTGGCTATACTCTACTGCAACTGTCGGAGGCAGAATGCTCAGAATTGCACATGAGAAGAGTGCTGTTGTGTTCATGTCCTGCTTTTAGGCTTCCCATTGGCATCGGGCTGGTCACTGTGAGGATGCTGGACTAGATGAGCACTGGCCTGAAACAGCAGGCTCTTCTTATGTTCTTAAAACATAATCACCTCCTATCTGCATCATAATGAGACTAAAGGTGGTGGGGAGAAAGGAATAATAATTATAAAATGGAATGCTATCATGAAATGCTTAGAGGACAAAGGTAGACGAAAACTTAATTGACTCTCACAATAACAGGACACAGTGAACTCATGACTGCACCTAGATATAAATAAGTCCAATGCCATCTGGACTTATTTATGTGCCTAAAACATATTTTATTTATGGGGAGGGGACCCCTAGGTGACCTGCAGATTATAACTAGTGGGGAGTGCCCAGGAATTTGTAAAAACCCAAAGAAATGTGATTTTTAAATGGATAGTGTAATTTTTGAGTTTGGTGAAGTCAAGCCAAAGTCACATTTTGGTCCGCCATGTTGGTTCAAAATGGCAGCTAGTGTCCAAATGTTGATGACGACCCCTGCCCCCCACGTCAGAAACCCTCATGGTAACGGTCTCTCAAGAGGAGGCCAAACATATAGAGAACAGATAGATGGATGGACAGACAGACAGACAGACAGACCAACCACTTTCCACAATATATAGTAGATAAATACAGAAAAAATCAACATAGAAATTCTTTTTTAAAAATCCCTTAAAACCCCAATAAGAAATAATAGCAGATGACTTTACACTTTGAAATAATTTTCAAAGAATACCACAAAAACTAAAACAACAGCCCACCACCTTCAACCACAAAGACTAAATAAATTAAATAGTTCAAAAGATCACCTACACTAGGGTTTCCATAAGTCCAAAATTTCCTGAACATAGCCAGCAATTGGCCATTGCAAACTGTGTCCGGGCAGAAATTGCTTAAATGTCCAGTAAAATCCAGATGTATGGCAACCCATGTTGGCAGTGTCGTTTTTGGTGATTTCTCTTAAAAATAGCTGGAAAGCTTCAATTTTCTGAGAGATTGTAAAAAAAATTCTCAATGACTTTTCTGTCCAGATTTTCACTTTTTGAAATGCAGTAACGCTAAGCTACACATTCTTTAAAAGTTCCACAGATGGCAAAATAGATATTTAAGATTATGTTAAAAGACCTGGGAGAATAAAAGTATTTGCCTGGCACAGAAAATACAGCAGCATGAACACAAAGCAAACCACTCTATGGAGAGCAAAGCCTTCCTCCCGTATGGCACCCTCCATATCTCAGGCTGACCTGATTCTTGGAGAAGGACCTCTGTTTATCATTTTAGGACAAGGGCAGGAAGTGGTCCGCCAGGTATCAAGGTCTCAATCTCTGCAGAGTTTATAGGTCAAAACCAAGTCTTTGAATTGAGCCTGGAAACAATCAGAAAGCCAGAAAGGACACATTAATGTGTTCAGGATGCCTGTGGTCCCACTTAAAATCATGGCAGCCATATTCTGCACCAGTTGAACTCTGGACTATCTTCACAGGCAGCCCCAAGTGCAACACATTGCAGTAATCCAACTGGGAGGCTACCAGAGCACGGATTAACAAAACCTAGTAATGTGCCTCCAGACACAATGGCACAATCCACACCAACAATTTCAAGCAAAAAGTTGGAGCCACACAAACACAGGCTAATTTGCCCAAATTTGGAGGGGTGGAGGACGCAATTAAGGCCTCAGTAATTTGCAATGTAGACTAGAAGGAGGCACCACCAAGCATTTATTTAACTATGCTAGGAGCAAAGTCCACAGAAAAAGCAGCCATTCTGGCTTCGGTGGAATTACTTCTCATTTGCACAGAATAATAATCAAGCCCTTTCAGTAATGCGGAATCAGAGCCCATCAGGAAGATGCGAGCTCTTCTGAAGAGCCAGGAGATCAGCTTTAATTTCCTACCAAGCCATTACAATCAGGGCTGAGATCCCCCTTTCTCTTCTCGCTCGCACGAAACATATTCTGCCGGCTCAACGCAACCATCTTTTTTTGCGCACGGAAAAAGGTTCAGGGCAAAAGGGAACTCTGTGTATGAGGTGACATCTTCCCCCCAACTGCAGCCACCAGTTCCTTCCCTCCCTCCCCAAAGCCTGTTAGGTTACTTTAATTTAAACATTCTACAAAAGCTGTTATATTTTCCTCAGACATTTTAATCTGAGCTTGACATGACGGTGGCAGCCATGTTTGTTTGTTCACTTGTCTACTCCATTCAAGTACTACTTCAGCAGTAATTTTAAACATTTGACTAAAGCCGTTAAATTTTCCTCAGACGTTTTAATTTGAGCTTGACATGATGGCAGCAGCCATGTTTGTTTGTTCACTTGTCTTCTACCCCATTCAAATATAAAGCATGGAGTGAGGGCAGAGTACTCTGGTGTTTGTGGTTTTTTTCCATTAAAGGGCACACATGGTTGAAGGGATCTAAACCATTTCTCCATCTTATTTCTTCATACTCTGTGGATGCAGAAATTTTTCCCTCAAGAGTGGTTCACTTCTGAGAGAAAAATCTAAGGACAAGGGAGGGTCCAGCTTTCTTAATAAGTGTTAGCATCAAAAAGAGGCTTTCTGAAGGAGGCATTCCACATACAGGGCAGCGAGAAAGCCCTCTTTGTGTCATGAGTAATGCAACCAAGTGTGTTATGTTCATAAAATGCGTAGATCAAATGTGGGGAACTTCCATGGCTCTTCAGATGTTTGCTGGACTACAATTCACATCATGCATGACCGCTCACCATGTTGGCTGGGGCTGATGGGAATTGGAGTTGAAAACATTCAAAGGATAATTGAAGTCGACAATAGGCTATAAAGACGTGTGTTTTAATCTCAGCTTCTGCATGTCTAGATAGACACCTGTCTCCTTGATCCTTGCCCATCCTGGCTTATAAAAGCTAGCTGGGAAGGGCTGGGCGATGGGCTTCGTGGGGTGGTGAATGCTTCCCTCCGTGAGGGAGCCTTCCCAGACCCGCTGAAAGAGGCGGTTATTAAACCGCTTCTTAAAAAACCATCTTTAGATGCGGCCACGATGGCCAACTATCGCCCAGTCTCAAATCTTCCATTCTTGGGCAAGGTGATTGAGCGAGTGGTTGCTGAACAACTCCAGGCACGCCTGGAAGAAGCGGACCATTTGGATCCCTTCCAGTTGGGATTCAGGCCTCATCATGGGACTGAAACTGCCTTGGTCGCACTGGTTGATGATCTCCGGCGGGCTAGGGACAAAGGTGAGAGCTGTTTCCTAGTTCTGCTGGATCTCTCAGCGGCGTTTGATACCATCGACCATAACATTCTTCTGGACCGTCTTGAGGGGCTGGGAGCTGGGGGCATTGTCATACAGTGGTTCCGCTCCTTCCTCCTGGGCCGTGTTCAGAAAGTGGTGGTGGGGGATGAGTGTTCAGACCCCTGGGCTCTCACTTGTGGGGTGCCTCAGGGTTCTGTCCTCTCCCCCATGCTTTTCAACATCTACATGCAGCCGCTGGGAGAGATCATCAGGGGGTTTGGGCTGGGTGTTCATCAGTATGCGGATGATACTCAGCTCTACCTCTCTTTTAAATCAGAACCAGTGAGGGCGGTGACAGTCCTGTGTGAGTGTCTGGAGGCGGTTGGAGGATGGATGGTGGCTAACAGATTGAGATTGAATCCTGACAAGACAGAAGTACTGTTTCTGGGGGACAGGAGGCGGGCAGGTGTGGAGGATTCCCTGGTCCTGAATGGGGTAACTGTGCCCCTGAAGGACCAGGTGTGCAGCCTGGGAGTCATTTTGGACTCACAGCTGTCCATGGAGGCACAGGTTAAATCCGTGTCCAGGGCAGCTGTGTACCAGCTCCATCTGGTACGCAGGCTGAGACCCTATCTGCCTGCGGACTGTCTCGCCAGAGTGGTGCATGCTTTAGTTATCTCCCGCTTGGACTACTGCAATGCGCTCTACGTGGGGCTACCTTTGAAGGTGACCCGGAAACTACAACTAATCCAGAACGCAGCAGCCAGACTGGTGACTGGGAGCGGCCGCCGAGACCATATAACACTGGTCTTGAAAGACCGACATTGGCTCCCAGTACATTTCCGAGCACAATTCAAAGTGTTGGTGCTGACCTTTAAAGCCCTAAACGGCCTCAGTCCAGTATACCTGAAGGAGCGTCTCCACCCCCATCATTCTACCCGGACACTGAGGTCCAGCACCAAGGGCCTTCTGGTGGTTCCCTCACTGCGAGAAGCCAAGTTACAGGGAACCAGGCAGAGGGCCTTCTCGGTAGTGGCACCCTCCCTGTGGAACGCCCTCCCACCAGATGTCAAAGAGAACAACAACTACCAGACTTTTAGAAGACATCTGAAGGCAGCCCTGTTTAGGGAAGCTTTTAATATTTGATGTATCACAGTATTTTAATATTCTTTTGGAAGCCGCCCAGAGTGGCTGGGGAAGCCCAGCCAGATGGGAGGGGTATAAATAATAAATTGTTGTTGTTGTTGTTGTTGTTGTTGTTATAGACTTTCCTACTGAAAAACCTTTTCAGTGGGTCCCAAAAAGTGTACAGTGAAGGCACCTGCCTGATGTCAATAGGCAGTTCCAAAGAGTAGGTGCTGCCACAAAAAATAATGGTTTCTTATTACAAGTGTGGAATGAGTGTTATGTGGTACTTGTAACAGCACATATGGAGTAAGGCAAGCAAACCCTGCCCTATCAGTACAGTGGTACCTCGGTTGTCAAACATCTCAGAAGTCAAACGTTTCAGTTTTCGAACACCAAAAACCCAGAAGTAAATGCTTCCATTTTTGAATGCGCCTTGGAAGTCGAATGGCTTCCGCTAAGTTGTTTTCAAATTTCTCCATTAAATTTGCAGGCCACCTTTTGCGCCTCAGTTTTCAAACATTTTGGAACTTGAATGGTCTTCCAGAACGGATTATATTCGAAAACTGAGGTACCACTGTATTTCTGTTTCCATCTTTTTTTTAAGTATCAATTTATTTAACAAAATTTATATACCGCTTAAAACCTTTAAGCCATTTACAAGATCTGGCACCCTATTGCAAAGCCAATTGCAGATCACAATGTATTCGTGAAAGAACAAATTTAAAACTATTAGTTTTCCTAGGGTTTTGCTGTTTTTTTGATAGATTGGTGTTACCACTGGGTGGGATCCAAACGAAAAGCACTTCCATAGATCTTGCCTGACCCACTCTGCACTGCTCTGGTCCCTCGGAAAAGCTCTGGCTGATAGGAAGACAAAGTCCAGGCACACAGAGAGTGTTGTGACCGCTGCATTTTTAGAGCTCTTATTTACACCGGCAGTTTAAATTGGTGTCACTTGCAGTATTATTTGTGGTCTTCCATGGGCACCAAGTAGAACAGCAAAATATATTCACTTATTCACTGTCAATAAATAAAATAGTAAAGTGAATAGCAAGAGGAGAGGAGCTGGTTGGTTAATCCAAATGCTGTTCAGGCTGATTCCCATACGCTGCTGCCCCACTGTTGGTCCATTCCCCTATTTCCTATTTTCCCTCAACGCCATGCACTTTTTAGGCAAAAGGATATCACATCTTCTAGACCAGGACACAAATTTTTAAACGCCAAACCGAAAAGGAACAAAGGAAAGGCCTCTCGCGCTGGGGAAAGTGGAAGGAATCCAGGACTGGGGGGAACTTAGGGGATCCTTTCCCGCCCGACCGCCCCACATCACAGACAGCAGGTGCTCTCCAAGATGTGGTTATGGCAACAAAATAAATGACGGATAATTGCTTTTGTGACAACTTGCCAATTAAATTAGACTCAGCAGAATAACATAATGACAATTTGTTATGCTCTGGTGGGCACTAACATACCAATCATAATTAAATGCTATGACTGAAATAGAAGGTAGCTTCTACCCAGGAATATATAACCCCAATTCCCACCCTGTGAAACATTATAGGTTTGGGCCTGATATTTAATTTCGGGAGGATAATAGCATTAGCGCACAGCAGAATGAGCTTGCAGTATGCTCAGCGGCGGAGGCACACGGGGGGGGGGGGGACAAGGCAAGCTGAGAAGCTCCTGTGGATTGCCTCCCAAATGATCGACACATGCTTGTTCCAGCACAGCGTGGGTGCAAAGCAGGGAGGAGGAGTATGCACAAGGGGGTGCACTCCTTGTTTGCTCTCCTGTCCCTCCCATCCTGACTGAGGAAGTTTTACCAAAAGGGACTGGTTTTCAAGAAACTATCCCAGTGTTTAACATACAGCTCAGCATGCACTGATACAGAGGCCTGCCATAATCAAGCCCTGGGTTAAATATTCTCAAGGCACCAAACTCCATCAGCGAAGCAATGTTTGTTAATCAATCAATCAATCAATCAATCAATCAATCTCACTCAATGTTCCACACTTCTATTGCCTTGGTTTTAATGAGCTACCATTCAACTCAGAGTAATGTTGCCTACAAGGGTGGCGCTGTGGGTTAAACCACAGAGCCTAGGACTTGCCGCACCGGTGGGAAGGTGAACGGCATTTCAGTGCGCTGCTCTGGTTTGCCAGAAGTGGCTTAGTCATGCTGGCCACATGACCCAGAAGCTGTACGCCGGCTCCCTTGGCCAATAAAGCGAGATGAGCGCTGCAACCCCAGAGTCGGCCACGACTGGACCTAATGGTCAGGGGTCCCTTTACCTTTTAATGTTGCTTACAAACCACACATTTAAAGCACATTCCTTCCCTCCCACCCACAATAATCATGGGAACTGTAGCTTACCCCTCACAGAGCTACAGCTTCCAGCACACTTAACAAACTACAGTTCCCAAGGTTATTGAGGGGCGTTGCTTGAAATGTGTGGTGTGTATGACGGAGAGAGAACATCCCCCTGTTTTTAAGATGATGGACGCAAGCGCCATAGCAGAAACAGTCGCAGGAGAGGTATTCCCTCCTGTGTGAGAGAAGCAGGAATGCTCCTTCGTGTCTGCCACCTATGGATTTATAGGTGCTTACAAAAGCAACTATTCGAAACAGAACAAAACACTGGTACTTGGTTAGTCGGAGGAAGCTTTTTTAAGTGAGCAATATTTTTAATTGACTAAACGTTGCAGCTCTAATACATATTACAAGTGTGTGCATGCATGCACACACAGAGATACACTTGTATTACTAAATGCCCTGGTCTCCTAGAAGAGGAAAGTGTAAATTATTCCAATTAATGTCTGTATCCCCTAATGACCTATTAGATATCTTACCTCAGACAAATATCTGGCGGCACTTAAAGCTGTTGAGGAACACAGCCAGAAATCTTTTCGCAATGAAACAGAAGCTGCCAGAACATATTCCCCTCTGTTAGCCTCAAATTCCTTCTCACATCAAATCTTTTCAACAGCAATCCTATTCCTAACAACAAATGGTAAGCCCTATGTTTCAATGCACAGAGGATGTTTGCCAGGGCATCTCTGTATGATTAACTGCTCTTCCCTTGGTTTCTTCCAATCAGCCTCTTCCAGGGTAGGATTAGTTCTGTATCAGGTATGACAACCTACAACATAATGTTGCAGTGTTGACTGTTCCATTCCATTCTCCTCTCCCTTGCCGCCAGTCAGCAGTCTGTGGCTAGTGAGCATGCTCAGTTGTAGCTGAAATGTTTTCCAGGTTCCTCACTCCCTTGGGATTCCCCCACCCCAATAAAGGTGTTTTTTTAATACTTCCATAAAATTGCGAGTTCTCCCAAGCCTGCTGATACTTTTCCTCCTGTATGTGGATGGTACTGTTTAGGATTAAATGACCCATTTGTTCGCAAAGTCAACACAGAATCACTCGCCCTCAGAAGGCTGCCTGTTGCATCTCTGTACGATATACTGCTCTGGCCTTGGCTCCTTCCAGTGAGATTGACAGCTGTTTTTAGAATAGACGTTCTTTTGTTGTAGATGCATTCACCACTGGATGCAATTTAATTCTGCTTCGTCCTAGCACTAGATGCAATTTAATAACTACTGTCCCTCCTATAGGGACACTGGCTTCTGATTAGGAGGCATAACCAGATCAGTGACGGGGCTATAAAGCACTATTGGAACATGGGTGAACCTCGTGTGCTTCCAAAGGACATCTTTTCAGTGGAGCAAAGGGTGCCTCAGCTATCAGAAATTTGGGAAAGCTTTGAGAAGCACAGGCCCATCTGAATGCCATTTGGGGAGGAGCCAGAAGGGGGTGACAGAGTTCATTCCTGCTCTGAAGCGTTTAAATGAGAGGATGTTATTTTAAAGCTCCATTGTGCCTCGAGGCATATGGTGGAAGCGAGAAGCTGACCTCTTGCCACTGACTGTTAACTGGCTGGCTCACAATGTGTTCTGATGAAGCTTGCCAGAAGCTTCGTGTGGGGCTCGTGATCCATATCCCTTTTGGTTAGCTTCCAGGAAGGAGGTCACCAGCAATTTAGCCCACAAAGGTCAACTAGGTGCTCTCTTAATGGGGTATAGGATTCTAGAGACAGATAAAGCCCAGCTCTGCTCATTAGCTATAGAGCCGCAGTCTTGGATGGAAAGCTTCCTTTATGCCCCCCCAAAAGACAGACATTTTGCCCGCCTCCACATCGCCATGGGTCTTAGACTGGGAATTTTAAGTGAATTGAGACACACACACACAGAGAGAGAGAGAGAGAGAGAGAGAGAGAGAGAGAGAGAGAGATCTCAGCTCCTTGTTTCGTGCAAGATTAAGACAGGCCCTCTTATTACATACTATATTAAGCTCCCTTCCCATTACATATCCCAGGGGAGGGCCTGCTGTTTTTACTTAAATGGTTTCCCGATGAAGGATCTCATTATCCAATGTAGTGGCAGGCTAGAACTGACAATGCAAACCATCATGAAAGCTGATTCTCGCACTGCCATCTCAGCACATGGGAGCTTCAACTTCTGTCAACAACAGAGAACACGGCTAATGGTCAGGGATGATGAGAACAGAGAGTCCAGCGATATCAGGAGGGCTATGGATGTTACCCATGCCTGATCTAGACCAAGAAGCCTTAGCAAAGCAGGTGCATTTCAGAGGTTTTGCACTATAACTCCCATCAGCTCATTCTCTGCCATGCTCAGTATTTAGCTTGAAAAAGGATGGTTCCAGTGACTTCCACAAAACTGGATTTTGAATGAGGTGACATATGCGTGTGACTGGCAGGGCAGGGCTGGGCCCTAAATAATGAATTACTGTATTCTCAGAAATTATCCCAACACCTAACCACGTGTGCTTAAACGGAAGTGGGGAACCTCAAACCCCAAATGCAGCCCTCCAAGACTCTCTATCTGACCCTTGGGGCTCCAGGACCCTCCCCTTTCCAAGCCACACCTTCTACTGCAGGGGTAGGCAACCTAAGGCCCGGGGGCAGGATGCGGCCCAAGCACCTTCTCAATCCAGCCTGCGGACGGTCCAGGAATCGGCGTGTTTTTACATGAGTAGAATGTGTGCTTTTATTTAAAATGCATCTCTGGGTTATTTGTGGAGCATAGGAATTCATTCTTTTTTTTCCCCCCAAAATATAGTCTGGCCCCCCACAAGGTCTGAGGGACGGTGGACCGGCCCCCTGCTGAAAAAGGTTGCTGACCCCTGTTCTGCTGGCTCTCTTTGCAACTTCCTTGGACTGTTTTTGTCAGCTGAAATGTCTTTGAACTGTGATGATGCCTCTTGCTTGTGTAGATGGAGGATAGAGAAAGGTGTGCAGAAAACTGGCCAATGGAACAAAAGCAAAAACTATACTCCATCCGCTTGTTGTCTCTGGCACCACCCGCCACTAGACTATGACCCCCTTTAAAAAGTTGCCCAGGAGGGAATACAGCTGCCTTATACAGAGGAAGACCACTGTTGCGTGTGGCGTACATTTTCAACACTGACTGGCAGCAGGTCTCTGGGATGTCAGACAGGAAACCTTTCCCAGCCCCCCTTAAAGGTACTGGGGAATGAACCTCAGACCTTCTACTTGCAAAGAAGACACTCTTAACACTCAGCTACAGACCTTGCATTCCAAGTCTTAAAGTCATGAATAGATTTTCCAAGTTGTTATGGTTTAATGCATGTATATCTTACCTCTCCTCCAAGGAGCACAACGCAGAGTACACGGAGTACACGGTTCTCCCCTCCCTCCATTAACTGCCTCAAGGTCATCCAAGGTCCCTAAGTGGGGTTTTTGAACCTTGACCTCCCAGGTTCTAGTACAACACTCTAACTGCACTGGCTCTCCCTATGCTCTTGCCCCTGTGACCTTCAGTTCAGGGCAAAACTATACAAGGCAGCATGGGTTCTGTGTGTGCATTTAAACATGGAAGCACCCCAATAATGTAGATAGATTGTTGAGATGTGCATCAAATTTTAATTCACAAAACAGGGACTCTGTGCAGCCAAAGCAAGAGAACTTGGTGCGGACCTCAACTAGCAGATTATTTCCAATGGTGTCTGCGCATAAAGAACTATGTGCAAATTGTGCGTTCCTGTTAATTGCCAGAAGGGTTAGAATTCACATTTTCACCTCTGGCTATAATGTTTTAAAATTAGATAAATATTGGAAATGTTTTATGCACATGCACGCACACACTGTACATATACAGCCGCCTATCTAGCATTTTGATTGTATATAAAGGTAAAGGTAAAGGTACCCCTGCCCGTACGGGCCAGTCTTGACAGACTCTGGGGTTGTGCGCCCATCTCACTCAAGAGGCCAGGGGCCTGCGCTGTCCGCAGACACTTCCGGGTCACGTGGCCAGCGTGACAAAGCTGCATCTGGCGAGCCAGCGCAGCACACGGAAACGCCGTTTACCTTCCCGCCAGTAAGCGGTCCCTATTTATCTACTTGCACCCGGGGGTGCTTTCGAACTGCTAGGTTGGCAGGCGCTGGGACCGAGCAGCGGGAGCGCACCCCGCCGCGGGGATTCGAACCGCCGACCTTTCGATCGGCAAGCCCTAGGCGCTGAGGCTTTTACCCACAGCGCCACCCGTGTCCTTTTACCCACAGCGCCACCCTTGATTGTATATAAGCCACCTCAAATACATTCATTAAAAAGGCAGGATATAAACAAATAATAAAACAGATGTGCTTCATGATATTTAAAAACTGTTAATTGAACAACTTTAAATAAAACTAATATAGACCTATGGATTTATTGGGGAGGGGAGACACTGCTCTGTGAAAATGATGGTACTGTATATAAAAACAGAAATTAACAGACTGTCATGGCAAACCCTACAGTGCCACCAAGTGGACTGAAGCATAACCGGCAATGTTGCTTGCCAGCACGGCTGCCCTTCCAGCAGTGACATTTGCAAAACAATCAATATCTCATTATTGGCCATAATCACTAGCCGGTTGTTTGGTTTTTGCGGAAACAAACACCAATGAGAAACACACTCTTTTTTTGTTCCTGTATGTTAGGCAGGCACAGCATCCTAAAAGTCAACATCATTATTGGCAAGGAATGTTGCATGCATTCAAAAAGAGAAAGAAAAAAACCCACCCCAAGGTTAGTGGAGTGACTGATCAAGCATCTTTCTCATCTAAGCTAAAGAAAAAGAAAAAAGGGGGGAATGAATTTTAAAAAGCACACACACTCATAACTCCTAAAGCATCAGCTGAAGCTAGTGACCTTTTGCTAACAGCTGGAAGGTAAATGCTTGATAAATAAGTAAATAGGTCACCCTTGGGGGTTTTGCTTACAACCTTTTAATTAAAAAATACTCCAGCTCCTGTAAGGTCACTAAGGACGACAGAGCCCAGAGTACAAAAGACTCACCCAACAGAAAGGATTAGACACATGGTTTCCTTCTGAGCTGTTTCCTTCATAATGCGAAAGATACTTGCAAATCACATTGTGTATTCAAAAGGTGAACCCCCAAAGATTGCCCCCCTTCCCAGCCAGCTGGAGGAAATGAGAGACTTGAGCTTGCCTGGCAGCCACTACCCCAACTGATGTGTTCTTTGGGATTGAGGTCAACCAACAAGCAACTTAGATTCCAAAAAGCTATTTCCAATTCTGGAAGCTGCCTTTAAAATTAAAGAGGGGGGGGGGAGAGAAACAAGCAACTCTTTGCCCATCTCTGTTGCCACAGAAGAGCCAGCAAACCGCCCTCATCAGCAGCAAGTCCTGACCCCTGCCAGCTCATTTAGCTTGGCTGTTCACTTAGGCATTTCAAATCTTTCCAGTTAATTGGACCACATTACTAGCTACACGGAACACCATCATGCCTCTCTCCCCTCCGGCGGCAGGCCCAATGGCTGCGGCTTCTCTCAAGAGGTGGCAACGTGTCAAGCCAAGCCATGATCATAAAACCGGCAGCCAAGACGACAGCTCCAGCCTTGGACGAGTCAAATTCCTTGGGACTTCTTCTCCAAGTCAATTTTAATTTTAGAACAAGTGTTTAGTTAGCAGCATTCCCAGTAGCGCAAACACTGAAGAAAGAGATGAGGGCAGGGAACATTCCCTAAATTCAACCATCTGGGTACACTGGGCAAACCGAGATGGGGCTCCATGGGGCTCCTTTGCACCAGAGGTTTGCTGGAGCCAACATATTCCCCATAGACATGGCAAGCATTTTCCATTTAGTGATCAGGTTTAAGAAAACAGCTGCAATTTGGTTGGCAATTTGGCCAGTTAGGTAAAATCCCCCCTCCTTGCAAAATACAAAGCCAAGCAATACCATTTATTAGAACCAACTGAAGAGCTAAAAGAAGTGGGGAAAAACCTTTTATGGGTTTCACAAAACCTTTCTTCAGACAGGATGAGCAGAAACACAAAAGCAGGGAGTGGAGGCAGAGGGAGAAAAAAAGATGGTGCTGGATTGAAGAACATAGGAGTCCACAGTTTTAAAATTAACAGAACTGAAAGCAAAATCCTCGGTGCTGAGCTGTCCCAATGTGTACAAACAGGGCTGACCCCAGGTAAGCATGCATAGCATTACAGCCTTAATTTGCTTAGGTGTACTTGGTGTATAACGATCTCTGTTTAAGCTGACTATTGTATTTTAATATTCTGTTGAAAGCTGCCCAGAGTGGCTGGGGAAACCCAGCCAGACGGGCAGGATATAAATAATAAATTATTATTATTATATTTTTATTATAAGCTGCAGGCTGTGGCAATAGAGAAGCAGGACTGGCCTACCTTGAAAAATTCCAGCCTTTATTTGACACTGAGGACAAATACAAGGAGAAAGCTCTCAGTAGCTACTAACACTCACAATGACCATGTCCTACCCCAACTGTGGAAATTTTAGGGAGTGTGCCATAACTAAAAGGGGAGGTCCATGACTCAGTGGCATAGTCGCTGGTGGCTTGCAGAAGATCCCAGATTAAATCCCAGGTGTCTATGGAAAGACTTCACTGAATCCATGCAAAGAATGCTGAGCTAGATGGACCAGGGGTCTGGCTTGGTGTAAGGCAGCTTCCCCTGTTTACATGTCTCCAGATATTTTATTGTGAGGACTGGAATCTTACTTTATCTTTATGGGGAAGGACCAAAGCACAGTGGCAGTGCACCTGCTTTGCCTGCAAAAGGTTCCAAGTTTAATCTCCAGGTAGCGCTGGGAAAGACTCTAATGCCGGTCAGTGAAGACAAGGCGGAGCTAAATGGACCCAGGGTCGGACTCCATATGAGTCCTGTTCCTGTGCTTCTGTACTATCAGAGGCAGTATGTCAGTAGCTGGAAATTGTAGTTGGGAGAGTGCTGTCACGCCCATGTCCTTCTTATGCGTTTCCCTTGGGTACCTGGTAGGTCACTGGAAGAACAGAGTGATAGATTACATGGACCTTTAGCCTGATCCAGCAGGGCTCTCCTTATGTTCCCAATTCCCTCCCACCTCCAGTATGCTTTAAACCATGTTGCTTACACAAAGATTTCAGGATACAAGCTGCAAAACAAAACAAAACATACTGACCTGTGGTGAAGAAGAACAGAAGGGCAGGATGAACTAAAATTATTATTGTTATTATTATTGCTGTGTTCTGGCAATTCATCTGCAATTACAAGTTATTGTAAGAGGCTTGCTGTACTTCATCCCCAAGAGACTGCAACTGTCTGAAGGTCACCTACTCAGTCGAGATTTGGACAGGGGAGGGAGAGGTCTCCATGGTATCACTCTGCCCATCTAGAACTATCAGTTTTGTCCATATTATATGCCATAATTACATTCTGCAAGGGAGAAAGAAACCCCCCCCACACACAAAAGGATGCAAACAAAACTTCAGTTTGTCCTTTCTTGCTATAATCCATCACACAGTGCAATCCTATCCACTAAGGAGTCAGTCCTACTGAGTTCAATAGGACTTCTTGCCAAGTGAGTGTAAAGGGTAGCAGCCTAGTGACCAGACGACTCCACAAGCCCTTCACCCACCGCATAACTGAAAGCTCAAATATCCAAGGCAAGACACACTTCTGAAGGAAGTTTTAATAAACAAATCCATCATATTAGGCACATGAGTGTGCAGGACTGGCCCCTCCTGTGCCATAGCAAGTCACAATGAGACAAAGTCCTCGTTATCCATTTGCTGCAAGTCAATGTGTGTAACAACATGAAATAGTGAGGTGGGTGGAAAAAGGCCAACCGCTTGTTTGTAAGTGTCTCTGTCCAGCCAGTCCTATGCCCACAGACAAGACATTCGGTGGCATCTAACCCTTCTTTTACAAGGCAACTGAAAAATGTGGAGCCCTTAGGATGGGGCAGGACCTTTCTCTGGTGCATCTGTGGTTTCAGGCTCCTGCTCCTGCTCCTGCTTGCCGTACTGCATCTCCTGCAGCATGCTCTGGAGTCGCATCTCTAGCATCGGGTCCCTGGTTCTGGCTTCCGGAGAAGCCTGCTGGGCTACCTGGACGTTACAAGCAGATGAACAACACAGAGGCAAGAATGAAACAGAGTCAGCAACTCGAGTCTAGCCCCTTACATGGTTGCTGTAGCTTCCTTGGGGGTGGGAACCTTCAGCCCTCCAGATGTTACTGTAACTCCCCTGATCACTAGCCACTGGCCATGCTTGCCAGGGCTGATGTGACCTGTAGATCAGCAATATATGGAGGGCTGAAGACCTCCCACCCCTGTTGTAGCATCAGGAAATTAAAGCACATGATGCTTCCTTACACAAAGTCAGGCCATTAATCCATGCAGCTCAATACTGTCTACACCAACTGGCTCAACTCTCCAGGGTTTCAGACAAGGAATCTTTCACAACCCTACCTGGAGATGCTGCTGATTGGACCTGGGACTTCCTGCATGCAAAGCAGTTGCTCTACTACTAACCTCAGCTATAGGTAGCGATATTAGGGACAAACTAGAAGAGATGCTATACAGAGTTATCCACTGCAATAATAGTTTTTGGAAGTAAGTGGGTAAGGACTCTGGGACAGGGTTTTTGTTTCAAACCCTTTGTCCGCTGCTGTGGTCTGATCTAACGAGGCATCCACGCCTACTATGGAAGATCTTAACCAAGAACACAGCATAGGAACATAAGATGCCTTATACAGAGCTGGAGCCATTGGTCCATCTGGCTCAATATTGTCTGCAATGACTGACAGCAGCTTTCCAGGGTTTCAGGCAGGGAAACTCTCACAGCCCCATGTGGAGATGGCAAGTATTGACCCTGGGACCTTCTTCATGCAAAGCGGATGCTCTATCACTGAGTGATGGCCCTTCCTCAGGGAGCAAAGGCTTAACCAATTTCCACCAGCATTCTGATCCAGATCATCCCACCCACCCCCCTCACACTTTCCATTTATTTAATAAAAGCCACCCACACAATTTATCTGTGTGTTTTGGGTCTTGTCTCGTCTGGCTCTACATTTATAGGCCAATGTCAAGGAAAACATTGGAACACCAGTCCCTACTCTACCCCAAAGAGTCTCTTCTATGTGACAGTGCCCCCTGGGTAACCAATGTGCCACAAGGACCACCACCATTACCTTAAAACTGCCTTTGTTGTATCAGGACTTATTCATGAAAGTGAATGTGTATCAATAGTGGACAGAAATAAAACATGGTTACCCTCTGAGTAGTAAACTGCTTTTTAAATTTATCTTGTAAGGGTTCACACACATTACAATGGTAACTTAGTTGTCACATTAGCTCTGGTGAATCACCAGCTAAGGCCATTTCCAAAGCTAAACTCCAACCACCAGTCTTCAAGTCCATGGCCCTCATACACTGAGGCCCCAAAGACCATTCAAAAACTTAATTCAGCCCCTGCCTCTCCTTTAGAGCAACTCTTTGGAATACTTACATTCTCTGTCACTTTTCTGCGTAAAAGAAGTCCCTCGGCCAAGAGCGCTTTCCCTGTTTCTTCAAACAGTTTGTCGTCATCGATTTCTCCCTGTTTCTGCAGTTCAATGTATTTCTCAACAAACCTGAAATTCAAGGCACCGGTCACCAGTCATACAGCAACAAGCAGGGGAAATGAATCCCTATTCCTCCATCATTTCAGGGGCAAATCTTCATGTCAGAGTTTGTTCACTTACCTTTGGCAGGTGGATTTGAAGTTTAATCTGGACAGTTCAAAGGCTCTTGGACCATTTCCATAAGCTTTATAAAATTTCCTAATAAATAAGACAAGAAGTTTCAGTTTGGGACTGATCTATATAAAGACAGTAACGTCAATAAATATGTAGATCCAGTAGTGCTAAAGCAAAAGTAATTTCTAGAGGGTTTTCCCCCCTTCATGATCTGAGCTAGAATCCTACACCCTTCAAGACTAAGTCAAGTCACATTCTGTTGGGGACTATATACAAGCAGTGAGTAGTGGGTGCAAATGGTGGGTACAGCCAGAATCAAAAGGGTTGCAAGTAAACTAATCCATAATATAGTCCCCCTCCCCATGCCTACCTCAGATTAGAATTTCCAATCCTCTGTAGGGTCATAAGCATCAACTTATGAAACTGTCTTTCCTGCTGACCAACCAATGCCAAAGTTGATTATTGATTTAGCCAACATAGGACAGCCTTCTGGTTGGCTGCCTTCTGGCAACACAGATTTCGATAAAGCATGCAGGTGTGTATACAAACATTTTGCACAAGACTATTGCTGGTTACTCCAAGCACTTGGGATGGAGTTCTAAACAAATCTTTTATTTCCTGAATGTAGGTTCAGGCATGGGTGATGAGCAGTCAGATAACGTATTTACATTCCAAGGAATACTTGAAATTCGAGTGGACATTTCTGGTTACATCCACTAAAGACTTCAAACTTATTCACAGGAGACTGAGAGTGGCAAACATTTTTGAGATGCATCCCCTACTAGAAGTTCTGCTCAGGCAAGAATTTCCTCATATAACCAGGCAGCCAAGCGACCAGTAATTTCCTTGGAATTAAAAGACAGGGGAATAATTAACAGAAGAGCCATCTAATCCTCCATTCTCCTTTTCACAGTAGTAAATCAGATGTGTCAATGAAGCTCAAAGTAGAACCTAAAGGCAACAGCCCCCCCAAAAAAACCCCAATTGATATTCAGCATTTGGGGGAAGAGCTAAAGCTCAGTGGTAGACCCTGAGCTTTGCATGCAGAAGGCCCCAGGTTCAATCTCCAGGTAGAGATGGGTATTTCCCTTGTTTGAAATCCTGTAGAGACACCTGCCAGTCAGTGCAGACAGAGCTGAATGTACTAAGCATATGACTCTGCATAAGGCAGCTTCCTATGTCCCTAGAAGCATACTACCTCTGAATGTGAACATGGCATTTGCCCTTCATGGTTAACAGTCACCAATAGGCCTTACCTCCTCCAAAAATTTGTTGAGCTCTGCTGGAAACCTTTTTATGCTACCAACCTTACACAGGCAGTTAACAACAACAGCAACTCCGGAAATAGTTAACTGATCTCCATTTTTAACCATATTTACATGGTTTTTATTGCATATGTTTGGTTGCACTTTAAAACACCAGTAGTTTTCAAAATAAACAAACACTTCCCATGGTGAAGCCCTCTTCAGTTAGCTGCCATCACCATATCTTGTAGCCGGAAGAAGGGCACCTGTTTCTTCATGCTGAATCTACTGTCCGTCAATTTCACTGCTAGACCACCCCTGGGTTCAAATCCTCACTTGGCCACAAAGCTCTCACTGGGTGACCTTGGACCAGCCACACTCCCACTCAGCCTAACCTACCTCACAGGTTTGTTGTGAGGATTATATGGGGGCATACACCACTTTGAGCTCCTTGGAGAGAGAAAAAATGTGGGATATAGTGATGCAATCAGCAAATGAATGAACGAGAGCAGAAATGTGTGTAGCAGAGGTGAGGGCGTGAACTTACGCTCTAATCTCATCCTCCTTGTACAGGATGGGGGGAACCACATCTTGGATCTTGCCATATTGCGGACGAAGTTCCCGATAGAGAGGTTCCCTCAGCGGAGGAAAAGCGACATAAACATCAAACCAGATGGGTTTCTTGGCTTCAGGAATGACCCCTGAACGTAGCAGGTCCCGTGTGCTGCAGTATTTTTAAAAGGGAATATACAGAGGGAGAAAGAAAAGAGTATGATAATCAGCAAAAAAAAAAACCAAAACAAAACAAGGTTAGGGTGTCCTCAGTCTAAGATAGGGCAAGGAAGAAATGGGGGGGGAATCTGTAGCACTCCAGATTTCTATTTGACTCCAACTCCCATCAGCCCTAGCTAGCATGACCATGGTGAGGGATGATGGGAGTTGTAGTCCAGCAACATCTGAACAGCGCACAGGTCCCCCCCCCACCTGAGCTACAAGAACATTTGTTTCCAAGCAAAAGGGCCCTTCTTGCGTTCTCTTATGACACCTCGCTTCGAGCCCAGGGCCCAAAGGTTCATCGAGACTTCCACACTCTTCCTTACCCGCTACACCAGCCGCCCCGAGTCTACAACCTCGACAGTCTCTCCTCACCATCCCCTACCCCCGAATTGATAAATGGAGGACCCGCAAAGCTTGCCTCACCGGCTGAAGACGCTGCCCAGCTTCTCCAACCTACTCCCCGCCATAACGCCTTCGAGCCTTCGCTAGGCCTCTCTTAGCAACCCGAAGCAGGCCCTAGCAACCCGCAGCACCCGGAACCGGAAATGCAAAGCCTCGCGAGACGCCTGCCGGACGCGAGCGCCTCACAGCCTTGTGATGAACAGTTGCAAACAGAAGCTGGAGAAGTATGGATGAGCGAAGGCAGGCAGAAACAATCGATGGAAGAGCGGGGCTGACTGAAGAGGGCGCTGCCTGCCTTCTGTATGATAGAGGGGAGGGAAACTGTTTTCCTTTGATCTCTGCCCTAGAACCCATTTGCAATATTATGGCTCAGCTATAGAATATGCAACTGGTAATGCAGTGACTATCATTAATAATAATTCCATGCATGTTTACTGGGAAGTTGGCTTACTCTCATGTTACTGTTTGTAGGCTTGCTTCCTTAATAGTAAAGGAGCGTGAGCATGAAATTGCTTTCCCCCTTCGGAGTAGAATTTAGTTCGACCTAAGAAACTGCAAATGTGCTGTAAAAGGCACTCCCCAAACACACCATTTCTCCAAATGGAATCGGAGACAGGACAATCATATATCAAAGAACATTGTATTTTTAATATTTTGTTGGAAGCCGCCCAGAGTGGTTGAGGAAACCCAGCCAGATGGGCGGGGGTATAAATAATAAATTATTGTTATAAATTATTATTATATAAAAAAGAACCAAAGTAAATTCACGTCAAAACCCATATGGTATACCTATCAACATTCAAAGTGCATCAAAGAGCAGCTCAATAGCTAGACGACCCTTGTGGTCCCTTCCAATTCTACCATCCACCTGAACCACTGTGCCAGACAGCCTGGCTTTGGGGGGGTGCAGGGGACGGGGGTCCTGGTTATCTTCTCTTTGAAGTGGAAGTGAAGGAAGGTGAGGACAGGTGACCTCACCTAGGCCCGAAGTCACCCCCCACCAAAGCAGGCTCAAAGCTTCTCAGAGCTTTTCAAAATCATTTTTCTCAGCAGCTAAAAGGCATTAGCTAAGCATCAGAAACATTCCGCTTGCTGTAACTAAAAAGATTGCAACAAAGGTAGGGAACACAGTCCATTGTTTCTCATGCCTTTCTGATGCCTTCTGGCCTTGCTAAAGAACCACATTGCAACTTACTTTCTGTCCGGGAACCATGCCAGAACAAGAGATTCAAACATATCTGAACACTCTGAAACCCCTTTCCTGGGAAGGGTGCCAAGAGTCCAATAGTCCCAAGACAGCTTTCTGTTCATGCTCAGAGGAACTCATGGGGCAGGACTCTGGAAGGAGGAGAAAGGGGGAGGGATCTGGAATGGGTATATATGCTTGTGCACATGATTGTGAACTCGTGCATGCTTTTTGTGACTTACCACACTTGCTCCTTCTACCAGTTCATGGATGGTAGAAATAAAAGCCTTTTCTCCGAAACTATTCCTTGAGTGTCTGTTGACTCCCACTTCCCTTTCCTAGGCGCAATATTTTTCCACCCTAGGGCAAAGCCTCATAAGGCTACAGAAGCTGCACCACAGAGCACTGCCCCGCCAACCTCACCCTTTCTTACATGCAACCAAACCAGGGGCTTCCTCCTTCTTAGCCCCGGGGTTTCCTCTTTTGGAGTTTGGGAGGGAGGAGGTGGGTGGGCCAAACTGGCTTTAGTTGGCTCTGCCTGTCTTTGGCTCTGTCTCCGCCCACTGTGGGGCTCCCTGCCTTCCGCCCCACCATCCCCACCGGGCACCAGCCAAGGCGGTCTCTCCCTCTCCTTTCACACTCCTCATGATCGCGAAGGGGCACGTGAACTGGTTCTACGGGGACAGAAGTCTTTTCAGCTGCTTATTAGTCCCAGAGCGCAACAGTGAGAGGGAACAGCGATGCTGGCAAAGCCACTTCCGGCCTGCCCAGGAGGTGGGGTTGCGGGCTTCACGCCCACCCCCCACGTGAGCGGGGGCTGGTTTCAGCCCCCGCGAGAGCAGGGGAATCCCGGCCGTGTCTGCCCCCCCAGCCAGCCAATCGGCTGGCTGGCGGGGGGGTGCGTGACCTGCCCTATTTAGGGCCGACGCAGAGGGGGCTCGCCCTCTTTTCGCCGGCTAGCCCTCACATTTTCCCACCCTCCCTCCCTTTAGGTAGGCTTTAGGTAGGTCTCTGACTTTGCTATGGACTTCGGTCTGTCGCCGCAAGGGGCATGGTAGGAATTTTTCCCAATTGGCAATTTCAGCCATTTGGTTTTTCGCCTACCTTGTAGCAACTCGTCACAACTTTCGGCATTGGCGGTAGGCATTGGTAAGAAGGGGTTAAGAGGATGTGGGGGGGGGAGGAACGCCATCACCTCCCCCCAGTGAGCGAAGGGTGGTCCGTTAAAGGACTCCGGGGGCGTGGCCCTGTCCGAAGCCTATGGAGGTGTGGGCCAAAGGCACACCCCAGAGCGGTGACCCGGGGGAGCTCCTAGTCGACGTGCCTCGGCGGGAGACTCCCCGATATAGTGTTAACCCTTCCCCGTGTCTCCAGCAAGTGGGCTGGAGCCGGATAGTCGTTAGGACCAATGCCTAAGCCAAAGCCTCTCATTCCTGAATTCAATAAAGTTGTGGCCTAATTCGCCCATTTAACCTTAAAGTATGCTGTCTCGTGTCTTTATTTATCCTGGTGGGGGGCGGGAACTCGCCAGGCAAATGCCACTCTTCTTCCCATTAGGAAAGAAACGCATCTGAATAGAGGAGGAGGAGGAGGAGGAGGAGGACAGACGCTCGGTGTGCCTTGCAACTTAACACAAATTAAAGTCCTTAAGCTCAGACCATATGGCCGAGCATAGAGTCCAGATGGCTCCCAAACCTGAAAGGCTTGATGAGGCTTCTGTCAGCTTTGTTTCCCCGCATAAACATAAATAGATGTGCACTTTGTGGCAATTATCTCGTAATAGGAAGACATTGTTACGGATGTCAAGGAAGGATGGGACTTTCCCCCCCTTCTCTGCTTGACTTGTTGAGCACTTTTGCTAAAGACGGGTGTTGATTGCTTTAAAAACAGTTGCTTAGTGAGCATTGCTGGCTTTTGATGGCTGCTGGTTGCTGACTCCCAGATACCACTCCACATGCTTGAATTGAAGATTGGTGGGTGTTAGGTGGGTGGAGGGGAGAGTTTCACAGCTGGAATGCAGCCAGTGAGAGAGAAAGAAGATTGAAGTTGTGGCTACAGGCAGAGAACGACCTCTTGTACAGTATGGGACATTCCAGCCATAGGAAAGTCAGAGGTTGCTGTATTTTTTAAAATCACTATTAAGTTGCCTTATGATCTGAAGATCACAGGGTAGTTTACAATATGAACATACAAACAAACAAACACCCCCCTCTCTATCCAGTCAAGCAGAAGGCAATATCCCATGCCGAGGACAACATTTCAGCTAGGCAAAAACATTTCAGAAGGGCACAGTGCAAGCCTGGTTTATTAAATTGTGATTAAATTGCTATATGATATTTTAGGACACACTGTGTTTTGGTTGTTGCAATCCATAATTAAATTGTATACCCCTTTGGAAACTTGTACTGAAAAACACACTTTAATAGATCACCAGATATTAGCCTCACATCTGGGTGACGTACACCATGCTTTAGAGCAGGGAAGGGAAATCCTGCAAATCTCTTCTTGTAGGTACTGGTAGGTAGGCCCAGAGGCAAAAGTGGGTGGGGCAACAAAGGTAAATGTTACCTTTGTACTGTAGGCTAGTTTCTACACACTTGCACACAACCCTCTTTGTCCTCCATCCAGACAAGCAAAAGGCATGCTCAGAGTTCAAGGACACATTCCAGCCAGGCAAAAACACTCTAGGAAGGTGTGAGGAGGCAAGGGTGGCGAGCAGGGAAGTTCTGAGGGCCAGGTAGAGAAATCCAGGGGGGCACATATAGCCACCAGGCCTGGGGTTACATCAACAGGCTGAAAGCATGGCTGGAAAAGGAGGTGTCCACCAAAATGAGTATTATTTTATTCTGGTTTTTATTATTCATTATCATACCTTTTCCCAATGAGCTCCTCCCACCCCATTTTATTCTCATGACAGGTAGGCTAGCAGATGTCCCAGGGTCCTGCAGCTTCATGACTGAGCAGAGAACTGAACATTAGATCTCCCGAGCTTTGAATCAGGCACTTCATTTGTTTCTTCGCTTTACTCATTTGTTGCTCTAGGTTTTGGTTTGTTTGCCTTTGTAATTAAAAGCAGGGAATTGCTTTCGAAAGCATCGCAAAATTACTCTGGGGGTGGGCAGCAAGTTTGTGACCTTACAGGTCCTAGCCAATCAGTGCTGTGCAGAGTAGGGTTATGCAACTAACTTGGCTTTCCCAAGCCTAGTTCTGGTGAGGAAAGATTTCATCTGAGCACAGTGCAGGAAGTTTAGCTTGGCATCATTTTACACAGCCTAGGAAGGCTTGAGGCCTAGTCTTCGGGGTCTCTGTGCATGTTTTCCTGAAGGCTTACCAGCACTTCCGAGATTTGTCCACCAGATGTCACCAGATGTAACACTTCACATCATATTCATTGTATTCTCACCCACTCCCAACCATCCCCTTTGATTAATGCACTGAAACACCTACACCAAGGTTACTGGAACAAGCAGTCTTCTCATACCTCCAGTATTTCCAGGAAATGTCTATGAGATACATCCTAAGAATACCAGTAAGCCAGATTTAGGTTCCTACTGTTCTAATTACAGACCAGCCGCTGCAAAGCCCACATTCTGTATCTAAAAAGGATGTCTGTCTCCCTTCTTCCAAACCCAACATTTGGGATGCAGGAGGTGGGCTTGACCTTTGAATCTGTTCTTGTACCATATTCTAAATGGGCAGTCTAAGTTAAGGAGTCATAGAACGGTAGAGTTTGAAGGGACCACGAGGGTCATCCAGTCCAACCCCCTGCAATACAGGGATCTTTTGCCCAACACGGGGCTCAAACCCCCAACCCTGAGATTAAGAGTCTTGTGCTCTACCAACTGAGCTATGGTCCTTGCTTTTTGCACTTCTTTTTAATGTTTGTGTTTTAACAAGTTGCCTCGAGTTCCCCTTTCTGAAAACAAATAAGCAAACCACAGTGGAGATTCACAAAGCCAAAAGCATTACGAGAGTACAACATGACTTTATTATATGAATTACTATTAAACATCTTTAAGAGAGAAAAAAATCATGTATGGAAATAAATTCTAAAATAGCAACACTCACAAACGTCACAGGAGTCTCTTCTTTTTGTTGGTTTGTCTCCTTTTTAAAAAAACAAAACCCTCCCCCTCCCTTTTTTAAAGAAAGGAATACAAACATTACCAAGGACAGGACATTGTTTGGTGGTCAGAGAAATACAGCTTGGTTTAGGAGCCCAACTTGGCGGCCTCTAAAATGCATTTACATTAGATTCTTTAAAAATAACATCCTCACCCTCATTCCTCTGGGCTATATGCCCCATGGGCTCAATTGGTCCAAATGTCCAGAGGCTGCTAAAGGAAATGTCTGAAAAGTTTCAACCCACCTGCACGAATACAAAACCATTCTGTTTTGGCCATTCCCCAATTGCTTTCCAAACCTGGTAACGACACAGCGAACTTTCTTGCACGGAATCCATCCTCAGTCCACCTGGCTTAGTATTGTCTACACTAACTGGAAGCAGCTTCTCTGGGGTTTTCGTTGGGAGTCCTCAGCCCTACCTGGAGATGTCAGGGATTGAACCTGGGACCTTCTGCATGCAAGGCAAGTGTTCCACCACTGAGCTACAGCCCTTCCCCGACTTCTGTCTCTCATGTAGCCTACATTCTTCAGTGTGCGAGGCTTAAAAGGATGTCAGTGTAGCTACCTGAAGAAGTGGAGGGCCCGGGTTCTAATCCTGATCCATTGGGCATTGGGGTGTGTGCGTGCTGTTATTTATATGGGAGCCTCTGTTGGAAACAGTTGCTCGCTTCCATCCATGAAACTCCCAGAAAATATGGATTGAGCAAATCCCTTATTGCTCTTGCCCGGCCAATCCAGGAAACCACTCTCTCTTTAAGAGACCTATCCCAGCTACCAAGGAGGACTCAGCTACGCTTCTCCCATCTGCATTCGTGGCCCCATTGCCCACCTGGTCTTCTCACCTGCCGAAGGGCACAGGGCCACAGTTGCATCCAGACCGCCAATATTCTGCAGGAATGTATTCAAGGTTGAACCAGGAGCGCAGAGTTGTGCAACTGAAGTGGATCAGAGCTCTCTGTTTGCTTGAGCACAAAAAACCCACCTTTCGAAAGATCAGACTTTTTTTGCAGTTAGGGTTGTGATGGGGAAACACATTGGAAAAGGTGGGACAAACAGATGCTTAGCGGGGAAGATGTTAAACACGCTGCGCGAGCAAATCGAGACAAATGCTTGTCATAAACAAACAAACGAGAATGGGTATTCAGTAAAGGCCAGGTGTAGTCTAACCTCTGCATAAGCTTTACTGCAAGCAAATCAGTATGAATGCTCAATAAACGGGTCATCTGGAGTGGGTGTGCCCTTTCAGGCTGCAATACTGTTGAACAGCCAGGAGGGTTCTCCAAAAAAGAAATTTCCCCAGCCTCTAAGCTGGGCATGGGGAAGCTTTGGCCCTCCAGTTGTTGCTGAACCGCAACTCCCATCAGCCCCAGAAACATGGGCAATGGCCAGGGGTGATAGGAGTTGCAGTTCAGCAGCATATGGAAGGCACAGGTTCCGTGCACCTGCTTGAAACAGCCCAGGCTTCATCTGTGTAGACTCACAAGGATTGCAGGGTTTCATGGGAGCTGAACAAATGTACCCCAGATTCTCATTTGTATGCTGAAACTATCAATCAATCACAAGAAGGGGCAGCCAGCACTTGCTTTAAAACAGAAGCGAGGAACCCTTTTCAACCTAAGAGCCGCATGTCCTCATTGGCAACCTTCCAGGGGCCACGTGCCAGTGGTGGGCAGGGACCAGGGGCAAAAGTAGGTGGATGAGTATAGATTTTACCTTCATACAGGAGATTTCTACTCACCCCTCCTCTCCCCCTTCCATCCAGTCAAGCAAGTAAGAACAAAGACATGTTCCAGCCAAGCAAACACACCCAAGCAGGGTGTGAAGGAAGGCTGGTGAGAGGGTGTTGCCTGGGGAAAAGTCTCAAGGGCCAGGCAGAGAGGAGCGGCAACATTGACCTGAGGTTTTAAATGTAAAAAAATAAAATAAAGCAGGACAACAGGGAAGCAAATAATTTGCAATGGCAGAAGGAACCAATTGAGCCATGGCTCTGAGAAAGGAGTCCTGGTCAAGCCAACGAGGGCAGGAGAAGCAAAGCTTGCTAAGGAGCAAGAGCTGGAAGAACAACCTCCTGGCAGAAGTCCGTAAGGAACAGCAGCCAGAAGCCCCGAGGCAAAAGCCACTCTCCTGCCTGAGAAGCATCCCTTCCCACCCACCCACCCTGTAAAAATTAAAAACTGCCAACCCAGAGTCAAGGACATTTGTTGGGAACTTTGGCGGTGAAACGTTGCAACAGCCCATTTTGGAGTAGTAATACAACAGGACCCTGGCCCATTCCTCCTTTCCACCTGCAACCTTAGGGCCATAGAAAGCTGCTCCATACCAGGTCAGACTGTTGGTCCATTTAGCTCAGGACTGTCTCTCTCCAGGATTTCCAGGTTTCAAACAAGGGATATTCCCAGCTCTGCCTGGAAATGGCAGGAACTGAACCTGGGTCCTTCTGCCTGGAGGTGCTCTGCTACTGAGCTATGCCCTTCCTCAACTAGCTGCCAGCTAGAGCGTTAAAGGCACAGGAAGCCTGGCAGGGAGAAAATGCAGCAACTCCATGAATCCCGTTTCCCCACCTCTTGGGGAAAGCTGTCTGCATGGCTTTTTACACTGCTGGAGGATAGAGGGATAAAGACACAACAGGCAGCGTGTCCTGAGGAAGGATAAGTACCCTTGACAAGTCCTCTTCCCCGTCACACTTCCCGCAAAGCTGCCTTCGTGGTGGGGTGGAAGGCAGGGAGCCCAGCAGCAGGGGGCGCCAGAGCCAACAACAGGCAGAGCCAGCTAATTCTGGTCTTGCTCTTCTTCTCTCCTCCCTGCTGCCTTCTGTAAGGGGGCAACGCTACTGGCAGACCAACCCCTCCCTGCCCCATACAGGTTGTTCTTAAGAAAGCAGGCAGGTTGGGGGGGCTGGCTGAAGACAGACGGAGGTTGGTGGGGCAATGCCCCATTCGCCCCTAAAGGAGCAGCCTCCCTTGCCATGCAGCAAGATTTTTTTCCTGGCTTCTGTCTGCGTCATAAAAATAAAATGGAAAGTTTAAAAAGTTAAGCCACGAAGCAATGGAGCCTTCAAACTAGCAGATCCGATTCCAGAACTTGAGTCCTTTCCAAGCATTCAGATAGAGAGAGAGGGAGAGAGAAAGTCCAGCTATAGATGTCAAAAGAGGAACAGCCGGTGGCTTATTCAGCTAGGAACTCACGGGGAAGGGGGGAGAGGGAGAGAGGCTGGAAGGCTTTTCTACTTCTCTGGCTGTTTATTTCCAGTGGCCACCCTCCAGGTTTCTCCTTGGCAACTAGTGGATGCTTAGCCTCAAAGACGGCTTTGGGTGAGGGGGGTTGTCTTATCCTGAGGATCTCGCTCGCTCTCTCTTTCTCTCTGCTTACCCCAGTTCCCCTCCCCAAAAGGGAACCGTTTCTGCCTGGCAGCCCCTCAAGTTTGGGGATCTTTTTAAGCAATACTGCTTTCTCCCAACTCTCCCTGGAAACTTGGATCCCGTACAAAACAGCCCTGCGGAGAGAGTCCAAGAGGCTGAACTTTTGTCTAAGTTGCACTGACGTCACTTCTGTGCTGGAGAACATACAAACCTTCATTCAGGGTTTTGAGGGTTCGGGCTGTTGTTATCCCCCCTCCCCCCCTCTTGTTAGAGCCCGGCTGGGCATTCTGCGCCTGTGATTTAAAGCAACAGGCACAGGTTCTGCTGCTGGCACCACTTAGGGTGGGCATTTAAAAACCACCAAAACAACCCAGATCACTATGGTCAGTGTCACTTCTGAATGGCAGGACGAGTGTCTGTTTCAGATCAAACCTTGGCAGTCACAGGCATGGTGGGTCTGACAAAGGGTCATTTGCCATTAGGGCAAATGAGGCACTGCCTCCACTAAATTCAGTCTGTCTTCTGCCCCCAGTCCCAGGGGATGCCAGCCAGACGCT
This sequence comes from Podarcis raffonei, assembly GCF_027172205.1. Lineage (NCBI taxonomy): Eukaryota > Metazoa > Chordata > Lepidosauria > Squamata > Lacertidae > Podarcis > Podarcis raffonei. The sequence goes on along the minus strand of NC_070616.1, from coordinate 7,479,963 downwards.
GTATCAGAGGAACCAAAGACTTCTGCCCCAGCAGGACCCTCTTGTGAAGAGTCCCCTCACACACGGCCTTGTCATAAAGCACCAAGGTAGCATTCAAAAGCCTGTCCCTAAGTGGGCGAGGACAACTGTGTGTTTCCTTCCTACTTATCGACTGGCTCCAGGCTTTCAAAGCATCACCTGAGCAACATGGGACAAAAACCACATGGCTTTCACAACCATCACATGAAGAATGCCTTATTCACAGAAACACATACAGAATACAACCCTTTACATCAATCCTATTTTCCAATCATAATTTTCAGCAATACAAGGAACACATAGTTAGGAGCGGGGCCACGCTGAAGCAACGGGATGAAAGTGGTTTCTAGCCGGAGGGACGGCAATTCCGAGGCCCACTTTAAAAATAATAATAAACAAGGACCAAGGGCAGGGGATAAATCCACTGTGAGGCATTTCTGGTTGTTAGTTGGAATCAGCAGAAACTCTCTTTTTTTTTTTTACGTGGAGAGAAGTTTATAACATCCTGACCATCCAATCTCTTGATTTGGGCTTATTTTCTGTTAGCAGCAATAATTATGTAATGATAATCATCAATGATACAATGAAATTCTGAGGCCATCCTGTGGCTGGAGGAAGGTCATCTGTTAGTTAAAGAGATATGGTTTAAAAACACCAGGCCAGAATCCACATTTGAACGGCATCTCCCCCGCCCTTCGTTCAGACGTCTGAACGCTACAGTATAACAAAGAAAGAAAGGTCCTTGACCCATCCTTAAGATCTCGAAAATTCATTCTGCAGTTTGCAAAGATTTGACGTAGAAAAAAAAAATCAGGTCAGCTGTAAAATCAGATCGCTGTTTCTTTCCTCCTTTTGGGCTGGTGATTCTTCATATTGGAGGAGGAGGAAAAACCAACCGGTAACTGTTTTCGAACCCAGCTGCTAAGAAAGGACCAACCATGTGCCTGGCATTATAAAAAGCTTGGGCTTCAGGAAGCATCTGACAGCTCCAGAGGAGGACAAAAGCACCTGACCCCATCGTGCTTCTCTGACATCTTCTAATTCTCCCATTATTCACCTTTTCTTTAAAAATATATATATTGGCCAGCTCAGGATCTAGAAGGCAAAGGAGGGCAGATTTCAATGCTTAGTAAAATTGAGCTTAATAATAAAGAATAATAATAATAATTTATTATTTCTACCCCGCCCATCTGGCTGGGTTGCTCCAGCCACTCTGGGCAGCTTTCAACAGAACATTAAAAACAGAATAAAACTTCAAACATTCAAAACTTCAGGTGTTTTTTGTGCCACCCCAAAACCAGACTTGAAACTAGACTTGCTGTCCTTTAGCACCATGCTATGACCAAGACAGTGGATTTTAGTGGCTCAAACTGGAAGGGTCAATAGAAAAAAAAATTAGGAAAAAAAACACCCATTTTCTGGAAACATCTTTTTTTTTTAATGGAATATTCAATACCAAACCCAAGGCAAAAGTTCTGCATAGGAATCCAACCCAAAGTACATATAACCTCAGTATTGTCTACCCTAGATTTGAGGAACCTTTGGCCAGGCATAGGCAAACGTGGCCCTCCAGATGTTTTGGGACTGCAACTCCCATCATCCCTAGCTAACAGGACCAGTGGTCAGAGATGATGGGAGTTGTAGTCCCAAAACACCTGGAAGGCCAAGTTTGAGGAAGCCTGCCTTTGGTCTTCCAGATGCTTTTGAACTACCTCCCATAATCCCCGGGTAGCATGGCTGACAGTCAAGGGTGATGGGCATTGTAGTTCAGCAACATCTGGAGGGCTAAAGCTTCTCCACACCTGGTCTATACTGACCACCTGTGGCTTTCCAGGGTTTTCGGACAATGAATCTTCCCCAGCTCTATGTGAAGATGCCAGGATTGAACCCAAGACCTTCCACATACAAACCAGATGCTCTGCCAGTGAGCTACATCCCTCTCCCTAATCTCCAAATACTCTTCACCTTACTGTGCTTCTTTTGATGTTTCATCTTCTGTGTGTAGCTGTCGTCTTCTTGCTTGGCCTTCTTCATCTGAAAGGCAGAGGAAGGCAAGAGAATATGGAAACCTGCCGGTGAGAAGCAGCTCACTCTGAACTTATGTGGAGCTGCTGTCAAATGGGCCCAACAGAACGAACGAAAGAGAGAGCACAGAATAAGCAGGGGGACTGGGACATCTTGTGTTAGACCAGCCTCCACAGGTGAAGATATAGGGCGAGATGTTTGAGCTATGCAGAAGTCTACACCAATGAAGGATCAGGCATCGTTATATACAGTTTGAAAGGGTCTTAAAAAGGTGAATCAGTCCAAGCAGTAGCCTTATGAGCTGGGATCACAAGTACCTAAATCAGCACACTGAGCTTAGCTGGGACCAACCCAAAGGTAGCACTCACGTTAGAAACAGGACTCTCGTCTTACCGCATGAATGTCCTTCAACGTCATCAAGAAGATTAGCTGTCGAAGCTGCTGTTCCCATCCTGCACTTGCGATTAAGGAGGAAAAAAGAGGAAACCAATGGCATGTGGAGGGCATAATCTAAGCCAGGCCTCAGATAATCTGAGCTCCAGAACCATTATTTCCATGGCTATGGCTCAGCCCCGGGAGAGTAGAAGCCAAAGCTAGGGTTCCTCTGTGTGTGCGCACACACATGCAAGATTGTCTTTCACTCAGTGATCTGCAAACTCAACTGGGAATCCAAAGATTCCCAAGTCACACTGCATCGTCATCACCTATTATATATTTTGGAAAGCTGTTTGTTCTCTATGCACCTGGCCACCTCTTTAAATACTGTAATCCTGAGATCAAGAAGCAGGTTCGCAACTGGGATGAGGATGGGGACAAAACTAGAATAAGCAGGGCCCGCCTTTCCTTGGCTCTGCCTACTGATTGGTTTCCCTGCCATCAGCCCCACCATTGCCAGTGAACACCAACCACGACTGGTGCTGATGGTGACATCAGCAAGAACAAGCAAAGAGTGTTGTAAATCTACATCTATTACATTTTCAGCTGAGCTGCTGAAGTCTAAAACAGCACAGTGACTTTCAAGTTGGAGGAGGAGAAAGGAGTTTAACTCCCTGCTCAAGCACAAAGCTCACTGGTTGCTCTTGGGGTAGGCATGGACAGTGGAGAAAACCCAAAGGGAGGCCCCTCTTGACCCCTGGGCCATGCCACAAGGAACTTGAGTGCAGAAAGCCAGCTCTGTGCCAGCAACATAGCTTGGCTGGCATGGCCAACCTCACACTAGAATGCAAGGGGGGGTCTGAGGGTCACATGCACATCAAACATTTAAAGCATATTTTATGTACATGGTTTTCCCCAAAGAACCATGGGAACTGTAACTGTGGGGGTAAAAGTACAGTTTCCAGGGTTCTTTGGGGAAAACCATGTACTTTAAATGTGCTCAGAACTGCTGGGAATTTAACACCCTCAAGACACAATAGCAAGACTTCACGTGGAAGGATACACTTGATGCTTCAACAACTGTTTTCTTTTCGATTTCCTCATTTTGGTCTTCTCTGAGAAAGCCCTGGCAAGTTCAAAGAGCTTCTTGCGTGTAGCTAGAAAGGGGTGTGTGGAAATACAGGTTTGTTGTTGTTTTTTTAAAGGAGAAAGAGGATGTAACCATGCAGTATCTCTAAGGATTGTTGAATCAAAGACCACTGGAAACCCTACTCACTCTGGCTTTTGAAATTAGGGAAAGGGTTCTCGCCTTAAGGACTGGGAACCTGTTTAAAATAAAAGACGTGATCTTCTTGGGATACTGAATTCCGCACCTAGCTTTCTGCACATTGCAGAATGTATCCATATCCCTGACTACAGAATGAGAAGAATGAGGAGGAGTCCCTGGTAAAGGCATACATCCCCATGCACCACTCAGGGGCCAAATGTTGTGGCCAGGAAAATGGATCCAAAAGCCTGAGCTGACTGTGCAGTCACCCCCATTCACTCCTCTGGCAAAAGCTCCTGCCCACACTGTATACTGCAAGGGTCACATGCACCCTTCCCAAAACTCCAGTCAGTTGCAGGCAGGTATTAAGATTCCCATATACTGTCAAAGTAATTCAGTGGTCTAGCACAGCGTTTACAATACATTCACTCATGCAGGGCGGTGGGGGAAATCTCACCGCAGCTCCAAATCCAACCATGCTGCCCACCATGACACAACTCACATTTCCCCATGTGTTTTAATTTGTCCCTGAATAAGGCATCATCGGAGACGGCACCACTGGAGCGAGCTACATCGTCTGGAAGGCAAAACAAACTCAGTTTTAAAACACAACGCTGAGGAAACAGAGGTGAATTTTCAATGTGTGTTTTTTTTTAGTGTGCAGTTAAGACAAAATGCTAAAAGTCGGGGGTGTTGTGGCTGGAAAGCCGATTGTGTGCATTTTGAAAATGGCATGTTACCATTTATTATAATTCTCGTTAAATTTCTACACCGCCTTTCATCCAAGGATCATAGGGCGGTTTGCAATATAAAAACACAAAAATACATAACGTAGTAACAAAAAACAATAACCCCCCCCCGGCACACACACAGTTTGAAAGGTCATATATTGTTTAATTAGCCAAAGGCCTGGGTGAAGAGGAATGCTTTTGCCTGGTGCCTAAATATAGGTAATGAAGGCGCCAGGTGAACGTCCCTGGGGAGAGCATTCCACAAGGAGGGAGCCACCACAGAAAAGGCCCATTCTCATGTTGCCACCCTCACGTGGAGGAGGCACATGAAGAAGGGCCTCAGATGATTGCAGGGTCCAGGTTGGTTCATGTGGGGAGAGACAGCCCCTGAGGTACTGCGGTCCTGAGCTGTTTAAGGCTTTATAGGTCAAAACCAGCACATAGAATTGGGCCTGGAAACTAACTGCCAGCCAGTGAAGTTGGGCCAGGATTGGTGCTATATCTGCAATCGACTTGCCCCAGTGAGCAGCCTGGCTGCTGAATTCTGAATGAGAGGGGAGAAAACTGTATTTGTCAATTTTTCTCCAGATCATGCAGTGCAATATTTACAGCCTCAAGGAGTAGGAACTTAATAATAAATAAAGAACCAGAGAGCAACTCTTCGGCAACTCTTCGGCATTTAGCACCAAATTTGGCTCTTGTGAGGTCTGATAGTGGGGCATGCCCAGAATGCCCCAATCCTCTTTAACAGCCTTTTTCAGCATTTTGCCCCTGAATCCAGCGGTGGCTGGTGCCCTCTGGGAATTGGTAGGGCAGAAGGTAGGGAGCCCAACAGCAGGTGGCGCCAGAGACAAAGACAGGTAGAGCCGGCTCATTCTAGTTTTGCCTCCACCTTCCTGCTGAGTTCTTAAAGGGGCAACTCGGAGCCTAAGGAGGAGGAAGGTGGCAGGCAGGGCCACCCCACAGACTAGTTGTAAGCGATAAGGCATGGGAAGGGGAGAGACTGAGCTTGGTGGGGCACTGCCCCATTTGCTCAGATGCCACTGCCTGCAGCGTAGCATCAGTTGCCGTTAGCATCCTCAGCCAAAGCAGTCTCTTTATAATACTCGGTTAGGCCCCGACGGTTCCACGGTTTTCATGTGATAGCGACAGACAGTGGCTCTAATTCCCTCCTCCGAGGCTGCCGCTCGGCTCGGGTAGTGAAGGTTAAGCAGGATTATTTCCTCGTTCTGCCAGCGAGGCAATATCCCCTTTGTTCAAAGATGAAAAGGAAGGAGGAATCCATGCTTACTATGACTGGGGACCAGAGCAGGTTGCTCACCATTTTGTGCCCATTCCTCATGGGATGGGGGAGGATCTGGAGTGGGGGGGGCAGGGAAGACTAAGTCCTGATCCAGCAGTCCAAAGCAAAAGGATACTTATGAGCAAATGTACAGGGCAGGAGTTGAAAACATATTTGTTGTGTCACACCAGCTATTTGCCCCAGATGCCCAAGACATACTAAACCAGGCATGTCCAACCTGGCACCTATGGGTGCAACTGATGCCTGTGGAGGCTCTCACTGTTGCCCTGGGGCAAGATCCCCAACGCTGAGCTTTCATTTTTAAAAAAAGTCTCTAGTCTTCCTAAAAAGGAAGTTTTGGTGCAAAAGGTGCAGGTTCTTCTAAGCTATTTCTGTGAAACGAGAGTCCATATGGTGTGGTTTATTTCTGCTGCTGAAGAATGCTCCCTGTTATATCAGACAGCAAGAGAATGTGTGTGCATGTGTAAAATCAATACTGCGTGATCTCCACGATCTGGACCAGCAGGACAAAGCTGACTTCCCATGGCAAGCCTAAATTTGTCATGAGTGACTGTCTAATTCTGTGTTACCATCGGCAGCCATTTTGTGTTATGCCACGCCCCCCCCCATAGCAGCCATTTTGTGACTGGCACCTCCAGCACTCTCTCAAAATTCAAAATGTGCCAAATGGTCAAAAGAAAGCTTCCCCATACACAGCTTAACTGTTGGTGTCAAACAAGGCCTGGGGGGAACTCAGGTTCAAATTCTTACATGAAGACAAAGCTCTCTGAGTGACCTTGAGCCAGTCATTGGACACCCCTGCATAGTCAAAGTAACCTAAGTACTGATTGAACTGGAATAATTTTTTACTGGATTTGCACCCTTACATTCTGGCAGCTGACCACAAAGCTAACATCCGTCCTTTAGGGGGGGGAACTATTGGGGGGGGGGTAATACCTGATATTACAGAGGTGAAAGCAACATCATTAGTGAGGGCAACGCTGCTCATCTTGGATTTCTTCGACTCATACTTCAATCGATCTAGATGGCGACCAAAAAAGTAAGAGAAGGAAATGCATGAGTGTCACAAACTGGCAGTCAAGTGGTGAGGATTTGGCACTTTCCCTACTGTGGTCTGGGCTTGATTTCCATTCAGGTACCGTAGCTCAGTGGAAGACCTGCTGCCTTGCATTCAGGTGAATCCTCAATGGAATTCCTTGCTGCTTGAGGTTCAAATGGCCCACTCTCTGCCATTTGCCATTGGTCAGTCAAGACCAGGCATAGGCAAACATGGCCCTCCAGATGTTTTGGGACTACAACTCCCATCATCCCTAGCTAACAGGACCAGTGGTCAGGGATGATGGGAATTGTAGTCCCAAAACATCTGGAGGGCCGAGTTTGCCTATGCCAGGTCAAGACCTTTCTATACTGATAGGCTTTTGCTGCTCTGCCTCAGATAAGACTTTGTGTTGAGGAATGTTATTTTATGTGTGTCGTCATATATATATATAACACCATAGTTTCCTAAAAAAATACAGCACAGCACACCATACAAAAATGACAACAGAAATAAAAACATAAATAAAATTGGGTGGGGGAACCGTTCATAAAATTGGTTGGCTAAAAGAAAATCCACATTCCTACCAAAAAAGAAACAAACAAACAGAGCACCATAAGATTCTGAAATATGCCATTACCTCTCTCAAGGGCCAGGAGGAAATCCCGGTTCCTCTGCAGCTCCTTCATAAACTCCTCATTCTGCAGGACGAGTGCGATCCGCTCATCTTCTAGATACTGCTTCCACTTCCTCTCCTGGTCCAATGAGCCGTGGGCCCTCTGGCTTCCTGGGCTTGCTGTTTCATGGTGGCAGCTTTGCGGACTCTGGAGGTGGCATTTGCGTATAGCGAGAGAGAAGGAATGGCTAGGGACTGCAGGCTTCACAGGGCAGCAAACCCATGACCACCACAGTGACCCAGAGCCCAGAGCCCCAACCCATCAGAGTGCACCCCCCCCCCGATGGCTGCACCTGTATGATGCATAACCTAGGTTTGCAACATTCATACTTTCTTTTAAATAGACACTTTAAAAAAAAATCTTAGGTGTTTACCTGCTTTACCTGCCCTCCCCCAAAACATAACACGTGAAGCTGTCACTCTGAGGACTCTAATCCACAAGGCTTCATTTTTCAGTCCACATAATAAATGAAACTAGGTGTTCAGTGGAGAACCAGATCTCTGCCTACTCTAAAAAGTAGGACTGGGAGTGTGTGATTTGGCCAGGGAGGGAGGGGAACTGGGGGGGAGGAATGCAGGAAACAGGGTAAAGTGTTGTTCCTTTGCCCAGAGCATTTCCTCTCCAAATCATACACTACAAACTTAACGCTTTTCAGATGCTTGGTGGGAGACTACATTTTGAGATGGGCATCTGATACTGGATGTCCAGCTTGGCCCTAAACCCACAAGTCTCCTCTCTTCCAAACACAGCACCACCTAAACCGTCTCTCTTGGGGCAAATGAAAAGGCTCATCTTTTGATCTCAGTGTGGCGTAATGGTTAGAGTGCTGGACTAGGTCCTGGGAGATCAGGGTTCTAATCCCCACTCAGCCACGAAGCTCACAGGGCAACCTTGGGCCAGTTGTTGCCTCTCAGCCTAACCTAGCTCACAGGGTTGTTGTGATGATAAAGTGGGGGCAGAGAGAACAATGCACGGCTCCTTGGAGAAAAGGGTGGGATATAAGTGCAATAAATAAAACAACAATAACCAGAGCAACAACTTGCCTGCCTCTAAAGCAGGTTTCTTCAACCTCGGCCCTCCAGATGTTTTTGAGACTACAATTCCCATCATCCCTGACCACTGGTCCTGCTAGCTAGGGATCATGGGAGTTGTAGGCCAAAAAACATCTAGAGGGCTGAGGTTGAGGAAGCCGCCTCTAAAGGCTTGCACACTACATTCAACATTATTGGTTTTCCTTGGGAGTTCTCCTCTCTCCTGAATCCTCCTTCGCTGAAACAGATCTTTTAAAGATCAGGTTCACAGGGTTGCCATCCAATCTGATATGGAACGGTTACAAGTAATAAAATACCCCCCTGGGGTGCTATGATTACGTATAAAATTGAATGTGTTACTTGAAGCTTAGATCCCTGCTCCTAAAACTAACCCAAAAGGGCAGGAAAAGGGACTTCAAGGACTGGAGGCATGAGAGTGTCAGACACAGCTACTTCTGGGTCAAGCAGGGCAGGATGGAGAAGGCAGAAGAGGGGGAAGGCAATGGAGGCCGGCAGGAAGCAGCAAGGACCTGAGGGATAGCTCAGGTGGTAGAGCATGAGACTCATGAGATCTCAGCGTCATGGGTTCGAGCCCCACCTTGGGTGAAAGATTCCTGCATTGCAGGGGGTTGGACTAGATGACCCTTTTGGTACCTCCCAACTCTACAATTCTATGACTCTTAAGTTGCATGTCCAAGAATGTCCCAGAAGCATTTATATTGTTCAGCGGGTGGTACCTGACCTATTAAGGCCTATATGCAAATTGAGGAGAGCTGAAGTGTGGTTCAAGAGCTTGTGGCAACACACACACACACACACACACACAATCCCAAGTTGCTGAGCTATCTAATGCCCTGAAAGGCTGAAACACTGAACGGACCTTGTCGATATTTTGAACTCATAGCCCAAATATAGAAAGTTATATCCACCCTACCTGCACCTTTTCCATTTGCTGGGGTAAGATGCGAAGGAAGTCATCAGGAAGGTTGCCTAGCAATGGTGGATTCCAGTTCCGGTACCGCCTTTGCGCTTGGGGGCCACTGGAATTCTGGATATCATTCCTGCAGGGTCAACAGCAGGGGGGGAGGCATATTAAGGCAAAGCTTTGAAACCTAGTAGCAGACTATTAGAGCATCTGCTCTGCCCAGGCCCAACCCTTGTTGGGCATCTCCAGGTAGGAGTGGGAGAGATTCTTCCCTGAAACACCAGATCTGCTGCCAGTCAGTGTAGACAATACAGAACTAGATGGACCAGTGGTCTTGACTTGGAAGAAGGCAGCTTCCTGTGCTCCTACCGGATTTTCCCTGACCCAACCAAATTTCAAGTTGCAGGGAGAGGAGTGAGGATGACCATCTTGGCTGTGAGTCCTGGATGACATGCTCCCTGCCTTGCAGACCTTCTCCCACTTGTCCTGGGAGGGCGAGGCCCGGACTGACTCCAGCTACAAAAGCTGAAGCTGTTAGAGGCCATTGACATCTTGGCTGTCTCTTAGTACAGACCCAGGTCATCGAAGCCTGATCTTCCACAGCTGCCACCACCCATGTACCACCATTGGCAGGATAGCAACAGCTGTAAGAAAATATTGTTAGTCTCTTGCTAATTATGCTCTTTTAAACATGTGTTTTATATTTGATTTCTATTAGTAAGGTTTTCATTTGAAATATTGAGATTAATGGGGGGGTTAACTTTGCTGCATTACATGTGCATTCTTGCACTTGACCTCCTTTGTAATGTTTCCTTCTGAACTCTTTTAAGATAATATTTTAGTCTCCCGTTGATTATGCTGCTTTGAATGTATACTTTATATTTGACTTTCTTCCATAATGTTTAATTCTGGACTGTTTTATTTGATGTTTTAATGCAGATTGTAAGGCACTTTGAGATTTTTTTTAAAAAAAATTATTTGATATGAAGTGGTATAGAAATGAAATGAATGAAAAATAAATAAATAAACAAACAAACATGGCAGCCCTTCTCTCTCCAGAAACTCTAACCTCCTGCAGCTACCAGACTCTTGCTGTCACTTCCTGGGCTGCCACTGCTGCTATGATGGCAACCAAGCTGCCTCACCACAGCTGGCACTTCTGCACGCTAAAGGTAAAGGTAAAGGGACCCCTGACCATTAGGTCCCGTCGTGGCTGACTCTGGGGTTGCGGCACTCATCTCGCTTTGTTGGCTGAAGGAGCCGGCGTACAGCTTCCAGGTCATGTGGCCAGCATGACTAAGCTGCTTCTGGTGAACCAGAGCAGCACACGGAAACACCGTTTACCTTCCCGCCGGAGCGGTACCTATTTATCTACTTGCACTTTGACGTGCTTTTGAACTGCTAGGTTGGCAGGAGCAGGGACCGAGCAACGGGAGCTCACCCCGTTACGGGGATTCGAACCGCCGACCTTCTGTTCGGCAAGTCCTAGGCTCTGCGGTTTAACCCACAGCGTTCCAAGCAAAATTCCATTTTACGAGGAGTCTTGAAAAGCCACAAGAGCAGACTAGAAAGTGAACCGAGTGCCCTTGCTCCATAGAGAACTCCCTCACTGCAGGCGTAGCCACAGGAAAGTAGGGGATATGACTGATCAGAAATACGTATCTTATTGGAAAAGGCTCATGCCTTTCCTTTGCCACAACACGGCACTCATAGAAATTGATAAAATGAGTGTCGCATCAGACATTTACATCTAGCCCAGACAAGTCGTAGAGTGCTCTGGCGAGCTTTATCTAGACACCAACATGGTGGCAAAAGCTTTGTCCTGACCCACTGGTTGAAGACCTAAGTGGCAGACCATTATTTTTGTGTCAGTAGCGTGTTGCGGAATGCACCTGCAAAAAACAAAACCAGGGTCCTTGGTTCTTTGTGGAAGGAAAATCTCCACACAATGAATTGCAGGAGGTCGGACTAGATGGTGCTTTGGGTCCCTTCCAACTATGATTCTATGAAAAGAAACTCAACAAACTCTGAAGGCCGAGGCAGGAGTCTGAGAACACCCATCGAGATCTGGTCTCTCTGCTGTGCCAGGATTTCGAGAGAAGGGAGAGGAAAGTAGCCCAGGCTCCCTTAACTGGCACACGCGAGGGAGGCCAACTCGTGGAGAAGGGCTCAAAGCCAAAGAAGGAGAGGAAAAAATGAGGAAAGAGCGCCACAGGGACCCAGGCTCTGCTATATTTCAGATCTTGGCTCGGCTCGCAGCTGCTAATAACCGAGCGTCTCAACGCTGGGAATTCCCCTTCACGGCCCCTTCATTGGAGCATGAAAGTCAGAGAGGGCGGCAAGAGGCAATTATGACTGTATACACAGGTTAGTGTCTTCATTAGGACAGGGTTTTTAAAAAGAGAGGGTAGTGAGCAGGCAATTGAAGCCGGGGGCGAAGATGCTGTCAAGGATGCAAACATGCCTCCTCAAATCGGGGAGCGATCCCAAGTCAAAGTGGGCCAGGGCTCAGCCCTTCCTCAAATTGGGGCTCAAACCTCTTCCCCCCCATGCTTTGCAGACAAGAGCTGTACTGCCCCTCACCTTGGATATCAGGATGCAAAATGCGATGTCAGAAGGCAGTGGTTCCCATTTTGTCCTGTATCCATAAAGACCAGCAATGTTCCTCTGCAGTTCAGTTTCTGCTAAGTACTACATTATTCCATCTCACTGTCTGCTTTTTAACTTAGCACTTATTTCAAGGTAAAGGAAATGTCACAATGTGCTGAAATAAAGTTATTAATTACATATTGTTTGGGGACTTAAAAACAGCAACCGTGTGGAGGAACGCAGATCGTGTTGGCTTGGCTCATAAGAAGAGCAGGCTTGACCTGGCCAGTGGCTCATCTAGTCCACCATCCTGTTCTCACAGTGGCCAGCCAGATGCCTGTGGGAAATGATCAAGCAGGACTTGAGTAAAAAAAACATTGCAGACAGAGTATTACCAGCATGGCTTGTAGACACTGACAGCCTCCCTCCTCCTCTACCAAATTGTCTAATCCTCTTTTAAAGCCATCCAAGTTGGTGGCCACCAGTCCCTCCTGTGGCAGGGAGTACCATAGTTTAACACTATGCTGCATGAACAAGAACTTTCCTTTATTTGTCCTGAATGTTCCAGCGTTCAGCTTCAGTGGATTCTAGTTTAATGAGAGAGGGAGAAAAACCTTTCTCTATCTAGTTGCTCCATGCCATATATCATTTTATGAACTTGCATCATGTCACCTCTTATTCACCTTTCCTCCAAACTAAAAAGACCCAAAGAGGATCATCCCGTTGATCGTTTGGGTCGCCCTTTTCTGAACCCTTTGCAAGTCCACAATACCGTTTTTGAAGTGAGGCAACCACAACTGAGAACAATATTCCAAGTACGGCCACACCATAGATTTGTATAACTGCATTATTTCCGTTCCTGGCTACAGATGAAAACATGAACTGCAGCAGTTTCTGTTTGCGTGCGAATCCTCCATCATCCTGAGATGCAAACAGCAGACGGTTCCACACAGCCCAGGAGAGTCCCTGCATTCAAGCATCCTCTTAGCAGCTTGCTTTTAGCTGAAGATGGAGCGGGAGGGGGGTAGCTTCCAAAGGCCCGTGATCTCCAGCTGGTGATGAAACCCCTGCTTCTAACATCCTGCCCTGCTCTCCTAATCTCCACGGACTGTGTGCAGAGGAGGGGGGCTTCGCTCTGCTTGGTTTCTGTGGCACACACAGAGGAAGGATGGAATATTCCATTCCTCCTCTGCCAGCCTGGTTACTTGTTTACATGAAACTCCTGGTTGCCTATGGCTACCAGGCTAGTGCTTAATTGCAAGACTGGATTAGTGGCCCAGATATTGTGGATTCAGCTATTTTTCACTCCGCTCTTAGGCCTGCAAGGCAATGCACTTTATGCCTCAGACGGACAGCTCGTGCAAATCGCCTGATTGCTGAACAAAATGCATTAGAATTGTGTGAACTCCCAATAAGAGTTTAGCCTGCTTACCTGGGAGGTGGTGTCGGGGGAGCCTGTGGGTACTGTCTGTCAAACACGTGCATGTCGTAGGAGGGGGGAGAGTAAACCGGAGGCGGCTCTTCATCTGAACTGTCAGGTTCTAGAGTCCGTTCCAAAATCTGAATCAAATGAGAGAGGCAGAAGGAGGCAGAATTTAGAATGGCTTTGCACATTACAGAGATCCGAGAAGTGCAGAAACGGTGAGGACTAGGGATGTAAAGGAGGCAGTGATTGTGCTCACTGCAATCAGCAGCGTTTCTGTTCTGCTACAGTTTGACTTCTGCTAAGACCTGCCTCTCTATCTGCTAGGGCCAAAACGTGTGCAATTGATATCATAATTCATATTAATGCATTTCAGAAGAAGGGCAATGTCAAAAACAATACAGACAGTAACACAATCCTTTCCATAAGGTTTTCAGACTAAAAATACAACCATAAATACTGTTCCCGACATGAGGCGAAAAAATAAATAAATTGTGGCAATTTATGTTCCCATTTCTGACCAAATTCTATGGCATCCCCACTGAGGTCTCATGGCTGTGGCTTCCTCGCTTTCACTAAAAGGAGGCAGCTCTCAATTTGTTGTTGTTTTAAAAAGCTACTGGCGACTCTATAAGATGAAGGGCAGGGGAAGTGGGAACTGAGACAGCAGAAGGCCAAAGGAAAATGAACTCAAAAGATCTGCAGAAGGAGCTGGAGGTTAAAAGTGGCAAATGGGGGTTAAGGGAGGGGGCAGCAAGGGACAAGTCATGGAAGAACTTCCTGTCCACTCAGCCTCTCATTTTTCCAATCCTAAATTCACTCTCCACATTTCTGCAGCAATTTGCAAGTTTTTTTCTTTTTCATGACAATTCATCAGCATTCCAATGCAGTTGCCCTCCATACATTCTACCTGGCCCCCAGGACTCTCCTCGGCCCTCACCACTCACAGGCCCTGCTTCACAACTCTGCTTCATGCACCTGAGGCTCCCTGCCTATAGAGCAGTGCTTTCCAAACCTGGGTCGCCAGCTGTTTTTGGACTACAACCCCCATCACCCCTGATCACTGGTCCTGCTAGCTAGGGATGATGGGAGTTGTAGTCCAAAAACAGCTGGAGACCCAAGTTTGGAAAGCCCTGCAGTAGAGCAAGGCTAAGCATCTTATGACGCCGCACAGCTAAATACACTTCAATAGCCACCTTTCAGGGACTAACAGGTGCTTCACAGCCACCTCTGCTTCTGCAGCCGCAAACACATGACACAACCAGGCTCCCGTTGCCCTCTGGAGGCCCCGCCGTGCCCAGCTGGTGGGCTGAATGCATCTTGCAAGGGCTGTGAGTAGGGTAGACCCCTGGGGGAACTGCAAGACTGGGCAGACAATTGGCCGCTTGGCCTTAAGTCACCCCAAGGCAGGACGTGCCCCTCCACACCTGACTTCTCCCGCTACTAGAGCAAAAATAAAAAATAAGAGTTTCAACTCCACCGAGATCCTGGCAGCCTTGGAGCACGGAGCGTGTGCTATCATCCTGCCAGGATGTTTTCAAATCCGCAAATAGTCGAGGAGCTATTCACGCAACATGAAACCCGCTTGCAGTTGTCCCTCTAACCAAGCGCGACACACAGCCTGCCCTTGTCAGATCTGCTTTGAAAGAATGTGAGGCCGTTGGCTTCATCTCACCGTGGCTGCTCTGATGTTGTCATCCACCCCTTTCTCTCCCCCCCCCCCGTCTTTTTCTGCACTGAAAAGCTCTTGCACATAGTTTTTCCTACTGCCATTCTTAAGGTCCTCATGGGGGTGGGAGATGTTATCCTTTAATGCCCTATAACTCTTGTGCTTCTTATTTATTCACAGAAGAGCCCCAAACCCGTAAACCTGCGTGTGGCCTGAACTGGCAGTGGCTGACCAGGAACAGGAGACTATGCAGTCCAGACATAGGCAAACTCGGCCCGCCAGCTGTTTTGGGACTACAACTCCCATCATCCCTGACCACAGGTCCTGTTAGGTAGGGGTGATGGGAGTTGTAGTCCCAAAACATCTGGAGGGCCGAGTTTGCCTATGCCTGTTGCAGTCAGTCACAGTAGAGAGCTCAATGAAGGACACTGACCCAGTATGAAAAGGAACCCAATATCCTAATGCTGTTATACAAATCCATGGTGTGACCACATCTGGAATGGGCGCCTCACCTCAAAAAAGATATTGTAGTGTTGGAAAAGGCTCAGGGAAGGGCAACCAAAATGACCAAGGAGATGGAGCCCTTATGAAGAAAGGTTGCTGTAGTGTTTGGGGCTCGTGGGCAGCCAATGAAGCTGAATGTTGGAACATTCAGGATAATAGACTTTTTCATGCAGTGCAGAGTTAAACTATGGAACTTGCTCCCGAAGGAGGTAGTGATGGACGCCAAATTGGATGGGCCTCAAAAGAGGACTAGACAAATTCATCCTGGCTGGTTATGCTTCTGAATACCAGTTGCTGGAAACCACAAGACGGGAGAGTGCTCCTATGCACAGATGCTTGAGAGCTTCCCACTTGCATCTGGTTGCCACTGCAATTATAGAATGTTGCACTGGATGGGCCACTGGCCTGATCCAGCACTGCTCATCTTATATTTTTATAGAATTTTTCTGTCCCGGTTCAGGCTGATGGGAGTTGTAATCCAAAACATGGGACGGGGCAGGACAGGAGGGACTAGTGTATTTATTTATTTTAAATATATACAGTGGTACCTCGGGTTAAGTACTTAATTCGTTCCGGAGGTCCATACTTAACCTGAAACTGTTCTTAACCTGAAGCACCACTTTAGCTAATGGGGCCTCCTGCTGCCGCCACGCCCCCGGAGCCCAATTTCTGTTATTATCCTGAAGCAAAGTTCTTAACCTGAAGCACTATTTCTAGGTTAGCGGAGTGTGTAACCTGAAGCGTATGTAACCCGAGTTACACTGTACTACTATATATACTTCAAACTGCTAAGCTATCTATATAAAAACAGAGGGAGCAAAAAAAACCCCCCACAACATTCAAATTTTTTTTAAAAAATCCTAAAAACTAGAAGAAAACAACAAATGACTTAAAATGGAGTAGAGTGCAAAACACAGACTGATAAAGTAATACGATCCTCACGCAGCAACAGTGCATTTAGTGGCGGGTTTATTCCGCTCTATCAGTCATTCCACAATGCTTCTCCAATGCTACCACATGGCATTAATTTTGGGAGGGGAGAGAACCAGAACATTTGGGGTGTAAAAAGTTTCAGGCTTTCCGCAGCAAGTTACAGGATATTCACTGATTAGAAACAAAGCAGCAAGACAAAGCGTAGTATAAAATACAACCACCACCTCAGCAATCACAGTCCAGTTTGTGGAATCCATAGTTCCCTGCTCCCCCAAATCCTCTGGTTTTATTTTCTCCACACAAGAAAAACAGCAAACCCCTGGAACATCAGCTAGGAAACACCCGGGCCTGGTTTCACCACATAGCTGGCACCAGCCTTGACACCTTTGGATTCTCCCATTCCCCCCCAGTATTCACTGCTGGGCTGGGCAGCCGCCATTTTCACTTCCCACAATGCCCCACAGCCATTATGGGCAGTAAAAACAGAGGACACCCAGCAGCAATCAAAGAAGCACTGCCATGTTGGGTATGCATGGCACGCAAGCATAAGGAGGAGTCCACCAGAGGGCGTTTTGCGGACGGCCTCCACAACGCAGTGAGGTTTACCTCAGGAGGAATACTGTCATCTGAATCTGAGCTGTCATCATACCCGCTGCCGTCTAAGTTCATCTGCAATAGCTGGTCAATGGTGGCATCCACTGCGCCATTGTTCGCCCTCAATACACATTCAATGATGTCATAATCCATGTTGGGGAACATAGTCTTGAAATCTTCCATGGCCTGGTTGAATTCCAGCCGCCGGACTTGCCTCGCTGGGCGGCTGTTGTTGAGTTCCTGGGCAGAGGAGCCGTTCCTTGAGCTGCCATTGCTGCTGCTCCGCCGGAACAGACTTGTCATTTTTGATATCTGCTTTTGGAAAATGTTTAGACTTTTTTTTCTTCAAACCAGCTTTTGAGGTAGAAAGGAAGGAAAGAGAGTAAACGTATAAATCCCCAGGCCAGGAGGAAGAAAAGGTGAGGAGGCACGCAATCGGCCTTCCAGATTTGTCGTCAAGAAGCTACGTCAACATCTTCCAGCGCCACTAGCCAGTAATCCACAACAAAATGGCGGGACATTGGCGATGCCAAAATGCAACGCTGCGGAAGAAGCCTGGAGAATTTCGGACCAAGGTGAATCTACCACAGGAGGAAGTCCGAGAGAAGGCCCTTCAGTACGGCGTCCGGAGCCTCAGAAACATGTTTGACTGAAAAATAAAAAGATTTTTTTATTTTGTGTGAGAAATGTAACCAGAGATAGCTGGTTTTAAACAGTTCACCTGCCCACACAACTCCTGAGACAACTGGGAATTGGCAGAATTTGAGCTGAGTTTGGGGGTGGAAATCCTCAAATAAAATTTATTCAAACATCTAAACAAACTTTCCACTTCATTGGATGTCCCTGAGTTCTGGTATAATGAGAGAGAGAGGTTTTGTGTTGGCTATGCCTCTCGCCTCCTCCAAGTGTGTCATTACTTTTGGGATCATACTGAGTCAGACCTGTTGACATCTAGCTCACTATTGTCAACACTGACTGGTAGCAGTTCTCCAGGGTTTCAAACAGGGAGTCCCCCCCAGCCCTCCCTGAAGATGCTGGGGATTGAATCTGGGATCTTCTGCATGCAAGGCAGATGTGCTATTAATGAGCTGCGGCTCTTGCTTTTGAAATTAGAGGCTGGCAAGCCTGGATATAAATGTGTTTAAAAAACAAGATGAAGTGGATTTTTGCAGCATCAAAAAGGAAGAAGATACTAGAGCAAACGTCTAATTTAAAATAAATGAATAAATGTGTCCACAATTGCATAGCAGGAAAATTAAACAACTCTCTTTTTGCTACGCTGGTTGTGTCGATTTCAGTGTTAAAAAGAAAATATATAAAGCACACGGAAACAAAATGGATAGGAAAAGAATACGTCAAGATATGTTGCAGAAATGTGCCTCATAGGGTTGTATTCAAGCAAGTTCTATTCCGAGCTGACCCACTGAAGTTGGTGGGTTTTACTCAATGTAGCACTAAGGGCACGGGGCATGCATGGGGAAGAAAAAGCAGTGAAAGCAGAAATCCTTGAGCTGAAAGGACGCGTTTGCTGGATACTGCCCAATGGACATGTGTTAAATATGCCCATTATTTTCAACTGGTCTAACTCTGAGCATGACTTAACACTAGACGCAAGCCATAGTATTTTGCTTTGCTGTTAAATACCTCAAATCCACAAGAGCAGAAAGCACCACCAATTCAATTATTAGTATTGCCTTTTCCCCCTTTGAAAACACAGAAAGAAAATACCATTTATTTCTGGTACAGACTCCACTGATGGATGAAATTACATCAGGAATGAATTGGGCAGGGGTTTTTTGGGGGGGGGAGCGTTCCATCACATTATCTCATTTCCATTACGTGGCAGGCGGAAGATTTCAAAAGCCAACGAGATAATAGAACCATATTAATAGTGTGTGTGTGTGTGTGTGTGTGTACGCAAAGGAAAAAGAAATGTCATTAGAACCTCTTAGCGGGACAGCGTGCAGGCAGACTTAACACCATTAGGCAAAGCAATAAGCTGCAAAATTTACCCATGCGTTAACAATTCTCTTATCACGCACACATATTATGCACAGATGTTCTGTTCTTGTACTAACCGATTCATGTCAGCGATAAAACTGCAGCCTTTTAACGCTCTGAATTATTCTTGGAAACACGGGAGGCTGGTCTGGTAGGACGAGTGGGGCGCTGCCCCACTAACCTCAGTCTGAACTCAGCCTCCACCTGCCTGCCCGACTTCTTACATCCAGTCCAGGAGGTGGCCCTGCCTTCCAACTGCCTCCTCCTTATACAGTAGTCTGTGATGCCCTTGTAGAACTAGGCAATGGGGAAAAGGACGGGGACAAAAGGAGAGTGAGGCAGCTTTGCCTGTTATCTGCTCCAATTCTGCCCACTATGGGACTCCCTGCAAAACTTGGGTCCCCAGCTGTTGTTGGACTACAATTCCCATCATCCCTAGCTTGCAGGAGCTGTGGTCAGGGATGATGGGAGTTGTAGTCCAACAACAGCTGGAGACCCAAGTTTGGAAAGCATTGCTCTACAGGCAGGGAACTGCAGGGGTGTGAAGCAGGGCCAGTGAGTGGTGAGGGCCGGTGAGAGTTCTGAGGGCCGGGTAGAATGTACAGAGGGCAACAGCATTGAAATGCTGATGAATCGTTATGAAAAAGAAAAACCTTGCAGATTGATAAACACCGGCCTAGAGGGATCTCTGGTCTCATCTAGCAGGGCTCTTCTTTGATTCCAGAAAAGGGAGGCTTCCCTAACTGGTCCTTTTTGCCCTGCCCTGGAGGCTGCTGTTGGGGGCGGAGCACAGCCAGCCCCTAACTGTGCTGCTCAAAAGCTTGCACCAGCTACCTATACTCTTTCCCCCCATGTCTCAGATGCACAGCTCATAGCCACCAGGGGCCATTGTGGGTCCGATGTCATGCAACTGAGGCCAGAACTTCTGGTGCTTACTGAAGACTGTATAATCCAGCAGATTTTCAATTAAATTATGATTTTGATTATGGCCTGTCACCGCAGAACTCTTCTTATAATGTATTAATTAGAGGGGGGAAACCTTGTGTTTTCAGCTGAACTGTTTTGGAATACATAGAAGACTTACCGGGATAATTCACAGGGGCAGCACCGCCATCTCATTCTCCAGTGATTCCAGGAAAGCTACTTGTTACCAAGAGAGGGAGATTCTTTCATTGCCTTTTCAGACCGAGAGTGGGGGAACCATAGCAACCTGTAAGAAAATGCTTGTGTTAGTGCTATATCATTCCTTAGTTTGCTGAACGGTTGTGAAGGAATGTTTCGCAGCGAAAGGAAAGCGGCAAAAAAAAGACCCCAACCAACAAAACAAGGTTGGCATGTAGACAAACCTTCCCCAACAACTTTCAGTGGGAATTCAGGGTGCATTTTGCTATTTCGAATTGTGGGAAACCTATGTGGGGGTGTTGCAGGGCAGTGACAGTTTGCAGACTGGCGATTAATATTAAGAGCAAAGCGCTCCAAGCACAATTATTACATCTTGTAAATATGCCATCGCAATTTCTTCATACCTGCCGTACTCAGGAAATATTAGAGAGCTTCCTTTCATCACATGTTGGCAGTAACTAGAAAACGATTTGTCAAAGGTTGTCAAAGGATCCACAGAGAGGTCTGACCCATGGGGCATAATCCACAGGGCCCTTCTGATCAGTGGGTCGTGTGTAGGGAGCCTCGTAGATTAAGCACCAGCTCCCTGCTCCACTAGCCAGAAAATAAAGAAACCACAGGCAGTTCCAGCTGGGACCCTCTAAAACAACCCAGAATCCTCCAGGGGGGAGGGACAAGTGCCATTGGAGGGCAAATTCAATGCCACTGGCATTGCATGAGTATACCTGAGATCCTCCTCAAACAAACCCTCCTGGTGTGGCCCTTATTCTGGGAGGTAGTGGTGGTGGTTGCAATGTTAAGGGTATCCAGACCAGGTTTTATGTGTTCCAGATTAGCAGAGCATGGAACAGTTCCAGTCCAGTTTTTACACAGAGCATAGGAGCTGCAGAGACTAGGCCTTGGGTGGGTGTGGCTTTTCACCTGCTTCATATGCGAGTTTGTTCTCAACCAAGCAGCTTGGTCACCAACCTTCATACGAAGACACTCTGGTGAGAAAGTTGGGTTGAGCATGGGAGGCTGTCCCACAGTGATGTGGCTTTTAAAAACACACTGGGCCAAATACCTCCAGGCTAAAGGGTTCTTGTTTTCTTGTCAGGAGTATTCTGCATCACGTCATTGATGCAATAACAGTGCATTGGTGGTGGACCACCAATATACTGGACCACCAATATACTGGACCATCCACACATCATTCAACTTTATTAGTTGTTCTGTGATGATTCCCTGATGTTACCACATTTTTGCCATAGGGAGGGCCACTCCTTCACTATAGCACCATGAAAGCAGAACATCTGTGGTGAGAGCCAGTGTGGTGTAGTGGTTAAGAGCGGTAGTCTCGTAATCTGGTGAACCTGGTTCACTTCCCCGCTCCTCCACATGCAGCTGCTGGGTGACCTTGGGCTAGTCACACTTTTCTGAAGTCTCTCAGCCCCACTCACCTCACAGAGTGTTTGTTGTGGGGGAGGAAGGGAAAGGAGAATGTTAGCCGCTTTGAGACTCCTTCGGGTAGTGATAAAGCGGGATATCAAATCCAAACTCCTCCTCTTCTTCTTCTTCATCATATAAAGTTACAGCGCTTCAGCAGGAAGTTATGCAAAAGGCACCAATTGGAAATAAAGGCAGCATGACTGCTTCAAAGCTTTTGCAGGAACAAAGTGGGATTGCATATACCTGCCCCCAAACCATTGTGATCACAAATAATCATGAATGCACAATAAAAGACATCTGGAGAGGTCCTTAAAAAACCCCCCCAAACCACTTCTGTTATGTTTCAAGGTGGCTACTTCTCTGCAGGCCCAATATTCATCTGCCTTGCAGATGCTTTGCCTTTTGAATGGATTTCAAGGAATAGCCCAAGCAAATTGAACATTTCCATGCAAGCCTTTGGAGCTTTCCTGCTGCAAGCTGGGGAAGGAGCCAAGGAGCCTTAGTACCAGCCTCATTAACAACCAAGCAAAGGGACGTTAAGCTGACGGCAGACGGAATTCAATTAAGTGAACATCTCCAAGGTGCCGCGGAGCGGGTTATTACAAGCTCGCAGAGGAACAAAACTGGTTCACCCGTGTCTCTTTTGCATCCTGTTCCGAGTGCTCACTTGCACGAACAACTTTTGCTTTGTATTGTTCACCGCTGGACGTGAATTTAGCACGCCTCCAGAAAGAGGCATTCCAGCAAAGGCAATAGGACTTCCTAGTTTACTTATCAGAAAAGTGTCTTAGCTCAAAAGAGTGGGCTCAGCTACAAGATGGAAGGAAGGAAGGAAGGATAGAATTGTAGAGTTCGAAGGGATCCTGAGGATCATCTAGTCCAACCCCCCGCAATGCAGGAATATGCAGCTGTCCCAAATGGGAATTGAACCTGCAACCTTGGCATTATCAGCACCATGCTCTAACCAACTGGGGTATCTGCTTCACGTTCAGAAGGTCCAAGGTTCAATCCACTAAATCTCCAGGCAGAGCTGGAACAAACCTCTGCCTGGCCCAGGGAGAGTTCTGAGGGCCAGACAGAAATGCCTGGAGGGCCACATTCAGCCCCCCAGGGCTTGAGGATCCCCACTCCTGTTCTAGGCACTCTCTCCGGGGGCTTATAAGAAGACAACCCTGCTGGACTAGGCCAAAAGGTCCCATCCAGTCCAACGTTTTTCTCTGCACCCAGCAGCTTCCAGGGAGATGGGGCATTCTCTGCTGCTTGCCCTTAGCATCTGGCACTCTGAGGTAGGCAGTCTCTAAGCACGGAGGTCAATCAGAGCAGGATTACAGCTGTAGCACAGCTGTCGGCTCCCAGCAAGATGGGGAATTATTCTCTTTCATACCCTGAAATGCAGCAACCTGGTTGATCGCCTGGCATTATTTCAATATAAGCCCCCTGCCCCCCACCCCTGTTGCTGGAAACAGCTAGGTGTTCACGGTTTCTATGTCATTCCATCCCCCCCACTTGGATAATACAGAACAGCGCCTGGATAATAATCACCCTCACCATTACGCAGACGGCCCTAGAAAAAACCTGGCACGCACCCGCTGCCATTTTTCAAAACGGATCAAAACCATATTGCGCCCTTCTGCAATTTGTCCACGAATGCCTCATAGAGGGCCCTTGAACACATGCTTCTCCCCCCGCACAGGCATGTTAACTGTTCATTCACAGCTTTTGGCATGTGTGCAGGTTTTCATCGGGCCAATAAAGCCTCCCACGCGCTCCATTCAAAGCTATTCCACCCATTCCAGTGCAAAGAAATGTTGGAAATTCTCAAGAACCCTTGCACAAGAGACCAGAAATGTGCTCGCCAGCAGCGACTTCGTTTTTTATGCTGCTGAGCGCCTGCCCCAGGACAAAGCGAGGAGGCGGGTTTGCTGCAGCAGCAAACACAGTTAATGAGCACTATTCTAGGCTGCATCAACAGAAGTTAAGTGTCCTTACTGTGTTCAGTTCTGGGCACCACAATTTAAGAAGGATGTTGGCAATCTGGAACATTTGCAGACGAGGGCAACCTAGATGATAAAGGGTTTTTGAAACCAAGCCTTATGAGAAATGGTTGAGGGAGTTGGGTATGTTTGGCCTGGTAAAGAGGAGACGGAGAGGAGATCTCATAGCCATTTTCAAATATCTAAAGGGCTGTCACATGGAAGATGGAGCAAGCTTGTTTTCAACTGCTCTGGAGGGCAGGACCTGAACCAATGGAGTCAAGTTACAAGAAAGGAGATTCTAACAATATAGGAACTTTCTGACAATAAGAGCTGATTGACAGTGGAACAGACTCCTATGGGAAGTGGCGGACTCTCCTTCATTGGAGGTTTTTAAGCAGAGGCTGGGTGGCCACATGGCAGTCAATGAGGAAGAGGTGAGACAGGGAGGGACCCTCCATTGGCTCAGCTAGGACTGACTGCCATTTGGCTCCTCCCCTCCACCAATTGCTATCCATGGCCACGTCACCTGATCATTACGGCACTTCATTATGCAGTGGCATGGAAGCCTTGCTGCTCTCAGCTTGGAAGCCATTATTCTACGCAAGCAAACAAAAATCACTGAGCGTGCTTTAGTGGGGGCGGGGGGGGGGACAGACATTTCAACCATTTAGTTTAAAAATCTGGCTAAGAGACCATGTTCAACAACTTAAATTTTCTGCTGTGGGGTTCTCCTAGCTTCTGGTATTTGGCACAAAATCCTCTGCTAATTATTTGTAAACCAATCCCGCTCCACATGAACTGATTAGCTTTCCAGCCCTCCAATTCAAGAAGGGAATTAATGAAACAACATTAAGGAAGCACTTTTTAAAAATTGCTTATAAAGGAAGGCATAAATGACTGCTAAATATTAAAAAAGCGAGATGAAGCCAGCGGTTGCATCCGGAGAACAGTTGACCAGTAGAAGTAGAAAAACAGAAGCTGTTGATATTTTAAATGAATTGAACATGACACAAGAACAGTAAAATACTGTGGGGGGTTATTGTTTCTGTTTGTTACTATGGTGTGCATTTTTGTGTTTTCGTATTGTAAACCACCCTGTCAAGATCCTCGGATGAAGGGCGGTATAGAAATATAATAAATAATGAATAATGGCTCATCTAGTCCAGCATCCTCACAGCCGCCAACCAAATGCCTATGGGAAATCCTCAAGAAGGGCTTGAACACAAGAGCCCTCTCCCCTGCTTTTCCAGAAACTTGTATTCACAAGCATTACTGCCCCCAACCATGAAGGCAGAACATGACCATTGTGGCTGGTAGCCACTGACAGATTCATCTTCCGTGAATTTGTCCAGGTCCTCTTTTAAAGCCATCCAAGTTGGTGGCCATAACTACCACTTGCGGGAGTGAACTCTACAGCACCAATTCGCTGGCATCGAGAGGGCCACCAGCCGGCTGAGACAGGAAAAGGATTGTGCAGCATCTGGGTTGTCCCTGATTGAATGAGGTAAACTTGTCTTGAAAGTCTAGAGATTAGCTGCTAGTCACTACAGCAAATATTGGGCTAGATGGGTCACTGATCTGGCCTGCTGATAAGGCAGCTTCCTAGACACTTAGATCCCAGAGCTATAATCCCCCACAGTAGTTTAACAATTCTGTGAGGGGAGAGACTCCACCAAGCAAGGCCTCCTTCCACCTGCCTTGTTCTACCCTCTGCTTCTCAATGTGTATTGTATTGTTTTATGTACTGTGGCTTGCCGTTGTTTTATTGATTATAGCTTAGACATTATTGTAACTGTTGAGTGGATTTCCGTTTAACTTTTATATGTTGATATTATTTTATACTATTCTAATGATTGTTGAATGATACTTTTTTGAAGGAGGTTGCCTATTTTAAAGTTATGTTTTCTTATCACATTTTTGTATTGCATTAGATTGTTATAAGATGTACATTTTTTGTTTCTTCAGCTTGTAAACCGCCTTGAGTATTGTAAGATAGAAATTAAAAATGACGATGATGATGAAGAATTCATCCCTGTTTGCAGGGAACTCTGGGAATTGTAGCTCTGTGAGGGAAACATGGATCTCCTTACAACTCTCAGCACCTGTCCCCCAGGATGCTTTGGGGAAAGCCATGACAGTTTAAAGAGGTATGAGAGTGCGGATGTGGCCTTAAGTGTCAGCATGGATGTATTTGCCCATGGGTTTACTAAAAAGAAGATACATGCATGCCACACATGCCCTCCCAGACATAACCCCTCAAGACTCTGGAGCAGCAGCTGAATTCTGAGGAAGGGCGTCGCTACAAGCAGTTCACACCAGCAAAAAGTTGACAAGACGTTCCCTCCGAAAGGCAAAACTGGGTCACACACCCATGGCATACATTTGCCTCCCTGTCCTTTGCGTCACCGTGCCATAGACCTGGGCAGGCCTGCGTGAGTTGTGCGGATTCCTGACAGCTGATCTTCGTATGTGGGAGTCCAAAGCATTTAATACCACGTCGGCTCAGACCTCGAACACCTGTCTTTGGTTTGCAAAGGTGGCAGAAGCCGGTCGTGGAAACTCCCCTCTGTCCTCCTTACCAGGGCTGGGAGCATAATCCCCCCCACACAGTGAGCAGAAGGCTGCAAAAACGAACCTCCTAAGCCTACCAAGCTCAGTGTTGTGCAAAAGAGCCTCTCCTTAGAACTGTCAATTTCAGCGTCTCTCCATTTCTTATTTTTCCAGTCTTCAGTTCTCCACACCTGCATATAAGTTTCCAATTTATTTTTGTTTGTTTTGTTGAAAAAAGTAAAGGTCTCATCCATCAGCATCTTAGTGCAAATTTCTCCTAATAGGCACATGTTTGCAAAGCAGTTTTGCCTAATATCATGTATTTTCACTAATATACGCATTCTGTACACATTCCTTAGCTGGAGAACTGAATTGCAAAATTTAAACACGAGCCCATTTTGAAGAATGACTGTGTTTCAGTTCAGGTACTGTTTTGGGGACTGTGAATTAGGTAGGTTCGCCTTTAAATGCAAACCGGATCTAATTTATCCCCCATCCCTAGAAGTGCTGCTAAATGACAGGAGACCGGAAAGGGTAAGACATTTAATGACTTGATGAAGTAGCTTTGTGTTCACCTTCAAAATCACAGAAGGTTGCAGGAGGTTGGACTAGATGGCCCTTGGAGTTCCTTCCAACTCTACAATTCTATGATTTCTAAGGTAGAAGACCTGCCCATGAAGCTCTCTTGGGTCAGCCACTCACTTTCAGTGAGGTTAAAACGGAGAAGGGCAAAACCATATACGTATGTCACAAGCAGAGGCCCAAATTCTTGCTCACTACACTGAGGGTGTAATTGCTATGAAGGCCAGACCCTGCTTACAAGGTCCTGGTGGCAGCATATCAAACCAACACCTGCTTAGCCTCTCTGCCTCCATTTCAAAACAGTCTCAAGTCTGAGAGCCACCATTTAAATTACCCACAATGCAACTGAAGGACTATCGCGCTGGGGCATTGTGGGAAATTAAAATGGCAGCTCCTGGCTATCCGGTGCCAGTTCAGAGCATTGCTGCCATGCCATCAAAACATGCGGAAGGAGGAGGAGAGCGCTGGCCTCTAACTCTGATAAAATAAAAGCACCTGAGTGATCCCTTGTTAATGCCGTTCAGCCATATATTGAGCTGCAGAGGCTAAGCTAGTTGTTGGGGGGCAGGGACGCAAAGCAATCAGGAGGAAATGAAATGGGCAAGCCCTCTGGGGACAACCAGGCACGCACACACA
Organism: Podarcis raffonei; assembly: GCF_027172205.1. Lineage (NCBI taxonomy): Eukaryota > Metazoa > Chordata > Lepidosauria > Squamata > Lacertidae > Podarcis > Podarcis raffonei. The sequence continues at coordinate 7,452,568 of NC_070616.1, read as the reverse complement.
CACACACTTTTCCAACAATAATTGATCCTCCAAGACTCCACAGCAGAGTAAAAGCTCCATCAGGGGATGCAGAACCAATGGCAAATTGTAGAGTTTGTCTGTATTCCTCAAAATGGGGGAAAGAAGCTGAGAGAACAAATGAACAAACTGATACCAACCACAGCAATGGAAAGAATGGGCATACAAAGAGGATCAGGGGATCTAGAAAATGACCTGGTTTTACTAGCCTCCTACAGTTAGTCACCAGGCAGCACTTTTGCTGGAGCAACTGTGGGAAGGAAAGGGGTTCTCTGTTCCTACGGCTGCTCTGGGTTACCTGCCACACAGGGAAAACAGTGTCTCCTCCTTGGGGTCCAGGGTCCAAGACTAGTCAGGGATTTGAACCTGTGTCTCTCCGTTCCTGGAGAATGTGGGCGTCTTCCCCCCTCCCCACTAGCTGAGCATCTGTCTTGCCACCTTATTTGCTCAACTCTCAAGCCACAATGTAAATTTATGTCTTTAAAAAAGCAATACTTCAATGCTACGAAGGCGAGGACCCAAACAACCACATCTGGCTTTCAGAAAAATGTGTTGGGGGGCATTGACCCTCTCTAGAACAGCCTCTAAAAATATCTGAAGTGGGGGGGGGGTTCCCCTCCCCCTTTGTATCTTGTGACTGATGTGTTGCTATTCCATACTAGAATTCCAGCCTCCTATACTTCTAAATTAAGAAATTAATTGAGAAAAGTAGAGGGACTTAATTGAAAAGTGCCATGCCTCGCAGGCTTGCTCTCTCTATACATTGCATGGGAAAGTAATCTGACCTCAGTAGGATGACATTCTTGAAATAGCTGAGGGAATTCAAACATGAAATAAGATTTACAAGAAGGGAGGACGGCGAGAATGTGAAGGCAATACTCAGTGCTTTTGTAACATAGAAACTGGGATGCGGGTAACTCAAAGCCTGCTTCACTAACACAAAGCCGGCATAAGACAGGATTATCACACACCAACACCGAACCAGTTAGCTGATTGGGGGGGGGGCTGAATCCTCCTCAGTTTGGGTGCATGAGGGGGTACCATGCACAGAACTCCCTCACACACCCAAATCTGGACAAAGAAGGACTGAACTCCCTGTCCAACAGGTGAAGAGTCGAACGCCTACTCATGTGCGCCATTTGCCCCCCCCCCACGAGTATCAATCATCTACTATCATTATGACATCAGATGATTGACAGGTTGGTGGGCCTATCCCTTCCCAAAGTTGGCCCATTCTGTGGCAAGGGAAGTAACAATTTGGAGCATCGGGTTCATCAACCCTGCTTCTGTTGTCTACACCCTTCTAACCTCTAGGTTAGAGAACTGCAATGCCTTATATGTAGGTCTGCCTTTGAAGACAGTTTGGCAACTGAAGTCAAACTGCTGGCCAACAGAAGATGGTCTGAGCACATAACACCAGTTCAGGCTTGACCACATTAGTTTCCACTTAGTTTTCTGGGCTCAGTTCAAGTTTTGACCTACAAAGCCTTAAGCAGCTCAAGACCCAATACCACAAGGACTGCCTCTTTCCGCATGAACCAACCCAGACCCCCATTAGTCACCAGATGCCCTTCTCTCCCATTTCCCCTCCAAGGGAGTATAGAGGGTCTCAACACAAGAACGGGCCTGCTCAGTAGTGGCCCCCTGCTTATGGAACGTTCTCCCCAGTGAGACACACTTGGTGCCATCATTACCTGTATCTGGATGCCAGGCAAGAACATTTCTTTTCCAAAAAGGAGTATGTAAAAATGATTTATTAAATAGATGAAATTATAAGGTTACAATATGTCAAAGAACTAAGATAAAAACAAAGAGGGAAAGGATTTGCTGAATTAACCATTTGAAAAGGAATACAAAAAAGGGAGGTGTGAGGTGGTCAGGGAAGCAAGTGAATGAAAAATAAGACATTGAAAGATGGACTTATTTTTTTACTGTTTTTTCTATTTTCTATTTCTTTTTTTCTTTCTATTCTGTATTTTTTTATTGTTTGTATTTTTTCTGTATTATTTTATTATTTTTGTAAACTTCTTCTCGAAATTTGAATAAAATATCATTAAAAAAAAAAAGAACATTTCTTTTCCACCAGGCCTTTGACCTCCTCCTTCAGTGAACAGAATGTCTTAGTCCTGCCTCTTTATAAATGTGAATGCTTTTTAGGATTTACTCCGTTTTACCTTTACGTTGGTTTTAGTGTATGTTTGTAAGTGGCTTTGAATTAAGTTTAGTAAACAAAGTGGCAGGTAAGTTCAATAAATAATAATAAGGATTTTTTTTAAAGGTGCCAGAACTCCATACTGAAGTGTAGCAACAGAAAAACCCCACTGGCACTAATACACATGCAATTTAAAGGAGGCAAACATTTAGCCAATCCATCCAATTGATTAATTAAAAGCATCCTGATTGACTAAATGTCTGCACCTTATACACAGGGCAATGACTGTGGGATTTTAAAAAACAAACAAAACACCATCCTGTGTGATTATTTTAATGCAAGAACCTCCAAAATAGGTTCAGAACTGCCCAGGGATGGGTGAGGTGGGGAACAAAGCTGTGAGATGGGAAGGGTTGGAATGTGAGGAACTGGCTTTCATGTTGTTCTAAGTATGGGTTACCCATCAAAATGAGCCTTTGCTGTAGTTTTGCCTGCTAAACTTAACAGGTAGGCAGCTACCTAACGGAAGTATCTCCCCATACGTTGATGGCCTTGGAATCTCTCCCCCTGGCCTCTGGAATGAGATACCCATCAGGGCGTTTTCACCTGCGGTGCATCTACAAACACTTATATCTGGACACGGAGCTGGGAGTTTAGCTGAGCCAGAAGCAGCCTAAAGCCATGAAGCGCAGGGGAAGAGGGAAGGGCACTGTTGCTCTCTGAGAATCCAACAATGCAGAAACAACCATTTTGCTGCCTGTTTTGCGGAGCCTTCCAATAAGTGGCACAGCACAAGCTTTGCATGCAAAAGGTCCTTGGTTCAATTCCCCAGCTGCGAAAGACTCCTGTCTGAAACCCTGGAGGGCTGCTCTGATGACAATACGGAGCCAGATGGAGCAATGGTCTGACTAGGAATAAGGCAGCTTCCTATGTTCCCCGAGGATACAATAAATCATCAGAGCTCTCTTGTACAAAAGGAAACAGGACCCTGTAGCTCTGACTGTGGAATTTCTCACAAATCATAAAGGCAATGCGTTTAGCTACTTATATAGTGCCGCCCCTGTACATTGGAGGGGGCCTGACTATCAATGGGCCTGTTCCTCATGGCGGTGGTCCTTCGAGGATCCAAGAGCTTTGGGTTGTCCTCAGCCAGCAGCAGTTCACGGGGAGGGGAGGTGGGTTGCAGTATAATGTGCAATTAAAACCGCCACTTTTTAATCACACCGGTGGGTCAATTGCTGCTCAGAACCCCCCAGGCTCTACACCACAAAGTTATCCCACAGAGTGCAAAAGGGAACCGTGCCTTTGACATCTCTCTCTCCTTCCCAAGGCCTCCACAGAAAGCCTTAAAAGGCAGGAGGGGTGTGTGTGTGTGTGTGTGTGTGTGTGTGTGTGTGTGTGAAAAGAGAAATAAACCACTATTGATTTGCCGAAGGCGAGGCAAAAGCAGAAAGACTGCATGTGTTTCTATGGAAACAGAATGTGTGCAGTTTGAAAAGAGTTGGGGGGGGGAGAGAAAACCCTCTCATTTATGGGCACTGTAAATTATTTAAGCAGGACAGGGCTCTGTCCATTAAGGTCTAAGGGGAAAGATTTAAAGCTATTCATTATGCAGAGAGACACAACCTGCTTAATTCAGACCCACCAGCCTAATGCTTGGGAAGCAGAAGGCAAGTCATTTAGGTCTTACATTATTGGCTTATCAAAATAATAATAATAATAATAATAATAATAATAATAATAATGCCCTGCTTGCAAAAATAACTGCGGAATTAAACAGTAAGCACACAAATATGGAAAACCACATTAAAAAAACCACACCAGCGTAAAAATAATACAAGAGTGCACAGCAATACTCATTTTCTATTGCCACGAGTAAAGCTGGGTCCTTCTGCACTTAATAAGGCAATAAGGTGAAAGAAAGTGCTGGGGGAGGAGCCAGAAATGGGGTGGAGTCTGAGGCAAAGAATCCAAAATGGCACCTTCCACATGGTGGCAAAGATTTAATAACCAATTAGACCTACTCACCCACTAAAACAGGTAGACATGGCTAAGGCCCCATCTGCACTGTACATTAAAAAATGTATTATACTAGGGTGTGGTTAGGGACGGGGTGTGGCCTGGAAGGAGGCCTAGGGGCCAGATAGAGAATACTAGATGGTCACATCTGGCCCTGAAACTCAGGGTTGCCCATCCCTGACAACATGAAGCTAGCTTCACTCCTCTTTTGACAGACAGAAAATGTGCAGCTAATTTGTAAAGATAAGTGCTGGGGCTCACATCCATGTTGAAGCCTCTCTCTCTCTCTCTCTCTCTCTCTCTCTCTCTCTCTCTCTCTCCTGAAAGCCCCTCTCCCAAATAAAAACCTCAGATTCATGGAGGGCAGTTTTAGTTTCGCAGGAACAATAGAAAGGAACTCCACACATTATTACATCACACATTCCAAGTCACAGCATCTTTTTTAATGCTGTGATTGAACCCTGGCTCATATTTCACGACAATAGATAGGTTTGGGGGCTTAGTCGGCATTGCCAAGAGTGAATCAGGTCTTCAAAAGAAGTCTATGCAACAAACAATCCTCCTACTGTCTTGCAAATAGAAATGGCTCATAGTGGGGGTGTTTTTAAAAGAAAAAGGGTTTATCCCATGCATCTGGGTTTGGTTTATTTCCTGGAGAGACAACCAACATATAAAGCTATTACAGCAGTTATAGTCCCATTTTTGGGTAGCATGCAGCTCTTAAGAGAAAAGGCAAGGATCTATAGAAGAAGGCAGTTCTAAGAGGTTCCTTTTCCCCCCTTTCAGCATTCCTCATTCAGCAGACCATCCATGTTCCCCAGCAGAGCCAACTGGTCAAACTAAGCTGATTTTATAGAGTCAAGCCCCGTCTTCTAATAAGCTCCAAATTTCCCATCGTCCCTCCCCCACAGTGATCATCAGGGCCGAGAGCACACAGCTTTAAAAATTGTCAAAGAGAAAGAAAACAAACAAAAGAAGAAGAGTGAATTTAAAGATCCCGTTTCTCTAGGCGTAGGAAATCTGACAACCTCCTATTGATCTTCTTGTTGACAAACGCACCCATGTTGAGATATTATAGGAAGCCAGCCTGTATCGTAATTGCTGCTCCGTGGCAAACCTCCACGATCTCCAACTGTTGCTGCTTGACAGGTACAAGCGTCTGCTTCCTCACCCTGTGCAACAGCTGCTAAAGGTAAAGGTAAAGGTACCCCTGCCTGTACGGGCCAGTCTTGCCAGACTCTGGGGTTGTGCGCTCATCTCACTCTATAGGCCGGGAGCCAGCGCTGTCTGGAGACACTTCCAGGTCACGTGGCCAGTGTGACAAAGCTGCATCTGGCGAGCCAGCGCAGCACACGGAAAGCCGTTTACCTTCCCGCTGGTAAGCGGTCCCTATTTATCTACTTGCACCCGGAGGTGCTTTCGAACTGCTAGGTTGGCAGGCGCTGGGACCGAACGACGGGAGCGCACCCCGCTGCGGGGATTCGAACCGCCGACCATGCAATCGGCAAGTCCTAGGCACTGAGGTTTTACCCACAGCGCCACCCGCGTCCCTGCAACAGCTGCTAGAGCCCAGCAAATGCTGGAGCTTCCTGTCCAACTGCACCTATGTGGCAGGTTGCCCCACCAGCAATCTTGTTCCATTGGTGGACCAATTCATCATTGCTGGAAGGAGAAATCACAGAGAGACGAGTATCCAAAACACCAGGCAAAGATGCAGCCAGTTAACTTAACTAGGACTAGGTTAAGCCAGGATGCTTTCTCAGTGCTTTTTTTTTTCCTCCGGGGGGAGGAGGGACACAGGGGTACGTATATCCCTAAACATTTTGTGAATCTTTGTACTTTTGTCCATTTACTGTATTTATTTCCCCCAATCTGAACTATAAAATGGTGGTTTTCTTGAGTCAAAATGAGAGTACACCTAAACATTTTTTTTAAGGAAAAAAGCCATTGTGTTTTCTTATAGGGGTTCCCCTAACCCAGGCACAGGCAAACTTGGCCCTTCAGATGTTTTGGGACTACAATTCCCAGCATCCCTGACCACTGGTCCTGTTAGCTAGGGATGATGGGAGTTGTAGTACCAAAACATCTGGAGGGCTGAGTTTGCCTATGCCTGTCCTAACCACTCTGGTTGCTGTTGTTTTTATTTTGATTATGTATTTTGTGGTTTTATATTCTAATTTTATCCATGGAACTGCCCTGAGACCTGTAGGTATAGAGAAGTATATAAACTCAATAAATACTACTACTACTACTACTAATAATAATAATAATAATAATGTAGCCCAGAGTTGCTGGGGAAACCCAGTCAGATGGGCAGAGTATAAATAAATATTTTTTTAAAATTATTATTATTATTAACTATTAGTTTCCAGGATTCTTTGGTGGAAGCCCTGACTGTCTAAAGCGGTATGATCCTGCTTTAGATGTGTGGTGCAGATGTGGTCCTAGAATCCTGGTGGCAGATCACACCACAACTGAGAGGTAGCCAGAAATCCCCATTTCCTCTCCCAAAAAGTAAATCATAAGCCTGCAGATTGGGGCACTGTGGGTTTTTCATTAATTTCCTACGTAAAGCACCAAGTCGTGGGCATTTTAAAGAAAACATTAGCGAGTGACGACGATACTAGGGGCCCCTCAGGCCCACGCTGAGCATAACCAGATCATCGTTTGGGGGAGGGGAAAGAATAGGGATTATAAATATTGATGAGGCAATTACCTTCAATTAGCACTGGCTGGTTGGCACCCCTTAGGAATCTACTTGGAATGATGCCCGCTTCCTGCTTGTTGACTGCTTTCCGCTCAAGCTGGAATGTGAAGGCCCATTCTTCAGACACAGCGGCACTGAAACATAGAATATCCTTTTTAAAAAGTGGAGGTTCCAAGGATTGGGGACCTGGGACATTAGGCGTGTGTTCTGCCGCTGAAGCTACGGCATGTCCTGATGTGTGCTGGAAGCACTGTACAAATAAGTTAACAGCAGTAACAATACGATTGCACACGCATCTAAACATGGAACATTTCCAGAATATGGATTGTGCAGCTTCCTTTCGGGCAATGAAACAAGGCAATGCTTCACATGAGGCGCTTTAGATTTCTGGGTCTTTTCTCAAGATACCGCACAACCCTCTGATATACAATGGGACAAAAATGGGCTTAACATCAAGCAATAAATGCACCCATAAAATGAGCAAACCCATTGCCAGGTGTTGGGGCGAGGGATCGTTAAACGCCGACCAGAAAAACACAAAAGTGCTTCCAATTTCTGCACATTAAAGCTATTTCTGCACAAGAAGACGTCACAAACAGTGTTGGTTTCTCATCGCCCCTCAGTTATTCACCACCTCCTCAAATATTAATGTTTGCAGACTGTCAGCGTTCGATATGTGCCAGGAAAACCGGTTCTCCAGAGCTGGAAACCAGCACTGTGTCCCTATCATTGGTCTGCTTGTGGTAACTGGGACTAGGCCTCAGTCCTTGTGATGCAAAGGGGCCGCCTCATGGAGCAAAAAATATCTGTGGGGCCTGCCTGGTGTTTTTACATTAGTAGAATGTGTCCTTTTATTTAAAATGCATCTCTGGATTATTTGCGGGGCATAGGAATTCGCTCATTCCCCCGCCTCCAAAAAAAATATCGTCCGACCCCCCACAAGGTCTGAGGAACAGTGGACCAGCCCTCTGCTGAAAACGTTGCTGACCCCTGGTGAAGAGCGTCCTCTGAGGCCAGGGCTTTATAGGGGCTGGTGGCCTGGGATTGGTCCTCAAGAGTCAGCTGACAGAGTGTCCAGGCAGGCTGGTACTGAAGCCTAGATGGCGCCCTCGATGCCCAAATACAGTGGTACCTTGGTTTACAACCATAATCCGTTCCGGAGGTCCATTTGTAAACCAAAACAGATTGTAACCCAAGGTGCGCTTTCGCCAATGGGGCCTCCAAAAAAAATTTGTTCGTAATAAAAAAAAATGGGTTGCAATAATAAAAAAAAAAGATTGCAAAACCAGGACACGCATTTCCGGGTTTGATGTGTTTGTAATCCAAAACGTATGCAAACCAAGACATATGCAAACCAAGGTACCACTGTAATGGAAATGATGCTGCTAAGGTAGCTGAGCACTGACCACCAGGTAACCCTTGGTTCAGAGGACCACCCTCAGCACCATAGAATGACACGTTTTGCATGACTGTAGCTGAGGTCCATAGAGCACAAATTTAAACAACCTGGTGGAGGTGGAGGACTGGGAAGCAATATACCGTATTTTTTGCTCTATAAGACTCACTTTTTCCCTCTTAAAAAGTAAGGGGAAATGTGTGTGCGTCTTATGGAGCGAATGCAGGCTGCACAGCTATCACAGAAGCCAGAACAGCAAGAGGGATTGCTGCTTTCACTGCACAGCGATCCCTCTTGCTGTTCTGGCTTCTGAGATTCAGAATATTTTTTTTCTTGTTTTCCTCCTCCAAAAACTAGGTGCGTCTTGTGGTCTGGTGCATCTTATAGAGCGAAAAACACGGTAAATACCAGTTGCTGGGAATTACAGGCAAGGAAAGTGCTATTGCGCTCAAATTATGCTTGCAGGCTTCCCATTGGGAAAAATATTTGGTGACTGTGAAAATAGGATGATGGACTAGATGAGGCATTGGCTTGATCTTATGTTCTTATAGCTCCCATTGGAAGAATGGGTGAATAAATTTGAAGTATTGGGGAGGATTTTTGTCCTCTGGTTGTCAGCAACTACTGAACCGCCCCTGCCCCCCCACAACACACATTTTTTTTCCTTCTTAATTTTGTGCACGAAAGATGCAGCCAAGCCAGACTCGGAGCCTCCAGCCCTATATCCAGCCCATCAAGAGTAATCTCTGTTCTCCATTTTTACTGGATAAATATCTTAATCTAAAACTAGCTTGGCTAAAGAAAACAGCTTGTCATAAGGGGAACAATTAAGAAAATTCTTCAAGGGGCGAGGAAGAGACATTTGTGCCTTTTCTTGGTGCATTGATGTCTCTCACACACACACGGATACTAAATGACTTCATCTCTGACCTTACATTGTATATATGTTTTAGAAATACACAGGAAAGCAAGCCCAGATTATCCCGATGCACCAAAAAGGGATTAACACACATCCACAAAACCAATAGCGGGTTAAGAATAAATGGAATCTATTCTGAATTCCTGCCAACTTTCTTGCTTTAAAGTCAAGTGCCTAGTCCTCCTGGTTATGAGGACTGAATGACGTTTTGGCTTCTTGTAGCAACAGCACCGTGCTGTGATAGATGCTGTTTTTAATTGTATCTTTATAACTTCCTTTATTTCTTACATTGTATTACAATTTGCATTTCAAATTGCAATAGAATAAAATACAGTACAAGAAATAAAAGCAGCAATGCAAATACAAAAACCAATATATTGAAGGTGGGCTTGCCAGAGACTACCTCAATGAAGCTTGCAAACCACTGGTGGTCCACGGAGCTGTTCAAAAATCCCTGATCTATAGGAGCTGTGAGACTCCTGGCTGTTCTGCTGCAACACTGATTGAAAACAACCACCTCCTTTTCTGCAGGAAGTCCTGGTGTATTGTGAGAACCTCCACACCCTATCTGGGAGGTTATCCTTCCTCCATATTTGGGCTACTGCCCCAACTCTGGCTGCTTTTAGTAACCTGCAGGTGTAGGAAAGCTTTGGTTTCCCCAGTGTTGCTAACCAACAACTCCCTTCATGCTTGCCCACTGCCCATGCTTGCAGGGGCTGATGGGAGTTGTAGTTTAGCAACGTCTGGCAGGCCAAAGGTTCGTCACAACTGCCCTGCAGTAGGGCTGCCATACATCTGGGTTTCCCCAGACATATCCAGGATTTGTCCATTGAAAAAAGCATCCGGATGGAATTCCCGATATTGCTAAAGCTGTCCAGGAAAACCTGGATGTATAGCAACCCATGCCAAAAGTTTTGCTTTTTGGCCAGTTTCCTTTAAAAAATAGGTCAAAAACTTCATTTTGGAGGGAGATTTTGCAAAATATTTTATTATAATTATCTGAGCTCAACAACTTTGCCAAAAAAACCAACAACTTTTGTGTCCAGATTTTCACTTTTTAAAATATGGCAACCGTACTCTACAGCTAAGTGAAAAGAAAGATGTTTTGCCTCTGAGAACCTTGTACTGACCATGAGTCAGACCATTGGGTCCATAAAGCTCAGTACTGCCTACACGGACTGGCAGCAGCTTCTGGGGATTTCAGATGGGGGTTCTTTCTTAGTCTTACTTGGAGATAAAGGACATTGAACTGCATGCAAGGGGAAAGCTCTTTCTCTGAGCTTCGGCCCTTCGTGCTCCCGTTCTTCCATCATGCATTGACACACACACTCCCAAAAAATAAAACAACAAGATTCCGCAATATTGCAAATATGTGGCTTAGAAGAAAATGCAAATGGTGTGCCCTACCGACTAGGACCTGGGAAAGCAGGGTTCGAATCCACACTCTGCCATGAAGCTGGTGGTATATAAGTGTAATTAATAAATAAAAAAAATGCAGAATACGAGTTTTCCAGAATTACAGATTTTAAGAATATGGTTGGGAATAGGATTCTACCGAACTTCCTATGGCAAAAATCACAGCGTATCATCTAGCAGGAGCTATCTTTTTCATGATCTGTGATTAGATAGCCATCGCCCCATTTGCCTCACAGAAGAGGACATGCAAATATTTAAAGGTGATCTTCTAAATAAGCCATTGAGGGTTGCGAAAGGGAGTGTTCAGGCTTTTCTACAGAAGCACACCTGATAATGAGTTCTGTGTAACATCCTGCTCCCTCCGCTGCACAAATAAAGTCAATAAAAGGAGATCATCTTACCTAGAGTGCATTGCATGTGCCCATAAGGGTGAGTGGGAATCCCTGCATTTCTGGATGGAGGCGGCTAGGTCATTGACTAAGCCATATGCAAATGAGGCAGTGGGGATTAAAAAGGGAATCATACCAGCTGTCTGCAAAAGAACCATTAATTAAAGGGGCAGCGCTGATACATGCTTGAATTAAAGCTCTGAAGACAGCAGGAGGGATATATTCCAGGTCGTGGAGGCAGGTCCATTGCAGAAAAGGGGGCACTGCTCCACCAACCTCATTCTGCCCTCAACCCCCAACACCTGCCTACCTCTGTACTTGCAAGCAGTCCAGGTGCTGCCACTGCCTGTCATTGTCCTCCTCCTAAGTTTCCATCTTACCCACATAAAACTTAGCAGGGAGTTGATGAGGAGAGAAAATTCAGTGGCTCTGCCTGCCATTAGCGCTGTCTCCACCTACTGCTTGGGCTCCTAGTCCCAAGGGGCACTAGGAATGCAGGGGTGGGGGGGAGAGATTAAATTCAGTTTGCATTTAAAGGCAAACATACCTAATTCATGCTTTACAAAGCACTATGCAAACCGAAACACAGGCATCTTCCAAATTCACACTTCTCTGAACATGGCAATGCAGTTCTCCAGCCAAGTAATGTGTGCAAAAATGCATGTACTAAGTGTATATAAAAATACGTAATTTGTGAAAACAATGAGCCAAAAAAATATTGTATCGTGGGGAACTGCTTTGCAAAAAAATAAAATTAGGCAAAACTGCAGATAAATGTGTGCATTAGGTGAAATTCACACTAAAATGCTGATATGTTTTGTGTTTTTTTTAAGGCCTTCTGAAAACTAATCACAAATTATGTGGAAATGTGGAGAACTGAATGTAAGAGTGGAAAAAAACTGAGTAACTGAGAGAAAGCAAAATTGACAGATTAGCCCATTCCCAGTGTTCAGAATAACATTCGTCATAAAATACTACCTAATGTGTAGCATAGTGGTGGCCAAACTTGGTCCTCCAGCTTTTTTTGGACTACAACTCCCATCATCCCTAGCTTCTCACTCCAAGGGGTGGCGGTGATTGGACTGGACGCTTTTGCAATACACCCAACTGTAAGGAACACGTAACGGATTGTACAGCTGACCCAAAGACCTACCTTCTCTGACCACACAGGACAAACAGTGGGCTAGGCTCCTTATCGAGCCCACACCAGATACCAAATGGCAGAACCAAGAGCGATGGCTGCCTCTCCAGCCTCAGCCGCTGAATCTGGTCTTCTTAAGAGGACTTTCAAGATAAGAGAACACCTGGTCTCCAAACTAGGTAAACAGGCAGCTGCTAGGAGACCAGTGTGATGAAAGAGAATTCCACCAGATTCCTCTGAGCCACTTCTCCAGGATTATAGCTCACCTTTCTTCCATGGATCTCCATGACCCCATCTTATACTCACAACAACCCTGTGAGGGAATTTTAGACTAAATCCCAAGGTCAGCTTCATGGCTGAGTGGGGATTTGAACACTGGTCTCTTAGGTTCTTATCCAACCATTACACCCCACTTTACTGGTATTTATTGGTCAAAACCTCTGACTTTTGCTGGAATATATTCTGCTCAGCTGGGGGAAAGAGCCGCTGTTAGAGATGAGTTACAGCTGTCTTAGAGGAGGTAAAGAACACTGCAAGAATTTGAATGGAAAACAGCGAGTCTCCTAAACCACCTTCCATATTTCTTTGGAGGTGCTCCCAAACCCTCCACAACAGATCCTTGCAGGATCCTAAAACCTGCGCTGTCTTGCAGGATACCTTCAGGAGATGGAAAGGCTAAGGAGTAAGCTAGAGTCGCCATATTTCAAACAGTGAAAATCCGGACAGAAAAGATTCACGGAGAACAAAACTATCAATGGCTTCCAGCCATGACAGATAGTTTCTGCCTCGGAGGCAGTGTGCCCAGTATGCGTCTGAATGCCAGTTGTGGGAGTCGAAGGAGCGGAGAGTGCTGTTAGGCTCAAATGCTGCTTGTGGGCTTCCCTTTCTACTGTGAGAACAGGATGCTGGACTAGAGGTAGCCACGGACCTCATCCAGCAAGACTCGTTGTGTTTGAATTTGTCTGAAAAAACAGCTAGCTTTGGGAAATGGTGAGGAATTGTTAAACACGCGCACACCACAATCCTGCATGCTGAGATGATCATAGTACAGTGGTACCTCCATTTACGAACTTAATTCGTTCCAGAGGTCTGTTCTTTAGCCGATAGCGTTCTTAAACCAAGGCACACTTTCGCTAATGAGGGCTCCCGCCGCCAGTGCCCTTTGCCCGTTCAGATTCCGTTGGTCTTCCGGGGCAAGGTTTGCTAGCCAGAACACCTACTTCTGGTTTTGCAGAGTTGGTTCCCTGAATAGTTCGTTAACAGGACTGTACTTAGACCGAGGTACCACTGTATACAGAACATTCAGAAATGCAGGGTTTAATAGCTGCAAGGCAATGGGGGCAGGGGCAGTAGTGGTCAGCTTCACACATTCTTAACCACCCAAGGGCCCAGGAGCGGAATGAGAATGAAAATCTTAAAATAATGCCCTTTTGCTTGTCTCATACATCCCTGTTTGCTTTCTCCAGTTGCCACCAACAACCCCGTTAAGACTCATTCTTCCCTGCATTCCACAAAGCTTTCTGTGTTCTTTTACACCATGTAGCAAAGTACCATGAGGTTTCACTGAAGGCCAAGACAGTCACCAGTTTTGTTTTGTTTCGTTTATTTTCTGTTTACACGTTACCAAGCAGGAAGTGGCCCAAATCATTTTAATGGCTGAGATGGGGGGGGGGGAGCTGACTTACACCGTGTCAGAACATTGGTCCATCTAGCTCAGTACTGTCTACACAGACCGGCAGCAGCTTTCTAAGGTTTTCAGAACGGGGACATTCCCCAGTCCTAATTGGAGATGCCAGGGATTGAACCTGGGACCTTCTGCAGGCAAAGCAGATGCTCCACCCCTGAGCTACAGGGGAATGATGGACCAGATGGTGTCCCCGTTCCAAGTATGGAAGCTGACTGTACTGGCAGTTGAATCTTGCTTCAACACTGGCAATGGGACAGCATCCACCATCACAATGGTGACTGCAAGTGTAGGGAACCTTCAGGTGCTATTGAACTCCCTTCAGCCCCAGCTATCATGGCCAATAGCTAGGGATGCTGGGAATTGTAGTTCAGCAATATCTGAAGGGCTAAAGGTCGCCCACATCTCACCTAAGGGTAGGGCTGGCCCCATTTAGCAACTATTCTTCCAAATCAAACCCCAACAGCTGCTCAAGGATGCTGCTCACTGAAGCTGGGCCTGTACTGGGACAGACAATTCTGCCCATTTTGGTTTCTCATTCCCCCTCCCAACCTTCAGTTCAGTTCTCCCCATTTTCACATCGCTTCACAATTAAAGAGTCTGCATAAAAAGCCACATTCTTCAACCTAATGAAACACAAGCAATTTGCAAGTAATTTCTACCATGTAAAAGACATCTTACAGCATTTTGCATTAATGCAACAAGCATTTGTGAGCACATCCTTCTCTAATACATGCTTTTTATATATGCATTTGGGGGGGATTTGGGTTGGAGGAGTGCATCACGAAATTCAGAAAAAAGCGGCTGCGTTTCAGTTTGCACATTGGTGTGGCAAGTGAGAAATTGGGTAGCTACACATTAAAATGCAAACGGAACAAATTTCTACCCCATCCCTGGCCTGAACTCAGATCTTTGAGGCTCTATTACACCTCTAATAAAGAAGTGGTTGGCATGTAGGCAGGACAGAGCCTTCGATTAAGGAAACAGTGATTCCCCCCCCCCATCCTGTGCTCATTGCAATCTGTGCTGCTTCTATTCCACTACAGTTCGGTTTCCACTAAAACCCACGTTATTCATCTCACTGCTGTGGCTGAAAACTTGTGTAATTAATTACAGTATGTGATTAATTAGCTTAAATGCACCTAACTGGAAGGGAAATGTCAAAAACAATGCAGAAAATAATGTGATTTTTAAGGCAAAGTCACATGGGGGGGGATGGTAGAGAATATTTCTGAAACAGATATAAGGCAGAACAGAGAATTGTGCCTTATTACATCCCCAGTGGTGAGGAACCTGCAGTCCTCCTAATTTTGCTGGCCTCCAACTCTCACCAACGATAGACTGCTCTGCTTCTTTTCTTTTAGCAAATGTTTTGTGCCACTGGGGACGTGGTAATTCTGTATTGATTTGTTTTGGATGTTTGTATGTGATGCCAATAAAAGGTTTGTTGATGATGATGAACTCTCACCATCTCTGACACTGGTAGGGAGTGATGGGAACTGTAGTTCATGAACATCTGGGAGGGGCACAGATTCCTCACTAGTGTAGAAGATACTGAGCTAGCATGGACCAGTCATCTGACTTGGTCCTTAAGAGAGCATCTTATGCAAGAGCACTACAGTGGGTGGGTGCCTTTTATTACAAAGGCAATACCAGCCTTATAAAAATCATTGCGGTAGCCTGGATTGTGCTTTAAGAGAGGAGGGGGACAGACAGAGTTTGCTGCCAGACGGGAGGCAGAAGGGAAGCAACCTGTGGTGCGATTTCGGAAACCTGCCTGGCCAATTGCATCCGTGCCCAGAGTTCCCTTTGAGGCAAGAGAGCGGTGCAGCAGGTACCCAGAGAAAGCAACAAGCTGTCTACCGACAACAGCGCTCACTGCTACGCGAACACAGAAGCTGTCCCTGCAGGGCTGCCGGCTGACAAGCTTGCCATCGAGTGGGATTGCTCAGGCAGTCGTCTCTGGTTCCCCAGGATTTCTTTTTTTAAAAAAGGATACCAGCTGCTGACATGAATTATCTACTCATCCTCCACAGCAGCTGGCCCAGCGCTAGGAGGGTCGGGAGCTTAGGAATGGAAGGGGGAGGGGAGAGATAGGGTGAGCCAATGTATTATACATACAGGGCTGAGTCTGCTTCTGGTGTCCATTCAAAATGCCAACTTTGGCACCAGTGGTTTGGGGGGGGGAACACACCCCTGGATTTTTATCCCTTTCCTGCATCGTGCAAAACCCACACACAGTATGTATACGTTTTGCACTTGGTTGTCTAGTACGGCGTATGAAACATAAAAAGCAGCCCGCTCCCGTACCCCCAGACGTTTTGGCAAATTCAAAAAATCCACCTGGACAGAAATTTTACCCCTGGAAAAGAGGACCTGTCCTGGAAAAGGAGGACCTATGGCAACCCTAACTTTGAAAACTTAAAGAAGAAAAGTCACTTGATCCAGGGACAGTCCACACATATATCGGCCTGCCTCTTAACGATGACACACACCATTCATAACGTAAGAATATTATTCACAACTGTGAGCAGGGCGCCAGGGTGGGGTAAGTGAAGACAAGCTGCAACCATTAACTGTAAAGCTTTTCACTGCTCCTGCTCAGGCTGCACAGAAAAAACATTTTGGTTCCTGAAAATCATTCAGATTGGGCAGATAGAATAGAACAGATAGAATTCTACAGAATGTGGCATTAGTGTGTGAAAACAGTCAAGATTCAATGATTCCCAGGCATGCACCTCCAGGTGGTGGAGGTGCCAGGCGCCATCCTGTGACCCAGGCATCTTCACTTGGTCGCAAGTGGCCAACAGTCAGGTACAAAGCGCACCTGGCTAATTTCGAACACTGACATCAGGGTTTCCTAGGTTTGCCATACAGGAGAATTCCTGACATGTCCCGATTTCTGGGTGTAAAAATGGCGTCGGGGGAATTTTGCCATATTGGCAAAATGTCAGGGAAAACCCAAAAGCTTAAAAGCTCCAAAAGCTTTGGTTTCCCCAAAAATGCTCAACAACAAAAAATAAGAAAGCTAGTCTGGGTCTCCTCCGCCTGTCTTCGCATGCAGATGAAATCCCTCACAACTCCCTAACTCACTGAGGGCTTGAGGCTCACCTGCTGCCCTCACCTGGTTTAGGCAGCCAATCAAAGCAGTTTCCTGGGAGTGTGGCCACTGTCACATGCTGACAGCTTCTAGGAGCCACAGGTGAGAGCTGAGTGCAGGATGGGGACCAAGGTTTTCAAGTTTGATCAGCAGTGAAAAGTTTTGCCTGCTGACTTCTGCACTGTTAAATTTTCTCTGTTAAAAACACAGGAGCAGGTCAGGTTACATTTTTGCTGATCAGTTGGCTACCCTGCCAGTGAGTTCTTAGATCAGGGTTTCCCAAACTTGGACCTCCAGCTGTTTTCGGACTACAATTCCCATCATCCCTGAACATTGGTCCTGCAACTAGGGATGATGGGAGTTGTAGTCCAAAACAGCTGGAGAACCAAGTTTGGTCTACATGTCTGGCCGCAGCTCTTCAAAGAACATTCCTATCTGTACCAGGAGATGCCAGGACTGGAGCTGGGACCTTCTGCATGCAGGGCAGGTGCTCTACCACTGAGCAGTGGCCCCTCAAGTAAGACCCAAATGCCCAAAACCAGCCTGCTGAAGCAGCCTGGCTTTCCCAAACTGGTAACGAAGGAAGGGTGGACTCTACAGGATTTCTAGCCAATCAGATGATCAGGACAAAGGCCAATCAGAGCCTGAGAAAGGATTGAGCCGTCAGCAACCTAAGAGGCAGTCCGGTTTTTGCCTTTGGCTGAGGCAGGTCAAACATGCTGTTCGCAACAGCTGCATGCTGGAACTTGCTTGCTTGCAGCTGGAATAATGAGGCAGGCCTGTTTTCCATGAAACGAAGGCGAATTCTACAGCCTGGCAGGGATCAGGCCAAAGAAGCAAGCCATTTTCATGGTTCAGGGTGTGCAGAGTGCTGTACCATCCCCACCATCACTCAGTGTTTGTGTTCTGCGTCCCGTCACTTAGAATAAAAATCCAATAAAATACAAAGACAGGAAGCAAACAGAAATATTGCAGCGGAGCAAGAGAGTGAAAACAGCACAGCAACACAATGACGCTTGCTTCAGCTCTGTTTAAAAAATAAATAAATGCTACCTTAGAAGGCCTGAGAAACCTGTAGCTCTCCTAAGACGCTGCAGGACTACAACTCTCCTCATCCCTGACCATTGACAATTGCTGGCTGGAGCTTATGGGAGTTGGAGTTTAAGCGGGTAAAGGTAAAGGGACCCCTGACCATTAGGTCCAGTTGCGGACGACTCTGGGGTTGCGGCGCTCATCTCGTTTTATTGGCCGAGGGAGCCGGCGTACAGCTTCCGGGTCATGTGGCCAGCATGACTAAGCCACTTCTGGCGAACCAGAGCTGCGCACAGAAACGCTGTTTACCTTCCCGCCAGAGCGGTACCTATTTATCTACTTGCACTTTGACATGCTTTCGAACTGCTAGGTTGGCAGGAGCAGGGACTGAGCAATGGGAGCTCACCCCGTCGTGGGGATTCGAACCGCCGACCTTCTGACCGGCAAGTCCTAGGCTCTGTGGTTTAACCCGCAGCGTCACCCTAAAAGTATCATTCTCTCACCCTCCTGTTATCCAGGGCCTACGGAGAAAAGTCCTGGATGAGGATCCTGGCAAGCAGAAGGTATGGGAAAAGACAGAAGCTAAACTACCTCACAGGGTTGTCGTGCGGATAAGATGGGGACAGGAAGAGTCATGAACACCAGCACAAGCTCCTTGGAAGAAAGGAGGAATATAGGTGCAGTTTTCAAGCAAGTAAATGAATAAAAATTCAACCCAGGTGCCCCCAAGGGCATACGAACAGCCCTGCTAAGCTTTTATGTTCACTGAGTGAATTAATGTAGGGACAAGATTCGAATTCGGCTTCTCCTGATTTGTACTTCAGTTTCCTGGCTATATAACAGCGACAGCAACGAAAACAACAACAAGAACCACTTGATCGTTCAGTAAGTACCCAGACGGGCTTACAAAAATGAGACATATGTTAAATAATACATCATACAATAGGACAAAAAAACAAACAAAATTAAAATACCATGAGAAGCCACAGCTAAATCATTACACTATTCTAACTCTACGACACACACACGCACAGCTGTCCTAATTACAGGATGAATTAAGAGTGACTCACACACAACCTGATCAATTGCCAGGCCCACTGCAAAGCTACCCAGAGAAATTATTATTTCTGCAGAACATAACTCGATTTCCTGCTTCCCTCCCACCTACTGCGGAGACTTCGTAGTAAGATTTTGGCCTGGATTATTTTTTTTAATAGGAAAAACATGTAGTCCAATTCTTCCTCCTCACTAAAAGTAATGCAAGCCTGTGCCCCACCGCTTCTTTGTAATGGTGATTCTAGCACATTAAAATAATAAGCTATTACTGCAGCAAAGCCAGTTGTGTTGGCCATTTTTAAAAAATGCATAGCCAAACAGCTCCAGCTGTTTTGGGACTACAATTCCCATCATCCCTGACCACTGGTCCTGTTAGCTAGGGATGATGGGAGTTGTAGTCCCAAAACAGCCAGAGGGCGAAGTTTGGCCATCACTGTGCTAGGTGGTTATGAGAGCGCTCTGCAATATCCCTACAGACACCATTGTGACATCAGGTGATTGACAGGAGGGCAGCCCCGCCCACCTGACAAACTTGGTCCACAAGGACTGCAACATTTAACAATCTGGAGAGATTTCCTCATCAACTTGCCACCTTATCTCTTCAACTGGATGTGCCAGGAATAAAAGCTAGGACTTTCTGCAAGCACTGCACATGCACAGAATTATGACTCCTCCCCAGGGACATATGTTGATACAATTGGATGGCCTTGATTTCACTCCTGGCCAGCCTCTCAAACCAGCTTGTGCCATTGCACCCATTTCACAGACTAATAACACCCATGTCTTGCATTTCCAGTTTGACTCCAACCAAAGACAAACTCATCAATGAGCCCTATGTGTTTTCTTATCTGCCTTGGTAGTTCAGTTGGTATGGCATGAGACAATTAATCTTAGGGTTGTGGGTTCGAAACACATGTCGGGCAAAAGATTCCTGCATTGCAAGGGGCTGAACCAGATGACCATTCTGGCCCCTTCCAGCTCCACAAGTCTATGATTTTATGATGCATGCTGAAATCTGAACTACTATGGCTTTATTAAATTGCACCAATTGTTTTGATGAATTGGTTGTTCTTTGCTTTATATGCTACTGTGTTTGATATGACCGTGATTGCAATTATTGTTCTTTTTTACCGCTATTGTGATTATTGTGAGCAACTCTGAGCACAACATTCATGTTAAATCAAAGTCCAACCTGCAATATGAGAATGTTAATTCTGGACTCAACTATTGCCTCTTACTTCAGATCCAGCACACAACGTATAGCCTCCTTGCCTATTAGAACAAGCTCGGAAAAATCAGAACCCATCTATTATTATCTACTTATTTAATGGGCTGCAATTCTGCCATTTGCGAATGACAACAGGAAACATTCTCACCTGGAATTACAGAATTTTAGAGTCAGAAGGTGTGACAAACTCCCAAGGCAACAGGACTGAGAATAAGAAATCTATCCTTGGTCACTCCCTGTATAAATTAAGTGTGAATTCAAACACTAAGAATCTGCAGCGAGGAGTTCCCAAGGCAAATTATTTCCAGTTCTGGAAATAAATTAAAGCTGAGGCACACTGGAAACGATACCGTACTTTATTTTAACAGACACTTTCAATGGTTTCACTAATAAGAGCACAACACTTAGGATCAGCCATAAACACCGTTACAGGCTTAAAAGAGAAATTTACTTACAAGTCTCTTCAACGAAACCTTTCCTATGAAATCTAGTGCTCTCTAGAATGGCTATCTGCTCTACCCCTCCTGTAAAAAACAAAAAGTCTAGCCACTTTCTAGAACCTTTCCCTCCGCCTGAAGAATTTGCCATGTCTAACCTACCACCTTCCCAATCCAGGCCTTATCTTGCAGCTAAACTGTAAAATCATCCCAGCCATGATTGGCTAAGGGTCTCCAGGTAGCTGACCCAATGTTCTGTACAGTGTTATAAATTAGCCAGGCACCAGATGTGTTTTACGACTGGTGTGGGTCCAATTACGACCACATAGAGATCTCTGGAGGTCCAGCTGCCATCTCCCTCTGGCTGGTATCTCCAGCTTTCTTAAATAAATAAGCCCTTCTGCTTACCTGCTCATTATAGCACCTTTTTCCCCCAAGGAGTGGGTGGCCCATCCCCACCCCCTCAGATAATTACTACAAATGACTCTGTGAGGTAGGTTCAGAGGCAGCGACTGACTCCAAGGTCACCCGAGTGGGGATTTGAACACTGACCTCCCAGGTCATAGTCCAACACTCTAACCGCTGCACCACACTGCCTTCCTACAGCACTTCCAATTCAGTAGGTGGGTGGCAGACAGTGATTCTCTGGGCTATTCCCTGCCTTCCACCTCCTTTTCGGGCACCACAGACGAACTTCCGGAAGAGGAGGTCAAGCTTAAGTTTTTCTTGTTTTTGGGACCTGTTTCTGGACTCGCGCCATAGCAGAACTAAAAAACGCCCGTCTTTTGCTCCCTCGACCAGCGTGGGGGTGCAAAACTGGGACATTTGGGATTGGGAAGAGAAGAAGGCGTATCTTCTGCCAATTTGGTCTGTCCTGAATAATTTGGGACACTTGTGGGGTCTGTAGTAAATGTGGGCACAACTAGACATCCGTTTAATTTGGCTTACCTAGCAAAGGTTCAGGTTAAGGGAAGGAATGTAGATTCCCCAGAGAACACCAGGGCTTTCAAAATTCCCTAGGCTAGGGATGGGCACTCCAAATGTTGATTCTGTTCCAACCAGCATGGCCAGTAGTCAGAGCAGTCAGAATTGGCGGGGGTTATAATCCAGCAACCTCTGGAGGGCAACAGGTTCCCCAGGTTCCCTGCTCTAGACCATTCATTCTGCCCCAGCCCTCTTTTAGAATCTGAGCAGCGCAACCAATAGAGGCTTTCCAATTGCTCAGTCCCTCTGTGACAGCCCAGCAGCCCAACCAATCATTGTTAAGAGGTCTCAACAACACCATTGCCACCCCGAAAGTCCTTTGCTGAATGCACAAAGGCTATCTTGAAAGGCCATCCGCAGGCCTCAACAACAAAGCGTCCGCTTCCGTTACCTATGACAACCCGACTGCGTGCTTAGCTAATTAGATTTTAAATTAAAAATCTTGCAAGGGAGATTTGAGATGCTGGAAGAACAGAGGATAATAACTCCCCCAACATGGAGCCAGGAAACTAATAGCCAGCCCAGGATTTAGAGGCAGGAGGAGGAGGAAGTCATTTTGTTGTGGTAAATGAAGGAACACCTTTTAATTTATTTTGGATTTAGGACATTAGCTCTTGAGCCATTACAATAAGCATCAGGCGGCAAAGCCGTGCAGCGGAAAAGACTGCAAATACCCAAGAGCAGACGTCCCAGAAATGCACTGATGTGGCCTCAGAGAAACGGCTGTGTCTGTATTTGCTCAACTTCATGAGCTTCAGAGGACATAAATGCACCAATTTCAAGAGCTATTTGGACTGCTCCCTAAATTGGTTTTCTTTTACTGAATCCTGCCTGCTGTATCTATCTCTTTGTAAATAATTTAATAATAATAATAATAATAAAATAATAATAATAATAATAATAATAATAATAATAATAATAATAATAATAATAATTTTATTTGTACCCCACCCATCTGACTGGGTTGCCCCAGCCACTCTGGACGGCTTCCAGCATATATAAAAACGTAACAAAACATTAAACCTTAAAAAGCTTCCCTATAGAGGGCTGCCTTCAGATGTTTCCTAAACGTTATGTAATTCCTTAACATCTGATGGGAGGGCATTCCACAGGCTGGTTGCCACTGCTGAGAAGGCCCTCTGCCTAGTTCCCTGTAGCTTCACTTCTCACAGCGTGGGACCCGCCAAAAGGCCCTTGGTGCTGGATCTCAGTGTCCGTGCTGAATGATGGGGGTGGAGACGCTCCTTCAGGTATACAGGGCCGAGGCCACTTTAAAGGTCAGCACCAACACTTTGAATTGTGCTCGGAAATGTACTGGGAGCCAATGTAGGTCTTTCAGGACTGGTGTTATGTGGTCCTGGCGGCCGCTCCCAGTCTAGCTGCCGCATTCTGGATTAATTGCAGTTTCCGAGTCACCTTCTAAGGTAGCCCCACATAGAGCGCATTGCAGTACTCCAAGTGGGAGATAACCAGTGCATGCACCACTCTGGCGAGACAGTCCGCGGGCAGATAGGGTCTCAGCCGGCGTACCAGATGGACCTGATAAACAGCTGCCCTGGACACAGAATTGACCTGCGCCTCCATGGACAGCTGTGAGTCCAGAATGACTCCCAGACCTGGTCCTTCAGGGGCACAGTTATGCCATTCAGGACCAGGGTGTCCCCCCACACCTGCTGGCCCCCTGTCCCTAAAAACAGTACTTCTGTCTTGTCGGGATTCAACTTCAATCCATTAGCCGCCATCCATCCCATTTCTCCACCACTGGATTCTGATAGTTTTCCCATTTAAAAAAACACCACAGGGTTGATTTGGAAAATACCAACCAATAACGCAATGCTTGGCTTCCTCAGCCCTCTGCCCCAACAATCCTCTGAGCACATTATCACATGCAAGTTTTACTTATGTAATCAGATGTGCTGAGCCCCTCTGAGCCCTGGCTAGTGGTGCTATTGAACTACAGCTCCCGTCAGTGCCAGCCAGCATGCACAATGGTGTTTATCTCATTCCTTCCCTGGGTAGCATACAGCCGGGGCATTTTGCATATGGGTTACCACACTGGTGCACCCAGTGGCAATTTTGATTCTCCTACTTACAAAGAGGATTCAGCCATGGCTTTCATCCCTTACCCTTTAAAGCCCTTCACGCCCTAGGACCCTCGTACCTACGGGACCGCCTCTCCTGGTATGCCCCACAGAGAGCCTCAAGGTCCATAAATAGCAACACCCTAGTGGTCCTGGGCCCTAAGGAAGTTAGATTAGCCTCAACCAGAGCCAGGGCCTTTTCAACACTGGCTCCGGCCTGGTGGAACGCTCTGCCTCATGAGACCAGGGCCCTGTGGGATCTGATTTCTTTCCGCAGGGCCTGTAAGACAGAGTTGTTCCACCTGGCCTTTGGCTTGGAGCCAATTTGATTCCCTCCCCCTCTTTCTTTTTTCTTTTTCCTTTCTCCTCCTGTGATGAGGCTGCATTTTAATATTTTAATGTTTCAATATTTTAATTGTTGTATTTTAATCTTGTTTTTAAATTGTATTCATTCAGCTTGTTTTTATTATTGCTTGTTAGCCGCCCTGAGCCCGGC
The DNA here is from genome assembly GCF_027172205.1 of Podarcis raffonei. Classification (NCBI taxonomy): domain Eukaryota; kingdom Metazoa; phylum Chordata; class Lepidosauria; order Squamata; family Lacertidae; genus Podarcis; species Podarcis raffonei. The sequence continues at coordinate 7,428,313 of NC_070616.1, read as the reverse complement.
CTTGGCTGGGGAGGGTGGGGTATAAATAAAAATTATTATTATTATTATTATTACCACAGTTCTCCTTGGTGTCCAGTGTGATTTAAATATGGGGATGTTGCCACCTAAGAAACACATGGCACATGTTATACATGTTTACTTAGAAGTACCCCCACTGTCTTACATAGGGCTTACTCTCAGGAAGGTGTACAGAGGATTGCAGCCTCCACTTCAGATCTCCATCGGACAGATGGAACTGGTTGGCCTACTCTTTCACCACTCATTTTAAGTCTTCTTCTGCTCCGTTCAAGGTTTGAACTTGAACTTAAGCCAATCTCTATGATTTGCTGAGCTTTCGCAAGGTGCTCTGAGGTTAGACCTAGCAGCTCAGTTCTTGCAAAGCCTGATTCCTACTTGTCTTCAAAGTCGAGGGCATAGTGACCAAACACTTGGTAGCACCCGAGATTAAAGAGACCAAGAGGAAAACAAAATACAAGGAGGTGAGGAAGATTCAGGAAGTGAAGTGGAAGCAGTTTCTGCCCACACACAGACACCTCTCCCAGGCCAGTTTTCACCAGCACATCTGGAGGGCTGCAAATCTATATATTACTGCAGTATTAGATGGCATCTGGAAAATGTACTCTTTACATTAGAGGCAAAGAGAAGGTATGTTCTGAGTTGGAAACATTTGCAGACTTTCATCCAAAGCCGAGTTATTGTCAGCCCACAGGAATGTAAAATTCTTTATTAACAAAGGGAAATAAACCACATCGTTTTAGAAAACAGACATCTGCGATCCAGGCTGTCAGCAAGCAGTTCCCAAATTAATTCCGATACACTAAGAGACATTGAGGATACAGGGATCAAATTCAGAGGCTAAGTCCATGCATCTGTCCCACTAACTGGCTTCCACAACACACCTCTGGCGCAACCTAGATCTCGAGCCTGCTCAAAGATGCTTCAGAGCTGGAACCCAGTTCCAGGCATAAAGTAAGTCTCCCAGCATTCAGTGGGGCCTGTTCCAAGGAAAGCACGCACAGGATCATAGCAAACCAACAATAAACTATTAAATGGGATTGCATGCTGGAAGGCACAGTCCCATTACTTGGGAGGGGGTGGTATTCTAACCTGTGCCAATCATATCACAATAATTATGGGTCTCTTAAAAAGTAACCACAGCAAATGCTCTTAAAGCACGCTGTTTCTGGGAAATTTAATTTGGTAATTTAACTCCTAGGGTATCAAAAAAACCCATGGCCTTTACATCACCTTTGTGCCTTCCAGATGTTTTCGACTACAACTTCTATCACGTGGCCAGTAGTCAGGGATGATGGGAGTTGTAGTCTAGCCACATCTGAAGGTCGCCAGATTGGAAAAATATGCTTTAAACCTTGATGTTTATCTTTTCTCTTTGCCCCCACCACCTTCCAAAATCTGAAATGCTGCCCTGTGATCAAACCCCACTTTTAAAAGATGCTCATTGGCACCGGTAGGGCAGAATGCAGGCGGTCACAACTGGGCATGCACCAGTTGCAAAACACGCCAGAGGAATTTTGAACACTGCACAGAAGGACCAAGAGGGTACCGCTTTGTTGGTGGCAAGACTCAAGTGGGTCTGTAGGCGAAGAAAGTCACCTTTCAGAGACCTATGCAAAATGAGTAATAAAAAATAGGTCAAGATGTTTGACAGGTTTAAAGAACTATTCAGATATTGTTTTATCAATGGGTGAATTTATGCAATTTAGTTAATCAACCAACTAAAATTCATACAATCAGCCAACTAAGGTTTCTTTAATTGGGTCACTAATAAACGGGAGCATGTACAGAACACAGGACGAAATATATAGTCTACTAGTAGCCTCATCCCTTGTATTGCGTGTAGTAGTTACAATCTGTGCAATTTTGAAAGGTTCAGTCCACCATCTTGATTCAAAGCGATGTTCAGTTGTATCCAAACACAGGCAAAAACCTGCTCATGGATCTCAGGAATCATCACACAAATTTTGATTATATCTTAAGAGATGTCTGAATGCATAGCTAACAGGCAGCTGTCCAAATACATAGCAGATTTACAGTGCAATCCTATACATGCCTACTTTGAAGTTAAGCCCTGTTGAATTCAAGTGTGTACAGGATTGCAGAGCCTGAATAATTCTATTCCAGGAGGAAAATCGTATTTCGTTTTGTATTCATTTCCCACCTTCATATTTAAACTGTATTCCACGTTTTGGAATTGCATCTGCATCTAATTAAATATATTCTGTTAAGGTGTTGCACAGAAGAATGGAACATAAAATCACTTCTGTGTGGTAGAATCAAGGTACAGTACCAGTAATATCCTTCCTGCAACTGAGCCTATCAAATTACTCCTTCTAAAATCTTTTATCTGCCCAAGTGAAGGAGGTGCTATGAGAAAGATGAGAGGGTCAAAGTTAATAAACTGATCTTGGAAAACCTGTGGTCTGACCAATTCTACAAAGAACAGCAATAAGGAAAAGGACATCGTGACATCACCAGCCAATAAGCCAATCCATGGTCTCTGCCACATTCCTTATTTGCAAGTTTCAAAATCCCAAGCAGATTTCAAGCATTTCCATCCTTTGATGGGCATGTCATCAACAACCATAAATGAAATAAAATCCTGTCACAACAGTTAACAATGAAAACTCCCAGGCAACATCCAAGCCATCAAAATGACTTTGATAGAAGGAGGAAGATTCTTCTCAGAAACAAGGTGTCATCCTTCCCCTAGAAAAGCACTTTCTGCATTTATTTCCGTGTGCTGGGAACTGTCTGTGCCATTTTACCTGGCAGACAGTGTGAGCAGCGATGCTTCTGCATCAATTCTCAGGTGGGGAGCAATACTCCAACTGGCCAAGAGTGAGTCAGAAAATGAGAACCAAATCTTTTCAATCATAACAGTGCGGCTCGGAAACTCGGAAACAACCTGACAGTTCAGTCACTTCCAACTTCGGCCCAAGAACCCAATGGAACCTAGTAGGCCACCAGTGGATCCCACTCAGCAAGCTTTCTGCTACCTTTTTTGTCGAATTGGAGCATTTGAGAGACACTAGTGGATGCTTTTACCTGCACAAAGGTGGCCAATTTCCCATGCCACTCAAGCAATAGCATTTATGTGACAAAGTAGAGACAAATTTCAGAAATGGAACTGCATTGGTGTGTCTCAAAATTGAAGAAACTAATAAACTAGCCATAACTAGGTCCTGTTTATTACAACTGATAGCCCACCATTCAGGATACAGAACCTCTCATTTTTATTTTTTAACCAAGCACTGGCATTACATAGTAGAGTAAAATCAGTTCATCTCACCTCCCACAAGAACTATGTAGCCTTAAACAAGCCAGTCTCTCTCAGCCTCAGTTATCCCCTCTGCAATGTGGAGATAATACCATAGGCATACCTGACAGGGGTGTCACATGGATTACAAGAATACATTATCGGCAGCATCAGAACACTCCAGTTCAATGCAAAACCTTATTACTGTTACTATATTTAATTTTTAATTCTTCTAATTGCTATTTTTAACTGCGGCGCTCTTCAAAGGTGTTTGCTTTTTTATACATGGATGCTTATTTCAACATTTCAATCAAATTACTTTATTGTGCATTCTTATTTCCACGCCATTATATTATTTTGTAATTGGTTTTATACTTGTAAGTTGCTTAAAAGGTGTGTTTGGCAATTAAGCAGTATATATATTCATTCCTGAGAATACTGCGGATTATTACTACTATGATTCTGAACTTGGAAGAAATTTGAGAGAGAAAGTGCAGCAAATGTGCAACGATTGTGGAATAGAGATGGGAAAGCAGATTATTTGGGAGAGGGGCTGTGAGAAGAGGAGAGAGGAATAGTAGAAATACAATTCCAGGACCAGTTCCTCCTAAATAATGAGCGTTGGGGAGAGAAATGAGGTCCCAAACCTCTCCAAAGCAGCCTTCCAGCGCCTCATTATGCAAACAAGGAATGCCAAAGAAGTAAACTTTGAAAGGTAGGTGTCAAAACAACAACAAATCAACTCCCAACTCTTGATTCCCTTCCCACATCAGCCATGCTTCTCTCTCTGCCCCCCGCCCAAGCAAAGCTCATTTTGCTTAAAAACACACCCATACACACCCCTTTTTGCCCCTTTACACTGGGAAAGACGCTCTTATCTGCGCCCTCCAAACCACACGCCCCTCGCAGTTGAAATAAGGGGGTGGCGGCAAAAGGAGGTGGGGGACAGGACCGCCTGGAGGAGAAGGAAGAAGCGCAGGGACACCAGCCAACCCACCCGCCTCCAATCCGCCAGGTCCTTCTAGGAGCGAGGAACCGAAAGCAGAGCCGAGAACGCGCCTCGTTAGAGGAGAGGGCCCTCCGAGGCGCAAAGGGAGAGGGAGGCGAGAGGCACCGCGGGCTCCAAAACAGGCCGCTATGGAGGGGAGACGCGGGGTAGGTGGGTGGGCTGGAAAGTCAGCTGCTACGGCTTTCGGAAACCCGGGTGGGGAGGGTAGGCACGGCCGCCGCGTTTCGGGGGTGGGGTTCCCAACCCCCTTTATTGCCCTTTTCCCGCGAGGAGGGTCTCTAAGAGAACGCTCGACGCGCGCAAAAAGGGAAGCGGCGGAAAGTAGCCACAATTCCGTCCCCGGCGTTCCAAAAGGGCCCCTCCCCCGCCCCGCTCCCCACCCCCAGCGTTCCAAAGCTTACCCGCGCCACTCGAGGAGGGGAGACGCGCGACACCGCTGAGCTGCCGGGGGAAGAAGCAGGATAGGGCTAGCCGAAGATATGGGTAGGGAGAGCGCGCTGGGTGTTGCAAGGATCCTCCTGCCGCCGCCGACCCCTCCCCTGTAGGAGAAGAGCTACGCCCGCTTCTCCCTCCCCGCTCGCTCCCCCGGTCTACCTACGTTAGTTCCCTCGCAGTTGTTCCTCCTCCGTATCCAAGACCTTGGAGAGGGGGGCAGGTTGGGCGCTCCTTTTAATGTATGCTGGCGTGGCCGCTCGCTGGATCGCCTCTTCCTCCCCGATGGTCACACCACAGATCCATTGCAAACACAGGAGGGCAACGTAACGGCGGGCGAAGCTGCCTTTCTCTCTGCTTTCTCTCTTAGGCCCCCCCCACCTTTTCCCCTCCCCAATCCTAGCGGCCGGTTGTTTGAAACGCAGCTGTGTAACACACCCCTCCTCCCCGTAGGAAGGCCGCCTCGCCACAAGTGGCACAGATTTGAGGAGGAAAGCGGGGGGGGGGGAGCCGAGGGTGTCGAGAACACGGCGGGGGGGGAGAAAGAGGAGGGGCTCACAAAGGACTACAGCAGCTCCCAAATTTGGCCGGGAGTTTGCCCTCCCCCTAATTTCTCTTGCTGTTGGGGTTCTTCAGACCCAAGGCGTGCTGGCCCCGGTCCGTCACGCGCAAACGCATGACATGAGCAGCACATTATATCAAATTGCGACTCCTCAGTATTGCGCTCCCGGGCTAAGAGACAAACTCAACAAGTATACGATCAATATAATAATAATAATAATAATAATAATAATAATAATAATAATAATAATAATAATGTTTCAGACAGTGCTGCAAGTAATTGGTAGGTGGGCAAAACTCAGTGTTACTCTGCGTAGACCCATTAAAATTAATAGACCCAAGTGACTCGTGTTCATTATTTTCAGTAGATCTACTCTGAGTGATCTAGCAAACTGGCATTGGCTACAACCCATAATCCAACATTTTGAAAAAATCAAAATTTCATTTCCCATGTGTTTTTACTAACAAGCAACATTAAAATACTGAGACCTTCCCCCAGGTAGCAACTGGTTTAAGCTGCTGCCATATACAGAGTCAGGCCCTTAGTGCACACAGCTCAGTATTGTCTACTACACTGACTGGCGGTGGTTCCCAGGGTTTCAGGGAAGGGACATTAACAGCCCGACCTGGAGAGGCTGGGGATTGAACCTGGGACCTTTTGCAAGCAAAGCAGATGCTCCACCTCTGAGAGATGGCCCTCCCAATAAGGTCCACCCAACCCTCCTAGTGGGTCAGTGCACACTTGTTGGCTTAGAAGACCAAGGCAGTAACATTAGATGCAGTAATGAGGTCCCTGTTGATTCAGGGGGAGGAAAAATCTGTACCCAGTGCATTGCAGGACATCTTCAGGAGAAGAAAAGGCTAAGGAGTAAACCCAACACAAATCTGGAATGGAGTCCCTAAGACGGTTGGATGGTGCCTTGTCCTCCTGCTTCTGGCAACTCCTGGTCCTAAATGACTTTCTCTGCTTTCCTTTGGACCACATCAGCAAGGCCAAGAGAGGTATCTTGTCATCTGGGCAGCCCAGGACCTCCATACACGCCGCCAAGGCTTGTGCCCCAGGGAGGTCACCAGTTGGAGCTTCTAGACCAGGCACGCAAGGGTAGCCCCATTGCATTGCAATAATGGGGTCTTGAGGCTATCAGTGCCCAGCCTGTTCAGTTGGTTAGAGCATGGTGCTGATAACGCCAAGGTTGCAGGTTCGGTCCCCATAGGGGGCAGGTGCATATTTCTGCATTGCAGGTGATTGAACTTAGATGATCTGCTGGGTCCCTTCCTGATTCTATGAATCACCGTGGCCTCAACTACCCTTGTCCAAGAATGGCCATAATTGATACACCAGCTGTAGAATGTAAAAGGCAATCCTAGCCACTGGGCCTCTAGTGACAAAAATTCAGGAGAACACCCAGACTCGGGAACCTCCAATCTATAGCGCTTCAGTCTTCCCAGGGTTCAGGATCAGTTTACTGGGCCCCATCCAGTCTGCCACTGTGCCCAGACCATGGTCCAGATCAGTGTTTCCCAAACTTGGGTCTCCAGCTGCTTTTGAACTACGGTTCCCATCATCCCTGACCACTGCTAGCTGGGAAGATAGGAATTGTAGTCCAAAAAATCTGGACACCCAAGTTTGTGAAGCACTGGTCCAGATGGTGCACAGCCTCTCCTAACTGAGATGTTCTGGAGAAGCAGAGCTCCTGTAGAGACAGGTGCTTTCCCCCTTCTCCAAAACAACCAGTCCACAGAACATAATGAGCATGACAAAACCAGAGTAGACGAGCATTGCCAGCTCAGGCTGATGGAAATTGTAGTCCAAAACATCTGGAGGGCATCAGGTCCAACACACCCACCTCTCAGATCACATGTGATAGGTGTGATTTTAAGGACATAGGAAGCTGTCTTATACCAAGCTAAAAAAATCAACGGTCTGGTCCTGTATTAGGCAATCTCATGCAAACTGGGATTGATGAGTCAGGCCTAGTCAGTCTCGCCTTCCTCCCATTCATCACAAGGTACCCAACCATTCTAGACGGGCAGAGCCCTACTTGTGTCACCTGGGCTGGTATTTTTAGCATCCATTAGCACACTTTGCAAGGTAGCACCATAAATAGAGCACCATCTCATCTGCCCCAAAAAACAAACAAAAAAAAAACTCAGTTACTATCCTTTATTAACACATATTCAACCTCAGGTTCCTCAAGTGCTTTGCAATCTGAACTGTTTGTGGGGAGGGGGTTGCCCCACCAAGCTCAGTCTCCCCTCAGCCGGCACCCCACCTACCTAAATGCGCCATTGGGGGTGAGGCCAAGCTTTTGGAAGGTTGCAGCACCTGCTGTGGTTGCAGAGACCGATACGGGAGTGACATGTTCTGTTTCGTTTTTCAAATTTTTTTATTTTTATAACACAAATAGAAAAACAAACAATACAAACAAATTCTTGTCATATCCTTATTTTCCTAAACATTGTTAAGTGGGCTTCCCCAAGTCCCACCTATCTGATTTTATTTTACTTCATCTTTAGCAGTTTACATATATCATAGTTTCTAACCATCTTTTTTTAATCACACTGAAAATAACTTCACATTTTATTGCTTACAAATAATATTATTTTAAAATAAACTATCTTCTACTTCTAACCCTACAGCCTATATCCACTTCTAAAGCTATTCTAAGATTTAAATATTATTTTTTCAAATATTCCTTAAACTTCTTCCAGTCTTCTTCCATCGTCTCTTCTCTCTGGTCTCGGAGTCTCCTGGTCAGTTCGGCAAGTTCCATATAGTCCATCATCTTCATCTGCCATTCTTCCGATAGTTGGTAAATTTTGTTTCTTCCATTTCTTTGCTAGCGGGAGAGACATGTTTTGTTGCAGCTGGGGCAGATGAAGACATCCAGTTGTGCTGCTACAGATGCACCAGGGCGTTTGCTCTCTCTGTGTTCCTCTCAGCAGTCATTTCTCCTCTGCTCACTGCTATGGATACATGACCTGACTGCCTATCTCCAGGCACTGTGGTTGTCTGCAAGGGATTCCCAGATGGCAGAGTTGGTGTTGCTAGCTGCCACATCATGTGCCAGCTGCAGACATCTTTGTAACACGGATGGTCTGCCAACTGGCCTGGTGCAGAAAGCCAGCTCCCCATAGACCGCGTCCTTGGGGATCCTGCCATCTTCCATACTGTGGACACGACGAAGCCAGCGGAGACAAAGCGGAGGCACCGTAAAACCAATCAAGGGGGTGGCACTGGTTGTCAGCTTTCTCCTCCTCCTCTGGGTTTTTGTGTGTCCTTCAATTACATTCATGCTTCTTGCTTGTCTGGGGAGAGATGTACATGTATGTAGCTGGGCTGTAGCCTACTGTACAAGGGCAACAATCACATCCAGTGCCCCACCTGGTCCATCAGGGCACTGTTCCGCCAAGCTCAGCGTGCCCTCAGCCAGACTTCACCTGCTTACCTGCTGCAAACCAGTCGAGGGGGTGGCAGTGCCAACTTCTCAGTAGCAGTGTTGCCTTTGGAGAACTCGGCAGGGAGAGTGGAGGCAAAATTCATTGGCTCCAACTCTACACGCCGTTGGCTCTGACTCCACCTACTGTTGGCCTCCCTGCATTCCAGCCCCCCTGTCCCAATGGGCCATGCTCACCATTGGTTTGTGCCCATTAGGGAAAGTGGGCTGAAATCCCCACCCCCACCCTGTACTAGGGATTAAGCACTGTGAAACAGTGGCTCATATGCCCAGGGTTGCACTGCTAGACAAATAAATTGGACCAAATAAAAAAATAAAAAAGGGCCTGTTACTGTATTTATATCGTCTGCAGGATCAACACAACTTTAATGATGGGGAAAAATGGAGCTGAAGTCTGGAACTGAAATAAAGAGCTATTACTCATCTTTAGGATATGACTGTCAAATGCCCAAAAGGTACTTCCTTTGTTTTTCTTTTTAAAGAACAGTTATTCCTATGAATCATGGTTAGCCTGTGGCCAGCTATAATTACTCAAATGTTCACTCACCCAGTGATCCATCCTTTGGAGTGCTGTGCATGTCATTTTCTGTCTGACATGCAGAATATTCCACGTTTTGCATTTGTGGATTTTTGTCTGGCTTTCAAGCCATTTTATTATAAATGGGAGGAGGGCAAAGTGCACTTTTACAATCAGGCAGGTTTTTTTAAAAAAAAACAACACCAACACTGCTATTTGCCTAGCGCCAATGACTTTTTATCATTTCAAGCTGGCTTTGAAGTACAGCCAGCAAATGATTGCTAAAATATTAATCATCCAGTCTTGTTTCAAAGCGTAGGTCAGAGAGAAGGCATGGAGCTTGATAGAACTGTAGTAAAGTGAATTGACAACACAGCTTACAATACGAAATCCAGAATTTTAAAAAAGCTAGACATCAACAGGACTATTGACAAGAGTTTTAGATCAGATGAGCAGGGCCTGAAACAAAACATTGCACTGTATCCTCATCCCATAACAGAAGTGCTCATCTGTCAGCCAGCCAGCCTCTCCGTACTTGAGACTCTTATGTATTTGGGAAAGTCTATTGCTTGTCTGTCTTGTTTGCCTCCTATGTGTTTGGACACCACTCAATCTATCACCAACTCAGAACAAGGGTTCCTGAGGAGGCAGGGGCAAGATTTGCTGATGTTTGGGTGCCAAGACCATTTTGAATCAAGATGGACCAAAACATGACTTTGGCAAAACTTCATAACATTGGCTTGACGGGTCCAAACTCACGTATTACACCATCCATTTATAAATCACAATTTATTTTTGCTTTTTAAGAATTCCCTGGCAGCATCAGGCACTCCCCACTTGTGTACCATATATTTTGGAAAGCCGTTTGTTCTCTGGTCTGTCCACTCTGTGGGTCCCGATGCCAGTTATCATCGCCAAACTCAGCAGGAGGGTTCCCGAGGTCGTGGCGGCAGTCGATACTGGTATGGCAGACACCATTTTGAATCAAGATGGAAGACTGAAACGTCACTATGGGGTGACTTCACTCATTTTTGGCAAAAGGCTTGTGCACCTCTCACTGTATCACCACCACTCAACACGAGTGTCCCCAAAGTGGAGGCAGTGCTCTTCATCAAAGTTTGCATGCAGGGTGCCATTTTGAATAAACATGGCGGACCAAAACATGACTTTGGTGTGACTTCACCCAATTTGGTGTGACAGGCCCAAACTGCAGTAGGAAAGAGCTTGCCAAGGCTTTGGGTTGACTGGCTTCAAGTATTACAGCCGAAAGCTTGTTAAAATTGTTCATGTAGTTTGTTTGCTAAAAGCAGAGAATTTTTAAAAATTATTTTTTTGTACACTGTTTGGTATTTCTAATATATAGCAATTAATAAAGTCTGTAAATAATAAATCTTGAGTAAGCAGATTCCTGTTTCAGAGGAACACCCAATTTGACTCCAATCCTGCTGGCACTCAACTGCTGTTATACATCTCTATGACAGCTGACTGCATCCAGTCTTGACACAAAATGTTTATTATTTTATTGAGCTTTCACACATTTCAGTAAATAATGCTTAAAAAAATTAACTTAAGTTTATCAACCAACCAGTATTTTAATTAAGCCTACAGGCATCAAGTCTTTGCATAGACTTAAAAAAAAAAATGAGCCTCCCAGATTAAATTTAAGGTGGCTGTAATTGCCTATAAGCCCCCAAAATGGCCTGGGTCCAGCTTATCAGAGATTTCCTCCACCCCTACATTTCCCCCAAACAACAGTAACCCAAGGAAGTCACGACTACAAGACCACAAACATTTCAAAATGCTCCTCTGGTGAATGAGGTTGGCAGTCAGAGTCACATCCATATCATGCATACAGTGGTACCTCGGTTTAAGCAGTCTGGTTTTAAGAACAATTTGGTTTACAAACTCCGCAAAAGCGGAAATAGTGTCTTGGTTTGAGAACTTTACCTTGGTCTAAGAACAGAATCCAAACGGTGGAAGGGCACCGGCGGCGGGAGGACTCATTAGGGAAAGCGCTCCTCAGTTTAATAACGGTTTTGGTTTAAGAATGGACTTCCGGAATGGATTAAGTCCGTAAACTGAAGTACCACTGTATTTAAAGGACATTTGTACCATTAAGTCACAGCTTCTCCAAAAGAACTGGTTTGTTAAGGGTGCAGATAGTACGGTAGCTGTGAAGCCCTGATTTCCTTCACAGATACAATTCCCAGAATGGTTTATCCATTTGTCTTCTCAGGGAACTCTGGAAATTGTAACTCTTAAGGGTAATAGGGGTTTCCCAGCAACTCTCAGCACCTTTACCTAACCACATGCCAGGGGACTTTGGGGGGGAAGCTACAACTGTTTAAAGTGACATGAGAGTGCTTTAAATGGGTGGTGTGGATGTGTGCCAGCTCGATTTAATGTAGGTGGGGGGAGCCAAACAGAGGAAGCAATGGAATGGGAAGCCCTCTGCAAGAGATCAGTTCAGACTTCTGGAAAGAGCTCTGACCCTCTCCCGACAGCTGGACAGAAGAAATAATATTATTTTTAAAAACCTTGCCTCACCCAACCTGCAATTTCCATCCATCTGTTGTAGTACTGCTGTTTGGAGCAACAGGAAACAGGAACTGTCCCTGGGTGGCCCACTTTATTATTATTATTAATTAAATGTCTACACCACCCTTCGTATGTGGATCACAAGGTGGTTTACAATAAAAAAACACCTGAAACAGAGGCAATAGAACTTACCTGCTGAGGATGCTGCCTGCTTTCTAGGTGGATGAATCACTACTTTGAGCTTGCAAAGCACAGGCAGTGAACTCTTAAGAGTTACATACACACAAACTATTTGGGATGCATGAAGTTTGTAGGAGCAGGGTGCTGCAGAATTCCATACATAATTCATCCATTAAAACCAACACATCAACCTGGTTGGCCCTTATATACAACCTTCTATATGTATTCATTACCTACAATGTGTAGGAAAGGCTCTTGACAGGACCACTGACCAGCAACACCTACACCTACACAAGTGTTCTTACTGGGTGATCGCCAACTCTGGACCCCTCCCCCTTTCTACATCTATGTATGTATAGGGTGTTATGTTTAAGCAAACTGCAAGCACCTGTGGTTTGATTCACCACTTTACCAAATCACATATCCAGACAATGGATTGGGTGCAAAGAACTGTGAGCGAAGGAGGATAAAATGGATTGGTAATGTTCCAGGAATTATTGTGCAAGAGCTAACAGAGAATGACTTCTCTCCTCTGCACAGAGCCACTATACATCAGGAGTACAGTAATAACATACGTTGATGCAAGGAAACTTGTGGCTGGGTGGGGGAGTTCATGAAAAGAGCTTGTGTAGAGTCTTTCTTCTGTAAAGCAGGAAACAGTTCTTCCAGGGCAGGGAGGCATTCCCACTAATGGAAGAGGGGTTTTTGATGCTTTCGCCCCAATCAATGGTTAGCTCTTCTGTATAGAACAGGCAGGACATACAGATCAAACTCTTCAAATGAGCACATATGCATCCCTGGAAGAATGCACTTTTGCAACTGATCGCAAGGTTTGCAAGCTGCCTCATGCACTGATCTTGACAAAAATAGAAAAAGGAACAGTGCATAAATACAAATACTGTACGGCAATACACACATAACTACGACGTCTCTACATTTCTGTTTATTGAGACAAACTAATTAAAAGGCACAAACATGGGGCATATGTTTACATGACATTATAACAAACATATACATTAAAAGTGTAGGAATGTGTTCTCTTTCTGCTACACAGGAAGTTCCTAAGCTTTTATATATACAAAAGTTGTACAATTTGATGTCCTAAGGTACAAAAGATCATTTATAAAATTATTTTACACTAAGTTCTATTATTCCCCCCCTTTTTTTTACTATGTAGTCCAAGCCCCTAGAATTGTTTTCACATACTGGGCATCCGTCTCCTGACCCCAGACGTATGCCTCAAAAGTACGGAATATGTTGCTTTTACACCGACACGATGGGTATTAACACAAAAAAACCACACCAGTGGGCTTGACCCTCACAGGCTTGCCTGCATCCTATTAAAATCAAAGTATTAATAGCCACTTTGTCGTGAGGCCCCTGGTTCCAATCAATAGCCACCTGGCTGCTGCTCCAATTATTTCTCACGTCATCTTGTTTATAGGACAGGTCTTAATGAAGATTAAAAAATGTTTGTGACATGATAGCCTAAAAAAGTAACCTCTTCCCTAGATTTTCCATCCTACTTTTTAAGTACAGATTAAAAAAGTTGAAAAAAATGTGTAGCTGTATTTTTTTTTTAAAAAAATGAGACCATCGGGTGGGGGAAAGGGGCATTTCTCCTTCACTGGATAGGTCAGATAGTTACTGGGAAACCCCCCACAAATTGATAACTATGGGTTAACACAATTAACTAAAAGTAAAAATGATTTGGGGGGGGTTTCTCCTGCAAATATTTACAAAGTTGAAGAGATCTGCACAACACTTGATTAAGGAGAAGGGAAGAAAGGGGCTTTAAAAAAAGAAAAGAACACAAAACAATAAGATGCACACTTGGCTTGTCCTGAAGGGGCATCCTAACTAGTTAGTGGTTAGAATAAAAACTGTATATCATTTTATAATATAAGACAAAAAACTTCTAGTGAACAACACCTGCTCTCCTTTGTCAACAGTCAGCAGGTTCTGATTGGGAGAATGGGGGGCATACATACATCATACCCCAGCATCTCCACAGTCTTCTAGCTTAAAGCATTGTTTTTCTGTGTTCCAAAGCCCATTATTTGCTCTTCCGAAAGAGTCCCAACTGGGTTTTGAGCAGAGACCATGCTTGTGTAGGTTTCAAATCCTCTTCCACCAGCCACAGCTGTTCCTTGCCAAACATTGAACAGTTTTTTTTCTCCTTTTTAATGTTGAATATGATGTTATATTCCCTTAGGGTAATATGTCTCGTAGTATTTACATCTCCAAATATCAGGTCACAATCCCTAGTTATGTATATGTTGCAGGTAGAATGATAAGTTACCATATGCTTTGCATATCAGAGCTGGTATCACTTTTCCCATAGGGAATTCGGCCTGAAATTATCATATTCCCAAAAGGTAAAATGCATAATTACTCAAAATGCATTTTCTTAAACAAAACAAAAAAAGGACCATGTAATGCATTTACTTAAAAAAACAACACTACAAACACTACGTTCTGAATCAGAGGGACACAGAGCTGGCAAGTGATCCATCTCCATCCTATGATAATATGGAGGGCCTTTCTTAAGCCTTCTAGTGTTCAGGTTAAAACCGTTTCTTCATTAGATTAAAACTGTTTCTTCATTCGCAATTTCCAGGGCTATCAGCAATGCTGATTTATTTATTTTTTTAAAAAATGAGTGGATTCAACTCCGATCTGTTCCTCTTCCAACATCACTGCCAGCTTGAAGGAAACAAATGTGGTCCAGTAATATAGATCAACAGCCAGCTAACTAAACAGAGACACTATAATAGTTTTCCATTTTTAAAAACTGTGCATGATTATTATTATTATTTTTGCCCCAGCTGAATTAGCCTGGTTTCATTACCACTGTTAACTAAAACGAAACAAAAACAAACGAAACAAAAATATAATTGCTGGTAAGGACTTGCTTTTCATTCCTCTTTTTAATACTGCTGTGAGTTTTTGTTTGCTTGTTTTTACCATGGAGGAGAGGTTGGCAATGCCTGGGGAAGGAAAGGCATGCTCTCCACTGGCCTCATTGCTATATTTAATGGACCAGCTAATGTCATTGGCGTCGGGAGGTTCATGGGTGAGGTTATAGTGACCGGATGTGCTATGTTCACTGGAGCAGTTACTGAAGTTGGTAAATTAACAGGTGTGGTGAGTGTTAACGGAGAGGTCATAGACAACGGACTGGTAATGGTGACAGGGTGGCCTAGGCTCATCGGGCTGGAGATGTTAACTGCGCTTGATACATTGACTGGGCTTCTCATGTTCATTGCAGCAGCCACTGTGACTGGGTTGGTGATGGTCCCAGATGCCACTGAGGAAGTTATATTGAAGGGAGTAGAAAGAGTCACAGGCGTAGTGGCAGCAGTGGACGTTTGGCACAGGTTAGCAGCTTCTAAAAAACAAGAAAGAGATATAAAAAGAGACCAAAGGTTGTTTTTTTCCTAAACATTAAAATTAAAAGACACCCCAGAGAAGACTTTGAACCCCTGGCATGGCAGTCCTTAGAAGGGTCCACTAAATAAAACTTACTGCAATTTTTTGTGGGTTCATACCTGTACTCTTGCAAAGCCAGCCCTCCATCTCTAAGTATCCCTTCCCACTGCAACACATGGTCCCTTCCAGCTCCAGGCCCTCATTGCTGACAGTTCACTCCTGAGCAGCGAGAATGTTTTGATCCCCTCACAGCAGCTCAGCCAATGGCTATGGAGTGCTTGCAGGCCAACAAATTAACCATCAACCTGCGGCTATTCTCAGGTTTCCTGGTAATCTGGCAAAACCACTGGATTTTTTTTTAGAAAACTAATGGAAGTCAACAAATTCTCATCTCTCTCTGCAACAGTTAAGTATCCTCAAACAGCATCAACTTGGGAATAAGACCATTAAATACAATTAATTCTACAGCCTAGGTTAACTTCAATCATGCAATTCATCTGAATTAAATACATTTCCTTCGAAAGTTGTTTTTTAAAATATAAAAGGGGGATTTGTTCATAAAAACAGCACAGTATTAGCAGAAAATCCTCTCATGAGGAACATTATAAGTAGAGGAGAGTGTACATACCGAATGGTACGTACTCTATAGCCTTCTCAAAGTTGTACTGACATTCTGTGAAGGTTTTAAAAAGTCATTATTAGGGACCAATACATAAAGCTGGTTTCACTATTTACCTGCTTAAGATCAATTTAAACCACAGTTGGCGGAATAATTTAGTAAGTGTAACTTCTTACTAAATTACTACAACACCCCAGTCAGTGAGGTGTGTGCATCAAACCCCACTGGTCACATAGCTTTTCAGGTTGGCTAAAAGTTACACACCAGTGTTTCCTTTAGAATTTTGAGAAAGAGTTAGGCTTATACTGTACACCAGAAGGACCCTTGGGACTAACTGTGTGGGGAGAATAAGCAGGAAGCGTACATGGTAGAGGTAAATACCTCTAGTATATCAGCACCACCTGCTGGCTAGCCATAGAATACTTATGCTCACATAGAGGGGGAAAAGAAAAGGATGTGCCACTAACTCCTCTAGTTATGGCATGAAAACAAACAGCTAGCTGCTCTTGGAAACTTCAACTTAGGCAAGCTCCAGGCATAAAGCCAAGGCATAAAGTTGTTCACATACTTGCTAGTGCATCAAAGCCATATAGCCAGAATCTCTTTCAGGTTGCAACTTGTGTGAAGCCTTGGTTGTGCCATGCTATTGCTCTGCTGCACAACAGAAAGACTGTATCCCATCCTTCAAAAGGTGGGCCTCATACTGCACAACTAGGGAGGGTGAGATTAAGAAAAGACTGGCAGGGGCAAAAGGTGGTTGGGTAGACAGGGCTCTATCCCCTATACAATTCCCCAGGGTGCTTAGTTCTTAGTGACAGGCAGCTAGTGTTATTGTCAGAGCCTGGAAACTGCCGCTTTGTAACCCACAAACGTGGAGGAACTGCATCTGGGGAATCAGATTCTAAGAGAGCCAAGGGTCTGGTCTTACCATACAAGCTATATAAATGTATCTGACCCTACCTTGCTTGACTGAAGTTGGCCTCAGTGTCTGTTGACTTTCTGCAATCAAAATTGGAGGTGGAGGAAAGGTGTTGCAATTAAGCCATTCAATGACATTTCTCTAGTTTCCCCCTACTCTCTAGTATAACCGAGGTGACTGCATTTACACACAAGCATGAAACTGTCATGTCTAACTTTAAAATTTCTAACCAAAGCCAAGTGTTCCCAGGCAACATAGGCTCTCAAACTGTGAGGTGAAAACCTATCCCAGTACTATCTACTCTTACTAGCAGCTGCATACAAAGTCTTCAGCGAACCAGGGGACTTTTCAAGCTCAGCAAATTTGAGATTTTTTAAACTTAAGATGCCATGGGTTGAATCTGCCACCTGCCACCTGTGGAGCATGGGGTTTTTCAACTGACCTACAGCCTCTCATCATGCCCTGATCTGCCACCTATTGCATACAGAAGCTGCCAGCACTCCAGTCCTGACCATCACATTCCTTAGGATACTGTGCATGCACAATACTGCCCTGCATTTATAACTGTTGGAACCTAGGTGCCAATAATTCAGTGTGCACCAATGTAACTTGCCATCACAAGAGAAAATGAGTTAAGGAGCACCCAGACTTTAACAGTGCAAGAGAAAAAGAAGCAAACACAAGTAGGGCATCCAGGCTTCCTGGTACCCCTGGGATGAGCACATCCTGACTTGTGTCCCAAGAAGCCAAGGCAGGATGCATCCTGAAGTCAGATCTTTCTGTTTGTTCACTGGGCTGCTTTGTGCTGTGGCTGGTGTTTCTGCAGCAGAGCCAATGGGTTCCACTTCTCAATGGAATGCAACTTTTGTTCCTTTTGTGCAAGTGATTCAGAATCGATTAAGACTAAAGTACTTTCCACTCGCACTCTGGCCATCCTTTCTCAGGCTATCTCCACAGCCCTTTAATTACCAGGCAAAAATTATTTGAATGGTTTCTTTTCTTGACATTCTGATGTATAAAAATGCTCGGTCTACATCATGTGTGAAAACTCTTGTCTTCCAAAAATCAATGGTTAAAACTGCCTTAAGGAATGGCGAGTGCCTTCTGCTTCTTGCCCAAGAAAGTTGGCCATTCATGCAACTGCAGGCTCAGCTTCCACCAAGTTGTCAAACCATCCCTGTTCCTAGGTTGCGGGGGTTTCTCTCCCAGTTCAGTCTTTGCACCCTATGGAGAGTTCAGCATTCCACAGGTCCCCACCCAGCTACAACTCTAAGAACAGTCTCTCCATCCCCAAGTTCCCTGGTCCTGTGTGCATGCACAGTTCATAAAAAATAGGGCAATGCAAATTAATATGCCAGCAGCCACCGTAAGCACCAGAGGAAGATGAAGGAGCAAATGGCAACACAAGAAAGAAATGCAGGTGTTTGGTGGGGCTAAAGTAAGATGTCAGTTATTGAGGAACTGGAGTTCACTTCAACACACCTTTATCTGGGAAGGAAGGGAAACTCTAGGTCCTAAGGAAGACTCTATGCATTAAGCATTAAGAGCATGTCAGGATCATATACATAAGCAACCTGGATTTGCATTGGGGAACCCAGGTTCAAATCCCTAGTCAATCATAAAATGGAGTAATAACCTTGAACCAGTTACATTCTCAATTTATCTGTGAAGCCAAATTAGCATGAAGCTGTGCATGCTGCCATTGGAGGAACAGGATTATAAGATTAAATATTGCTACATCTTTCACTAGAAAGAGTGGGATTTAGTGTTCAGGATTCAGCATCCCAAGAAGTCTTAGCTTTTTCAAAGGGAAATTAGAAGAAAGCTTGGTAAGACTAGTGTGTGTCAGAGTGTGTTCTAGTGGCCCAGAAATTATAATTATGGAATCTACTGTATCATTCTTCGCCCTGATAATCTCAACTCTAAAAGCAGAATAATGCAAGAGGAACACCTGGATGGTTTGTTGTAATTGCCAGATTTCTTTGGTGTATAACACAAAAATCCAAATAATAAGGATAACAATATACTCGTTAATCCTAATAAAAACTGGACATTGCCATATGATCATTATCTACAAGACTTCTACTATAGTAATCTTCTTTAAGAAGTACACTGATCAACAACAGTTGAAAAAGTTAGTGTGGATGGAAGGAGAAATATCAAAGTGGACCTGTAACCAAGAGTTGTTCTGTAGCTTCTATTCATGCAAAAAAACCACGTATATATTATACTGGCCTAGTTCACCCATAACCCAAAACCCTTGTTTGGCTAACAAACCAAGAGTTGTTCCACAGGCAATCTAACAAGATATGGCTTCCTTCTCAAGAGTTAGATTTTTTTCCCCTAGCTACACTTGCCTTCTGTCTTTGTAGCTTGGCAAGCATCTAGGTTGCAGTGGCTGAACAAACCATGGTTAAGGAAAGGTACTGGATTTGCACACAATGTCAAAACATTGTCAAAACAAAACTTAGCCAGCGAACTATGGCTTCAGAATGTGGTTTCTCGGCAATTAACAAACCATAGTTAAGCTGCTGGACAGGGGATCAGACAAGCCAACAAATCATGGTTTAACAAGCCATGACTTAACATATGTGCAAACTAGGCCACTATTACCTGAATTTAAACAAAGATTTTTAAAATCTGGCACTGATTTTCACTGCATTAGGTCGCTGCTACTTCCTTGTATAGAAACCACCGCAAGACATAGAATGGAAAGACATGTGTACTTTTCATACTATTTTAAGAAAAAAATGTATCTGAAACAAAAGGGCTGCCATTAGAAGCTCAAGTGTGGAGAAGAATTAGTAACTTAGACTTCATTAGATGAGTTATGTCACTATCCTCCAATGGTCAGCCAACACTTCCTTGGCTTACTTGTGTGTGTTATAAAGTTAAGACAAAAATGAGCTACAAAAAAGGCAACTGAGTGACCAGCTCAGCCTACAGCAGGTCTTGGAGTCACCATGGCAAGATGAGAACATACCACTTTTTGTTGTTTTGCAACTAATCACACAAGAAAGCAACAGAAAGTTGTTAAAATGTCAAGTGAAAGACAAGATGGGAATAAAAAGCAAGTGGGATGAGATTGGTAACAAGGTCAAGAAACCTAGGCCAGATGCCTTCCTAGCAAACTTAGAGCAACCTGACATCAAAATTGAGAATATCTACACTGTGGCTTTATACCAGTTTAACTTCTCTGGCTTTCCAAAGTTGCTGAGAATTCTCCATGGGGAACCCAGAAACTAGTTCTCTGATGAAGGACTTGTAACTTCTTTTTTCTTTTCTTTTTTTAGTCTGCCTCTGACTGGTCTTAATTCTATCACTAGAGTTCATAGCTTTACAAAAGAAATTGCCATAAAAGGTTTTAAATCAAAGTTTTCTATATGTCCCTGATTCTTAACACTGGAGCAAGAGCTCACATTTTTTATTTAAGCAGCAGACCACGCTGACAGGTGACTTGCTAACACATAATAGGACTAATGCCTCCCAGCCTGGCTCTCATAATTGGGCAATTGCTTGAGGTGATTAAGCAGTAAGGACCTATTGTGAGTCTGATTGGCAATGGCAGGAGGGAATGCCAGATTATCTAGTGGCTGCTGCCATGACACAAGTGTTATTGTGAATTTGATCTATCACCAATAGCATAACAACATTCTAAGGGCATAGATTTTTACCTTTCTTCCTTGCTTTAACAGCTTCTTCCCATAATCTCAGGGTCTCTACCTGTTTTCCAGGCCAGTTAGTGACATGCTGTTGTGGCTGCTGCTGTTGCTGCTGCTGCTGCTGTTGCTGCTGCTTCTGGTTGTTACTCTCTTCGTTCATGCATGCTATTCCAGCCAAATTTTTTATAAGAGAGACACATATATACAGATGCATGTTAGAGTTTTCATCAAAATGATTAATTTTGTTGAAGTTTGGCAACTCTTGAGTAAAGTGGATTTGGGTTTTGGAAGATTTGCATTAGCTTTTCCATAAAACTATCCCTTCATGATTTTGAACAGAAGCAGTTGTGTGCAAATAATTTAACACTTCCAACATCACCTCTGCTAGGACAGCTGTATAAAGCTTCAAACCCAGCCATTTAACAGATTGGAGAAGAACTAGGAGACCAAACCCTCACCTTTAAGTGTGCTGCTGAAATGACTGGGAAAAACATAGCCTACCACTGCCTCTCATTTCATAGGTCCAATTTGTTCATCTTAGATCAGGAGTTCTTTAAGGGACACTGACCTGTCTACTTTATACAGAGTGGATTAAGAGCAAGAACAAATGAGTTTTAACAGACCTTCCCACTGGAAGAGACTCAGCTGCTTTCCGAACATGTAGCAACTGCAGGTATACCGTCTCTGCCAACTGGGAGTTCCATAATGTGTCAAAATGACCACTTCTAAGTCAGACTAAAGTGTGTGCACAGTGGCCAAGTGTGTGCAGCTTTTCCTTATACAGTGACCACAGTTGTGGATAAAGCAGATGGATGGAAGGTGGCCTAGCTGCATTGACAGACTGCACTGCAGGACAGATTGGCTGGAATCATTTATGGAGGGGAAACTGGAAACCTATGCCACCATGGCTTGTACAAGGGCTCAGGGTGGTATCCAAAGCTAGTCCTACTCGGAGTAGACCCAATGATGTTAATGAACGTGGCTAATTTAGGAGCACCGGTTTCAATGGGTCCTCTCTGAGTAGGCCTTAGTTAGATACTCTCGGTAGCCTGGTTCATACATAATGGCAAGCAAGAGTTAAGCAACTATGGCTTAATAGGAATAAACAGGTGTGCTAGTGCATGCTGCTCAAACTGCACCTGTCCCACCTCCTCTCTTTCGCAAAGCCAGAAGAAAACAAACACTAGTGTTGCATACAGATCAGCGACTGTGGCTTGTTTCTCTCAAACAAATAAGAACAAGGAATATCTTCTTTGGATTATTCTTGTGACTTGTTTGGAGAGGAACCAATCAAGGGCCCTGGGTGCACATAAGACTGAAGCCAACACTTGGTTTGTGTCCTTCCGGCAAAGCAAAGCAGAGGGGCGCAGCTCTGATTTGTACAGTGGTTGCTCATTTGTGTTAAGTCATAGTTTAACATGCAAAGAAGTCCATATCAACAAAAAACTTAGTATCTTAATAAAGGCAGGTTATCAGTTACTGCATCATGCATTTCCAGCCTAATACCACTAACAATATCAATTTTAGACAATTGCTACTCACAAGCAGGGAGGTGCAGATTTTCTTGCTTGAAAAACCCAAATTCTGCAATTAAGAGGAATGTGAGTGAAGCGACTTTGCATAATTTAACACAAGACACCATTTATCTCCACCAAAAGACTTCTTTTGCACTCACAATGTGGAAAGGCACAATATGGAAAGGGGTAGGCGACAAACAGAGAAGGTGAAAGAATGGGGGAGACACAGGCAAAGGAAGGCTGCTGTACAAGGGGAAAGCAACAGAGCCTATGTGGTGAGTACAGGCTACAGTTTGAAGATGGGAAAACTTGGTTCAAGTCCCCCTGCCAAGCCATGGAGCTGACCGCTAGCTAAGTCTGAATCGATCCTTACTGGATTGTTGCAACTGTATCACAAATAAAAGTATATATTCTGAAGCAACCCTTCTGAAGTTATTGGGGAAGAACAGGAGTTATGAGGAAGGGCAATACAGAAACCTTTCTTCCAGACTGCTAATCCATGACCGACTCTTGCCTCTAGTATCTGAGGAGACTGGGCAACAACACACATAATTATTTTCCTTCAATTTGGTAGGTTATCACTTATTTTGTAGCTTTATTAGTTCTTAGTCAGCCATACTCATAAACCTATGAAAGTTACTAGCCCACATCTTATTAGTCGTGTCTCAGCTACACGTGCAATAGAATGAGGCAAAAGATTTCTGAGCTGGTAGACTGGACTTACTACTTTTAGACAACAGGTAGAAGATGGGAGGTCTTTTAGTACTGAAAGTAAAACTTTCTCTGCAAATAACCCCCTCTACCAAATAACATCAGGGAGATGGATCTACTGCAGCCTATCCTTGTTGTGCCAGTTTTCTGCCTGAAGTGTTATTTATTTTTAACTAGCATTCAAAAATGCCACTCAATGAGGTGGCACAGCCTACTGTACCACTTCAGATCTCTACCTTCTCATTCTACTGCATGTATAGGCCAAATCTTCTAAGTGACTTAAAATTCATAACAACTCCTATCCATCCTTACTCACCACAAGTTGTTATTTATAAATCTCTGTTTGGATTAGCAGATTCTGACAAAGACATCAAAACCTATTATGTGATGAACAATTTGATCCTATAAATTTCTTATCTTGCTTTCCCCATAGCTAATACGTGCCTTCAAGCTTTTTCACAGAGAACTGAAGGAACAAAAATGAAAACGTTTGTTGTGCTATGGAAATCCTTCAAAGGAGGAACTGAAGTGAGCTGCTGGACCCCTAACTCCTTTACGATCCACTGAAAATTCCATTCTTATGTAGCTGTTTTAGAGGAGGAAATGTCTTCATTATCTGCACTGCTAAACATGACTGGGCATTTCAGCTGCAACAACCAAGATTTATCTTCAGTGCCCTAAAAACTCCATCAGGATGAATGCTTTGTTTAAAAAAACTTGTTTAGTCATCAGCTCTAGCATGCCAAGAACTTTGAAGCGACAATTCAGGGCCTGCTAAAATCAATGGGATACTTTCCACCGACTTCAAAGGGCTTTGGGTAAGGCCTGGCAACATTTGAGATCGACTGAGGTAAGGAAAGAAAAATTGGTGCAAACTCCAGTGTAATACAGAAATTCCTTTCCTTGCAAGTCTCATTTGTTTGACTACAATTCCCCGTAATTTCTCACATAAGCTACAGCAGGCATAGGCAAACTCGGCCCCCCAGATGTTTTTTGGGACTACAACTCCCATCATCCCTGACCACTGGTCCTGTTAGCTAGGGACGATGGGAGTTGTAGTCCCAAAAAACATCTGGAGGGCTGAGTTTGCCTATGCCTGAGCTACATCATGTATTTTATATTTTAAACATGCCACACATACACTACATATAGCTGATGCTAAAGAGTACGTTGAAAGACTGTTTTGAAAAAAGGGGGTGTCCACTTACTTTTATTGATGCCTTGTTTACAGGTATTACAGTTGATACTTTGGCTTTGCCCATGAGTCTTTAAGTGGCTGGTAATATACGCTGCGCTCAGAAGTTTACCACAGATGTTACATGACACCTTTCCTTCATGGCGCACCATGTGTGTCCGCAGCCTGTCTTTGGTGGCAAAGGCAGCCGTGCAAGTCTACATGGAGGGAAACAGAAGGTTTGGGCAGGTACCCTTACACCAATGAATGCTAATTTTAGGTATATTCTTATTATTAATACACCATCAGTCCTTACACCCCACAAAGGAAGAACTGAAATTTGAGATTTAGTTCAAACCCTTCTGACGTGCAATTAAAGCATAGCAGTATTCCTCCCCGTAAGTATACACAGTGAAGGAAGACCCCTTTCATTTGTAGCCCAACCAGTATGGCTGCTCCCCACCCCACCCCAGTAGTCATATCGATCACAGTATGTGTAAACGGGATGCAACACTTAATTTGTTAAAACACAAGTAAAATTGTAAACCTGTATCTGGACTGTACAACTTTAGACTGCCCAGAGTGGGAAGACAGCAGGGGAGAGTATCATGACTGAATCCTCCTGCACACGAATTATTTGCAATATAGGCTAGAATCCTTCCTCTCCTTCTTTCTGGAAAGAATCTGTGTGCGTATAATGCCACTCAACTATGTGAACCATGAAGTGGTTTGGGAGTTTAGCACATCTACCAGGCCTAACATGCTTAGCCACCGAAGTACGCTTTTGCAGCTGGTTAGTATGAAGGCAGTATGAAGATGCAGCCGATAAAAGACCAGTCTAAATACATTCTGGGATTCTATGAACTGGATACCAACTATGGTTCCAACCGTCTCTTAACTGATGCACCCATTATCCAAACACTGAACAGCACACTCATGTCATAGAGCTGAGTAATACTTAAAGAGGACAAAAGTGGGACTTCTGTGTTTTGATAGCAAGACAGTCTTGCATACCAAACTGCCATGGGGCTTATAAATGCTAGGAATACACACACAGGTGGTCTCTTGTATTGTTTTCTGCCAACACTCCTGCTTATGATTTTTCCACTGTTCAGTTACATTTAGTTAAATAAAAATCAAGACAAAAACTAAGCACAAAGCATGAAGAGTCATTCCTTTTAATTCAAAGCACTAGCTGGCCATAGCTGAGTCACGGAGAACAAGCTCAGTCTTGCACAGATGAAGCAAGATAGCCAACTGTTCAATAAACTTAGCCATTTTGCTTGCCTTTAAGCTCAACCTTGTAAACTAGTTGACAAGTTATTAGCCAATAGAAAAAGAATTGCTAGTCTGCCTACATATGCATGCAGGTTGTCATTTATGGCACAGTGACAAGTTGCAAGTGGGGGGGAAAGAACACAACTATTCCTTCAGTTTACAAAAGCTTAATTAGGCAGTCAGCTGAAGGAGATTCCTATTTGCAAACAGATGTTTGCAAGTATGTCTTTGGTTCCTAGCTAACTTTTGTCACAAGAAATTGTTTTCAATACTGGGACTAGAAGTGGCAATATTTGCTGAAAATGCCTTAGAATGTGCTTACTGAACTAAGACTAGATATGGTCTCAGGATGGAGGACATTTTCCATTCTACTGGAGGAAACAGTGAAATTAACATGTTTAAGACAGCAAAACAAGGCACTCAAGTAATCCACTTGTACAGTCCTGCTCAAATACATTCATGCTTCTATCAAGAACATCTGGAGCATGTACATTCAGCCAAGTAAACATAGCTACACACTTTATTCACTCATTATATGCATTTATGTACATGCATTCATGTTGAACACGGGTGTCAAACACAAGGCCCGCGGGCCGAATCCGGCCCGCCAGACCTCGTCATGTGGCCCGTGTAGCGCTGGCCGTTCTACATAGGAAACCTCCACTTTACATGCATTCAGGAAACCTCCACTTGTTTTTATATTGAGCGCATGCCATCCTGTGATGTGACAGATACAACCGGCCCTTTGAGGGTGACCAAACTGCTGATGCGGCCCCCCGATGAATTTGAGTTTGACACCCCTGATGTTGAAGAACAAGAGTTATCTAAGCAGCTTACAATGACAGTATTAAAATGCACTCACACCCATATACACCTCGTATAGACACTGGAATGGTTGGGGCCCATGCAGACAGTCTATGGACCTAACACCCCTAACAATGGATTAGGAACATGGGAAGCTGTCTTCTACTAAGAGAGAGCATTGATTCATCTGTCATACCTGGAAATGCCAGAGATTGAATTTGGGACTTTCTGAATTTAAGGAAGATGCTTCACTGCTGAGTTATGGTTCTTTCACTTTCTCTTATGACAGTTAAGTGTCCCTGCTTTGGTGAATTTATTAAGTTCATGCTCTGAAGTTGGGAAAGGGGAAGAGATCCACCTTGAACTTACAGTGCTCTTTTGTGACATGCCAAGCTTAGCATAATGCCACAGACATGACCCAACACTTTGGGCTGGCTACCAAAGTCAGCCCAAGATCAAGGAAGCTACTACCAGAAGCGGGAGCTTCCCTCTCCCTTGTGCTTTTTCACCTACGCTATAAAAAGTATTCTGGGCCATTTCAGCACTTAGCCAAAGTCGCCTCATGGAGATAAGCTGAAAGAGTGCTCTAAAGCAAGGTGAACCCTACTGAGGCAGCCTAAAGGTGAGATTCCAAGGATTCATACTGCGACCCAATCTGGTTCTCACGCCCCATTATTTCCAATTCAAAGAGCCCCTATGACATCCAAATCCAAACTCTTGTGTGAAGCAGTTTAGCAGACAGCAAATAAATTTAGCACTGTAGATCACCAAACCCCTTACTTGGCATTTGAAGGGCCTCTCTGTGGAATGAACGTGTTTAACATGACAACTTAAGTGATCAGGCCTGTATAAGAAAGAAAAAAGTAGAGACACAAAGAGAACACATTGTTACACATAACACAGTGTAGGTCATTTATAAAACCCAACATCCTCCACAATAAACAATTAACCAACCACCCAAATCTTTCAAATCCATACTTCCCTATAAGCAGCATTCTAAGTGCATTCCTCAAAGAGGTCACATGGCTTGCCTGTGATTATTTGCAGGTCTGCCTAGAAAAAAATTAATCCTCCCCAGCGGTATAAATGGGATATACCCCATTGGTATAATTCTCTTTTTAAGAGAAAGATCTACTAGCTATTAGAACTGGAGATCATCCAAATAGAACAGAATCTCTGCTTCCCCAATACTGCTAGATTGGTACTCTTTCTGGTCTGTATAAAAAGAGTTGTTTTAAGATCTCCATCCACGCCCTGCTCATGCAAGGTCCAATGCAGACCAACATAAATAATTTTTGTTTTAAATTCACAGGCAGCATGTCCTATCACTTGCAAAATTGCCTTTAGATTCAGATTTTAAGACCCAAGAAGGGTCACTGTCCCCTCCCCCACCCCACCCCACCTCCCGCACTCACTTTCCTTATGGCCCCTTCCCACCCCCACCCCCCGCGCGAACACGGAATGAAAATCCAATACTTGAGCTCGCCTGGGATTTTCTACATGGTACCTCGAAAAGCCTTTTCCACAAACACCACAGGTGTAGGGTTTGGTGATGCCACCCTCATGAGACCTCACGTGATAGGTCATGCGGTCCTTCCTTTTGAAACGCTGATTGCAAATTGGGCACTCAAAAGGCTTCTCATCTGAGTGGGACAGCTTGTGCCTGTTGAGGTGGTAGACATCACGGAAGGCCTTGCCACACATCTCACAGGCGTGGTTCTTTTTGACAGGCTTACTGGGCTTCTTCGCCGTCTGCGTTACCGGCATGGCCGTGGCACCAGCACTGCTGCTTGGGTTGGTGGCGGAGGAAGACGTAGTGACAGTTGAGAGGATACCTGCGATGGTCGAAACCAGCGTTGACCGGTTGTTGTCACCTGCGATGGTCGAGATTAGGGGCACCATCGTTGCAGGAGCTTTCTTTGGCCGTGACACTAACTTTATCCCTGTGTGGCAGGATTCATGGCGCCTCAAATGGTAGCTGTCCCTGAAGGCCTTGCTGCAGTATGTGCACACAAAGGAGGTTTTCGGTTTCTCCTTTTTAATCCCGACTATGGTATCTTTTAGCGTTTCCGGTGGGGGCTGAGGTTTCTGTGTTATTGGTAATGGTAAAATTGGTTTCTGGTCGGGGGGCTCAACAGCAGAGCTCAGGAGTGGCAGCAAACTGTTCTGTGCTGCCTGCTGTTGGTGATGTGATGCTTCGTGTGCCTAAAAACAGAAATATTAATTTGTAACTTACAAATGCACCACTTAGCTTTGATAAGGGAAGACTGCTCAGAAACCTGTTGAGATGGCAAATTCCACGCATTACCTAATCTGGTAGGATTTAATTTGGAAGGCAAGAGCTGCCCTTCACTGGAACCGATTTGAGGGGCCCCAGCTCCTAATGTTCAAATGGCACTTAATGTGTAGGACTGTGCACACACAAGGCAACAAAAGGATTCAAGCTGCACACAGAGAACACTGAAAGCAAATCTGTACATATCTTACCTTGCTAATTTATACTACCACCACCAAAATTCAGGTTTTTAATTTCCTCGCCCCTCCCCCCCCCACATTAGCAAGAGTCAGGAAGCCTGACACAAGAATTGAATGAAAGTTATACAGACTGAGCAAACAGAAGGGACAAGACATCCAAGTTTTACCACAGGCCTGACTAAAGTGGTTTCATTTTCAAGTCATCAGTCAGTCAATGTGCTTTCAAATTTTTGACACTGTAAGCAAGAAACCTGTCTTAACAAATGAATCTTGTTCTCATGTACAGCCAGCCAGCAGTTTGTGGCACACCTTTTATAGAATTACCTCCTCCAGGAGATCCACCTAAACTCGTCATTTTCTATTTTTAGGAAGCAGGTGAAGGCAGTTCATAAAATCTTCTTTATACTTCTTTATATGAAGTACTGGAAACTTGCTATAGCTAGTGCAGGAGTGGGAAACTGGATCCGTAGCTCCCCAACCCACCCCCATGGGCTGAATTTGACATGTGGGGGCTGCTCATCTATCAATCATCTGACATTGCAAATGACATTGCAGTGCTGTGATGCACAGATATCTACTGATAATCAGGATTTCAAAGTGCTGTGCAGTACTTTGAAGCTCGGCTGATCAGCTGATAGAGCTTTTAATACCAAAACAGGTGATTGACAAGTAGGTGTGGCTTGGTCAAAATTGCCTATAGATGGGCCAGAGGTTCCCCACCCTCAGGCTAAGAAATGGAAGAGTGCGGTTTAAGTACTGGTTTAGGCATTTGCTTTTGTTTACTGTATGCCTTTTAAATAGCAACCAGTATCAAACTTCCTGGTTTGAGGGAAAGCTAAGAGTATGAACCACCACAGAACATGTATAGAGAAGGAGAGCCTACAGAAACAGCTACAGTCAGGGCTTCTCTTCTGACTAACTCCCTTGTGCTCTGCAGCTAAGAGGAAGGCCAGGAGGGCTGTATACGATATACAGTCGTACCTTGGAAGTCGAACAGAATCCGTTCTGGAAGTCTGTTCAACTTCCAAAACATTCGGAAACCAAAGTGTGGCTTCCGATTGGCTGAAGGAAGCTCCTGCAGCCAACCAGAAGCCACGGAAGCTGTGCTGGACATCCAGCTTCTGAATATCGTTCAAAAACCGGAACACTCACTTCTAGGTTTCAATTGTTCAGGAGCCGATTTGTTTGGGAGCCAAGGTGTTCAAGATCCAAAGTATGACTGTACTGTAGTGTGCTTTCATCTCATATTTCAGACTAATTCATGTTCATTTGCCGAAAGTGCTGGGAATGTCAAACTTCCAAAGTCTTCCAATACACCTCCCAAGACATCAAAATCCTAATCCATGCTCCATTAAGAAAGCCACCCACACGGCCACCAATGGGATCAGAATGTTGATCCTCAACTGGCTAACAGGCCAGGAATAACAAGTAATGTTTGGTCCGCCTCACCCGTTACTTAATACAACTGTCCTCTGTACTTACTCAGCCCAAAGCCACATTTTTGTACGTTCTCAACTGGGGGTGGATTTTGTATGGATTTTAATTGTAGGAACCAATCTTACTTGGAAAGTGAGGTATTGGTCCATCTAGCACTTGAAGGGACAAACTTATCCAAGAGAAAGGAAAGTAATACTGATCCTTTTGTTCCCAGCAGGTATATTCTACTTTATTCATAAAAGTATACCAGAGCGGTTTAAAACAATTGCATGTAAAACACTACAATACAAAGCATACAAAAAGTTAAAATCAAGATCAGCTAACTATTGTGGAAAGATGTATAACTGCCTACATAAGTCTGATGGGATAGGAAAGTTTTCAGCAGGCATTTAAAGTTTGAAACTGAAGGAGCCTGCTGAATCTCTTTTGGCAGAGCATTCCAGAATACTGGGCTGGTGCCACTAAAGCTTTGTTTCTTGTCAAATGAACCTTACCAACATAGTTGGTGACACATCAGGAACATCCTTCTGACAGTAAGAGCTGTTTTACGGTGGAACAGACTCCCTCAGGAGGTTGTGGACTCTCCTTCATTGGAGGTTTTTAAGCAGAGGTTGGATGGCCATCTGTCATGGATGCTGTAGTTGAAATTCCTGCATTGCAGGCAGTTGCACAAATGACCCTTGGGGTCCCTTCCAATTCTACAATTCTATGGTTCTATCACACTCCAGCAGATGACTGAAGTGACTGAGCTGGGATATAAGGGTTCAGGTGGTCCCTAAAGTAGCCTGGACCTAAGTTGTTCAGAACTTTGTAAATCAATAAAGACATTGAACCTGGTTTGGCTGTAGATGGGGAGCCTGTGAATATACTTTAACATTGGTATCACATGCTGTCAGCCAGATGCCTCCATCAGCAATGTAGTCATAGCATTCTGCACCAGCTGAAGCTTCTGAACCAGGCCCAAGGGCAGACCCTACACAGTGTGTGTTACAGTTATCCAGCATCGAGGTTACCAATGCATTGACTACAGCAGTTAGGACTTGCAGTATCCTTCAGGCTAGAAATAAAGTTAAAGCAGAAGGCAAGCTCAATGCAACTCAGCAGTAGTAAAATTCACTACAGAACCCATTTTATTTTGTGACGCGTCTTGAACTGTTTCAAAATATTAATAAAACAGTTTCTCTTATTGCTGATTATTGGGAAGTATATTTATGCAGATTGACTGTTGATGAATTGAACTTTTTTTAAAGAGCAGGTCATCCTAAATAATAGAAAATAGGCAGTAAGGATTGAAAATTGCAGCTAAAACATTTTTTTTTAGGTCACTGCTCTCAAATACTTACTGAAAATAAGTTCCCCTGAGATTAGGAGAACAGATTTGCATATAATTGGTCTGACCCAGAGAGTCTCATGTAGACTGCCCACTCAGACTGCCACAGTTTTTGTAATTTGCTTTGGGTTACTCTTTTGTGATGAAAAGTGATATAACAAACAAACAACCAACCAGCAGGGTGTTCAAACTTTTTCTCTTCAGTGGACTTTTCCCATTTTGACTGAAGTGCTAAGGAATGGCTATGGGTTGCAGAAGATTCCAGGGAAATTTCCAAGGATCCCAGAAAAGAGAAAGAGAGTTGCAGACCACAAGCTTTGCACTGCAGAGGGTATCTAGTTCAATTTCTAGCATTGCCAATTAAGATCTCAGGCAACTAGTGATGGGAAAGATGTCTGCCTGAATTTCTGGAGAGCAGCTGCCCGTTAGAGCAGACTGCACTGGGCTAGAGGAACAAATACTTGGACCATGAGGTTATGCCTTATGTTTATTATCACTCCAGTGGTACCTCTGGTTGCGTACTTAATTCGTTCTGGAGGTCTGCTCTTAACCTGAAACCGATCTTAACCTGAGGTACCACTTTAGCTAATGGGGCCTCCCACTGCAGCTGTGCAGCCACTGCACGATTTCTGTTCTCACTCTGAGGTAAAGTTCTTAACCCGAGGTACTACTTCCGGGTTAGCAGAGCCTATAACCCTGTGTTTGTAACCCAAGGTACCACTGTATTGACTATTTGACTTCATCACTAAACCTGCTTGAACCAAGCATACTCCTAGAATATAGGTAGGCAGACTTAAGACATGCAGGATCTCCTTTTTCTTTTTTTCTTTTTTACTAAAACCCCAAATCCTCCAACCAGAACAAAAGACACACTTAGAATTAAAACATTCTAAACCCAATAACTAGTTTTTAATACAGTACAACTGACAGAACTTTCAGTCCTTCCACAAAAAGATCCCCTCCCCTACTCCTAGCTTTCTTCATTTCAGCCATATAATGGGGGAAGCAAATATTTTGTTGTTGCCATTGTTGAACCACCAGGATTGTGTTCTTAAAGTAAATTGCTGGCCAACTTAAATAGCAATGTCACCTGCAAAACCACTGAAGTTTCCACCTTTTTACTATGCCATTCTCTCCCACTATAAACACAGGAGCAAATCCTCAACATAAGAACTGAGGTAAATGGACATTAGAGTTATATAATCCCACCCACAGTAATTTCCCCAAAAGGAAGATAAGCCACTTGCTTTCTAAATACAGGCGTTCATCAGGCGGATATAGTAAGGTGCACGTTTCAGCAAACCATTTTTTTAATTCCTGAGGGGAGCAATTCTTGCAGCTAATGACTGGGTGTATGCCATGCTGCTCAACATATTACATGATCCCTATCTTAATGACAGCCTATTTGGTTAACTACAAGTTACAAATACAATTATAATGCCCAGTCTGCTCTATTAGATTGTGGATACATTACATGGGGGATAACACAACTGTCGACACCAGTCCACTGACAGGAAGGCTGCTTCTGAAAGCCAACCATGAGCCCGCCAGACAGACAGTACAACCAAGTCAGTTGTACTTGTAATAACTTGTCCATGCTGGAACTAAACACAAGGAGCATGTACGGGGAACTCACACCTTCTGACATGTATATATTTAGTAACACAATGACTAAGGCATTCCAGGCTGAAGACAGGTGAAAATAAGAGATGTACTTCTTATTCTGTCAGCAGCTCCTTGGGGAACAGATTTTAGATCGGCAAATATCGAGGATCTGGTGACAACCCAAGAGGCTTCACTTCTAAATCCATAATGGGGCTATGGCCTGCAAGCCATATCACCTGGATGCCATGGAGAGCACAAACAAGCTGGGCTCAAGGACAAAGGGAATAGTTCTAGCTGAACGACACTTCTATAGAGGGAGCAAAGGTAGGAGAGGACATGACATTTGGTTGGATTTCTCACTTTGAAATGTTAAAAAGAGCTCACAAGAGAAATATTCTCAGATGAGCAACTTTTCAAACGCATGCTAACCTGTGCTTAGGGAGTGTATGCGTGGCCCTGTTTCTCGGCATTTAATGAGAGCTTTTGACAGTGCTCTGTATCAGACAGAATAATAAACCAAGGGAGATGTGAGAATAGCTGCTAGCTGTATCCCTGTTTTGAAACTCACTTGCCCAGCATGAAGACAAAAGAGATCCCATGTACAGTTGCTCAAGTATTCCATGACTCTGCTTAAGAAGGGGCGTGGGGTGGATTCCAGCCATACTCGAGTGTTATCTAGGGGTACTATGTAAGATTTGGCAACCTTAACAAATCAAAGTTGTACTAAGCTTGCTTTCCAAGTAAAGAAAAGTATTTTAAAACCATAAATGGGTCTCACTGTATAGGACTGGGGAGAATTCAAGCAGAGACTTCTTAAAACTTGCCAGAGTACAAGTTGACCCTGAATGACTGCAGAGAAAGACAACTGTACACACTATGTCATTTCCCAGGAATGAACAGTTTGCCTGTACTCTTGCTCCTACTGGAATCAGACCCTATAGGTTCTCTTCAACTGGCCAAATTAATTGTTACCAGTACAGTTTATTTAAATTTTGTCTATAGAGGTAAGAAAAAAATTGAGGCTTGTTTCCTTTCACGCTGTATGAGCTGCACTGTCATTTGCTTTTCGATAGTTGGGATTAACCAAAATTAGTCATACATTTTTAGTCTGAATCAGAATCCAGCGTTGAAATGGTTCTTCATTTGAAGACAGACCTTATTGAAGCTGAGTTAAACAACCATGTTTTGAAAGAACCTCCGCAGTTCATGTCTAGAGGCACTCCATCAAGTACTAAAGTGAAAAACAAAGCCTTTCACAAACTTTTGCTACTAGAAATAGCTTAAGGAGACTTGCAAGGCATGCTGAGTGAGTAAATCCAGGCCATGTTATGCTCACACTAGAGGCCTGCACGAGCCTTGTGAGAACTGGGCTCTCTGGATAGCATAGGCTGGTTCTGAAACACCTGGATAGCTTATTTCAGAGGAAAACAAAGTCTAAACAACATGCAACCCTCTCATGAGTTGCACAATTTCAACCATATATTTTCACTTGAGATAGTCTGACTTAAACCAGCTAACCCACCTCATATACAAGGATCAGCCAGCCGGTGACCCACAACATGGTTCTGCATCATGTCCACAAGCCACCAGGCACAGAGTGCAGGAAGTGACAAGAGAAGTTCCCAAATATTTCAGCTTCCCTGCCCACCTTTCTGCCATTCTCTATTCCATCTGCACATGGCCTGGAAATTAGATAGCACCTCTGGCCACTTTCAGCAAGGCTGGAAGAGGAGACATTTCTGTCCTTACAGAGTCCTCCACTATATTCCAAGCTGAAAAGATGGGCTTAGGAGAGTCCAGACTCCCATTATTATGAAGTTAGCTGTTGCTGTCAGGTTTGTTTTTAACATTTATTTATTTCACTTATTAGACACCTAGTAAATGTACTTCTATAGCCAACATAGAATTAAAAACCAAATTAAAATATTACAACCCCAAAATTCAATAA
The DNA here is from genome assembly GCF_027172205.1 of Podarcis raffonei. Lineage (NCBI taxonomy): Eukaryota > Metazoa > Chordata > Lepidosauria > Squamata > Lacertidae > Podarcis > Podarcis raffonei. The sequence continues at coordinate 7,393,430 of NC_070616.1, read as the reverse complement.
AAGCCACCCACAACAATACAATAAAATCAGCAAAGCATAAAACAGCACATGCAAGTCACTAATTACTAATTCACAATCAGTAGCACATCCCTCCAAAAGCAAAAAAGAAAAAAGCCTGTGCAAGTACGTCTGTCAGATGCTGCATCTGAGAGTTTATTGAGACCAAAAATGGCTGCAACCTTTTTCCAACTGCCACCTTTGAAATGATTGCTTGCTGAAGATAAATGGCACTGTGTTGTTCTTTGGGGGGGGGGGAGGTACTTTCCAAGGATAGGTAATGTGAGTGCCCAATTTTGTATGAATTGCACAGAACCCTTTTTGCCCCAAATGCTCACAGGCATCTTTAATATAGCAGGGATTGGAGGCTGGATGACCAGAGCGTGAACCCAACACAAGGTTCCACTTTTCATCAAGATTTCAACTAAAATATCATAATGATCCTGTAAAACAATTGCAGCCAAGGATGCAACCACTGGAAACCCAACTCAGACAAGCTTTAACTCTTTTACTGTATGTATATTTCCTTGTAGGCTCTACACACAAAAACTGAAGACAGTAAGCATTCAGAGCCCAATTATCTTCATCCAAAGTTTTTACATATTTTAATACACTGCACACATTATCTACGATGGCAGCCTGGAAGCAGTTCTCAGCAGGGGGCCAGGGCCATAGCCACCTCTATCAAAGTAGCCTGTTAGTGATTAGCACAGCTCCTACATCTGCTTCCATGCCCTTCCCTTTACCTCTGTTGTTAACTGAGGCACCAATAAAAAATAATGGAAGGGAAAGATTTGGCCCAAGGCACCTAACCTAAATCACATTATCAAGGCACAAACATATCAGTTCAAAATGGAACACAAATCCTTCAAACAAGATTCAAGAAACCACACTTTAATAAGAGCCTTTTAAAGCTTTTGGGTTTGTGTGGACCCAGCAAGAAACTATGGTTTAGCATCATTAGAACAAGCTTAGCTTCTCTCTGGACTTGCACACTCTTCTCCCCAACCCCCATGCAACCATGAGAAGACATTTAGGTCCTCTTTTATTACCAGCAACTTGCCATTTTATCTTGAAAAACTGAATTATTTTACTATGGTTAATAGAAACAATCTAATTTCAAACCATAGTTAAAAGAGGCTGCCATGCTTTCACTAATCACCAGTAAGATTTAGGGTTCGGATAATAAGACTAAACTGTGGTTTATCTGAAATTGAAGTGGAAGCTTCCAAACTCTTCTTTGCAGCCCCACCAGGCAAGGGGGAACGTGAAAGTCTGAGGGAGGCTAGGTTCATTTTTTTAACATAAAACCTACGTAACTGTTAAGATGGCTGAACTCTATATACTCATAAAGCTTTCTGCTATAAAAGTAATTTGAACAAGGATATGTACTTTAAGACCTGGGTATCTCACCTTGCTAAGAGTTTGCTGAAACTGGTAAAACAATGTCCCTTTTCTGCCAAAAGCAATGGTTTCTGTGATTCCTAATGATCTCTTGCATTAAGGCCTTCTAAAAAAGGATCAGAGGCTAAATGGTAAATGAGAGCATGAGCATTTGACTATCTTTTGTTAAGTCATTTTCATTCACTTACAGTGTAGTTTTTATTTAGCCTGGGTTTCAAATCAACAGCTTATGATTTTCTTTCTATTACTGTGATTTCTGTGATAGAAAACAAAACAGTTTCAAGACCCAGGGTTCAAGGATTGGCATTGTGAACTTTCATTGCCAGAAGCAAAGTTTTTTTGCACTGAAGCCTTGATGTCAGAGCAACCAATTAGCATAAGTGAGTCATACCTTGGTTGCATTATTAGATGGGTTATCTTTCCCCCAATATTAAACATGCAACGTGTACTTCCTAGGCAGCTATAAAATCTGCTTTAACATATACATAAGCTCAGACACTGGTGTGTAGGCAAAAGTTACTCAGGCTTAAAACCTCCACCTTGCTTCAGAGCAGGACATTTTCAACACATGAACAAGATCAAAAACCTTTAAAAAGTGGGGAGAAATCCATCATGCATACTAATTGACATTAGCATATTTTTATGAAATTGACCTCCTCATAAGATTAATTTTTACCCCAACTCTGAAATACTGTACCAAATTATTTAGCGAAGCAGTAAAAGCCAAGTACAAATATAACTGTGAGACAGCCATTAAGGTCCTAACATATATTTTCACAATAATCATTCCTTCAAGTGGTTATTATGGAAAGAAGCCAAGGGAGTAGAGGTTGGTAAAGAGAAGAAAAAATGTATCTTATAACCTATGATTCACTAAGGAGATTAACAATGTTCAAATCTCTAAACAGGGAAAATAATCAAACCCATCATTGGACTGCAGATGTATCACTGCTAGAATCTGCCTATGGTAAAACATTTCATTCCTTGTATTCAAAGATAAAAGTCACACAAGAGCTCTTAGTTATCATAAGCTCAAACAGATTCTGTTTTCAAGAGGATTTTTTAAGCCTGCATCCAAAGACTGGGCACCTAAGCGAATGACTCATCTTTGTACTTGGGTGACTATTTTCCTTTAGAAGAGAAAGACTGCAGTGCATTTGCCTCAGATTTATTCCTTCGCTTCATGTTTTCAAACTGGAGTCATGCTTTGTATTTTAAAGAGAACAGAAGACTCAGTGGGAAAATGACACAGACTTGTAATTTGCAGAGAGGATTATTTTACCTTCAAGAAAGAGGGGGAGAAGAGGTATTGTAATTAGTTTACTTTTTCCAAGCTAAAAAAGGGGAATGGTTTGTAATCTAGGGTCTCACTTGGATTGTAGATTTAAGGAGGAAGTAGCTTGGCATGCTGCATTCCTTACAGAATATTAATGCTTTTAAGTGACTCAAGTTGTAGGCTGTATGGCATCATTTTGACTACATTATTCTGGCATCTTTTTAAGAAAAAGCAGTTAATGGGAGTTTTGTTTTTCAAAGGGGTTTAAGCAAGGAGAGCTGCTTAATAGAAGACACGTTCATCATTCACTCAGGCCCTGGTTTTAGAGAGCAATCCCTCAAAAATTATCATGGGCAAGTATTCTTTGAAATCAAAACTGCAGACTAGTAAATTGATTAGGACCTGAACATATCCTGCCCCCACCCCAGATGGTTTGTCCCAACATTTTCTTATTAAGTCAACAAATTCCAGCTACATTATCAACATGCTCTCTCCTCAAAGAAGCCCAGTATTTGATTCCACATGCAGGTAAGGGGATTCCTGACCTATATCCCAATAAAGAGGGTTAGGCGTGAAAATTAAAATATAATTTGTCCTTAAGACTTTTCCAAAGAACCACTTACAAATAATTTTCAGGAGACAGTGGACTACTTTCCTAACAGAAGAATAGTAAAAACCCAGGGGGTAAGTAGAAGGGCTTTATGTGACAGAGTAACAGAGAGGAAACAGAATAAGGGAGAAGGGAGAAGAGAA